>NC_143392.1:13090009-14407239 GCF_980474605.1 Leiobunum rupestre | reverse complement strand
AAGGTTGGAGTCTTTGCAGATTCTTTGGAGCCTAGGGCTAACTCTTCTAGGCTTTGTATGGGTTTTAATAACGCTGGTGGAATATCCCACTTCGACGACTTGTTCCACTATCGGAAAGCGATCACTGAACCGTATTGGTCATTTCCCCAACCTTTAATTTTTCTAAACTACTCATTATTTAACTTCATCCGCATAAACCGAGCGAGTTTATAAATTTCAATAAACCTACATTGGACTGACTAAAATTCCGACACCAAAAATTCCTTCTCAATTTAGAGGTTTTCCATTGGCTTAAATACATATGTAAGTAGCCAATAGTGTGACTCCCAAAATTACTAGGATGAATCAAAAGGTTTAAATCTAACCTTTTTACTGGTTCGTGGTGAAACAAACCGTTAGTGAAGATTTTTTAATGGAATAAAGGTACAGTGGCATACTTATGAGGAATTATATTACATATGGTATTACCTTGTACTAAATGCTAGAGCAGCTTCCCAGATTCATTTTTTTTCAGTAGATGGCGCTTGGAGCTCTTTGAGAAACGGTCAAAAATTAGTGAACGTGGGAAAAGTGATTAACAAGTGATAATGATTCGTTTTCTGTATGTAGAGATTTGCTGTTGCAAATAAAATAGAAACTTGAAGGCCCGATCACTAATATATCAAAAGCCGGACCCAAACTTTTCAGTTTTATGAAAAAAGCCCGACCCAACCTTTCCAGTTTTATGTAAAAAATCTAACCCGACCTTTTCAGTTTTATGTAAAAAGCCCGACCCGACCTTTTCAGTTTTATGTAAAAAGCCCGATCCAACCTTTTCTGTTTTAGGAAAAAAGCCCGACCCGACCTTTTCAGTTTTATGTAAAAAGCCCGACCCGACCTTTTCAGTTTTATGAAAAATGCCCGACCCAAACTTTTCAGTTTTATGAAAAAAGCCCAATCCGGCCTGCCAAAAACTTCGATATCGAAAATCCGACTTCTAAGTTGTAAGCACGTTGATTTATGCTTTTCCAATAGATAAAAATAAATTATATATTTCTGATATAATCCAGTGAAAAGACATTGAGCTTTTTAGCTATTCGTACTGTGAAACAAACCCTTCCATCATTTTTGCGAATACGCCGCCAATGTCTGTTTAAACAGACCATTAGCGAACAAAAAACACTTAAGAGATAACTCGGACTCGGTCCGAACTGGGCGCCGCTGCTGTCCGTCAAACGACGTGAAAGCGGCCACCTATCGCCACTCCACACTTTCACCACCGACGCCATCATCGGCTACAAAGACTTCGAGACCGATAGAAGGTATACGCGTTCCGGAATGGCGGGGGACGGGTAGGCTTGAATGGAGCACGAAATCCCGAAGAGACGAACGGAGATCGGGAATAAAATGGCTCCGCGATTGTCAATGGGGAGAAAAAACGGTCGGTGAGAAGAAAGGAGAACAGACAGTGAGAGACGCTTGACTGGTTGGGTAATTCAATATCGCCTTACAATGTCAACATTCATCAGGGGACACGGATAGAAATGAACAATTTATTCGACGCTCTTCTGACTGCCTAAATCCACCGCCAGGGGGCAGGAGAGGCGTTAACCGCACCGGCCAGTCGAAGTCTATCAGGTTATTGGATTAATTCGGGGTACCCACGAATCTACGATAATACGGGACCGCCACGAAGTGGGCGGGGAAAAAAGGTCGATTTGCGCGGACAAATTCCGCTAGGGGACGCGCGCGTCAGAAGTAATCGAAAGAGAGGCGCTGGGGTGGGGTTGCTCCCCCCACATAACTTCACTCTTTAATTACTCCGGGCGAAGAGCAATTTTCTAGTTTGACATCTCGCTAATAAAAATATTATCACCGCCGTTCGTATCACTTCTTTTATCGGCACGTTCCATCGCGATACTAATTCGTTTAGCCGCGCCACCTACGGGATCTTTCGGAAACGTTTTGCATTCGAGCTTACGTAATTGTATCTTTAATGGATTTATATCTTCCTTTCGATAGTTTTCTTAAAGGGCCACACCGCACCATCGTTTAAATTAATTAGATTCCGCTTGAGCTACGAGAAAATTATAAATGGTAGAGTAGGAATTACTGGATTTTAACCCAGATTTTTAAAATCGTCAGTGTAACCCTTTAAGTTTCCGTATCTTAATTTTGGACGTTTTTCAAAATAATTTCTAATTCAGATATTGCCCAAAAAAGTTAAACGTGACGTTTGATATTGCCGTTGCACGACGGACTTGTTTGACGGTAAAAAAATGACACAGTATCTTTCGATTAAAATTTATTAGAAATTGTCGAAATGTATACGTTGGTTTTTTAGTCAAGATAATAAGTCGGGCGTACGCGGTTATTCCTGGTATTACATAATTAAAGAATAACACTTGTTGAGCTGCAAGTAATTCCACAAATAAATTTAATATAATATAATATTAAATAAAATATTATAAAATATTATTTAATAAGAAATAGTTTGAAAATTTAACATTTTAAAACAAGGACTCAATATAATTTCATTTTATCAAAGCATTTATTGTCTTTTATGATGGAATTAAATTATGCATATAATATAAAATTAATTAAAACCTTAAAAATAAACAATAACATTTTTATTTTGATCCATGGAAAAAATATAACTAAAAACAATTTAAACATGGATGTTTAGATGGTTATCATGGTAACTATGGTAAAGATTATTGAGCGAGGCATTTATTTTGAATCTATGGTACGAGGTCTATTTTATCTTTGGAAATGGATTTTCATATAAATTCCTTCCACCAATTGTTTACGGTAATCGTCTTAGTACCAATTTGCGATCTCATCGGGCGGGATTTGAACCCAAGTCCTCCTGCTTGACAGGCGGACGTTCTACCTTCAGCTTTATCGGAAACGTTTATTACAAATTAACAGAGTATTAAATTTTGGGTTGTTATTAAATAGAACGAAATTTCGTGTTCCATTTAAATTATTGCATCGAAGTAATTCTAATGTAGCGTATTCTCTGTTGATTAAAAACGAAAGCGCCGCCCATGTTTCGAACCCGAGCCCTTCTGCATGACAGGCGAATGTTCTACCACAGATCCACCGATAGAAGTTACGCTTCTTTGAAAATTATAAACTCAGCTTAGCGGAAGAGTATATTAATGGTTTTTAAAGTCTAAATTTTTTACGTATGCAATTTTAAAGGTCAAATCTTGTTTTAGCGCAGTCAGCCGAGATAAGAGAATTAAAGGGTAGACCCTGTGTGTGGTCCACTTTGTTAGTTTTTTGTTATTTATTTACGGGTATTCTTAACAACCTATATATAGTTGTGTTAATGCAAAGGCGATAATTCAACGTTTATTGCTTTAAGAGCTGGCGGTTAGTCAAGTGGCTCTCTGTGCTTTGTTGATGGTAAGGTTTTTGCTTCTTGTAAATATATTTGGTGTGGATATTTGGATATCTACGATTTCTAACGCAGTCAATGATTTCCTGGGTGTGCGAGTCATTATATGATATTGGAAATTGGACGACATTGGTCTTTTTCATGCGGTATGTGTCACAACGTCAACTAGAAGTCTACGAGTGTTGAAATAAAATGAGCGTTAAAGATGCGGCAAGTATTTCGTAAGCGAGAAAAATACAAATACCATCTGTAGATATTTCTTTCATTAAAATTTGCTTCGTATTATATTCAACTGATAAACTTGTACTGTAAAAAGGGTTAAATTCAATTGTGCATTGTTTTAGTACGTCTAACTCACTGTTGTAACTACTTAATTTATAATATTTTGAATAAATTAAAATCGGTTGTTTCGTCTCATTTATTTTAATTATAATTAAAATTTTATACCGGGTGGGATGGAACCGGGATTACGTTTTTAGTAAATAACTCTGAATTGCGGAGATATATCTTTAAGGATCATCTCGACAAATTAATACCACTAGGGACAATTCTTCCGAGGAGAGGTATATTTTGGCAAGCTTGCCAACTTGTTTGCTACTGCAGCTCAGTGGGCTTTAAAAAAAAATAAAAAATTCGTGCAAGCTGGTCCAAGGTTCATACAATATTTCAAAAACCATTTTCCCTGATATTTCCAAGTTTTCCAGAGTAGTTTTGAATATTTTCCAGGTGTACTTTTTAAAACAATAGGGGTCTCTAAAATGTTAAAAGCATTACTGTTACACTTTCTAATATAATATAGTTAAGATTGAACGTATGAATTCAATATTAAGTAATAATTTCAGTAATACTAAAACAAATTGGGCATAATTTGGAGTTATCATAATTATTTCCCTGATTTTTCAGGAAAATTTCATTTTCCCTGACTTTTTTGCTTTAAATAAATTTCACTGATATTTCCAGGTTTTCACTGATTTCCATGTTTGTATGAACCCTGTGGTCGAGCAAAAAAGCCAAGGAATCAGCTTACAAATACGTTTAGATCTCATAAATTGGCAAACCTACTTTGATTAGTTTTTGTTTAACCACGTTTTTAGACTCTTGGTTCATACTGGGTTTGAATTACTTAAACCTAAATAAAATAATATAGTTAAATAATTATCTTATTAATTATAGGTCTGTTGGTATCGGTGAAGAATCTGATGGGCCTGCCAGTAGAAGACGGGGTCCTGAGGTTCGCCAAGAGACATCAACACCACGTCAACAAGCAGCCCATCTTGGTCGTCTTCTCGGACGATGGACGCCCGAAGCAATCTTCGACAATCAACAAAATCGGCAAGTTACTCTTTCCCCCTCACAGAATATCCCCCCCCTTCCTGAGAAAGGGCTGGTTAATTTAAACGCGCCTCATTAATTTGCTAAACATCTAAATACGCGCTGCTCGAGGAACGTTTAAAATGCCACGCTAATTGGTCGAAACTAAAACAAATTAGTAGGGGCGGGGGAACGCAAATTATCTCCTTCCCAGAGAGATGAAGATTAAAAGGCCGCGTGCCCAAAGGGGGGGGGGGCGATTAAAAGTTGCTGCTAAAATATCTTCCTAAAGTGAGCGCAACAAACCCCTTAATTAAGGACACTCTGCTCTGGTCTATTATTGATCGAGAAATTTTAACACGGTCGTTAGTGTAATGCGCGACTCTCCGAAGCCGTTCCGGGCAGATCTTAAACTGATTACACGTCATCAACGGTGACCTAACCGAGTACTTGCCAAGATAATGCCGCCATTAAGGGGCCCCGCGTCAAATAGACGGCTTGGAAGGATTCCCATTGCATCGCGGAGCCATCTATGTTTCGTAATTAACGAAACGGAAAGTATATTTATTATAAAGATATAACTGTCGTTAAAATCATAACGACTGGATAGGCCAATATTGGACAGTGTCTAGGGGCCAATGGGGTAACATTTGGAGACGCTACCATGACCTTGGGGTGTTCAGGGTCTCAGTGCATTAAATGCGTGGTTTATATAATCTATAGTGAATTTGATTTAAAAATCTCGTTAAAATTTAATAATAGGGAACAGTCTAAAATCTAAAGAGCTCTAAAGTATTTTAAAGTTATTTCACCTTCAATAACGTCTTTACAGGAAATAATTCTAAAGAGTTGCTTTGATGAAGTTATTCTAAAGAGTATATAAGCATTTTATCGGATGACCTATATTTTAGTAATATATGAGCCGTAAGTTTTTCTTAGAAGCAGTTTTCAGAGAGTTAATTTAAAACAAAATGGGTTCTTGTAAAGGCGGTCACGTTCGTATTGACCCTTGCACTTTCCTACATATGTAATTATCCATTTTTGTACAGGAAATAATTCTAAAGAGTTGCTTTGATGAAGTTATTCTAAAGAGTATATAAGCATTTTATCGGATGACCTATATTTTAGTAATATATGAGCCGTAAGTTTTTCTTAGAAGCAGTTTTCAGAGAGTTAATTTAAAACAAAATGGGTTCTTGTAAAGGCGGTCACGTTCGTATTGACCCTTGCACTTTCCTACATATGTAATTATCCATTTTTGTACAGATCTAGAAAATGCACGTTCGTACAGACCCCTGACAATTCCTACAGAACCCTGCACGTTCCAACAAACGCTTTGATGTTTTCCTACAGACCTTTACACGTCCCTGCAGACGCTTGCGTGTTCCTATAGACCCTTGCACGTCCCTGCAGACGCTGGTGCGTTTCTACAGATCCTTGCACGTCCCTGCAGACGCCTGTGTGTTCCTACAGACCTTTGCACGTCCCTGCAGACGCCTGCGTGTTCCTACAGATCCTTACACGTCCCGGCAGACGCCTGCGTGTTCCTACAGATCCTTACACGTCCCGGCAGACGCCTGCGTGTTCCTACAGATCCTTACACGTCCCTGCAGACGCTGGCGCGTTTCTACAGATCCTTGCACGTCCCTGCAGACGCCTGTGTGTTCCTACAGACCTTTACACGTCCCTGCAGACGCCTGCGTGTTCCTACAGCTTAACATTTCAGTGTTTATAGAGATTTAATTTGGCACGTTCGTATAGACCCCTGACAATTCCTGCAGAACCCTGCACGTTTCAACAAACTCCTTTGCGTGTTCATACAGATTCTTGAAAGTTGGTTACTACAATTTCACGTTCGTACAGGTCCTTGCAGCTTAAAAATTACAGGGCGCTCAAGGACCAACAGATGTTCTAAATACGGCCCTGGTATGAGAGATATACATTTAATGTACACTGCAATTTTCCGTACAACATTTTAGTTAAAGTTTACATTTCGCCACCAGGGAAATCATATCTTAATGACTCAGGATGAAATCATTACTTAATAGAGTCGTATTGTACGTTTGAATTCAGAATACCAAATATTCTCAGAATGAATGATTTTAGAAGTGTAGAAGCCGTTGTAATGAAATCTAAAGGCGGTCGTAAATTTAAAAAAACCAGTCATAAAAGATCCAACGACAAGTCCTTCTCGGGAGTAATAATTAATTACGTAACAATGGAAGTTAGTTGATAGTCGCGATACCTCGGTGTATCGCCAAACTAGAATAGATCGAACGCGGCCTTCTAAATTTCGATAATATTTAAATGAGGAAACCCGTAAAAGGTAAACCCCGAATTCTCGGCTGCATTCACCTCGGGTTTTGCATCCTATTGAATATGCATCGTTTCCCCTCCCTTCCACTCCCTCTTTCACAGGCCAATAAGTCGGGGCCTAAATCAGTCCGGTTTGCGAGTTAAGCAATCGGAATCGAACACGGTTCGCCCGTCAGATAGGCCGGCCGGCGTCAACTTAAGCGGAGAGTAGGAGGAATAGGAACGAGGAAGAGTGTAAACGTCCTAATTTATATAAATGAAAGAGAGCGAGCTACCAAGAGTAAATTTCTCTCCTCTTCCTTTGAAAAGCCTTGTTTACAATAGTCTAGCCTTCTAATACCTTACTGAATACGCCTTTTGTATACAGAAACGTTCGAAATTGAAGGTAAGGGGGGGTCGTATTGCTAGCGTAACTCCCCCCCCGGTCTTATTTAGCTCCCCGGTAACTAGGCGATGAAAAATCGATTTTTAAGATTTGCCTTCCAACTCTAAACTTTCCAAAAGTGAGGTACGTGCGGCGGTTCGATCTTTCGCCAAATACGCCGGGTTTTAAAGTCGCCGATGCTTAAGTTTCGACTTCAAAGAAACTCGGTAAAGAACATTTGATAAGAAAGGAAAAAAAACGTATTTTTCTAGCTCAATTTGTTCTAGTTTGAAGTTGGTTTTATCCAGAGATTTTAGGCATATATTTCTACTGACTATATGTTGAGACGAATTTTATAGTTGCTCCCAATACTCCTCACGCTCTAACAGGGAGCTCTTTCTCATTGGTTCCCTAAATCTTACATCATCCGACCCAATAGGCGTCTCAATAAAAGCAGATCAGCGAGTCCCCAAGGAGAGCGTAGAATGAAAAGCTAGGTTTTATTTAGTCCTTGTCTCTTGGTTTTGAAGTGGTGCCGAAAATAAGACCACATTTTAGGCGGTAAAAGTTATATAAAAGTTTACTTCGACAGGACTAACACGTGTGTAAAGGCTTGTCTCTTTTGTGAAAGATTGGTGAAAGTGAAACGCAAAATCTGTTTTACAAGGCGGATTGAAGTTGGCTTAGTTGGTTGGTTACCGGTTGAATTGGCAACCCTGTTACCACCCAACCGAAAATATTTCAGATTATTGACTACGTCATGGGCAAAGCGAAAGGAGAGCGGCGTTTATTGAGACGACTATTGAAGTGCACTCCGGTAACGTTTTTTCTTCCCCCCAACTTGTACCGGGGGAAATTCAACCATCTATCTTGGATTAATTAAACATCACACAGGGTTGGCAAAAACCCGGCAAAAACAGGTTTTTGCCGGGTTTGACATGTTGGAAAAACTGGTGAAAACCGCAGGGTGACCAGGGAAAAGCTTTGAAAATTTGATAGGAAAAATAGGAATTTTAGGGGCGAATTATAGAAAAATATAGGAAACTAAAAAGGCGAATTTTAGGAAAATATAGGAAACTAAATAGGCTAAGAAAAATATGGGAAAAATAATAAGGTAATTGTTGCATATCGGTATACTTCGACTCGAATCACCTAGAATATTGATAATGTTTTGTACACTGCTTTCTTGCATTATTGGATCACTTAGCGGATTTACAAAGCTCGTATATTTCAAGATTTTGTTCGAAAATGGCAGTATTTACACTAGATGATGACACGTACAAAAAAGTTATTTAGTTTCAAAAGACCGTGAAATTATAGGAAAATAGGTTAGAATAAAGGAAATTATAGGAAGGCATTAAAAATATAGGGAAATATAGGAAGTCTGGTCACCCTGAAACCGGAAAAATGGAAAAAACTCTTTTCATGCTAAATTAATCATTGCTATATCTATTAAGAGACTAATTTGGTCATTGCAAATAGGAGAGATGAAAAAAGGCCAGAAGAAAAGTGAATAGAATAGAAGAATATACTGCTTTTATTATTTATTTTTTATTGAATTTTGTCACTAGAGGTGGAAAAAACCATGGAAGTACGATTTTCCACACGGTTTTAACAGGAAAACAATAGGTGGAAAAATCCGCGGAAAAATCTAGTTCCTAGAAAAAACGGCGGTTTTTTCCACCCTTGGCAAAATTGTGCCAACCCTGACATGTGTCAGATTTATAGCCCGGTGTACCGGTAAGATTCAAACCACACCACCGGAGGTCTATCATCAGAATGCCCTACGCCGGCGTCCACAAGCCCGGACAGGTGACAAAAGCAGCATGGGTAGTAGAACCCTACTACTGATGGTCGCACCTTCGACGCAAGCCACTCAACCCAGCAGAACGCGCAGCAATGGGTCGACCAGCTCGCCACTTCGCACACAGCAGTGGGAATGAGAGCGGATGCTCTGGCAACGCCGGCCGACACCCTACCTAGGAAGGTAGGGAGCCAAACCCTTCGGAAAGAGCTCCTAAAGGGGAACGACGAGCACACAGCGGCCCAAGTAACCCGGCACAGCTGGCACCGGAGATCCCGGTGGACTCCAAAAGGCCGGGAAACAGGGTCACCGTGCCCGCATATGGAGGCCCGCCGCCCCACAGCAGGCTACCCAATCCGCCGAGGCGGCCAGTTTGCCTGGACCCACTCCGTTAGTCTGGGCCGAAGCCCAGTATCCAGCCCACACCTGGCCGAAGTCGGAGGTGGAGATAGGACCATTTGGACGGAGCTCCCAGTGCGCCACCGGTAAAGCCACCAGTTATTGCACACTCCGACACCTTGAGGGCCGGCCAACCCTGACAGTGATATACCGCTCCAGCTAAAAACTCCATTAAGTAGCAGAAAAATGGTTGTAAACCCTCTATGAGAGGAAAACGGGAAATCCCCAATGCGCATGCACGAGATGTGTGTCAAACTAGTAGCTCATCTTCACATTTTGAGCCAAGGCTTAGTGACACCACATTCTTTTCACCTAAATAATTTTGAAAAATCTTAATTAATATACTCTCGGACTACAAATTTCAGTAATTAAGTTCTTACCATTGACTCGGTTGCTTATATTGCTTGGTTCTGATGGTGTAATACCTAGCAACTCAAATGTATGATCGCTAAACATTTTTAGTTTCAATTGCTCTGATGGAGAATCGCCATGCCTACGTTTACCTCTCCCCCACATCTCCCCTTGATTTATCGCGCATGCGCTTTAGTCATTTCCGTTTGGGACCACCCGATTTCACCAATAGAGGTTTCATAGCAATAGTTTCCTCGTTTTTGATTCTGTGGTATATCCCTGTGTTAAGTTAAACCAAGCATCTATTTACGTTTTTGAAAATACCGAGGGGCTAGCCACTTGGTATATTAGAAAACGGGCATATGAAACTGATTGTAGACTTTGGTAATGCTACATCTGTAATCAGTACAGTAAAAGTTTGTACAGCCCCGAATACGAAGTTTAGAGAGCTTTGAAACCTTATGTTAATTATTTTATAACTTTCATTTGCTTGCTGTTATTGTGCTATAAGCATAGCTAAAATAATTCTCATAAGTATGAAATTGAATTGTAGCCATAGCCATGCATTTAATCTTACTACGTTTCTTCACCACAAACAAATCAGTAGCCGTAGCTGTTGGCTCAGGTGACATGAAGGGTTGCGTGGTTCTATGAGTATTAGCAAAAGTAACATAAGACCCAAAAGTGTGTCAGATGTACCTTCGCGCCTATTAAAATTTCTAGTGAGACCTAGTAACACTATAGACTACATAACCTACTAGTTGGAATAGTACTAGCAACATTTGTTTTTAGTTTTATTCTTTTTTTGTAATTTAATTTAATTTAATTGTGACGGACTTCATTGTAAACCAGAGCTTTATTGATCTGAATTGGAATATCCATTAAAAGCTTTTTATTATTATTTTTTTATTTATTTATTTATTTATTTATATGAAAAAACAATATCTGCAAAGCCATGAAGCTGACTTGAACGCAGAAAAACAGATTACAAAAGTAAAATATGGTGGTTAATAATAAAATATGAATACATAGATATCAAAACAATGCGAAAAATTATAAAACATAAACAATAAAAAATACAGATAAAAGAAAACAAAAAAAAACACCCAGTCAATTCTCGAACCCCAAAAAGGCCATTAATTTTGAACGGAATAAAGAATAACTTTTTTCGGTGACGATCTCACTAGGAAGCGAATTCCAGTCGTTAATGACACTGCTCGAAAAGAAATTAAAACGGACCGAAGATTTAGATTTGGGTTTACGAAGTTTTAGCGAGTGTCCACGGGTCCTTTTTGATGACGTATTTTCCGACCCCCTTCGTTTCCCTTTTTTACTTTGCGACAAACTCTCATTAACTACTATACCGTTCTGACACACTTTTGGGTCTTATGTTACTTTTGGTATTAGTTTAACTGATTATTATTATTATTATTATTAGCAATTCCATAATCCGGAAGTATAAAAGATTTGGTGATTTCCCCCTATTTGTTGGCAAAACTGTGAATTACAAAATCCTATGTATGCAGAATGTTTACGTCCATGTGGAAAAACTACGTAAACCGCATTTAAATCTCAAATTTAATTATTTAATCTCAAATTAATTAAATCTAAATATTTTACCATGTTAAAAACATTCATTAACTCGTCATTATTATGGCAAAGTAAGCGTTAGTTTTAATATTAAATTTTGCTTTAAATTGCTCTCAATAATAAAATTGACCGTAGGTGTCGCTTTTTCGTAACTTTTTGACGTCACTGTGAAGAAAGGATATAGTAAAATATTTTCTTCTTATGACATTGAGTTAATTATGGTAAAATCTAAAATATTATTTAATACACTCTTAAACGTAGTAACGCTTGTGTTCTGTTTGATAAAAAAATCAATAACAAATTATATATAGTTGTTACTTAGCTGTAATAAAAAAATATATCTAAAGTTTATAAAGATTAAAGAATACCTTTAAAATAGGTTTTTACTTAAGAAAACTTTTATTATTTAGTATAACTATTTATAATGATTTTTTATCAAGGTTTTTCTTAAGAAATATGTATAGAGTACCTTAAAGACTTTTAGTGCCCAATAAAAACCTTACAGAGCTCTAAAATATCTTAAAAAAACAGTTTTTTAGAAATTGTTTTCTAACTAAAATTAAATAGTCCTTATAAAGTGATTACTATGCCAACTTACAAAATATAATAATTTTCTTAAAGTTTTATAAAAAAAGGTATTTAACGGTCTTTAGAAACACTTCTTAAGAAATTGTTTTCTACCCAAAATTAAATAGTCCTTATAAAGGGATTACTATGCCAACTTACAAAATATAATAATTTTCCTAAAGTTTTATAGAAAGGTATTTAACGTTCTTAAGAAATTATTTTATAACCAAAATTAGATAGTCCTTATAAAGTGATTAGTAGGCCAACTTTCAAAAGATATTAATTTTAAATATTAAAAGTCTTAAATTTAAAATATAGCAGTCCTTAAAGTAAGACAGCCCTTTTTATTCCGACGATATCTGCTGAAAAACACCCGTAAAAAATTTTTTATATCGCGTGTCCTACACCGAATTCAACGTATAAACGTCCTTCGCAAACATGTGGAAACGGATCCTGTACAACGACTAAAGCGCGGAGAAAACGTCCATAGTAACCGTATAGTCCATTCACGTCAAAGAGTGGGGGTCACTCTTCGTAACGGATCCCATCCTTTTTGATGTCCCTCCTACCAACACTCATAAATCCGGGAGGCAGAAATGACGAGGCGGACGAGGGATGATCATCATCTCATCCTCAGCGTCCTTCTCATCTCGCCGCGTTCGGGAGCTTCCGAATTAATCAGCTCTCTCTCTCTCTCTCTTTGGAAGACCGAAGTGGAACGTGTCCGCGATTAAATGTGGGAGGAAATGGGCTGTAGAAGGTCCCCCTTTTGGAACAATAATAACTCGCCCTCGGCGAGTGCCCTCTACTAGTAAAAGAAAGAAGCGAAAATACCCCCTCATTTTTAATAGCGAGAATATTCAGCGGAGCTGTACGGTATAGTAGTAGATGATGAACTCGATATATTGATTCGGGAAACTGCTGAGGAAAAAACTACTAGTTCGACATGAAAGAAGTTCGTTATACAAAACTGAAGAGAGCTATATGTTACGGCCAGTGGAAAGCTAATAAATTGATTCTCTCGCTACACTGGCTTACGAATGAACGTACTACGGATATATTTTTTTAAACGTATGTGTGTGTATACGAGGAGCTATCCATCAAACTCAATCGATATATACTACGGAGGAAGCGACCAAACAATGTTATATATTAAATTTCTGCCCTTCTTTCCTGACTTACAAATAACGGGCGCGTAACAAAGGGGAAAATGACGTACCGTTTATCTTAAATATGCAAATTTTTATCGATATATGAATTTTAAATAAAAGAGATTGCGTCTGAAATAAAAAAATCGCTATTTTTCGAGACATGTATTTCGCCAAAAGGAATTGAATAATATTAAATGGATTTTTCCATTAAGACCATTATTTTTCGTTTCTTTCGTAATATTCGGAAAATCAGTTGACCCGAAAAAAATTTGCTCAAACGGAAATTAAATTACACCAAAGAAAAGTTCGCCACGTATTAATATTCGATTAAATCGGAATCATGTACAGAAACATTTGAATTAAATCGCATTCAAATAGAAAAAAATGCTAAATATTTTGAATTTAATTAGTACGTTTTTTAAGGCTGAAAATGAAACTACTTTTTATAAATCTACTGGACCAGAATCATGAACCAAAACCACATTATCAAATGGGATCACTCACCACCGCTTCTACCGTGAGAATCGCAAAGCTTTTCCACCGAAACAGAAATCCTAAGCCTTGGTTTCCACTAGCGCGCGTAACGGCGCGTCACCGAACTTTGGGACGCACCAACGTTGTGGCATTATGACGCGCGCTAGTGGAAACCAAGCTTTAGACGTATTTTGTAATCGAGCATAAATTATTTATTTATGTCTTATTCAACTTGTTTAAACCTAGGAGCAACCAACGCAAGGAGAACGCAGCTAGCCTTTAAACACGCTAACGTAGAGTTGTGTACAAATTTCATTGGACGAGCCTTTACGCTGAACGTTTTAGGGGCGGGGGGGAAGACAATTTCCGAATTTTCCCCTTCCGACGGCGTCTAACCAATGAAAACTGTACACAAGGAAATGCACGACTTTGGACGGGTTGCGTCCTCCTTGTGTGGGGTGCTGTGTTTGTTGCTCCTAGTTTAAACGTTCCACACGCGTTTTGATATTTTAGCGTAAACGGGCCCGAGCGATTAATAATAATAATAATAATCAGCTAGGCTAATACCCAAGGCTCCACCTTAGGCCTAAGTCATCATGTGACTTTTGAAGCCCTTAATTCAGGTGGCCGGGTTACAATGCGTAGGAGGGTGGTGGCAAGCCCTGCATGCCACGAGCTCGAGCCAACAACTCCCTACACTAACTATTACCGTTAACCTAGACAAGTTTTTATGGAAGGGGAAACCGAAGCACTCGGGGGAAACCCCTTAAACCAGTGGGGAGAGAACTTGCAAACTCAACGCAGAAGGAGTTGTTCCGAGTTTTCACCCAGTGCCACAAGCTGGGATCGAACCCGGCTCCTCTTGCTGCGAGGCGAAAGTGCTAACCACCCCGCCACCCGCACGAGCTCCCAGAATTAAAAAAATGTGCGATACTTTTACGCTTAAATATTAAGGAACAAGTCGAACAAGACATGAAGAGTTAATTTCAAAAAATTATTTTGCGGGTTAACATACCGCAACGTGTTTGGGCCTAAATTGCGGGTAAATTATATTGATAATAGACCCTTAAAGGGGAGCGGCTAAGCTTTTCCAAATATGGCCTTATTTCGTATCAAAAGATTAACAAGACGTTCAATATACTAACACGTACCCTTTTTTGTCTTGAAAAAATAGCTTTTGGCCCAAAAAGTTGAAACGAAAAATAACGCCAGGTGTTTGCGAACTATCCTAACTTTTAAAATCGCGCAATTTAGGCTTAGGTCTCTTATAACTGGAACGCGCCGCGCGTGAAAAACATATTTTTTGCGTCTTCAGCAGCGCGCGCTTTTACGTTGTTTTTCTGCCTCACCGACTTCTCACCAGGTGTCGCCACGGACGCACGCTTTTCGATTTCCCGAAATTTCTTTATTTTATTAAAAATTAACCACTCAATATTTTTTTATGCGGTTTTCGACATAAATTTTAGTTTTTAATGGGCTATAGGGCTTTCTAATTGGTTAAAGCCTGACCGTTCCCCTTTAAATAAAACATGTTCAGTGATTTGCCTAGAAATAGTAATACACAGATCTAAGACATAATTATAAAAGCGTTATACGCATTGTAACCCGGCCACCTGAATTAAAGGCTTTAAAAGTTACTCAATGACTTAGGCCTAGGGTGGTGCCTTGGGTATTAGTCTAGCCTAGCCTAGCGTTATATTTTAAAGTACGAGCTGTTTAACATTCACAGTTCTCTTTTCGCTCAGAGTTTCAATCTCCACGCTTTTCGTTACTGGCTTTTGAAACAGCCGCAATTTTTGGAGATGGCTCTTCCAAATTGTTGGCCTGATCCTATAAATATAATACTGCTAACCAACGTTGGTTAACTTCTAATTTCCATGCACTTACAATTCAGGGTTGGCAAAGTGGATACCAGTCCAGTTTATTCCACCCTGTTAAAACCAGTTTAAACCATTTAAAAAAATCCGGATTTTACCAAAATTTCGGCCACTTCATCCAACAATTTCCCGAACAAATCTTTTCTATTCGGTGGGTTATACCCTGGGCGCAATTGCTTTATCATTTCCGTAAAATAGGCATTATGATGTCACTGGCATACTAATAATTTCAACCCAAAATATGTTTCAACTAACAAGTGTAAGACGAGCGCGAAAATTCCCGAAACGTTCTCTCAGGCCAGACTTGGAAATAGTGATATTTTTTACGGGGGCCCTGCGGGCTCCCGACCCCCCTTAAGTTTATTTTTATTGAGAGCCACTGGCCCAAGCGGGGGGGGGGGGGGGGGATTAGGGGAAGAAATTTAAAATTAGGTACGGAAAATTGGAAAATAAAAATTGGTTACGTTACTTACATAACATTTATTAACTTTAAAACAAGCAAGTATATTATAATATCACACATAGTCATTTGTAACGCTAGATCCCGCTCTCGTATAGGGTACAAATCATGTTCCAGAAATTTCCGTAAAATGTTTAATAAATATTTTTTAATTAAATTGAGAGCCCCGGTGGCCCGCAACCCCCGTTCGAATGATTTATTTTAAGAGCCCACTTATTTTTATTAAGAGCCATTGGCCCCAAGACTCCCGCTAATTCCAAGTCTGTCTCAGGCGGTCTACAGATACGAACTATAAGCAGACGACGATTCACTAGTTTTACGTGCTTAAAAGGGCTAGAAATAAGTTAAAAAACGCATATATTATAATTTTTGGAAAAAACCGGATTAATCCAAAAAACCCGGTTTTAACCCACAAAACACCATACCAGAGAATGTTTCTAGAAAAAACCGGTTTTTTGCCAACCCTGTTACAATTGAACTACGATTCCTCTTCCTTACGTTAGCCTCAAATAAAGTAGGAATGGCATTCTTCTTTAAGCGATTTGAAGATGGAATGGTTTTGGGATCAATTCCCAGCAAAGTTCCAAAACTACGTTCGTAGCAGTTAATATTGATATGAAGCGAACACAGTGGATGAACGCTCAAAAACCTTGCAAGTTGGTCCGCCCATGTTTGACAATCACTTAGCTCTAATTTATACGTTCGAAGGCAAAGTGTGAAATATGATACTAGTATCGTGGCTGGTACTTTCACATTCTGGAGCTATGCACTTTCGTTTGGGTCTCATTATCAAAGGCCTTGTTATATACCCAAATAAGACAAACCTAAACAAAATGTACTGGTATCCAAAACCGTTTAAAATAACAATTAAATTTTTAAAATACCTTGAATGATAGGAGTACTGAAAATAAATAAATCTGGACTTTGATGAAAGCAATAATAACGAAATACTTGGCAACGAAATCGCTATGAATAGCACCGTTTGGAACGAGAAAAACAACAGCATTACCGCATGCACTTCTTAGCTCGGGAGGCAATAAAAATAATTAAACCAAATCACAAGCAAACCGTAAAAAAGACAAAATTTAAATTTTTGGGGATGAAATTGGTTCCAATGTTAACCATTCGACTCCTTTTAAATTTAGTATATTATTTGTAAAATGAACGGGTATTTTAAGTATCCAATAATTTTGGATCAAGTTCCAACATTTTACCCAAGATTTTACCAAATAAATTGCAATAACGTGAAAGGTTCGTGCATTGTAACTAGTAAAATCCAATATTTTAAATAACATTTGCTAAAGTTCCTACATTGTAGCAATTAAATGCGTTTGGATAAAGTTACTACATTTAAAAAAACTATTATTAAAACATATTTAATAATAATAAACAATAATAATAAGCTACGCTAATACTCAGGCCTAAGTCATCAAAAACCCGTCAGGTTTTCGTCGAACGAAATTTAAGCAGAATAATTTTCTATATAAGCAGACGACAACGCTAGATTATACTCCCTCTACAACTCCTTTCAAGGGATTTCAATGTTAATTTACCATGGAGAGAGTAAAAATATTATGCGATTTTAGACAAAGTGTACGGGATTTTCGTAAATGTCCGACCCCTCGACGTAAACAACCATCATACATAGAATTATCGTTTTCAGAAATGGCTTCAGCGAGGCACCGGGACGCCGGGTATAAATTTAATTATATATTTAAATTAACTTAACGGTAATTTTATGTAAAATGAGTTACATTTTGGGAAAGCCCAACATTCGATTAATAAGAAAAATAAAAAAGTACTTAGGTTTGAAACCCAAAAGTTAATTTGCAACTAGCTCTTTAATATTTCAATATACATGTAGAATGGCTCGTTCAATTTCACACGCGCCTCTTGAAAGAAAAAGAGCGCTCGTGCTATCAACTTTAGACTTAGAAATAAAACTAACATAAACACTTGACCATTTTATTCCGTGACTCGCACGCACTGCTGGCGGCATTCATTTAAACGCCTATTATTAAATTACGTTCAGCATTCTCCAAATTATCATATTATTTATAAGTAGGAACTTCGATCGTGTATATTGCGCGCGTGTTTAAAATTTGAGTGGACATCTTTCCAATATCGAACAGAGTGGCGCTACAAGTAGGGCTGCTCTAAACTAAGCTCTAAGACCGTCTAGAAACGAATCCAGTTATTTATTTATCCAACATTAAATTAAATAACATTAAACGTTTTCATATCCTTATTTAACCTCTTTACAACTT
This sequence comes from Leiobunum rupestre, assembly GCF_980474605.1. Classification (NCBI taxonomy): domain Eukaryota; kingdom Metazoa; phylum Arthropoda; class Arachnida; order Opiliones; family Sclerosomatidae; genus Leiobunum; species Leiobunum rupestre. Next base: position 14,388,923 of record NC_143392.1, on the reverse strand, counting down.
ATTATATTATCTATAATAACCCAAGTTAGAGCTATAATTTAAAATTTAAATGATTCACCGAGCAGATAATTAGCGTTTATACGTAAAATTGACCAATGTATCAATTATCGAGTGGAAATCGTTGCCAATCTTGGAACGAAAAGCGAGAAATATTCAGTTAATTTTAAGTAAGCCTTGAGTGAAAATAAAATATGGATTTCCGAGCGAGACACTGCATAGGAGGCAGCAGACAGAATGAAAAGAAAAGAAATACGAATTTCAGGCAATTTATTCCCGAGAATGTCAATAGAATATTTTGCATGTAAACAGAAGGAACGTTATGCTAACGACTCTTTCCAGCCCCCCCCCCCGCCCCCCAAAAGAAGAAGAAGCTTTCTAACAAACGGCACGTGCTGGGGGGGGGGGGTGAAATGGGGTTGATTATCTCGATACCTAGACGGAGAGAGTGGAATGCAATGTCCTATATTATTTCAATTTTCAATTGAAATTTTTATCCCTTTATTTTGTCAACAACAAAAACGAGCATGATTTTCATTATGGAAATTACGTCTAGGGAATATTATTTGCTTTAGTCCCATTCGACCGAAATCCCATTCGACCGAAGGCGGTTTTTGAGGTGTCCCATTCGACCGAATTCCGCCGAAACGTGCGGTTTTTATGTGTCCCATTCGACCGAACGCTTTTATGTGTCCCATTCGACCGAACGCTGCTATATAAATTGGCTTTTGCTATGTTTTCAATTTAGTTACTGAAGTCGTTTGCAATGGAGCGGATAGCTAATAAAGGAGGGTATTTATACTTAACCAACTCTAACCTAACCTAACCTAACCTAACCTAACCTAAACATGGATCTTCGATAGTACATACCTTATAAATAAAATACCAAATCACCCCGCCAATTGGGCTACATTTTAAAATTCTTTCGGTCGAATGGGATTTCGGTCGAATGGGAATAAACGTATTATTTGACCAATAAAAAGTCCAAGGATTTTAGACAAAAACCACTAGGTCGTGATGAAAATGAGCTACCAGAGACCAGGTTGAAGAACTAATCACTCGAAAAGTACTCATGCTAGAGTATCAAAATTTCCGAGACATACTCATCTTGTAGGAGTCTTTAGAATGTTTAACCCATGGTTCAAAGTGATTCAAAGTTTATCTCGAAAACCGATGGATTTAAAGAAATGGTTCCAATTTGAAAGGTTTTCATCATGATGTTTTGCATTGGGTTACACTTAAAATTTCAATTCACACAATTTTCAAAGTGGAACCATTTACATGGAGAAAATATGTTTTAATATTAAGTAAATATCCCTACGGATTTTACATGATTAGGCTTATAGTAATACACGTAAAATAGTTTCTTTTTAATATCCTAGATTGTACACTGACAAGGAGAGTACCCGAGGTGTTTATTTCCGATTTTGTTCAAAGTCGGACGTAATGTAGACCTATATGAGATATGAAATTTCCCAAAAGGAGGCGTTGCACTACCCATTCGATTTGCCATGGCGACCGAAAATGTTTTTGACCACTTAAAACAAAAAAATCTCCATTTAAAAAAGCATGGGATTTTCTTGGTTTCATAGGGACGTACGAAAATGTTTAAAAAAAATTAAAATCACGAAATGGGTAATTTGGACCACATACAGGTAAATTTCATCAAGTTTGCATAAATTGGAACATCTTTGGGTAAAATAAGGAAAAAAATCGTATTTTTGTTTAAAGTGGTCGAAAACATTTTCGGTTTGCCATGGTAAATCGAATGGGTAGTGCAACGTCTCCTTTTGGGAAATTTCATATCTCATATAGGTCTACATTACGGCCGACATTGAACAAAATCGGCAATAAACACCTCGGGTACTCTCCTTGTGAGTAGAATGTTATCGTGCTTGATAATAGTATATTTCGCTTTGGGTATATTTAGACACTAGGGGGCTCTGTTCTAAGAACTAACGTCGTAAGCGCAATAGCTTTGAAAGTCAGTTAGTTTATAATTTTCTCTAATTGACATACTAATTGTTATTATGTTACTTATGGATATACAATAAATTACTTCAATTTCCAACAAATTGAAATATTGATCCAAAAATTATAATCAGTCAATAAAAAAATCTCTAAAAAGTGGGTGCTAGAATATGCTTAGAACTTAACCTCTTATTATATTATTTATATTTAAAAACCGCCATATCGTAGTTATTCTGTGTTTTTTGTTTGTTTTTTTTTTGTTTTTTAAACTATTAAAAAATATATAAAAAACCAATTTTAAAATTAATTAAATGAAAAGACACTTAAAACGGTTTTAAAATTCACAATTTATTTATTTAAAAAAACCGACGTTTCGGAGGAACTGTACGGGATTTTTACAAGTCTGACAGTATAATGATAAAACTTTGGGACGAAAAAACATTTATGCACTTTATACATATAGTGGCTACTGTTCTATAGCCGCGAGCGTTTTTTCCCGAAGGCGAGTCGACCGTCGAAGGGTTATATGAGCAACGGGCTCCTTCCTTCGCACGCGGAATGGGGGATTCTGCGAGAATAAGAATTGGTTTGTTGTGTGGGAGAGGGTGAGGACCATAAAAACATTTAAAAAGTGGAGAAAACGTGGATAAGTTAAAGGGACCATCGTCACGGTTTAAACATTGCGCAGATTATTTTTTTTAAATTTCGATAGATTCGCGTATGTGCATTAAAATGAGTTTTATGTAATTTTGGTTGAGCTAGTATGTCTATTGAGTCCCACCTAGCATTATGGCCAAAAACACGAAGGTGTTCGCTAAGGGGATAATTATTGTACGGCTGTTTATATTTTGGTGTTCTTTAAGCCTTTGATGAAATGGGCGACGGCATTGCCCAATGTAATAATCACCCCATTCACAGGAGATTTTATAAATTATGGCCTTGTCGAGGAGGGCAGTTGGTTCTTTGTTATTACATAATAAAGCTGCCAATTTGGGTGGTGGCAGATAAATAGGATCGAGTCCTACTGATTTAAGATTTTTGGCTATTTTTTGAGAGAAGCCAGGATAAAAGGGGATACATGCTGGGATGAAAGATTTTTTACGTTTGGAAAATTAATTGTTAAAACCTTTTACAATGAGAGCTATAAGCCACTCGAAGACTTGGCCCCCTATCCCCGATGTTCAAATCTCAAATCCCTATATGTAATACTAATAAAATTTGATTTGGTTTGATATTCAAGCAGATTTCCGGGACTACGGCTACCCCGACTTATCGTTCTACGGACAGCAACATCAACAAATGGAACTCTCCAAAGAGAAGAGCTCTTCCACGCCAGTGGGGCTGTCGGTGGACGCGCCACCTTCTCCAGGGACCATCGCCATCGTGGACGCTGGTTTCGCGACGGCGGAGTCCATCGAAGCGCCGCCTTCCAGAGACGAGGATGACCACAAAGGCGGCCACACCGTCGACTTACCGCGTACCAGGAGATCGGACTACTTGAGCAAGCTAACCAAAGACATCCCCAGCAAGAGCAACCAGACTCAACAGCAACCACAAGGGGTGGGTTGCACGAGACACGAATTGTACGTCGACTTTGAGAAGATCGGCTGGTCGTCGTGGATCATATCGCCCAAAGGTTACAACGCTTTCTACTGCAAAGGCGAGTGCGCTTTCCCGTTGGGTCAGAACCAATGGCCCACCAACCACGCCACGGTACAGAGCATAGTCCACGAGTTGAAACTGACTCCGGACGTGGGCACGCCGTGTTGCGTCCCCAACAAACTGTATTCCATCAGTTTACTGTACTTTGACGAACAAGGAAATGTCATTTTGAAACAGTACGACGACATGGTGGCGTCCAGTTGCGGTTGCCACTGACCAAAAGAAACTGCCCGCGTCGCGTGACCAGCGATACCTGGTCTAATAACACCGTGACTTATACATGTTTACCGATAAAGGACGCGCGAAGCTAACCGATGCCTCAAATATTTTACTTTACAAACACAAAATTCTACGGACTTGGCAAGGCTACAAAACGCGACTTAGTTTTGAGAACGAAAGTTTAAACAAATGAGAAAAGTAGACATAGCGGCTTTAACTGCTAATTTGACCTAAACAAATATCATCTTTGTATAAACAAAAACAACCAATTAACATCAGTTTTGTCCTTTAGGTATATTCATAGTCGCACACGGTTAATTTAAAGTGCCAAATAGATCAAGCCCCACCCAGTTTTATTAAATACAAAAATATAATCAAACTAGTTCCATATTACCTTCCTTAAATTGTAAGAAGCCATGGCTAAAACCAGATGGAGCCATTATCACGTTACAGCGCCATCTAACGGAAAGAAAATTTAATAAATTCTTTCCATAAACTTGAAAAATATCTTCAATTAAATTTAACGATATAATCAAAAATTTATAAAATGGAGACGAATTTAATTACAATTAATTTTTCTCCATTAGGTCGCTCTGTCAAATCAAGTACTTAAATAAAACCTCCAAAAATTCCAAATAAGTAGAAACAGCGCCAAAAGTATAATTTTTTTTATAAAAAAATTATAAGAATTATATAAAAATTCCACAATAATTACCATAATCGATAATAATACGCCTGCAGGATTGAAATTGTAGAGTGCACAAATTAAACCATTTCTATAAAAAAATAAGTTTAACGAGTCAAGAATTGTTATTGAATGAATGAAATAAAAATTAACTTGGCAAAAAAAGAAAAATATGAATAAAACTTTTGTGCTTCCAAACATTAATTAAAAAAATAAAGACTTTTCGAAAACAAATATACCGAAATTATGTAAAAAAAATATTAAAAATAATGTATTAAAATATTTCCATGAAATAAGAAATAATGATTATTTGCATTTCACAATATTTTCCTAAAATCCCGAGGAATATAAACAAATAAATAGGGGTTTTATCGAACACCACTTTAAAAGAACGAAAATAATAGGGGTCTTATACGTATCCATTTTCAATTTGATTTTGGAAATTTCTTGAAATCCCTGGATCAACACTCGGATGAAAGTGTCATCCTTCAATTTGAAAAGGAGCCAACCTAAAATACCACCCACGGGTACCACCTCGAAAACTCTCTTCGAGTTGGAAACCACCCGCGTTTCTCGAGCCAATCGATACCGATATCATTTAGATAAATATAGGCAAATTTCCTGTTTCCATAGCTATATCCAGACAACATTTTTCCAATAGCGCGATGGTCCGAGTCGTAGTTGACGCTTATACAATCGGTGGTATTTGGCGGGATCACATTTCCGCCAATTTCGACCCGGACCAGTACGGATACGTGTATTTCGGCAAACAGATCGTATCGGATCGCGTAGTTCAGTCGAATGCGGTATTCAGGGTGAAGTTTAGGTCCGGAGTAAGAACGGGTAGTTGTCAGGTAACCGAGAGAAGGTACCACCAAAGTTGTGTCAACATTAATACGGACTGATACAAATAAAAGTATGGTCACTCTGGCACCTGTACATCGAAGATACGCGAGTGCCGATCGAGTGGGCAAAGCTCGTCCCACCGCCGTTGCCTACTGACATCTCCTTTAAGCCGTTAGAACGGGTGACTCTGGGGAGCGACCATGCCACGAACGATCAATATACAGGGACAGAGTTAAGTATTAAACGTAGTCAGAAATATATATTCAGCGGGCGGCGGCCATTGACGGGGGAAATGAGTCAGACGTGGCTAATGTGTCGTCCAAAAGACGTTTTGACAAGGATAGACCTCCTTAATGCAATATCGTCGCGTCGAGTAAAAGGGGCTTTGTTTCCATTTGCAGAAATTGGCCCGTTGCTTGGCCAGGATCTAAGCCATAATACGTCAGCTGGATAATGGAACGAATTCATTGTTGCATTTTGCAAAGGACAATTTACTCGTGCCAGGCTATAGTGTCACCTCACTTTCAATCACTTTGCTTATAATAAAATCAGCTAGGCTAATACCCAAGGCACCACCTTAGGCCTAACAAGGAGACATCCCGAAGTGTAACCCACCGATTTTGTTCAAACTCGGGGGATTGGTAGACCTTCGTGTATCATGAAAAATTCTAAAGGGAATTTATTCAATGGGCAACCATTTTGCCATGGCAACGAAAAATGTTTTTGACAACACAAAATATTAAATTTTCCCATTGAAAATAACATTTTGACCTCAAATTGATCAAAAGTTGATCAATTTTGATGTTTTTGTTATTAATTTTTATAAATTTTTTAAATTTTTGGCATTTTCGAAATTTTGAAATTTGTTAAAATTTTTCACTAGGAATCGGTCAGAATCCCAAGTTATTTTCAATGGGAAAATTTCCATTTGTTGTTGTCAAAACCATTTTCCGTTGCCATGGCAAAACGGTTGCCCATTGAATAAATTCCCTTTAGGATTTTTCAAGTTCCACGAAGGTCTACCAATCCCCCGAGTTTGAACAAAATCGGTGGGTTATACTTCGGGATGTCTCCTTGTAAGTCATCCTGCAACGTTTGAAACAATTAATTAAGGTGGCCGGGTTACAATGCGTAGGAGGGTGGTGGCAAGCCCTTCATACCACCTCAACAAGTTTTTATGGAAAGGGGAAACCGAAGAGCTCGTGGGAAAACGCCTTAAACCAGTGGGGAGAGAACTTGCGAACTCAACGTGGAAGGAGTCGTTCCGAGTTTTTACCCAGTGCCACAAGCTGGGATCGACCCCGGCTCCTCTGGCTGCGAGTTGAAAGTGCTAGCCACTCCGTCAATTTTAAATCGCACCTTGTGGCACTGACATTGTGAGTGAACGAATCCTCCTGAGGTTTGCGAGTTTTCGCCCCATTCTATAGTGATTAACTGTAATAGTGAATGTATTTATTTAGCTGTTGGCTGTCGTGGCATCAACACCCTCCTACGCAGTTTAAGCCATCTAGATTAATGACATTAAAGATCGCTAGCTGACTTAGGCCTTTGGTGATGCCTTAGGTATTAGGCTAGCTAATTTTTGTTATTAGTACTGTGTGTATCTCGGATGGCAGAAATGGGCGTGGCTTAGGTTAATTGTCGCTCGGCATCGATTCATTCTTCATTTACTTCTTTTGTAATCGTTCAAAACCTGAGTACACGGGTAACTAGTTCATGCAGTATCGTGAAGGACATTTTAAATAACCCTAGAACTTCAGTGGTGTTTATTAAATCAATTTTCTGGTATGTTCATTTTCCAGGTGAACGTATATAGTTAAAATTTTTTCATGGCGGTGATTAGCCACTGAATTTTAAAATACACGTTACGCTTCTTCCAACCTCAGACATTCCGAGTGTGTACAAATATAAGTGGTTTCTACATTTTAAAATCTATGTAATGAAGAGTATAATATCTCAAGCCAAAAGTAGAGGTCGGCGGAACGAATAAATTAACCGGCCAAATTTCGATTAACCATAAAAAGTTTGGTTAACTGTTTTTTATGAACATTTTATACGAATAAACAACGATTTAACATGTAAAAATAATCAGTTTTTTTCGTATATTTTTTGATAATTTGCGGCTATGAATAAAAATAAATAATTGGATAATAATTGGATAATTTCTTATTCAAACGCCGATCTCTAGCCAAAAGTATATAATATAATCTCTTAAATATTGATATCTCTATAATGCTAAGGTTATTCGCTTGAACCATACCTTCGCAAGCTCTCTTTGACTTTTCACAAGACATTTAGAAAGAAATAGTGCAGAGTGAAATATATCATACCAATAGTTTCTAAAACCACGGGAAATTTTTATTGATAAATAAGTATAAATAAATTTATTTATCTATAAATTTTAAATATAGGTGGTAAATTCTGAGCCGTGATAATAATAATAATAATAATAATAATAATAATAATCAGCTAGGCTAAAACCCAAGGCACCACCTTAGGGTTAAGTCATCATGCGACTTTTAAAGCCGTTAATTCAGGTGGCCGGGTTACAATGCGTAGGAGGGTGGTGGACTTTCCACTTCTTGATAACTGTATCGATAGTACGATGGTTTAAATTTTAATATAATATTAATAAATATGACATTAATATTAATATTAATAAATTTTCCGATTATAAATGAAGATATAAGGCTCTGGAGCAAGGGTACTTTTAGATAAGTGGATAGATCTGGAGCGAGGATTGAAAAGGCAACGGTACCTTTTCAAGAGGTGGAGAGTGAAGAAAGCTGTAAATCAATTTGAGAGTAGCTCATTTGCGTAAAATATCCGTTACACACACGCTATTAGCTATGGTTGAATATGTAACAAACGAGACTTAATCGAGGGCCACAGAGAGTCTACTTAATAGTCTCTAATTAAAATTCAAAAACGATGCTTATCGATGGATGCGACGAAGAGGGTCGAGTGCTACTGAGAAACAGCGTGTCGACGCTGTAATTGGCTTATCTGCGCCAGTAATCTGCAAGCAAGCTCTCCGAGAAAGAAGGTTGGGGAAAGACTTCTAGATCTCTGGCAAAATTGAGAACGGTGAAACGGCGAGGGTGTCGTCTAACGGGATCCAAATTTCATCTAGGGAGGAGACGAGAGAGAAAAGAATCGCCTCGCAGCTATTCCAGCTGGATTGAAGAGGCTGCAATCTTGTCCGCCTTCTGAAGAGAGAATCGAGAACAATTCCAGAAAGAGCACGTTTTCCCGATTCAAGGACATTCCATATTGAAGGCTAACAAAGGTTATATCAGAAGTAAAAGCTATTCGAATATATGGGACGATCATTCCGGTGGATCGGTTCAGTGGACCGGTTTTGGATCCTTTGCTAAGTTTATAATAAAGTTTATAATGTAACCTGTTTCCGGGAAATCATGAAACATCACTTTATACTTGCAACTTCCCTTTTACTTGCAACTTCCCTTTTACTTGTAACGCCCTTTTAACTTGTAACGTCCCTTTTACTTGTAACGTCCCTTTTACTTGTAACGTCCCTTTTACTTGTAACGTGCTTTTTACTTGTAACGTCCTTTTTACTTGTAAGTTCCTTTTTACTAGTAATGTCCTTTTTACTTGTAATGTCCTTTTTACTTGTAACGTCCTTTTTACTTGTAATGTCATTTTTACTTGTAACGTCCTTTTTACGTGTAACGTTCTTTTTACTTGTAAGGTCCTTTTTACTAGTTATGTCCTTTTTACTAGTTATGTCCTTTTTACTTGTAACGTCCTTTTTACTTGTAACGTCCCTTTTACTTGTAACGTCCCTTTTACTTGTAACGTCCTTTTTACTTGTAAGGTCCTTTTTACTAGTAATGTACTTTTTACTTGTAACGTCCTTTCTACTTGTAACGTCCTTTTTACTTGTAACGTCCCTTTTACTTGTAACGTCCCTTTTACTTGTAACGTCCCTTTTACTTGTAACGTCCCTTTTACTTGTAACGTCCCTTTTACTTCAAACGTCCCTTTTACTTGTAATGTCCTTTTTACTTGTAACATCCCTTTTACTTGTAACGTCCTTTTTACTTGTAACGTCCTTTTTACTTGTAAGTTCCTTTTTACTAGTAATGTCCTTTTTACTTGTAACGTCCTTTTTACTTGTAATGTCATTTTTACTTGTAATGTCATTTTTACTTGTAACGTCCTTTTTACTTGTAAATTCCTTTTTACTTGTAAGGTCCTTTTTACTTCAAACGTCCCTTTTACTTGTAATGTCCTTTTTACTTGTAACGTCCTTTTTACTTGTAACGTCCCTTTTACTTGTAACGTCCTTTTTACTTGTAAGGTCCTTTTTACTAGTAATGTCCTTTTTACTTGTAACGTCCCTTTTACTTGTAACGTCCCTTTTACTTGTAACGTCCTTTTTACTTCAAACGTCCCTTTTACTTGTAATGTCCTTTTTACTTGTAACGTCCCTTTTACTTGTAACGCCCTTTTAACTTGTAACGTCCCTTTTACATGTAACGTCCCTTTTACTTGTAACGTCCTTTTTACTTCAAACGTCCCTTTTACTTGTAATGTCCTTTTTACTTGTAACGTCCTTTTTACTTGTAAGTTCCTTTTTACTAGTAATGTCCTTTTTACTTGTAATGTCCTTTTTACTTGTAACGTCCTTTTTACTTGTAATGTCATTTTTACTTGTAACGTCCTTTTACTTGTAACGTCCTTTTTACTTGTAAGGTCCTTTTTACTAGTAATGTCCTTTTTACTTGTAACGTCCTTTTTACTTGTAACGTCCCTTTTACTTGTAACGTCCTTTTTACTAGTAATGTCCTTTTTACTTGTAACGTCCTTTTTACTTGTAACGTCCCTTTTACTTGTAACGTCCTTTTTACTTGTAAGGTCCTTTTTACTTGTAACGTCCTTTCTACTTGTAACGTCCCTTTTACTTGTAACGTCCCTTTTACTTGTAACGTCCTTTTTACTTCTAAGTTTCTTTTTACTAGTAATGTCCTTTTTACTTGTAATGTCCTTTTTACTTGTAACGTCCTTTTTACTTGTAATGTCATTTTTACTTGTAACGTCCTTTTTACTTGTAAGTTCCTTTTTACTAGTAATGTAATTTTTACTTGTAACGTCCTTTTTACTTGTAACGTCCTTTTTACTTGTAAGGTCCTTTTTAGTAGTAATGTCCTTTTTACTTGTAACGTCCTTTTTACTTGTAACGTCCCTTTTACTTGTAACGTCCTTTTTACTTGTAACGTCCTTTTTACTTGTAAGGTCCTTTTTACTAGTAATGTCCTTTTTACTTGTAACGTCCTTTTTACTTGTAACGTCCCTTTTACTTGTAACGTCCTTTTTACTTGTAAGGTCCTTTTTACTTGTAACGTCCTTTCTACTTGTAACGTCCTTTTTACTTGTAACGTCCCTTTTACTTGTAACGTCCCTTTTACTTGTAACGTTCCTTTTACTTGTAACGTCCTTTTTACTTGTAAGTTCCTTTTTACTAGTAATGTCCTTTTTACTTGTAATGTCCTTTTTACTTGTAACGTCCTTTTTACTTGTAATGTCATTTTTACTTGTAACGTCCTTTTTACTTGTAAGTTCCTTTTTACTAGTAATGTCATTTTTACTTGTAACGTCCTTTTTACTTGTAAGGTCCTTTTTACTAGTAATGTCCTTTTTACTTGTAACGTCCTTTTTACTTGTAACGTCCCTTTTACTTGTAACGTCCTTTTTACTTGTAACGTCCTTTTTACTAGTAATGTCCTTTTTACTTGTAACGTCCTTTCTACTTGTAACGTCCTTTTTACTTGTAACGTCCCTTTTACTTGTAACGTCCCTTTTACTTGTAACGTCCCTTTTACTTGTAACGTCCTTTTTACTTGTAACGTCCCTTTTACTTGTAACGTCCCTTTTACTTGTAACATCCCTTTTTTCTTGTAACGTCCTTTTTACTTGTAACGTACATTTTACTTGTAACGTCCTTTTCACTTGTGGATGTGTGCATTTCATGAAGCTAGCAAAATTTTGTGATTTATACCCATAATTTTAGCTTCTACGCTCCCTGTAATACTTAAATAATGTTACGTTTATTTTAAATTTTTGGGACCCCTTGATCAGATTTAGTTTACCTTTTAAAATTTCAAGGAACTGGGCCTATCCCCTGACCCCGCCACTGTTGAAATGACCGAAAAGCAACCCAAAAATTAATCTTATACGTTGGTTGGTGATGATAAGCGTGTTCAAAAATTGAAATTTTAAGTTTTTTTTAGCGCGTTCACTATAATCAAATCAAGGCTAATTGAAATAAGGTAGGATACTACTACAGACTGGCACATGACTGATTTTAAAGATCGCCTTTTTGAAGGTCGAGATGACCAATCATAAGGTCGAGATTACCGTGTTTATACTAGTTATTTTCTAGTTGTATATTTTCAAGATAGCCATTTTGAGGGTTGTGAAATCCGAGATCATCATTTACTAATGGACAAATGGACTAGCATTTCGGTGCGTCTACCTTTTACGCGAGTATTGTTCAGCTCATTATTGGGAAGTAAATTCATTTCCACTATCCCTTACAAAAAATTTCTAAAGATACTCTATATAAAATCCTATAGAGTTCTATAGAGGATCAAAGTGGTTCTATAGCCAATAGAGAATTCTATTAAAAATTCTATGCCAGAAACAGAATATTTTTCTATAAATAACTTTAAGGAGTTTCTATCGAAAGCGGTAATTTACAATTATCATTATGTAAAATTATAAGTAATGGAAAATGTTTATAATAATGTATTATATACATACAATAACTGTTCATAAATTATTTTGCATTTATACTTAATTTTACAAAGCTAGAATTTCTTACAAGAATCTAAATAATTTCTTAGAAGAATCTAAATAATTTCTTAGAAGAATCTAAATAATTTCTTAAAAGAATCTAAATCATTTCTTAGAAGAATCTAAATAATTTCTTAGAAGAATCTAAATAATTTCTTAGAAGAATCTAAATAATTTCTTAAAAGAATCTAAATAATTTCTTAGAAGAATCTAAATAATTTCTTAGAAGAATCTAAATAATTTCTTAGAAGAATCTAAATAATTTCTTAGAAGAATCTAAATAATTTCTTAGAAGAATCTAAATAATTTCTTAGAAGAATCTAAATAATTTCTTAGAAGAATCTAAATAATTTCTTAGAAGAATCTAAATAATTTCTAAGAAGAATCTAAATAGTTTCTTAGAAGAATCTAAATAATTTCTTAGAAGAATCTAAATAATTTCTTAAAATAATCTAAATAATTTCTTAGAAGAATCTAAATAATTTCTTAGAAGAATCTAAATAATTTCTTAGAAGAATCTAAATAATTTCTTAGAAGAATCTAAATAATTTCTTAGAAGAATCTAAATAATTTCTTAGAAGAATCTAAATAATTTCTTAGAAGAATCTAAATAGTTTCTTAGAAAAATCTAAATAATTTATAATTTATTAGAAGAATCTAAATAATTTATAATTTCTTAGAAGAATCTAAATAATTTATAATTTCTTAGAAGAATCTAAATAATTTATAATTTCTTTGAAGAATCTAAATAAATTATAATTTCTTAAAAGAATCTAAATAATTTATAATTTATTATAAGAATCTAATCTAAATAATTTATAATTTCTTAGAAGAATCTAAATAATTTATAATTTCGTAGAAGAATCTAAATAATTTATAATTTCTTAGAAGAATCTAAATAATTTATAATTTCTTAGAAGAATCTAAATAATTTATAATTCTTAGAAGAATCTAAATAATTTATAATTTCTTAGAAGAATCTAAATAATTTCTTAGAAGAATCTAAATAATTTATAATTTCTTAGAAGAATCTAAATAATTTATAATTCTTAGAAGAATCTAAATAATTTATAATTTCTTAGAAGAATCTAAATAATTTCTTAGAAGAATCAAAATAATTTCTTAGAAGAATCTAAATAATTTCTTAGAAGAATCTAAATAATTTCTTAGAAGAATCTAAATAATTTCTTAGAAGAATCTAAATAATTTCTTAGAAGAATCTAAATAATTTCTTAGAAGAATCTAAATAATTTCTTAGAAGAATCTAAATAATTTCTTAGAAGAATCTAAATAATTTCTTAGAAGAATCTAAATAATTTCTTAGAAGAATCTAAATAATTTCTTAGAAAAATCTAAATAATTTCTTAGAAGAATCTAAATAATTTCTTAGAAGAATCAAAATAATTTCTTAGAAGAATCTAAATAATTTCTTAGAAGAATCTAAATAATTTCTTAGAAGAATCTAAATAGTTTCTTAGAAAAATCTAAATAATTTATAATTTATTAGAAGAATCTAAATAATTTATAATTTCTTAGAAGAATCTAAATAATTTATAATTTCTTTGAAGAATCTAAATAAATTATAATTTCTTAGAAGAATCTAAATAATTTATAATATATTATAAGAATCTAATCTAAATAATTTATAATTTCTTAGAAGAATCTAAATAATTTATAATTTCGTAGAAGAATCTAAATAATTTATAATTTCTTAGAAGAATCTAAATAATTTATAATTTCTTAGAAGAATCTAAATAATTTATAATTCTTAGAAGAATCTAAATAATTTATAATTTCTTAGAAGAATCTAAATAATTTCTTAGAAGAATCTAAATAATTTCTTAGAAGAATCTAAATAATTTCTTAGAAGAATCTAAATAATTTCTTAGAAGAATCTAAATAATTTCTTAGAAGAATCTAAATAATTTCTTAGAAGAATCTAAATAATTTCTTAGAAGAATCTAAATAATTTCTTAGAAGAATCTAAATAATTTCTTAGAAGAATCTAAATAATTTCTTAGAAGAATCTAAATAATTTCTTAGAAGAATCTAAATAATTTCTAAGAAGAATCTAAATAGTTTCTTAGAAGAATCTAAATAATTTCTTAGAAGAATCTAAATAATTTCTTAAAATAATCTAAATAATTTCTTAGAAGAATCTAAATAATTTCTTAGAAGAATCTAAATAATTTCTTAGAAGAATCTAAATAATTTCTTAGAAGAATCTAAATAATTTCTTAGAAGAATCTAAATAATTTCTTAGAAGAATCTAAATAATTTCTTAGAAGAATCTAAATAGTTTCTTAGAAAAATCTAAATAATTTCTTAGAAGAATCTAAATAGTTTCTTAGAAAAATCTAAATAATTTATAATTTATTAGAAGAATCTAAATAATTTATAATTTCTTAGAAGAATCTAAATAATTTATGATTTCTTAGAAGAATCTAAATAATTTATAATTTCTTTGAAGAATCTAAATAAATTATAATTTCTTAGAAGAATCTAAATAATTTATAATTTATTATAAGAATCTAATCTAAATAATTTATAATTTCTTAGAAGAATCTAAATAATTTATAATTTCGTAGAAGAATCTAAATAATTTATAATTTCTTAGAAGAATCTAAATAATTTATAATTTCTTAGAAGAATCTAAATAATTTATAATTCTTAGAAGAATCTAAATAATTTATAATTTCTTAGAAGAATCTAAATAATTTCTTAGAAGAATCTAAATAATTTCTTAGAAGAATCTAAATAATTTCTTAGAAGAATCTAAATAATTTCTTAGAAGAATCTAAATAATTTCTTAGAAGAATCTAAATAATTTCTTAGAAGAATCTAAATAATTTCTTAGAAGAATCTAAATAATTTCTTAGAAGAATCTAAATAATTTCTTAGAAGAATCTAAATAATTTCTTAGAAGAATCTAAATAATTTCTTAGAAGAATCTAAATAATTTCTTAGAAGAATCTAAATAATTTCTTAGAAGAATCTAAATAATTTCTTAGAAGAATCTAAATAATTTCTTAGAAGAATCTAAATAGTTTCTTAGAAAAATCTAAATAATTTATAATTTATTAGAAGAATCTAAATAATTTATAATTTCTTAGAAGAATCTAAATAATTTATAATTTCTTAGAAGAATCTAAATAATTTATAATTTCTTTGAAGAATCTAAATAAATTATAATTTCTTAGAAGAATCTAAATAATTTAAAATTTATTATAAGAATCTAATCTAAATAATTTATAATTTCTTAGAAGAATCTAAATAATTTATAATTTCGTAGAAGAATCTAAATAATTTATAATTTCTTAGAAGAATCTAAATAATTTATAATTTCTTAGAAGAATCTAAATAATTTATAATTTCTTTGAAGAATCTAAATAAATTATAATTTCTTAAAAGAATCTAAATAATTTATAATTTATTATAAGAATCTAATCTAAATAATTTATAATTTCTTAGAAGAATCTAAATAATTTATAATTTCGTAGAAGAATCTAAATAATTTATAATTTCTTAGAAGAATCTAAATAATTTATAATTTCTTAGAAGAATCTAAATAATTTATAATTCTTAGAAGAATCTAAATAATTTATAATTTCTTAGAAGAATCTAAATAATTTCTTAGAAGAATCTAAATAATTTATAATTTCTTAGAAGAATTTAAATAATTTATAATTCTTAGAAGAATCTAAATAATTTATAATTTCTTAGAAGAATCTAAATAATTTCTTAGAAGAATCTAAATAATTTCTTAGAAGAATCTAAATAATTTCTTAGAAGAATCTAAATAATTTCTTAGAAGAATCTAAATAATTTCTTAGAAGAATCTAAATAATTTCTTAGAAGAATCTAAATAATTTCTTAGAAGAATCTAAATAATTTCTTAGAAGAATCTAAATAATTTCTTAGAAGAATCTAAATAATTTCTTAGAAGAATCTAAATAATTTCTTAGAAGAATCTAAATAATTTCTTAGAAAAATCTAAATAATTTCTTAGAAGAATCTAAATAATTTCTTAGAAGAATCAAAATAATTTCTTAGAAGAATCTAAATAATTTCTTAGAAGAATCTAAATAATTTCTTAGAAGAATCTAAATAGTTTCTTAGAAAAATCTAAATAATTTATAATTTATTAGAAGAATCTAAATAATTTATAATTTCTTAGAAGAATCTAAATAATTTATAATTTCTTTGAAGAATCTAAATAAATTATAATTTCTTAGAAGAATCTAAATAATTTATAATATATTATAAGAATCTAATCTAAATAATTTATAATTTCTTAGAAGAATCTAAATAATTTATAATTTCGTAGAAGAATCTAAATAATTTATAATTTCTTAGAAGAATCTAAATAATTTATAATTTCTTAGAAGAATCTAAATAATTTATAATTCTTAGAAGAATCTAAATAATTTATAATTTCTTAGAAGAATCTAAATAATTTCTTAGAAGAATCTAAATAATTTCTTAGAAGAATCTAAATAATTTCTTAGAAGAATCTAAATAATTTCTTAGAAGAATCTAAATAATTTCTTAGAAGAATCTAAATAATTTCTTAGAAGAATCTAAATAATTTCTTAGAAGAATCTAAATAATTTCTTAGAAGAATCTAAATAATTTCTTAGAAGAATCTAAATAATTTCTTAGAAGAATCTAAATAATTTCTTAGAAGAATCTAAATAATTTCTAAGAAGAATCTAAATAGTTTCTTAGAAGAATCTAAATAATTTCTTAGAAGAATCTAAATAATTTCTTAAAATAATCTAAATAATTTCTTAGAAGAATCTAAATAATTTCTTAGAAGAATCTAAATAATTTCTTAGAAGAATCTAAATAATTTCTTAGAAGAATCTAAATAATTTCTTAGAAGAATCTAAATAATTTCTTAGAAGAATCTAAATAATTTCTTAGAAGAATCTAAATAGTTTCTTAGAAAAATCTAAATAATTTCTTAGAAGAATCTAAATAGTTTCTTAGAAAAATCTAAATAATTTATAATTTATTAGAAGAATCTAAATAATTTATAATTTCTTAGAAGAATCTAAATAATTTATGATTTCTTAGAAGAATCTAAATAATTTATAATTTCTTTGAAGAATCTAAATAAATTATAATTTCTTAGAAGAATCTAAATAATTTATAATTTATTATAAGAATCTAATCTAAATAATTTATAATTTCTTAGAAGAATCTAAATAATTTATAATTTCGTAGAAGAATCTAAATAATTTATAATTTCTTAGAAGAATCTAAATAATTTATAATTTCTTAGAAGAATCTAAATAATTTATAATTCTTAGAAGAATCTAAATAATTTATAATTTCTTAGAAGAATCTAAATAATTTCTTAGAAGAATCTAAATAATTTCTTAGAAGAATCTAAATAATTTCTTAGAAGAATCTAAATAATTTCTTAGAAGAATCTAAATAATTTCTTAGAAGAATCTAAATAATTTCTTAGAAGAATCTAAATAATTTCTTAGAAGAATCTAAATAATTTCTTAGAAGAATCTAAATAATTTCTTAGAAGAATCTAAATAATTTCTTAGAAGAATCTAAATAATTTCTTAGAAGAATCTAAATAATTTCTTAGAAGAATCTAAATAATTTCTTAGAAGAATCTAAATAATTTCTTAGAAGAATCTAAATAATTTCTTAGAAGAATCTAAATAGTTTCTTAGAAAAATCTAAATAATTTATAATTTATTAGAAGAATCTAAATAATTTATAATTTCTTAGAAGAATCTAAATAATTTATAATTTCTTAGAAGAATCTAAATAATTTATAATTTCTTTGAAGAATCTAAATAAATTATAATTTCTTAGAAGAATCTAAATAATTTATAATTTATTATAAGAATCTAATCTAAATAATTTATAATTTCTTAGAAGAATCTAAATAATTTATAATTTCGTAGAAGAATCTAAATAATTTATAATTTCTTAGAAGAATCTAAATAATTTATAATTTCTTAGAAGAATCTAAATAATTTATAATTCTTAGAAGAATCTAAATAATTTATAATTTCTTAAAAGAATCTAAATAATTTCTTAGAAGAATCTAAATAATTTCTTAGAAGAATCTAAATAATTTCTTAGTAGAATCTAAATAATTTCTTAGAATAATTTAAATAATTTCTTAGAAAAATCTAAATAATTTCTTAGAAGAATCTAAATAATTTCTTAGAAGAATCTAAATAATTTCTTAGAAGAATCTAAATCATTTCTTAGAAGAATCTAAATCATTTCTTAGAAGAATCTAAATAATTTCTTAGAAGAATCTAAATAATTTCTTAGAAGAAGCTAAATAATTTCTTAGAAGAATCTAAATAATTTCTTAAAAGAATCTAAATCATTTCTTAGAAGAATCTAAATCATTTCTTAGAAGAATCTAAATAATTTCTTAGAAAATCTAAATAATTTCTTAGAAGAATCTAAATAATTTCTTAGAAGAATCTAAATAATTTCTTAGAAGAATCTTAATAATTTCTTAGAATAATCTAAATAGTTTCTTAGAAGAATCTAAATAATTTATAATTTCTTAGAAGAATCTAAATAATTTATAATTTCTTAGAAGAATCTAAATAATTTCTTAGAAGAATCTTAATAATTTCTTAGAATAATCTAAATAGTTTCTTAGAAGAATCTAAATAATTTATAATTTCTTAGAAGAATCTAAATAATTTATAATTTCTTAGAAGAATCTAAATAATTTATAATTTCTTAGAAGAATCTAAATAATTTATAATTTCTTAGAAGAATCTAAATAATTTATAATTTCTTAGAAGAATTTAAATAATTTCTTAGAAGAATCTAAATAATTTCTTAGAAGAATCTAAATAATTTATAATTTCTTAGAAGAATTTAAATAATTTCTTAAAAGAATCTAAATCATTTCTTAAAAGAATCTAAATAATTTCTTAGAAGAATCTAAATAATTTCTTAGAAGAATCTAAATAATTTCTTAGAAGAATCTAAATAATTTCTTAGATGAATCTAAATAATTTCTTAGAAGAATCTAAATAATTTCTTAGAAAAATCTAAATAATTTCTTAGAAGAATCTAAATCATTTCTTAGAAGAATCTAAATAATTTCTTAAAAGAATCTAAATAATTTATAATTTCTTAAAAGAATCTAAATAATTTCTTAGAAGAATCTAAATAATTTCTTATAAGAATCTAAATAATTTCTTATAAGAATCTAAATAATTTCTTAAAAGAATCTAAATCATTTCTTAGAAGAATCTAAATCATTTCTTAGAAGAATCTAAATAATTTCTTAGAAAATCTAAATAATTTCTTAGAAGAATCTAAATAATTTCTTAGAAGAATCTAAATAATTTCTTAGAAGAATCTTAATAATTTCTTAGAATAATCTAAATAGTTTCTTAGAAGAATCTAAATAATTTATAATTTCTTAGAAGAATCTAAATAATTTATAATTTCTTAGAAGAATCTAAATAATTTATAATTTCTTAGAAGAATCTAAATAATTTATAATTTCTTAGAAGAATCTAAATAATTTATAATTTCTTAGAAGAATTTAAATAATTTCTTAGAAGAATCTAAATAATTTCTTAGAAGAATCTAAATAATTTATAATTTCTTAGAAGAATTTAAATAATTTCTTAAAAGAATCTAAATCATTTCTTAAAAGAATCTAAATAATTTCTTAGAAGAATCTAAATAATTTCTTAGAAGAATCTAAATAATTTCTTAGAAGAATCTAAATAATTTCTTAGATGAATCTAAATAATTTCTTAGAAGAATCTAAATAATTTCTTAGAAAAATCTAAATAATTTCTTAGAAGAATCTAAATCATTTCTTAGAAGAATCTAAATAATTTCTTAAAAGAATCTAAATAATTTATAATTTCTTAAAAGAATCTAAATAATTTCTTAGAAGAATCTAAATAATTTCTTATAAGAATCTAAATAATTTCTTATAAGAATCTAAATAATTTCTTAGAAGAATCTAAATAATTTCTTATAAGAATCTAAATAATTTCTTAGAAGAATCTTAATAATTTCTTAGAAGAATCTAAATAATTTCTTAGAATAATCTAAATAATTTCTTAGAAAAATCTAAATAATTTCTTAGAAGAATCTAAATAATTTCTTAGAAGAATCTAAATAATATCTTAGAAGAATCTAAATAATTTCTTAAAATAATCTAAATAATTTCTTAGAAGAATCTAAATAATTTCTTAAAAGAATCTAAATAATTTCTTAGAAGAATCTACATAATTTCTTAGAAGAATCTAAATAATTTCTTAGAAGAATCTAAATAATTTCTTAGACGAATCTAAATAATTTCTTAGAAGAATCTAAATAATTTCTTAGAAGAATCTAAATAATTTCTTAGAAGAATCTAAATAATTTCTTAGAAGAATCTAAATAATTTCTTAGAAGAATCTAAATAATTTCTTAGAAGAATCTAAATAATTTCTTAGAAGAATCTAAATAGTTTCTTAGAAGAATCTAAATAATTTCTTAGAAGAATCTAAATAATTTCTTAAAATAATCTAAATCTTTTCTTAGAAGAATCTAAATCATTTCTTAGAAGAATCTAAATAATTTCTTAGAAGAATCTAAATAGTTTCTTAGAAGAATCTAAATAATTTCTTAGAAGAATCTAAATAATTTCTTAGAAGAATCTATATAATTTTTAAAAGAATCTAAATAATTTCTTAGAAGAATCTAAATAGTTTCTTAGAAGAATCTAAATAGTTTATAATTTATTAGAAGAATCTAAATAATTTGTAATATCTTAGAAGAATCTAAATAATTTATAATTTTTTTGAAGAATCTAAATAAATTATAATTTCTTAGAAGAATCGAAATAATTTATAATTTATTATAAGAATCTAAATAATTTATAATTTATTATAAGAATCTAAATAATTTATAATTTATTATAAGAATCTAATCTATATAATTTATAATTTATAAGAATCTAATCTAAATAATTTATAATTTCTTAGAAGAATCTAAATAATTTATAATTCTTAGAAGAATCTAAATAATTTATAATTTCTTAAAAGAGTCTAAATAATTTATCAAAAGAATCTCCTTAATTAAGGTAGGCATGGACATAAGGCCCCGGCTATAGTGGTTCGGGAGATTTAAGGTTGAAAGCGTTTGTGTCCAGTCGCTGATGATAACTGTCCCTGATTTACGGAAATAGCTTCTATTTATTCATTTGAAAAGGTGCAACACTGAGTTCGAACGCAACGGCGAAGCAGGGAGTATCCCTTATGAAATTTTCTGGGGTTTTCTAAAGGAAATTTAAATGTACATTTTTAAAGAATTCCTTTAGATTATCCTAAAGAATATTTCGGAATATTGGCCCTTTTTTCTTAAGAAAAATATTGGGTTTTCCTATAGAATTTTATAAAGATTTTCTCCAGAAATACCCTTACATTTTTCGAAAGAATATCTTTAGAAATATTAGTGTACATTTATTCTGGAATTTGAAGAAACGACCGAGGACGTCATATTTAATTTAAATTAACGTGTAAATAAGTGTTTGGAAGTCAAACTCGAAAATAAACTCTTTCTTTGCGACATAAATTGTGTTCTAGAAGGAAATTAACTAGAAAAGCTGCGCAACGTTCAGAAATCTTTCACCGTTTTTTGTTTACCTAACTTGTAAAACAATGCAATCAATTCGCATTTTTAGACAATTTCTATCAAATATTCGCAATTGTGTGCAGCAAATATGACCGAAAAACGTATCGATTGGCGAACAGTATAACTAGACTTAAGGTCATAATTAGGCATACACATGTATTAAAAATTTCAAAGATAATAGACTAACTAAATTTAGAAATAGATTAAAAATAACACAAAATCGTAATTCAGGTGAATTATGAAATACCTTATTTTTTTCTACCAAAAGAAAAAATTAACGCCCTAAAAATATTTTCTTAAGATTTTTCTCAAGTTATCTATAGAAATATTTTACTAAACGTGTAGTAAGAAGTGTCTTTAAAAAATTCTATAGAAATTCTCTAGAATTTTTCACTAGACTTAGAAAACTTTACAACCCCTTAAAGCACTTTATAATGTTCTATAGAAAAACATAGAAAGTTTTCATAAGGGTAGGCAAACAATTTATTTAAAACAAAATAGTTTATTTACAAAATATTAAAACACAAAGTATTCTTTTTATCTCAACAATATACCTGAAACTGAAATGCGAGAAAACACAAAGTATTCTTTTTATCTCAACAATATACCTGAAACTGAAATGCGAGGAAACACAAATTATTCTTTTTATCTCAACAATATACCTGAAACTGAAATGCGAGAAAACACAAAGTATTCTTTTTATCTCAACAATATACCTGAAACTGAAATGCGAGAAAACACAAAGTATTATTTTTATCTCAACAATATACCTGAAACTGAAATGCGAGAAAACACAAAGTATTCTTTTTATCTCAACAATATACCTGAAACTGAAATGCGAGAAAACACAAATTATTCTTTTTATCTCAACAATATACCTGAAACTGAAATGCGAGAAAACACAAAGTATTCTTTTTATCTCAACAATATACCTGAAACTGAAATGCGAGAAAACACAAAGTATTCTTTTTATCTCAACAATATACCTGAAACTGAAATGCGAGAAAACACAAATTATTCTTTTTATCTCAAAAATATACCTGAAACTGAAATGCGAGAAAACACAAAGTATTCTTTTTATCTCAACAATATACCTGAAACTGAAATGCGAGAAAACACAAAGTATTCTTTTTATCTCAACAATATACCTGAAACTGAAATGCGAGAAAACACAAAGTATTCTTTTTATCTCAACAATATACCTGAAACTGAAATGCGAGGAAACACAAATTATTCTTTTTATCTCAACAATATACCTGAAACTGAAATGCGAGAAAACACAAAGTATTCTTTTTATCTCAACAATATACCTGAAACTGAAATGCGAGAAAACACAAAGTATTATTTTTATCTCAACAATATACCTGAAACTGAAATGCGAGAAAACACAAAGTATTCTTTTTATCTCAACAATATACCTGAAACTGAAATGCGAGAAAACACAAATTATTCTTTTTAACTCAACAATATACCTGAAACTGAAATGCGAGAAAACACAAAGTATTCTTTTTATCTCAACAATATACCTGAAACTGAAATGCGAGAAAACACAAAGTATTCTTTTTATCTCAACAATATACCTGAAACTGAAATGCGAGAAAACACAAATTATTCTTTTTATCTCAAAAATATACCTGAAACTGAAATGCGAGAAAACACAAAGTATTCTTTTTATCTCAACAATATACCTGAAACTGAAATGCGAGAAACCACAAAGTATTCTTTTTATCTCAACAATATACCTGAAACTGAAATGCGAGAAAACACAAAGTATTCTTTTTATCTCAACAATATACCTGAAACTGAAATGCGAGAAAACACAAAGTATTCTTTTTATCTCAACAATATACCTGAAACTGAAAAGCGAGAAAACACAAATTATTCTTTTTATCTCAACAATATACCTGAAACTGAAATGCGAGAAAACACAAAGTATTCTTTTTATCTCAACAATATACCTGAAACTGAAATGCGAGAAAACACAAATTATTCTTTTTATCTCAACAATATACCTGAAACTGAAATGCGAGAAAACACAAAGTATTCTTTTTATCTCAACAATATACCTGAAACTGAAATGCGAGAAAACACAAATTATTCTTTTTATCTCAACAATATACCTGAATTTGAAATGCGAGAAAACACAAAGTATTCTTTTTATCTCAACAATATACCTGAAACTGAAATGCGAGAAAACACAAAGTATTCTTTTTATCTCAACAATATACCTGAAACTGAAATGCGAGAAAACACAAAGTATTCTTTTTATCTCAACAATATACCTGAAACTGAAATGCGAGAAAACACAAAGTATTCTTTTTATCTCAACAATATACCTGAAACTGAAATGCGAGGAAACACAAATTATTCTTTTTATCTCAACAATATACCTGAAACTGAAATGCGAGAAAACACAAAGTATTCTTTTTATCTCAACAATATACCTGAAACTGAAATGCGAGAAAACACAAATTATTCTTTTTATCTCAACAATATACCTGAAACTGAAATGCGAGAAAACTCAAAGTATTCTTTTTATCTCAACAATATACCTGAAACTGAAATGCGAGAAAACACAAATTATTCTTTTTATCTCAAAAATATACCTGAAACTGAAATGCGAGAAAACACAAAGTATCCTTTTTATCTCAACAATATACCTTAAACTGAAATGCGAGAAAACACAAAGTATTCTTTTTATCTCAACAATATACCTGAAACTGAAATGCGAGAAAACACAAATTATTCTTTTTATCTCAACAATATACCTGAAACTGAAATGCGAGAAAACACAAAGTATTCTTTTTATCTCAACAATATACCTGAAACTGAAATGCGAGAAAACACAAAGTATTCTTTTTATCTCAACAATATACCTGAAACTGAATTGCGAGAAAACACAAAGTATTCTTTTTATCTCAACAATATACCTGAAACTGAAATGCGAGAAAACACAAAGTATTCTTTTTATCTCAACAATATACCTGAAACTGAAATGCGAGAAAACACAAATTATTCTTTTTATCTCAACAATATACCTGAAACTGAAATGCGAGAAAACACAAAGTATTCTTTTTATCTCAACAATATACCTGAAACTGAAATGTGAGAAAACACAAATTATTCTTTTTATCTCAACAATATACCTGAAACTGAAATGCGAGAAAACACAAAGTATTCTTTTTATCTCAACAATATACCTGAAACTGAAATGCGAGAAAACACAAAGTATTCTTTTTATCTCAACAATATACCTGAAACTGAAATGCGAGAAAACACAAAGTATTCTTTTTATCTCAACAATATACCTGAAACTGAAATGCGAGAAAACACAAAGTATTCTTTTTATCTCAACAATATACCTGAAACTGAAATGCGAGAAAACACAAAGTATTCTTTTTATCTCAACAATATACCTGAAACTGAAATGCGAGGAAACACAAATTATTCTTTTTATCTCAACAATATACCTGAAACTGAAATGCGAGAAAACACAAAGTATTCTTTTTATCTCAACAATATACCTGAAACTGAAATGCGAGAAAACACAAAGTATTATTTTTATCTCAACAATATACCTGAAACTGAAATGCGAGAAAACACAAAGTATTCTTTTTATCTCAACAATATACCTGAAACTGAAATGCGAGAAAACACAAATTATTCTTTTTATCTCAACAATATACCTGAAACTGAAATGCGAGAAAACACAAAGTATTCTTTTTATCTCAACAATATACCTGAAACTGAAATGCGAGAAAACACAAAGTATTCTTTTTATCTCAACAATATACCTGAAACTGAAATGCGAGAAAACACAAATTATTCTTTTTATCTCAAAAATATACCTGAAACTGAAATGCGAGAAAACACAAAGTATTCTTTTTATCTCAACAATATACCTGAAACTGAAATGCGAGAAAACACAAAGTATTCTTTTTATCTCAACAATATACCTGAAACTGAAATGCGAGAAAACACAAAGTATTCTTTTTATCTCAACAATATACCTGAAACTGAAATGCGAGAAAACACAAAGTATTCTTTTTATCTCAACAATATACCTGAAACTGAAATGCGAGAAAACACAAAGTATTCTTTTTATCTCAACAATATACCTGAAACTGAAATGCGAGAAAACACAAATTATTCTTTTTATCTCAACAATATACCTGAAACTGAAATGCGAGAAAACACAAAGTATTCTTTTTATCTCTACAATATACCTGAAACTGAAAAGCGAGAAAACACAATTTATTCTTTTTATCTCAACAATATACCTGAAACTGAAATGCGAGAAAACACAAAGTATTCTTTTTATCTCAACAATATACCTGAAACTGAAATGCGAGAAAACACAAATTATTCTTTTTATCTCAACAATATACCTGAAACTTAAATGCGAGAAAACACAAAGTATTCTTTTTATCTCAACAAAATACCTGAAACTTAAATGCGAGAAAACACAAAGTATTCTTTTTATCTCAACAATATACCTGAAACTGAAATGCGAGAAAACACAAACTATTCTTTTTATCTCAACAATAAACCTGAAACTGAAATGCGAGAAAACACAAATTATTCTTTTTATCTCAACAATATACCTGAAACTGAAATGCGAGAAAA
The DNA here is from genome assembly GCF_980474605.1 of Leiobunum rupestre. Lineage (NCBI taxonomy): Eukaryota > Metazoa > Arthropoda > Arachnida > Opiliones > Sclerosomatidae > Leiobunum > Leiobunum rupestre. The sequence goes on along the minus strand of NC_143392.1, from coordinate 14,362,447 downwards.
CACAAAGTATTCTTTTTATCTCAACAATATACCTGAAACTGAAATGCGAGAAAACACAAAGTATACTTTTTATCTCAACAATATACCTGAAACTGAAATGCGAGAAAACACAAAGTATTCTTTTTATCTCAACAATATACCTGAAACTGAAATGCGAGAAAACACAAATTATTGTTTTTATCTCAACAATATACCTGAAACTGAAATGCGAGAAAACACAAAGTATTCTTTTTATCTCAACAATATACCTGAAACTGAAATGCGAGAAAACACAAAGTATTCTTTTTATCTCAACAATATACCTGAAACTGAAATGCGAGAAAACACAAAGTATTCTTTTTATCTCAACAATATACCTGAAACTGAAATGCGAGAAAACACAAAGTATTCTTTTTATCTCAACAATATACCTGAAACTGAAATGCGAGAAAACACAAATTATTCTTTTTATCTCAACAATATACCTGAAACTGAAATGCGAGAAAACACAAAGTATTCTTTTTATCTCAACAATATACCTGAAACTGAAATGCGAGAAAACACAAATTATTCTTTTTATCTCAACAATATACCTGAAACTGAAATGCGAGAAAACACAAAGTATTCTTTTTATCTCAACAATATACCTGAAACTGAAATGCGAGAAAACACAAATTATTCTTTTTATCTCAACAATATACCTGAAACTGAAATGCGAGAAAACACAAAGTATTCTTTTTATCTCAACAATATACCTGAAACTGAAATGCGAGAAAACACAAAGTTTCCTTTTTATCTCAACAATATACCTGAAACTGAAATGCGATAAAACACAAATTATTCTTTTATCTCAACAATATACCTGAAACTGAAATGCGAGAAAACACAAAGTATTTTTTTTATCTCAACAATATACCTGAAACTGAAATGCGAGAAAACACAAAGTATTCTTTTTATCTCAACAATATACCTGAAACTGAAATGCGAGAAAACACAAAGTATTCTTTTTATCTCAACAATATACCTGAAACTGAAATGCGAGAAAACACAAAGTATTCTTTTTATCTTAACAATATACCTGAAACTGAAATGCGAGAAAACACAAAGTATTCTTTTTATCACAACAATATACCTGAAACTGAAATGCGAGAAAACACAAAGTATTCTTTTTATCTCAACAATATACCTGAAACTGAAATGCGAGAAAACACAAAGTATTCTTTTTATCTCAACAATATACCTGAAACTGAAATGCGAGAAAACACAAAGTTTCCTTTTTATCTCAACAATATACCTGAAACTGAAATGCGAGAAAACACAAATTATTCTTTTATCTCAACAATATACCTGAAACTGAAATGCGAGAAAACACAAAGTATTCTTTTTATCTCAACAATATACCTGAAACTGAAATGCGAGAAAACACAAAGTATTCTTTTTATCTCAACAATATACCTGAAACTGAAATGCGAGAAAACACAAAGTATTCTTTTTATCTCAACAATATACCTGAAACTGAAATGCGAGAAAACACAAAGTATTCTTTTTATCTTAACAATATACCTGAAACTGAAATGCGAGAAAACACAAAGTATTCTTTTTATCTCAACAATATACCTGAAACTGAAATGCGAGAAAACACAAAGTATTCTTTTTATCTCAACAATATACCTGAAACTGAAATGCGAGAAAACACAAATTATTCTTTTTATCTCAACAATATACCTGAAACTGAAATGCGAGAAAACACAAAGTATTCTTTTATCTCAACAATATACCTGAAACTGAAATGCGAGAAAACACAAAGTATTCTTTTTATCTCAACAATATACCTGAAACTGAAATGCGAGGAAACACAAATTATTCTTTTTATCTCAACAATATACCTGAAACTGAAATGCGAGAAAACACAAAGTATTCTTTTTATCTCAACAATATACCTGAAACTGAAATGCGAGAAAACACAAATTATTCTTTTTATCTCAACAATATACCTGAAACTGAAATGCGAGAAAACTCAAAGTATTCTTTTTATCTCAACAATATACCTGAAACTGAAATGCGAGAAAACACAAATTATTCTTTTTATCTCAAAAATATACCTGAAACTGAAATGCGAGAAAACACAAAGTATCCTTTTTATCTCAACAATATACCGGAAACTGAAATGCGAGAAAACACAAAGTATTCTTTTTATCTCAACAATATACCTGAAACTGAAATGCGAGAAAACACAAATTATTCTTTTTATCTCAACAATATACCTGAAACTGAAATGCGAGAAAACACAAAGTATTCTTTTTATCTCAACAATATACCTGAAACTGAAATGCGAGAAAACACAAAGTATTCTTTTTATCTCAACAATATACCTGAAACTGAAATGCGAGAAAACACAAAGTATTCTTTTTATCTCAACAATATACCTGAAACTGAAATGCGAGAAAACACAAAGTATTCTTTTTATCTCAACAATATACCTGAAACTGAAATGCGAGAAAACACAAATTATTCTTTTTATCTCAACAATATACCTGAAACTGAAATGCGAGAAAACACAAAGTATTCTTTTTATCTCAACAATATACCTGAAACTGAAATGCGAGAAAACACAAATTATTCTTTTTATCTCAACAATATACCTGAAACTGAAATGCGAGAAAACACAAAGTATTCTTTTTATCTCAACAATATACCTGAAACTGAAATGCGAGAAAACACAAATTATTCTTTTTATCTCAACAATATACCTGAAACTGAAATGCGAGAAAACACAAAGTATTCTTTTTATCTCAACAATATACCTGAAACTGAAATGCGAGAAAACACAAAGTATTCTTTTTATCTCAACAATATACCTGAAACTGAAATGCGAGAAAACACAAAGTATTCTTTTTATCTCAACAATATACCTGAAACTGAAATGCGAGGAAACACAAATTATTCTTTTTATCTCAACAATATACCTGAAACTGAAATGCGAGAAAACACAAAGTATTCTTTTTATCTCAACAATATACCTGAAACTGAAATGCGAGAAAACACAAAGTATTCTTTTTATCTCAACAATATACCTGAAACTGAAATGCGAGAAAACACAAAGTATTCTTTTTATCTCAACAATATACCTGAAACTGAAATGCGAGAAAACACAAAGTATTCTTTTTATCTCTACAATATACCTGAAACTGAAATGCGAGAAAACACAAAGTATTCTTTTTATCTCAACAATATACCTGAAACTGAAATGCGAGAAAACACAAAGTATTCTTTTTATCTCAACAATATACCTGAAACTGAAATGCGAGAAAACACAAAGTATTCTTTTTATCTCTACAATATACCTGAAACTGAAAAGCGAGAAAACACAAATTATTCTTTTTATCTCAACAATATACCTGAAACTGAAATGCGAGAAAACACAAAGTATTTTTTTTTCTCAACAATATACCTGAAACTGAAATGCGAGAAAACACAAAGTATTCTTTTTATCTCAACAATATACCTGAAACTGAAATGCGAGAAAACACAAAGTATTCTTTTTATCTCAACAATAAACCTGAAACTGAAATGCGAGAAAACACAAATTATTCTTTTTATCTCAACAATATACCTGAAACTGAAATGCGAGAAAACACAAAGTATTCTTTTTATCTCAACAATATACCTGAAACTGAAATGCGAGAAAACACAAATTATTCTTTTTATCTCAACAATATACCTGAAACTGAAATGCGAGAAAACACAAAGTATTCTTTTTATCTCAACAATATACCTGAAACTGAAATGCGAGAAAACACAAATTATTCTTTTTATCTCAACAATATACCTGAAACTGAAATGCGAGAAAACACAAAGTATTCTTTTTATCTCAACAATATACCTGAAACTGAAATGCGAGAAAACACAAAGTATTCTTTTTATCTCAACAATATACCTGAAACTGAAATGCGAGAAAACACAAATTATTCTTTTTATCTCAACAATATACCTGAAACTGAAATGCGAGAAAACACAAAGTATTCTTTTTATCTCAACAATATACCTGAAACTGAAATGCGAGAAAACACAAATTATTCTTTTTATCTCAACAATATACCTGAAACTGAAATGCGAGAAAACTCAAAGTATTCTTTTTATCTCAACAATATACCTGAAACTGAAATGCGAGAAAACGCAAATTATTCTTTTTATCTCAAAAATATACCTGAAACTGAAATGCGAGAAAACACAAAGTATCCTTTTTATCTCAACAATATACCGGAAACTGAAATGCGAGAAAACACAAAGTATTCTTTTTATCTCAACAATATACCTGAAACTGAAATGCGAGAAAACACAAATTATTCTTTTTATCTCAACAATATACCTGAAACTGAAATGCGAGAAAACACAAAGTATTCTTTTTATCTCAACAATATACCTGAAACTGAAATGCGAGAAAACACAAATTATTCTTTTTATCTCAACAATATACCTGAAACTGAAATGCGAGAAAACACAAAGTATTCTTTTTATCTCAACAATATACCTGAAACTGAAATGCGAGAAAACACAAATTATTCTTTTTATCTCAACAATATACCTGAAACTGAAATGCGAGAAAACACAAAGTATTCTTTTTATCTCAACAATATACCTGAAACTGAAATGCGAGAAAACACAAAGTTTCCTTTTTATCTCAACAATATACCTGAAACTGAAATGCGAGAAAACAAAAATTATTCTTTTATCTCAACAATATACCTGAAACTGAAATGCGAGAAAACACAAATTATTCTTTTTATCTCAACAATATACCTGAAACTGAAATGCGAGAAAACACAAAGTATTCTTTTTATCTCAACAATATACCTGAAACTGAAATGCGAGAAAACACAAATTATTCTTTTTATCTCAACAATATACCTGAAACTGAAATGCGAGAAAACACAAAGTATTCTTTTTATCTCAACAATATACCTGAAACTGAAATGCGAGAAAACACAAATTATTCTTTTTATCTCAACAATATACCTGAAACTGAAATGCGAGAAAACACAAAGTATTCTTTTTATCTCAACAATATACCTGAAACTGAAATGCGAGAAAACACAAAGTTTCCTTTTTATCTCAACAATATACCTGAAACTGAAATGCGAGAAAACACAAATTATTCTTTTATCTCAACAATATACCTGAAACTGAAATGCGAGAAAACACAAAGTATTCTTTTTATCTCAACAATATACCTGAAACTGAAATGCGAGAAAACACAAAGTATTCTTTTTATCTCAACAATATACCTGAAACTGAAATGCGAGAAAACACAAAGTATTCTTTTTATCTCAACAATATACCTGAAACTGAAATGCGAGAAAACACAAAGTATTCTTTTTATCTCAACAATATACCTGAAACTGAAATGCGAGAAAACACAAAGTATTCTTTTTATCTTAACAATATACCTGAAACTGAAATGCGAGAAAACACAAAGTATTCTTTTTATCTCAACAATATACCTGAAACTGAAATGCGAGAAAACACAAAGTATTCTTTTTATCTCAACAATATACCTGAAACTGAAATGCGAGAAAACACAAAGTATTCTTTTTATCTCAACAATATACCTGAAACTGAAATGCGAGAAAACACAAAGTATTCTTTTTATCTCAACAATATACCTGAAACTGAAATGCGAGAAAACACAAATTATTCTTTTTATCTCAACGATATACCTGAAACTGAAATGCGAGAAAACACAAAGTATTCTTTTTATCTCAACAATATACCTGAAACTGAAATGCGAGAAAACACAAATTATTCTTTTTATCTCAACAATATACCTGAAACTGAAATGCGAGAAAACACAAAGTATTCTTTTTATCTCAACAATATACCTGAAACTGAAATGCGAGAAAACACAAATTATTCTTTTTATCTCAACAATATACCTGAAACTGAAATGCGAGAAAACTCAAAGTATTCTTTTTATCTCAACAATATACCTGAAACTGAAATGCGAGAAAACGCAAATTATTCTTTTTATCTCAAAAATATACCTGAAACTGAAATGCGAGAAAACACAAAGTATCCTTTTTATCTCAACAATATACCGGAAACTGAAATGCGAGAAAACACAAAGTATTCTTTTTATCTCAACAATATACCTGAAACTGAAATGCGAGAAAACACAAATTATTCTTTTTATCTCAACAATATACCTGAAACTGAAATGCGAGAAAACACAAAGTATTCTTTTTATCTCAACAATATACCTGAAACTGAAATGCGAGAAAACACAAAGTATTCTTTTTATCTCAACAATATACCTGAAACTGAAATGCGAGAAAACACAAAGTATTCTTTTTATCTCAACAATATACCTGAAACTGAAATGCGAGAAAACACAAAGTATTCTTTTTATCTCAACAATATACCTGAAACTGAAATGCGAGAAAACACAAATTATTCTTTTTATCTCAACAATATACCTGAAACTGAAATGCGAGAAAACACAAAGTATTCTTTTTATCTCAACAATATACCTGAAACTGAAATGCGAGAAAACACAAATTATTCTTTTTATCTCAACAATATACATGAAACTGAAATGCGAGAAAACACAAAGTATTCTTTTTATCTCAACAATATACCTGAAACTGAAATGCGAGAAAACACAAATTATTCTTTTTATCTCAACAATATACCTGAAACTGAAATGCGAGAAAACACAAAGTATTCTTTTTATCTCAACAATATACCTGAAACTGAAATTCGAGAAAACACAAAGTATTCTTTTTATCTCAACAATATACCTGAAACTGAAATGCGAGAAAACACAAAGTATTCTTTTTATCTCAACAATATACCTGAAACTGAAATGCGAGGAAACACAAATTATTCTTTTTATCTCAACAATATACCTGAAATTGAAATGCGAGAAAACACAAAGTATTCTTTTTATCTCAACAATATACCTGAAACTGAAATGCGAGAAAACACAAAGTATTATTTTTATCTCAACAATATACCTGAAACTGAAATGCGAGAAAACACAAAGTATTCTTTTTATCTCAACAATATACCTGAAACTGAAATGCGAGAAAACACAAAGTATTCTGTTTATCTCAACAATATACCTGAAACTGAAATGCGAGAAAACACAAAGTATTCTTTTTATCTCAACAATATACCTGAAACTGAAATGCGAGAAAACACAAAGTATTCTTTTTATCTCAACAATATACCTGAAACTGAAATGCGAGAAAACACAAAGTATTCTTTTTATCTCTACAATATACCTGAAACTGAAAAGCGAGAAAACACAAATTATTCTTTTTATCTCAACAATATACCTGAAACTGAAATGCGAGAAAACACAAAGTATTCTTTTTATCTCAACAATATACCTGAAACTGAAATGCGAGAAAACACAAAGTATTCTTTTTATCTCAACAATATACCTGAAACTGAAATGCGAGAAAACACAAAGTATTCTTTTTATCTCAACAATAAACCTGAAACTGAAATGCGAGAAAACACAAATTATTCTTTTTATCTCAACAATATACCTGAAACTGAAATGCGAGAAAACACAAAGTATTCTTTTTATCTCAACAATATACCTGAAACTGAAATGCGAGAAAGCACAAATTATTCTTTTTATCTCAACAATATACCTGAAACTGAAATGCGAGAAAACACAAAGTATTCTTTTTATCTCAACAATATACCTGAAACTGAAATGCGAGAAAACACAAATTATTCTTTTTATCTCAACAATATACCTGAAACTGAAATGCGAGAAAACACAAAGTATTCTTTTTATCTCAACAATATACCTGAAACTGAAATGCGAGAAAACACAAAGTTTCCTTTTTATCTCAACAATATACCTGAAACTGAAATGCGAGAAAACACAAATTATTCTTTTATCTCAACAATATACCTGAAACTGAAATGCGAGAAAACACAAAGTATTCTTTTTATCTCAACAATATACCTGAAACTGAAATGCGAGAAAACACAAAGTATTCTTTTTATCTCAACAATATACCTGAAACTGAAATGCGAGAAAACACAAAGTATTCTTTTTATCTCAACAATATACCTGAAACTGAAATGCGAGAAAACACAAAGTATTCTTTTTATCTCAACAATATACCTGAAACTGAAATGCGAGAAAACACAAAGTATTCTTTTTATCTTAACAATATACCTGAAACTGAAATGCGAGAAAACACAAAGTATTCTTTTTATCTCAACAATATACCTGAAACTGAAATGCGAGAAAACACAAAGTATTCTTTTTATCTCAACAATATACCTGAAACTGAAATGCGAGAAAACACAAATTATTCTTTTTATCTCAACAATATACCTGAAACTGAAATGCGAGAAAACACAAAGTATTCTTTTTATCTCAACAATATACCTGAAACTGAAATGCGAGAAAACACAAAGTATTCTTTTTATCTCAACAATATACCTGAAACTGAAATACGAGAAAACACAAAGTATACTTTTTATCTCAACAATATACCTGAAACTGAAATGCGAGAAAACCCAAAGTATTCTTTTTATCTCAACAATATACCTGAAACTGAAATGCGAGAAAACACAAATTATTCTTTTTATCTCAACAATATACCTGAAACTGAAATGCGAGAAAACACAAAGTATTCTTTTTATCTCAACAATATACCTGAAACTGAAATGCGAGAAAACACAAATTATTCTTTTTATCTCAACGATATACCTGAAACTGAAATGCGAGAAAACACAAAGTATTCTTTTTATCTCAACAATATACCTGAAAATGAAACGCGAGAAAACACAAATTATTCTTTTTATCTCAACAATATACCTGAAACTGAAATGCGAGAAAACACAAAGTATTCTTTTTATCTCAACAATATACCTGAAACTGAAATGCGAGAAAACACAAATTATTCTTTTTATCTCAACAATATACCTGAAACTGAAATGCGAGAAAACACAAAGTATTCTTTTTATCTCAACAATATACCTGAAACTGAAATGCGAGAAAACACAAATTATACTTTTTATCTCAACAATATACCTGAAACTGAAATGCGAGAAAACACAAAGTATTCTTTTTATCTCAACAATATACCTGAAACTGAAATGCGAGAAAACACAAATTATTCTTTTTATCTCAACAATATACCTGAAACTGAAATGCGAGAAAACACAAAGTATTCTTTTTATCTCAACAATATACCTGAAACTGAAATGCGAGAAAACACAAAGTATTCTTTTTATCTCAACAATATACCTGAAACTGAAATGCGAGAAAACACAAAGTATTCTTTTTATCTCAACAATATACCTGAAACTGAAATGCGAGAAAACACAAAGTATTCTTTTTATCTCAACAATATACCTGAAACTGAAATGCGAGAAAACACAAATTATTCTTTTTATCTCAACAATATACCTGAAACTGAAATGCGAGAAAACACAAAGTATTCTTTTTATCTCAACAATATACCTGAAACTGAAATGCGAGAAAACACAAAGTATTCTTTTTATCTCAACAATATACCTGAAACTGAAATACGAGAAAACACAAAGTATACTTTTTATCTCAACAATATACCTGAAACTGAAATGCGAGAAAACCCAAAGTATTCTTTTTATCTCAACAATATACCTGAAACTGAAATGCGAGAAAACACAAATTATTCTTTTTATCTCAACAATATACCTGAAACTGAAATGCGAGAAAACACAAAGTATTCTTTTTATCTCAACAATATACCTGAAACTGAAATGCGAGAAAACACAAATTATTCTTTTTATCTCAACGATATACCTGAAACTGAAATGCGAGAAAACACAAAGTATTCTTTTTATCTCAACAATATACCTGAAACTGAAATGCGAGAAAACACAAATTATTCTTTTTATCTCAACAATATACCTGAAACTGAAATGCGAGAAAACACAAAGTATTCTTTTTATCTCAACAATATACCTGAAACTGAAATGCGAGAAAACACAAATTATTCTTTTTATCTCAACAATATACCTGAAACTGAAATGCGAGAAAACACAAAGTATTCTTTTTATCTCAACAATATACCTGAAACTGAAATGCGAGAAAACACAAATTATACTTTTTATCTCAACAATATACCTGAAACTGAAATGCGAGAAAACACAAAGTATTCTTTTTATCTCAACAATATACCTGAAACTGAAATGCGAGAAAACACAAATTATTCTTTTTATCTCAACAATATACCTGAAACTGAAATGCGAGAAAACACAAAGTATTCTTTTTATCTCAACAATATACCTGAAACTGAAATGCGAGAAAACACAAAGTATTCTTTTTATCTCAACAATATACCTGAAACTGAAATGCGAGAAAACACAAAGTATTCTTTTTATCTCAACAATATACCTGAAACTGAAATGCGAGAAAACACAAAGTATTCTTTTTATCTCAACAATATACCTGAAACTGAAATGCGAGAAAACACAAATTATTCTTTTTATCTCAACAATATACCTGAAACTGAAATGCGAGAAAACACAAAGTATTCTTTTTATCTCAACAATATACCTGAAACTGAAATGCGAAAAAACACAAATTATTCTTTTTATCTCAACAATATACCTGAAACTGAAATGCGAGAAAACACAAAGTATTCTTTTTATCTCAACAATATACCTGAAACTGAAATGCGAGAAAACACAAATTATTCTTTTTATCTCAACAATATACCTGAAACTGAAATGCGAGAAAACACAAAGTATTCTTTTTATCTCAACAATATACCTGAAACTGAAATGCGAGAAAAAACAAAGTTTCCTTTTTATCTCAACAATATACCTGAAACTGAAATGCGAGAAAACACAAATTATTCTTTTATCTCAACAATATACCTGAAACTGAAATGCGAGAAAACACAAAGTATTCTTTTTAACTCAACAATATACCTGAAACTGAAATGCGAGAAAACACAAATTATTCTTTTTATCTCAACAATATACCTGAAACTGAAATGCGAGAAAACACAAAGTATTCTTTTTATCTCAACAATATACCTGAAACTGAAATGCGAGAAAACACAAATTATTCTTTTTATCTCAACAATATACCTGAAACTGAAATGCGAGAAAACACAAATTATTCTTTTTATCTCAACAATATACCTGAAACTGAAATGCGAGAAAACACAAAGTATTCTTTTTATCTCAACAATATACCTGAAACTGAAATGCGAGAAAACACAAATTATTCTTTTTATCTCAACAATATACCTGAAACTGAAATGCGAGAAAACACAAAGTATTCTTTTTATCTCAACAATATACCTGAAACTGAAATGCGAGAAAACACAAATTATACTTTTTATCTCAACAATATACCTGAAACTGAAATGCGAGAAAACACAAAGTATTCTTTTTATCTCAACAATATACCTGAAACTGAAATGCGAGAAAACACAAATTATTCTTTTTATCTCAACAATATACCTGAAACTGAAATGCGAGAAAACACAAAGTATTCTTTTTATCTCAACAATATACCTGAAACTGAAATGCGAGAAAACACAAAGTATTCTTTTTATCTCAACAATATACCTGAAACTGAAATGCGAGAAAACACAAAGTATTCTTTTTATCTCAACAATATACCTGAAACTGAAATGCGAGAAAACACAAAGTATTCTTTTTATCTCAACAATATACCTGAAACTGAAATGCGAGAAAACACAAATTATTCTTTTTATCTCAACAATATACCTGAAACTGAAATGCGAGAAAACACAAAGTATTCTTTTTATCTCAACAATATACCTGAAACTGAAATGCGAGAAAACACAAAGTATTCTTTTTATCTCAACAATATACCTGAAACTGAAATACGAGAAAACACAAAGTATACTTTTTATCTCAACAATATACCTGAAACTGAAATGCGAGAAAACCCAAAGTATTCTTTTTATCTCAACAATATACCTGAAACTGAAATGCGAGAAAACACAAATTATTCTTTTTATCTCAACAATATACCTGAAACTGAAATGCGAGAAAACACAAAGTATTCTTTTTATCTCAACAATATACCTGAAACTGAAATGCGAGAAAACACAAATTATTCTTTTTATCTCAACGATATACCTGAAACTGAAATGCGAGAAAACACAAAGTATTCTTTTTATCTCAACAATATACCTGAAACTGAAATGCGAGAAAACACAAATTATTCTTTTTATCTCAACAATATACCTGAAACTGAAATGCGAGAAAACACAAAGTATTCTTTTTATCTCAACAATATACCTGAAACTGAAATGCGAGAAAACACAAATTATTCTTTTTATCTCAACAATATACCTGAAACTGAAATGCGAGAAAACACAAAGTATTCTTTTTATCTCAACAATATACCTGAAACTGAAATGCGAGAAAACACAAATTATACTTTTTATCTCAACAATATACCTGAAACTGAAATGCGAGAAAACACAAAGTATTCTTTTTATCTCAACAATATACCTGAAACTGAAATGCGAGAAAACACAAATTATTCTTTTTATCTCAACAATATACCTGAAACTGAAATGCGAGAAAACACAAAGTATTCTTTTTATCTCAACAATATACCTGAAACTGAAATGCGAGAAAACACAAAGTATTCTTTTTATCTCAACAATATACCTGAAACTGAAATGCGAGAAAACACAAAGTATTCTTTTTATCTCAACAATATACCTGAAACTGAAATGCGAGAAAACACAAAGTATTCTTTTTATTTCAACAATATACCTGAAACTGAAATGCGAGAAAACACAAATTATTCTTTTTATCTCAACAATATACCTGAAACTGAAATGCGAGAAAACACAAAGTATTCTTTTTATCTCAACAATATACCTGAAACTGAAATGCGAAAAAACACAAATTATTCTTTTTATCTCAACAATATACCTGAAACTGAAATGCGAGAAAACACAAAGTATTCTTTTTATCTCAACAATATACCTGAAACTGAAATGCGAGAAAACACAAATTATTCTTTTTATCTCAACAATATACCTGAAACTGAAATGCGAGAAAACACAAAGTATTCTTTTTATCTCAACAATATACCTGAAACTGAAATGCGAGAAAAAACAAAGTTTCCTTTTTATCTCAACAATATACCTGAAACTGAAATGCGAGAAAACACAAATTATTCTTTTATCTCAACAATATACCTGAAACTGAAATGCGAGAAAACACAAAGTATTCTTTTTAACTCAACAATATACCTGAAACTGAAATGCGAGAAAACACAAATTATTCTTTTTATCTCAACAATATACCTGAAACTGAAATGCGAGAAAACACAAAGTATTCTTTTTCTCTCAACAATATACCTGAAACTGAAATGCGAGAAAACACAAAGTATTCTTTTTATCTCAACAATATACCTGAAACTGAAATGCGAGAAAACACAAAGTATTCTTTTTATCTCAACAATATACCTGAAACTGAAATGCGAGAAAACACAAAGTATTCTTTGTATCTCAACAATATACCTGAAACTGAAATGCGAGAAAACAGAAATTATTCTTTTTATCTCAACAATATACCTGAAACTGAAATGCGAGAAAACACAAAGTATTCTTTTTATCTCAACAATATACCTGAAACTGAAATACGAGAAAACACAAAGTATACTTTTTATCTCAACAATATACCTGAAACTGAAATGCGAGAAAACACAAAGTATTCTTTTTATCTCAACAATATACCTGAAACTGAAATGCGAGAAAACACAAATTATTCTTTTTATCTCAACAATATACCTGAAACTGAAATGCGAGAAAACACAAAGTATTCTTTTTATCTCAACAATATACCTGAAACTGAAATGCGAGAAAAAACAAAGTTTCCTTTTTATCTCAACAATATACCTGAAACTGAAATGCGAGAAAACACAAATTATTCTTTTATCTCAACAATATACCTGAAACTGAAATGCGAGAAAACACAAAGTATTCTTTTTAACTCAACAATATACCTGAAACTGAAATGCGAGAAAACACAAATTATTCTTTTTATCTCAACAATATACCTGAAACTGAAATGCGAGAAAACACAAAGTATTCTTTTTCTCTCAACAATATACCTGAAACTGAAATGCGAGAAAACACAAAGTATTCTTTTTATCTCAACAATATACCTGAAACTGAAATGCGAGAAAACACAAAGTATTCTTTTTATCTCAACAATATACCTGAAACTGAAATGCGAGAAAACACAAAGTATTCTTTGTATCTCAACAATATACCTGAAACTGAAATGCGAGAAAACAGAAATTATTCTTTTTATCTCAACAATATACCTGAAACTGAAATGCGAGAAAACACAAAGTATTCTTTTTATCTCAACAATATACCTGAAACTGAAATGCGAGAAAACACAAAGTATTCTTTTTATCTCAACAATATACCTGAAACTGAAATGCGAGAAAACACCAAGTATTCTTTTTATCTCAACAATATACCTGAAACTGAAATGCGAGAAAACACAAATTATTCTTTTTATCTCAACAATATACCTGAAACTGAAATGCGAGGAAACACAAAGTATTCTTTTTATCTCAACAATATACCTGAAACTGAAATGCGAGAAAACACAAAGTATTCTTTTTATCTCAACAATATACCTGAAACTGAAATGCGAGAAAACACAAATTATTCTTTTTATCTCAACAATATACCTGAAACTGAAATGCGACAAAACACAAAGTATTCTTTTTATCTCAACAATATACCTGAAACTGAAAGCGAGAAAACACAAAGTATTCTTTTTATCTCAACAATATACCTGAAACTGAAATGCGAGAAAACACAAATTATTATTTTTATCTCAACAATATACCTGAAACTGAAATGCGAGAAAACACAAATTATTCTTTTTATCTCAACAATATACCTGAAACTGAAATGCGAGAAAACACAAATTATTCTTTTTATCTCAACAATATACCTGAAACTGAAATGCGAGAAAACACATATTATTCTTTTTATCTCAACAATATACCTGAAACTGAAATGCGAGAAAACACAAAGTATTCTTTTTATCTCAACAATATACCTGAAACTGAAATACGAGAAAACACAAAGTATACTTTTTATCTCAACAATATACCTGAAACTGAAATGCGAGAAAACACAAAGTATTCTTTTTATCTCAACAATATACCTGAAACTGAAATGCGAGAAAACACAAATTATTCTTTTTATCTCAACAATATACCTGAAACTGAAATGCGAGAAAACACAAAGTATTCTTTTTATCTCAACAATATACCTGAAACTGAAATGCGAGAAAACACAAAGTATTCTTATTATCTCAACAATATACCTGAAACTGAAATGCGAGAAAACACAAAGTATTCTTTTTATCTCAACAATATACCTGAAACTGAAATGCGAGAAAACACAAATTATTCTTTTTATCTCAACAATATACCTGAAACTGAAATGCGAGGAAACACAAAGTATTCTTTTTATCTCAACTATATACCTGAAACTGAAATGCGAGAAAACACAAAGTATTCTTTTTATCTCAACAATATACCTGAAACTGAAATGCGAGAAAACACAAAGTATTCTTTTTATCTCTACAATATACCTGAAACTGAAAAGCGAGAAAACACAAATTATTCTTTTTATCTCAACAATATACCTGAAACTGAAATGCGAGAAAACACAAAGTATTCTTTTTATCTCAACAATATACCTGAAACTGAAATGCGAGAAAACACAAAGTATTCTTTTTATCTCAACAATATACCTGAAACTGAAATGCGAGAAAACACAAAGTATTCTTTTTATCTCAACAATAAACCTGAAACTGAAATGCGAGAAAACACAAATTATTCTTTTTATCTCAACAATATACCTGAAACTGAAATGCGAGAAAATACAAAGTATTCTTTTTATCTCAACAATATACCTGAAACTGAAATGCGAGAAAACACAAATTATTCTTTTTATCTCAACAATATACCTGAAACTGAAATGCGAGAAAACACAAAGTATTCTTTTTATCTCAACAATATACCTGAAACTGAAATGCGAGAAAACACAAATTATTCTTTTTATCTCAACAATATACCTGAAACTGAAATGCGAGAAAACACAAAGTATTCTTTTTATCTCAACAATATACCTGAAACTGAAATGCGAGAAAACACAAAGTTTCCTTTTTATCTCAACAATATACCTGAAACTGAAATGCGAGAAAACACAAATTATTCTTTTATCTCAACAATATACCTGAAACTGAAATGCGAGAAAACACAAAGTATTCTTTTTATCTCAACAATATACCTGAAACTGAAATGCGAGAAAACACAAAGTATTCTTTTTATCTCAACAATATACCTGAAACTGAAATGCGAGAAAACACAAAGTATTCTTTTTATCTCAACAATATACCTGAAACTGAAATGCGAGAAAACACAAAGTATTCTTTTTATCTCAACAATATACCTGAAACTGAAATGCGAGAAAACACAAAGTATTCTTTTTATCTTAACAATATACCTGAAACTGAAATGCGAGAAAACACAAAGTATTCTTTTTATCTCAACAATATACCTGAAACTGAAATGCGAGAAAACACAAAGTATTCTTTTTAGCTCAACAATATACCTGAAACTGAAATGCGAGAAAACACAAATTATTCTTTTTATCTCAACAATATACCTGAAACTGAAATGCGAGAAAACACAAAGTATTCTTTTTATCTCAACAATATACCTGAAACTGAAATGCGAGAAAACACAAAGTATTCTTTTTATCTCAACAATATACCTGAAACTGAAATACGAGAAAACACAAAGTATACTTTTTATCTCAACAATATACCTGAAACTGAAATGCGAGAAAACCCAAAGTATTCTTTTTATCTCAACAATATACCTGAAACTGAAATGCGAGAAAACACAAATTATTCTTTTTATCTCAACAATATACCTGAAACTGAAATGCGAGAAAACACAAAGTATTCTTTTTATCTCAACAATATACCTGAAACTGAAATGCGAGAAAACACAAATTATTCTTTTTATCTCAACGATATACCTGAAACTGAAATGCGAGAAAACACAAAGTATTTTTTTTATCTCAACAATATACCTGAAACTGAAATGCGAGAAAACACAAATTATTCTTTTTATCTCAACAATATACCTGAAACTGAAATGCGAGAAAACACAAAGTATTCTTTTTATCTCAACAATATACCTGAAACTGAAATGCGAGAAAACACAAATTATACTTTTTATCTCAACAATATACCTGAAACTGAAATGCGAGAAAACACAAGTATTCTTTTTATCTCAACAATATACCTGAAACTGAAATGCGAGAAAACACAAATTATTCTTTTTATCTCAACAATATACCTGAAACTGAAATGCGAGAAAACACAAAGTATTCTTTTTATCTCAACAATATACCTGAAACTGAAATGCGAGAAAACACAAAGTATTCTTTTTATCTCAACAATATACCTGAAACTGAAATGCGAGAAAACACAAAGTATTCTTTTTATCTCAACAATATACCTGAAACTGAAATGCGAGAAAACACAAAGTATTCTTTTTATCTCAACAATATACCTGAAACTGAAATGCGAGAAAACACAAATTATTCTTTTTATCTCAACAATATACCTGAAACTGAAATGCGAGAAAACACAAAGTATTCTTTTTATCTCAACAATATACCTGAAACTGAAATGCGAGAAAACACAAAGTATTCTTTTTATCTCAACAATATACCTGAAACTGAAATACGAGAAAACACAAAGTATTCTTTTTATCTCAACAATATACCTGAAACTGAAATGCGAGAAAACCCAAAGTATTCTTTTTATCTCAACAATATACCTGAAACTGAAATGCGAGAAAACACAAATTATTCTTTTTATCTCAACAATATACCTGAAACTGAAATGCGAGAAAACACAAAGTATTCTTTTTATCTCAACAATATACCTGAAACTGAAATGCGAGAAAACACAAATTATCCTTTTTATCTCAACGATATACCTGAAACTGAAATGCGAGAAAACACAAAGTATTCTTTTTATCTCAACAATATACCTGAAACTGAAATGCGAGAAAACACAAATTATTCTTTTTATCTCAACAATATACCTGAAACTGAAATGCGAGAAAACACAAAGTATTCTTTTTATCTCAACAATATACCTGAAACTGAAATGCGAGAAAACACAAATTATTCTTTTTATCTCAACAATATACCTGAAACTGAAATGCGAGAAAACACAAAGTATTCTTTTTATCTCAACAATATACCTGAAACTGAAATGCGAGAAAACACAAATTATACTTTTTATCTCAACAATATACCTGAAACTGAAATGCGAGAAAACACAAAGTATTCTTTTTATCTCAACAATATACCTGAAACTGAAATGCGAGAAAACACAAATTATTCTTTTTATCTCAACAATATACCTGAAACTGAAATGCGAGAAAACACAAAGTATTCTTTTTATCTCAACAATATACCTGAAACTGAAATGCGAGAAAACACAAAGTATTCTTTTTATCTCAACAATATACCTGAAACTGAAATGCGAGAAAACACAAAGTATTCTTTTTATCTCAACAATATACCTGAAACTGAAATGCGAGAAAACACAAAGTATTCTTTTTATCTCAACAATATACCTGAAACTGAAATGCGAGAAAACACAAATTATTCTTTTTATCTCAACAATATACCTGAAACTGAAATGCGAGAAAACACAAAGTATTCTTTTTATCTCAACAATATACCTGAAACTGAAATGCGAGAAAACACAAATTATTCTTTTTATCTCAACAATATACCTGAAACTGAAATGCGAGAAAACACAAAGTATTCTTTTTATCTCAACAATATACCTGAAACTGAAATGCGAGAAAACACAAATTATTCTTTTTATCTCAACAATATACCTGAAACTGAAATGCGAGAAAACACAAAGTATTCTTTTTATCTCAACAATATACCTGAAACTGAAATGCGAGAAAAAACAAAGTTTCCTTTTTATCTCAACAATATACCTGAAACTGAAATGCGAGAAAACACAAATTATTCTTTTATCTCAACAATATACCTGAAACTGAAATGCGAGAAAACACAAAGTATTCTTTTTAACTCAACAATATACCTGAAACTGAAATGCGAGAAAACACAAATTATTCTTTTTATCTCAACAATATACCTGAAACTGAAATGCGAGAAAACACAAAGTATTCTTTTTATCTCAACAATATACCTGAAACTGAAATGCGAGAAAACACAAAGTATTCTTTTTATCTCAACAATATACCTGAAACTGAAATGCGAGAAAACACAAAGTATTCTTTTTATCTCAACAATATACCTGAAACTGAAATGCGAGAAAACACAAAGTATTCTTTTTATCTCAACAATATACCTGAAACTGAAATGCGAGAAAACACAAAGTATTCTTTTTATCTCAACAATATACCTGAAACTGAAATGCGAGAAAACACAAATTATTCTTTTTATCTCAACAATATACCTGAAACTGAAATGCGAGAAAACACAAAGTATTCTTTTTATCTCAACAATATACCTGAAACTGAAATGCGAGAAAACACAAATTATCCTTTTTATCTCAACAATATACCTGAAACTGAAATGCGAGAAAACACAAAGTATTCTTTTTATCTCAACAATATACCTGAAACTGAAATGCGAGAAAACACAAATTATTCTTTTTATCTCAACAATATACCTGAAACTGAAATGCGAGAAAACACAAAGTATTCTTTTTATCTCAACAATATACCTGAAACTGAAATGCGAGAAAACACAAATTATACTTTTTATCTCAACAATATACCTGAAACTGAAATGCGAGAAAACACAAAGTATTCTTTTTATCTCAACGATATACCTGAAACTGAAATGCGAGAAAACACAAATTATTCTTTTTATCTCAACAATATACCTGAAACTGAAATGCGAGAAAACACAAAGTATTCTTTTTATCTCAACAATATACCTGAAACTGAAATGCGAGAAAACACAAAGTATTCTTTTTATCTCAACAATATACCTGAAACTGAAATACGAGAAAACACAAAGTATTCTTTTTATCTCAACAATATACCTGAAACTGAAATGCGAGAAAACCCAAAGTATTCTTTTTATCTCAACAATATACCTGAAACTGAAATGCGAGAAAACACAAATTATTCTTTTTATCTCAACAATATACCTGAAACTGAAATGCGAGAAAACACAAAGTATTCTTTTTATCTCAACAATATACCTGAAACTGAAATGCGAGAAAACACAAATTATCCTTTTTATCTCAACGATATACCTGAAACTGAAATGCGAGAAAACACAAAGTATTCTTTTTATCTCAACAATATACCTGAAACTGAAATGCGAGAAAACACAAATTATTCTTTTTATCTCAACAATATACCTGAAACTGAAATGCGAGAAAACACAAAGTATTCTTTTTATCTCAACAATATACCTGAAACTGAAATGCGAGAAAACACAAATTATTCTTTTTATCTCAACAATATACCTGAAACTGAAATGCGAGAAAACACAAAGTATTCTTTTTATCTCAACAATATACCTGAAACTGAAATGCGAGAAAACACAAAGTATTCTTTTTATCTCAACAATATACCTGAAACTGAAATGCGAGAAAACACAAAGTATTCTTTTTATCTCAACAATATACCTGAAACTGAAATGCGAGAAAACACAAAGTATTCTTTTTATCTCAACAATATACCTGAAACTGAAATGCGAGAAAACACAAATTATTCTTTTTATCTCAACAATATACCTGAAACTGAAATGCGAGAAAACACAAAGTATTCTTTTTATCTCAACAATATACCTGAAACTGAAATGCGAGAAAACACAAAGTATTCTTTTTATCTCAACAATATACCTGAAACTGAAATACGAGAAAACACAAAGTATACTTTTTATCTCAACAATATACCTGAAACTGAAATGCGAGAAAACCCAAAGTATTCTTTTTATCTCATCAATATACCTGAAACTGAAATGCGAGAAAACACAAATTATTCTTTTTATCTCAACAATATACCTGAAACTGAAATGCGAGAAAACACAAAGTATTCTTTTTATCTCAACAATATACCTGAAACTGAAATGCGAGAAAACACAAATTATTCTTTTTATCTCAACGATATACCTGAAACTGAAATGCGAGAAAACACAAAGTATTCTTTTTATCTCAACAATATACCTGAAACTGAAATGCGAGAAAACACAAATTATTCTTTTTATCTCAACAATATACCTGAAACTGAAATGCGAGAAAACACAAAGTATTCTTTTTATCTCAACAATATACCTGAAACTGAAATGCGAGAAAACACAAATTATTCTTTTTATCTCAACAATATACCTGAAACTGAAATGCGAGAAAACACAAAGTATTCTTTTTATCTCAACAATATACCTGAAACTGAAATGCGAGAAAACACAAATTACACTTTTTATCTCAACAATATACCTGAAACTGAAATGCGAGAAAACACAAAGTATTCTTTTTATCTCAACAATATACCTGAAACTGAAATGCGAGAAAACACAAATTATTCTTTTTATCTCAACAATATACCTGAAACTGAAATGCGAGAAAACACAAAGTATTCTTTTTATCTCAACAATATACCTGAAACTGAAATGCGAGAAAACACAAAGTATTCTTTTTATCTCAACAATATACCTGAAACTGAAATGCGAGAAAACACAAAGTATTCTTTTTATCTCAACAATATACCTGAAACTGAAATGCGAGAAAACACAAAGTATTCTTTTTATCTCAACAATATACCTGAAACTGAAATGCGAGAAAACACAAATTATTCTTTTTATCTCAACAATATACCTGAAACTGAAATGCGAGAAAACACAAAGTATTCTTTTTATCTCAACAATATACCTGAAACTGAAATGCGAGAAAACACAAATTATTCTTTTTATCTCAACAATATACCTGAAACTGAAATGCGAGAAAACACAAAGTATTCTTTTTATCTCAACAATATACCTGAAACTGAAATGCGAGAAAACACAAATTATTCTTTTTATCTCAACAATATACCTGAAACTGAAATGCGAGAAAACACAAAGTATTCTTTTTATCTCAACAATATACCTGAAACTGAAATGCGAGAAAAAACAAAGTTTCCTTTTTATCTCAACAATATACCTGAAACTGAAATGCGAGAAAACACAAATTATTCTTTTATCTCAACAATATACCTGAAACTGAAATGCGAGAAAACACAAAGTATTCTTTTTAACTCAACAATATACCTGAAACTGAAATGCGAGAAAACACAAATTATTCTTTTTATCTCAACAATATACCTGAAACTGAAATGCGAGAAAACACAAAGTATTCTTTTTATCTCAACAATATACCTGAAACTGAAATGCGAGAAAACACAAAGTATTCTTTTTATCTCAACAATATACCTGAAACTGAAATGCGAGAAAACACAAAGTATTCTTTTTATCTCAACAATATACCTGAAACTGAAATGCGAGAAAACACAAAGTATTCTTTTTATCTCAACAATATACCTGAAACTGAAATGCGAGAAAACACAAAGTATTCTTTTTATCTCAACAATATACCTGAAACTGAAATGCGAGAAAACACAAATTATTCTTTTTATCTCAACAATATACCTGAAACTGAAATGCGAGAAAACACAAAGTATTCTTTTTATCTCAACAATATACCTGAAACTGAAATGCGAGAAAACACAAAGTATTCTTTTTATCTCAACAATATACCTGAAACTGAAATACGAGAAAACACAAAGTATACTTTTTATCTCAACAATATACCTGAAACTGAAATGCGAGAAAACCCAAAGTATTCTTTTTATCTCAACAATATACCTGAAACTGAAATGCGAGAAAACAGAAATTATTCTTTTTATCTCAACAATATACCTGAAACTGAAATGCGAGAAAACACAAAGTATTCTTTTTATCTCAACAATATACCTGAAACTGAAATGCGAGAAAACACAAAGTATTCTTTTTATCTCAACAATATACCTGAAACTGAAATGCGAGAAAACACCAAGTATTCTTTTTATCTCAACAATATACCTGAAACTGAAATGCGAGAAAACACAAATTATTCTTTTTATCTCAACAATATACCTGAAACTGAAATGCGAGGAAACACAAAGTATTCTTTTTATCTCAACAATATACCTGAAACTGAAATGCGAGAAAACACAAAGTATTCTTTTTATCTCAACAATATACCTGAAACTGAAATGCGAGAAAACACAAATTATTCTTTTTATCTCAACAATATACCTGAAACTGAAATGCGACAAAACACAAAGTATTCTTTTTATCTCAACAATATACCTGAAACTGAAAGCGAGAAAACACAAAGTATTCTTTTTATCTCAACAATATACCTGAAACTGAAATGCGAGAAAACACAAATTATTATTTTTATCTCAACAATATACCTGAAACTGAAATGCGAGAAAACACAAATTATTCTTTTTATCTCAACAATATACCTGAAACTGAAATGCGAGAAAACACAAATTATTCTTTTTATCTCAACAATATACCTGAAACTGAAATGCGAGAAAACACATATTATTCTTTTTATCTCAACAATATACCTGAAACTGAAATGCGAGAAAACACAAAGTATTCTTTTTATCTCAACAATATACCTGAAACTGAAATACGAGAAAACACAAAGTATACTTTTTATCTCAACAATATACCTGAAACTGAAATGCGAGAAAACACAAAGTATTCTTTTTATCTCAACAATATACCTGAAACTGAAATGCGAGAAAACACAAATTATTCTTTTTATCTCAACAATATACCTGAAACTGAAATGCGAGAAAACACAAAGTATTCTTTTTATCTCAACAATATACCTGAAACTGAAATGCGAGAAAACACAAAGTATTCTTATTATCTCAACAATATACCTGAAACTGAAATGCGAGAAAACACAAAGTATTCTTTTTATCTCAACAATATACCTGAAACTGAAATGCGAGAAAACACAAATTATTCTTTTTATCTCAACAATATACCTGAAACTGAAATGCGAGGAAACACAAAGTATTCTTTTTATCTCAACAATATACCTGAAACTGAAATGCGAGAAAACACAAAGTATTCTTTTTATCTCAACAATATACCTGAAACTGAAATGCGAGAAAACACAAATTATTCTTTTTATATCAACAATATACCTGAAACTGAAATGCGACAAAACACAAAGTATTCTTTTTATCTCAACAATATACCTGAAACTGAAAGCGAGAAAACACAAAGTATTCTTTTTATCTCAACAATATACCTGAAACTGAAAGCGAGAAAACACAAAGTATTCTTTTTATCTCAACAATATACCTGAAACTGAAATGCGAGAAAACACAAATTATTATTTTTATCTCAACAATATACCTGAAACTGAAATGCGAGAAAACACAAATTATTCTTTTTATCTCAACAATATACCTGAAACTGAAATGCGAGAAAACACAAATTATTCTTTTTATCTCAACAATATACCTGAAACTGAAATGCGAGAAAACACAAATTATTCTTTTTATCTCAACAATATACCTGAAACTGAAATGCGACAAAACACAAATTATTCTTTTTATCTCAACAATATACCTGAAACTGAAATGCGAGAAAACACAAATTATTCTTTTTATCTCAACAATATACCTGAAACTGAAATGCGAGAAAACACAAATTATTCTTTTTATCTCAACAATATACCTGAAACTGAAATGCGACAAAACACAAATTATTCTTTTTATCTCAACAATATACCTGAAACTGAAATGCGAGAAAACACAAATTATTCTTTTTATCTCAACAATATACCTGAAACTGAAATGCGAGAAAACACAAAGTATTCTTTTTATCTCAACAATATACCTGAAACTGAAATGCGAGAAAACACAAATTATTCTTTTTATCTCAACAATATACCTGAAACTGAAATGCGAGAAAACACAAAGTATTCTTTTTATCTCAACAATATACCTGAAACTGAAATGAGAGAAAACACAAAGTATTCTTTTTATCTCAACAATATACCTGAAACTGAAATTAGAGAAAACACAAATTATTCTTTTTATCTCAACAATATACCTGAGACTGAAATGCGAGAAAACACAAATTATTCTTTTTATCTCAACAATATACCTGAGACTGAAATGCGAGAAAACACAAATTATTCTTTTTATCTCAACAATATACCTGAAACTGAAATGCGAGAAAACACAAATTATTCTTTTTATCTCAACAATATACCTGAAACTGAAATGCGAGAAAACACAAATTATTCTTTTTATCTCAACAATATACCTGAAACTGAAATGCGAGAAAACACAAAGTATTCTTTTTATCTCAACAATATACCTGAAACTGAAATGCGAGAAAACACAAATTATTCTTTTTATCTCAAATAAATACCTGAAACTGAAATGCGAGAAAACACAAAGTATTCTTTTTATCTCAACAATATACCTGAAACTGAAATGCGAGAAAACACAAAGTATTCTTTTTATCTCAACAATATACCTGAAACTGAAATGCGAGAAAACACAAACTATTCTTTTTATCTCAACAATATACCTGAAACTGAAATGCGAGAAAACACAAAGTATTCTTTTTATCTCAACAATATACCTGAAACTGAAATACGAGAAAACACAAAGTATACTTTTTATCTCAACAATATACCTGAAACTGAAATGCGAGAAAACCCAAAGTATTCTTTTTATCTCAACAATATACCTGAAACTGAAATGCGAGAAAACAGAAATTATTCTTTTTATCTCAACAATATACCTGAAACTGAAATGCGAGAAAACACAAAGTATTCTTTTTATCTCAACAATATACCTGAAACTGAAATGCGAGAAAACACAAAGTATTCTTTTTATCTCAACAATATACCTGAAACTGAAATGCGAGAAAACACCAAGTATTCTTTTTATCTCAACAATATACCTGAAACTGAAATGCGAGAAAACACAAATTATTCTTTTTATCTCAACAATATACCTGAAACTGAAATGCGAGGAAACACAAAGTATTCTTTTTATCTCAACAATATACCTGAAACTGAAATGCGAGAAAACACAAAGTATTCTTTTTATCTCAACAATATACCTGAAACTGAAATGCGAGAAAACACAAACTATTCTTTTTATCTCAACAATATACCTGAAACTGAAATGCGAGAAAACACAAAGTATTCTTTTTATCTCAACAATATACCTGAAACTGAAATACGAGAAAACACAAAGTATACTTTTTATCTCAACAATATACCTGAAACTGAAATGCGAGAAAACCCAAAGTATTCTTTTTATCTCAACAATATACCTGAAACTGAAATGCGAGAAAACAGAAATTATTCTTTTTATCTCAACAATATACCTGAAACTGAAATGCGAGAAAACACAAAGTATTCTTTTTATCTCAACAATATACCTGAAACTGAAATGCGAGAAAACACAAAGTATTCTTTTTATCTCAACAATATACCTGAAACTGAAATGCGAGAAAACACCAAGTATTCTTTTTATCTCAACAATATACCTGAAACTGAAATGCGAGAAAACACAAATTATTCTTTTTATCTCAACAATATACCTGAAACTGAAATGCGAGGAAACACAAAGTATTCTTTTTATCTCAACAATATACCTGAAACTGAAATGCGAGAAAACACAAAGTATTCTTTTTATCTCAACAATATACCTGAAACTGAAATGCGAGAAAACACAAATTATTCTTTTTATCTCAACAATATACCTGAAACTGAAATGCGACAAAACACAAAGTATTCTTTTTATCTCAACAATATACCTGAAACTGAAAGCGAGAAAACACAAAGTATTCTTTTTATCTCAACAATATACCTGAAACTGAAATGCGAGAAAACACAAATTATTATTTTTATCTCAACAATATACCTGAAACTGAAATACGAGAAAACACAAATTATTCTTTTTATCTCAACAATATACCTGAAACTGAAATGCGAGAAAACACAAATTATTCTTTTTATCTCAACAATATACCTGAAACTGAAATGCGAGAAAACACATATTATTCTTTTTATCTCAACAATATACCTGAAACTGAAATGCGAGAAAACACAAAGTATTCTTTTTATCTCAACAATATACCTGAAACTGAAATACGAGAAAACACAAAGTATACTTTTTATCTCAACAATATACCTGAAACTGAAATGCGAGAAAACACAAAGTATTCTTTTTATCTCAACAATATACCTGAAACTGAAATGCGAGAAAACCCAAAGTATTCTTTTTATCTCAACAATATACCTGAAACTGAAATGCGAGAAAACAGAAATTATTCTTTTTATCTCAACAATATACCTGAAACTGAAATGCGAGAAAACACAAATTATTCTTTTTATCTCAACAATATACCTGAAACTGAAATGCGAGAAAACACAAATTATTCTTTTATCTCAACAATATACCTGAAACTGAAATGCGAGAAAACACATATTATTCTTTTTATCTCAACAATATACCTGAAACTGAAATGCGAGAAAACACAAACTATTCTTTTTATCTCAACAATATACCTGAAACTGAAATGCGAGAAAACACAAAGTATTCTTTTTATCTCAACAATATACCTGAAACTGAAATACGAGAAAACACAAAGTATACTTTTTATCTCAACAATATACCTGAAACTGAAATGCGAGAAAACCCAAAGTATTCTTTTTATCTCAACAATATACCTGAAACTGAAATGCGAGAAAACAGAAATTATTCTTTTTATCTCAACAATATACCTGAAACTGAAATGCGAGAAAACACAAAGTATTCTTTTTATCTCAACAATATACCTGAAACTGAAATGCGAGAAAACACAAAGTATTCTTTTTATCTCAACAATATACCTGAAACTGAAATGCGAGAAAACACCAAGTATTCTTTTTATCTCAACAATATACCTGAAACTGAAATGCGAGAAAACACAAATTATTCTTTTTATCTCAACAATATACCTGAAACTGAAATGCGAGGAAACACAAAGTATTCTTTTTATCTCAACAATATACCTGAAACTGAAATGCGAGAAAACACAAAGTATTCTTTTTATCTCAACAATATACCTGAAACTGAAATGCGAGAAAACACAAATTATTCTTTTTATCTCAACAATATACCTGAAACTGAAATGCGACAAAACACAAAGTATTCTTTTTATCTCAACAATATACCTGAAACTGAAAGCGAGAAAACACAAAGTATTCTTTTTATCTCAACAATATACCTGAAACTGAAATGCGAGAAAACACAAATTATTATTTTTATCTCAACAATATACCTGAAACTGAAATGCGAGAAAACACAAATTATTCTTTTTATCTCAACAATATACCTGAAACTGAAATGCGAGAAAACACAAATTATTCTTTTTATCTCAACAATATACCTGAAACTGAAATGCGAGAAAACACATATTATTCTTTTTATCTCAACAATATACCTGAAACTGAAATGCGAGAAAACACAAAGTATTCTTTTTATCTCAACAATATACCTGAAACTGAAATACGAGAAAACACAAAGTATACTTTTTATCTCAACAATATACCTGAAACTGAAATGCGAGAAAACACAAAGTATTCTTTTTATCTCAACAATATACCTGAAACTGAAATGCGAGAAAACACAAATTATTCTTTTTATCTCAACAATATACCTGAAACTTAAATGCGAGAAAACACAAAGTATTCTTTTTATCTCAACAATATACCTGAAACTGAAATGCGAGAAAACACAAAGTATTCTTATTATCTCAACAATATACCTGAAACTGAAATGCGAGAAAACACAAAGTATTCTTTTTATCTCAACAATATACCTGAAACTGAAATGCGAGAAAACACAAATTATTCTTTTTATCTCAACAATATACCTGAAACTGAAATGCGAGGAAACACAAAGTATTCTTTTTATCTCAACAATATACCTGAAACTGAAATGCGAGAAAACACAAAGTATTCTTTTTATCTCAACAATATACCTGAAACTGAAATGCGAGAAAACACAAATTATTCTTTTTATATCAACAATATACCTGAAACTGAAATGCGACAAAACACAAAGTATTCTTTTTATCTCAACAATATACCTGAAACTGAAAGCGAGAAAACACAAAGTATTCTTTTTATCTCAACAATATACCTGAAACTGAAAGCGAGAAAACACAAAGTATTCTTTTTATCTCAACAATATACCTGAAACTGAAATGCGAGAAAACACAAAGTATTCTTTTTATCTCAACAATATACCTGAAACTGAAATGCGAGAAAACACAAATTATTCTTTTTATCTCAACAATATACCTGAGACTGAAATGCGAGAAAACACAAATTATTCTTTTTATCTCAACAATATACCTGAAACTGAAATGCGAGAAAACCCAAATTATTCTTTTTATCTCAACAATATACCTGAAACTGAAATGCGAGAAAACACAAAGTATTCTTTTTATCTCAACAATATACCTGAAACTGAAATGCGAGAAAACACAAATTATTCTTTTTATCTCAACAATATACCTGAAACTGAAATGCGAGAAAACACAAATTATTCTTTTTATCTCAACAATATACCTGAGACTGAAATGCGAGAAAACACAAATTATTCTTTTTATCTCAACAATATACCTGAAACTGAAATGCGAGAAAACCCAAATTATTCTTTTTATCTCAACAATATACCTGAAACTGAAATGCGAGAAAACACAAAGTATTCTTTTTATCTCAACAATATACCTGAAACTGAAATGCGAGAAAACACAAAGTATTCTTTTTATCTCAACAATATACCTGAAACTGAAATGCGAGAAAACACAAATTATTCTTTTTATCTCAACAATATACCTGAAACTGAAATGCGAGAAAACACAAACTATTCTTTTTATCTCAACAATATACCTGAAACTGAAATGCGAGAAAACACAAAGTATTCTTTTTATCTCAACAATATACCTGAAACTGAAATGCGAGAAAACACAAATTATTCTTTTTATCTCAACAATATACCTGAAACTGAAATGCGAGAAAACACAAAGTATTCTTTTTATCTCAACAATATACCTGAAACTGAAATGCGAGAAAACACAAATTATTCTTTTTATCACAACAATATACCTGAAACTGAAATGCGAGAAAACACAAATTATTCTTTTTATCTCTTCAATATACCTGAAACTGAAATGCGATAAAACACAAATTATTACGATGAAATTTAAAATGAGTGTTCAAGATCCTCTTTAACAATACAACTAAGACAAAAAGAAATTAGCCAGAGTGATGAGGTTTTCTCAGATTTTACATTTAATAAAATGTAATATGTAAATGTTCGTAAAATATTTTTTCTAGGAATATAATAATATCGATCGCAAATATTTTCTTTAATGTAACGTTTTAAAATTTTAAAGATTGTTTACCAATAGCTCTTTCTATAAAATAATATACACGCGTACATGTATAAAAAGTGTTATTTTTTTGAGCGCGCGCTTTCTAATATTTGCCGTGTAAAGGGTCTCGTGCGTTTTCGCGCGAGCTCAACAAAATCAAAAATATGCGCGCGATCTCTAACTTTAACTGCACGACGAATTTAACGTAATCACGTGACCTCTCGTATTTTACATAAAGAGCTATTATTATACATAAATTAACTTAAAGTAAAATGTGCGAGTGAGCTTCACGCTAAAGCACCCGCGCTTTTTCCAAGTGCTACAGGAGAAGTAATAATGTACAGCGAATTTGTTTAAAAAACGCTTCAGAGTTGCTCAAGAATCTCCTTTAGAATACCTATAGAATCCCCTTTAGAGTTGTTATAGAATCCCTTTTAAACTTGCTATAGAAACCATAGAATTTCTTGAGAATCTCCTTTAGAATAGCTATATATTCCCCTTTAGAGTTGCTATAGAAACCCCTTTAAACTTGCTATAGAAACCCCTTTAAACTTGCTATGGAAACCCCTTTAAACTTGCTATAGAAACCCCTTTAAACTTGCTATAGAATCCCCTTTAGAATTGCTATAGAAACCCCTTTAAACTTGCTATAGAAACCCCTTTAGAATTGCATAATAATCTCCTTTAGAAGAGCTATATATTCCCCTTTATAATTTATATAGAATCCCCTTTAGAGCTGCTATAGAAATCCCATTAGAGTGGTTATAGAAACATCTTTAGAATTGCTTACGAAAAACGTATTTCATATCTATAGAATAATCATAGAAGACCTCGAAAAATATTTTAAAGAAACAACTTAAAAGATCTAAGAAATAGGAAGTATAGTTCTTCAAATTATCTTTAGTATTTCTCATTTGATCTCTAAAGATATTACATCAAAATTCCTTCAGAAAATTCCTAAGAAAATTGACCCACCGTTATAAAGATATTCTTAAAAAGTACCAAACGTTTTTATAAAGCAAATTCGAAGAAACTTTGTTAGAGCCTTTCTAAACGTTTTCCATAGAACATTTTCGTAAATTACACTAAATTTACAGTTAAATTAGAAACTTTTTACAGTCGTCAGTAAGTGAATACTATTCACCTAACCTAACTAATCCGGAGCCACATCACTACCAACATTTTACATTTAATCTCAAAATTGCAGGTAATTACTCGGGTTTCATAGTTATGGTTATTTCGTTGTATTATAGTTAAATGTTGGAATTCCATACCAGGGCGTATAGAAGGTTGAACTCTTAATCCCAAACACCCCAACGCTCTTCAAACCATACCTCAGCCATATCAAATCAGCCTGGTTTGTCATACTTTCCCTAAAAGGTATAACAACAATTTATATTAAAACCCTTTTAATTAATGAACTATATAACCTCCCTTTTCTTTTTTTTTAATTCTGGGAATAAAACATTTTTAAAGAAGCTAAATAAGTAAAATAAATCCAAAATTTGGTTTTCGTGCACTTTGCAACGTCATATTTTTGTCATATTTTTTTGTGGTTTGAAAGATGAAACCAGCAGAATTATCGAACTAAAATTTGAGAAATGAATTGCAGAAATTAATTAATTGTGTCTGGTCTAAAGCCTAAGTTAACACAGTAGCTTTCAAATCATACAAGGTTTTAAAACGGCGTTCAAAACTACAGCTCGATAAAAAAAAACATAGATATATAGCAAAAACGTGACCTAGTTGCAACCTTATAAGTTTATTTTCGGAAAGTCGAAAACAACAAGACGAAAAATGCAATTCGCGGGAATTGCGGCGAAACATTAAAATTCCAAGTCACGTATCGCCATAAGAACGGACTCGGTGCCGCCATCTATTATAGAGAGCGAAGACTGTATAGAAAGGGGTCATATATTATCAGTGGGATTATCTGTAAAATGAGTTCTCTCTGCGGAATGGAAAATATTCCGGTACAAGCGCTCTTCCCTGGAATTAGGAAAATATTTACCTTTCCCCGAAACTAATCCCAGAGTGCTCTTCAGCCTGAGCAGGTACTTTAATTTAGGGATACGAATTTGACGTCATGCGCGTCACATTCTTTAAACGTGACCTAAGTGACTAAGTCCTTTATTCTTCCTTTTCTGAGCGACGGCGTTTTTATGGAATATCAAAGTCCCTTTTCATTTCGTTGGGATCAAGGCGGTGAAATAGAATGGAAGAGAACGACGCTAATCCAATAATCCTTGTTTTTGGCGATCTCCGGCGCTCTTCGAGATCAAGAAAAACATCAGTCGAAGCTCGCGTTCTTAAAACTTGAGAGTTTATCAACGTCGCCAAGCGCTTAAGAGCTATAGTGGGCTTCTGACACTTTACCCGACTCAAAGGATCTTTTGTTTATGAATCCTTTCTTGCCTCAGATCCGCGATACATCTGTCTGATGTTCCAAGACCCTCTTTTCCCTCTCTCGCTTCTATAACGCGTCCATCTATGGTAAAGTAGTCCCTTATGCTCACGGTGGTTACCTTCCAGATGCAGGGCCGTACAGAGGGGAAATCCTCAGAGCCCGGTTTTTAGGGGCCCATCGCCTTGATCTTCACCAGCACCATATCAGTCTTAGAAATTTCAGTTATAAGGGCCCGTGGTGTATCGGTATGGCCCTGGCTAGATGAATGTCCATCTAATCCTGGACTAATTATTACAGGGACGCGAAACACACTTTTAAAAAAATATATAATTAGCATCTACTGTTCTTTTAAATATGGCTGCTCTGTAGCCACGGTCACGCAAGAGCTTAAAGCCCAGTTTAGGTCGGTTTGAATGCCAATTTTGACCGCCGCCGATAATTCTTGGTTCACACGCGCGAAATCGCTTCACCCCGGTTCGCTTATAGCCAAGGCTTAACGTCATTTCAAATTATGACCAGAATTTTGAAAATACTAACGTGTACCCTAAAACAATTAGTTAATCGTGTTTACTATACATACAGTAATATTATTTGACATTATTTAGAATTTTATCCCCATTATTTTTGAAAATACGAGAAATTTTACTTCCCCGCCTTGTCGCTTTGAAAGCGATTTTAAGCGAGCCGACTTGGACGAGTGGCTTCTTGAACCAACATGAAGCGATTTCTCACGCTGGTTTTGAAAAATGGTTATCTAAAACGAAGCGATTTTAAGGGTAAGTGTGAACCTGGCTTTTGTGATACCTTTTGCACTAGCCCAAAGTGAGTTACGCATATTTTTCCCGTTATAGGGATAGAACGTATGGTTTTCGCACATGCTGAAGAAATTCAAAGGCACTGGAACGTCCCTGTGATTATTAAATATAATAAAGATTAGATGTTTGCGCTCGCGTTATTACTATTGTAGTAGATTGTAGCTCACGCCGTTTAGAGGGCGCCCTGGAAATAAACGTAACAGTACCATAGATATTTGAAATAGCATACCTTTGATTAGTATTTGTAAAACATTTTCTGGAAGTGCTACGTAATAGTGCCATCTATCGGTGACCAAAATTAGTATTTGTAAACTATTTTCTGGATGCGCTACGTAATAGTGCCATCTATCGGTGACCAAAATTTGTATTTGTAAAATATTTTCTGGATGCGCTACGTAATAGTGCCATCTATCGGTGATCAAAATTAGTATTTGTGAAATACTTTCTGGAAGCGTTACGTAATAGTGCCATCCATCGGTGACAAAAATGAGTATTTGTAAACTATTTTCTGGATGCGCTACGTAATAGTGCCATCTATCGGTGATCAAAATTAGTATTTGTGAAATACTTTCTGGAAGCGTTACGTAATAGTGCCATCCATCGGTGACAAAAATTAGTATTTGTGAACTATTTTCTGGATGCGTTACGTAATAGTGCCATCTATCGGTGATCAAAATTAGTATTTGTGAAATACTTTCTGGATGCGCTACGTAATCGGTGTTCAAATTTGGTATTTAAAAAAAAGAACGCGGTAAATTATGCCTAATAATGTTGATAGCCATAAAGTAACGTGAAATTGAAGTCACGTGTCAATTTGGTTTTGCTTTGGTGGAAATATGGCGCTATAACGTAGCCCATCCAGAAAATACGAGTTGTCTGTTAGTTGTCGGTTCCGTATCAGTCCCTCGTAAAATTGTTGATCTATAGTTCTATACTACTGTAACTCCGCATACATTATATAATACCCGTTTTATTAAGGATAAAAATCTGATACCCGAATTTATTTTTAAACAATAGGTCAAAAGCATGCTGTATACTTAGGTCCTAAATTATATAATATCCTATATATCAAAAATTGTATAAATGTTCAGTTATTTAAAAAAAAATTAAAAAATGGTTAATGAATTATGGTCTAGAAAAATTGACTGCTTTTTATAATTCACATGCATACTAAAGATAATGTTTAGATAAAAAAAATAAAAAATTATCTACCGTTAAATAATACTACCTCTTCGAAGACTAATACTATTAAATTAATTTAGTCATATCCCCACCACGCACACGTTTCTTATTAACTTATGTGGATTGGGGCGGTGTAGTATACATTTTCTCATGTTTGTAAAACCTATAAAATGCACCAATAAATTAAATTAATAATAATAATAATAATAATAATAATAATAATAATAATAATACTTCATATATATATTAACCGTACGACGAAAATTAACCTAACCATGTGACCACAAATCTTTTTCGGAAACACCTATTAGTCCAAGATCTAATCCAGTAGAAAATTAAAAGATTGTACGAGCTCCCGTGTAAACTATTTTGAAAAACCAACTTGGGAGTAAGAACCAGATAATATTATTTGGATGGGTCATATTTGAGACGATAGTTGAGGAACTGGTAGGTTCATTTCTATAACGCAGTTTTATCGGTGTGCCAGGGCCCTTTAAGCCACCCCTGAGAATCTCAAAAAGATAGAAATATTTGTTTAAATTGACACGAAAATTAATTTTGCTTAAAATTCCATATGATGGATATGCTAATTTCACATTTTTGCCCCTGGTTTATTAGTAGCCTGGCTTAAGGGGGAACAGTGCCCATTGTCTAGTTTCGTGCTATTTCAAGCTGAACTGTTTTATTTTTGGGTTTTAACTTATAAAATTAATATTAACAGCCTCTTGTTTAGTGCTTAAAATAATTTTGACAAATTTAAATTTAATTATTACGTTTTAATTCAAACCCCCGGAGCTAAACAAGCTGGGCAAGCACCCAAACTACCCTTTAGTTATAGCCTTATATCTCGTTAACTATTAATTATCAAAATTATTTTAAGCACTAGAGAAAGGTTCAGCCTAATAAGATAAATTTAATTCAATTATGTAATTGTTAAAACAGAAACGTTCAGCTTGAACGAAAAAGAGGCTTTTACTATAGTTTTCCCCCTTAACTGATATTAGTTACCTCAAAAAAACAAATCGTAGCGCCTGCAAGCTGACGATTTTTCCCATTTAGAAAATAACGTCTTTAAGAAAAATAGAGATTTATGTATTAATTTTGCACTTATATCTACAATTCATCTTGGATCAGTTTATGTTTTTTAGGAGCTTAGAAAATGGACACAAACCATTATTTAAATTAATTTAATTTAATTTAATTTTGATTTTTTAAGTTATTTAAATCAAGTATTTTTTTAAAAAGGCAATTGATTTAAACCAAGTATTTTTTAAAAAGGCAATTGATTTAAACCAAGTATTTTTTCTAAAAGCTTTTTGATTAAAATCAAGAATTTGTTCTAAAAAAGTCATTGATTTAAATAAAGTGTTTTTCTATTCAGTCATTGATCTAAATAAAGTGTTTTTCTAAAAAGGCCATTGATTTAAATCAAGTGTTTTTCTAAACTGTCATTGATTGAAATCAAGTGTTTTTTCTAAAAAGTCATTGATTGAAATCTAATGTTTTTTCTAAAAATTAATTGATTGAAATCTAGTATGGTTTCTAAAACAAAGTCATTGACCTGAATAAAGTGTTTTTCTATAAAGTCATTGTTTAAAAAAAATTATAAAGAGTAGTTGATTTAAATCAAGTATTTTTTCTAAAAAGGTTATTGATTTAAATAAAATATTTTATCTACAAAATTCATTGATCAAGTGTTTTTCTAAAAAGTAATTGTTTTAAATGAAGTGTTTTTTGAAAAAATGATTGATTTGAACCACATAATGTATGCCAATGGAGGAATAAAAAATGGCAATCAATAGGCAAACTCAAATTAAAATGTTAAATAGTAGTTAAATTTAATTAAAGTTACATTTTATATTATATCAAACAAATTATAAATCTGGTAATCTGTAAAAGAGCTACTAAATGTTAAAAAAATCAATGAATTCAATAAAATAAAATAAAAAAAGAGATGATAAATTAAAAAATTGATTAATTTGACTTCTAGAAATATATGTAAAGTGACTTGTGTATAAACTCAGATTAAAGATTTTAAAAACACAACTTTATTTACACAATACTTTATTGTGTTTTTAAAATTTTTAATATTAATTTGACTTTTATTTTCCAAAAAAACCCACTGGCCACCTTGATCGGTATAGGCGCACAGACAAGAAACCCGGTATCACGAGAAGGTGATTTCCGCGGTTTCCGCCAAAATGGAGCACGAAGGGTGAAGGTGGAGGTTCTTCTATTTACCGATAAGAAAACAGTCTTTCGTATTTGTCGGAGAATTCCGGGGGCTTACATCGGGGAATTGAGGAGAAAGAGAAAGAGAAGCCTACATTTTTTGCGCGGCAAAGACAGCCTCGCAGGGTGAGGCCGGAGGGGGGGGGGGGGGGAGAAGAAGTTTCTGGGATTCTTGGCGGGACAGCGGGATTACCGGAGACTGATCCTCGGGCTCCGCGCCCTGGTTCGCCCCGCAGGACTGATTGCCCCGCGAACCCCCCCCCCCCCGATCCGTAATATCGGACTCTTCTTCCTGCCCCCTTTCACCTTTCTCTCCTTATAAGTACTTTTCACGCCCAGAATCTCCATTCGAGGCCAAGTTCCAAAACCGGGAAAAAACAATAAACAATGGGAATAGTAACAAGGTAGGCAAGTACATCAAAACAACTTCACATTATTTTTAAGGACATAGTACCGTAAATGAATTCAAATACCTAAGGACAGGGTTACTCACATTGTAAGTAAATGGTGATATCGCCCTTCAAAACTTTCATCTAAAAAATATAAATAAAAATTGTAATAAAAAGCAGCTAATATAATCATGGCGATCTTGACCCTCAAAACTATTATCTAGAAAATATACAACATTTTTATAAAAAAAAGGCAGCTAGTATTCGTGACCGAAAACTATCGCTACGCCCCCTTTTGTTGAAAGCTAAATAGGTAGCGGCTGAAGCAGACTTGAAGAAAATTTGACTTTAAAAATAATGATACTTATATTATAATATAATTTTGGCATCGTTTGCTTATATTTTGATAAGTTTATTTAACATAAAACGCTCTGATGAGTTTTTAATTGGTCTGTAGCAGACGCTAGATCATAGACGCAACCTCGGAGAAGCTAGCGCCGTCGACATTCAAAATAATTATCTAGAAAATATACAAAAATTTTATATTAAAAAGGCAGCTAGTATAATCATGGTGATCTCGACCTTGAGATTGGTGATTTCGACCTTGATAATGGTGATATCAACCTTGAGATTGGTGATTTCGACCTTGTGAATGGTGATCTCGACCTTGAAAATGGTGATCTCGACTTTGAGAATGGTGATCTCGACCTTGAGAATGGTGATCTCGACCTTGAGAATGGTGATCTCGACCTTGAGAATGGTGATATCGACCTTGAGAATGGTGATCTCGACCTTGAGAATGGTGATCTCGACCTTGAGAATGGTGATCTCGACCTTGAGAATGGTGATCTCGACCTTGAGAATGGTGATCTCGACCTTGAGAATGGTGATCTCGACCTTGAGAATGGTGATCTCGACCTTGAGAATGGTGATCTCGACCTTGAGAATGGTGATCTCGACCTTGAGAATGGTGATCTCGACCTTCAAAATTATTATCTAGAAAATATACAAAAAGTTATAAAAAAATGTACCAATTATAATCATGGCGATATCAACCTTGAGAATGGTAAATTAGACTTTCTTTTCCCTAAGAATTTGGACTTTACAGAATGATTCAAAGCCTCCACATACTTTGTAGCGAAAATTCGTCTGTTTTCAATTTATTCTTCCATGCTCTTTCACACAGATTATCGCCTTCTATTTTGAGGCTTTCACGAAGTATGTGAACCAAATGTAAATTCCCTTAACATTTTCCCATTAAATTCGAATTCATTCTATTCAAAAGCTATAAAATTGCGAATAGTTAACGTTTTTGGTTAAAATGAGCTTAATGGTTCATAAAAATTAGATGTTCATTTATCAAACGAAGTCATTTGAAAAATGTCAACGGCTTAGTTTTCCAGATAATAAACGGCGATCTTAAACTTATCAGTTTTCAGGTGTTCTTGCTGTAAGATTATTTGTTTCAAGACCTTGTAAAATACTTGCCGGCAAACATCGTAATACAATGGTCATCTACTAAATGTCGAATTTTTGCTGGACACAAGTGTTGCAATTGTAATACTGCTAGAGGCGTAAATAGGTCCAGCATATAGACCAAAGGTTTTCAATAAAAATTACATTTTGATTTAACGATGGAAGGATTTTTGAGGTTGCCGCTGTTACAATAAAATCATTTCATCATTTCACCCTTATTACGAAATGACCAAATTTATTTTCTCTAATAAACCGATCCTGCCTTTGATTGGTAAAAATATACTAGAGATTCAACCTATGGTAAATTATTGTCATAGGAGACCAATTAATTAAAGTGGTGATTGCACAAAAAATCGATAGTAATAAAAACGAATGAATGCGGGCTTGTTTTGAAGCCCAAGACGTCCTCTTTCCAAAAATGTCATTGTCGAAACAAATTTCCAAGCCTAAGTGTACTAATTTTGAGTCCGAAACTGACCTTTTTCGCTCCGCAAAATCCGGAAATTTTCGGCGAATTTCTCTCCTCTGTAGCACGAGCAATTTGGGGCAAATCGAAGCTGTAGTTTTATTCCTAAAATAGAAGGAACTGAAGTGGAGGGATTCTGTTTACTTGTACAAGTTTTTAAACCAGAGGTTTTTAATCATAATATTAGGCTTTTTATCGAAATAAAAAAAAATTACGCGCACAACCCGACGTTTTAAGAAGAAATTACAAGGAGCCTTCGGTTTCATATCGTTTTTCTACTACGTAGGCTTGTGTATGCCTATTTCAATTACTACTGTTTAGGACTTTTTCCTGGGTGTTAAATCAACCTGCTTTTAATCCCAGATGTAAAGAAATGTATTACAGACAATTAGCCAATGATACGCTTCGCATTTTCTGACGTCATGGGGGCCGAGAAGAATTTTAGAAGTCTGGAAATTCGCCGATAAACTCGATTTCCACCATTTCGACTTCTTTTTATAATAATTCAAAGACCACTTAACCGATTTTGATGAAATTATCTGTACTTCCCATAAAATGTTTGCTCTTCCTAATGAATCATTAATTAGCCATAGCTAAAATTTCGTGCAACCAACACTTTAATTACACTATCGCCATCGCTACATTCCTTTGCTGAACCACCACTATTTAGCAGATAACAGTTTCTAGCTAAATAAACGTTCAGCAATGAAACTAGAGATGGCGCCACGTTTGTCGCCATGATATGGTAGGATCTACTTATTAGGTGGTTTCCTTTCACCCGTTCTGGGATTTCGGATTAATGTAAGAAGATTAGCCCTATGACGTCATTTTACTCCGATTCGGCGGTGACGAATAGTTCGAGTCGGGGTAAAAATGATTTCCCAAAATGGATATTGTACCAGATAAATTCTGGATAAGCAGACGATTTTATAAGTTTATTCTATTTCCTCCCACTTTTGAGGAGGAGTAGAAAGAGAAATACTCTGGAATAATGGTCAGTGGCGGCTTAAGAAGGCTGCGTCCCCTGGGCGGCGGCAGTGCTTTGTGACACCCCCCAGGACCGTGCAGAAGTTTTCACGGGTCCGTCTTCTTCAAGGTTAATCGTTCTGATTTGCACCCCCCCCCCTCGAGCTTCTCCGATGGCACCCCTGGCTACCCTGGTAATGGCTCAGAGTAAATCTAATCCCCGGAACTGGTGAATTGAAAGTCTTAGAGTAAAAAGAGTTCACTTTTAGTTACGAGATCACCTGAAAGAAACCACCTATTGAGCCAAAGGCAGGGACGTGCAAAGATGGCAAAATCAACTGGGCCCGCCGGTGATAAAGGTCCCACAAGCATGCTTTTTAGGGACCCGGTACGATAGTGGATCACAAGCAGGCTTTTTGGGGGCCCAGTACGATAATGACTCATAAACAGGCTTTCTAAGGGCCCTGTACGATACTGGCCCACAAGCATGCTTTTTAGGGGCCCGGTACGATAGTGGCCCTCAAGCATGCTTTTCAGGGGCCCGGTACTATAATGGCTCACGAGCATGCTTTTCAGGGGCCTAGTACGATAGTGGCCCACAAGCATGCTTTTTGGGGCCCGATACGATAGTGGCCCACACGCATGATTTTGAGGGGCCCGGTACCATAGTGTCCCACAAGCATGCTTTTTAGGGTCAAAGGCGCGCGATGACGCTCACATCACAGCGCGATATAAAAATTATCTTCCCTATCCGCGAAATCTGGGGCGAATGGCAAAAAGGCGGCATCTATAAGGCGGAGAAATACAGGGCCTCCCTTCTTTCCATCTAGCCCAGATACAATATTCGCGGGGCTAAAACCGAAATGAAGAGTGATGCAGTCTATTTCGCAGTTTCCCTTTAGAGCCTCGGCCGCAAAAACCGAGATATATGCTCGGCCATTTCTACACCGCCACCGCGTTTGTAGACCGACAGAATCAATTTATTTTCAGTTAGGCAAGAGGAATGAGTTCGCAGCAACGACCAGCCCGCCCACTCCCTCCTAATGCACCCCTAAACATTTCTGGGCGAGCTTTTATTTTAAGTCGAAGTTGATAATATTCGGATTCTGACATGATTTATTATTTGTTCGCGATTCGAGGACATAGTTTTGGCCCATTTATTTTCTATTATTTCTCGATTTGTTTATATGGATTTCCCCCATTGCCTTCTCTTTAGTATATTTCGCGTTTATTTTATAGATGAAAGAAAAAATTCCATTTTTCTCCGGAAAAATATGGGCGATTTCTTGCGGAATATAAAAGGTTCTTTTTCTTATAACATGATTAATATCTATTTTTTCCGTTTCCTATAGGGTAAACAGTATTTTTGGTTTTATACCTTACCTTATTTTTTAAAGGACCATTTTCTTATTGGCTTTCACGATTTCAAAAAGTAAATAAAACTAAATAAATATTTTTATATATTTTGAATTCGAGGATATCGGAAAATTCATGGAAATTTTTAAACTAAGAAAGGTGGTCTAACGGGAGTGTTTCCAAACCTATTGCCCGATATCAGTTGCGCTTAAATGAAGCAGTTAACTAAATATGATGATAATAATTATATCAGATTAAATATTAATCGGTTACTTGGATCAGGTACAATATCAAATCAAATTTATAAGTGAGGGGGATACTAATTATAAATCTGATCTGACCAACTGATTACCTACAGATAAACGAAATGTTTATCTTGAATACCAAAACGGGGATGACGGAACGGAATCGGAATATAATATCCGAAAACGGGGATGACGGAACGGAATCGGAATATAATATCCGAAAACGGAGAGGACGGAACGGAATCGGAATATAATATTTGAAAACGGGGATGACGGAACGGAATCGGAATATAATATCCGAAAACGGGGATGACGGAACGGAATCGGAATATAATATTCGAAAACGGGGATGACGGAACGGAATCGGAATATAATATCCGAAAACGGGGATGACGGAACGGAATCGGAATATAATATTCGAAAACGGGGATGACGGAACGGAATCGGAATATAATATCCGAAAACGGGGATGACGGAACAGAATCGGAATATAATATCCGAAAACGGGGATGACGGAACGGAATCGGAATATAATATCCGAAAACGGGGATGACGGAACGGAATCGGAATATAATATCCGAAAACGGGGATGACGGAACGGAATCGGAATATAATATCCGAAAACGGGGATGACGGAACGGAATCGGAATATTATATCCGAAAACGGGGATGACGGAACGGAATCGGAATATAATATTCGAAAACGGGGATGACGGAACGGAATCGGAATATAATATCCGAAAACGGGGATGACGGAACGGAATCGGAATATTATATCCGAAAACGGGGATGACGGAACGGAATCGGAATATAATATTCGAAAACGGGGATGACGGAACGGAATCGGAATATAATATCCGAAAACGGGGATGACGGAACGGAATCGGAATATTATATCCGAAAACGGGGATGACGGAACGGAATCGGAATATAATATTCGAAAACGGGGATGACGGAACGGAATCGGAATATAATATCCGAAAACGGGGATGACGGAACGGAATCGGAATATAATATCCGAAAACGGGGATGACGGAACGGAATCGGAATATAATATCCGAAAACGGGGATGATGGAACGGAATCGGAATATAATATCCGAAAACGGGGATGACGGAACGGAATCGGAATATAATATTCGAAAACGGGGATGACGGAACGGAATCGGAATATAATATCCGAAAACGGGGATGACGGAACGGAATCGGAATAATAATATCCGAAAACGGGGATGACGGAACGGAATCGGAATATAATATCCGAAAACGGGGATGATGGAACGGAATCGGAATATAATATCCGAAAACGGGGATGACGGAACGGAATCGGAATATAATATCCGAAAACGAGGATGACGGAACGGAATCGGAATATAATATCCGAAAACGGGGAGGACGGAACGGAATCGGAATATAATATCCGAAAACGGGGATGACGGAACGGAATTGGAATATAATATCCGAAAACGGGGATGACAGAACGGAATCGGAATATAATATCCGAAAACGGGGATGACGGAACGGAATCGGAATATAATATCCGAAAACGGGGATGACGGAACGGAATCGGAATATAATATCCGAAAACGGGGATGACGGAACGGAATCGGAATATAATATCCGAAAACGGGGATGACGGAACGGAATCGGAATATAATATCCGAAAACGGGGATGACGGAACGGAATCGGAATATAATATCCGAAAACGGGGATGACGGAACGGAATCGGAATATAATATCCGAAAACGAGGATGACGGAACGGAATCGGAATATAATATTCGAAAACGGGGATGACGGAACGGAATCGGAATATAATATCCGAAAACGGGGATGACGGAACGGAATCGGAATATTATATCCGAAAACGGGGATGACGGAACGGAATCGGAATATAATATTCGAAAACGGGGATGACGGAACGGAATCGGAATATAATATCCGAAAACGGGGATGACGGAACGGAATCGGAATATAATATCCGAAAACGGGGATGACGGAACGGAATCGGAATATAATATCCGAAAACGGGGATGACGGAACGGAATCGGAATATAATATCCGAAAACGGGGATGACGGAACGGAATCGGAATATAATATCCGAAAACGGGGATGACGGAACGGAATCGGAATATAATATCCGAAAACGGGGATGACGGAACGGAATCGGAATATAATATCCGAAAACGGGGATGACGGAACGGAATCGGAATATAATATCCGAAAACGGGGATGACGGAACGGAATCGGAATATAATATCCGAAAACGGGGATGACGGAACGGAATCGGAATATAATATCCGAAAACGAGGATGACGGAACGGAATTGGAATATAATATCCGAAAACGGGGAGGACGGAACGGAATCGGAATATAATATTTGAAAACGGGGATGACGGAACGGAATCGGAATATAATATCCGAAAACGGGGATGACGGAACGGAATCGGAATATAATATTCGAAA
Organism: Leiobunum rupestre; assembly: GCF_980474605.1. Classification (NCBI taxonomy): domain Eukaryota; kingdom Metazoa; phylum Arthropoda; class Arachnida; order Opiliones; family Sclerosomatidae; genus Leiobunum; species Leiobunum rupestre. The sequence goes on along the minus strand of NC_143392.1, from coordinate 14,317,877 downwards.
ACGGGGATGACGGAACGGAATCGGAATATAATATCCGAAAACGGGGATGACGGAACGGAATCGGAATATAATATTCGAAAACTGGGATGACGGAACGGAATCGGAATATAATATCCGAAAACGGGGATGACGGAACGGAATCGGAATATAATATCCGAAAACGGGGATGACGGAACGGAATCGGAATATAATATCCGAAAACGGGGATGACGGAACGGAATCGGAATATAATATCCGAAAACGGGGATGACGGAACGGAATCGGAATATAATATCCGAAAACGGGGATGACGGAACGGAATCGGAATATAATATATGAAAACGGGGATGACGGAACGGAATCGGAATATAATATCCGAAAACGGGGATGACAGAATGGAATCGGAATATAATATCTGAAAACGGGGATGACGGAACGGAATCGGAATATAATATTCGAAAACGGGGATGACGGTACGGAATCGGAATATAATATCCGAAAACGGGGATGACGGAACGGAATCGGAATATAATATCCGAAAACGGGGATGACGGAACGGAATCGGAATATAATATTCGAAAACGGGGATGCCGGACGGAATCGGAATATAATATCCGAAAACGGGGATGACGGAACGGAATCGGAATATAATATTCGAAAACGGGGATGACGGAACGGAATCGGAATATAATATTCGAAAACGGGGATGACGGAACGGAATCGGAATATAATATCCGAAAACGGGGATGACGGAACGGAATCGGAATATCATATATGAAAACGGGGATGACGGAACGGAATCGGAATATAATATTCGAAAACGGGGATGACGGAACGGAATCGGAATATAATATCAAAAAACGGGGATGACGGATCGGAATCGGAATATAATATTTGAAAACGGGGATGACGGAACGGAATCGGAATATAATATTCGAAAACGGGGATGACGGAACGGAATCGGAATATAATATTCGAAAACTGGGATGACGGAACGGAATCGGAATATAATATTCGAAAACGGGGATGACGGAACGGAATCGGAATATAATATCCGAAAACGGGGATGACGGAACGGAATCGGAATATAATATTCGAAAACGGGGATGACGGTACGGAATCGTAATATAATATCCGAAAACGGCGATGACGGAACGGAATCGGAATAAAATATCCGAAAATGAGAATGACTGAACGGAATCGGAATATTTTATCCAAAAACGGGGATAACCGAACGGAATCGGAATAAAATATCAGTAAACGGGGATGACGGAACGAAATCGGAGTAAAATATACGAAAACGGGGATAGCGGAACGGAATCCGAATATTTTATCCGAAAACGGGGATAGCAGAACGGAATCGGAATAAAATATCAGTTAACGGGGATGACGGAACGGAATCGGAATATAATATTCGAAAATTGGGATAACGGAAGGAAATCAGAGTAAAATATCAGAAATCGAGGATAACGGAACGGAATCGGAACATTTTCATCGAAATCGGGGATAACAAAACGGAATCGGAATATAATATCCGAAAACGGGGATGATGGAACGGAAGCGGAATAAAATTTCCGAAATCGGGGATAGCGGAACGGAATCCAAATATTTTATCCGAAAATTTTTCCGGAAAATTAACAACACTAACTCTAACCAATGAAAAGTGTACGGACGAAAATCAACGAATTTTGACGGGTTGCGTTCTCCTTGTGTTGGTGGCTGTGTTTGTTGCTCTCAGGTGGAGAATGACAATGCAGCGACGATTTGAAGTGTTGCTCGCTATCCCCCTCATGTTCGAAAAACAAAGCTACCTCCCTCTGAAACAAAGCAAATCATGTTGGTTCCGACGCGATTGAAGGACACACCGTGGATAGTCATTTTCCCTAAGTAGTATGCGAATTGATTATATTTTTAAGCTTTCAAATAGGGTCAATGGAGGTAAGTGTGATCAAGGGGTAAGTGTGATCACCCCTTATTATTTCCCCAAATAATATTATAACATAATATTTGATGAATGGATATCGAAATGTACTTAATTGTACACATTTTGTATATTTTCAATATTAATTTGAATTAAATTTAGTTTTTAAAAATTTTAGTTGAAAAAATGTTATACTCTTCTACTCGTGTTTAGAGATTTTATGCCCAAAAGAAAAGTTCTGTAATTTTTTTTCTAACTGACAATTTGGTATTTTGTAGTCTGCTTAACCTTTTATCTGCTAGGAAAATTTGGTGTTTTTGCTAACATTTTGAGGTTTTCAAAATTTAATCTGAAAAAGGTCTTTCAAAATTTGCGGTGCGGGGTAAGTGTGACCACACGAAGATATTTTAGATCTACGAAAAAAATATAGCTTTATTGGGACACCATTTTTAACCTCTGTATGCAAATTTATTGCGATTGGTCAAGGATTTCAAGTGATCACAATTACCCCACCCCCCTATCACACTTGCCCCGCATTTTGGGGGTAAGTGTGATCAGTAACGGAGTTAAATTAAATAATAAATATTTATATCACTATTTAATTGATATTATATTTGATTGCGTGGTTGTGTAGGATAAAGTGGCCGTATTAATTGTACCAATTCTTAAGAAGGTGCTATTTTTAGTTTAAGAGTAATTTCAGGTAAACGCCAAAATAAAATATTTTGATCACACTTACCTCCATTGACCCTAATTTACTTTGAAACAAGGGTACCCAAATGGGCGATCTTCTGTAACTGATGATTTCAACCTTCAAAATTGTTAACTTTACCCTCAAAGATTTTATAAAATCTTATAAACTTTAAACATGGCAATCCCGACCTTGAAAAAGGAAGTATCCACATTATTTTAAATAGGTGACCTTTTAAATTTGAAATACGTACACCCCCATTTTATATAAATCAAAGAACTTTAGAAGAGGCTGTTATAAACATATTTTTCATCGTCTGATCAAGAAAAACGAATAATATTATTTCGCCTATTCTTTCGTCGGCCTATCGAATGGTGGTAAGGCTTAAGGCCAAGTGAGCATAAACATATCTTAGTAGGCGGAGGACGGTGGTTGCTCATACCACAACGGAGAGAAGCCTGAGAGAGTAATCGAAACAGACCCTAGAGCACGTTTCCAGACACGGCAAATACGAGAATATTGGTTCGCAAAAAAAACCGAGGTCAAACAACCGGGAAAAAGCCGTTCTTCACCCCCATCTCGCGGAGGAGATACGCGAAACTCTTTTCTTCGTTCGACCACTTAATGAAATGGACGTAGCTATGGTCGGGTTATTAGCTACTTCTCTTCTAGACCACTTAAGATAAACCGGCCATCGGACGAATGAACAAAGGGTTTCAAGTTATTTACTCAAGAGCCCATCATTCATTATCGAAGTTTCAAAAGAAGAGTTCACAGTTCACACTATGATAATATACAGGGTGTTTCAAAATGACATGCCAAAATTTTAAGTAGTTGTAGGCAGGGTTGGCTATTTTTTATTTTTTTAAACGAAATCAAATTAATCGATTTTTTTATTTATATCGGATTTTTATTGATTTTTTTATTTATTTGATTTTAATTAAAATTTCAAAGTTTTATATAATTTAGTATCATAATTTTACCTAAAACAAATATGTTTTTAATTTTTATAATTTTATAATGAATTTATTAAAATTAAGCTAATAATCATATAGAAGTTTTTATTTTTTAAAACCTATTTTGGTACTTTAGAAAAACAAATTCAGCGGAATCTCCACCCACAGGTAGAATCCAATGCAACATTAGTGGGGAAGTACGAGAAAGATTATATTTAAACCTAAATTATTGCAATAGGCAACAATTTTTAAAAAAATAATTGATTTAAATCGTGATTATAATCAAGTTGATTTAAATCAGCCAACCCAACTTGTAGGGGATTAGTTGAGAAGCATGACTGTTTTTCCCCATTTTCCTACGATGAGTTAAAAAGTAGAATGCAACAAGCGCAAAACCAACCGAACATTGCGGGCAACCCGTGGTTGACCTACTTCGTTCCTGTTCTGTAAAACGAACAATACGTTTGTAACGAACCAGTCGCGGAGAAGTTCAAGTAAAAAATTAAGTAACGGACCCAGAATGTTCCTGTCTAACGTAATCGACGATGGACATGTTGGTAACAGTCCGTGAGACGGGGTTGCGGCGATTCGGGTATCTTTCCTGGTAGCAGAGATGGGCAAAAAATCATTTGGCGAATAACGAATAAATTACTAAATAACAAAATATCTGATCATATTTATTCGTCGATTGAAAGGGCTAAATATTTTAGGTATAGTTATTTGGCAATTAAACAAATATTTCACGTGGCCTTATTTGGTAAATAATTTAAATAATAATATTTTCGACTATTATATGGAAAATAATATTTTACGAATATTTCATGAACATTCATTTGGTAAATTGTTTTTTTACAAAATATTTTCAGTCATTTATTTCGCGGAATAAAAAAATTGAAATATTTTCTTTAATTTAAATAACGAATAAGGATTAAGGAGACCTTTGTTCTTTTTGTTTTAGTTAATCGAGTAAACGCAAGGTTCGTAAAAAATGCTTATCGCACTATATGGAGTAAACTGTTGCGGCATATTTGACTTCTTGATAATGGCAATGTTTAACGCTAATGCCACCGACAAAGCACCTCCAGTTAGAAGCTTTGGACGCAGTGGCGTAATGACAAATTTCAAGCCCCCCGCAGGATATCAAAAGGCCCCTTTATAAAAAAAATGTATTTGTTATAAAGTATTAGTAGTGTCGTAGTAAATGGAATGCAATATATAATATGTCTATTTAAATTAAAAACCACGAATTTCATTTATTAAAATTTGAAAATTAAAATATTATATTCAAAAGCTACCTTTAGATATTTTTTTACGATTTCTACCGTAGGATATTGAGTGAGATTGAATTTTAATATTGTTTAAAGCCTGTCTTTTGTTCGTCCCGTAACCCATTTTTCTCCATTTTTACAAGATTTTCTTGTAAAAATACTTAAAACGAAAGGGCCCCTAGTTTGTGAAAATGAAAAGCCCCCCCCCCTGCGTTCCCGGGGTCTGCGGGTCCTTAGTTACGCCACTGTTTGGACGATGCTACGTAAATTATGGGATCGGCAGTATTAAATTAATGTTTTTATTAATTTACTGCCCTTCCGTACTACCCCTAGCTACTCTGGCACCCGGGGCGGTCAGTCCTCCCCCTTATTCCGCCAAGTGCTGCTACAATCCTTTTCTCGTGATCTACGAATTTCAATCTTGGAATGTCATATTATCACGTGAAAACCAAATTAACGTATCTTCGTAAGGTTTGTGTATATAGTAAAGGTAAATGATGCTTTCAAGTAAAAATTAGTAGCATTAATTAAATAATTAATAGCTACAGTGGTGTGGTTATAGGGCCGGCGCTAGAACAGGCAAGCGAGGCGAGCGTCTAGGGCCTCACACTTAGCGACACGTTTTGTGGTCCCCACACCTAAGGGCACTTTTAGGGGTCCCCTTACTTAGCGGCACTTATTGAGGTCCGGCCCTTTTTGGGGTTCCCGTACTTTGCGGCACTTCTTCGGGCCCCTCGTTTATTCCTTCGCAAAACATGTGTGTTGTGAGAAGGGGCCTCGCTCACATGTCGCTGCCTCCCCTCCGAAGGTCTGCTGTACCTTCGCTGTGCCATTAAATAGTGACCACCATTGCTGGGTAATATTGATACTCTTTGTTAAAATAAAAGTAGTGTCGAAAATTGTATTTCGTCTCTGATACCAGAATTAACTTTAAGTCTTTGGAATTTGTATTGTATTTTGTTACAAATTGGACATATATTCAGTTATTTTCCTTGAGTCTAGCCCTCTCAAATAATTCGTTATCTACTAAATAAAAAATAAACGGAAGCTGTTTTTGACGGTCTATTTGTAAACTACGCCAACCCGAAATATCTGATGACAAAATATTTCAGTCTTCTTTATTTGCAAAATGCATTTATTTCAAATGATTTAATAAAACAGATATTTGACCTTTTTATTTATAAAATTATTTTATTAAAAAATATTTTCCTACATTTATTTAAAATATTTTTCTCTAAATAAATTAATTGTAACGTAATTTATAAATAAAAACTGACACGAAAAAAATTTATTCGTTATTCGCCAAATGATGTTTTGCCCATCTCTGCCTGGTAGAGACGTTGAGCAGCCAAAGCATTGCCGTCTGCTAGTCCATACACGAAATAAATATCCATCAGTTCTTCCGAAGATTGTTGGAGTTTGAAATAGATGAGAAATCGCGGTCCATCACGACTTTAAATACCGTTTAAGTTTACTTTTTTACGCTTGTTACCTCGATTTGTTTACAAAGTCCTTTTTTACCTATCACACGAACCCAAACCTTAATGTTCGCATTTCCCTGCTACTTGGTTTTGCGATTGTTGCAGCCGGAGTAGTGGCTCACTCCTGTAATCCCAGGCGTCCGGGAGGCAGAGTTGGTGGATGGCCGTGTGAGGACGACCACCAATCCCCCAACGGGTGGTCGGAATACTTCCGCCACGGGTGTCCCCACCCCCGTCCCCACGTATCCCCCCGTTGGCGTGGCCGTTACACATATCTCGCCCTGATTAATCAGTTATTGTGTGTGTGCTGGTGTCTAAGGCCTCGGGTCGACACCGATGTGTGTGTATCTCAAAAAAAAAAATTGCGATTGTTGCAGCCTACTTCCAGTGGCTAGTAGGCCACACTTTGAAGCTCTCTGGCGCTCTTTTAACTCATCATATTTATATTTATTCCGCATACCAACAAGGACATACCTAGCAGTGGTTTAATATTTACAAATGGTGATAAAATAAATGAGATACTAAGTTAGTTAGTTTTTCATTTTTAAAATATCTAAACATTTTCATGATAAAATATAAATTTTATGTACACAGCAGTGGTTTATTTTTTAAATCTCGATAAAATTAAATGAGTTACTAGGTTATAGTTAATTAGTTAGTTAGTTTTTCAGTTTTAAATATCTAAATATTTACATTGTTACATATAACTAAAATCATTTGGAATCGTGAAAAAGGTGATAAAATAGTTCTCTTTGCATTTAAAGATGGTACATGGATTTTATATAATTGGTTAAATCAATAATATTTAATTTAAAAATAATTATTTTAAATAATAATTATCGGTTTTTTGGCAAACAGGTTAATCATTTCCAGGCTTAATTGGTTTAGTAAAAGGTTGTTATCGTAAGGCAGTTGTTTAAAAAATTAGTTTGTGCCAAGTTCGATAAATTGATTTTGAACATTTTGGCCCAAAAAGTTGAAACTAAAAATAACGCCAGGTGTTTGGGTTTGAATTTTCGCCGCCATCTTAGGGGCTGCCGCCAGCGCCCCTAACCCCGTATGAGCGATTTGCGAACTATCCTAACTTTTAAAATCGCGCAATTTAGGCTTAAGTCTCTTTTAACTGGAACGCACCGCGCGTGCGAAACAATTTTTTTGCGTCTTCAGCAGCGCGCGCTTTTACGTTGTTTTTCTGTCTCACCAACTTCTCACCAGGTGTCGCGGCGGACGCGCGCTTTTCGATTTCCCGAAATTTCTTTATTTTATTAAAAATTAACCACTCAATATTTTTTTATGCGGTTTTCGCCATAAATTTTAGTTTTTAATGGGCTATAGGGCTATCTAACTGGTTAAAGCTTGACCGTTCCCCTTTAAAAGATATTCGGCGCAGCCTCTTCAGGAAATAGTAATAATAATAATATTAATAACATTAACTTATTTTAAATTTTAACTTTTCGATCGAGGAGCTGAAGAAGAAGAAACCATCGTTGGTTGTTATATAATAAAAATATATTATAAATTGTAAACCGTTTTTTTACGTCTCGTTATTAATTTTGTGCGTTTACTTACGTTACTCACGTTTGCGAGTACAAAAATAAGTTTAAATCTCTAAGCAGGTAATTTTTTTCACAGAATACGTTGAAAGTCATTTTTTAGCTTTTAAAATCAAGAAAAAACCAACTTCATTAACCCAAATTACTTTCTAATTACAACTTTCCTAATTAAAGTTTTTCCTCGCAAAAACTGCCTAATTAGCATCGGAAGCCTATTTTTAGGTTTAACGTAAGTAGAAAAATCGCAAAATTAAAAAAATATATTTTAACAAAAATACGCGCAGTTTTCTTCGACATAAGTTATTAATTAAAAAAAAGTCGGTCAAGGTAATTAAGCCGGAGTAGGCCGAACTATTGTTAAGATTCACCCGCGCAGCGGTTATTCTCTTTTTTAAAACAAAAGCCTAGACATTTAAGAAAGAACAATGGACGCTGGGAAAAGGACGAAATAATTGGAGCGTGTATCGGAGAAGGAAGCCAGGAACCGGCCAAAGATTCTTCAATTTTTCCCTTTTTTAGTTTCCCCCGCCAGTGGGCGCTGTTTTCTCGGGTGCCGTAAGCAAACGGGGTGGCGCGGGACCCGTGATGAAGGGACTTTCAGAAACGGCTGCTGCCGAGATAAGCAAACCCCGCGGGGTCCTATTCATCAAGCGCCTCTCCTTCGACGCTGAGCATCTTCGCGTTATTAGCGGCGTTCGGTCTCTATCTAACGACGCGAACCAGAGTTAAGATACATAAATTTAGCCCCCTTTTTTGCGCTTCGGGTAGCCGAAGCCCAGCGGGACACCGTGGATGATTCTTGAAGACAAAGTAGCCCCGAATGTTCGGCCCATTAGGCACGAAGAGCTTACGAAATAAAACAGTGTCATGAATACCCGATGTTTTGAATGAAAAATAAGCGGTTTAACGGAGTCGGTACGTTTGTATCTTTCTCTACTTCATTTTTGTCGTTTTAGGGGGTGGAGGGTAACCATATGGTTATATAATTAAAATTTCGTTGTCGTTTGTTTTAATACCAAAATATATCTATTTTTAATGTATAGTGAAACGGGTGGAAAATGTATAATTTTGTTAGAAACAGATGCGAAATACAGAAATTTATTATTTTCAGAAAACAATTTCCAAATACATTAGTTTAAGTGAACGCAAATTGCTATTCAACTTTTGTTATATAATTTACACTATAGGAGCAAAATTTCACTAATAAAAGTGATGGGCACTTCCGTTAGCGAACTGCTCAGCTCGCACACCACTTGCACTCGTGATCTCTCGCGTGTTAAACGCTCACGCTCTCAAAATTCTGAGAGCTGGATTAGGCACTTGCGGATTTCCGCTTAATTTAGAAATCCCGAATCGGTACTCGCCAATTTCCGCTCAATTTTGAGAGCTTGAATAGGCGCTCGTGATTTCCGCTCAATTTTGAAAGCCGGAATAGGCGCTCGTGATATCCGCTATATTTTGAAAGACGGAATAGGTGCTCCGGATTTCTGCTCATTTTTGAAAGCCGGAATAGGCGCTCCAGATTTCTGCTCATTTTTGGAAGCCGGAATATGGCGCTCCTGATTTCCGCTCATTTTTGAAAGCCGGAATTTGGCGCTCCTGATTTCCGCTCATTTTTGAAAGCTGGAATTTGGCGCTCGTGATTTCCGCTCTTTTTTGAAAGCTGGAATAGGCGCTCCTGATTTCCGCTCATTTTTGAAAGCCGGAATAGGTGCTCCTGATTTCCGCTCATTTTTGAGAGCCGGATTTTGGCGCTCCTGATTTCCGCTCATTTTTGAAAGCTGGAATTTGGCGCTCGTGATTTCCGCTCTTTTTTGAAAGCTGGAATAGGCGCTCCTGATTTCCGCTCATTTTTGAAAGCCGGAATAGGTGCTCCTGATTTCCGCTCATTTTTGAGAGCCGGATTTTGGCGCTCCTGATTTCCGCTCATTTTTGAGAGCCAGAATTTGTTGCTCCTGATTTCCGCTCATTTTTGAAAGCCGGAATAGGTACTCCTGATTACCGCTATTTTTTGAAAGCCGGAATAGGTGCTCCTGATTTCCGCTAATTTTTGAAAGACGGAATAGGCGCTCGTGATTTTCGCTCAATTTTGAAAGTCGGAATAGGCGCTCCTGATTTCCGTTCAATTTTGAGAGCAGAAAATATACTTTACCGCTCAATTTGGCTCAAAGTTAAAAAACCTCTCAAATGAGATGAGCGGTGCCCATCACTAAAAACCCAAACGTTTAACGTTTATTATTTTTCTGTGTTGTCTTTTGGGTAAATAGATCATTATTCCAACCAAATCAAATTTGTCCCAAAATGTCGCGATTTTTTTTAAGACCTCATAGCTAACTCAATTTTTTTTTAAATTAGTGTTCACAATTTTAGTAACTGAAAGTGTTCTGTAGAAAACTTAATATTTAATCCACAAAGGCTTCACTTCTAATTTTTTAATTAAATATGAAATAGAAAGTTGTCGAAATTGCGGGATAAAAAGTTTGAAAATGAAGAAATATTAAAAAACACTCGGATGTTGCTATGATGGCGATACTTCTAAAATGTTTTAATTGCATATTTTTCATTTTGTACATTTTTAACCCGCAATTTAGACAACCATTTATTTCATATTTAATTAAAAAAATTTAATTAAATTTAGCAAAATGTATATTTAATTAGAGCAGCAGCACAACTTGAAGTTACATAGAATAGCCATTGAGGAACAAGTATTTTTTAAGGTGATGGCAGATAAAGCATACCGCTAATAATATTGTAGCGACCTCTTTAGTTCGTAGTTGGTACTTGTCTATACAACAACTTTTAGTTTATTATTAAGTTACATTATTAGCAACATATAAAATCACTTAAAGTGTTTGTTGCACGAAATTTTAGCTATGGCTAATTAATGATTCATTAGAAAGAGCAAACATTTTATAGCAAGTACAGAAAATTTCATCAAAATCGGTTAAGTGGTCTTTGAATTATTATAAAAAGAAGTCGAAAGGGTGGAAATCGAGTTTTTCGGCGAATTTCCAGACTTCTAAAATTTTTCTCGGCACCCATGACGTCAGAAAATGCGAAGCGTATCATTGGCTAATGGTTTGTAATACATTTCTTTAATCTGGGATTAAAAGCGGGTTGATTTAACTCCCAGGAAAAAGTCCTACGCAGTAGTAATTGAAATAGGCATACACAAGCCTACGTAGTAGAAAAACGATATGAAACCGAAGGCGCCTTGTAAATTCTTCTTAAAACGTCGGGCCGCGTAATTTTTTTTATTTCGATAATACGCCTAATATTATGATTAAAAACCTCTGGTTTGAAAACTTCTACAAGTAAACAGAATCCCTCCACTTCAGTTCCTTCTATTTTAGGAATAAAACTACAGCTTTGATTTGCCCCAAATTGCTCGTGCTACGGAGGAGAGAAATTCGCCGAAAATTTCAGGATTTTGGGGAGCGAAAAAGGTCAGTTTCGGACTCAAAGTTAATACACTTAGGCTCGGAAATTTGTTTCGACAATGACATTTTTGGAAATAGAACGTCCTGGGCTTCAAAACAAGCCCGCATTCATTCGTTTTTATTGCTATCGATTTTTAGTGCAACCAACACTTTAATATCATATCTTCAGTTTCTTGAAGATACATTGTAATATTTATCTAGCATTTAAAGATCTAGTTTACTTGGAGGTTTCAAGAGTCTTCGTGTTGTAATATCTAGTTTTGCGCCCCCCCCCCCTTTGACTCGTGACTTGATGATTTGTTATTACACCCATAGCTCAAGTTGTCCTTTAGCCGCCCCTCCCCCTTGAGTTTTTTTCTGTATCCGCCACTGTCTGGACGATTAGGTATTTACTAGGGAACTTGTTCTCGTTCTTTGTGGTTCGGAGTTTCAACTATTTAGGAACGTGGTTCGAACGCTTTCTAGACAATATGATCTTCTGTGCGAATGTCAATTATTCCAACTTTATCTCCCTCTTTCAGTTCTTTAAAGGGGAACAGCCAAGCTTTTCCAAATATGGCCTTATTTCCGTATCAAAAGATTAACAAGACGTTCAATATACTAACACATATCTTTTTTTTGTCTTGAAAAAATAGCTTTTGGCCCAAAAAGTTGAAAAGAAAAATAACAAGTTGGCAAGCCAAAATATACCTCTCCTCGGAAGAATTGTCCCTAGCGGTATTTATTTTTCGAGATGACTTTTAAAGATATAGCTCCGCAATGCCAAGTTTTTTTACTAAAAACGTAATCCCGGTTCAATTCCGCCCGGTATAAAATTTTAATTATAATTAAAATAATTGAGAGTATAATTTACTCAGAATATTATAAATTAAGTAGTTACAACAGCTAGTTAGACGTACTAAAACAATGCTCAATTGAATTTAACCCTATTTACGGTACTAGTTTATCAGTTAAATATAATACGAATCCAATTTTAATGAAAGAAATATCTACAGAGGGTATTTGTATTTTTCTCGCTTACGAAATACTTGCCGCATCTTTAACGCTCATTTTTTTTCAAATTAAACATCTTAATCAGTCGAGAAAACGTTTAAAATAAATAACGAAGTAATGACGACCCAGTTAAAAACCAGACCAACATAAGTGTAAGCGCACGATGTATACAACTCGATAAAAATATGCGACTGAAAAAACGAAATTAAATACAAATAAAACGAAAGATATTTAAAATTAAAAAAACTGATCCTAATAAAACGTAAAAATACCCTCCACATCACGCACATCCAGTTTAAAATATTAGAGTATCAAAAAATAACAAGTTGGCAAGCCAAAATATACCTCTCCTCGGAAGAATTGTCCCTAGTGGTATTAATCTCTTGAGATAACCCTTAAAAATATCTCCGCAATTCAGAGTTATTTACTAAAAACGTAATCATGGTTCAATCCCGCACGGTATATAATTTAATTATAATTAAAATAATTGAGACGAAACAACAGAGTTTAATTTATTCAGAATTATAAAAGTAGTTACAAAAGTGAGTTAGACGAACTAGAACAACGCACAATTGAATTTAACCCTATTTACAGAACCAGTTTATCAGTTAAATGTAATACGAAGCAAATTTTAATGAAATAAATATTTACAGAGGGTATTTGTATTTTTCTCGCTTACGAAATAACAACACAAAAACCTTCTTTAAACCACTTCACACGAAAAATGATAATTAAAAGCTAACAATACCGCCCAAAAGCTCAACACAGTCAAAAAATTAAAATACAAAATCCCAATCGACCAATAGAAAAATATATAATAACAACCCAATCAATCAGACCAGTGCAGATCAAAAATAAATAATATAAAAATATATAATAATAAGGCTTCAGAGCCAGAATAACAAATAGAAAAATAAATAATAACAACCCAATCGATCAGGCATCAGAGCCAGAATAACAAATAGAACAAGTTGGCAAGCCAAAATATACCTCTCCTCGGTAGAATTGTCCCTAGTGGTATTGATTTCTCGAAATAACCCTTAAAGATATATCTCCGCAATTTAGAGTTATTTGTTAAAAATATTAACCCATTTCTATCCCGCCCGGTATAAAATTTTAATTATAATTAAAATAATTGAGACGAAACGACCAATTTTAATTTATTCAGAATATCATAAGTTAAGTAGTTACAACAGTAAGTTAGACGTACTATAACAATGCACAATTGAATTAAACCCTTTTACAGAACAAGTTTATCAGTTAAATATAATACGAAGCAAATTTTAATGAAAGAAATATCTACAGAGGCTTTTTGGAATTACTCGCTTACGAAATACTTGCCGCATCTTTAACGCTCATTTTATTTCAACACTCGCCCTTGATGAAGATACCGTAGATATCTGGTAGTGGACGACTCGTTCACTTCCTGTTGACGTTGTGACGCATACCACATGAAAAAGACCAATGCCGTCCAATTTCCAATATCATATAATGACTCGCACACCCAAGAAATCATTGACTGCGTTAGAAATCGTAGATATCCAAATATCCACACCAAATGTATTTACAAGAAGCAAAAACCTTACCATCAACAAAGCACAGAGAGCCACTTGACTAACCGCCACCTCTTAAAGCAATTAACGTTAAATTATCTCCTTTGAATTAACAGAACTATATATAGGTCGTTAAGAAAGTGGACCACCCACAGGGTCTACCCTTTAACCCTCTAATCTCGGCTGACTGCGCTAAAACAAGATTTAACCTTTAAAAAATACCAAATTAGGCCTTCATAAATTCATTAATAAAAAAAGACTTTATTACCTATTATGCTTACGATGCCTGTCTTAATTTCAGTGAATCTAAGCAGCTATCGGTGGTTCTGTGGTAGAGCGCTCGACTGCCAAGCCGAATGGTCTGGGTTCGAAACCTGGGTGGCGCATTTGTTTTTAATCAATAGAGAAACGCTAAATTAGAATTTCTTCGATGCAATAATTTCAATTTCAATTCTATTTCAATTAAACCAAAATTTCGTACTCTATTAAATACGCTTCCGATATAGCTGAAGGTCTAATTTTCAATAAGGCGTAACAAGTGTCGGTGGTTCTGTGGTAGAACGTCCGCCTGTCAATCAGGAGGTCTCGGGTTCAAATCCCGCCCGATGCGATCGCAAATTGATACTAAGACGAATACCGTGTACAACTGGTGGAAACCGTGCCATTGGACGTTGAGAGGTAGCATTACACTCAGCACTCGGTCCGTCCCAAAGTCATTAAGAAGAAGTTGGAGAGAAAACGCTTATATAAACACAACAGACTCAACATGCACAACCATCAGAACACAAACACAACAAATTCAACACTCACAACCTACACATAAACATTACAAAAACGTAATACACCAAACCATCACGACGGTGAGCGAAAAAACACCATCCAAACCAAACCGCAAATGCATCCGTTAACGCTCACCGTCACACGGTGGTTTTGCCAACCCTTTGAGAAACTGCGTACGCAGTGATTACACTTTGCACCGAAAATGCGAACGCGTTCGCAGTCCTGACAGACAGACAGACCCACTCACAGACCCACCCACAGACCCACCCACAGACCCACCCACAGACCCACAGACCGACACGGTCGTTGTATAACCCCTCCTAGGGGACTTTGTCCCCTCGGAGAGGTAAAAATTCAAGACTTTATTAACTATTATGCTTACGATGAGTGTCTTATTTGAAGTATAGCTAAGGAGTTATCGTTGGTTCTGTGGTAGAGCGCTCAACTGCCTAACTGAACGGCCCGGTTTCGAAACCTGGGTGGCGCTTTGTTTTTAATCAACAGAGAAGACGCTACATTAAAATATCTTCGATGCAAAAATTTAAATCGAACACGAAATTTCATTCTATATAAATAAACACAGAAATTAAATTCTTAGTGATATAATTAGTGATATACACTTCCGATCAATCCGAAAGTCTAATTTCCGAAGAAGTGTAATAAGTATCGGTGGTTCTGTAGTAGAACGTCCGCCTGTCATACAGGAGGTTTTGGGTTCAAATCCCGCTCGATACGATCGCAAATTGACAATAAGACGAATATCGTGAACAAATGGTGGAAACCCTGCCATTGGATGATTAGAGGTTGCCATAACACTCAGCTCTCGATCCGTCCCAAAAGAAGAAGTTGGAGAAAAAACACAATCACCACAAACACAACAAACACAACCGTCATAACACCAACTCAACATTCCCACTCAACACATAAACATTACAAAAAAATATCCAATCAAACTGAGTTAAAACCCCCGCGACAGTGAGCGTTAACGAAAAGCAACAACCAAACCCAACCCAACCGCCAATTTATCCGTTAACGCTCACCGTCACACGGTGGTTTTGCCAATCTTTCGACTTCGTTCCCTATTTCAAAGCATTTGCGAACGCGGATTTCGAGAAACTGGCGTACGCAATGATTAACCTTTCCCCCAAAATGCGAACGCGTTCGCAGGCTTGACAGACAGACCCACAGACAGACGGACAGACACGGTGGTTGTATAACCTCTCCGAGGGGACTTTGTCCCCTCGGAGAGGTAACAAGTTGGCAAGCCAAAATATACCTCTCCTCGGAAGAATTGTCCCTAGTGCTATTAATTTCTTGAGATAACCCTTAAAGATATATCTCCGCAATTAAGAGTTACTTGTTAAAAATGTTATCCCAGTTCTATCCCGCCTGGTATAAAATTTTAATTATAATAATTGAGACGAAACGACCAATTTTAATTTATTCAGAATATCATAAGTTAAGTAGTTACAACAGTGAGTTAGACGTACTATAACAATGCACAATTGAATTTAACCCTATTTACGGTACAAGTTTGTCAGTTGAATATAATACAAAGCAAATTTTAATGAAAGATATATCTACAGAGGGTATTATAACGACCGTTCGCTTTTTGGTTTATAATTTTAACGGAATCGGGCTGATTTTAATTAAACGATAGTTTATCGAAATTTTGTTAAAAGAATATTCCCTAAGGCCGCGCGATAAATTTACGAGAATTATTTCCCGTCGCCGTTATATCGACAATTTAGTTGATTCGGGATTGCCAGAACTTTAATGTTGTCGGCGAGTGATTAGAAAAGCAAATGGCAACCAGAATTATGCAAAATTATAAATGTTTATTTTTATTCAGAACAGTCTATGGAACGTTCTAGATTTAACTTTCATCAATAACCCAACAATATATATCCCTCCTACGTAATTGTACAGAACTGGTACTCAAGTGTCTAAGACTAGATTTGTCTTAGTTCATCGTGATTGAAAAATAAACCAAAACATACTTACACTTAAGTAAATATCATAAATTATACTGAGTAATTTTAACTAAATTCAAACTACCTTACTATAAACTCTTGTCTTAATTAACAGCTGAGAGCTGTTCGCTACTAATTACTTCCAATCTACTTAATTAGCCTCACAGGTTGAGTTGATAATTTCAAGGGTATAATTAGGTTATTCCAATTCAAAAAATAAAAACAATCAATTTTATCTTACAGCTGACTTGAGTTAGTTCACAATTACTTTAACACGCACTGTTCATACACTTAAGTCCATTCGCTCACGTTCCAAACGCGAAACACAATTTAACTCTTTCCTTGACCGAAGACCGAAAATTCTAATTAAAACCGCAAAGTTACCTCATAACGTTTGACCGACACCAGAACCCCGTCCTGTAGTAGTTCGTCTGACAGCCAAGAACTAAGAAAGACTAAATCTTCCATTTTGACGGCAACGGCTTTATATACGTTTATTTGGCATTTTTTAGACCCGTCAAGATTTGACTAAAGTTCGAAAAATGGAAGAGATTATATTTTTTACCCGGTTTGATTGATAGTTCTCCACACGGTGGCGCTATATTATTACTTTGATATAGTTTCCGCGGGAGTTTTGAATAATTATCCTTTTTCTAAGCGTTATTAAAAGGTAAAAAATCCGCCTTATCATAATTGTTCCTTTACTTGAATTTTTTCCCTAAGGAAGTCAATGGCTCGGCGGTGAACTATTCGCATTGTAACAATGCGACCCGAGTTCAATTCCTGATCGCGATCAAATTTTACATTAAAATACTAAAATATTTAATTAAATATAAGATTAATATAATCTATAAATATTTAATTAAATATAAGATTAATATCATTTATAAATATTTAATTAAATATAAGATTAATATAATTTATAAATATTTAATTAAATATAAGATTAATATAACTTATAAATATTTATTTAAATATAAGATTAATATAATTTATAAATATTTAATTAAATATAAGATTGATTTAATTTATAAATATTTAAAATGATGTAGAATAAATTATAGTACCTAACGTTATAACTTTGTAAAGGACATTCGCCAAAGCTGTTTTTTAGAAAAACACCATAAATTAACAAGCGTTGGTGGCTGAGTGGTTAGAGTACATCTCTTGCACAAGGCAGACCCGGGTTCGAATCCCGGCCGGCGCCAAAAATCAAAAAATGATACTAAGACGAGTACCGTGTACAACTGGTGGAAACCCTGCCATTGGACGTTGAGAGGTAGCATTACACTCAGCCCTCGGTCCGTCCCAAAGTTATTAAGAAGAAGTTGGAGAGAAAACGCCCATACTGACTCAACATCCACAACAATCATAACACAAACTCAACACCCACAACAGTAACTCAACATTCACGACCTACAACATAACAATAACGAAATATCCGGTGGGCGTTGACGAAAAAAGACCAACCAAACCCTACCGCAAATCAATCCGTTAACGCTCACCGTCACACGGTGGTTTTGCCAATCCTTCGAGAAACTGCGTACGCAGTGATTACACTTTGCACCGAAAATGCAAACGCGTTCGCAGGCCTGACAGACAGACACGGTGGTTTTATAGCCCCTCCTAGGGGACATAGTCCCCTCGGAGAGGTAAAAATAACGAATAGAAAAATACACAATAACAACCCAATCAATCAGACTTCAGAAACAAAACTCATAGAAAAATATTATAACGCAGTCAAGCAATCAGACTTCAGAATCAAAATAATTCATAGAAAAATATTATAACGCAGTCAAGCAATAAATTAGTTCAAATACTTAGAAATCAAGCAATAGAAAATATAATATCAAGAAGCGCAACACCTTACCATTCACAAGTATGATTTTTCACGTTATTATAATGAAACCGGATAAGCTTTTGGGCATGACTTACGCTCATAAAGGTTCTAAGACTGGACGATTTTGCGGGGAAAAGGAAATAAACTTAAAAAATAGTAGATACAAATATGAGACAGAAAAACCAACAATACCAAAGATTAGACAAAAAAGAACGTAATCGGGATCAGTTAAAAAACACAACAAAAAAGCGGTTCCGAAACAAGATTGATTTCCGATAAAGCTGAGGGTCTAATTTTCGATTAAGCGTAATAAGTGTCGGTGGTTCTGTGGTAGAACGTCCGCCTGTCAAACAGGAGGGCTTGGTTTCAAATCCCGCCTGATGCGATCGCAAATTGATACTAAGACGAATACCGTAAACAATTGGTGGAAACCCTGCCATTTGGACGTTAAGACGTTTATCGTAACCCTCAGCACTCGGTCCGTCCCAAAAAGTCAATAAGAAGAAGTTGGAGAGCAAAGACGCATATGCAAATTCAACACTCACAACCGCCATAACAAACAAACTCAACATTCCTACACTACACATAAACATTGCAACAAATTCCCATTACAACTGAGCCGAAACCGAAACGACGGCGAGCGTTAACGAAAAAAACGACCAAACCGCACCCTACGCAACCGCAACTTTACCCGTTAACGCTCACCGTCAGACGGTGGTTTTGCCAACCTTTAACAACGATTTCCCGACTTTTCACCGGTAACACGTATTGGACTTTGCCCCCGGTAACGCGTTTTGGGCTTTGCCCCCGGTAACGGGTTCGCAAACACACACAGACACACAGACAGACAAACACACACACAGACACGATGATTGTAAAACCCCTCGGAGAGGTAAAAACGGGTGTTTGGTATTGAATTTTCGCCGCCATCTTAGGGGCTGCCGCCAGCGCCCCTAACCCCGTATGAGCGATTTGCGAACTATCCTAACTTTTAAAATCGCGCAATTTAGACTTAGGTCTCTTATAACTGGAACACACCGCACGTGCAAAACATATTTTTCGCATCTTCAGCAGCGCGCACTTTTACGTTGTTTTTCTGTCTCACCGACTTCTCACCAGGTGTCGCGGCGGACGCGCGCTTTTCGATTTCCCGAAATTTCTTTATTTTATTAAAAATTAACCACTCAATATTTTTTGATGCGGTTTTCGACATAAATTTTGGTTTTTAATGGGCTATAGGGCTTTCTAACTGGTTAAAGCTTGACCGTTCCCCTTTAAGTTCCTTGACACCATCTCTTGTGTCATAATGTACCGTTTGTAACGCTTTTTGTACGTCGCTCTTAGGTGGAATTCGGGGCTCCAATTGACCGGGCGCAGTCGCTATTGTTGTACATAACTGCATAAGTGGATAGCAAACCTAAGTTTGACACTTCCTGTTCACCCAATGCAAATTTTTTAATGATAATCTGTTTCGCCAATGACAACGTTAACCATTAAGTACCGACGGACTGACAACTATCCGCAAACTGCTTCTTGTATTTGGAGGAAGCCCGGAAAACCGCAGCCTTTTCGATTGACCAGTTAAGGCCTATTTAAAATTGAAATGCTTTCCAAAGTGTAAATAACGCTTAATTTTGGAAAATAATTATGAATTATTCAATCAGAAGATAAAAATAACTATTATAAACACTGGCTCCATTTCAGAAGTTAGTTTTTTTTTGAAGGCCTCATTGTCGCCTCAACACTTTACCAACTTCACAGCTGCTTCGAAAAGCCGTTACTTTGGCCAAATAAGGACTCAACGTGATGTGTTTTTTTCCGTAATCCTTAGTAAAGTCGATGAAAGCAGAGTAGTTTTAGTTGCAGTTCATTGTCACTTCATACAACTTCAGGAATACCGTACCTTAAGAAAATGTTCTTTGTTATTAAAATTATTGTCTGGACGATTTCGTCCTTCAATTCCGCTATTTAAAAAAATCACGAGTAAAAATCGTTTATTAACAAATACCACTTTAAATCGAAATAAAATAGATCAAGAGCGACTATTTGTCAAGCTCTGTCCGTTAGAGGTTATTCTTTGATTCCTAAATACATCTTGTGCAGCTTTTAATTTTGTCTTAGTGTCACGAGATACACCTGACCACTATATGCTTAAATTTTAAATTTGGCCCATTTTGATCTATTAATTCGAATTTTGATATTTGTTGACCAAATTGACCAAAATATTATTTTTTTTAAATACACAAATTTATCTATTTAATATTCCGATATTTCACAATAATCTATTTCAATCAATTGCTATCAGTCATAATCGTTTTTGATCAAATTTACTGCTTTGATCAAAATTTTTATAAATTTATTAATTTTTTCATTTTTCTATCACATTTTTCAATTTTAGCCAATTTGATTCATTTTCACACATTTTGTTAAAATTGATCAAAAGTTGATCAATTTTGATTTTTTTCGTCAATTTTTATCTATTTTTGGCATTTTCAAAATTTTAAATTTGTTCAAATTTTTTACAGGGGGGCCCTAGGAATCTGTCAGAATCCCATGTTATTTTCAAAGGTAAAATTTCACGGTTGCCCATTGAATAAATTCCCTTTAGGATTTTTCAAGTTACATGAAGGTCTACCAATCCCCCGAGTTTGAACAAAATCGGTGGGTTACACTTCGGGATGTCTCCTTGTAAGTGACCTTCGTTAACTTTATTTAGCATATTAAATCGCAAGGCTTTCGGCATAAGGATTCTGAATCCCATCATTATCAGACAATTTTGCACAGTTATGGTGTCACGATAAGGGTAATATGTTAAACAAATTGACTTGACTTTGTTCTTTCTAGCATAACCTTGTTCGACATAGATCTTGATAGTTTGGCATTCATAACTTTTTTATTGGTTTTCCCAAATTTCAGCTAATTTGTAGGGGTGTGCAAAATATTTGGTTAGAAAAAATAATTCGATCGAATACCAATTCGAATATTCGATTCGTCGAATCGAACAGCAATATTCGTTTTTCTTGATAAAATAGTCGAATATTCGAAAAGATAGGAAAAAAGTATTTGGTATTTTCAAATAGTTTGCAAACTGGTCGAATAACCGTGGGTCTTTTTCTAATTCGTTGAGTTTCAAGGCCATCAGAGTAGAACGTTGTGAAATTTTACGAACTAGTGCTTATTTTTGGCACATCTCTTTAGGCCACAGCGGCAAGGACCATATAAAGAGTAACTTGCACGTCCATTATACATACCGTGTGTATTAAAACTTCTTAGCGAAAGGCAGAAGCTGTTTATTCTAGCGCCTATTGGCTAGATTATTCGGGTGTTCTTTGTTATGGAATTTTCTAGAATAGCAAAGTAAAACTAAAACGTAAACCAAGTTCAAAACAGAACTAATATCTGGGAGAAAGGTTGAAGTAAGTAATTTTTTTGGATTTTTCGGTTTTTAATTTTTGAGTTCACTAAATTATTGGTTTAGAATTATTATAAATTAAACTAAATATGATTTTTATTTGTAATAAAAGATTTGCTCCTTCGTGTTTTACATATATTTTAAAACTCGAGATTTTAATGAAGTGTTTGCAAAGCGTGAAAAATATAGCAGATCCTTTGATTTTAATTGTAGTTAGTAGTCACTAAGAATAAAAGTCGCTAGCTGACTTGGACCTGGGGTAGTTAAACTTTAAAAATGTGTATTTTAAATTTTGTTTGTAAAAGTTTTCTTTGAAAAAGTTTAGTATTATAGTATAAATTTATTAAATAAAAAAATGAAATATAAATTATACATTTGGTTTAGTATTTTACTCTTGCAAGTAAAATTAACAGTGATTTCAATTACTTTTTTAATTTTTTTGACAAATATGCAAACTATTTGGTTATTTCAAAACCAAATACGTCGAATTATTTGGTATTCGAAATACTATTTGGTATTTGATCAGTTAACTGGCTTAAAATTTTGCTCTAAAAATATTCGACCAAATTATTTGACGTTATAAATATTCGATTTGGTATTTGACGTGCCTTGAAAAAAATATTTGATATTCGATTCGATCCCCGAAAAATGGTATTTGCACACCTCTACTAGTAATTTGGCATCGGATGAAGGTAGTGTTGTGCTGAACATGAACAGCTAATTCATCTTATAACTCAAAGTCACCTATTTCTTGCAATGGTGCTCTCGAAAGTGTGTCAGCGGTTACCAAATTACTTTCCAGGTATATACGTTAAATAATTGTTGCGAACTTGCGTATTAATCTAATTCTCAAACGTTGGAGTCTTGGAGAAAGATCTTCCAATTGTTTTGATTGTAGTAGCGTTAACAATGGTTTGTGGTCCGTTTCAATGGTAAATTGAAATCCAGTATTATAGTCACGGAAACCTTCGCATGACCAGGCAATCGCTAGAGCTTCCTCGTGTAATTGCGCGTAACATCGTTCCGCATCCGATAAGGTTTTCGATGAATATGCAAACACTCGTATCAGGGGCGTAGAACCAGGGGGGGGGGGCAGGGGGGCAATGCCCCTCCCTAGAATTTTGCTGGGAGGGGCAACTAATGTTATTGCCCCCTCCAACTTTTTGGTCTGTTGAAATCTTGAAAAGGCTCAAATGCTCATTTTAAACGCATATAAAGCTTATAGCACCACAACTGTGTTTAATTTTCAGTCTTTTCCCACCAATTCACACAAGTAAAAATTAGACATGCACTCGGAGAAGCTACACTCCATTAAAAATTCAAAACCATTCTTTAGACCCTTTTTCGTTTCTCTTTGCCCCCTCCAACTTCTAGAACGTTCCTACGCCCCTGACTCGTATAGTACCAACTTTTCCCATTTCTTGTAATACACGTCGAATTCCATAAGCTGACGAATCGCTGGGTATATTCCCCAAACTGGTTTGCTAATTAAAATGTGTTTCATATTGTAAAGCCCGCATTTGCATCTGCAAATACGGACTCTGTCCCTTTACT
This sequence comes from Leiobunum rupestre, assembly GCF_980474605.1. Classification (NCBI taxonomy): domain Eukaryota; kingdom Metazoa; phylum Arthropoda; class Arachnida; order Opiliones; family Sclerosomatidae; genus Leiobunum; species Leiobunum rupestre. The sequence continues at coordinate 14,294,483 of NC_143392.1, read as the reverse complement.
TCAGAGAGTTCTCTCGTTGTTTTGGGCCATCGCTGCTGGGGAAGACTAAGGGCCCGTTGCAAAAGTTCTAGCCAAATTTTTAGTCCATCGGCTAGAAATCGCAAATCGGCTAGTCGATTTGGCGAGCTAGAAAAAAATGGGTTGCAAAAGTCTCCGAAGTGCGATCTAGCAAAATGAGATCTAGCCAACATAATTCTAGCCGAAATTACGCCCCGCCCAATTTATAACCAATAGGAGAGTCCTATTTTCGCGGTAAATCGCGAGTTTTTTAGGCAGACGACAGAGAAACGGTTTTCGTGAACTCGGTGAAAATTATCTTTTGTGAAGTTTGCTTTCAAGAATTTTTGATAATTTTGTGTAGTTTGGGGTTGAAACTTAAAAAAATATGGTACCAAATTATAATGACTTCTCAACACTTCCATAACTTCTTAAATACGTGTTTTGGTAGTCGGTAATACCCCAAAAACTCTTTTTCATCCAATTGGATTTTGGCGTATATGTTGCACTCTTCTACGTCTTAAAACAGGTTCTCCAGCTTCGTTTTCACGATTAAAAAACCCGCCTAAATAAAAAATTGATAAATATTTCGCCATTTTCCCCGTTCTAGCCGATTGGCGAGTGGGTTAGACCAGTCGCCAATCGGCTAGAAATATTTAACGCTAGCCGAGTTGAAAATTATACTTTTGCAACGCGTTTCTCAGCTAGAATCGCCAATCGGCTAACCACGCCTATTTTGGCTAGAATGATGACGTAACATTCTAGCAAAGCAGACTTTTGCAACGGGCCCTAAGATGACTCATCCTCGCTCGCGTCGTCCACCTTCGGAATTCTTTATGACTGTAAAAATAAATCCGCGTCTGGATCGCCGTTCAAAAAACTAAAATTCGAGTTCTTCGTCGAAGTTGTTTGATTAAATAATTTTGGCATTTTTTTAGTAGGTGAATTTTTCTTCCCTGGAATCGTCTTCAATTTTGATTTTGCTTTCACAAGCTCTTGAACCTATTTAAATAACATATCACGTAAATATTAGTGGTTCGAATAATCTAAATAAGAGAAATGGTTTGTTTACCTTTTGTTTTGTCGTTTCCCATGGCGAGAGCAAAGTGACGAGAGAGCCTTAGCAAGGTAGCTACCCTTAGCCCGAAACAGATCTAGCAGACGACGCGCTGGCTATTTTTCTCTTGCCGTAAGTGCCGTACACACCGAGATATTAGCGGCCAAAAATATCTATCTTTCCGTTCCTGGGCTTTATATTCTTTGGATAAAGTACCGGTGACGCTTACAATTGCACCACAGTGAGTCCGCAAAGATTTTTTGGCGGGCTTTCTTCTCCAGCTAATTAGGTTGGAGACCGGTAGCGTCATCCGAGGGGCCCGCTAAATAAGGGACGTCGGGAAACTGGACTCTCCCTCTTGGTTACAGAGTGCGACCTAACCAGTCACATCTTTTATATTCTCTCTTCTAGAGAATTTACTTAATAGCCATGCATTTGGTAACTATTTATATATTATTATTAATAAAGAGTATTTTACAGTTTGACTCTCGTACATGGTTTATACATAAGCCGACAATTTCCAGGCTTCACAACATTCTCAAATGTTGTTTTCTGTGATGCCTCCCACATCCAACTGTTTTTAGAGATCAGCAAACTAAAGAGAGGTTGCATTATCTCTGACATATTGGGTAAAAACTTGCGTAGATAGTTTTTATTCCCGAGAAATCATCTGAGTTCCAACATAATCGATGATGATCATGGTGAACACATCTTGTCTATCGCTTCAACCTGGTCATTATCAGATCGTATACCTTCAGTATTTATACTATAGCCCAGAAATTTAACTTTATCAACCCCAAATTGACATTTGGCATGGTTAAGCGTGACTTCTTTTTCTTCCAAACTTACGCTTAAGAACTTTTCGCCAGATAACATCATGTTTAGAAAATACTTTCGCTCCTGCCAAACGCCCCAATGTATGATCAACTGAAAACAATTGATATCGTTCTTGTCTAATGTATTTGTTAAATTCTGTAAAATCACCACAAATACGCCGAGATTCGTCTTTCAATTTATTCATCAAGAGAATAGCAACTCTTCTTAGTGATGCTAACTCATATGGCACTACATCACCTGTTAGCTGAATCTTTTATGGATCTTGAACATTTTTTATCCCTTTAAAGATATTCGAAAACTCTTTCTGTGGGTCGACTTGTGAACGTGTTGAAATCCAGAATAGTTCACAGTTTTTAAATTTTCACTAGCTGTCAAAATCAATGAAGGTTTTTCAAAATCTCTCACAACGTATAATTTTTCTTGCACTGCTAAACCATTAAATGTTAATTCAGCATCAAGCAGTCCGAGGCATTGAAGTTGAGACGTAGCTTGGCCAAAAAGTTGTCTATTTGGTTTCTGGTATGGATATTTCCCAAGGTGGATTTTATATGAAGATTCCGGAATCACTGTCACCTCAGCTCCGGTATCAATTTTGAACGTTATTTCAGTTAAATAAAAAGTATAAAAATTTTAATTGCTCGCCCACGTGCGCAACTATAAGATTGAATTATTTTTCCGCTTGTTAATGTTTAGAAAGAGGCGTTAGTGGACCACGAGAGAGTGAACTCTGGAGAAAAACGTTTTAAATGTCGCACTTGTAATTACGCTACAGTGAGGAAGAAGAGCTTAGCGGAACACGAGAAAGGGCACTCTGGAGAAAACCTTTTAAAAGCCGTACTTGTAATTACGCTACAGTGAAGAAGAGGAGTTTAGTGGAATATGAGAGAGGGCACTCTGAAGAAAAACCTTTGAAATGTCGCACTTGTAATTACGCTACAGTGAAGAAGAGGAGTTTAGTGGAACATGATTGAGGGCACTCTGGAGAAAAACCTTTGAAATGTCGCACTTGTAATTACGCTACAGTGAAGAAGAGGAGTTTAGTGGAACATGAGAGAGGGCACTCTGGAGAAAACCTTTTAAAAGCCGTACTTGTAATTACGCTACAGTGAAGAAGAGGAGTTTAGTGGAATATGAGAGAGAGGGCACTCTGAAGAAAAACCTTTGAAATGTCGCACTTGTAATTACGCTACAGTGAGGAAGAAGAGCTTAGCGGAACACGAGAAAGGGCACTCTGGAGAAAACCTTTTAAAAGCCGTACTTGTAATTACGCTACAGTGAAGAAGAGGAGTTTAGTGGAACACGAGAGCGGGCACTCTGGAGAAAACCTTTGAAATGTCGCACTTGTAATTACGCTACAGTGAGGAAGAAGAGCTTAGCGGAACACGAGAAAGGGCACTCTGGAGAAAACCTTTTAAAAGCCGTACTTGTAATTACGCTACAGTGAAGAAGAGGAGTTTAGTGGAACACGAGAGCGGGCACTCTGGAGAAAACCTTTTAAATGCAGTACTTGTAATAACGCTACGGTCAAGAAGAGGAGTTTAGTGGAACACGAGAGCGGGCACACTGGAGAAAACCTTTTAAATGCAGTACTTGTAATAACGCTACGGTGAAGAAGAGGAGTTTAGTGGAACACGAGAGCGGGCACACTGGAGAAAACTTTTTAAATGCAGTACTTGTAATAACACTACGGTGAAGAAGAGGAGTTTAGTGGAACACGAGAGCGGGCACTCTGGAGAAAACCTTTTAAATGCAGTACTTGTAATAACGCTACGTTGAAGAAGAGGAGTTTAGTGGAACACGAGAGAGGGCACTCTGGAGAAAACCTTTTAAATGCAGTACTTTTAATAACGCTACGTTGAAGAAGAGGAGTTTAGTGGAACACAAGAGCGGGCACTCTGCAGAAAACTTTTTAAATGCAATACTTGTATTAACGCTACGGTGAAGAAGAGGAGTTTAGTGGAACACAAGAGAGGGCACTCTGGAGAAAACCTTTTAAATGCAGTACTTGTAATAACGCTACATTGAAGAAGAGGAGTTTAGTGGAACACAAGAGAGGGCACTCTGGAGAAAACCTTTTAAATGCAGTACTTGTAATCGGCGGGGTGGCGGAGTGGTTAGCACTTTCACTTCGCAGCAAGAGGAGCCGGGTTCGATCCCAGCTTGTGTCACTGGGTGAAAGTTCGGAACAACTCCTTCTGCGTAGAGTTCGCAAGTTCTCACCCCACTGGTTTAAGGGGTTTCCCCCGAAATCTTCGGTTTCCCCTTCCATAAAAAGTTGTTGAGCTTAACGGTAATAGTTAGTGTAGGGAGCTGTTGGCTCGAACGCGTGGCATGCAGGGCTTGTCACCACCCTCCTACGCATTGTAACCCGACCACCTGAATTAATGAAGAAGATGAGTTTAGTGGAACACGAGTGAGGGCACTCTGCAGAAAACCTTTTAAATTCAGTACTTGTAATTACGCTACAGTGAAGAAGAGGAGTTTAGTGGAACGCGAGAAAGGCCACTCTGGAGAAAAATCTTTTAAATGTCGCACTTGTAATTACGCTACAGTGGGGAAGAAGAGTTTAGTGGAACACGAGAAAGGGCCTACCATACCCGAAGTACTCAATTTCATATCCGAACAACCGTCTCCTACATGTAAATACGTTTTTAGATTGCCGACAAAACAATATTTCACCTCAGATTATTGAATAGAAGAGATATATCGATCAATGTTCTATTCAATATTTAAAATAAATAGAAGACTAACTTACGTATAAAATAAGAGATAATTTTTTTTAAACATTACAACTTTAATTACGCAATAAAAGCAAGATAAAAACATCATCAGACCTGATGATGCTCTCGAATGAGACGCGAAACTAGTCGTCGTCGTTGATACATATATAGATATGTTTTTAGCTTGCTTTTATTTACTGGGTCATTTCATCCACAAACTGGAAGGAGTCAGGAGCATTCCTTAGAAACATGAAATGACTTGGAGAGGAATTTCTCTTTTGTAATCACTAAATTTATTTGTTTTTAATTTTTGTTACTTTTTATATTTTGACTGTTTTAATTTTTGCGGCTTTTTAGATTTTGAATGTATATATTTTGGCTGTTTCTACGTCTTTGCTATATTCATTTTCGGATGATAATTTTTGGCAGTTTTTAATCATCATTTCTTAACATACCATTTTAAGCAGATTTTTATCAAGTTTCTCTGTTATTTGCTGCTTACTAAATTTAAATTATATCATTTCTGCTTTAGCGCTGACACCTGATATTATAGAGTTCCACTTCTGGCGGATATCGGTTAAAGGTTTTGGTATTTCCCTGCCATAATGCCTGCTGTGGGTTAGTCATAGCACCTTTATGGGGTCAAAGCTCTTGGTCTCTTCTATCTTCTTGGACCCTTTACAAAAGGCTAAACTTGGAAATAATTTTATTATATCTGATTCAAATGTTCAAAACCAACAAAAAGGAGTACAATTTATTTCAATCAAGCTATTAGAAAAATTACACCACAAATAATTACAACTACCATACTAATTAATTAGTATGTGAATTAAGTATTCTTTTAAATTTTATTTCTTTGATGAGTGTACATGTACTATAATCACTAGGTTTTCACTTTCCTCCAAAAGGTTTTACTTTCGATAATAGAGCCTTGCCGCCGGACTGCATGATTTCCCTCTCCCTTCCTTGGTTAAGTTAGTTCAATTATTGGTCTTCGTTGTACCGGCCACACAAATAAAATCGTCACTGACTTTGAGGGAGGTACTGCTTTCCCGGTTTTTTCCTCGGAGTGACGAGTTGCGCTGTCAAAATTCAGTTCTTGGTAAGTGACACACGAGGAGAACGCAACCCGTCCATTTTTACCTCTCCGTGGTGACATAGTCCCCTAGGAGGGGTATTACAATCACCGTGTCTGTCGGAGGGTGTGTGGGTTGGTCTGTCGCATTTTCGGAGCAAAGTGTAATCGCTACGTACGCAGTTTCTTGGAATTAGGGAAAAGGTTTTCCCAAAAGCGCCCTCTTTTTGTCATTGGGTGTATTATAATTTTCAATTGCGAATTGTGATTGTACGTGAAGAATCTTCGACGTTTAGAACGGACCGAGTGCTGAGGGTTACGGTAAACGTCTCAACGTCCAAATGGCAGGGTTTCCACCAAATGTTCACGGTATACGTCATAGTATCATTTTGCGATCGCATCGGGCGGGTTTCAAACCCGAGCCCTCCTCCATGACAGGCGAGTGTCCTACCACAGAACCACCAATACATGTTACGGTTCATTGAAAATTATAATCTCAGCTTAAGCGGAAGAGTATATTAATAGTTTTTAAATTCTTACATATTTTACGTATGAAATTTTAAAGGTCAAATCTTGTTTTAGCGCAGTCAGCAGAGATAAGAGGGTTAAAGGGTAGAACCCGTGGGTGGTCCACTTAGTTAGTTTTTTGTCTATCGGTACTTTTGAACCGTTAAGGGTCATTTATGAATACATTTTCAAGTGGTATACTACGCGCTTTTTTCGTTTTGCTTACTTTACTCGTAACTTCGTAATTTATTTTACGTGTTTTCTTATCGGCTTTAAATGTGTGATAAATTTTCATTAATGTGGTTGCGTTGGTTTTATATTTTGAGATATGCGCTGTTGTTTAGCCTTCACTATTCAGTTAAGGTTTCTACCTCTCCGAGGGGAAATAGTCCCCTAGGAGGGTTTTTACAATCACCCTGTCTGTCTGTCTGTGTGTGTGTCTGTGGGGGGCGGGGGCAAAGTCCAAAACGCGTTACCCGGGCAAAGTCGAAAAACGGTGTATGCAGTTTAAAGGTTGGCAAAATCCCGTCTGACGGTGAGCGTTAACGGATAAATTTGCGGTTGAGTTGGGTTTGGTTTTTTTGGTTACGTTAACATTCACTGTCGCGACGGTTTCAACTCAGTTTTAATAGAAATTTGTGTTATTGTAATGTTTATGTGTAGTGTAGGATGTTGAGTTTGTGTTATGGCGGTTGTGGATGTTACGTTTGTTGTATTTGTGTTTTGTATCTATGGGTATTTTCTCTCCAACTTCTTATTGACTTTTGGGACGGACCGAGTTGGTTTTTTGTTCTATTGATATTGGAAATTTGTTTAATGCAATAATATTTGTAATATTTATTATAATTAAAATAAAAAATAATCTACTGGTTGGGATAGCACCGGAATAACATTTGTTTGGAGGACGCTTTTGTTGGTGAAATATCATTGAGTACCGTGTCCAGTAGTTAATACACTCAAGGGCAAATTCTTCTGGAAGAGAGGTATATTTTGGCAAACTTGCCAACTTGTCTTGTGTACATTTTTCATTGGTTAGACGCTTTAGCGCCTGCTGCCGTCGGAAGAGGAAAATTCGGAAATTGTCTTCCCCCCGCCCGTAAAACGTTCAGCGTAAAGGCTCGTCCAATGAAATTTGTACACAACACTGCGTAAGCGTGTTTAGAAGCTAGCTGCGTTCTCTTTGGTTTTGTTGCTCCTAGGTGACACTTTTCAGTATAAAAACTGCAGAAGTAAATTTGTTAAATGGATTATTGATGCTTTAAGGAATACAATTAAAATTTATTTGTATATCTGTAAATATAAAAGTATTGTCAGTTTAAATAATTGGTTTAAATGCCAACTTATTTTACTTTACAACATCAGTTTGCCCTTGAAAAATATGTAGTTAAAAAGGGTGCCCCACCTGGACCCTATCAGCAATTTAAGGCTGGGGACGGTGCTTTTTAAAACTATACACGCCACACGGTCACGATTAAAATAAATTTAATTATTTAAATCCTCAAAATAACAATTTTAAAAATGATAAAATCGTAAATTTAATAAGTCTATTTAAACATTGCAGTGTGGTGGACATTTAGAAGGTGGAGGATACTAAATTTTTATAACCACCATGATATTGTGTAGATTTATTCCCGAGGGTTCCCGGTTTAGCGCAATGTAGCTGTAATGTAAATAATAAATAACGGATTCCCCTGAAACTGCTTAAATTTTTGATTACAAAGCTATAAAGTATCAGCGGCGTAGCAACCAAGGTTACAAGGGAGCAATGTCATCTCCTAAATTTTCTACTAGGGGACAACAGCTGTGTTTGTCCCCTCCCCCAGAAATATTGTGAATTTGAATTTTCAAAAAGATAAATTTGTCCTTTAAAACTTTTAACAACAATGTAAGAGCAAATTCAAATTCAACTTTCGATTTTTGGTCAAATTAAAGTAAACTTGGACTCGCTTCACTTCCAACGTACCCCCAAACTCAAAAACATTCCTACGCCCCTGTAAAGTCTACATTTGTTTTAAATAATAAAAATTATTTTTTAAACAAATAAAATAATTTATAATTTAAATAATTTTAAGCAACGACGCCTTCTCCCATAAATTGGCGTAGTGAAAGTAGCCACAATAGTACAGTACCATATATTAACTCACTCGCATAGACTGCAAGGCCCTTTGGAAGCCCATGAAACAATAATCCTAACGGGCAAACTTGTTTTCTTGGTGTAAATAAATATAGTCCGAAGAGCGATGGTGTTGTTTTTACATTTGTTACTGTACTTGTTTGTACTTCTCCCATAAATTGGCGTTGCGAAAGTAGCCACAGTAGTACAGTACACACGTTTTATAACGTTTGTCTCTACCTTTCTATATAATTCAGTTTTTTAAATATTATTACCATAAACATACGTTAGTACTCAGATCCAAGGTTTATATATTAACCAGGTTAGAATTGTCCGTAGCTTCGCGCATAGTACGGGACGGGGCTGCTTAAATTCTGCTGACTGGAAACTCGGTTTTCCAAATCGCGCTCGCTGCGCCATCTAATTTATTGAAACAGTACTAATTGGATATATATATAAATTTGGTCAATAGTTTTACAATTTTATCCGAGATGGCGTAGCGAACGTGATTTGGAAATTTCCGAATGCGGGAGTAGCGATTAAGTGGCCCCTCTCGGAGCGCGACAAGTCTAATCTGTGTAATATATAAGCCGTGTCAGATCCAACAAACATCGTTACCCTTAAAGTCATATGAATTAGAAAGTGGTACATAAAATCATGCGAAGAAATAGTTAAAGCTAGGAGCAACAAACACAAAAAGAACGCAGCTAGACTTAATACATTCTAACGCAGTGTTGGGTACAAATTTCGAGTGGGGTGTATTTTGCCGACTCCTCATTTGACCGACTTTTCATTTGGCCGACTGCTCATATGTCCGAATGCCCATTTGGCCAACAGCTCATTTGGTCGACTTTTCAGTCTGCCAAATGAGCAGACCATATGGCTGACTACTTATTAGGCTGACTACTCATTTAGCCGACTGCCCTTTTAGCCGACTGCCCTTTTAGCCGACTGCCCTTTTAGCCGACTGCTCATTGGGCCGACTGCTCATTTGAATTACTGCTAATTTGGCCGATTGCTCAGTCGGTCAAATAAATGGCTCATTTGGACGATTGTTATACTATAGCCAGTCCTAGTGTTTGGTTTACTTATAGAACGGGCAATGTATTATAAGTATTGGCACCTGACGGCGCCGCGCACTCGCTTCGCCCGAGCCCCGTTCTTTATAACCAAGCTGGGTCTTCTAAAACGCGACCTAGAGGACAGTACCTAGCCACACGCACCTAGTATCGTCCAACCGCCAAATGAGCAGTCGGCCAAATAAGCAGTCAGCCAAATAAGCAGTCAGCCAAATGAGTAGTTGGCCAAATGAGCAGTCGGCCAAATGAGTAGTCGGCCAAATGAGCAGTCGGCCAAATGAGCAGTCGGCCTAAAGAGTAGTTGGACAAATGAGCAGTCGCTCAAATCAGCAGTCCATTTGTTCGACTTCTCAGTCGGACAAATGTGCAGTCGGCCAAATGGACAGTTGGGGTAACGTGTATTTTGTGGTCGGCCAAACGAAACTCTCCCCAAATTTCACTGGATGAGCTTCTATGCTGAACGTTTTACGGGCGGAGGGGGGGGGGAGACAATCACGTGGTTTTTTAATAAAATGGGTCATCTGCTACTCTTCTAACGGTTTTTAGAATTGAAAGATCAGTAAGTACATACCGGGACTAGTGGCGTTGTCCTGTAATCCCAAGAGTCTGGAAGGTGGAGAATGTGGCTGGCCTTGTGAGGACGAACACCAATTCCACAACGAATGGTTGCCATTTGGCGTGACCTTTCCACATATTTCACCCCTGATTAATCGCTTCGCGGTTAGTGGAATCTAGGAGCAACAAACACAGCACCCCACACAAGGAGAACGCAACCCGTCAAAAATCGTGCATTTTCTTGTGTACATTTTTCATTGGTTAGACGCTTTAGCACCTGCTGCCGTCGGAAGGGGAAAATTCGGAAATTGTCTTCCCCCCCTTTCCGTAAAACGTGCAGCGTAAAGGTTCGTCCAATGAAATTTGTACACAACACTGTGTTAGCGTGTTTAACGGCTAGCTGCGTTCTTCTTGTGTTTGTTGCTCCTAGGTGGAATTGTCACATCTTCTCTAAAAAAGCACCGAATTTAATTTAAGCTGTTTTTTTTCTGAAAAATAAAGTTAAAAGATAAAAGACTTTCTTCAAAATTAAATATTTTTTGGAACAGGATGTATAAACGCAAAAGGCGCATACGGTTTACCCCCATTTCGCCCAAAATAGTTCTCCCAATTCCAATTTCTCCTAATCCCATTTCTCCCAATTCCCATTTCTCCCAATCCCATTTCTCCCAATCCCATTTGTCCCAAAATAGTTATCCCAAATCCCATTTGTCCCAAAATAGTTATCCCAAATCACATTTGTCCCAAAATAGTTATCCCAAATCCCATTTGTCCCAAAATTACACTTGGTATAAACATGAATCTAAGTTTTATTTTAATATGCAAGTACATCAAATTTTGCCCATTTAACCTAATCTAACCTAACCTAACCTAACCTAACCTAACCTAACGCCAAGTCAATTCACATATTCACAAAACGGTAAACTTACTTTGTTTACCGATTCCAAAGGACTGGACTCAACTGCCGTCTTCATCTCAATCACTGCACGTTTTTTGATTACTCGTAAATGATCTATGGCGTAAATTTCTCGTTTTGGGCCCCTTCCTATTTTATTAGACAATGTCGTCAAAAAATATAATGCCGTCAAAATGTTACGCTGTATTTTTTTCGACATATCGACTCGTACCGGTGAGATCTAAGACCTAGCAATTACCATATATTTGGAAATTAATGATTGGGAGAAAGGGGAATCCATATTTTTGGGAATATTGATCGTTGGGAGAAATGGGACTCAATATTTTTGGGAAACTTGATCGTTGGGAAAAATGGGAATACATATTTTTGGGTTAAATGAACTCCGGTTCAGAGAAATGGAATTGTGACAAATGGGACACCATGTTTTTGGGAGAACTGATAACTTTGGGAGAAGGTAAAATTGGAATAAATGGGAACATACCGTGCATACATCACAGATGCAGAAGTGATAGTTGCTATCAGGATAGAGACCACATGGAAAATGTGTTATAATAATATTAAGGCACTACCCTAGGTCCAAGTCATCTAGTTAAATTGCTTAGGAGGTTGGTGACATGCCCCTCATGTCAACAGCTCCCTACACTCACTATTACCTTTATTCAAGTCTTTATGGAAAGTTGAAACCGAAGAACTTGAACGACACCACTCTTAACAGTGGGGAGTTAATTTGACCCGATTAAAAAATACAAAATTGAAATCCGACCCCACCCGACCCGCTAAATTATTTATTTCGAAAACCCGACCCGACCCGGCCCGCCAAAGTGAAAACCCGGCCGGAGAAAATATTTGAAATTTTAAACCCAACCCGAACAGACCCCATGAAATTGAAACCCGACCCGACCCGAAAAACATGCACTTATACTTATGTTTATAGTATACGCTTGTACTTAATGCTAGAGCCGCGAGTGGCCTCCTAGATCCAAATTTTGAGTACCTCCGGTGGTGTACACTCTGTTTGCGGTACACCGGGCTACAAATCTGATACACATAGTAGATGGCACTTGGAGCTCTTTGTGAAACCATAGACAGTATATATCTCTAAGGGGACCAGAATACGCTCTGATTTTCAGAAACCACCACATTCCATTTGCGGTCAACTTCAAGAGTTCGTATCGATGCAAGGGCCGCAACTGAATAAAGACGACCGTACTTTAAAAACGGGAGATTTCAATAATAGAGCGTCGTTGAGAGAAACTGCGACGTTATAGCGCAGTGGAAGCTAGGCGATTTCTCGTCCCCTTCTGGATTTATCAGGGTGGTAGGGGGTGAGTTTAGATGTATGCCTGTTTTTTTCCCATTTTCCTACGATGAGTTTAAAGCAGCGGCGGCCATCGGAAAACATTTCAGGGGAGCACGGGCCACTATTTTTTAAACCAATAATTCATATTAAAACTTAAGCAGCTTTAAATTTTTAATAACATATATATTTTTAAAAATTTTCTTTTTTACATCTAATCCGTTAATGAATACATTGATAACAAAAATATCTGTGTAAATGGCTAGATAATTTAAGCCTTTCTTGGTCTCATACTTAACGAAGGTATTTTAAGTAAAATTGGGTACACGACGCGGCGATTTTCTGTTTGGACGAATCTATCGAAATCAATTTTACGGTTTTATCATCTTAACGCTACTCGCATCTGCAATCTCAAAATAACTTCTGTAAAAAGACTGAATTCGGACCCAAATAAAGGCAGTGAGATAATAAATTTTTCCCTGATTGCAATTTTTACTTAGATTTATTTCTGTGGGGGCTCTGCCCTCGTTTGGTTTTCCCGGAGCCCCCACGGGATCGCCGTCACTGGTTAAAAGAGCGCCAGAGAGTTACAAAGTGTGGCCTACTATCCCCTGAAAGTAGGCTGCAACAGGCGCGAAACCAAGCAGCAGGGACTTTAAATACTGTTTAAGTATTTTTTTAAGCGGGCTACCTCGATTTTTTTACAAAGTCCTTTTTTACCTATCACACGAACCCAAACCTTAATGTTCGCGTTTCCCTGCTGCTTGGTTTTGCGCTTGTTGCAGCCTACTTCCAGGGGCGGTTAGGCCACACTTTGAAGCTCTCTGGCGCTCTTTTAATTCGTCGTTGGAAAATGGGGAAAAAACAGGCATACTTCTCAACTAACCCCTTATAACTCCTTAAAATTTGTGCATAATCTTTTGAAACACCCTGTATACTGTATATGGATTAACACGTGATAATGATTCGCTTTCTGTATGTAAAATAGGAACTTGAAGGCCCGATCACTAATATAAAAAAAGCCCGACCCGACCTGGTCAGTTAATAATCAGCTAGGCTAATACCCAAGGCACCACCTTAGGCCTAAGTCATCGAGCGACTTTTGAGCCTTTAATTCAGGTGGCCGGGTTATAATGCGTAGGAGGGTGGTGACAAGCCCTGCATGCCACGCGTATGTATAAAGCCCGACCCGACCCGACCCGAAAAAAATTATAAAATTAAACCCGACCCGCCAAAAACTTCGGTATCGAAAATCAGCCCGACCCGGGTAAGCCCGCCATTAGGGGGCCCAAGACCAGGGTTGGACATAAGGCATTTGATTACTAAAATAAATGATCTGACTACTAAAATTAATCAAAATCTGGGGGCTCACTAGTCAAATTGGACTAGTGAAAAATTTACCTAAATTTTCATAAATAAAAATTTTGATCGGCTAAAGTCATGTAACTCGAGTTATTATTAATAGTAAACAAAGTTTTCAGTCGGTTAGATAACTTTTTCCGTAATGTTATTAAAGTTTAAAAGCAGTTTGTAATGTTTTACGCCGTAGTTACGACCATAGTTTAATTCTGTTTCGTCAGGTACTCACTCCACCGCACCGTCAATATTATCTTTTCTAACCTTCAGAATTCCATTGAGGAACAAGTATCTTTTTAAGGAGATGACCGAGAATAGGATAGTGCTTATAATATAGTAGTGACCTCCATAGTTCGTATTTGGTAATTTTCTATACAACAACTATTATTTTATTATTAAGTTACATTATTATTTATTAGGAATATATTATATCACTTAATATCACAGGTGGGATCCATATCCAGTTTTGTTTAGAATATTTTCCACTACAATCACAAAATAAATCCCACAATCACTAATATTTTAGAAAATAAACAATTACAGAAAATCAGAGTTTAGAAAATCCAAAGATAATATAGATTAGAAATCCCTGTTTTGAACGTAATCCACAGCGTTTACTTACTAATTACTGCTGGAACTCCGAAAAAATTACCCCCATATTTACCATGGTAACCAACTACAGATAGCGCCTTACTGTAACCGATAAAGGCCGAGTTTTCGGAGGTCAAGTGCCGGAAGTGGGTAATCGCTTTGTTTCAAAATCGTCGATCGGCAAGGTCTCTGAATTCGAATCTAGGATACTATATTACCTTGAGTAAATTCGTGCCCAAAAATATCTATCCACCCCAGAGAGTCTACACAAAAAACGCATGAATATTACCATAAACGGTAACATTGTGCAGTACTACTATGGGTACGTCAAGTCATGGACCAAGAATCTAAGGGGACTCACTGGTCCCGATATTTTGACACGGTAGGCATGGCCTAAATCGGAAGGCTTACTGAGGTACTTGCACCGCATTGGAGCGCCTCAAGAATTCTGTTCAACTATCACTTCGACAGACTTAGTCGGGGCTTAGGCGAAAGTATACGTGCGAGAAAGTTAGGTTAAGCTTAGTTCATTAATTTTTTTAAACAATAGAAATAAAATTGATTCCAGTGAATTTTATTAAATAACTTTAACCATATGCGGCTTATTGGTTATATTTACTTAACACAATGGTTAATTACCATTACTATTACAGAAACAATTTCTAGAATAAAAGGTTTTAAACTTACTAAGCCTAATCATTTAACCGACAACAACGGCGCTATTTTGTCAAAATTGAACGTGAACGCTCCTGCTTCTCTACGAAACTACGTCAGTGGAAATCGACTTCAGCGACGCCAAGTTTGTCCACATTGAACTAAAATTAACCGTGATTTTCCTATTCCCAGTATTATCGTGTGCTTTTTAAAACCTGAACAGTGAGTTCCCTTAGATTCTTGGTCCTTTGGTCAAGTTGATAATATCTCCTGCAGGAACCTCACGATCTTGACTTTTTTATGAACGAATATTTCAAGATTTGTTAGATCATTTTTCGAGGTCTTTTAACAAGAATTCAAAATTGAAGTCCTTTAAAAAATTCAAATTGAGAATTTCTGCTCGTAAACTTTAATGAGCAAAATCAACATTTATAATAAATAGAAGCAAGAACCCATTGATGTAACTAAGAACTGTAAAATATGAAATGCTGGCTCAGTGAATTGACTGGCTCCCTCTACTGCCTACATTTCCGTACAGTCGCCTAAAATTAAGTCTATAAAACATAAATAATTATTGTTATTTATGGTTATTATCATTATTTTTATAATTAAAATTATTATACTTCAGTCAGAAAATTTTATTTAAAAAAATTGTCTTCAATCAGAGTGAGGAAAAAATATCCCACTTTTGCATTATCCAGATGGCGCTACAGACAGGTTTTTTTAAGGCGTTTCCATTCCGAGAAGTATAAGATCATGGCAGCAGAGGACAATGTTAGTGCATTCATTTTTACGAACCTTGAATGTTATCGTACACAGATCTTAGTTACTTCTCAATAGAAGAAATTTATACGTGTAATGGTTTATTAAAATTTGTTCTTAAAATAAGAAAATTTTCTTGATAACTTGACGCCCCTCATGTGTGGGGACTTTCAAACTGTTAACGCTTCCCTTTGACCAGAAGTACACAATATATCAGTTAGATGAGTATTCTTCCTTCTCTACTGCTAATGATATTTGATTGAAGCATAGGAAGAGACTTGGGAAACTGCCTTGAGCCTACGAAGTTACATGTTTCACTCTTACGTCCTTGATGATAACTTATCTCGTCAGAAATTGATTATTTACTCCTGCTTTTATTAAATTTTATTTTTCAGGGTCGGACACTCCTCGTTATATACCTCTGATTTTAGGAAATTGCAGTTTTCCGGGTCTGACACTTCTTGTTATATACCTCTGATTTTATTAATTTGTAGTTTTCAGGGTCTGACACTTCTTGTTATATACTTCTGATTAGATTAAATTGTATTTTTTAGTTTTCAGGGTCGGACACTCCTCGTTATTTATACTTCTAATTTTAGGAAATTGTATTTTTTAGGGTCGGACACTTCTCGTTATATACTTCTGATTTTAGGAAATTGTAATTTTCAGTGTCTGACACTCCTCGTTATATACTTCTGATTTTATGAAATTGTATTTTTCAGTGTCTGACACGCCTCGTTATATACTTCTGATTTTAGGAAATTGTAATTTTCAGTGTCTGACACTCCTCGTTATATACTTCTGATTTTAAGAAATTGTATTTTTCAGTATCTAACACTCCTCGTTATGGTGTGCGTCTATTTGATCGATTCCCAAATGATCGAACGGGTCCCATTTGATCGAATTGCATTTGATCGAACGAAATTTGATCGAAAGCTACTGTAGGGTAAAACTACTAGTTTTTGGGAGTAAATCGAAAAGGCAACATCTAGTCAGAATGAGATACAGTAGACTCTATGAATAATAAAACTGTACTAAAGAAAAATAACCATAGTACTTCTCCATAATAAGAAACTAAAACAAACAACAGAAATATGCAAAACCTGAGCGCAGTGACGTAGAAAACAAAATATTATCTCGGACATAATTAATAGAAAGACCTATTAAAAAAACGAACTCTGTACCTAATTTTTAGCAATAGAAGGGCCGTGAACGTGGTCAGACCCCTCGTATACAACGGTGCATACGCGCCTACGGCGCGCGTACATCAACCTAACCTAACCTAACCTAACCTGACCCTATTTATATATATCAAAAACAACGGGCCGTTATCGTCGATGTCATAAAAAATTCCATCATATAGTGTATAAAGTAAAAATCTCTTCATCTTTGTGGCTTAATACAGTTAAAGCAATGAATTATTCCATCATTATTCCTTCTGCACTTAAGCAATAAATTATTCCATCATTATTCCTTCTGCACTTCATATTGACATACGGTAAAATAAAAACATACCAACTGGTACTATAAATACTTTTGAATTCGATCAAATAGTATTCGATCATTTGAAGGTTCGATCTTATGAAACAAATGACAAATGGGATTCGGTCAAATGGAATTTCGATCAATTGCAACGTATAATGATCGACTGTCGATCACTTATTTTTCGATCAAATGGACCAACACTTTAGTTATATACTTCTAATTTTAAGAAATTGTATTTTTCAGTGTCTGACACGCCTCGTTATATACCTCTGATTTTAGGAAATTTTATTTTTCAGGGGTCGAACACTCCTCGTTATATACTTCTGATTTTAGGAAATTGTATTTTTCAGGGTCGGACACTCCTCGTTATATACTTCTGATTTTATTAAATTGTATTTTTTAGGGTCGGACACTCCTCGTTATATACTTCTGATTTTAAGAAATTGTAATTTTCAGTATCTGACACTCCTCGTTATATACTTCTGATTTTATGAAATTGTAATTTTCAGTATCTGACACTCCTCGTTATATACTTCTGATTTTAAGAAATTATAATTTTCAGTATCTGACACTCCTCGTTATATACTTCTGATTTTATGAAATTGTATTTTTCAGTATCTGACACTCCTCGTTATATACGTCTGATTTTAGGAAATTGTAATTTTCAGTATCTGACACTCCTCGTTATATACTTCTGATTTTATGAAATTGTATTTTTCAGTATCTGACACTCCTCATTATATACGTCTGATTTTAGGAAATTGTAATTTTCAGTATCTGACACTCCTCGTTATATACTTCTGATTTTATGAAATTGTATTTTTCAGTATCTGACACTCCTCGTTATATACTTCTGATTTTAAGAAATTGTAATTTTCAGTGTCTGACACTCCTCGTTATATACTTCTGATTTTATGAAATTGTATTTTTCAGTATCTGACACTCCTCGTTATATACGTCTGATTTTAGGAAATTGTAATTTTCAGTATCTGACACTCCTCGTTATATACTTCTGATTTTATGAAATTGTATTTTTCAGTATCTGACACTCCTCGTTATATACGTCTGATTTTAGGAAATTGTAATTTTCAGTATCTGACACTCCTCGTTATATACTTCTGATTTTATGAAATTGTATTTTTCAGTATCTGACACTCCTCGTTATATACTTCTGATTTTAAGAAATTATATTTTTCAGTATCTGACACTCCTCGTTATATACTTCTGATTTTATGAAATTGTATTTTTCAGTATCTGACACTCCTCGTTATATACTTCTGATTTTATGAAATTGTATTTTTCAGTATCTGACACTCCTCATTATATACGTCTGATTTTAGGAAATTGTAATTTTCAGTATCTGACACTCCTCGTTATATACTTCTGATTTTATGAAATTGTATTTTTCAGTATCTGACACTCCTCGTTATATACTTCTGATTTTAAGAAATTGTAATTTTCAGTGTCTGACACTCCTCGTTATATACTTCTGATTTTATGAAATTGTATTTTTCAGTATCTGACACTCCTCGTTATATACTTCTGATTTTAAGAAATTGTAATTTTCAGTGTCTGACACTCCTCGTTATATACTTCTGATTTTATGAAATTGTATTTTTCAGTATCTGACACTCCTCGTTATATACGTCTGATTTTAGGAAATTGTAATTTTCAGTATCTGACACTCCTCGTTATATACTTCTGATTTTATGAAATTGTATTTTTCAGTATCTGACACTCCTCGTTATATACGTCTGATTTTAGGAAATTGTAATTTTCAGTATCTGACACTCCTCGTTATATACTTCTGATTTTATGAAATTGTATTTTTCAGTATCTGACACTCCTCGTTATATACTTCTGATTTTAAGAAATTATATTTTTCAGTATCTGACACTCCTCGTTATATACTTCTGATTTTATGAAATTGTATTTTTCAGTATCTGACACTCCTCGTTATATACTTCTGATTTTATGAAATTGTATTTTTCAGTATCTGACACTCCTCATTATATACGTCTGATTTTAGGAAATTGTAATTTTCAGTATCTGACACTCCTCGTTATATACTTCTGATTTTATGAAATTGTATTTTTCAGTATCTGACACTCCTCGTTATATACTTCTGATTTTAAGAAATTGTAATTTTCAGTGTCTGACACTCCTCGTTATATACTTCTGATTTTATGAAATTGTATTTTTCAGTGTCTGACACTTCTCGTTTATACTTCTGCTTTTTATGAATTTCTACTTTTCAGTGTCATTTTTTATTTTGGAAACGTAGGAGAAATAAACTCGGGACGTGAAACCGAGAACAAAACCTAAAAATAAATAAAATAAAGCAAGCTTGCAGTGACACAGTAGGGGAGAGAGAGAGAGAGAAACGCTCGTTAGAGCCATTTGGCGATGCGAGGGGGGGGGGGGGTGACAAATTTTCATTCCGCAACCGGCAACCGTCGCATAAACAAAGGCGGAAAACTGGATATTTACGAGTGTTCTTTGAGGTGGAAAAAAACTATCGCCTCGTTTACTCCCGACGAAAGGTTCGAAGAATTAGTTCGTCTAAACTCCCGAACGTCCAAATCCTTTCACGTTCACGTACGTGTTTAAGGTAGTCTTCAATACGTTCCGAAATTTCTCTTCCCAGCTTTCACTTTGCCCCACGTTGTTCGAAACGGTGAGAGTCACCTCACGAAAGCACTAAAAGAAATACGTTTTTTCTAGCCCATAAAATCGGTAGAATTTTTATCTACACTTTTTTTTCGGTTCTGATAGCAAACCGCCTAGAAGAGTTCTCTATTTTTTGTATATACGAAAACAGCGACACACAACAGATATCGAAAAAAGGCTGCACGAATTCCTCCGATAGGTATTGGTCAAGATACAATCTTCTTTTCTACATCAATAAATTTCCAATACCTCTATATATATATATATATATATATATATATAATCCTGACGGATTATACTTTTTTCCAAGTTCTATTTGGTTTGTGGGTGGGGAGTGTTAAGGGCAATTTTATATATCCTTTAGGGTGTCTCGGAAATGATAGAATTTGACGACGACATATCGGGGAAATGATTTGGCCCTTTAGCTATTATGGCTTCCGAAGTCGTTTAGAACTGTGGAAGATCTTCCGAGTACGAGATTCAACTTTGACCCTAGATATCGTCTAAGGTTAATATCGGTATCGATTATATTTTCTGTGTAGTAGAATCGTCTTAGTAAATATTACCACTATCTAGAACTTATAATCATTAAGTAAAATAATTAAACGCCAGTTATTTCAAAGAGATAAATTCTTAATTTATTAATAAATTTCTACAGTTAAATTTTTCAGTATTTATTTCAGAGTAATAAGGAATTAATTTATGAATAAATAAGATTTTTGCAGTTTAAGCAATCAGGATTTATTTCTGAGTAATAACGAATTAATTTATGAATAAATTCGATTTCCGAAGTTAACATTATCATGATTTAGAGTAATAATTAAATAATTTATTAAAATTAAATTTTTACAGTGAAATTAATCATGATTTATGTCAGAATAATAATTAAATAATTTATTAAAAATTAAATTTTTACAGTGAAATTAATCATGATTTATGTCAGAATAATAATTAAATAATTTATTAAAAATTAAATTTTTACAGTGAAATTAATCTTGATTTAAGTCAGAGTAATAATTAAATAATTTATTAAAAATATTTTTTAAGAGTGAAATTAATCATGATTTATGTCAGAGTAATAATTAAATAATTTATTTAAAATATAATTTTTAGAGTGAAATTAATCATGATTTAAGTCAGAGTAATAATTGAATAAATTATTCAAAAAATTAAATTTTTACAGTCTAATCGACTATGATTTATGTTAGAGTGATCATTAATTTATTAATAAATTGATTAGTGGAAAAATATCATAAAAATGCCACGTGATGGAGACTTCCGGCAATATACTAAACTTGGAAAACATTGATTTACTAATCCACATGCTTAATAGCTTATAGTTACAAGATGTGTAAGACTATCATAAGAACCTTAATAAGAACCTGTCTATTAAGTATTAAGCGTAACTATGACACTTGTCCCTTAACGCGTGCGTAACATTTATTTTGTACCACTGTAGAGGTAGTTGCAAATCCATGATCCAGAAAATTTTATAGCGTTAGTGCTTCATACAAATATTTGAATAAAGGCCTGTTATATTTAGTTGATTTAAAAATGTTTCGGCATAATCAACCGGGAAGTTTGTAACCCTATAGCAGGGGTGGACAAGTTTCCGATTCGAAAAATCACCTTTTTGAAAGTCGAGATGACCATTCTCAAGGTGGAGACCACCATGTTTATAATAGTGATTTCTTATTATCAAATTGGAATGTATTTTTGAGATAAATATTTTGAAGGTCAAGGTCTTTATTTTGAAGGTCGAGATGGCCATTTAGTAAAGATCGCCCACTGTGGCGGTCCTGCCCTATATAAAACAAGCGAACACCACTGCATCCTTGCAAAATTGTACGTCCGAGGAATACTAAGCACAATATCAAAAGTCAAAATGTTTACTAAGCACAGTGTTTGTCTTATTTAAAAAAATACCCAATTAAATAATTAATTTTTAGAAACCAAATTAATGCGTAAAAAGAAAAATATAATTTATTTAAAAAATCCAACGTTTCGGGGGAGAAGTTCCTCTTTTTCTTCAATTTAATGTTCCGGTTCAATATTTAATTACTAGATTTCGAAACAAAGCTTCATTGTTCATTTTAAAATCCTTTTAAATTCTGCTAAGCCTTGGGTTCAAATGATAAACAAGCAAACGTAGGGGATTACATTCCCGGAAGTTTAATTCACGAAGTTTCCACCTAGTGGTGTTATTTATATAAAATAATCGACTTAAAAGATTGTAATTTTAAGGGGGGGGACCTTCTTTAGGGTATTAGTAATGGCCTTCACGCTATGGGAAACTTAAAAATTAAAATTATGTAAAAAACGGTGGGGGGGGGGGGTGAATGAACAGAGTGTCAGACTTATGGTTTATGTTCCCGTAGTTTGTGGGTAAAATTTAAAGGTTACTGTTAAAAATGCTTAGACCATAAAAGTAGCTCTTAGTTATTTTTTTTTTACATTTATCTTAATTTCCAACCTCATTAAGTTTCGTCCTTGCACGATAGATGGCGCCATGGTAAAAGGTGGATTTTTAGTTATGAATATCAACAAATTTCGCATTGAACGCAGTAATTTAGAGGCATGGATTTGTCTACTATTAACGTCTCATACAAACCAACACGGGTTTAGTGATAACATTAACATTAAATGAAAGACCACAGCCTCCATTACAATTATAATTGACCAACTAAGTATTTACATAACAATGACAAAAGAGCTAATTCAAAATAAAAATTTAAAATCCTCAAAGGAAAACAATTTAGTCTATTTTTCATCTACAAACGCCTGTAGAAGTGTTCCGCACGCCGCACACAAATGTGCCGAGTGAAGCCAACATTTAGGCTCGAACGCTTCCCAAATTTTGGCAGGGTTTTTAGAGAAACATACTCTTATCAGAGCGAATTTAAAGGCAACGAAGTTTCTCGACTTTTTTTTTATAAGAGCGAAACTTTTTAATGGCCGAGGTTTGGCCGGCAGCCAGACCCGCCTCCCCCCGGATATATTTTTCATTATAGTTGTTTTGGCTCGTGTACGTTTAGGAAACTAAAGAAACGGCGTAAAAGAGAATGAAAAGCCATTGAATACAGCGGGCGGCGGTGGATTCGCAGCTACAAAGTATTATTCCCTGGATATACTCTAGGCTGATATATCCCGGAGAAGAAGGGGAACGCGAGAGGGAGAAGAAATCGGTTCAGAGAAGCGTTGTTTCGGAGGATGCATTTTTCCTGTTTCCTCAGGCGTGATTAGAACTTTTCGCTTTGCAGGAACTCCGCGAAACGAGAAATAACAATAAAAAGAATTCGGGAGAGGAACCTACCGAATTCGGAGGAAAGTGGAAATACGGGGGCCAGAGGGGCTGCGATTGTTCTTAAACCTTATCTTGGTCTAAACAGAGCAAAACAAATCACATTTTTGAAAAAATACGTGGCTTTTAAAAAATCGGTTATTTTAGTGTTGACGATTTTTTATCGCCGGTTGACTTCATCAGAAAGACTATTCTGTAAAAATCAAAATTGGCAAAAAATTTAGGTTATTTTAGTGTTGACGATTTTTTATCGCCGGTTGACTTCCTCAGAAAGACTATTCTGTAAAAATAAAAATTGGCAAAAAATTCGGTTATTTTAGTGTTAACAATTTTTTATCGACGGTTGACTTCCTCAGGAAGACTATTCTGTGAAAAACCAAATTGGCAAAAAAAATCGGTTATTTTAGTGTTAACGAGTTTTTCTGGCCGGTTGACTTCCCCAGGAAAATCAAAATTGGCAAAAAATTCTGTTATTTTAGTGTTAATAATTTTTTATCGCCGGTTGACTTCCTCAGGAAGACTATTCTGTGAAAAACCAAATTGGCAAAAAAAATCGGTTATTTTAGTGTTAACGAGTTTTTCTGGCCGGTTGACTTCCCCAGGAAAATCAAAATTGGCAAAAAATTCTGTTATTTTAGTGTTAACAATTTTTTATCGCCGGTTGACTTCCTCAGGAAGACTATTCTGTAAAAATCAAAATTGGCAAAAAATTCGGTTATTTTAGTGTTAACAATTTTTTATCGCCGGTTGACTTCATCAGAAAGACTATTCTGTAAAAATCAAAATTGGCAAAAAATTAGGTTATTTTAGTGTTAACGATTTTTTATCGCCGGTTGACTTCATCAGAAAGACTATTCTGTAAAAATCAAAATTGGCAAAAATTTGGGTTATTTTAGTGTTGACGATTTTTTATCGCCGGTTGACTTCATCAGAAAGACTATTCTGTAAAAATCAAAATTGGCAAAAAATTCGGTTATTTTAGTGTTAACAATTTTTTATCGCCGGTTGACTTCATCAGAAAGACTATTCTGTAAAAATCAAAATTGGCAAAAAATTCGGTTATTTTAGTGTTAACAATTTTTTATCGCCGGTTGACTTCATCAGAAAGACTATTCTGTAAAAATCAAAATTGGCAAAAAATTCGGTTATTTTAGTGTTAACAATTTTTTATCGCCGGTTGACTTCATCAGAAAGACTATTCTGTAAAAATCAAAATTGGCAAAAAATTCTGTTATTTTAGTGTTAACAATTTTTTATCGCCGGTTGACTTCATCAGAAAGACTATTCTGTAAAAATCAAAATTGGCAAAAAATTAGGTTATTTTAGTGTTAACGATTTTTTATCGCCGGTTGACTTCATCAGAAAGACTATTCTGTAAAAATCAAAATTGGCAAAAAATTCGGTTATTTTAGTGTTAACAATTTTTTATCGCCGGTTGACTTCATCAGAAAGACTATTCTGTAAAAATCAAAATTGGCAAAAAATTCGGTTATTTTAGTGTTAACAATTTTTTATCGCCGGTTGACTTCATCAGAAAGACTATTCTGTAAAAATCAAAATTGGCAAAAAATTAGGTTATTTTAGTGTTAACGATTTTTTATCGCCGGTTGACTTCATCAGAAAGACTATTCTGTAAAAATCAAAATTGGCAAAAATTTAGGTTATTTTAGTGTTGACGATTTTTTATCGCCGGTTGACTTCATCAGAAAGACTATTCTGTAAAAATCAAAATTGGCAAAAAATTCGGTTATTTTAGTGTTAACGATTTTTTATCGCCGGTTGACTTCATCAGAAAGACTATTCTGTAAAAATCAAAATTGGCAAAAAATTTAGGTTATTTTAGTGTTGACGATTTTTTATCGCCGGTTGACTTCCTCAGAAAGACTATTCTGTAAAAATCAAAATTGGCAAAAAATTCGGTTATTTTAGTGTTAACAATTTTTTATCGACGGTTGACTTCCTCAGGAAGACTATTCTGTGAAAAACCAAATTGGCAAAAAAAATCGGTTATTTTAGTGTTAACGAGTTTTTCTGGCCGGTTGACTTCCCCAGGAAAATCAAAATTGGCAAAAAATTCTGTTATTTTAGTGTTAACAATTTTTTATCGCCGGTTGACTTCCTCAGGAAGACTATTCTGTGAAAAACCAAATTGGCAAAAACAAATCGGTTATTTTAGTGTTAACGAGTTTTTCTGGCCGGTTGACTTCCCCAGGAAAATCAAAATTGGCAAAAAATTCTGTTATTTTAGTGTTAACAATTTTTTATCGCCGGTTGACTTCCTCAGGAACACTATTCTGTGAAAAACCAAATTGGAAAAAAATTCGGTTATTTTAGTGTTAACGAGTTTTTCTGGCCGGTTGACTTCCCCAGGAAAATCAAAATTGGCAAAAAATTCGGTTATTTTAGTGTTAACATTTTTTTATCGCCGGTTGACTTCCTCAGGAAGACTATTCTGTAAAAATCAAAATTGGCAAAAATTCGGTTATTTTAGTGTTAACAATTTTTTATCACCGGTTGACTTCCTCAGGAAGACTATTCTGTGAAAAACCAAATTGGCAAAAAAAATCGGTTATTTTAGTGTTAACGAGTTTTTCTGGCCGGTTGACTTCCCCAGGAAAATCAAAATTGGCCAAAAAAATTCGGTTATTTTAGTGTTAACAATTTTTTATCGCCGGTTGATTTCCTCAGGAAGACTATTCTGTGAAAAACCAAATTGGAAAAAAAATCGGTTATTTTAGTGTTAACGAGTTTTTCTGGCCGGTTGACTTCCCCAGGAAAATCAAAATTGGCAAAAAATTCGTTTATTTTAGTGTTAACATTTTTTTTATCGCCGGTTGACTTCCTCAGGAAGACTATTCTGCAAAAATCAAAATTGGCAAAAACTCGGTTATTTTAGTGTTAACAATTTTTTATCGCCGGTTGACTTCCTCAGGAAGACTATTCTGTGAAAAACCAAATTGGCAAAAAAAATCGGTTATTTTAGTGTTAACGAGTTTTTCTGGCCGGTTGACTTCCCCAGGAAAATCAAAATTGGCAAAAAATTCGGTTATTTTAGTGTTAACAATTTTTTATCGCCGGTTGACTTCCTCAGAAAGACTATTCTGTGAAAAACCAAATTGGCAAAAAATTTAGGTTATTTTAGTGTTGACGATTTTTTATCGCCGGTTGACTTCCTCAGAAAGACTATTCTGTAAAAATCAAAATTGGCAAAAAATTCGGTTATTTTAGTGTTAACAATTTTTTATCGACGGTTGACTTCCTCAGGAAGACTATTCTGTGAAAAACCAAATTGGCAAAAAAAATGGTTATTTTAGTGTTAACGAGTTTTTCTGGCCGGTTGACTTCCCCAGGAAAATCAAAATTGGCAAAAAATTCTGTTATTTTAGTGTTAACAATTTTTTATCGCCGGTTGACTTCCTCAGGAAGACTATTCTGTGAAAAACCAAATTGGCAAAAACAAATCGGTTATTTTAGTGTTAACGAGTTTTTCTGGCCGGTTGACTTCCCCAGGAAAATCAAAATTGGCAAAAAATTCTGTTATTTTAGTGTTAACAATTTTTTATCGCCGGTTGACTTCCTCAGGAACACTATTCTGTGAAAAACCAAATTGGAAAAAAATTCGGTTATTTTAGTGTTAACGAGTTTTTCTGGCCGGTTGACTTCCCCAGGAAAATCAAAATTGGCAAAAAATTCGGTTATTTTAGTGTTAACATTTTTTTATCGCCGGTTGACTTCCTCAGGAAGACTATTCTGTAAAAATCAAAATTGGCAAAAATTCGGTTATTTTAGTGTTAACAATTTTTTATCACCGGTTGACTTCCTCAGGAAGACTATTCTGTGAAAAACCAAATTGGCAAAAAAAATCGGTTATTTTAGTGTTAACGAGTTTTTCTGGCCGGTTGACTTCCCCAGGAAAATCAAAATTGGCCAAAAAAATTCGGTTATTTTAGTGTTAACAATTTTTTATCGCCGGTTGATTTCCTCAGGAAGACTATTCTGTGAAAAACCAAATTGGAAAAAAAATCGGTTATTTTAGTGTTAACGAGTTTTTCTGGCCGGTTGACTT
This sequence comes from Leiobunum rupestre, assembly GCF_980474605.1. NCBI lineage: Eukaryota > Metazoa > Arthropoda > Arachnida > Opiliones > Sclerosomatidae > Leiobunum > Leiobunum rupestre. Next base: position 14,267,445 of record NC_143392.1, on the reverse strand, counting down.
CCCCAGGAAAATCAAAATTGGCAAAAAATTCGGTTATTTTAGTGTTAACATTTTTTTATCGCCGGTTGACTTCCTCAGGAAGACTATTCTGTAAAAATCAAAATTGGCAAAAATTCGGTTATTTTAGTGTTAACAATTTTTTATCGCCGGTTGACTTCCTCAGGAAGACTATTCTGTGAAAAACCAAATTGGCAAAAAAAATCGGTTATTTTAGTGTTAACGAGTTTTTCTGGCCGGTTGACTTCCCCAGGAAAATCAAAATTGGCAAAAAATTCTGTTATTTTAGTGTTAACAATTTTTTATCGCCGATTGACTTCCTCAGGAAGACTATTCTGTGAAAAACCAAATTGGCAAAAACAAATCGGTTATTTTAGTGTTAACGAGAAGACTATTGGCAAAGAAATAATAAATCCGTCAAAAATGGCAATGCGCATGTGGAAAAGTGGCGGATATCGAAATATCAAACTATCGATTGTTTAAGTTCCATTTAAAGTAGTGGCAGCATTGATATTTCGATAGCAGCCTCTTCCGCACAACCACATTGTCATTTTTGACGGATCATGATTTTTTGTAATTTTTGATTTTTACAGAATAGCTTAAAAGAAGGACAAGTGCTTTTTATCGTAATGAAGATTTGAAAGGCTTCTGTTGTACTTTGCGTACCTTTTGCAAGAAAACGTATTGATTAGTTGAACTTTCACTATCGAATGGTACGTATGGGTTGCACCATCTGTCAATGAAATGGAGCTTTTGAAATGTGCTTTTCAAAGGGATGAAGTAGTAGACAGTGCTATTTCTTGCTTAGAATGATAAGTATGAAGTTTAATTTATATAAGCTTTTAAATGATTATGTATTTCCAAAATTAAAAATATTTAATTTGATTTGGTCAATATTAAAATCAAACGAATACCGAATTTTAAGTTTGAGTAAAATATATCTTAGCAGTATTAAAAATTTAAAATAATAATAATAATATTTCAAGGATAGATGGCGTTCTTAATTGAACGTTCCGAAAACTGGCTTAAGATCGATATATTGATATCGTAGAAAATAGTACAGCGACATCCGACGTGATTAATCAAAGATGGCGTCCTAATCTAATCGTAACCCTTGAAAACAGCCGGAAAATAAAAATCAACGTCTAGTAAGTTTAAATAAATACGTGAATATACGAAAAAATTAAGTAAGTTAAATGCATAGTTGATGGAAACGATGATAGATGGCGACTACAACCGCGTAAATCGGAAAATCTAAAAAATCTCAAAAGAGAAAATAAGGAAAATCAATGGAGAAAGGTAACGAGGGAAAAATCAAAGAGACTAATGTCTCCCTTAATTAGACTATTTAATCCCGCGAGGGTGAACTTGTGTAAGGAACTTGTACGAGTGTAGACGGGTCTTTATCGCGCGCAGACTGTACGCGATCTCCGTACGCGTTTTCTAGCGGATGCCTAGCCTGTCTATTAGCGACAGGGACACCGAACAGGTACCCAGAGGCATCGTTTTAGATAAAATTAATGACTTACTAAATCACAATTAAAATATCCCAAGGGGGGTCCAAGTGGGGAGGCGTTTCTAGCGGGCTGTCAAAATGTCGCAGCTTGTTCGGCCTAGCTCCGGGAAAAAAGACTGAAAATCCTTTCCTTGATTAATCTAAATCACTAAATCAATATAAGCGTAGAGCATTATGGATAGTTTGGTCCTTAAATAACTTTCGGCATAATCTTCAAGACCTATTAACGGGTTTTTAATCATGTCCTTTGAATACCTTCTCTTCCGCTGTTTGGAAAAAAAATATCAACAATGTATCAACAACAATATCGAGAGCCGGTGATATAGAGTTAAAGGCGGGGTTGCTATGGTAGCGAACAGGCAACCGGGTGATAATGGAATTGACTATAGGAACGTAGAAGATGAGAACTTGGGATGTAGGGGGGTGGAAGCGTTGACAGTTTTCATCCCCCCTCGATCTCTCCTATCCCGGACTCTGAGTAAAGAGAGAACGATAAAAAAATGCGGCATCACCTGACCGCAGCGCCAAAAGAGGAGAGCGGAGAAAGGCGGAAACGGAGAAGCTGATCATTTTACTTCCCAACGCCCGGAGAGGTTAGTTGGAAGGCATGACCGGCACCCGGAAGATTTGTATTTCCCTCCACAAAGTCCTCCTCTTCGATCTGGAAGCGGGATTCTCTTGAAACTTTGTTGGCGTGAGAGCGGAGCAAGTCCGGTCCCGAAAATGGAAACGGGCTTCGAGAATGGACAGCCGCTGGACGTTGCGCTCAACTACACGCTGGACCGTAATTTCAGCGTGACGACTTTATTCCCAAACGGGACTGTGGGCAAGAGCGTGGAGATCTACGACGTCCCGAATTCGTTAATTTGCCTTCTGGCCACGCTGTACGGCGTCATTTCCTTGTTAGCCGTGTTGGGTAATTTGTTAGTGCTGTGGATCGTGTGTTCGACGCGGAGGATGCAAACGGTGACCAACTACTTCATCGCCAATCTGGCGGTGGCGGACATCACCATCGGGGCTTTCGCGATCCCCTTCCAGTTCCAGGCTGCCCTGTTGCAGCGCTGGGTCTTGCCCTATTTCATGTGTTCCTTTTGCCCATTCGTCCAAGTGTTGAGCGTCAACGTCAGTATCTCTACGCTGACGGCCATCGCCCTGGACAGGTACCGGGCCGTCATCCATCCGTTGATGGCTCGCACCAGCGCGTTGAAGGCCAAGGTCATCATTACTTGCATCTGGGTCTTCTCGGCCTCCATGAGTGTCCCGTGCGCGATCGCGCTCAAGGTGGCCATCCTGAAGGATGACTCGGCTCCCAACGGTACCATTCCCTTCTGCAAGAACGAAGGCTTGTCTCCCGAGAACTGGAGGTGGTACAACCATTCCCTCGTGTTCGTTCAGTATTTCGTACCTCTGTGCCTCATTTCTTTCGCCTACGCGCGCATGGGAATTCAGCTCAAGAAATGGAACGCTCCAGGAAACGCTCAAACCGATAGGGACGCGATAGTTATGAGAAGCAAGAAAAAAGTAAGTTAAGACCACACTTTCATTCTAGTTAACGCGCTAAATCGATACTAAAAACTTCCGCGCGTAAAACTAAAAGAACTAATACTTTATTGTAAATTCGAAAAACCCGAAAATTCATTTCTTATCGCGGCTCGAAGGCCCCGCGTTAGGATCCTATTAAAAGGATAGTTAATCGATAGACCGATGAAAAATGACCACGAAGCGCGATTTTTTAAGGTATGATGAAAACCGAAAATAAATTTATTAAAGATAAAAATTGTAGACCCCTCAATACGTCATAAATTACGAAAACCAATTTTGTAAGCCAACAAAGTTGATACGAAAGAAATTAAATGAAGGTGACCTCTAAAGGAAGGTAAATTAAAAGGTGTAAAAGGTCCCTGTTAGAACTATATACAGGGTGTTTCTAAAGGTTATGCAAAATTTTGAAGGAGTTGTAGGGGATTTGTTGAGAAGTATGCCTGTTTTTCCCCCATTTTCCTACGATGAGTTAAAAGAGCGCCAGAGTGTGAAAACTTTGACTAGCTGTTTTAAATATATTATTTTTTATTTGGTGTTAAGTGTATATTATTGGGGAAAATGTAAAAATTTGTATTTACATTTAAATGTTTGTAAAATTTGTATTTTTTGTGGAAATGTTTAACGGTTTTTATTTTATATACTGTATTGTATTGTGGACGCCAAAAAGGCGAGGCGAAGGTAAGATTCAGAGTGGCGCGGGGTTTTCTTGGAAAAAACCCGTGATGCCAAGAGATCAGGCGAGCGAAATTTGAGCGAGGGGGTTAAGGGGTCAGCTGTCAACCATTGGTTGGAACTGGCCGCTAGGCTCCCTCGATATTTTGAAAATTTGTTTGAATTCAAAAAAAAGGTACTTGTTGAGAGAGAACGGAGTATTGAAGTCGGTTGGGAAGCATCCCAAATTTCGGATTTCGGAAAAAATAAACAAAGGTAATTCGGAACGGAAATTGTTTTGAGAAATTATTTCATTCATCGGTATAAATATAAGCGGTAAAAATAAATAATCCAAAAGCGGCGCAGCTCCCCCCTAGATTTAATTTTTCAGTTGGTTAAATTTAGGGAACAAATTAAAAAGAGAAAACTCTCCCAGAGTAAATATTCGTCAAGAGAGCTTCAAAGTGTAGCTTGCTAGCCCCTGGAAGTAGGCTGCAACACGCGCAAAACCAAGCAGCAGGGACTTTAAATACTGTTTAAGTTTACTTTTTTACGCTGGTTACCTCGATTTGTTTACACACGAATCCAAACCTAAACGCTCATTTACATGCTCACTGGTAGCGGATAAAAATCATCAAAATTCGCATCCGCCACTCGCAAGCGTGAAAATAAAGCTAAAATATCTGTTTGAAACAGAACGACGCGGTAAGTGAACAAGTGTGTAGCGGAAGCGGATTTTGTCGATTTTTACCCGCTACCAGCGACGATGAAAATGGGGCTTTAATGTTCACATTTCCCTGCGGCGAATGAATGAATGAATGAATATTTATTTTCCCTTTGAAATACAAATCCATTTTATAACAGGGAGGAAACCATTTACTGGATTCGCGGGTAAAAAATAAAAAACGAAATACGCTAGCACTTTAAATACAAATATAAAATGCGCCAAAAATAAAAACAATGAAAAGACACACAGTCGTCCGACTTATCCAACTCATCGGCGTGCATATATTTCACTGCTTGGTTTTCCGCTTGTTGCAAGCAACAGGGAAACGCGTAAATTCAGGTTTGAGTTCGTGTTATAGGTGAAAAAGGACTTTGTAAACAAATCGAAGTAACCAGCGTAAAAAAGTAAACTTAAACAGTATTTAAGTTCCTGCTGCTTGGTTTTGCGCTTGTTGCAGCCTACTTCCAGGGGCTAGTAGGCCACACTTTGAAGCTCTCTGGCGCTCTTTAAACTCATGGTAGTAAAATGGGGGAAAACAGGCATACTTCTCAACTCACCCCCTACAACTCCTACAAAATTTTGCCTAACCTTTTGAAACAGCCTGTATAACGGAGCCGTATCCACTGAAGAGTAAAGAGCCATCCCAAATATTTCATTACAATTCCATTTAGGTCATCAAAATGATGTTCATCGTGGTGACGCTCTTCGCCGTCTGTTGGCTGCCGCTGCAGGTGTACAACGCGGTGCAGGACATCTACCCGGACATTAACGAGTAAGTAGATAAATCCGCAACACGGACCAATACGCGCTAAGTACTCTCCAACAGTACTACTCTCCAGAATACGTGAGACGGGAAGAGTCAATTACTACTGACCATTAGCTCTAATTAATTTAAAACGAGGTAACGCCGTGGTCTATAGCGCGTGATTCAACTACGTAACCCCGTCTTGAAATAATCGACAATAAAGTGTAAGGTGAGATAGAATGAATTAATATAGCTCCTATATCCCTTTCATACGCTACGTGACATCGGAAGCGAAATATATTATCACGTAAAACTATTAAAGAGAGCTTTGAGTTTTTGAAACTCTGATAATTCATTATTCCCAAACGGGCTGTTCACTAAAAGCGGATTTTGCCCGCTTGAATAAAATTTTCGCGAAACAAAATTACGTTGAAATAAATTTTAAAGTTTGGTTCTCATTGGTATTATTTATCTTTTGGTTTAAATAGGCCTTTCTATAAAATAAGCTACGCTTGCTGAACTTGTTTTATGTAGCTCATTCGTAGTGCTCGGAATTGTTTATTCATTATCCACAAATTTTCCGATTTATTTAAAAAACGTTGGTAAAAAGAATATAATTTTAACTTATTTAATTATGTTTTTTACGCATCCAAGCATTTATTTGAACAAAAGTGGTATTTATTTAAATAATTGTTTGTTTTATTTAAATAATAGGCTTATTCACTTTCGATTATTTAAACATTTTACAATTTTTATTCAACTATTGGTTATTTAAATAAATATTATTTAAATATCGCCGAGCTATTTTATTCGTGGAAAAAAATTAATCGAATGCCGATCACTACTCATTCGTCATGAATTACATAGAAGTTCAGTTCACTTTTTGCTTAAAAACAGGGCACCTTGTCGAATTTACTCGTAATAAAACGTTATTGATTCGTTACCCGTGATTGAATTAAGATTTAATACATTTTAAAATCTGTTTTGCGTTGAAATGATATACCACATACTGATACCTGTACGAGGGTTGCTGGTTACTTTACATTCTTCTGTATACTGATTACCCTATTTACAGATCGATTATCGCGATTACAAAATGATTACGAAATTCAAGTGGTCGTCGTAATAATTTCAGACACAGGTTTTATCTTGTTTTCAAACTAGACAAACTTTCCGTGTGAACCAGACCTGACCAGCCCACATCTATTTTAGCGTTAAAAATAACTTTGGAAAATTTAATTTCAATAACTAATTAGTTTGAACTTCGGAACCAATAAAAGAGGTAAATTTTTCATAACTAGAGTTGACTACGCCCACAAAACTACCTTTGAGTTTTGCAATGTAAGCCAAGTAAAAATTACGAAAACTATTTTAAGTAACCTGGCCGGGTCCTGGAAATCAAATTATAATACCAAAGGCAGATAATTATAGATTTCAGAAAAACAAATTATCATAAGCTTGAAAATTGGCTTGAATATTGACGTTAAACTTAAGCGAAGGTTATATTTATGTAGAGGTCGGCGGAACGAATAAATTAACCAGCAAAATTTCGATTAACCATAAAAAGTTGGGTTAATTGTTTTTTTATGAACATTTTATGCGAATAAACAACGATTTAACATGCAAAAATAATCGGTTTTTCGTATATGTTTTGGATAATTTGCGGTTCTGAATAAAAATAAATAATTGGATAATTTCTTATTCAAACGCCGATCTCTATAATTATGCCTAAAACAAATAAAATAATATCAAAAGTTACAGATTTATTAGGTTTTCAGCAAATTCAAAAATTATCGCACATTATCGTACGCTTATATAGAATTATCAGAAAAAGCGTATTATATCGGCTCTAAATTATCGACGTGTACGATAATTATCGTACATCTGGCAACGCTAGTAACAGAAGAATATTTTATCTACACATAAAAATATTATTTAGGCGTAAATGTTAAAACGATGACTTGAATTGGTACTAGACAAAAATCTTTTCATTTCCACAATGTCAATATTCCAAATTAATATTTTGGCCATCTGTGTCCATTTGCTAATTAATTTAAGAGAGGTGGTAGTCTGGTAGAAGGTTTGGTCTTTCAATGATGAAATCCCAAAAAAATCAAGCGTACTACAAAAATGGACCAGGAAATAAGGCAACAGCGGTGCCTTGAACAACGAAACATAGGAACCAAAAACGGAAACGAAAAAAAAACCGTCAGAAAAAAGTCGGGTACAAAAGCCTTCTTATCGCCTCCATCCAAAAGAATAGTCTTCTCTTAGGAGATCTTGTCGAAACCTGGTAAATTTCGAGCTAATTTTTTTGGCCGTACGATAATTTCAACATCGTACCAATCCTCGCTACGCCAGAGCAAAGGTGAAGCAAGTTTAACAACCCTAATTTTGAGAAAAACTAACCACGAGAGTAATAGTATTAATCTTATAATTGAAATATACTAAAAAGAAGACCTGTGAAAGAAATATTAAAAATTAATTAATCGGACAACCTAGTGAAAAACTAGTGCTCCGCACGGCTCCGGCTCCGATCAAAACGGCTCCGGCTCTTTCCCTTTTTGCATCAAATAGTGAAAATGTTTTGTAGTAGTCGTCTACTATTAGCGGTATGCTTTCACAATTATTGTATACCAAACTGACGTTCATTTGTCTAAAATTTCAGTATGGACTGGTAAACGGTTTCAATCTCAAATTTCTGTAGTGTGTTCCTATTGGGTTTATATTTACTACATTTAGTCAGGGCATGAAATAAGTACAGGACACTGGACATTGTCCGATAAATTTTGCATATGTCCGATAACTTTTCAAAATCTTAGGGGGGTCATTGGACATTTGTCCGACAACTTTTTCAATAAACTTGGAATGTTCTTTTCTAGAAAATAAAAATATGAACATTTTTGCAAAAAATATGAGAGAGTACCGAGTTACTGAAGTTGATACTTGATAGTCTATTCTGTAACTGTGAATCTGTGCTGTGCTAAAGAGAGAGGGATATCCGCCTGGTGGGTAGTGGCGATCCGGGGATGCTGTGTTGGAGCCTCAAGTGCAGAAGCAGAAAGAGGCTTCAGTATTATGAATAATATAAAAACCAATAAGCGCGCTAGTATTTAAGTATTTTGCATGGTCCTTCCATGAGAGATTTTCAGTCAGAAAAATCTATTACAAAGAAAAGGGAAGAAGACTTGCCTGTAAAAATTAGTTCCTATAGTTATCCAAACTAACTTTGCATAGATCTCATTTTAAATTGATCAAAAGTTAATCAATTTTGATGTTTTTTGTATACTTTTATCTATTTTTGGCATTTTCGAAATTTGTTAAAAAAATTCACAGTGGGGGAAGGGGGGGGGACTAGGAATAGGTCAGAATCCCAGGTTATTTTCAATGGGAATATTTCAATTTGTTGTTGTCAAAAACATTTTTCGTTGCCATGGGAAAACGGTTGCCCATTGAATAAAATCCCTACCAATCCGCCGAGTTTGAACAAAAGCGGTGGGTTACACTTCGGGATGTCTCCTGTCAGTGACTGCATCCAATTTATAACTGATTTAACAAACTTCGGATTATTATGGAGCGCGATAGGTCGGTCATTAATATTGATATTGATAACGAATTAAAGACGAGGAAAATGATAATGGAACGTCTTCCTCTGATCAAAAGCAAGCGCAGTATAGAGTTTAAAAAGTTTGTTATGGAAAGTTTAAAAGACAAAATGTTTGGTGTTTCTGCGTAATTTCATTTTTAAAAATGAGTTTTGTATTTCCTTATATTAAAATACCCATAATAAAATGATTATGTAGTATTCGTTCATTTGTTAATTTATTGTTTCAATTGTTTTTTTAAGAGAATAGAGCCGGCTCCTGAGGCGGTTCCTTAAAAATCTGGGAGCCGACGTTTGGCTCCGGCTCCGGTTCTGGGTTTTTTAGGAGCCAACGTCGGCTCAAGAGCAAGAGCCGGCTCGGCTCTTTCCAAACAGCCGGATCTGCGGAGCACTATGAAAAACGCTGTACGATTCATATTCAGAATTTCTTTCAAAAGTCGCGTACCTCGATTTATTTGACTTTTTATCTCAAGTGGCACCATATTTTACGCTATTTCACGGAAAACAGGTTAAATTTGAAATATTTTTTTATTTTGTCAAAAATACTGTCAATAGTTCTAATTTGAATTAGCCGTAAATAATTTTTCTCATACAACTTTAACTAAGAAGGAGAGTACCCGAGGTGTTTATTGCAGATTTTGTTCAAAGTCGGCTGAAATGTAGACCAATATGATATATTAAATTTCCCCAAAGGGAACGTTGCACTACCCATTCGATTGGCCATGGCAACCGATAATGTTTTTGACCACTTAAAGCAAAAATAAGATTTTTTCCTTTTTTTAACCAAACATTACAATTTTGCCCCAAAAATGTTCCAATTTACCCAAACTTGATGACATTTACCTAAATTACACATTTGGTGATTTTCAAATTTTTTCAAAATTTTCGTAGGTCCCTGTGAAACCGAGAAAATCCCATACTTTTTTAAATGGAGATTTTTTTGGTTTTAAGTGGTGAAAACATTTTTGGTTGCCATGGAAAATCGAATGGGTAGTGCAACGTCTCCTTTTGGGAAATTTCATCTCTCATATAGGTCTACATTACGGCCGACTTTGAACAAAATCGGAAATAAACACCTTGGGGGCTCTCCTTGTAAGTTTAAAACCATTTTCAGATACTTTTCGTGGTTAATTTTAAATTATCTACCTGCCCAAGTTTTAAGTCAATTTTCCGACCAAATTCAAATCTTGATACTTCTCTTGGTACTCTAATTTTAAATTAACGACCTGGCAAAGCTGCCCTGTCTTGATTAAAATCTAGCGAAAGTTTGACAAAGCTTATCCTAGGCAAATTCAGTTTACCTTGGTGAGATACCTTCGTTTTAACCATTCATTTTCCCGTTCAATATTTCTGTTTAATAAAAGTTTCAGCTTCAGAGAATATGCCCTAAGAGAATGACAAATATTCATTCTCTATTTCGGCTTCTATTTTGACCGCCGTTTCACTGCTGAATTTATCTTTAATTTAATTAGAGTTCATTTCCGACTAGAGCCCGTATTTCGACTCCTCGGGGATATTAAATAGAGGCACCGGAAAGATGAAACATTGTATATTAGCGTATTTAATAAAGTTAAAACTAAAGTTCGCGGTAGTGAAACACAATTTCTTTCAATTGTATTTTTAAAAGTTATTTCTAACGCAACAAACAATTACCAAAAATTAATATAATTTTAATTTCTATGGTTTGAAGCCGTTTGTAAAAGTTCCAAAAGTTATGTTTAAATTTATTATTAACTAAAATGCAGGGTGTTTCAAAAGTTATGCAAAACGTTTAAGAAGTTATAAGGGGTTAGTTGAGAAGTATGCCTGTTTTTTCCCCATTTTAAAACGACGAATTAAAAGAGCGCCAGAGAGCTTTAAAGTGTGGCCTACTAGCCACTGGAAGTAGGCTGTAACAAGCGCAAAACCAAGCAGCAGGGAAACGCGAACATTAAGGTTTGGGTTCGTGTGATAGGTAAAAAAGGACTTTGTAAACAATTCGAGGTAACCAGCGTAAAAAAGTAATCTTAAACAGTATTTGAAGTCCCTGCTGCTTAGTTTTGTGCTTGTTGCAGCCTAATTACAGGGGCTAGTAGGCCACACTTTGAAGCTCTCTGGCGCTCTTTAAACTCATCGTAGGAAAATGGGCAAAAAACAGGCATACTTCTCAACTCACACCCTACAACTCCTTAAATTTTTTGCATAAACCTTTGAAACACCCTGTATATAATAATATTTTTTATACGAATTTATCGAGGCAGGGGAGGATAAAACTTTCTTTCGCTATGATCATAAGTAACGTAATTATTCATAAGTATGACTTAGTATAACAGTTCAATAGAAAATTTTTTCAATGATACTTTGTGGTAAAGGTTACCGTGGTAACTATTAGGATGCTACCGAGGTCACGCTGAGGTATGACGTCAAAATATCATCACCATCCGCTTTTCCGTCTAACTTCGCAAGTGTCAGATATTATTGAAGCTTGCTTTTTGAAAAGGTTGCCATGGAAACTAAATCTTGAGGTTTGCGCGATGAATTCTGCACGTTTTCAAACTTCGCTTCTACGACATCCTGTTCCCTTCTATCAGCCTTTATTTAGTCCCTGTTCGAAAGCTTTCAAAATCTCAACCAATCGTACCTAATACTCAAAGTTGGAAACGACATCTATCGTACCATCCAGACACTAGGCTAGAGCCGCCAAAATATCTAATACATTTGGCGGAAAGATCCTTGCACGAATTACCGGTAAATCATCGGCTGGAATTTTGAATTTTGCTTGTTTACGGTTGAATTTCTAAGTATACTAGCGTGCGTTATATAATTTTTCAAAATACCGTCTATTGCGTTTTATTTCAAAGTGATAATTAATTAATTAATATAAATAAAATTTAAAAACAGTTGTAATAATTTATTTTTTATACTACAAGTGAGGCATTCCTAAAAAATTCCCGTTTGGCGATTCCAGGGTAAGTATAGAACGGGTAATGCCGAGATTACCACGTTGACGTACATTTGATGATTGTTTAGGAGCATGATATTAAAAATTCGCAATAATTAAGCTTAATTCGGAGCATAATATTATTTTAAGCTTAAAAATAATAATCTATGGTAAATATTTATTGATCACTTTGAAATTTACGCAACAGACATTTCTAAAATGGATTAATATAACAGGCGTAGGAACCTTTAGGAATTCAACAGAAAATAGGCGAAATACGAAATTCCACCGCCGATTTACCGGAAAATCGTGATAGTATCTTTCCGCCATATGTACTAGATATTTTACCTTTCTTAACCTGCAACTGAGTATAAATATTTGTGTGTTGTTTTTGTTAATTTTCCCTCAACGGTTGGGTGAGTACTGAAGGCCAAAACGAAATATTTATTTTGGATGAGTTTTGTAAAATATTCTGTTTTTTTTTAATCATTTAAGCTAAATGTGAGATTATGGCACGCCGTTTAGGTCAAAATTAAAAAATATCGAAAAAAATATTTTGGTGTGTGAAAGAGTACTTTTGTGCGTGAAAGACTATTTCTGTGCGTGAAAACGTATTTCTGTGTGTGAGAAAAGTATTTCAGTGTGAGAAAGTATTTCTGTGTGAGAAAGTATTTCTGTGTGAGAAAAGTATTTCTGTGTGAGAAAAGTATTTCTGTGTGAGAAAAGTATTTCTGTGTGAGAAAAGTATTTCTGTGTGAGAAAAGTATTTCTGTGTGTGAGAAAAGTATTTCTGTGTGTGAGAAAAGTATTTCTGTGTGTGAGAAAAGTATTTCTGTGTGTGAGAAAAGTATTTCTGTGTGTGAGAAAAGTATTTCTGTGTGTGAGAAAAGTATTTCAGTGTGTGAAAAAAATTTGTGTTATAAAAATATTTTCTAAAATATTTTGCGGAAATAATAAACATAGATGGCACCCTTTGTATAACAGTAAAATAAATCATGGACGACCTATGCTCTAAAGGGACTTAGTAATAAGCCTTATCAAAAAATGGGATTCGACAACCGATAATAGCAGAAAAATCCTTCAGGGATGTATAAAGTTAAAAAATATTTTTTGTGTGAAAAATCTTCAGATCTTCAAACTCAACACACGCCTCCACAGTGTTTGGAAGACCCCAAAATGCGGCAGAACTTAAAAAATACCAGACACATTTGATAATTTCATATTTGTAACAAGGAAGTAATACGGAATAACGTAGCACCAAAATTTTAAAGCTGATTTTGGTTGTAAAATTAGAAAATATATCAACATTTTACCTTTTTTTTTAAAAAAAAGGCTATGTTTTTAACTTTTTTTGGAAAAATGAGGAAATTTTCAAGTTTTATTAATTTTGACCTGAATGGCGTGCCATATGAGATGCGATGTCAGTAAACTAGCGTCATCTATCCACGTATTAGATATACTCTGCTCGAACGTATCCAAATGTAAAAGACGAATTCATTAAAAAAGTATTTAGTAAATAGCGGATTCAACCTTGAAAATTGCAATCTTGACCTTCAAAATGTTTATCTCGAACATAAACTAAAACATGATAACAAAATAATTAATATAAACCGTACAATTTCGACCTTTAAATTGGTGATCCTGACCTTCAAAATGAGGATCTTTTAAATAGGAAAAATAGTCAATCATGGATATATAACGTCTTAGCCATACGATGGTATTTTGAGACCTTTTAGACGATAATATTTTTATTATGACGAATATTATAAAAGTATTTCCGGTTAAAGTTTCAAAGGAGTTTAGTTTTAATTTTTAAAGAAGGTTCAAGGGCGTAAAGCGGTGACCAACCTAAAGATTGGTTTTCAAAAGCGAAAAAACGCCGCTATGGCAAGCGCCAACTAAAGAACATTTGTGTTAGGTCTAAAGGCTGGTTTCACTTGCACCAAAATGCCACGACGGGGAGCGTCGATACAAAATATCACCGCCAGGGGCGGATTAACTCTTTCGGCGCCTCTAGGCTCAGAAAAATTGTGAGCTCCTAGGCATTGTCTAAAGGGTTGGTCAGCTAAGTAGGGGCGTATCGGTTTTTAATAATTGAATAAATAAATATATTTTAGTTTCTTCAAACGTTGATGGTTTTTACACACAATCCTAAGGATTTGTGTGTATTAGTCTCACGTACAGTGTAGCCGTTGCCGCCGATGACGCCGATGCCGCCGATGGCGCCGTGTCACGCATACCTCTTCAACGGTTAGGGCTAGACGTGTCAATGATATCTCGTTTGGATGTACAGACATTACCATTGATAGCCTTTTATAAAGTTTTCAAATCGGAGCCCAAGAAGTTGGGAATTTGCCCAATTTACTATTTTCGGTGATTTCCTTTATGTGGTAGATATTTTGTTTAAAATTAAGTCCGATAACGTTAAAAAAAATATTATTGGATAGGTTAGGATTCAGCGGACCTACAACTTCGGTTATATCAGTAAATATTAAATGTAAGTATAGTTTTCAGGGTAATTTACGGGACCCCAATTTTGGTGGTTTAATATTTTCGCCTAAAAATCTACATATTTAAGTCCAATTTTCACGAGAGTTATATTTTTGAATAGCTGTGGTTTACACTTAACCTAGAATTGCAAATACGTTCCTTAAATTTAATTCTAAGTAAGGTTTTTAATTAAAGGTTTAAAATTTATTATTATTTATTATTTATTTATTGCAATAATCTGCAACAAAAATAAAATAATAAAAAGAATAAATTTTATAACTTTTTATGTTAAATGTGTAGGGAAGAAAATAAATATAAATATGGATACCTTTGTGGGCAAAATTGGATCAAAGATTTTGTGTTAAAAATTGGAGGAGCAGTGGACTGTGATTTGAAAGGCGGAATGACGTCATTCTGTTGTTCACAGGAATATTTTTTAATACTTTAAATGAATTTGACATATTAATCAACAATAAAAACAATATATGTCCCTTTAAGGCTGCACATTTAACGAGCTCTAAACTGTTTTTTTCAGTTCGAAGAACTGTTTTTGTTATAATGTATATATGTGACCGTGGATATATTTTGGTTGCGATACCGGCGTTGCAGGTTGCTGTGAATAGCTCAAACAAACTTAACACATTAGAAGTATTGTGTGTATTCTGACCGTCGTACGACTTGTTTTTTACCTTTTCGGCGTTGTTTTAAGTAGGTGCAAGTCAAGTATTTCCCCCGTGGGGCTTTATCAGAGTTTTGGCGCCCTAGGCACGTTCCTACTCTGCCTAGTGGTTAATACGCCCCTAATCACCGCTAGGCCTATTACAATATTTTTGAGTCGTGGAGTTTTGATCCTAGTGAAAACCAGCCTGAACAGAGATTCTCCATAAACATTTCCTGTCGTTAAGTTTTTGCCATGAGTAACCCACTCACATAGAGTGGAAGGCCCTATGGAAGCGCGTGAAACACTTATCCTAACGGGCCAACTTGTTTTCGAGGCGTGAATAAATATAGTCCGAAGAGCGATGGTGTTGTTTTTACATTTTTTAGATTATAAACTTACTTTTTAATCCAGATATTGTACATGACCTTTAGGTCAACTTGTTTATTTCACGCCTCGGGGAGCAATTTTTAGACACGGGTGGCGGTTTACGTGAATATTTTCGAAACTTTTTGAAAAAAAAACACCATTTATGGTTGGCACATATTTCGTTACAACTTGGAAACGATTCATCCTACGGAATTGCGGTTGGTCTCATTCGATTCGGCACAAAATAACACGTATGGTTATATTGTTGAGGTTAACGGTAATAGTTAGTGTAGGGAGCTGTTGGCTCGTACGCGTGGCATGCAGGCCTGGCCACCACCCTCCTACGCATTGTAACCCGGCCACCTGAATTAAAGGCTTCAAAAGTCGCTTGATGACTTAGGCCTAAGGTGGTGCCTTGGGTATTAGCCTAGCTGATTATTATCCTGGCCAAATGGTTGATATAATTTTTCAACATTTAGTGAAATTTCGAAAAAAATAAATTTAGTGTACTTTTGGTCATAACTCCGAAACTATTAGTCCCAGCTTGACTCGATTGCTAAATTTAACATTTGGGGATTTATTTTTTCATATTAGAGAAAAAACCACGTGATTCAGTACAAATTCGACTCAGGGTGAAATTTACCATCGGGAAAAACACCAAACACGGCCCAATTCAGTGAAAGCAAATTTCGCGGGCTCCTGCCCCCTTGCCCCAACTCCCAAAAAAAACCTGTGTTGTCCACATCGCATCGCATCCTCAAAGTAGACACCAAAATAGAATTTTTAGGCCACATTGCAAGTTGGGACGAATTTTGCCGGTGAGCTAGCCTCTTTTACCCGTACTATAATGCTATATCCAACTTATAGCCACGAAGGCAGAAGCTAAAAGAGAGTGTTTTATTGAAGCACTTTGTAAGGTTTATTTATAAAAAAAGTATATATACTTCTTTTTTCGCAGCCGTTCGAAGAATGTATTTATTTTGATTTCGGGAGAATGAGTAATCCCACTCACCACCTAAAAGTAAGCTCCTTCCGCTCCAAAAAATCAAACCAAAACATAAGTATTCGCAAGCGATTGAAGCGCCCCCGGCGACGTTTCTCTTTCGCTCCTTTTCGCGTTAGGGGGAAATTTTACCATGACGTCTCAACATTAAGGTTAAATTATTCTCTAGATGAAATATTAGTATTTTAAAGCCTGGTTTTCACTGGGCTAAAGAACAGCGGAATTGGCTTTCCGCGCCGTTTGCGGAAAAATATTTTCCGCAAAATTTTACGGAAAGCTCGCGATATTCCGCGAACAAGCGCGGAATGGAAGTTCTATTTTTCCGAATTTTTAAAACGCAACGCAATGTGCTAACCAATCAGTGAAGATCATGCGTTGACGTCACTAGCTCACTACTCTCGGTTTGATTCAATTTGTTAGACATTGTTATTGTAATTTAGTCAGTTTATCACGATGACTTCTAAACAAAAAAGAATGAATGGTAGTCAACAGGAGTTATTCATAGAAGAGGTTCGCGCTTATCCTTATTTATATGACAAAGCAAATAGATGTTTTAAAAACCATGAAATGAAAGAAAATCGGTGGACTGCTATTGGAGCTATCTGTGGCGTCCATTTTAATTCGGTGAGTCAGTAAAGATACAATTTTCGAAACCGCCAAATTACAAACCGCTTGAAAAAATCCCCAGTGAAAACCAGGTGCGGAAAAGCTTTGGAAAATCCGCCGGAAATATTTTTGCGTAAAACAATTTTCGCCGTTTTTTAGCCCAGTGAAAACCAGGCTTTAGTCGGAAAATTTTCCGCGGAAAATTACCGAGGCCTTTTTTTCCGGAAAATTATCCGTATTTTTCCGAAAAAAATAAAAAAAAGTTTTAATTCCATGATTAGTCTAATATATTGTTTGCCAATTTAAATAAAGCGGCATTTTCGCCTAATCTAAAAGTAAAACTAAACCTCTAGACTAGTTTAAACTGATTAATAATGTAACACTATTAATGTTTTGTAGTATGATTACTGTTATTATACATTTTATATCGATAAAAAGTTAAAAACATTAAAATCCCTTAAAAAGTAATTTATGTTTCAATTTTTTATTTTTCCGATTTTTCCGTAAAAACTTCTGTAAATATTTCCGCATTTAATTTTTCCGGAAAATTAACAACATTATGAAATATTATCGACTAACTTTAAACTTTCTTCTAATCTCGTTTCAGTTTCAAATACATCAATATTATCTGGTTCAGCTTCCATTGGTTGGCCATGAGTAACTCTTGCTGCAACCCTTTCATCTACGCCATCTACAACGTAAGTAACGGGACAATTCAATTTTCTTCGTAGAAATTGACGAGATGGGGGGATCTATGGTCTCCCCAAATACTAAGATGGCCAAACCACCAAAACCTCCCGGAGCGTTTCTGTAAACCTCATTTATAAAAATAAACGAGAAACCCTTCGTAGAATGGAAGCCGAGTTAACGAAATAACCGGAAAGAAAAAAAATAACTTTGACAAAGCCTAGCTCTCTTCGAAAATTGATTGTCATCTTCTAGTTTTTTTGGTCCGTGTTCTTTTGACCAAAGGAGAAACCAAAATGAACCTGTTTTCTTCGAACAAACAAAGGTGTTCATTAGTGGTTGATTTTGTTCTCCATCAATTAGGTTCTCTTGTAAAAAATGTACTGTTAATATACAATGATTTCCGGGGTTTGAAAAATATATTTTCTTCGGTGTCACTAAAAAATATATCGAAATACATCTAGTAGCGACTTCGTAAAGTATACTTTAATATTTAAAGCTGTTAAATTACTGACTAACGCTTACTTTGGTGAGATAAAAATTAATTAATAAATCGTTAGATTCAATTGACCCCAAGATTGACCTTTAAAGAATTATCTTCGTGTCTAAGTTCCAAATAATTCGAATATTATATTTACCCAAAGATTAATTATTAAATCGTGACATTCAATTAACGTTTAGAAGCATTAGCTTCGTGTCTAATTGCCAAATATTTCAAATATTATATGTACACAAAGATGAATTCTTAAATTGATAACATTCAATTGACGTTTAAAAGTATTATCGTGTCTAATTGCCAAATATTTCAAATATTATATTTTCACAAAGATGAATAATAAAATTGTTAACATTCAATTGACTTAAAAAGGTTTATCGTGTCTAAGTGCTAAATATTATATTTACACAAGTTGAAATTGAAATTTCATGGAATGGATAAATTTCAATATTGACTGACAAGTAGAAATAAATTATAATGAATACAAAGCTTCCGAATTTTGACGATTCAAACTCCTTCACGAATATTTCAACAGGGGTATGCGATATACAAGGCTGCAAGTGTCTAACTTATGCTTATTATGTTACTTGTAGCTTTATTCACGCATTTTATTCATCTTAAATTGAAAAAATATGTCCTCTAAAACCAATACAAAAAATATTTTGCAATCGGTGTTATATCTAGTGTTATTTTCGGTCGGGAAAAACTGACACAAATAACAATTTGTATTTCGTATTTCGCGATACTGGTAAACTAACAATTCCTAAAGAAAAAATCTTTGTGTCAAAAATAACCGGATATTCCAAGATTAAATTGTCACATTTTGAACGTGAAAATAAACAGATACGTAGACGCTAATCCGGATAAAATTCACGGCTTTATATCGGAATGAAAATTAATAACACGAAACTAGGGTTTCCAAAATCTTTTAAAAAACAAAACATAAACTCTGCTGGAAAATACTGATAAGTTATATAAGTAGACGAATGGTGACACAAAGCCCCGAAATCAACGAAAATAGAGTCACAATTTTAAAGCAAGTAGCGGCTCCTGTCTGCAGTGCCGGCCCGAGGCAAGTTTTAGGATGGAGCGAGATCCGATCATGGCGCCCCCTTGCTTGCCCCTAATTTTATTTTTCCTTACCACTGAGGCGACCCTGAAACTTGGCGCCCTATGGTCTAGTTGCATTCGCTCCCACTAAATGTCGTTAGCGTATAAATGAAAAAAGTTGAGTAAGCATCAAAATAAATCCTTAAACGCACTGAATTTTCTCACATAGGTAGCTTTTAGTTCTTTTATTAAAAAGAGATGGCGATGAAGTCTATCGCGACGCGTGCTACGAGCTATTCCAATCTCACTTCAATCTTTATTGTAAAAGTCGAACCTTAAGAGTAAAAGTATATGTGGGAAGTAATGAACTATATAATAATAATAATAATATCTTTATTTGCCTTTGCAAATAAAGTTAAAATACAAAATTAAAATAGTTCAGCTTGAAATGGCGCGAAAGTAGACAATGGTAACTGTAGTCTTCCCCCCCCCCCCTTAAGGCGTGGCAAATTGGGAGCTTCTCGCGTTGATTTGCTTTTCGGAATAACGTGACTATTAACTTACTAAACACGTGGTTTCGGAAAGGCAATAGATCGCGGACAACTCGCCTTTGCTTTAAGTCCCCGGGAAGCGCTTGAAAATGGATAAGTTTACATTGTTCGAGATTTTTAATTATTTCAACAAGCTTTTCATATTGTTGTAATATTGAAATAATAACGTCGCTTTTTCAATCCGGTATAAGTACTCAAATGAAAATCAAACTAAATAAAAAAGTCGTCCATAGATTAGAATTTTTAAAAGTAAACCTATAATCGATCACCTGTTAAAGAAATGAGCCCATTTTGTTGGTTTCAGTAGAAAATTTGAAAGAAATCCAAATTATAAGTAAATTTTTACTATTCGCCACCGAAAACTTTCGGTGCGGACCGTGCGCCCCCTTTGGTTCGACATTGGAACCTAGATTGGTAGCGGCTAAAGTAGACGTTATTAGATTTTCCACATCTTTATTCGTAAATTTGACTTAATAGATAATGCGATTTGCATTTTAATATAATTTTTGAATCGTTTTCTTATATTTTGATAAGTTTATTTAAGAAAAACGTTCTTATGACTTTTTAGTTTGTCCGTAGTAGACACTATATCGTAGGCGCTACCTCGGAGAAGCTAGCGCCGTTACGCCACCTAGACTCGTTTCGGTCGCGAATTATCAAAAATGTATTTATTTATATTATTAGCATATGTAACATAATTACTCATAAGTATGCCACTGTAAAAATCTTCACTAACGGTTGGTTTCACCACGAACCAGTAAAAAGGTGGACTACGTTAGATTTTAACCTTTTTATTCATCCTAGTAATTTTGGGAGTCACAGTATTGGCTACTAACATATGTATTTAAGCCAATGGAAAACCTCTAAATTTAAAAGGAAATTTTGGTGTCGAAGTTTTAGTTAGACCAATGTAGCTTTATTGAAATTTATAAACTCTCTCGGCTTGTGCGGATGAAGTTAAATAATGAGTAGTTTAGAAAAAGAAAAGGTTGGGGAAAATTACCAATACGGTTCAGTGATCGCTTTCCGAAAATGGAACAGGTCGTCGAAGTGGGATATTCCATCAGCGTTATTAAAAACCGTACCAAGCCTAGAAGAGTTAGGCCTATACTCAAAAGAATCTGCAAAGAAGCCAAAGACTTCAACTTTGTAGATGCCCCAGAAAAGCTCAACCTGAATTTCAACAATTTTTTCAAATACACCTGATCTTTTATTTAACAATGCAAATTTATTTTAGAACCTGAGTCTCCGAAAACTTCATTAATTTGCACATTAATTGCATTAACAGCACTTGAGAGTATATTATAGTTCATTTTAGCTCCTAAGCCTTGGTTGGTCAAACCGGTTTGTTTAATAAAATAATGGCCGTTGGTTTATCAGACGTAGAGCTAATTGTGCGATGGCATAATCGGCATTTGAGATTCGATGACGTCAAATATGACATCAAATATGACGTCAAATATTACGTAGGGTACGGATGACGCAATATCTGTCAAACGAACCGTTAGTGATGAAATAGAGCCAGTGGCATACTTATGAGTAATTATGTTACAAATGTTATTTCGGGAGAACCTGACCGTAATGGCTTCAATCGCTTCGGATGACGTCAGTTTTAGGAAACCAATGAGATTCAGGGCTGATTTGATTTATTGCTTAAACTTAGCAAGTGGCGGCTCTATCAAAAAAGTAAAACAAGTTTACAAAAATGCTTCTAAAAGCGTCTATAGGTGGCAGAACCTTCCGAGGACTTAAGGCAAAGGCGAATTGTCTGAGATCTATTGGCTTCCCGAAACCACGTGATTAATAAGTTAATAGTAACGTGATTCCGAAAAGCCAATCAACGCCGCACCATATAGGCTAGATTTTGATGCTTACTCAAGAATATGACTGGGATTCGGAGCCAAGTTGAAAATCATTTCTACTTACAATTGTTAGTCAGTCTCCCAAAGTAGAAACAGAAGTCTATAATATGGTTCCATAAGTTTGTCACTTTGTGGAATATTCTATTAAGAGCTAGTAACGAAGTGACGTCATCACCAGATGGAAATCTCCCCCTAGCGAGGTGCTGTCTAAGGCGACGTGTGACGCGGGAGCAAGCGGACGCAAAACGGCGACGAAGCCCGTAATGCAGTTAATAGCTCTTAAAATTAATAGTAAAACTTTTACAATGGAAGAATAGGAAGTATCGCACTTATGTTAATATTATACACTTATGGTAGAAATAATTACATTCTTGCTCATCAGGGTCTGATTTACAAATTTGACGCCCTAGGCACTAATGAAAATGGCGCCCTTAAAATTAAACAACAAACAAACAAAAATAAACAATTTATTTGAAGAAAGAAATTTTCCGCCCCTAGACTAAAAATGTGCCGCAATACGCACGTGCGTAAGTGCATAACGGGAAATACGGTGATGTTGCTCATAATAACCCTTTCAACTATATAAATGAAAGAAAAACAACGGTAAAGTGGAGCAAAAATATGTAAAATAAAGAATCAGAAAATGTTTACCCATTAGCGGTTCTATTTAAGTTCTTTTGGATATACTGGTTGGCGAACGTTTTAGCAAGTAGGAAAGTGATTTTTATTACAAACAAAAACTTCTAACACTATTCTAAGCGATGTTTGCTGTGGTAAAATATATAAACAAATGTTCAACTGAGAAAATATTCTTAAATTTCCACGTTTTTAGATAATTTAAAGTTCCGGCGTTTCCGACTGCTGGCGCCATCTGCTAAGTCTTCGGGTCGCCCTCTAATGGCATTACTCCTGTGAAAGGATCTTCTCCCTTCTTTCTATTTTCCACAATTTTATTGATATTTAAATCGATGTAGAGTGTTTAATGGATTTGTAGGGTGGCTTTGGTTTTGCAGGGGGCTTTTACGCAACTTCAGATAATCAGAGGTATCAATGTATTAAATAAATTTCAATAGCTAGCCCCGCTTTTAAATTTTACAGTTATAATCTTCGAAAATACGGCGTTTGAAAAATCTGGGTCAAATTCAAGAAGCTCTTCACAGATCTGGTATTTTTCCAGCCGTACTTCCACCTCTTTAAAAAGGCCGATCCCCATTTGAAACATTTGAAAAGGGTAAAGCCATTAGATGCCGATTTTTAAACACCCGTAGCCTTACCAGATGGCGCTAATAGTCTGAGAAGTAGAACTTTTAGATTATCTAAATACCGCGAAAAATACAATTTTTTTCTTGTTTATGCCGAATTTTCTCCAAATATTCACATTAATCATCGCTTTAAAGAGCGTTAGAAGTTGTTTTCGTAATAAAAAAATTTAAATAAATAAATTCGTCGGTATTTATCCCCTAGCCACCAAAACTTTGAAATTGGTGCCAATAAAATCGTACCTCAAAGGTCTTCACTCTTAATGTTTGTTTCCCTGTAAGCGAAAGGGCTTCGCTCTTAATGTTTGTTTCCCTGTAAGCGAAAGGGCTTCGCTCTTAATGTTTGTTTCCCTGTAAGCGAAAGGCACTTCAATAAAACCATTCAAAGATTCGCTAGTAATTATTTATGCCATCTACTCAAAAACGACGAGTTTGTGAGCGTCGACCGTAAAACTTCGTGTTAGGCCTAACGGATAATTTTTGCGTCGGAGAGAAATAACTGTATTAAGCCGAACCAAAGATAATATAGAACTCCGTACTATAGATTCGAATTCTGGTAGCTTTCCGATTAAAGACTTTGTAACGAAGCGTTTACCCACTTCCAGCACGTGACCTCCGAAAAATTGGCCTCCATTAGTCGCTGTATTGTCCTATCACGGCCAACTTTGATGACGCGCTGTGTCGCGAACAGCGTGAGATCAAAGTTGCTATTGACGCGAGGCAGTTATTTCGAATCTACGAGGTTTACATTTTTTGGTCGCCGTTTATGCATTTTTAAACCTAATTGACTTGATTGGCCCTGAGTATCGATTGCAGTTGACTTCTTTTTCAAGCCAGGTGAATCTGGAAGTCTATTCTGTAAAAAATCAAAATTGACAAAAAAACTTTGATCCGTCAAAAAGGGCAATGGGCATATGGAGAAGGGGTGGATATCGAAATATCAAACTATCAATTGTTTTAGTTCAATTTTAAGTAGTGGCAGTATGCTGCGCTATATCCGATATTTTAGTCAAATCATAAAATAAATGCTTAAGTGGACTAAAAATATAAGTTTGTTTTTGGTGACCAAGGCTTAAATTTCCACGATCGACCGTATGTGGCAGCTAGGAGCAACAAACACAAGGAGAACGCAGCTAGCCTTTAAACACGCTAACGAAGGGTTGTGTACGAATTTCATTGGACGAGCGTCACGAGCCTTTACGCTGAACGTATTACGGGCGGGGGGAAGACATTTTCCGAATTTTCGCCGTCCGACGGCAGCAGGCGCTAAAGCGTCTAGCCAATGAAAAACGTACACAAGAAACTCCACGACTTTTGACGGGTTGCGTTCTCCTTGTGCGGGGTGTTGTAATTGTTGCTCCTAGGTGGCAGCAAGTTACGCTATATCCGATATTTTAGTCAAATCATAAACTAAATTTTATGCTTAAGCGGACGTAAAATATCGGTTTATTTTCGGTGCCCAAGGCTTAAATTTCCAAGAAACGACCGTATGTGGTAGGATTCCATTAAAATGACTAACGTTGGCATTACAGAACGCCAAGATTTTGAATTTGACAAATACTATCGATAGATTGATATTTCGATAGAAGCATCTTCGACACACGCGCATTGACATTTTTGACGGAGAATGATAGAATAGCCTCCCTGGTAACCGACGAACCGGAAATATTTCAATCAGCGATCGCCTTTCGCCACGCGGGGGGTGGTAGAGTAAAAAGAGAAGAGTTTTATTGAAGCGCCTATTTGCCAGTCGCTCTACACAAGTTATTTTTCTTTGCTTTTCCAGGAGAGATTTAACAGGGAATTCAGGAGAAAATTCCCTTGCTTTTACGGTCGAAGTCAGGACGGGAATTTAAACGATTCAGTGGCTGGACGTTCCACCAAACACAGTTTCAGGTATATTTCCAAATCAACTCGATCTTTATTGAGCGCCATCTATGAAGGTAAAAAACAGCAAACCTTTAAAATCTTTTTTATTTAATATTCGAAGAACCAACGTGAGCCGGATGTCCGAAACCAATCTGGTGCGTCTCGACGACAGGTCGGGCGGTCTGAGGGTACACGTGAAATTGACCCCGAGAAATTCCAATGGAAAGTTCGAAATGGAATGCGATATGGGGAACTCGTCTCCTCTGTGAATTTCCGAATTTCCAATCTTAACAAAGACCTTTCTTCGGTTCTCGTAATTATTCAAATTTCAACCGTAAAAATGTGAAATCCAACTTCTAAATTTTCCTAATTTTGGTGGATTGAAATATTTGCGGAATGCGTATCGTGATTCCGCTGAAAATGGAAAAGCTCAAAAGGTTTCGCGTTTCCACCAGATGGTATTCTCGAATACGACGAAGCTAAAGACGACCAATTTGTATTCAAATTGGAAACAGCCGGGCAGTGTTACCACGCGACCACGTTCTCGATATTTAACGCTGTCGAAGGCGCGCGTCATGGGATCAACCTGAAAAGCCGCGGATGCTGTTAATAGGTTTGTTTTGATAAAAACTCTCCAAGCCAGATTTCCAACCTGTATACTTTGTAGTGAATAACTGTCTCTAATGCTCTTATTAGTCGTCTAGTCGTCGCCTTAATCTTTTAAAGAATTTTTCCGCAACTGTTTTGATAAAATAAGTTTAAAGAAAAGAACGAGACAAATCACTCTCGAAAACGTTTATTTATTGTCAGGAAAAGCAGAAGCCATTAACAATTACCTTCTAAACCATTTGATCCTGTTTTTTGTAAAATTGCAATTTGCATTTTGGTCTCCGTCGATAATTTTTTTTTTCATTTTAAGTTTATGTTTGTCAAAATACAGCTATAAATACCGCTTTCAATCGATTTTCATATAACATATGTGCCTGATCAAATAATTATGATAGATCAGATATCAAATATACGTTGATATATTATGAACTCATTGCTAACAGAAAAACCGAACTGAGCTTATTTCAGATGCACACTTATCGATTTAACATATCCCCAGATTAAATTTCCTTCGACAACTGTTTAGCTAATTGAATCTGATGAGATGAATTATAGCCGACCAGTTCAGATCGGTTACATGGGATAATGATAATGAATCATATACAATTTGAGATCAGATTGCCGAGTGAGGGGAATATAAAATATGAACCTGATCTGACTGAATATCTTCAGATATCGGAGAATTGCGACATGAATATCTTCAGACCTCGGAGAATTGCAACATGAATATCTTCAGACCTCGGAGAATTGCAGCATGAATATCTTCAGACCTCGGAGAATTGCTACGTGAATATCTTCAAACAACGGAGAATTGCGACATGAATATCTTCAAACAACGGAGAATTGCGGCATGAATATCTTCAGACCTCGGAGAATTGCGACATGAATATCTTCAGACCTCGGAGAATTGCGACTTTAATATCTTCAGACCTCGGAAAATTGCGACATGAATATCTTCAGATATAGGATAATTGTGACCTGAATATCTTCAGAACTCGGATAATTATGACCTGAATATCTTCAGAACTCGGATAATTATGACCTGAATATCTTCAGAACTCGGATAATTGCGACCTGAATATCTTCAGACCTCGGATAATTGCGACCTGAATATCTTCAGACCTCGGATAATTGCGACCTGAATAACGTGATCAGTTGGCCGTTGGTAGCTATAGCTATAAAATAAGCATAATTGGGTGCGTTAATTATGAAACTCTGCATTTATGAATTACATTTCCGTCCGTCTTGTTCGTCAGATTTCACGAATGTCATATAAATGATTGATAATTATCCCTGTGCGTATACAATACAGTGTTATCTACATTACCAAAATCGAACTCTTGGCTCCTAAAGTCGTCTGCTAGACCATAACTAACATAATAACATAAGTATGACTTCCATAAAATCTTGCTGAGGTTAACTGTAATAGTGAGTGTAGAGAACTGTGGCATGAACGGCTGGCCACCACCCTGCTACGCAATTTAAATTGAATTAATTGTTTTAATAGTCGCTAGATGACTTGGGCCTACGCTGATTATTATTATTATTTATTAATAAAAATTATTACTATATTATTATTACCAAAAGTGGCATAATTACCAAAAGTGTGTCAATCGGACCTAATTTTTAATGAATGTTACGAGCGAAATACAAGTTGGGAGGGGAGAAGGGAAAGTATGCCTTGGGCAACGGGGTCTCGATCGAGAATCGGTTTGAAATAATTTTTGGATTGCCTCCAAAATTCGTCTATTGCTGACGTCACCCAGATGAGATCCCATTGATTTTCTATAGTATCTCATCTCAGTGACGTCACGATGTTCGTTAGCAACGAAGTTACCAACCTTAGCCCTTAGCAACCCCAGCGTATCGAGGCAACCTTTTATAGCCTAAAATTTACTAACCTTGTGCCTTGGGGAGGGAAGGAAGTTAAAACCAACAAATAACGCCTCGTAGTGAGGAACGGGGGAACTAAGTAGCACTGGTCAAAGTTAGTGTATTTTTTGGATTAACTAAAAAAAGATCCAGAGAGGCGACAATAAATAGTCTTTTATGTGGTCGATCTCGAGTCGAGCATTCATTAAACCTTTAGCATACGAAAGTACAGGGATTGTCACACTTTTGGTATTTATGTCACTTTTGTTATTACCAAAAGCGACATAAGACCCAAAAGTGTGTCAGAACGGTATAATGTTTAATGAGAGTTTGTCGCGAAGTAAAAAGAGGGAGTGGGAGAGGGGGTTGAAAATACGTCATCAAAATTTGTAATTTCCTCCACTTCAGCGCCGCCGAGTGAGGCGTTTTAGAACGTATGTCTACGGGAAAATAAATCGAAGAGAGAAAATCGCGGCAGACCATAGACTAAATATAAAGTTACTAGTACTATTCCAACTAGTAGTTTATGTAGTCTATTGTGAGACTAGCTCTCAGTAAATATTTTAACGGGCGCGAAGGTAGAGTTGACACACTTTTGGGTCTTATGTCACTTTTGTTATTACTAATATTACTAAACTGATTTTCAGAGTTATTACGCAATTAAGGTTTGGTACGGTACAGAGCTTATTGTCTAAAATATTCCCAAGCCAAAATACATTACAACCGAGATTTTCGGTCTGGCAGTGGTTAACTAAATCTCGGAGCGGATTCGACATTAAATCTTGTCTCCAAGAAAAATGTTCTATTACTTTGTGCTCTTATTAAAGCCTATAAATATGTGGTTTTACGGGGAATAGATAGGGGTATCTTAAAATTGTTTTCAGGTTTCATGGCGAGGGTTCTTAGCGACATCAATTTGAAAAAAAAAACGCTCTATAACGTCTTATATTCGACGTTATTTAAACCCAGCGCGTTTTTCGAGGGGTATTAGTGGCCCGGTGCCAATGAGTCCTTAGATATTCCAAACGTATAAATGCTACTACCAAGGACGATAGCGAACTGCCCAGTTCAGTTGTAAGTGCCGAAAAAAGTTCGGTCAGAAAATTAACATTGAAACCATGAAAAATGTCATACTTATTGTTATTATGTTTCTTATGCTAGACTTATATAAAGTTTTTAACAATGAATAGCGTGAGCAAAGGAAAAAAATTAACGACATTAATCTTTGCCAAATCTTTAACCTACGCACTTCAGTAACTAATTATTTGTATAGCATAAGTTGTAATATTTTCTTATCGTTCTGGGAGAAAACCACTTGCATTTGGATAATTAAAAATGTAGCTTAATTAAAAGTGTTATGTGTCTACCTTATCCGGATTTTAGTTAATTGGTTTCTGGACTTCCGCTTGCCATAATACGGGACACCTCCTACCTTTTAATTAAAGACAACGGTAACTTTATATACTTTGCGTTAATGAACGCGGCCTAAAGAAAAATCTTTAATGAGGAACTGCTCCATCTAAAGAAAGTTACTTTGACAAATAAATGAAAAATAAATAATGTTAATAAAATAAAAGAAAAGCCAAAAATAAGAACGTAAATAATGAATGTTCTCTGACATTGACTTTGTAAAGTATAATCATTATTAATAAAATTATGAAAAATGTTCTCGTTAAATTGCTGGACTGTTTCCTGATTCACATTTCAGTTACTTTATCAAATTAGAAATTTTTATTTTAGAGCAACAGGATTTTAGCGCCCCTACTGAGAGGATCGCCAAAGAGTTTCACCTTAATGTGATGCACGCGCCTAGCAACATTAGATGAGCGTCGTTCAGTCAACTGCATTTTAGTTTCTATAAGACTTCAGGCCTTTGGAAAGTTTTATAAAACTCATATTTGTTGAAAAACATATATGACATTATTAAAGTAAGCTGTGGTTTTTGTATGTTCAGCCTTTTGCCTATAAATAAAATTCCCAGAAAACTAATTCTCCTAACGTCGTGTACCCTTGTAGGGGTACGGGGGACCAAGGTTTGGTCACTGAGTTACTTATTGTCCAACCGAATTAAAACCACAGGATTCATTCTTAAAACTCTTTATTAAGCCAACGATTACAAATTAAACTAATACAGGAGGTAGGTCGATCGTTGATCGGTCCCCAGATTCGTAATGACCTCGGACTCTCCAGCACGTTCTTTATATCCATCCGAAAGCCCGCTGTTGTCGACCCTTGAACTCCAGATACGGCCGACCGCCGCTGGACTGGTGGCGCCATCTCTCCACTCCCGAGGGTACTATGAACGTAAACGAACCCACCGAGGCTTCCCGATACGGCTCCCCGTTACATCCTATAGGTGGAAATCTTGACCAAATTGGAAAATAAGTGACTGTAGACCCAACATATAATATAAAATTTATTTATAAATAAGTCGTGGCTGATATTCTTATTTCCATCTTGCGAAAAATAGTTTCAAACTAAAAATGGGAAAATAATATACAGGGTGTCTGATTTAGCTCTGACATCGTATTTTTCTCATAAACTATAAGTTTTTACCTCTCCGAGGGGACTTTGTACCCTAGGAGGGGTTATACAACCACCGTGTCTGTCTGTCAGGCCTGCGCCCTCTTTTGGTCATTGAGTATAGTTTAAATTTTAATCGGCCGGGATTCGAACCCGAGTCCTCTTGCACGACATGTGAGCGTTCTACCGCAGAACCACGGATACAGTTACGCTTCACTGAAAATTAAAACCTCTTCCGAGGAGAGGTATATTTTGGCTTGCCAACTTGTTTTTTGGTTTTGATTGAATCCCAATAGTTTAACCCCTCCCCCCCCCCCGTGTTTGGTTTGTGTGTTTTTTTGGTTTTGATTGAATAAAAACATTAATCCTTGGTACATTTGTGTTATGCTTAAATGTTAAAATGTGTTTTCTTACTGTACCCGAAAACTGCTATTACCTTCTATGACAATTTACAAAATCCAATTTTTATAGTTTTTGAGAAAAATGCGATGTCTGAGCAAAATTCTAACTGTTAATCTTTACATTTTTTAAGAAAGAAAAACATTCCATAACAAACACTCAATCCGCCCGATGTATTAAATATATTTTAAACATTAAATTTAAATTTGAACAAATTTCCAATAATTTTGTACATCTTAATAAACCCAAAGGAAAATTAATTTTTCTAGTTACCTGGTTTTGGAAATAAGGAAGCGAAACGCGAACACGTTAATATAAATTAATTTTCAGACAACCCGAATTTTGCAAGTTACCTGGTTTTTGAAATTAGGTAACGAAACTCGAACGAGTTAGATGGCGCCTGTAACAATTGGCACGAAATTAGTTTTTGACAAAAGTGCGTACGCGGGTTGTGGGGTCCCGCGATCGGGCCAGAAATCTGACTTAAAATTGAAATTTCTTAATGCAACCGAAATCGTAGTTCAGAAATGATCAGTACTAACTAAAAATATAATATTCAACCAAGTAGATTCTAAGGCGAAAATCGCCCAAAACCACAAAAATTGAAAAATTATTAACTTCTTTAAAAAAATAATATTGGGATACCGAGGCCGGTAAATGAAGCGTCGAACTAGATATCTTTGAAATTTATAACCATAACTGGTAAATAGTTATTTACGACACGGAGACATTGGCGGCATTGGCTACACTGTTACTTGAAACCAATACACACAAATCCCTTGGATTGGGTGTAAAAAGGACTTCGAGGTATAATCCTAAAGGCTGGCTCACACGGGAAGTGTTTTCCTGATTTCCTAGTTTTACCACCTTTTCCAGTTAATAATAATAATAATAATAATCAGCTAGGCTAATACCCGAGGCACCACCTTAGGCCTAAGTCGTCATGCGACTTTTGAAGCCCTTAATTCAGGTGGCCGGGTTACAATGCGTAGGAGGGTGGTGGAAAGCCCTGCATGCCACAAGATCGAGCCAACAGCTCCCTACACTTACTATTAACGTTAACCTAGACAAGTTTTTATGGAAGGGGAAACCGAAGAACTCGTGGGAAAACCCCTT
Source organism: Leiobunum rupestre (assembly GCF_980474605.1). Lineage (NCBI taxonomy): Eukaryota > Metazoa > Arthropoda > Arachnida > Opiliones > Sclerosomatidae > Leiobunum > Leiobunum rupestre. The sequence goes on along the minus strand of NC_143392.1, from coordinate 14,236,324 downwards.
AAACGGAAAAACGACTGTTCAGACGGACAAAATTTGCCGGATTTTACCGCCGCGAGCGCTGCCGGTAAACGAGAAAACAGAGAAAAAAATGTTGAAATACCTCTACTTTATTTTCCCGGTTTTTTGAAGCAATTTGAGTTCGAGCAATCAGCGAGCGTTACGCTGTCACGTGATACAAGGAGCAATTTTTAAAGTCTTTAAAAGTAGGCTTGGAATTTTTGCGTCTATCACGTGACGGCATAACGCTTGCTGATTGGTCGAGCCCAACGCGCCTCAAAAAAGGTCCTCCGCTTTCTTCATTACCGGCAGCGCTGGCGGTGGTAAAACCCAGCAATTAGGTCCTTAATTTTGTACAGTCAAATTCCTGTGCGGCGCAACGACAGCAAAAGGCGGTAAAACGAGAAATAGAGAAAACCAGGAAAACACTTCCCGTGTGAACCAGCCTTTACGTTTATGGCGCAAATTTCATATTTTTACTGCAACAGCTGACAGCTCAATTATATGGCAGACTCTATTTTGGACGAACAGCGCCACCAAAACAAATATATATTACAAAGGACGTTCGAAAAACGAATTTCAAAATTGAAGAAGTACAAAGCAATTAAAAATGTTTTAATCTACTGGGCTGCTTTCTCCGCAAACATTTAACAATCCTCAGAGTTCTGGCTCATTCATTTCAACCAACAACTAGGGTACTTACTACATGTTAGTGAACAAATAGTATATGACCATATTTCTTTGTAGACTAAATGGCTTGGGTGGCACTAGGATGGCTCTAGGGTTGAGAGGAGTATAAAAAGGGTGCACTGTACAGGAAGACCAGAGAGATTTGTTGGTTGTTGCTTAGTTATTATATACGAAATCTAGTTGTTCTATATTAAATCTTGTTATTATATACTAAATCTAGTTGTTATATACTAAATCTTGTTATTATATACTAAATCTAGTTGTTATATACTAAATCTAGTTGTTATATACTAAATCTTGTTATTATATACTAAATCTTGTTATTATATACTAAATATAATTGTTATATACTAAATCTTGTTATTATATACTAAATCTAGTTATTATATACTAATTTTAGTTATTATATACTAAATCTAGTTATTATATACTAAATCTAGTTATTATATACTAAATCTAGTTATTATATACTAAATCTAGTTAATATAAACTAAATCTAGTTATTATATACTAAATCTAGTTATTATATACTAAATCTAGTTATTATATACTAAATCTAGTTATAATATACTAAATCTAGTTATTATATACTAAATCTAGTTATTATATACTAAATCTAGTTATTATATACTAAATCTAGTTAATATAAACTAAATCTAGTTATTATATACTAAATCTAGTTATTATATACTAAATCTAGTTATTATATACTAAATCTAGTTATAATATACTAAATCTAGTTATTATATACTAAATCTAGTTATTATATACTAAATCTAGTTATTATATACTAAATCTAGTTATTATATACTAAATCTAGTTATTATATACTAAATCTAGTTATTATATACTAAATCTAGTTATTATATACTAAATCTAGTTATTATATACTAAATCTAGTTATTATATATTAAATCTAGTTATTATACAGGATGTCCACTAAAATATGGACCAAGGCGAATATCTCCAAAACAGTTTTAGGTCGCATAGAGTGTGTAGGGAAATTTTTTTTTTGAAAATTTAGATGACCTCGAACCATGTCTTCAAGGTCATCCAAAAACTATCTCGAGAACCGTAAGTGTTAGAAAGTTGGTTCCAATTAGAAAAGTGTTCCCCGTCACGTTTTAGGTTTACATAGCGTAGACTCAATCGGATTTGACCAATCAGAAGCCGAGAAATTGAAAGTTAATGAATTGAACCGGATTTCTGTAAGATTGGTGTGACAACAAGAATAAATTATTAATGCCTTCCGTGACATTTCAATTGAAATGTTGACAACACTATGAACTCCGTCGTTAAACGAGCTCAAGAATGTATCGTAGCCGACGGTGGCATAATTGAACCGTTGTAAACTACTCACCATTTATTTGATTTAGTCACATAAAAACTACTCAGACTATTTAATAATCAAACACTGAATTCATTAACCTTCAATTTCTCGGCTTCTGTTTGGTCAAATATGGTCAATTCAAAGTTATTGGAACTAATAATATGGCGAGCTAACATCTTTCTAATTGAAACCAAATCCGTAAACCCAACGGTTCTCGAGATAGTTTTTGCATGACCTTGAAGACATGGTTCAAGGTCATTCAATTTTACACTAGTTACTGTCCCCCTGCACGAGGAATGTTCCATAGAAATTTAAAATTTTCCAAGAAAAAATGTTTTTTAGTTATTTAAGTTTTTATTCACTATAAGCACTTAAACAAAGTTACATAGAAATAAAAGAAATTAGCACAAGGTTGCCAGGTAATCGGCAAGCGATGCACCCGGGGGGAACGAGTTAAGAACTGATGCTGCGTTCCCTCTTTGAACCGCAATAGCAATTCTTTGCGTGAGAAATTCCACCGATCGCGGCTCGCCGGTAACCTCACGAATTCGACGCCCTATGGCATGTATGAACGCCAAACCGTCCCGACCGAAGGAGCCGAGGGTTTCGATGGCGACGGCCTTAAACTTGTATCGACTCTCGAGGCCCTCGTATTTATAATTTTTAGTGGACACCCTGATCTGAAATTGATCACATTCTTTATGATGGTTTCATTGTGGTCTTTCAAAATGGGTGGACAACAAAACAGACCATATTGGGTTTCCCAAGCTCATCAATCCCGATGAATTTATCTCTTTCTTTCGCGAGAAACGGAGAAGGAAGAGTACTTTCAGAAACTTTGACGCGGTGATGCTGGCCTGAGATAAAGTGAGCGATTAACGGGTTCTGGAAACGATCCATCCGGATTCTAGAAGCAGATACAGCCACAGACACCCGAGGACGTGAGAAGCCAACTCAGTTGTATAAAGAAGAAACCTTCCCGTATTCCCTTCTTCTGAATTTCATAATAGGCAATATCGACGTCTAGCTTTCGCGTGACGTCACCGTTTGTATAGTAGAAAGTATTGGTAGTCGAAATTTCCCCCGTTATGTCATGCCTTTGGGCCATGGTCACCATCTTGTCCAAGTTTCTCGCGAAAGTTTCGTATAAAGCGGACAGCCGGAGAAAATCATTACTATTTGAGGGGAAAAGAGATGAATTATCGATCTGAATGCCGCTTGCATTTTGGCGCCCAATCTCTAACGACCGAAATACTTAACGTGCGGACGGAGAAAGGCTCTTTCGCCGTCTGTCAATTTCCTGATATCGATAATCATCGAAGAAAAAGTAAAAATGGAAGATAAAGTAACGACCAGATTAGGGAGAAACTTCGGAATAAAGATGATCCAGCCGTTAGCCCCCATACACGTTCCATTTTGGTTCCGAATGTTCCTCCGAAAAACTGTTGCTTCCGATGATAAAGTATGGCATTGTCCGAAACCTAGACTCAGGGTCGTATTGGCCAAATGCATTTGACTCACGGAATCTCCATTATTCATAGAAATCGATCTATTCGTAGGACTGTTCGATTTCTGACGTTAGATCGGTGCTTTGCTTCTTTTAGTTGATAGATCGGTTTTTTACTCTTAACTCTTAAAGGTAATTTTGTCGCGCCCCCAAGGTTAACATTAGGGCTGTGCGAGTAGTGGTTTTATGCAATCGAGTTGGGTACGGAGTACCTGAAAACCTTTCCATCGAGTGTCGAGTCGGGTAGTATTTTTGTCGAGTCGGGTAATCGAGTACTCGATTAAGCCAAAAATGTATTTATTCGAGTAGTCGAGTAGTTAAGAAAAACGTTCGAATTTATTTTCGGGTAATTTTCTTTAATAATTAATAATGGTAATTCTTGATTATTCATAACTGTTTGAAACTTGATATATGATAATAACGATTTAAAACTTACCAATTCATAGATAGGTTAACTGATTAACTGTAATATTAAACATTCAAACTACTAAATTGATATCTAAGTATCCTAAGCCTAACAGCTCCGTAACCGCAAAAACGTCATCCGAACTCAATGAGACGAAAATAAATATAGTAATGTCAGAGCGTCGCGTAAAAATTTAGTAAAATACTCGTCGAATAGTTGAGTACCCGAACATGATGGGAAAAATAACAACCTAACGAATTCAGCAAGGCGGCTTATTAGAGTATTCGAGTACCCGAATATGTAAATTTTCGATACTCGATAGTCGACGAGTATTGCATTTTTCTTAATCGAGTTACGAGTTCGGGTACCCGACCTAAAAAAATGTTAACATAGTAGCCGCTGCCTCTTATGGCTTCTGATATTTTCAAGGGTGCATAGTGGTTTGTTGCGGAGGTAATCCGTTAAATTTGTTCGGGTCTAGGTGAAAATAAACATAATTTTTAATTTATTCGTTAGTTTTTAATATTATATTCTTTTGGATGACCTATCAGCCGAAGTAGCACGTTTGTTTCCCCAATAAAGTTTTTATCGTTAAAAAACGTGGGTCATTTAACACACATTATTTCGAGTTTTGTGTGTGTACCTTTAGGCTAAACGGCTCTTCGCATCGTTTTGGATATTAAGAAAATTGATACATGGACCCAAAGGTGATATCCTGTTCTTGCGGTCGCCTTATCAATTTTGGGTACTTGGTGCCCATAGTACATCAGTCGATAGGTCATATCGTGCCCTTGCTTGCGCTATATCAAATTGTAAATTATTTTAACCAGGTTAGTTATTTTAAAGATATTTTCAATACATTGAGGGATTGTACGTACCCAAATGTCCCTGACATCTTGTTTACTTCGACGCGGTTTTATATAACATTATTTGTACTCTTAATAAATTATTGGGAAGCAATTAATTATTAATTGTACCTAAAAGGTAATTACAGCGAAAAACATATACAAAACTTTAACCGCGGAACTTGACGCTTTCGACGTTGAAATCGATCAGAGGCGAAAACTGGTGCGTGCCATTAAACGAAGTAATAAAATAATGTTTATGCCCCGCCTCCAACACTATATGAAATTAAGCAAAGCCCCGTAGAAGTTTAAACTGGAACGTCTGCAAAGCTCCGTGGAAGTCTAGACCAGCCCGTTATCACGTCGTCTTCTTTAAGCTAATAGCCAAGGCACGATCCTGGAACTTAAGGAGTAAATAAACCAAACTTTTGTTGAAAGGTTCCTTATTTTCCCGTAAAACGAAGAATCCGATCGCGTGCACATTTTCACTTAGATAAAAAACAAGAAAACATGTACGGTATACGAACGGTGTTATCAGCGGAATAGTGTTTTGATTTATAAAATGCACAGTTGAATGGTAACAATTACTCGCAGTGGTTATTTTCAGCCTTGGAGATTTCAATAGTCCAAAGATATCGACCTATATTTACGATGTCGTTAAATTTGACAATAAGTACCTTTGACGTAAGTAACAGCATTTAATTAACAGGTTAATCCAGCACTAGAAAATTAGAACGCGGAACTTGTATTAAAAACAGTCTATTTGCGATAAAAATATGTTTACGCTTCCCCATATCGTTTCTAGCACGGGCTTAAACTTTCCTAACATTTTAAAGGTACGTAATATTATTTGTAAAACGGGTAAACAAACATCTGAGAGACAAGCCAGTCAGGTTGAAAAAGTTAATTAATCTAGGACTGAATTCGTCCCTGTCGCATTAAGCCCGTTTAAGTTCCTTAATCTAGGACTGAATTCGTCCCTGTCGCATTAAGCCCGTTTAAGTTCCTTAATCTAGGACTGAATTCGTACCTGTCGCATTAAGCCCGTTTAAGTTCCTTAATCTAGGACTGAATTCGTCCCTGTCGCATTAAGCCCGTTTAAGTTCCTTAATCTAGGACTGAATTCGTACCAGTCACATTAAGCCCGTTTAAGTTCCTTAATCTAGGACTGAATTCGTACCAGTCGCATTAAGCCCGTTTAAGTTCCTTAATCTAGGACTGAATTCATACCTGTCGCATTAAGCCCGTTTAAGTTCCTTAATCTAGGACTGAATTCGTACCTGTCGCATTAAGCCCGTTTAAGTTCCTTAATCTAGGACTGAATTCGTACCTGTCGCATTAAGCCCGTTTAAGTTCCTTAATCTAGGACTGAATTCGTACCTGTCGCATTAAGCCCGTTTAAGTTCCTTAATCTAGGACTGTATTCGTCCCTGTCGCATTAAGCCCATTTAATTTATGTTTAACAAATATTAACTTACATTTGAAAATCCTCAATTTTATCTCGAATTTTAGACGGTGCTTTAAATATTATTACTAATAAATAGGATTTCAATCTAAATTCTACAAACTACATGAACAAACCTAAATTGGGCCGAAAACCGTTTATTTTAGTTAAGTAAGAAGTGATGGACGCTATCATCTCATTTTGAGCGCAAATTTCACTGCCCAAAAAAAAAGAGCGAAAACAGAGGAACCAAAATTTGGCCTCTCAAAAATGAGGAAAAGAGAGTCGCCAAAGTGTTGCCGCTCAAAAAGGAGTGAAAGAGAGGGGCCAAAATTTTGGAGCTCAAAAAAAGAGCGAAAAGAATGGAACCAAAATTTGGTCTCTCTAAAAAGAGGGAAAGGAGGGAATGTTTCCGCTCAAAAAGAGCGAAAGAGAGGGGCCAAAATGTATCCACTTTAAAAAGAGCGAAAGAGAGGGGCCAAAATGTATCCGCTTTAAAAAGAGCGAAAGAGAGGGGCCAAAATGTATCCGCTTTAAAAAGAGCGAAAGAGAGGGGCCAAAATGTAACCCGCTTTAAAAAGAGCGAAAGAGAGGGGCCAAAATGTATCCGTTTTAAAAAGAGCGAAAGATAGGGGCCAAAATGTATCCGCTTTAAAAAAGAGTGAAAGAGAGGGGCCAAAATGTATCCGCTTTAAAAAAAGCGAAAGATAGGGGCCAAAATGTATCCGCTTTAAAAAGAGCGAAAGATAGGGGCCAAAATGTATCCGCTTTAAAAAGAGCGAAAGATAGGGGCCAAAATGTATCCGCTTTAAAAAGAGCGAAAGAGAGGGGCCAAAATGTATCCGCTTTAAAAAAGAGCGAAAGAGAGGGGCCAAAATGTATCCGCTTTAAAAAAGAGCGAAAGAGAGGGGCCAAAATGTATCCGCTTTAAAAAGAGCGAAAGAGAGGGGCCAAAATGTATCCGCTTTAAAAAGAGTGAAAGAGAGGGGCCAAAATGTATCCGCTTTAAAAAAGAGCGAAAGAGAGGGGCCAAAATGTATCCGCTTTAAAAAGAGCGAAAGAGAGGGGCCAAAATGTATCCGCTTTAAAAAGAGTGAAAGAGAGGGGCCAAAATGTATCCGCTTTAAAAAAGAGCGAAAGAGAGGGGCCAAAATGTATCCGCTTTAAAAAGAGCGAAAGAGAGGGGCCAAAATGTATCCGCTTTAAAAAAGAGCGAAAGAGAGGGGCCAAAATGTATCCGCTTTAAAAAGAGCGAAAGAGAGGGGCCAAAATGTAACCCGCTTTAAAAAGAGCGAAAGAGAGGGGCCAAAATGTATCCGCTTTAAAAAGAGCGAAAGATAGGGGCCAAAATGTATCCGCTTTAAAAAAGAGCGAAAGAGAGGGGCCAAAATGTAACCCGCTTTAAAAAGAGCGAAAGAGAGGGGCCAAAATGTATCCGCTTTAAAAAGAGCGAAAGATAGGGGCCAAAATGTATCCGCTTTAAAAAAGAGCGAAAGAGAGGGGCCAAAATGTATCCGCTTTAAAAAGAGCGAAAGATAGGGGCCAAAATGTATCCGCTTTAAAAAGAGCGAAAGAGAGGGGCCAAAATGTATCCGCTTTAAAAAGAGCGAAAGATAGGGGCCAAAATGTATCCGCTTTAAAAAGAGCGAAAGAGAGGGGCCAAAATGTATCCGCTTTAAAAAGAGCGAAAGAGAGGGGCCAAAATGTATCCGCTTTAAAAAAGAGCGAAAGAGAGGGGCCAAAATGTATCCGCTTTAAAAAGAGCGAAAGATAGGGGCCAAAATGTATCCGCTTTAAAAAGAGCGAAAGAGAGGGGCCAAAATGTATCCGCTTTAAAAAAGAGCGAAAGAGAGGGGCCAAAATGTATCCGCTTTAAAAAGAGCGAAAGAGAGGGGCCAAAATGTATCCGCTTTAAAAAGAGCGAAAGATAGGGGCCAAAATGTATCCACTTTAAAAAAGAGCGAAAGAGAGGGGCCAAAATGTATCCGCTTTAAAAAGAGCGAAAGAGAGGGGCCAAAATGTATCCGCTTTAAAAAGAGCGAAAGATAGGGGCCAAAATGTATCCGCTTTAAAAAGAGCGAAAGAGAGGGGCCAAAATTTATCCGCTTTAAAAAAGAGAGAAAGAGAGGGGCCAAAATGTATCCGCTTTAAAAAGAGCGAAAGATAGGGGCCAAAATGTATCCGCTTTAAAAAGAGCGAAAGAGAGGGGCCAAAATGTATCCGCTTTAAAAAGAGCGAAAGATAGGGGCCAAAATGTATCCGCTTTAAAAAAGAGCGAAAGAGAGGGGCCAAAATGTATCCGCTTTAAAAAGAGCGAAAGATAGGGGCCAAAATGTATCCGCTTTAAAAAGAGCGAAAGAGAGGGGCCAAAATGTAACCCGCTTTAAAAATAGCGAAAGAGAGGGGCCAAAATGTATCCGCTTTAAAAAGAGCGAAAGATAGGGGCCAAAATGTATCCGCTTTAAAAAAGAGCGAAAGAGAGGGGCCAAAATGTATCCGCTTTAAAAAGAGCGAAAGATAGGGGCCAAAATGTATCCGCTTTAAAAAAGAGCGAAAGAGAGGGGCCAAAATGTATCCGCTTTAAAAAGAGCGAAAGAGAGGGGATAAAATGTATCCGCTTTAAAAAGAGCGAAAGATAGGGGCCAAAATGTATCCGCTTTAAAAAAGAGCGAAAGAGAGGGGCCAAAATGTATCCGCTTTAAAAAGAGCGAAAGATAGGGGCCAAAATGTATCCGCTTTAAAAAGAGCGAAAGAGAGGGGCCAAAATGTATCCGCTTTAAAAAGAGCGAAAGATAGGGGCCAAAATGTATCCGCTTTAAAAAGAGCGAAAGAGAGGGGCCAAAATGTATCCGCTTTAAAAAGAGCGAAAGATAGGGGCCACAATGTATCCGCTTTAAAAAGAACGAAAGAGAGGGGCCAAAATGTATCCGCTTTAAAAAGAGCGAAAGAGAGGGGCCAAAATGTATCCGCTTTAAAAAGAGCGAAAGAGAGGGGCCAAAATGTATCCGCTTTAAAAAAGAGCGAAAGAGAGGGGCCAAAATGTATCCGCTTTAAAAAGAGCGAAAGAGAGGGGCCAAAATGTATCCGCTTTAAAAAGAGCGAAAGAGAGGGGCCAAAATGTATCCGCTTTAAAAAAGAGCGAAAGAGAGGGGCCAAAATGTATCCGCTTTAAAAAGAGCGAAAGAGAGGGGCCAAAATGTATCCGCTTTAAAAAAGAGCGAAAGAGAGGGGCCAAAATGTATCCGCTTTAAAAAGAGCGAAAGAGAGGGGCCAAAATGTATCCGCTTTAAAAAGAGCGAAAGAGAGGGGCCAAAATGTATCCGCTTTAAAAAAGAGCGAAAGAGAGGGGCCAAAATGTATCCGCTTTAAAAAAGAGCGAAAGAGAGGGGCCAAAATGTATCCGCTTTAAAAAAGAGCGAAAGAGAGGGGCCAAAATGTATCCGCTTTAAAAAGAGCGAAAGAGAGGGGCCAAAATGTATCCGCTTTAAAAAGAGCGAAAGAGAGGGGCCAAAATGTATCCGCTTTAAAAAAGAGCGAAAGAGAGGGGCCAAAATGTATCCGCTTTAAAAAGAGCGAAAGAGAGGGGCCAAAATGTATCCTCTTTAAAAAGAGCGAAAGAGAGGGGCCAAAATGTATCCGCTTTAAAAAAGAGCGAAAGAGAGGGGCCAAAATGTATCCGCTTTAAAAAAGAGCGAAAGAGAGGGGCCAAAATGTATCCGCTTTAAAAAAGAGCGAAAGAGAGGGGCCAAAATGTATCCGCTTTAAAAAGAGCGAAAGAGAGGGGCCAAAATGTATCCGCTTTAAAAAAGAGCGAAAGAGAGGGGCCAAAATGTATCCGCTTTAAAAAGAGCGAAAGAGAGGGGCCAAAATGTATCCGCTTTAAAAAGAGCGAAAGAGAGGGGCCAAAATATATCCGCTTTAAAAAAGAGCGAAAGAGAGGGGCCAAAATGTATCCGCTTTAAAAAGAGCGAAAGAGAGGGGCCAAAATGAATCCGCTTTAAAAAGAGCGAAAGATAGGGGCAAAAATGTATCCGCTTTAAAAAGAGCGAAAGAGAGGGGCCAAAATGTATCCGCTTTAAAAAGAGCGAAAGAGAGGGGCCAAAATGTATCCGCTTTAAAAAGAGCGAAAGATAGGGGCCAAAATGTATCCGCTTTAAAAAGAGCGAAAGAGAGGGGCCAAAATGTATCCGCTTTAAAAAGAGTGAAAGAGAGGGGCCAAAATGTATCCGCTTTAAAAAGAGCGAAAGATAGGGGCCAAAATGTATCCGCTTTAAAAAGAGCGAAAGAGAGGGGCCAAAATGTATCCGCTTTAAAAAGAGCGAAAGAGAGGGGCCAAAATGTATCCGCTTTAAAAAGAGCGAAAGATAGGGGCCAAAATGTATCCGCTTTAAAAAGAGCGAAAGAGAGGGGCCAAAATGTATCCGCTTTAAAAAGAGTGAAAGAGAGGGGCCAAAATGTATCCGCTTTAAAAAGAGCGAAAGATAGGGGCCAAAATGTATCCGCTTTAAAAAGAGCGAAAGAGAGGGGCCAAAATGTATCCGCTTTAAAAAGAGCGAAAGATAGGGGCCAAAATGTATCCGCTTTAAAAAAGAGCGAAAGAGAGGGGCCAAAATGTATCCGCTTTAAAAAGAGCGAAAGATAGGGGCCAAAATGTATCCGCTTTAAAAAGAGCGAAAGAGAGGGGCCAAAATGTGTCCGCTTTAAAAAGAGCGAAAGAGAGGGGCCAAAATGTGTCCGCTTTAAAAAGAGCGAAAGATAGGGGCCAAAATGTATCCGCTTTAAAAAGAGCGAAAGAGAGGGGCCAAAATGTGTCCGCTTTAAAAAGAGCGAAAGAAAGGGGCCAAAATGTATCCGCTTTAAAAAGAGCGAAAGATAGGGGCCAAAATGATTGCCGCTTAAAAAGATCGAAAGAGAGTTGCCAAAATTTTGCCGCTCAAAAAAAGAGCGAAAGAGAAGGGCCAAAATTTTGGAGTTCAAAAAAAAAGATCGAAAAGAATGGAACCAAAATTTGGTCTCTAAAAAGAGGGAAAGGGGGGAATGTTGCCCATCAAAAAAGAGCGAAAGAGAGGGGCCAAAATGTTTGCCGCTCAAAAAAAGAGCGAAAGAGAGGGGCCAAAATGTTTGCCCCTCATAAAAGAGTGAAAGAGAGGGGCCAAAGTGCTGCCTCTCAAAAAAGAACGAAAAGAGAGGAACCAAAATTTTCTGCTCTAAAAAGAGTGAAAGACTAAAGCAAAATTTTGCCCCTAAAAAAAAGAGCGAAAAGAGAGGAGTAGCGCTAAAATAAAATCATTATTGCTATATATCAAGATAATCTGGTGGAACATTTCGAAAATATATAAATTTTAGGTGAATATTTTTAAACTAGATAGTTCTTGGTAACCTCCCTAACTTCTGATTTTTGATATAAGCCCGAGCAAAAAAGTGTTCAAAATTGATCCACCATAGTGGTAAGGTAATATACAGCGCGTTAAAGCGAATAGAACGGCAGGTATTTGGTGTGGAACACTAACACTTCCAATATTGACCTTTCTGTTATACGGCCTTAGATTTTTCTGGCGCTAGTTAGTGAATTCTTGCTCAAATGGTTAGGGATCTTCCATAAATAATGCGTTGAGGTTATATTCTCTTTAACTTTCACTAGCCTAAAAGGTCTATATATATGTAAATTTAGCATCCGCCTTGGATCATTGTCAGCAAAAACCAAGACGGTGTGGAAATGTACTCCGGAGCGCTGATTGATTTGGTTCGATACACTTCGAATTCTCTCAATTTCAAGTTAGTTTTTTCAGTTTTTTATTACCATCAAGAACCCATAGAAGTAACTAAGAACTGTAGAAATATTATATAGTGGTGTAGTCGGGCCAGGGCGGGGCAGGGCGTCGCCCCGGTGCTTTTCTCAAAAGCAGGGCGCCGCCCCGCCTTGGTTTTTCCATTTTGCCAGGGCGCACCCTGCTTCTTTTTTCAACTTGCCAGGGCGCGCCTTGCTTCTATTTCGTAAATCATTTTTTCTCGAATAAAGGGTGTGTGAATTTATTATAAATTTTGGTCGCAGGAAAATACCATAACAATTTCAAATCGTTACCTAGGTACGGCCAGCTTCGATCACGTTAAAAATTGAAGTTGGACGTACATTTATAGATTTAAGATTTATTGGTAAACCCATACAAAGTACAACCCCTTGAAATCGGGGCGGCTCACCAAATTAAAGGGAGCACGGTTTAAAAAAATACACAACATTAAACCAAATATATAATATATAGTACTAAAAAGTATCAAATATAAGTTACCGTATGCAACAATAAAATTATATATATAACGAATAAACATTTAAATTCCTAAATATTTTCACGACGCCACTTATCTTTATTAGCCTTCCAGGTAACCAGAATGTGTTTAACTATATACAAGTGATGGAAATTTCTCGACAATCCAAGGGCTTCCTCTAAGGAGATTTCCGGGTTCCGCACGCGCCATTCAAAGATATCTTCATCGCTTTCACCAACCGCACAATGAAAGAGTACATGGGCGATGTCTTCATAGGCATTCCCACACAGCTTGCAGGCCGGTTCAAAACCAAACAAACGATGTTGCCTCTCTCCTGTCAGAAGGCAGCCCGTTCTAGCGTCAAACAGGAGGCCACTACACCAAGAACCATCATAACACGATTCGGTTTGTGGCTTCTGTTTCACTTGGTAGAGCTTCAGACTATTGTTGCTTTTGACATCATTACGCCAACGCCTCTTCGCCGCTTCATGAACAACTCGCACTACTACAGCAGCCCATTCTCTGTCGTTCGTCGCTGTATTCCGGGTCGTGCCATTGCCATAGACACGATCAAGCTGTGCCATACGCTTAAGTAGCCTGGTCTCAACTCCTTGAAGCCTCAGCGATCTAAAAACTATGCCAGGAAGCATGGACGCCGGCATAAGTAACAGCCGCCCTAGGTATTTCAGCTTATTCGTAGCTTCACGTTCCTCCATGCTGCTCCAACCCATTTCACCTTTAATTGCAGCCTTAGCCGCGAAAGGGCCCGCCGAAAGTGCAGCACGGCCAACTTCTCTCTGAGCATATTCAAAGGCTGTGATTGAGACCCGGGAATATGGTAGAACATCGTTTGCATACGTGATGGTGGGTACCGCCACAGCTTTTCACAAAGTCCTAGATACACTATATTTGTTATATGATCCATCCGCCATATTCTTGACCACCCACCGTAGACGAGTAGCTTTAGCTACAATGTTGCGCTTATGATTTTCCATATAGTTAGAACAGAACAGGACACCAAGATAGCTTTACTCTTCCACCACTTCCAAAGAGGCGTTTTGCAACGTAAAGGGGACCGGGCTAGCTTCCAAACATCAAAACTTTTGATTTCTCTGGGCTAAACCTTAACGCCTTGGAATCAGCATAAGCAGAACATCTATCCAACAGCTCCTGTAAATCCGCCGCAGAATGTGCCAAGAGAAGAATGTCATATGCAAACCGTAAGCAAGGGATCGAAACTTGGCCAACAGAGGCTCCTTTATCCTTCTCCAACTTTTCGATCTTAGCGCCAACTCCCGACTCGGACAAACTCACCGCAAGGCCATTGATATAAGAAATAAACAGTACGGGGGACAATGGACACCCCTGACGCAAACCTACACCACACCTCAACGCCTCAGTAGTAACACCTTGGGCTGTGTATATATACGAGCTATCAGCGTACAGTTTTTGAATTTGGCGAACGACACGCGGGACAAAGCCGAAGTCACGCAACGTTTTCCACAACTTATCATGATTGACACTGTCGTACGCCTTGTGAAGGTCAAGAAACGCAGAAAATAGAGAGCCCCTGTTTCTGATAGAGTTCAACCAGCTGAGAAAGCACAAAAATATTGTCCGAAATCCTTCTACCTCTTCAAAAACCATACTGAGCTTCATCGAGCAAGCCGTTTATTTCCATATACCCGCTAATTACGTTCTTTCCAAAGTATGGCATACACTTTGTAGAAGACCGACGTTACTGCTATAGGACGATAGGAACTGAGTTCTTCCTCAGCCTTTCCCTCTCCTTTGAAAACCATAGTAACACGTGACTCTTTCCAGCTATCCAGAATATCATCTTGATGCATAATTTCGTTAAACAGAAACTAAATACAATCCTTTGCCGGTACAGCCAACTTCGATTTCGCGCGTAATCGAAGTTGGCTGTACCCAGGTAGCGCCCCGGTTCTTTTTATTTTAGGACTACACCACTGATATTATATACTGGCACCATGAAGTTGTACTTCTCAAACTAAGGGAATCGACTGGCACCCTCTAGTGCCTACATTTCCATACAGTTTACGAAATTAAGTCTAAAAATTATATTTTATTATTATTTATTGTTATTATCATTATTTTATAATTAAAAATTATTATACTTCAGTCAGAAAATTTAATTTCAAAAAATTATCTTCACATTTTTAAATCTTCTATCAGAGTGGGAAAAATGTTAAGATGGCGCTGAAGACAGGTTTATTAGGGCGTTTCTTTTCTGATAAGTCTAAGATCCTGGCAGCAGAGGACGATATTATCGTATATCGTTCTTAGTTACTTCTACGCGTTCTTGTTACCATATATAAACTATCTGTGAGTATACAGAAAATAATAATGATAGTACAAAAATAATTTATCCGTTCAAACAGATACGTCATACAAAACGAGATAAACGTTGGAGTGGGCAAAAAAGTCAATGGTTCGTGGACTGGAATCATTGGAAAACTCCTGCGTAACGTCAGTATATATTTTTCGTTCAGCGATTAGGAAGAAAAATCTTTGCCGTAATCACCTTAAATGTCCTCTCCCCAAAAACAAATTAATTTTATAATGGGTGTTTTCCAGGACAAATTATCATATCAATTGACGCTAGCATAAACTCTATTTATGTCTTATTCAACTTGTTAAAAAGTTCCACGTGCGTCTTGGTATTTTAGCGTAAACGGGCTCGAGCGATTTCGCGCGAGCTCCCTGAAATATAAAAAAACGCACGAGCCTTTTACGCTAAAATATTAAAGAGCGCGTGGGACATTTCAACAAGTTGAACAAGACATTAATAATTTATGCTAGCGCCTATTGCATTAAAGAGGTAGTTGCAAGTTATTCCCCGCAACATTTATTTTAGTAAAAAAAACGTCACAGAAACACTTAAAATACCCGAATTTAAAGTTTTTTTTGCTTTTAGTATCGTAGTTAATTTGGAATAATTAAAATAAATAAATTTTGGGTTTGACTTTTGGCGACTTTGGTGACGTCACTAAAGCTGAGCAACAGAGAGCTTTAGGTTACAACAAATTATAGATGCAACGGTGTTTGTGCCTTAAACGAAAAATATCCTATTCTTTGGGATGACCAATTTTCTGGGCATTTTCTCAAAAGCTATTCAAACAAATTTTTATTTATTTTACAAATTTAAATCGATTCTGGGAAAAGAAATATAAATGTGTTTTAATAGGTTTTTCGCCAATAGAAGAAAGTAGCGTTGCCAGATGTACGATAATTATAGTACAGGTCGAAAATTTTGAGCGTAAGATAATTTAAACATCGTATCATACAGAAATATGAAATAGTACGCTGTTGAAATAGTCGAGAAAATTGCTAATATATGGTTAGTTATTCTCTCTGGCCCTAAATGGGTTAGAGTGTGCAATAACTGATGGCTTTACCGGGGAGTGGGGGTCCGGCTCTTGTAACCCATAAGGGCGGTGGCGCACTGGGATATGTTAGCTCTGATCAAATGGTCCTATCTCCACCTCCAACTTCGGTCAGGTTTATTTTGGAAACTGAACTTCGATAATCTCAGACTAACGGAGAGGGTAGCCTGCTGTGGGGCCTCCGTATGAGGGCACGGTGGTCCTGTTTCCTGGCCTTTTGGAGCACACCGGGATCTCCGGTGTTAGCTGTGCCGGGTAATGTGGACCGCTGTGTGCTCGTCGTTCCCCTTTAGGAGCTCTCTCCAAAGGGTATGACTCTTTACCTACGTAGGTAGGGTGTCGGTTAGGGTTGCTACAGCATCCACTCTTAATCCCACTGCTATGTGCGAAGTGGGAGTTGGTCCACCCATTGCTTCACCTTCTGCTGGGTTGAGTGGCTTGCGTCTAAGGAACGACCATCAGTAGAAGGGTACTACTACCCATGCTGGATTTGTCACCAGTCCGGGCTTGGGGACGCTGGCAGTTAAGAAGCTGAAGTCTGACCCTATGTTTAACTCTTTTAACCCGCGCAAAGGGTTAGTGAGCGTATGCGAATTTTCTACGTAGTTCCTATAGGATTTGAGATACGGGGCTCAAACTTAGAAGAAAATTCGTGTAGGATCTATAAGCCTTAGCGCATGTTAATACGGTTAAGCCTTGGATTAATAATAGAAGCTAACGCTTCCGGGATATGACACTCTAGCCTTTGGTAGACAATTTTGGTTTGGCTCACATATGCCAGTGAAAAAAGAGGGGTTTGGACGACTTCCTTTAAAGGTTACCTTTCCGGTTTTAGCGAAGCATGCACGAGTCTTTAGCAAATCTGGAGCCAACTATCGTATTTGCACGTTATTTAGGGCTCAAATACGATGTACGATGGTGGTCGACTATCGTACGCAAAACCTACGATAATTGGAAATTTTCAAATAAAATAATTTATTCGTTAAAAAACCTGATACTATTGAAATCTAGATTCCGCCAAAACCAATTAGGAAGCTGATTTATACCCTGTAAATCAGCTTTCTAATTATAAATATAAATTATACGCTAGATTTTCCCCTACTTTTCCTCTAACCTCACTACTGTGTTTCATATCCGAAACATATTTTGGGCCTAAAATATGCAGTCAAGGTCAAACCCAAACGCGGGCGAGGTTTTTTAACTACATTTTTTTGATCTTTTAAAATTCCCACTCGCCGCTCGGGTGGATGCATGCTCAGAAAACACTTAGAAATCTGGAAATAGTTCGCCTCGGCCGAGCCTTTTAAAGCGTACGATAATTTTAGAGAAAATACGATCCCCTGGTAGGATAAACACCCCTTAAAAGGTTGGCAACGCTGTCCGGAGCCAATATTACAAGCAAGCAATTTCTAGTTTGAAAAGTGCACACAGTGTAGAGGTATAGCAGTAATATAGATTAAAAATGAAATGGAATTAAAAGGTCAATCGGATCCAAAATTCGGAATTTAAAAGGCAATTGGATCTCAAATTAAAAGAGTGCGTAATTCTTTTATATGGGGGCTGTTGCCCCCCCTGTTTACCTGACAGAGCTGTAACTTTCACACAATGTAGAGGTATAGCAGATATACAGATTAAAAAAGAATCAAAATTTAAAAGTCAATCGGATCCCAATTATAAGAATGCGTATTTAAAAAAAATTAGTGGAGGTCGGATGAAAGGGGCTGGCAAATCACCGCTAACTACTTTTCACAATTTCCGTAGTACAGGGTCAATATTTTGGGGACATTTCTTGGGTAAAGGTTTTACACCCATATTATATGGAGCTCAGGGAAACGGCTAAAATTGCAATTTATCATGAACAATTCTGTTAACTGTTTATATATTGAATTTTTTCGCGGCTATTATACGATTTATTATGGTTTTTTTTTGAATAATTTTCGGGTATGGATATAAAAGAAATGAATGGAAAATTTCTTATCTGAACGCCCAGCCCAACCCATATTTCTCAAAACAGTAGAGTCTCAAAATAACCGGTGGCTGTTTTTCGATATAAGCTAAATTTCTGTACCCATTTTCGCCTTCAAGTGGTTTAGGTCACGATCGTTTTTTTTTTGGTGAGTGCTTTCCCAAAATTGCCATATTAAATGGTTTACCCCCATTTCACCCAACCCCCATTTCACCCAAAATAGTTCTCCCAATTCCAATTTCTCCCAATCCCATTTCTCCCAATCCTATTTGTCCCAATCCCATTTGTCCCAAAATAGTTATCCCAAATCCCATTTGTCCCAAAATAGTTATCCCAAATCCCATTTGTCCCAAATCCCATTTGTCCCAAATCCCATTTGTCCCAAAATTACACTTGGTATAAACATGAATCTAAGTTTTATTTTAATATGCAAGTACATCAAATTTTGCCATTTAACATAATCTAACCTAACCTAACCTAACCTAACGCCAAGTCAATTCACATATTCACAAAACGGTAAACTTACTTTGTTTACCGATTCCAAATAATGATTGGGAGAAAAGCTAATCCATATTTTTGGGAATATTGATCGTTGGGAGAAATGGGAATCAATTTGTTTGGGAAACTTGATCGTTGGGAAAAATGGGAATACATATTTTTGGGTTAAATGAACTCCGGTTCGGAGAAATGGAATTGGGACAAATGGGACACCATGTTTTTGGGAGGACTGATAACTTTGGGAGAAGGTCAAATTGGGATAAATGGGAACATACCTATTAAATTATTAATATTTTGGGGTCATTTTATGAGTGGTGGTTTCCGGTACGTCATAGCGTCGTCTGTTCCGCTCTCTCCCACTCCTCCAAACTTAACGAGATAGCACGTAACAGACGACGTGAAGAACTTAAGACGTATTTAGTAAATATTGTAACAACGGTTTGGGAATTGATAATTTTTGATTAAATACAATATTATGTTAAAACTTGGTTAACTCATTTATTTAGAGATCTCGGGAGCTATAGGACCGTGGTCATTAATTAGCCGACCGAGTCTTACAAAGTAATTAAAATTAAATAAAATTGTAAAAAACACTTATTTGTACAATCTTTGACCTTTCACCACAAAAATAACTTAAATAGAATATTTGACATTATTCAATTAAAGGTAATAAAACAATATTTATGGAAGACCCATTACATTTTTCCAATTTCCCTGTAAACTACAGCGGCGCCAAACATTTTTTTAAATCCATAGGCCAGAGCGGCGAGAGCTTCAAACGTTGGTATTCCACACCAAATACCTGAGGTCATATTCCCTTTAACCTTGGTTTTTAAAGAAAATATTTGGGAACTTTTGGGGATTAAAATCACTATTATTTATTTTTAATTAAAGATAAAACCCATATTTTATTTTTGCATCAGGGGTATTAAATACACCTCTTACGGGATAAGTATTCATATATCTTTACTGCTAATTCTATGCGCTTGAAACATATACCTTTGCAGGCGAAATACATAAAATTATGGATTTTCTACAGTTGACTTATAAATCAGTCATTATCCATAGTGTAATTTTGACATTTTACATCGTCAGGCGAAGTAATACACCATGATGTGATGTCCACATCTACGTTCTGTGGGAGTATAACCTTTTCAGGAATTTTGGGCAATACATAATTTCCTCCCCCCATTTTTCTAACCACGTGTTATACGTAGTGTGCATTGTAATGGTTTTTGATGAATTATCCCACTAATAGTAACCCCGCTTTATAAATGCTTTAATTTCTCATATCTACTAGAACCTCTTTCATGAATCTAAAACCACGTACCTCATTATTAAGAAATTATATTTGAATAAATATCCAAACTATAACGCAAATAATTAATTTATAGCTCGGATATTGTTGTTTATATGTTAATTAAGCGTGCATTCAAAAAATAAATACTAAATATGAAACAAGAAAGGTTTCAAGTGAGAAAACCTCTTCAGGGCGGGCACGCTTCCCCTAATAGAAGACTTGGGGGTTTCTGCTATCGTTCTAGACTAGCGCCATGAGCGAGAAAAGAGAGAAGCTATGGCACACCCTACCAAACAAGGAGGGTTCTTTTCCCTTTAAGTCGTAAATGGATACTTCTTTAGTAAAAGACATACTATAAAATTCTGATCACGCTTATTTTGGTCGTAATAACCAGAAAATTATCTATCGATTGAGACCTACTTCAACCCGGCTGGACGAAAACATTAAATTTCCATTGAATTGTTATTTTAAAAGAGTCAATTTAAGCTTCCCGTCAGAAATATGTTTAATCGCAATAAGCTTCGTTATAAGATCTCTCTCAGACTGATTGTACAAATGTTTAATTTTTAACTATGAAATTAGGTAGGGGAAACCCGAATTTTTTTAAAATAATGACTAGGATATTTTTACAGAAATATGAGTATTTTCTAGATTTCTTAAAACTATTCCCAAGTGAGCACACCGAACCCAAAAATGGCCTTCGGCGTACACCTATATAATTTGATATTCAGGTTATAGTTACGCTGACGTAAAGTTGTTTTGCTAGAGAGCTGTTGCAAAAAAGTCTGTTCCATTCAAAATAACTCATTTCCTATTTAAAGGCCTACGTTTTCTTCCGCCTGTCACCCTTTAAATTTAATTTCCTTCCAAGCAAATACCCTGGTGGTAGGCCAACGTGCTATGCGGTTTTTGTTTGGAGGAAAAGTAAATTTAAAGGGTGACAGGCAGAAGAAAACCTAGGCCTTTACGGAACACAAAAATTTTAATGCTTGTTTTTCTCAATAGTTGATTTTTTAAAATAAAAAGTGGTCTTGCCCAACTTGTTAAAATGTTGCTCTTACGTCACAAGACCCAGCTTTATTTGTGTATTCTTCGCACGAGCGATTTGCACGCGCTCTAGAAAAAACTATATTCCTCGCGACTGTAGCGCGCGCTAGTAGGCTTGTCAAAGTAAGAGACTGTGACGTAAGAGCAACATTTCAACAAAAAGGCCACGTTAGTTTATAAAAAGAACTATTATAATACAAAAGTTAGTTTCCTAGAGGTATCAATAAATAAATTGGCTTAATCAAGGTCGTTTTTATTTATACTTAATAAAAATAATAATAACCTAGGTAGCTAATACCCAAGGCACCACCTTAGGCCCAAGTCATCAAGCGACTTTTAATGCCTTTAAACAGGAGGTTGGGTTACTTATGGAGAGTGCCTGTGTGTTGAGACGATATTAAGCGATGCTCGTAATTCCCTTAAAGGGAAACGGCCAAGCTTTTCCAAATATCGCCTTATTTGCGTATCAAAAGATCAACAAGTTGTTCAATATACTTACACGTACCTTATTTTGTCTTGAAAAAATAGTTTTTGGCCCGAAAAGTTGTAACGCAAAATGACGTCAAGTATTTGGGTTTGAATTTTTGCCGCCATCTTAAGGTGTATCGCCAGCGCCAGCAGCACCTTAGTGAGCGATTTGCGAACTATCCTAGCTTTTAAAATAGGGTAATTTAGGCTTAGTTCTCGTACAACTGGAACGCGCCGCGCGTGCAAAACAAATCTTTCGCGTCTTCAGCAGCGCGCGCTTTCATGTGGTGTTTCTGTTTCACCGATTTCTCACCAGGTGTCGCAGTGGACGCGCTCTTTTCAATTTCCCGAAATTTCTTTATTTTATTAAAAATTAACCACTTAATATTTTATGATGCGGTTTTCGCCATAAATTTTAGTTCTTAACGGGCTATAGGGCTATCTAACTGGTTAAAGATTGATCGTTCCCCTTTAAACAAATAAAATCAGCTCGTATCTTATTGGTTCCCTAAATCTGACCCCAGTGACGTTTTCGCCCCCCCACTCTCGTGCCGAGGGGGACCATGATACCCAACCCACTGAAGGGTTTATAATGCTATAAAAATGGGGAGGTGAGTATTTGTGTTAAATTTATGGTCGGATCAGTAGCGTGGCCAGAATTTTGGTTGGGAGTACACAATTTGAAAAAAAACCACACAATTCTACGTACAACAATACGTTTCGGGGAGAGGGGTACGTGCCCCCTTCGCCCCTCCACGGTGATCTTTCCAATTGCTACTCTTTGTTGAGGGGTGTCGATCAAGTGACGAAATTTGTGAACAGCCCCTATAAGTTCCTTTTAAAGCTTTGTCCCCTACTACAAATTTGTAGGTGGTGGAAAATTGCCAAGACCATCGGGATCAAAACAACATAATCTATCATAACTTGTAAGTATTAACTTGTCAAACACTTTGAAGTCTTTGAAATTAGAACTTGTTATTTAAGAAAGATGACACGGTGCAGTTCATAAAATTGGAAGACAGAAGTGACGAAACCCGAACCCAATGACAGATTCAATTAAGTTTTCGGCACGCCAGAGATCGAAGTTCCAATTCCAAATCGATCTATAAATATCAAATTGAATGTATATACAAAAATTCACAAACACTTTCCGGTCATTTCGAGGCTCAAAATACAAACTATTCAATTTCTCGAGAACTTCGTTTTCGATTTAAAGAATATTTACCGAGTGTTGTATACAGGGAGCTGGGTCGCCCCTTGGGTTCGTCCACGCTTCACCGTAATACACTAGTGTATTGTAAGGCTGGGGAATATCAGAAGCTATGTGAGGGGAAAATAACATTCGTCGCGTAGAGTGGGGGACTTATACACGAAGTCAGTGACTCATATCACCCCTCGTTCTTAGGTAAATATACTGCATTACCCTCCAAAACACATCCACGTATACGGGGAAGCCCGCGGCTGTTTCAAGAACCAACGCGACTCTTAGTACATAACGACGTGTTTGGCGCGTTAGTTTTCTCTGAAAAATTCTTCTATTTCGTTATATTTGGCCTCTTAAATTTCTTGATATAGGCTGCATAGAAAAGAATTACGTCAACCGTTTATAACTTGTTTTTGATAGGAAGTCCAAATCATTCTACTGCCGTTTCTTAAGACCGAAGAACGCCTAGCCAATTTCCTTATCTCAACCGACCTGGATTACGTCAAAACCTTGATGTTGTCTGGAAAACCGCGGGAAATTCACGACTATTCACTCTATGGATTGGTCAACGTCAGTTCGGGGGTAAGATCTACCATAAGTAATAAAATAGTCTTAAGTATGACAAATGGGGTGGCACAGTGGCTTGCCCTTTCGCCTCGCAGGATTCGATCCCAGCTTCTGGCACTGGGTGAAAACTCGGAACCATTCCTACCGCGTAGAGTTTGGAAGTTATCTCAACACTGGTTAAAGGGGTTTTCCCTTTCCATAGACACTCGTTGAGGTTAACGGACATTGTTAGTGTAGGGAGCCGTTTGCTCCCACGATATGAAGGGCTTGCCACCACCCTGCAACGCATTTTAACCCGGCCACCTGATTAAAGGCAAGAAAAATCGCTAGATGACTAGGGCCTAAGATTTGTGCCTTTGCTAGCTGATTATTATTTCCTTATTACGCTGATGTTTTCTTGGGTGTGTCGAGGTGTGCACGAATTTTTTGCCTTCCCTCACTAGATCAAGATTGGGACTCACAATCTGAGACCGTTCTGCTAGCTTAGAATATAAATATAGTACATTTGATCTTTAGGTTGGAAATTAGGGAGTGAGAAATTTTACACTAGATCGTTCTGAGTGATGTAGCGAAAAAACTACTGAACGTAGAGGAATTCTAAAATCACCATCGGACTCCTGACATTTCAAATACTCGCCAATTTTACATTTTAAGATACCACAATCTCTACATTCGCCGGTAAAACTTTCAGTTCGCTATACGTATTCATAACACGTAATTAATTTTCGTTCTTAGAATAAAATAGGTTTTCGAGATTATAACACAACAGAGCGGTAGTCTTTATTTATTTTTAATCCTACCATAAGTAACGTAATATTAGGAAATATGAAATTACTTACTACATATCTTTTCTTTACAGTAATAGTACGAGATATGAAAAAGCAAAGGCATATCCGGGATTTCATTTCTGGTGCTTTTTAATCTGTGCTCCTCCCTCTTGACCTTAAAGCCACTCACGATTTGCACCCCTCCACTTAGAGACTTAAAAGAAATTTTACAATTTTCACACCCCCTTAAAAACGCCCTTGTCAAAAAGCAAAACTGTCGAGAATGCTTTCAAAATTATAACTTAAGCTTACTTTGTAATGATTATATCTTTCTTTCCCTGAACAATAGAAAAAAGAAATCGATAAAGACCAATTAATTTCAGGCTTTTAGATTTTCTAATTTTTCTAAAAATATTTCGGTGGCGGAAAAAAGGTTTTTTTCAAAAACTTAAATAGGTAGTTTCGTAATTTTCAGGGTATACATATGACGTAGGGTTCAATCTCATTTATAATTTCCAGAAAATTCTAAAAAGATGATCGTGTTTTCCATATTGTTTTTGACTGGTAGGTGACAGACGAAAACCTTCAATTAAAAAGTTGTATAGCATACTTGAAAACGTACAAAAAAAGTTGATTCGATCAAAAGTCTGATTTTTCATCAAAGTATGTAGTCAGGAAAAATAACAAGCTAGTCATAAGATAAAATAATTTTTATGGCACTTTAATAAAACATTTAGCAAAGATTGATCTTTTTATTCAATCAAAACCAAAAAGAAACCAACAAATTACAAATGGGGTTCAATTATTATTATTATTATAATTTATTGATGTCTTTGTTGTTAGAATCTTCTCAATCCACATGATCAAAAATTCTTGTGCGTCGAATGGAGCGTTATTTAATTTAAAAAAGAAAAGGGGAATTACATGCGTAAATAGTAGTTATGTTATTACATTAAAAAGATAATAATTATTCAAAGCCTAAGAAAGTATACAGTTCGTTATAACCATAAGATATTAACCACTCAGTTATTTTTATCCTAAAAATATTTATATTATTACAAATTTTGATTTCACTATCTAGAATATTGTACAGTTCGTTATAACCATAAGATATTAACCACTCAGTTATTTTTATCCTAAAAATATTTATATTATTACAAATTTTGATTTCACTATCTAGAATATTGTACAGTTCGTTATAACCATAAGATATTAACCACTCAGTTATTTTTATCCTAAAAATATTTATATTATTACAAATTTTGATTTCACTATCTAGAATATTGTACAGTTTAGGTCATAAAAATTGGGCATTATTCCTCCGTTTTCTGCAATGCATATTTCCACCCGATGAAGCATTTCTCGAAATGAACGCTGTATCATATCGGGAGTGACAAATTGGAAATCATCAATAATTCTTTGGCGCAGTTCTTCGAGGTTAGTAATAGGCGGCTGCGAAACGTGTTCCTTGATGAAGCCATAGAGGAAAACGTCGAGCGGGGATAGGTCTGATGATCTTGGATACCATCAGCTACAACAGCTTGACGTTGATGCGGTGGTGCACCATCATGCTGAAACCTTGGACGAATAATTACTGGACTCGAAACCAAAACAAAATCCCCTGTTCCACAATTTGCATCGCACGTCAGCGCTCCTACCGAGAGAACCGCGAAATATTTATATCCAAATACAAAACACGTGCGTAAAAATGTCAGATGGCCTGCATTCCGTCGTCTGCTCCGCTGTTTTTAATAGAAATGAGGCTTTTGGGATTTTAATAGGCTTTAGATTATTCAGTAATAATTGTATTGGAATAAAAATGAAAGGGCAATGATTTAATTAATTTAAATAGGAAGTTCGCTCTAATTTTTTTACATATATAGTTTGTGTGAAGGTTTAAATAGATAATAAATTTAAAAATGCCTCGTAAAAATGGAAATAAAAGTGTAAGCTTTGACGACAGTGACGAGCTAAGAACGCTAGGCCTTATGTCGTACGCTAATATGGGGCACGTGCTTAGTATTTGGATAATAATCTTTACAATACTTAACACTACGGCACTACAAGCGGCGCTGCCGTAAAAGCACCAAGCAGACGGCAGTTGGCAGCCGCCAGAGGAATGTCGACCAACGCATTCGCTACTTCGTGCAGTAAGCGGTCCAAACAGTTCTGCTCGTTCAGGCGATGTGTCAAAAAAGGGACCGATCAGTCGATCGCCGACCAGACCATACGTTAAGTTGAAGCTGGACTTGATGGCGGTGAGCGAATCCCCAGTGAGGATTAACATCATCCCACATGTGGTTATTCTGGTGGTTGAAAGGACCATCTCTGGAAAACGAACATTCATCGGACACCAAGAGTGGATTAAGAAAATCCGGGTTTTCTTCCCACATGATGCCCAGCCAGTTGCAAAAGTCAAAAGGACGTTCCGTATCACCATCGTGAAAAGTTCGGTGAAGAGTCGCTCAAAATGAATCGAAGTTGTGGTTTTTCAGACGTAGTCCCTTGAGAAACCCAGGTCATCACATGCGCTTTTTATACTGCGTTGAGGGTAAGCAACTGGGATTGACATCCCCATGGTGGATGAAATATTGAACAGCTCTAAGAACAGTGTTACGACTGGGTGTTCTGTTCTGATAGCGAGTACTAAATAAAGTCGCGTTCACACTATGCATTGATATCTATTCAAACCGATTCCAACGGTTTTATATCGCTTACGTGTGAACGTAGCTTAACTGACTTTCTCTTGTAGCGTTCAGATTCACTTCCACGTAAAACAATTGAATCATTAATGCATGCTGATCGCGAGAATAAAGAAGCATCTTTATTTGACTCCTGTAACTAGTGATAATGATTTTACATTAGGAAGTTGTAGCTTTAGATACTAAATAATCTGAACTTTGACCAAAATGCGAAAAGACGTGCTAGAATTTACGTTTATTCCCATTCGACCGAAAGAATTTTAAAATGTAGCCCAATTGGCGGGGTGATTTGGTATTTTATTTATAAGGTATGTACTATCGAAGATCCATGTTTTGGTTAGGTTAGGTTAGGTTAGGTTAGGTTAGAGTTGGTTAAGTTTACTATTTCAGTTTTGGTTCAGTTACTTTTCTTGACTTTACACATCGCGTTTCGGCAAGAAAAATAGCAATTTGTATCTTTCTTTTTATTAAGACGGAATAAATAATTATTATTGATGTATAAATACCCTCCTTTATTAGCTATCCGCTCCATTGCAAACGACTTCAGTAACTAAATTGAAAACATAGCAAAAGCCAATTTATATAGCAGCGTTCGGTCGAATGAGACACATAAAAGCGTTCGGTCGAATGGGACACATAAAAACCGCACGTTTCGGCGGAATTCGGTCGAATGGGACACCTCAAAAACCGCCTTCGGTCGAATGGGATTTCGGTCGAATGGGACTAAAGCTGGTTTCACACTCGACGGAAAATATGCCGGAAAGACGATAATAAACGCCGAGCTGAAAATGGATTCCCATTCAATATACCGCTAACGTTCAACTTTACGCTGCTAATTTTCCGTCGAGTGTGAAACCAGCTTTTAGCAGAATTTAGTAGGTAATAAGATCAATCTTTGGTTAAAACTAAGACCATTTACAACTGGACTACAATGCCAACGTTTTAGCTCCGATTTCCGAGTGTCCGCTATACAAAACACCACCAAGATGAGAAAATCCGCGATAGTAATCCACAAACATGCAGCCATCCCCCTTTTTTTTGATCCCCCTTCTTTAGGAGGCGAACGGTTCACCCTAGAGCATAGCGCCGAACCAATTTTCAACGGTGGCGGCGGGAACGATAATTAGTTCGGCGGCGGCGTGGCGCGCCGATTTGCAGAAAATAATCGACGGCGTTGAAAAAAAACGGCGGCGGTGGTGCCTAAGGGGAAAAACTGTCCCCCCCCCTCAGAAATAGCGCTAGAACTTCAACTGTTAAAACAATTTAAAAAAATACATGTTTAATAGAATGTATTTTATTAAAATAGGAACCACTTCTTTCCAAAACGAGAAAGAGGTAACTTTGGTTACATACTATCATATGCAATTTAATCATAAGTGTGCCAGAAAGAACTTTTTCTCAATGAGACCTTGTTGCATGGATAATTAACGTCACTTCCCAGTCGATGACGGTTTTATCGTCATCGAAAGTAGTTCTAGTGGGGAGGGAAGGAAGTTAAAACCAGTTTTACGCGACGTTAGTGCTGTATTTTCTTTGGTAGCTGTGAAACAAGGTCTCATTTAAATTTTGAATACAGAGATGTTAAACAGAGGAACACTTATGGGATTACAGGAGTACGCCACTACTCCCGGCAGGCGAGGCAACTCCAAAGCCGTTTTCGTTTCTCTCTCCGATCCCAGCTGTCTGCTGCAGAAAATCTTGGTGCGCGCGGGGCAGTGGTGCCAGAACTTTTGGAAATTATTAATTATATCCAATTTTATAACGCGAGTACGGTGCACCCAACAGCCTAGGAATCGTAGCACTACCAATAGAAAAATCTATGTAGTTCGAATTTAGATCTCAAAACGCAATTATTATACTTTAATAATGGAAATTAATTCGGCGGCGAAATAAAAATGTTTCAGCGGCGGCGTTTCGGGGTTATCTAAATAATCGGCGGCGGCGGCGTTCGATCGGTGGCGCTATCCTCTAGTTCCCGCTTCTCTTGACGCCGTAAATAACAGGCGAAAATTGGTCACGACTCGCGGGGCGACCGAGTAAATGTCGGGAGAGGAGCGCGAAGTGAACGCGTTTTTTCAGCCCGAATTCGCTTGTGGACGAAAGTAGCCTCTAAATAACGATGGTGGCGTTGGGGTAGCGGCGACACTAGCCTAACAACAACGCCTACCTTCATTGCAGTTCCTGGTGTAAATGGTCTTAGGTTAAAATGTGTTTTATTAAAGTACCTCCTATGACCAACTTGTTATGTTTCATGATTTCCTACTTTTTCGACCAAAACAAGGGAACGTCCATAAATTACTTGAGGCGTTTTGGGCAGGGAGGGGGTCGAGATGAATCTCACCCAATCTCACGTGCAGCGGACTGACCGTTCATGAAGTGAGCCCCTCAAACATGATAGCGTTATAGTTGTTAAAGCTGGGGCCCTTTGTCTTTTGGCACCCCAAAATATTAGACCCGGTCCGCCACTGCTCACGTGGAGAAGGGGCGGGGGGGGGGGTTCGGCAAATATCACGTATTTTTCCCCCGCAAGAAACAATGTAAAATTGTGGTAAAACTGGGTTAAATTAAGTAAAACATGTTTATCTACTAAAATATGGCTAAATCCTACAGAATAACACCTTTGCGCTTCGTTTTCTGCGCCGGGAGGATGAAATAGAAGCTACTACGATATGCGCTCCTGCACCAATTAGATACGCATCGGCGTTCGATCGCGCCGGTTCCGCGTTTAACCTTGAAGGGAATCCCCCTTCCTCATTAGTCTAAAATACTACTCTTAACTAGTCTTAAATATAAATAATTAAGCAAATTGTTTTTTTTAAATAAATCCAACGCAATCAAACACAGATTAACGTATTTACACTAAAAATACGCATTTTAAAAAATCTCACGTGATATTAGGGGGGTCGAGCCAAATCTCACGACATCTCACCAGGGGGGAGGGGGGTCGAAAAATCGCCAAAATCGCCTCGCGTAATTAATGGACGCTCTCCAACTTTATTTCTACGTTTTCCAGTATGCTCTACAACTTTCTCATTGACAGTTTTCGTCTATCATTAACCGGTCAAAAACAATATGAAAAACATTACCATCTCTTTCGAATTTTCTAAAAATGAAAAATTAGAAAATCCCTGAAAATGGCAAAACTCTACCTAATATAGTTTTGGAGAAAAATGCGTGTCATGGCAATATCGGTCACCCTGTATATACTACCACCTTTTTTCCGCCAACGAAAAGCTTTTCGAAAGATTAGAAAATCTAAAAGCCTGAAATTAATTTGTCTTTATCGATTTCTTTTTTTCTATTGTTCAGCGAAAGAAAGGTATACACATTATTTGGACAAAGTAAGCTTTAGTTATTATTTTGAAAGGTTTTAAAATTTCGCTAAGCTTTGGTCACAGGTGCATTCTCGACAGTTTTGCTTTTTGACAAAGGCGTATTTAAGGGCGGTGTGAAAATCGTAAAATTTCTTTTAATTCTCTAAGGGGAGGGGTGCAGATCGTGAGTGGCTTTAAGGTCAAGAGGGAGATGCACAGATTAAAAAGCACCGGAAATGAAATCCCAGATATGCTTTTGCTTTTTCATATCTCCTGCTGTCACTGTAGTAAGACTGGCCCCAACTGCCTTTCCCGCGAGCCCGAGAGGCTAATCTCTATTAATCAAGGGCGTATCCAGGATTTTATTTCAGGGGGGTTTTGAAGGAAAAATTTCAAGAGGGGGGGGGGTGCTGATGGAGGTTTCACTGATTTTTATTAGGCACCCCCCCCCGTAAATATGTCCTTGCTATTAATTGAATGATTTACTAATTATAATTAACCGGAAATAACTTTAAATGTTAAATCGGTTGGTAATTGAAATGCTAGGAAACCGTTGGTGATTTTAGAATTCCTCTACGTTCAGCAGTTTCTTCGTTAGATCACTCAGAACAGTCTGAAGTAAAATATTATCGCTTCCTACTCTACCTATTAAAAATTTTGAGAAAAATACGATGGCGGAGCAAAATCAGACACGTTGTTTACAGGATGTTTAAGTTTGGTTGATCAGGCCATTTTCTAAAAACCATTTACTCTAGAAATTGGACATTTTAGCGTATTGGGTGCTTGCTCGTAGCGTCTTAGGCATACGTCATAGCTAAGCCCCGCCTTGAAACGGCCGCCATGACATTAGTTTCACGTCACAGATCACGAGGTTAAACGCCACACGATCCAGCGAAATAATCACGTGACCACCATTATCGTCTTAACGTCATGGCCGATCTATACTCGTTACCATGGTAACGAACACAAGCCACACCCACGAGCAAGCTTCGAATATTTATTGGTTAGGGAATTTCTTGATTTGTAAATTTCTACAAAAAAATGGAAAACATCTACTAGTTTTATAAAAAAAAACGTTGGTTTTTGATAGTCAAAGTTGTAGAACATAATGTGAAACTTAAAATTAAAATTTGTTCTGTTGAAATAGTCTTATATTTCATGAAAATAAAATGTTTTTACAAATCAAATGAAAGTTTTGGTGGCGAAAATGTATGTATTATGTGTCAGCATTCAAGAAAACACTGCGTTTTAGAGTACGCTCTAACCTTCTATTTAAAATGTTTAACGTCGAAAAAAATTCTAAAACTACAAACTTTGACCCGTTTTCTTTGAAATTTACCCATAATTAGATCCTAAACATAACAAATTTCGAGGTATATATTTTCCTTTAAAGGTATATACTATCGAAATTTTAAGATATATATATATATATATATATATATATATATATATATATATTATATATCAATTTGATACAAAGAATGCATATTAGTTTTAAAGTAAATTTAAATTACGTACGCATATATAAAACTGTATACATTAGGTATGATTAAAAAAAATTGGTTTTGGGTAATACCAAAAGTCACATTTAAATTTAAAAAATTAAATACGTAGGAAAAAGTTCAAAATGCTTTAAATAGTACAGAGCTAGGTAAATTCAGTCAATTTAATTTGATTATTTTTCAACTTGCTAGCGTTAAATAAGTCATTTACATAGACATATTTATTAAAATTATTCATTAATCTATTAACAGTGCGAGTGTAAGTGCCATTTAGATAAAATAACTTTATATTTCTAGAACAAAAAGCTCCACAATAAAAATTAATAAACTATATATATATATAAATATATATATATATATATATATATATATATATATATATATATATATATATATATATATATAATATATATTGGCAACTCGCGAATCGTAACATTTGTAACAATGTTTAAATAGCGCTTAAGGAAAATAATATTTTCTCGGTGCTTCTGTTTTCATGAACATTAATTTCAATGTTAAGCCGATAAAAATATTCCGAGCTCTCGGCTGGAAAGATAAGATGCTCTTAAAACGAGGAACCAGCTTATACTATATTCCTTCTGAAGGTTTGTCGCTAATGTCTACATGGAATAATCAACCGTAAGCACTCAGGAGGTTTCACTATATAAATCATTATATTATTTTGCTCTTTATTTCCGGTTCGGTGGCGAGGGAAATTTTTCACGTCGTCTTTCAAATGAACATTAATTTAAAAACGATCATTTCAATCAAATAAAATTAAAAGTTATTTTTAAATGTATTAAATTAAATAGACCATTACGTTATTTCTAATTACATTTATTGTTCTATGAAGTTTAATCGAATTTGAAATTATCATTATTAGATAATAATGAATTTTGATTAAATTTGTTACATAATAATATTTAATTATTACATGATGCTTGGAAAATATTAAGTAATGGTTTTTTTCATTAGATCACGTTTTAAATTATTGTGATTACTCTTTTAAAATTTTCATGGTTCTAAAGCTCAGTTTACAAATGGAAGAAGGTTTTTAGCAGGAACCTTACACTATGGTGGCTCTGATAATTGTCATGAGAATCTTGAATAAAAAGGAGCGTGGTTTACAGTGGAGATTTCTTGGCTCCTTGCTGACATTAAGACTTGTCTCACTTGAAGGGCCCTAAATGGATAATTATGGATTAGAGTGTGCAATAACTGGTGGCTTTACCGGGGAGTCGGGGTCCAGCTCTTGTAACCCATAAGGGCGGTGACACACTGGGAGATATTAACTTCGATCAAATGGTCCTGTCTCCACCTCCAGGTTTTATGAAAATAAAGTTTAAAATCTTTTAAAGTTGACATTTTCTTTTTTTGAATGATTTTACATACAATATAAACCAATTTTTACCATTATTTATCATAATTTACATTTCTTTATCATAATTTACATTTATTTATCATAATTTACCATTATTTATCGAAATTGACCATTATTTATCATAATTTACCATTATCCATCATAATTTATCATTATTTTTCATAATTTACCATTATCTATCATAATTTACCATTATTTATCATAATTTTCCATTATTTATCATAATTTACATTTTTTTATCGTAATTTACATTTATTTATAATAATTTACATTTATCATAATTTACCATTATTTATCGTAATTGACCATTATTTATCATAATTTACCATTATTTATCATAATTTACCATATTTAGCATTCTAAACAGTTACGGATTTCAAACAAACTACCGTAAAAACTTTGCAAGCATTTCTATCGGAGCCCCGAACAAAAGGAGGCAAAATTTTGGAGCAGGGAGAGCTATTCTATGTAATTCTACACTCCCGGGAGAATATAGCTCTCAACAATGGATACCTGACGAGATACAATAAGCGGATACAGACAGCAGAGGAAACTTCGCTACTCTTAAAAGAAAAGCTCATTTTCCAGAAGCTTTTCAATCTGAAACAAGGTACTCCGTTTTTTGAAATTTAACACCAGTCTCCCACAAACAGTTTTTTAAAGGGGCTATTCAAATCGTGTACATACAGAAAGAGTATCGATCGGATTATGAAGTTCAAACATACGCCGCGAGGATATTGGGCGCTGTGGGTAGTGTTC
The DNA here is from genome assembly GCF_980474605.1 of Leiobunum rupestre. Taxonomy (NCBI): domain Eukaryota; kingdom Metazoa; phylum Arthropoda; class Arachnida; order Opiliones; family Sclerosomatidae; genus Leiobunum; species Leiobunum rupestre. The sequence continues at coordinate 14,202,956 of NC_143392.1, read as the reverse complement.
CAGTGATGAATGCCTAGAATCTCCTTCGCTATCTAATTTTCGCTTGAGGACAACGAGCGTATTGTAAATTAAATTATTTAACAGGTTTTTAAAAGTTCGTTATGAACAAATTAAAATATTCTTAAATTCTAGGAATTTAAAGGGGAACGGCCAAGCTTTTCCAAATATCGCCTTATTTGCATATCAAAAGATCAACAAGACGTTCAATATGCTTACACGTACCTTATTTTGTCTTGAAAAAATAGTTTTTGGCCCGAAAAGTTGAAATGCAAAATGTATTTGGGTTTGAATTTTCGCCGCCATCTTAAGGTGTATAGCCAGCGCCAGCAGCACCTTAGTGAGCGATTTGCGAACTATCCTAACTTTTAAAATGGCGCAATTTAGGCTTAGGTCTCGTATAACTGGAACGCATTTATGTTGTTTTTTTGTCTCACCGGTTTCTCACCAGGTGCCGCTGCGGACGCGCGCTTTTCAATTTCCCGAAATTTCTTTATTTTATTAAAAATTAACCTTTTTTAATATTTTATGTGGTTTTGGCCATAGATTTTAGTTTTTAACGGGCTACAGGGCTATCTAACTTGTTAAAGCTTGACCGTCCCCCTTTAACTTCTCAAAAAACCCCAACAATCGTAAATTACATTAAATTTATTAATATGCAACGTTATAATTTTTCCGAAACTTAGTCGTTTGCTATTCAACGGGTTTTCATACACATTCAAAGAAATCTCGAAATCCGACGGGAATTCTCGAATCTGGCAAGAAATCCCGAAAGTAGGGGTTTTGTGCTGGTTCCAAAACATACAGTGGAAAGCCAGCGCCGGGCGGTGAACTGTAAAGGCTGCACCCGGTATGAATCACTTGCTACTGGATATCTTACTACAGTTTTGGGAAACTTCCTGCCACGCCTTCTGTCAGTTTTTCGTGATTTGGTGGGCCAAACTTTTATGGGTGGAGAGGGGGGTACGCGGTCACGTGTTTTTTTATTATTATTTTAAAGCATTAGAAACCGCGCCTTGGCTGTAGGTGCATATTTAGTTTTTTTTTCTACAGACTAGTAAGTAATTATTATTATTATTATTATTATTATTATTATCATTATTATTATTATTATTATCATTATTATTATTATTATTATTATTATTATTATTATTATTATTATTATTATTATTATTATTATTTATTGTGCCAAGAAATAAAGGCAATTTTTTAAATACATTTACAATTTTGTGCACAACCTTCTCCCACTACCTAAGCTGTGCTTGTGTTTAGTGAAAGCAATAATTATTTGTTATACAATTGATCGCGTTATCGAGTTGATTAACAAATTAAATGGCATTTAACAGATTAGTTAAACAAATTAAAATTATCTTTTACATATTTTTCAAGTAGTTTTTAAAAATTTTAGAATTTTTTTCAGTTTTTAAATTAATATCCAAACTATTAAACCATTTTGGTCCTAAATAAACTACACTATGTAAGGTTAGCTTTAGGTATTTTACCGTTTTGGTTTTCCAGCCTACAAGCCTACTACATCGGTGGTCTCATCAGAATGCCCTACGCCAGCGTCAACAAGCCCGGACAGGTAACAAATCCAGCATGGGTAGTAGTACCCTACTACTGATGGTCCGACATGTAGTCAGAAATTTATATACCGGTGCTCCAAGCGATCATTAGCCTACTACACCGGTTGTCTCATCAGAATGCCCTAAGCCAGCGTCCACAAGCGCGGACAGGTGACAAATTCAGCATGAGTAGTAGTACTAAGGGTGTGCGAGTATCAATTTTTGACTACCGAGTCGAGTTCGAGTTTTTATAAATTTTCTTATCGAGTTCGAGTTCGAAAAACCTAGCGAGTTTACGAGTTTTAAAATAACCCCTTTTCTAAGCTTCGAGCCCTTAACTGGGAGTTGAAGAAGCTGGAATTGCTAAATATATTCTTGCCACTTGGGCCACGTGAGGATAGTCGCGTTCGTGTATTTTCCACCATTCATATACATTTAATTCTTTGCGAATTGGCTTTTGTTAAAAATACAAGTCTATTTCATCACTCACCAAGTTCTTTTTAGAGCTTTTAATTTTAGCGTCCAAAGCACTCCATAATGTTTGATTCTCGTCGTCATCAATTTCATCGCCACCATCTTGACTAGTGTCACTCTCATCTTGATTTTTATCATTTCTGAGTAATTCAATTTCATTTTGAACAAGCGTAGTTGCCCGTTTTGTTCATGGCTTTGCAAAAGAACTGCTTTATACCTTGATTCTTCTATCATACTTACAGTAAACACCTTATCGATTTTAAAGTCATTGAATCTTGTTCGCAAAGCCTTTAGAAAAAAAAATCCGAAATATTTTGTGAAAGTTCTTGAGGTAAAAACTTTGTCTTAAAAATTTAACTTGCAAGCAATGAAGAACTGGAAAGACCATGGATAACGTAGGATATTCTTTGATCGTGAGCTGTAGTGTATGACAGAAACAGGAAATGTTGATCCAACTGGTGTTTTTAATTGTGGCGATAATATTAGCTCCATTATCAGTTACAACGTAACTTCGAACAACGTCTTTAAATTGATCAATTTCGAATGATTTCATCACATCAGTTATATCTTAACGGATATTCACAGATGTGTGTCTTTCAACAAATGGCATGACAGATAGAGTGTAGAAATATGATTTAAATTGTTTTCCAATGAAGTGGCACGTTAGACTCATATAAGAATCCCCAGTTTTAGCCGTCCGAAAATCAGTAGTGAATGCAATTCCAGCAATAGCTTCTTCTTTAAGCTGATCTTTAATTTTATCAATAAGTTCTCTATAGAGATTCGGTATGTGTGTTCTCCTATATGTGGTACGACTTGGAATTTCATATCTTGGTTCAAGCGTTGCGATGAGTTTCTTAAATCCAAGGTCCTCTACAACAGAATATGGCTGGAAGTCCAGTGCTATCATCTCAGAAATGCATCTCGTGATGTTTTTGCCCTTGGGATCTTCGATTTTAAATTTATCTTTTCGTAGCTTTAAGCTTTCGAGTGAAACTTATTTTAATTTTGATTGACTATCTTGGGAATGAACTTCTAACTGTCCTTCTTGATATTTGTTATTATGTTTATTATTCAAATGATTTCGCATACTTGAAGTATTTTGACTCTTGCAGTTTATATTATTTTGGCATATGTTACAGTGAGCATAACCATTTTCGAGATCTTCAAAATGTTTCCAAATCAAACTTGTCTTTCTTCGCTTTGACCTAGGCCTAGAAACTCCAGAATCATTTGAGTTGCTGTCTAGCCGATCATCGAATTCTATAGTAGAATAAGCGTTTTCTTCATCACTTTCATCCATGATTACTTGTAACGAAATGACAATCGTTGGAGTTCGCGTAGTATTTGTTTTAAGCCAAAAGTAAAACTTAAAACGACACAGTCAATGATAGCTGTTTTAAACATCACATGACAATTCAAAATTCGAGATCTGTCACATGATCCAATGAAAAACCAGTAGCAGATAAAGTATGACGTCGAATATTTTATTGTGAGCCCTAATTGGTGGAGAGCTATGACGTAATAATTTTGAAACTCGATAAGAAGAACGAAAGCTCGGCGAGTTTTTCCATTTTTGATCCGATTAGAGATATATTTCTAAAAAGACACGTGCTATTTCAAAAAACTTATTCAAGAAATGAGGAATTGTGACCGATAAAGTTTTTCCAAGTGAGTAACTCGAAATAAACAATGTTTAACAGATTAAGAAATTTAAATTTTATTTGCTTTGTAGGTTCTTTCGAATGATCCAGAACAATACGATGTATTACTAAATCTAGTGAAAAATAGGATTGAGAAGAAAAATACCAGATTTCGAAAAGCTATTTCTGCAAACGAAGTGGTTCTTACGTTTCGGGATGTGCCGTCAAAAAAAAATATTTCGCTAAGATGCCAGGGAAAAAAATAGAACGTTCGCTTCGAACCGCGGAGACGCGATTTTGGTGGCGAATTTGAAAATTTCCTCAAATTTTATTCGTACGCGTCAATTTTTTCGCCAAGTGGGAACTAGGCTTAAGACTAACATCTTCTGGCATGACTGCGATCTTGCATAAATTTCCTATTCAAAATCAGCTAGGCTAATACCCAAGGCACCACCCTTTGTCCCAAGTCACCCAGCGATTTTTAATGCCTTTTAAATTAGGTTGGCCAGCCCTTCCTAACAGCTCACCTACACTCACTATTACCGTTAACCTCTACAACTTTTCGTGGTAAGGGGAAACCGAAGAACTATCAAGTAGCCTTTGACTCTAAGAGTTATTATATGGGATAAACATAACGATAGATTCATAAATAATCAACTGTTTTCCTACACTTGGATCTTAGAAAACGACGAAGAAACTTATTCTTAATTAAATGTTTTCTACGAAGACATCTACTTGGTACCAATCAAAATAGTTTATAGTTTAAACTAGTGATGTAATTCGGAAAAGTTTCCGGAAAATGACCGAGGCCTTTTTTACGGAACATTTTCTGTAATTTTCCGAACAAAATAAAAAAAAAGATTTCATTCCATGATTAGTTTAATATTGTATGCAAATTTAAATGAAGCGGCATTTTCGACTCATTTTTTCAAATCAAAATCTAAAACACTACCTCTAGATTAGCTTTAAACTGATTAACAATGTAACACTATAATGTTTTGTAGTATGTTTACTGTTATTAGACATTTTATATCGATAAAAAGTTAAGAACATTAAAAACCCTTAAAAAGTAATTTTATGTTTCAATTTTTAATTTTTCCGATTTGCGGAAATCTTTCGCAATTCGGAAAATTTTCTGGAAATTTTTCAGCATTTTATTTTTCCGGAAAATTAACAACTCTAGTACTTTAAACTATTCTACAAATACAGGTATATCAATCAGTGTATTGCTAAAACAATTTCGTGTCTAGTAGAAGCTCTCGTCGACTTGGCCATTTCCAATTATATATAAAAAAGTATTAATACCTTATTATATAGGGTACATCTGATTTTATATAATCCGATTTTTCCTATAAATGAGATTTTTATATTCAAATATTTTTACAGTTGATATTTTTTTTTCTTTTGCTGCAATCCTTTTCTGGCTTGAATGGCTCTCCTAAAATAGATATAAAATATAATTATATCTGAATATATCAAAAGAAGTTGGAGAAATATCCATTATTTTATTCCACTAGTGCTTTAAGCCGAAATCTGATTTGTGATCCGTCGAAAACAGATTTTTTAAGTCAGATCAGATTTGGATTTTGACGTCATTATCTGCCTAGATCAGATTTCTTTTTCAGTTTGAAAGTCGGATCGATATCTATACGGGATAAATATACATTTTTTAATTTCTCAGATCGGCTATCCGAGTGTCTGTGGCACTTTCGGATGAGATCTAAATTTTGGTTGACCTCTACATTTTTCGGCAATTTATCGACAACTTATTTTTTTAATCAATACCTGCATGAATTTATTCATTTTATCCATGAATATAGAACCGCTCCAGATATGTTTCTATCGCTGTCGGAAAGAGGCGGAGCTATAAGCTCCGCCCCTCTTACACGTGACGGATATACTGTAGTTCCAACGTCATTTCCTCTAGCTTTTAATTGGCTAAACAATTTGACGTAGTAGCGGCATAGCTTTGTAAGCCCTGCCTTCTACCGGATAGGGATAGCACCATACAGGTACAGTTCTATATTCATGGATAAAATGAATAAATTCATGATACCTGCCGTAGACCCCTACGCCGCGAAAATGTGACCGGCAGCGGCGATCCGGTGATTTTCAATCGGCGGCGCGATCGGCGTACCGACTATTTTGTTAGCGGCGTCGTTGTACCAAAATTTAACGGCGGCGGCGGCGGCATGGCGCGGCGTTTATATGAAATTTCGTTTTAATTGTAGGACGTTTTAGCAATCCCTTTTCTAGGAGTTTAAGACGTTTTTGTAAACACCTATAAAATAAGCTGTATTATTTTCACTATCAATGTAATAATTTAAATACATTTTTGTTAGAGTTGTAAAGAGAACGGAAAATCTGGTAGCCTTGTTAAAAAATATTATAAACCGTCGGTGGCACACCCATAGAGTAGCCCACTCGCATAGAGTGGAAGACCCTATGGAAGCGCATGACACATTAATCCAAACAGGCCAACTAGTTTTCGAGGCGTGAATAAATATAGTCCGAAGAGCGATGGTGTGGTTTTTACATTTATTAGAGTATAGAATTACTTTTTTTTATCCAGATATTGTAGGCCCACTTGTTTATTTCACGCCTCTAAAACAAGACGTTTCGCTGATTGCCTTCCACTCTATGTCAGTGGATTACTCTATGGGCACACCGTTAACAATCGTTCGGGGGCGGCGCAGAAAAACGATCGGCGTCGGCGGTGCGCCGGCGGCTTTATCGGCGGCGTCGGGGTCTTCCCTGCCGTAGATCAGATAACAGCTAAGAATGTCTATCAGTTATTGCTAACGGATTTTTAAAAGTAACCGAATCAAATCAGATATAATTTTTTTTTATCAGATTTACGAGTTTTTAAAGCAGATATCGAATTCAGATATATATGTACAGTAGAATAACTATCTTCAAAATATCAAAAGTTGAAGCACTATATTCCATTATATTCCGTATTGATTTGCAGGTTGCGTTTCTGTTGATTTTCTTTTGGTTGCTAGTATCAATCGTGATCAAAGTAACGGAGAGCTCTGTCCATTCGCCGAAGCCCAAAGGAGGCCAACAAATGAACGCTTTCCTCTGGATGTTCTTTGCCTCGATATTTTCCAAAGGTAATGACACCGCAATAAATTATCCCGTGAAATGGTCATTCCAAAGAGTAGTGCTTCCAACGCACAACAGACAAGGTTATTCGGGTCGTAATTTTCAGATATCCGAAGGTAATCAGTTAGTCAGACCAGGCTAATTTTAAAATTATCCTGACCCAACAATCTGATTTCAAATGGTATCTGATTTATTATCGCAAATAACCCCATCTGAACTGCTCTGCTAAGATTCTTATCATCATATTCAGTTAGCTGATCAGTTATATGATATTTACGTTTAGTATATATTAATGTAGTACATGTAAGTCGGAAAATTTTCCGCGGAAAATGACAGAGGCCCTTTTTCCGGAAAGTTTTCCGTATTTTTCAGAAAAAAATAAAACAAAAGTTATAATTCCATGATTAGTCTAATATTGTTTACAAATTTAAATAAAACGGAATTTTCGCATAATTTTTCGAATCTAAATGTACAACTAAGCCTCTAGACTAGCTTTAAACTGATTAACAAGTAAAGGGAATATAACCTCAGGTTTTTTGGTGTGGAACACCAACAATTCGACCATTTCCCGCTCCCTCCTATGGCTTCAGATATTTTTGGCGCTGGTTAGTGATTTCCCGCCTAAATTGTTAACATAAAAAACATTAAAAAACCTTAAAAAAGACTTGAGGTTATATTCCCTTTAATTAATATTTTACATTAATATTATTAGACATTTTATATCGATAAAAAGTTAAAAAAATTAAAAACCCTTAAAAAGTAATTTATGTTTCAATCTTTTATTTTTCCGATTTGCGGAAAATTTTCCGCATTTTAATTAACAACACTAGTATATATAATTTTCTGAAAAACAAATAAAAATAGACCAAAATATAAAAAAAATTAAATATTTGAATCGGGTGATACGTTATTTCTATAACTGAGGCCTCTTAAAGATACTCACATTCTTTCAGATTTGTTTCGGATTTCAAATATCTGGTTTGACTCAAATCATCTGGGACGCTATTCTGTAAAAATTAAAAAAGACAAAAAATCATGATCCGTCAAAAATGACAATGTGGTTGTGCAGAAGAGGCTGCTATCGAAATATCAAACTGAAGATAGTATTTGTCAAATTCAAAATCGTGGCGTTCTGTAATTCCAACATTAGTGGTTTTAATGAAATGCTTCGACATACGGTCGATGTTGCCAATTTAAGCATTGGGCACCAAAAATAAACAGATATTTTACGTCCGCTTAAACATTTAGTTTATGATTTGACTAAAATATCGGATATAGTATACATACTGCCACTACCTAAATGGAACTTACACAATCGATAGTTTGATATTTCGATATCCGCCACTTCTTCACATGCCCATTGCCCTTTTTGACGGATCGAGATATTTTTGGCATTTTGGATTTTTACAGAATAATTAGAAGTTTCATTTAAATCAAGGTATACCTCTGCGTATTGTTCCATACCAGAGTGACTGAGAAAAATCATATCACCTCGGGTCGGAATCGAACCTACGACCTTTGGGTTACCGTCCCAACGCCACTACCGTCAATAATGTGAACCAGATCGAGTCATTCTTAAATTGGATGTCCGAGGCCTGCTTATTCGTGGCCTCGGTAGTCCTATGGTAGTGGCGTTGGGATGGTAACCCAAAAGTCGTAGGTTCGATTCCTACCCGAGGTGATATGATTTTTCTCAGTCACTCTGGTATGGAACAATACGCAGAGGTATTCCTTGATTTAAATGAAACTTCTAATTATATTAATTCCTGCGTGATTATTAAAAATAAATTACCAATTTTACAGAATAGTCTTCCTAATAGTATCTGGGCGTAATTGCGAATAGTCGGATATCTGATCTATCGAAATTATTTCGTCACGTTCAGGTATCCCATTACGAATTGTATATTACTTAAAGTATGTGGCGGTTTCAACGAAAACCCGTGGCTCCAAGAATTTGGTGTTTAGATAATTCAGAAACAATATTTCAATTTCAGTATAAATTTCAGGAATTTAAAAATTAATTAATTAATTATTGAATAATCATTAATTTTCAATTATTTTAATTTTTTTCGGCCCCTTTAAAATTTCAAGGTAAACTATAGCGTACCTTAGAAGTTTCATTTAAAACAGAGTGATTGGTTTAAATGAACTTCTAATTAAAAAATTCCTGCGTAATAACAAAAATAAATTATAATTTTTATGACTACAGGCTATCAAGGACCTGTTATAAATTCAACAACGGTTTAAATGTATCCCGTGAATAATGTGAGCCAGATCGAGTCATTCGTAAATTGGGTGTCCGAGTCCTATTATCTCGTGGCCTCGGTAGTCCAATGGTAGTGGCGTTGGGACGGTAACCCAAAGGTCGTAGGTTCGATTCTTGCCCAATTTTATATGATTTTTCTCAATCACTCTGGTATGGCACCACACGCAGAGGTATTCCTTGGTTTAAATGAAACTTCTAATTAAAAAATTCCTGCGTAATAACAAAAATAAATTATCATTGTATAGCATACCTTGATAATATACGCGAAAAAGTAGATTAGTTCATAATTCAAAGGGGATAATATAGCTAAACCCTAAACAAATTTGAAGAAATTAAAAAACTTACTAATAACTCGTACCAATCAAATAGATCTTCGAGTAATAAAAACTAAATAAAATTTGTTTAGGGTTTAGCTTTATTTTCCCCTTTGAATTATGGACTAATCTCCTTTTTCGCGTATTTTATCATCCTTCGCACAGTCCATAGGTGGTTTCTTCTAACTTAACTTATAGCATACCTTGTCTACACCTTGTCCCCACCGCTGAGAAAACCCCTGGTATGATCCGCGGTATTGTACGCAAAAGAGCCCGCAAAGTATCGCCCCTTATCGTAGCTGAAGCGCCAAATATTTTAATTCTAACACCCGACGAGAAGCCCCGAAGATTTATCAGTTTAAACGCGAAAAAGAACTGTTTAAATAACACTTAATCTAATACAATCTTTGTTGCTAAACACAATGTAGATGCGTAACTTTTCATATTTCAACTAATTTTTGTTCAATGGAAAATATGTTTATTTTAATTTACGATTAAACGTTAACGCTAAGCCTCGGTCGTAAAACGATGAGCGTGTAAGGGCTTGAATATTGAAATTATACGGCAATATTTTGTTCTTTATAAAAGAAACGTGGCCTCTGGGATTAATGAAGGGGATCAGGGGAGATCTAGGGGGAGAGAGAGAAGTAAACGTAGGCAAGGCGATTCTCCATCATAGCAATTGACACTAAAAATGATTAGCGTTCATTCAATTGAGTTGATAAGTATTACACCATCAAAACCAAGCAATATAAGCAACCAAGTCAATGGTAAGAACTTAATTACTGAAATTTGAAGTCGGAGAGGATATTAATTATGATTTTACCAAATTATTTAGGTGAAAAAAACGGGTTGTAACTAAGCCTTGGCTCAAAATGTGCAACTCGCCAGTAGTTTGACACATTTCGTGCATGCGCAATGGGGACTTCCGTTTATTCGCCGATTTCCTCTGATAGACGGTTTATAACAATCGTTTCTGCTACATTATGGAGTTTTCAGCTGATGCGGTATATCCCTGTGTTTAATTAATCCAAGGTGGCCTTATTGCTTTAATGTGGTTCTTACGAGCGCACGCTACAGTCGCCAGCTTCTTCTTCGCGTGCGAAGAAGCTATATAATAAGGAGCGCTTGGTACGTTGGTCGTTCGTCGTTCGAGCTTTTGCCTCAACACTCTGAAAAGCAAGATGGTGCGGGCTGCGGGCACTATTCCTTATCACCAGGGATGGGGAAAAACCGAATTTTCGAAGCTCACGCTCTTTGATATTGAGCTAGATGGCGGCGCTCGTGCTCATACTCGTACTCTTTTTTGGCCGGAGAGTGGAGCTCGCGCTCGCGCTCTTCTCTTTTTTGGCCCGAGACTGGAGCTCGCACTCGCACTCTTCTCTTTTTGGGCCCGAGATAGGAGCTCACGCTCATGCTCTTCTCTTTTTTGGCCCGAGATAGGAGCTCACGCTGGCGCTCTTCTCTTTTTTGGCCCGATATAGGAGCTTGCGCTCGCGCTCTTTTTTTTTGGCCCGAGACTGGAGCTCGCGCTCGCGCTCTTCTCTTTTTTTGGCCCGGGACTGGAGCTCACGCTGGCGCTCTTCTCTTTTTTGGCCAGAGATAGGAGCTCGCGCTCGCGCTCTTCTCTTTTTTGGCCCGAGACTGGAGCTTGCACTCGCACTCTTCTCTTTTTTGCAAAATCCATAATGAAAAGGCTCCCAATCTATAAGATGGGAGCCGTCAACATTGCAAATGTTGACAAGTTGAAAGTTGTCGGTGTCACCATCGACAGCAAGCTTACCTTTCTTCCTCATCTCGAGGAAGTAAGTGTCCGGGTGACGAAGCTGGTGCAAAGCATTGCTTGTTTTGCAAAGGTTGAGTGGGGCCTCGACCATAAAGCGTTAAGGACTATCTACAATGGGTGTATTGTGAGAGTAGTGGCTTACGCTTGCGGTGCTTGGTGGAAGAGCACGCAAAATAGTGTGATGGTGAGGAAGTTGAGCTCAATTCAGAGAATTGCGGCCCTTCGTATTACTTGTGCTTACCGGACTGTCTCGAGCGATGCGCTGCGGATCCTTGCTGGTATTCAACCGTTAGACCTGGTGGTGAGTCAGGAAGCTGCTGTGTTCAGGTCCTTTTCTTTTAGGGAAGACAGTAAGCATTGTGGGGTGGAGTTACGTGGTGGTAACTACCTCTACCCAGGCGACCCATGGGAGGACCACCCAGCGGTCAGTAGCAGTATAAACATCACAGAGCAACTACCCAATGGCAATGGGATAGAGGTGTTTACTGACGGTTCGTTATCCGGTCGGGGTGCCGGAGTGGCATTTGCTGTGTACAGAGATGGTGTGGAAGTGTACAATGAGGTCACTCGCATTAATGGTAAGGTGGATGCGTTTTCTCTTGAGCTGTTAGCAATACACGAGGGTATTTGCTGGTTAAGGACGCATGGTCAACGTCCTGGTGATGGTGCAACGGTTTTTACAGATTGTCTTTTTGCTATTAACGCATTAAGCAATCATAAAAACAATCATGGTTTATGCCATGATATCCGTAAGGTGTTAAAACGGATGGAGACTCAAGTCAACTTTACTTGGATAAAGTCGCACACTGGGTGTGTAGGGAATGAAAGGGCTGACTTTCTTGCAAAATCAGCAACCGATCTTCCCGAGGAGAAGGAGATGAAGCCAACTAAGTTGGTGATTAAAAGGTGGCTCAATGAGGTGACGACTCAAAGGTGGCAGGAGTCATGGGATGAGAGTGAGAAGGGAAAGGTAACTAAGAGGTACTTTCCTAAGGTCAATGGTAGCTTCAACACGAATTACTATTTGACGCAAATCCTAAGTGGACATGGTAAGTTCCCACTCTACCTGTTCAACTTGGGTCATATTGCATCGCCCAAATGCATATGCGGTGCTCTGGAAGCAGACTCAGAGCACTATGTTCGTAATTGTCCTAGAACGAACCATTTGTTAAGGAGACCAATCCGCGAGAATGGTCTCCACAATCTGGATAACGAAACGATCAGCGATCTTGAACGCGTAATGCGTTATATCGTTGTGAATTTTGACGAACTCACGAGTGAGTCGTGAGTAGGAGATGCAGGTATACGGGTGTATACCGTTGTGTGTATGTGATTTAGGAAGCATTTCCTATCTTTGTATACAGGTCGACGGCTCGGCCGGGACAGATGATGAGTAACCCCTGTAATGCTTTGGCGGTGCACGGGGTATATAAATACAACAATCTGATGTCTTCTCTTTTTTGGCCCGAGATAGGAGCTTGCGCTCGCGCTCTTTTTTTTTGGCCCGAGACTGGAGCTCGCGCTCGCGCTCTTCTCTTTTTTGGCCCGAGACTGGAGCTCACGCTGGCGCTCTTCTCTTTTTTGGCCCGATATAGGAGCTTGCGCTCGCGCTCTTTTTTTTTGGCCCGAGACTGGAGCTCGCGCTCGCGCTCTTCTCTTTTTTTGGCCCGGGACTGGAGCTCACGCTGGCGCTCTTCTCTTTTTTGGCCCGAGATAGGAGCTCGCGCTCGCGCTCTTCTCTTTTTTGGCCCGAGACTGGAGCTTGCACTCGCACTCTTCTCTTTTTTGGCCCGAGATAGGAGCTTGCACTCGCACTCTTCTCTTTTTTGGCCCGAGATAGGAGCTCACGCTCACGCTCTTCTCTTTTTTGGCCCGAGATAGGAGCTCGCGCTCGCGCCCTTCTCTTTTTTGGGCCGAGACTGGAGCTTGCACTCGCACTCTTCTCTTTTTTGGCCCGAGATAGGAGCTCACGCTCACGCTCTTCTCTTTTATGGCCCGAGACTGGCGCTTGCACTCGCACTTTTCTCTTTTTTTGGCCCGAGATAGGAGCTCACGCTCACGCTCTTCTCTTTTTTGGCCCGAGACTGGAGCTCACGCTGGCGCTCTTCTCTTTTTGGCCCGAGATAGGAGCTCGCGCTCACGCTCTTCTCTTTTTTGGCCCGAGACTGGAGCTCGCGTTCGCGCTCTTCTCTTTTTTGGCCCGAGACTGGAGCTCGCACTCGCACTCTTCTCTTTTTTGGCCCGAGACTGAAGCTCACGCTCGCGCTCTTCTCTTTTTTGGCCTGAGACTGGAGCTCGCACTCGCACTCTTCTCTTTTTTGGCCCGAGATAGGAGCTCGCGCTCGCGCTCTTCTCTTTTTTGGCCCGAGACTGGAGCTCGCGCTCGCGCTCTTCTCTTTTTTGGCCCGAGACTGGAGCTCGCACTCGCACTCTTCTCTTTTTTGGCCCGAGATAGGAGCTCACGCTGACTTTCTTCTCTTTTTTGGCCCGAGACTGGAGCTCACGCTGGCGCGCTTCTCTTTTTTGGCCCGAGACTGGAGCTTGCACTCGCACTCTTCTCTTTTTTGGCCCGAGATAGGAGCTCACGCTCACGCTCTTCTCTTTTATGGCCCGAGACTGGCGCTTGCACTCGCACTTTTCTCTTTTTTTGGCCCGAGATAGGAGCTCACGCTCACGCTCTTCTCTTTTTTGGCCCGAGATAGGAGCTCGCGCTCGCGCCCTTCTCTTTTTTGGCCCGAGACTGGAGCTCACGCTGGCGGTCTTTTTTTTGGCCCGAGATAGGAGCTCGCGCTCACGCTCTTCTCTTTTTTGGCCCAAGACTGGAGCTCGCGTTCGCGCTCTTCTCTTTTTTGGCCCGAGACTGGAGCTCGCACTCGCACTCTTCTCTTTTTTGGCCCGAGATAGGAGCTCACGCTCACGCTCTTCTCTTCTTTGGCCCGAGACTGGCGCTCACACTCGCATTCTTCTCTTTTTGGCCCGAGACTGAAGCTCACGCTCACGCTCTTCTCTTCTTTGGCCCGAGACTGGCGCTCACGCTCGCGTTCTTCTCTTTTTTGGCCCGAGACTGAAGCTCACGCTCGCGCTCTTCTCTTTTTTGGCCTGAGACTGGAGCTCGCACTCGCACTCTTCTCTTTTTTGGCCCGAGATAGGAGCTCGCGCTCGCGCTCTTCTCTTTTTTGGCCCGAGACTGGAGCTCGCGCTCGCGCTCTTCTCTTTTTTGGCCCGAGACTGGAGCTCGCACTCGCACTCTTCTCTTTTTTGGCCCGAGATAGGAGCTCGCGCTCGCGCCCTTCTCTTTTTTTGGCCCGGGACTGGAGCTCACGCTGGCGCTCTTCTCTTTTTTGGCCAGAGACTGGAGCTTGCACTCGCACTCTTCTCTTTTTTGGCCCGAGATAGGAGCTTGCGCTCGCGCTCTTTTTTTTTGGCCCGAGACTGGAGCTCGCGCTCGCGCTCTTCTCTTTTTTGGCCCGAGACTGGAGCTCACGCTGGCGCTCTTCTCTTTTTTGGCCCGATATAGGAGCTTGCGCTCGCGCTCTTTTTTTTTGGCCCGAGACTGGAGCTCGCGCTCGCGCTCTTCTCTTTTTTTGGCCCGGGACTGGAGCTCACGCTGGCGCTCTTCTCTTTTTTGGCCCGAGATAGGAGCTCGCGCTCGCGCTCTTCTCTTTTTTGGCCCGAGACTGGAGCTTGCACTCGCACTCTTCTCTTTTTTGGCCCGAGATAGGAGCTTGCACTCGCACTCTTCTCTTTTTTGGCCCGAGATAGGAGCTCACGCTCACGCTCTTCTCTTTTTTGGCCCGAGATAGGAGCTCGCGCTCGCGCCCTTCTCTTTTTTGGGCCGAGACTGGAGCTTGCACTCGCACTCTTCTCTTTTTTGGCCCGAGATAGGAGCTCACGCTCACGCTCTTCTCTTTTATGGCCCGAGACTGGCGCTTGCACTCGCACTTTTCTCTTTTTTTGGCCCGAGATAGGAGCTCACGCTCACGCTCTTCTCTTTTTTGGCCCGAGACTGGAGCTCACGCTGGCGCTCTTCTCTTTTTGGCCCGAGATAGGAGCTCGCGCTCACGCTCTTCTCTTTTTTGGCCCGAGACTGGAGCTCGCGTTCGCGCTCTTCTCTTTTTTGGCCCGAGACTGGAGCTCGCACTCGCACTCTTCTCTTTTTTGGCCCGAGACTGAAGCTCACGCTCGCGCTCTTCTCTTTTTTGGCCTGAGACTGGAGCTCGCACTCGCACTCTTCTCTTTTTTGGCCCGAGATAGGAGCTCGCGCTCGCGCTCTTCTCTTTTTTGGCCCGAGACTGGAGCTCGCGCTCGCGCTCTTCTCTTTTTTGGCCCGAGACTGGAGCTCGCACTCGCACTCTTCTCTTTTTTGGCCCGAGATAGGAGCTCACGCTGACTTTCTTCTCTTTTTTGGCCCGAGACTGGAGCTCACGCTGGCGCGCTTCTCTTTTTTGGCCCGAGACTGGAGCTTGCACTCGCACTCTTCTCTTTTTTGGCCCGAGATAGGAGCTCACGCTCACGCTCTTCTCTTTTATGGCCCGAGACTGGCGCTTGCACTCGCACTTTTCTCTTTTTTTGGCCCGAGATAGGAGCTCACGCTCACGCTCTTCTCTTTTTTGGCCCGAGATAGGAGCTCGCGCTCGCGCCCTTCTCTTTTTTGGCCCGAGACTGGAGCTCACGCTGGCGGTCTTTTTTTTGGCCCGAGATAGGAGCTCGCGCTCACGCTCTTCTCTTTTTTGGCCCAAGACTGGAGCTCGCGTTCGCGCTCTTCTCTTTTTTGGCCCGAGACTGGAGCTCGCACTCGCACTCTTCTCTTTTTTGGCCCGAGATAGGAGCTCACGCTCACGCTCTTCTCTTCTTTGGCCCGAGACTGGCGCTCACACTCGCATTCTTCTCTTTTTGGCCCGAGACTGAAGCTCACGCTCACGCTCTTCTCTTCTTTGGCCCGAGACTGGCGCTCACGCTCGCGTTCTTCTCTTTTTTGGCCCGAGACTGAAGCTCACGCTCGCGCTCTTCTCTTTTTTGGCCTGAGACTGGAGCTCGCACTCGCACTCTTCTCTTTTTTGGCCCGAGATAGGAGCTCGCGCTCGCGCTCTTCTCTTTTTTGGCCCGAGACTGGAGCTCGCGCTCGCGCTCTTCTCTTTTTTGGCCCGAGACTGGAGCTCGCACTCGCACTCTTCTCTTTTTTGGCCCGAGATAGGAGCTCACGCTGACTTTCTTCTCTTTTTTGGCCCGAGATAGGAGCTCACGCTCACGCTCTTCTCTTTTTTGGCCCGAGATAGGAGCTCGCGCTCGCGCCCTTCTCTTTTTTGGCCCGAGACTGGAGCTCACGCTGGCGGTCTTATTTTTGGCCCGAGATAGGAGCTCGCGCTCACGCTCTTCTCTTTTTTGGCCCAAGACTGGAGCTCGCGTTCGCGCTCTTCTCTTTTTTGGCCCGAGACTGGAGCTCGCACTCGCACTCTTCTCTTTTTTGGCCCGAGATAGGAGCTCACGCTCACGCTCTTCTCTTCTTTGGCCCGAGACTGGCGCTCACACTCGCATTCTTCTCTTTTTGGCCCGAGACTGAAGCTCACGCTCACGCTCTTCTCTTCTTTGGCCCGAGACTGGCGCTCACGCTCGCGTTCTTCTCTTTTTTGGCCCGAGACTGAAGCTCACGCTCGCGCTCTTCTCTTTTTTGGCCTGAGACTGGAGCTCGCACTCGCACTCTTCTCTTTTTTGGCCCGAGATAGGAGCTCGCGCTCGCGCTCTTCTCTTTTTTGGCCCGAGACTGGAGCTCGCGCTCGCGCTCTTCTCTTTTTTGGCCCGAGACTGGAGCTCGCACTCGCACTCTTCTCTTTTTTGGCCCGAGATAGGAGCTCACGCTGACTTTCTTCTCTTTTTTGGCCCGAGACTGGAGCTCGCACTCGCACTCTTCTTTTTTTTGGCCCGAGACTGGAGCTCACGCTGGCGCTCTTCTCTTTTTTGGCCCGAGACTGGAGCTCACGCTGGCGCGCTTCTCTTTTTTGGCCCGAGATAGGAGCTCGCGCTCGCGCTCTTCTCTTTTTTAGCCCGAGATAGGAGCTTGCACTCGCACTCTTCTCTTTTTTGGCCCGAGATAGGAGCTTGCACTCGCACTCTTCTCTTTTTTGGCCCGAGATTGGAGCTCACGCTCACGCTCTTCTCTTTTTTAGGCCCGAGACTGGCGCTTGCACTCGCACTCTTCTCTTTTTTGGCCCGAGATAGGAGCTCGCACTCGCGCTCTTCTCTTTTTTGGCCCGAGACTGGAGCTTGCACTCACACTCTTCTCTTTTTTGGCCCGAGATAGGAGCTTGCACTCGCACTCTTCTCTTTTTTGGCCCGAGATAGGAGCTCACGCTCACGCTCTTCTCTTTTTTGGCCCGAGACTGGCGCTAGCACTCGCACTCTTCTCTTTTTTGGCCCGAAATAGGAGCTCACGCTCACGCTCTTCTCTTTTTTGGCCCGAGACTGGAGCTCGCGCTCGTGCTCTTCTCTTTTTTGGCCCGAGACTGGAGCTTGCACTCGCACTCTTCTCTTTTTTGGCCCGAGATAGGAGCTTGCACTCGCACTCTTCTCTTTTTTGGCCCGAGATAGGAGCTTGCACTCGCACTCTTCTCTTTTTTGGCCCGAGATAGGCGCTCACGCTCACGCTCTTCTCTTTTTTGGCCCGAGACTGGCGCTTGCACTCGCACTCTTCTCTTTTTTGGCCCGAGATAGGAGCTCGCACTCGCGCTCTTCTCTTTTTTGGCCCGAGGTAGGAGCTCGCGCTCGCAATCTTCTCTTTTTTGGCCCGAGATAGGCGCTCACGCTCACGCTCTTCTCTTTTTTGGCCCGAGACTGGCGCTTGCACTCGCACTCTTCTCTTTTTTGGCCCGAGATAGGAGCTTGCACTCGCGTTCTTCTCTTTTTTTGGCCCGAGGTAGGAGCTCGCGCTCGCAATCTTCTCTTTTTTGGCCCGAGATAGGAGCTCGCGCTCGCAATCTTCTCTTTTTTGGCCCGAGGTAGGAGCTCGCGCTCGCAATCTTCTCTTTTTTGGCCCGAGGTAGGAGCTCACGCTCACGCTCTTCTCTTTTTTGGCCCGAGACTGGAGCTCGCGCTCGCGCTCTTCTCTTTTTTGGCCCGAGACTGGAGCTCGCACTCGCACTCTTCTCTTTTTTGGCCCGAGATAGGAGCTCACGCTCACGCTCTTCTCTTCTTTGGCCCGAGACTGGCGCTCACGCTCGCGTTCTTCTCTTTTTTGGCCCGAGACTGAAGCTCACGCTCGCGCTCTTCTCTTTTTTGGCCCGAGATAGGAGCTTGCACTCGCACCCTTCTCTTTTTTGGCCCGAGATAGGCGCTCACGCTCACGCTCTTCTCTTTTTTGGCCCGAGACTGGCGCTTGCACTCGCACTCTTCTCTTTTTTGGCCCGAGATAGGAGCTCGCACTCGCGCTCTTCTCTTTTTTGGCCCGAGGTAGGAGCTCGCGCTCGCAATCTTCTCTTTTTTGGCCCGAGATAGGCGCTCACGCTCACGCTCTTCTCTTTTTTGGCCCGAGACTGGCGCTTGCACTCGCACTCTTCTCTTTTTTGGCCCGAGATAGGAGCTCGCACTCGCGTTCTTCTCTTTTTTTGGCCCGAGGTAGGAGCTCGCGCTCGCAATCTTCTCTTTTTTGGCCCGAGATAGGAGCTCGCGCTCGCAATCTTCTCTTTTTTGGCCCGAGGTAGGAGCTCGCGCTCGCAATCTTCTCTTTTTTGGCCCGAGATAGGAGCTCACGCTCACGCTCTTCTCTTTTTTGGCCCGAGATAGGAGCTCACGCTCACGCTCTTCTCTTCTTTGGCCCGAGACTGGCGCTCACGCTCGCGTTCTTCTCTTTTTTGGCCCGAGACTGAAGCTCACGCTCGCGCTCTTCTCTTTTTTGGCCCGAGATAGGAGCTCGCGCTCGCGCTCTTCTCTTTTTTGGCCCGAGACTGGAGCTCGCGCTCTTCTCTTTTTTGGCCCGAGATAGGAGCTCACGCTCGCGCTCTTCTCTTTTTTGGCCCGACACTGGAGCTCGCGCTCGCGCTCTTCTCTTTTTTGGCCCGAGACTGGAGCTCACGCTCGCGCTCTTCTCTTTTTTGGCCCGACTGGAGGTCACGCTCGCGCTCTTCTCTTTTTTGGCCCGACTGGAGGTCACGCTCGCGCTCTTCTCTTTTTTGGCCCGACACTGGAGCTCGCGCTCGCGCTCTTCTCTTTTTTGGCCCGAGATAGGAGCTCGCGCTCGCGCTCTTCTCTTTTTTGGCCCGAGACTGGAGCTCGCGCTCTTCTCTTTTTTGGCCCGAGATAGGAGCTCACGCTCGCGCTCTTCTCTTTTTTGGCCCGACACTGGAGCTCGCGCTCGCGCTCTTCTCTTTTTTGGCCCGAGACTGGAGCTCACGCTCGCGCTCTTCTCTTTTTTGGCCCGACTGGAGGTCACGCTCGCGCTCTTCTCTTTTTTGGCCCGACTGGAGGTCACGCTCGCATTCTTCTCTTTTTTGGCCCGACTGGAGGTCACGCTCGCGCTCTTCTCTTTTTTGGCCCGACTGGAGGTCACGCTCGCGTTCTTCTCTTTTTTGGCCCGAGACTGAAGCTCACGCTCGCGCTCTTCTCTTTTTTGGCCCGACTGGAGGTCACGCTCGCGCTCTTCTCTTTTTTGGCCCGACTGGAGGTCACGCTCGCGCTCTTCTCTTTTTTGGCCCGACTGGAGGTCACGCTCGCGTTCTTCTCTTTTTTGGCCCGAGACTGAAGCTCACGCTCGCGCTCTTCTCTTTTTCGGCCGGAGAGTAGAGATCGCGCTCAAAAAAAGCTCTCGCACTCTTTCAAGCTCAGAGCGCGCCCACCTCTGCATATCAGCCCTTTCTCTAGCTATCTTTGTTTCTCTTTCGCCCTATTCTGGCGTTTGGGGAGAGGAGTGCTCTAGGACGAGTGAAAGGGTTGGGGGGGGGGGGGGGGTGTACGAAAGAGAAAAGGCGAGTTTTTGAGTTATTTTTGCGGGGGAAAAAGGGTAATACCATAGACATAATAAATAGGCGCTTGGGTTGGCAAACCTTTATTACACGCCAGTAAAGCTTGTTTTCCACTGGCGCGCGCAACGACGCGTTTCTCAGCTTTGAAACGTTCAAACGTTTTTACGCGCGTAAAGAAAATAACATTATGACGCGCGCTAGTGGAAAACAAGCTTTAGAAAAAGCAGACGCGGGGGAGAAACGGCCGAAAATACGCCACCTGCCGGTTGCAAAAAATATTATTATCACAAGAGCTTTACGCCACCTATCGGTTACTGAATTTGATATCAAGCGCGAAGTTCAAGTTAAGCCTAACTAGACGCAAAAAGGTTGATAGTTACTTTTACGCGAAATTTATTTGTTTTTTCAAAATGGTTAAAAGTTGTGCATTTGTTGATTGCCAAAATTATAAATTAACCACCACAAATCCGAGATTTGGGTACATTTGTTCGAATTTCATTCATCCGAACGGTGGTACAAATGTCCGAATGCCGGAAAACAGGATCGGATGTCCGAAAACGAATTTCATTTGCCCGAAAAATTTATCACAACTTTTGTTGGTGATTTAGTCGTTCAATTTATGTTAACTTTACTGGCGAATTTCATTTGTTTGAATAATTGTTTGTCCGTTTATTCGAACAATAGGAATTGGTTGGTTGTTTTTAAATATTGTTAATATAAGAAAATAGTAACATTAACGTGAACCTAACTTAACCTAATCTAATCTAACCTAACCTAACCTAAGCTAACTAAATATACAATATACAGGGTCTTTTTTTTTGCTCGGAAAAGTGTTTTTTTTCAAAAACTATTTATAGTACCGATTTCAAATTTGGAAGGTCAATTCTCTATACCGGGGGACATCAGTTTGAGAAATTTGAGCGTTTTCGGTAATGTTTTTCACCAATTTTGAAAAATTATTTTTCGACCACTAGGTGCGAGATAAAAAATTTCTATTATAAAGTTGTAGGCCGTCATCGAAAACCCTTAAAAATTGTTCACTCGACGAAAAACAACTTATTTATCAGTGAAAATTCGAGCTTGAAAAATTTACAAGTTGGTGAAGCCAAATTACGATTGTTTGAAACGATAATTGAAAAGAGAACAAGTCTAATACAAACGTAGTAGAGTTTTCACACTTGAAAAAATGTACACGTTTGGTTTTTAAATGCAGATATTTTATTCACATAAATTTTTACAAAACATTTTCAATAATATCACCATTGGCTGCAACACAGGTTTGTGCGCGGACAATTAAGTTCTCAAACGCTTTCTCTACCATTTCTGGTGTGACGTCTCGGCAAGCACTGATTATTCGTCTAATGAGTTCCTCCCTAGTTTCAATGGGCGTGGCGTATACCTTTGCTTTAACGAATCCCCAGAGAAAATAATCCAGCGGTGTTAGGTCAGGTGACCTTGCTGGCCAATGCACTGGACCATTTCTATCCACCTTTCAGGAAACTCGTTGTTGAGGTGCTCAGTTACTTGCCGGGAAAAATGCGGAGGGGCGCCATCTTGCTGAAACCACAACTGACGTCTTTCAGCCAATGGAAGTTCGTCGATTGCGTCACTCAGTTCGTTCTGTAGAAAATGTAAATAACTTTGGCCGTTGAGGTTCGTCGGCAGGAAAAAGGCACCAATCAAACGGTTTCCAACAAGTTCAACCCAAACATTGACCCGTTCAAATTGAACCTGGTGATGATATTCAAAACCCCAATGTGGGTTGATGTCAGACCAAAGATGGCTGTTTTGATGATTAAAGGGCCCATCTCTAGAAAATGACGCTTCGTCGGAGAACAAAACATGGCGCA
The DNA here is from genome assembly GCF_980474605.1 of Leiobunum rupestre. NCBI lineage: Eukaryota > Metazoa > Arthropoda > Arachnida > Opiliones > Sclerosomatidae > Leiobunum > Leiobunum rupestre. Next base: position 14,181,002 of record NC_143392.1, on the reverse strand, counting down.
AAAATTGTCTATCTTCTTGGACAGCATTTAGTAACCAGTTGCTAAATTCATAACGTCTTTGATGGTCTCCGTCAATTAGTCCTTGGTGGAGCGTAGCTCTGTATGGGTGATAGCGATTCTTACGAAGAATTTTCCACACACGATTTGCAGAACAACCCAAATCAGCAGCGGCGTTAGCGCAACTGTGACGAGGATATGCCACAAAGTACGCGAGTACATTGTTCTCGAAGTCTAAATCCGGTTGACCCAATCCGCGAAACCTAGGTTGCAAGTTACCAAATTGATTGAAATCGTGAATTGCTCGTCTTACTGTATTTACAGATGGTGCTCCATTTGGATGTCTTTCTGCGAAGATTTCAGTCACTCTTCTAAGGTTTTGCGCTGCTTCTCCATAGTAAATGGCAACTATCTCGGTACGCTCAGCTACTGAATAACGAGGCATTGTTCGAAATATTATCAAACACTGATAATAATCTCCCAAAGTTTTCCTTTAAATACCCAATGCATGTTTAGGATTGACCTATAGCCTCGTGTTTTTTAAATCCGGTCGTTTTTTTAACCAAAGTTTCAACTGGATTAGGTAATTCGGTTTCAATTATCGTTTCAAACAATCGTAATTTGGCTTCACCAACTTGTAAATTTTTCAAGCTCGAATTTTCACTGATAAATAAATTGTTTTTCGTCGAGTGAACAATTTTTAAGGGTTTTCGATGACGGCCTACAACTTTATAATAGAAATTTTTTATCTCGCACCTAGTGGTCGAAAAATAATTTTTCAAAATTGGTGAAAAACATTACCGAAAACGCTCAAATTTCTCAAACTGATGTCCCCCGGTATAGAGAATTGACCTTCCAAATTTGAAATCGGTACTATAAATAGTTTTTGAAAAAAAACACTTTTCCGAGCAAAAAAAAAGACCCTGTATAGATATAGCAGCAATTAAGAAAAACTACTTGAACAAACAACGATATTTACAATGTAGTTTTTTATTTTTAATTCTAGCACTAAAAAAATCAGGACCAAAAAAAACTGCAATAAGAAATACTAATTTAGAGACAGAATTCGGACAAGTGATGCTACCGATTCGGACGAATGAAACATTTGTTATTTCGGCGGTGCGGACGAATGAAAATCGAACATTTGTTCCACCGTTCGGACGATTGAAATTCGAACAAATGTACCTACCCCAAATCCGAGCACCAATGTTTCATTTTTTGTTTCTTTCCATAAGTTTTAACAGTTTGTAATTATTTATATTATATGTGGTCCTATAATTGTTTTAAAATATAGGTTTCCTTTCTCTAAACCTGAAACGCTTTCAAAGTGGATAAAAGCTGTGAATCGTGATGATTGGCACCCAATCAACAATGACTTTGTAGTTATTATTTTTGGGCCGAAAATATTCAGATTTTAAATGGCAAACACAAACTTTTACAAGAGACCATTCCAACTGAAAATTTAGTTGATGAAATTGAAATAAGTGACACATTCTTTGATCACAAATCTGTTCGTGTAGGTTTAAGCGTGAAAACCATAGATATAGGAAACGTATATAAAGGTCTAGATAAAATATTTCAAAGGGAGTGAATACGGAGGTGACAGCTAGCAGAAACGCGTAATCTCTGCAGGCTATCCTTATAAGGCGCTATCTATCGGTAAGAAAGCTCGTGCTATCGTCGCGAGAGCCATTGTCTCCTGCTTAAAAATGATACTAAAAGTCACCAACAGATGGTGTCTAAAGACTACGGCCTGCGGAAAGGTCAAGCACTTAGTACTAAAATGCTAAGAGAGCTCGCGCTTTTGGTCACGTGCCTTCCTCGGTGTCTGCTAGGTGTCAATTCCGTATTTTATGTTAGGCTTAGACGCCCCGAAATTTATCTTGACCTTTATATACATTTCTTATATCTATGGTGAAAACTTATTACTATGGAGCAGAAAGCCCTCTGTTTTTACGACATTTACTAGTATTTTACTAGGGAAAGAAAAATATTCTGCTCCATGTTTTAAGCAATAAGAATAACATTGTTTTTCGCGTATCTTACAGTTAAAACTTAATTTGTTGCAGAAATGTTACGGTAGAAGTGGTAGTGTAGTAAAGACAGACGAGTCGGGTTCAGAAGCGAGCGGTATTAATAAAGTCTGGCCTCCTGCAATAAGATATCTTTTGCCATTGAGCTTGCAGTTCTTCGCAAGATAGTTGGAACATATATTTTTCCAGATCTTACCGAACACATGTTTGATTCCGAAGTGGGCATAGAACATCACCGAATAAGTTTAAATAAAAAGATTATTCATTTCTACAGCAAAGTTAGACTCCACAAAATTGCTACGGATAAAAATTTGGAATTGAAGGGAAAAGCTATTAGGCATACATTTTCAAAATTAATATTATTTCAAGGCCATTAACTAACTTTTTTGCTAACTTTATAGTTAAATATCCACCCGCACGGTGTAACCTAATATTTTATATCATAGTTGTTACTTAAGCCTTGGCCTAATATTATTAACCTACAATTTTAATTGAATTATTTGAAACCAAAGATATTAATATATATAATTAAACATTAAGATACCTTTCGCATAAGTTTCCATTATATCAATCTACTTATTAAGGACTTGAAATTAACATTTTAGTGTTATTAACTCTTTACGAAAGAACATATGATTATCGACCCAGCCTGGCACCTAGGAGCAACAAACACAAGGAAAACGCATCCCGTCAAAAGTCGTGGATTTACTTGTGTACATTTTTCATTGGTTAGACGCTTTAGCACCTGCTGTGGTCGGAAGGGGAAAATTCGGAAACTGTCTTCCCCCCCGCCCGTAAAACGTTCAGTGTAAAGGCTCGTCCAATGAAATTTGTACACAATCCTGCGTTATCGCGTTTAAAGACTAGCTGCGTTCTCCTAGCGTTTGTTGCTCGTAGCTGGCACGCCATCGTTAACTTCGTTAAGTCACGTGGTATTTTATAGTTCTACTAGTTTCCGATAGGTGGTGTTTTCCTGGCGCTTTCCCCCGCGTCTGCTAGTTCTGATTAGCGTGCGAGCCCCCCCCCCGTAAAATCGGGGGTCTACACTATTTATTATGTCTGGAACTGTCTGCAAAGTCCGTGAAGCAAATTTTCGATATGATATTATGAGGTTCACTCATACGCCGCAAGTTAATTGGGCGCTGTTAACGGTGGAGAGAAATCTTCTTCGTCAGCTGATTTGTGTTTAAAATTAAGGCCTATTGAAAATTAAAACGTCGTTTATTTCACGGAAATAATGACAAATTATTGAATTGAAACGTAAAATTGGTAATTGTAACACTAGCTTCGTTTTTCAAAGGAAGGTATTTTAAAATTTGAGATCAGGGTTTTCCACTGGGATTTAACAACGCGACCTTTTAGTAATTCTGTTCAAAAAGAGAGATAACCTCATTAGCAGAAGTGCATTTTATGTACATTTATATGAAGTTTAAAGCATTTTTAAGGTACTTGGTATTCCAAGAGAAATGCGTAGAATTTTTAATAAACTCTCCTTAATTTATTTAAGTTGCGTTTCGAGAGATTCTTAAAACGGGATAAAATTAAAAACCAATTTGCGAGAAAAATTCCAGAAATATTTCAATTTTTCAAACGACAATTTTAATTATATATTTCTCGTGTTTTGGAAGCGAAATATCAAATGTAGAAATTCGTTATCTATTAAAGGGCTCTAAATAATTTCTAAGTAATCATTTAGCTCTCTGTAGATACATTTATGCAGTTCTTGGGAATTTAAAACAAAAGCTACTGTTAAAATAAGAGCTAGTGGTTAAAGCTAAAAATTAAGATACGGGAAAACAGTTGTGTTAATATTAGAAATAGCGGCGGCACTTACACATCCAAATACGGAGAAAGCATAATAATGAAACCTTATACTGTATAATTAACTAGTTTTATCTAAAATCAGGTCTGATTCAAGCGTATACACACAAACATTACCAGAAACATCCGTTAGAGGACAAAGGCCGGGACAATAGATAAAGATAAAATATTGAAAAAAAATATTTAAAAATACATAATACGCGTAAAAACACATAAACAACAGGTTAAATATTTAAATTGCAATTTTTTGCCCAAGATTCCGCGATAAATTTAATTGAAAAAATACACTAATTAAAAGTGATTTCAAAAGGAAATTTTTTACAGTTATACCATATATTAATAATATTGCGAACGCTGTTGCAGTAGAGTTTACGTCACCCCGATATATAAACCCATTAATACATTAAAAAAATGTTTAACACCTATAAAAGACAAAATAGACATTCTGGATAATTTCAGCGTTTTTGAAATAAAATGTAGCTGTGAAAAAACATACATCGGCCAAACAGAACGCAGTTTAAGAAAAATAATTAATGACCATAAGGGTTACGTCCGTAATAAAAAAATAATATATCTCCTATAGCTGAACATGTGTTAGACTCTAACCATGAAATCTCATTTGACAATGTAAAAATTCTATGCATAATAGACCACTACCATAAACTACCCAAAGGAAAAAAAACCCTGACTCAATTTTAAATAGAGACAAAAACCTTGTAATTTTATCGAGGAATCTTGGGCAAAAATTGCAATTTATATAGTTCACCTGTTGTTTATGTATTTTTACGCGTATTATGTTTTTTTAATTTTAATCTTTATCTATTGTCCCTCTATAATGGAGGTTTCAGACCTGATGAAGCCCTCGAACGGGTATGGCGAACCTATTCGTCTCCTTTTAAGTAACAGTAGTTTATTATACATTATGTGGTTTTCTTATTATGAATTTCGTAACAGTTGTGTTATCACTGAATTTGTTCAGCACCTGTAACAAATTATATTTGCTACTTTGGTGGATGCTGACAAGCAGCTGCGCAAACGGCGATTGCAATCGAGAGAGATTTTTAAACGCCATTTATCGATATATCGTTTATATTTTCCACCTTAATGGCTTCAGCGATATCAAGAATCATTATTTATGGAAAACCGAGGGTTCAATACGGTTATTGCAATTGAGAGATATTTTCATTTCCTATCTATGGACGGATAATTAAAATATTTCACCTTCACTTCTTCGGAGATATCTAATGAGATATACAATTCGTTTTCATAGTAAAAAAATTCGGAACTAATTATTCGTCTAATTAGCTTGAATTTTAAGAGGAACCTTTATTAGGGTATTTCGCAAATGGCGATGCTGGACGTGATAGTTAAAAACTAATATTATATTAATAATAATTTTCATTGATTTTACAAATGAATTCTAAAGAAAATACCTTTAGGTAAATTATCCTCCCTTAGAGCGCGGGGAATGGGATAAATTCAAGGCCAAAATTTCAACTATTCATGTTGAGTTCAGTTAACTGTTTATTTATTTAAATATTTCGTGGCTATTTTGCGATTTATTATGCAACCAATAAATTTTTATTCGGGTAATTTTTGGAAATGGATGTACAAGAAATGAACGGAAAATTTATTATCCGGACGCCGAGCCGTTTCCTCGCTAACTGTACTTTATATTTGGTCTACAAAACAATAAAGCAATATCTTTATCGTATTTCAAGCTAGGGCTTCTAACGCTGATCTGGTGTCTGATGCTTTCACAGATGAACTGGATTATTTTTAATCCGATACCTTTAGCGGATAACAGATTTTTTACTCTAACGGTAGTACGCGGATACGCTTTTGCGCTTGTCTGACAAGCCTATATGACTTTCACGGGTTGATCTGTTTTTTAAATTGTATCTTTAACCCGCGATAACGGCGGATATCCTTTTTTAGTATATCTTTATATTGACTTCTTGGAACTAAGCCATTTTTTTTGTTGCTATACAAAAATTTAAAAGAATAAAAAACATTCAACTAGATGTCGGAAAGTAGACATCATATAGACAGATATCTACGCGCTTATCAGATAAAATAACTGCTTTCTATATCTGTGGCCTCGTCGGTTACCGAAACGAGATAACAAAACTAGATTGCCGCAGGTCAGATTAAAAAAGGAACAGGTAGCCAGTGAATTCAGGTTTTTTGTCGGCGATATATCTTATATGATAAATAGTAATCAGATTGCCTTATTCAGATCATCGTTAGAAGCCCTATTTCAAGCTTATAAAGTGTTAAATCATTACTTAATTATTTAATTACCAGTTGTTTGAGATAAGTTAGTTTATCATGTTAATTACAAGAACGTGCTTATTTATACTTAAGGCCAGTGACTATGTTGAGCATCAAGGTCGAATTTCCCTCCGCCACATTAAATGGGCAAAGACCAAATTTTCGAGATCACGCTCTTCTCTTTTAGAGGGACAGATGGAGCCCACGCTCGCGCTCTTCTCTTTTCGAGGGACAGATGGAGCCCACGCTCGCGCTCTTCTCTTTTAGAGGGAGAGCTGGAGCCCACGCTCGCGCTCTTCTCTTTTAGAGGGAGAGCGGTACCCACGCTCGCGCTCTTCTCTTTTCGAGGGACAGATGAAGCCCACGCTCGCGCTCTTCTCTTTTCGAGGGACAGATGAAGCCCACGCTCGCGCTCTTCTCTTTTCGAGGGACAGATGGAGCCCACGCTCGCGCTCTTCTCTTTTCGAGAGACAGATGGAGCCCACGCTCGCGCTCTTCTCATTTAGAGGGACAGATGGAGCCCACGCTCGCGCTCTTCTCTTTTCGAGGGACAGATGGAGCCCACGCTCGCGCTCTTCTCTTTTAGAGGGACAGATGGAGCCCACGCTCGCGCTCTTCTCTTTTAGAGGGAGAGCTGGAGCCCACGCTCGCGCTCTTCTCTTTTAGAGGGAGAGCTGGAGCCCACGCTCGCGCTCTTCTCTTTTAGAGGGAGAGCTGGAGCCCACGCTCGCGCTCTTCTCTTTTCGAGGGAGAGCTGGAGCCCACGCTCGCACTCTTCTCTTTTCGAGGGACAGATGGAGCCCACGCTCGCGCTCTTCTCTTTTAGAGGGAGAGCTGGAGCCCACGCTCGCGCTCTTCTCTTTTCGAGGGACAGATGGAGCCCACGCTCGCGCTCTTCTCTTTTCGAGGGAGAGCTGGAGCCCACGCTCGCGCTCTTCTCTTTTCGAGGGACAGATGGAGCCCACGCTCGCGCTCTTCTCTTTTAGAGGGACAGATGGAGCCCACGCTCGCGCTCTTCTCTTTTAGAGGGAGAGCTGGAGCCCACGCTCGCGCTCTTCTCTTTTAGAGGGAGAGCTGGAGCCCACGCTCGCGCTCTTCTCTTTTCGAGGGAGAGCTGGAGCCCCCGCTCGCGCTCTTCTCTTTTAGAGGGAGAGCTGGAGCCCACGCTCGCGCTCTTCTCTTTTAGAGGGAGAGCTGGAGCCCACGCTCGCACTCTTCTCTTTTCGAGGGACAGATGGAGCCCACGCTCGCGCTCTTCTCTTTTCGAGGGACAGATGGAGCCCACGCTCGCGCTCTTCTCTTTTCGAGGGACAGATGGAGCCCACGCTCGCGCTCTTCTCTTTTCGAGGGACAGATGGAGCCCACGCTCGCGCTCTTCTCTTTTCGAGAGACAGATGGAGCCCACGCTCGCGCTCTTCTCTTTTAGAGGGACAGATGGAGCCCACGCTCGCGCTCTTCTCTTTTCGAGGGACAGATGGAGCCCACGCTCGCGCTCTTCTCTTTTAGAGGGACAGATGGAGCCCACGCTCGCGCTCTTCTCTTTTAGAGGGAGAGCTGGAGCCCACGCTCGCGCTCTTCTCTTTTAGAGGGAGAGCTGGAGCCCACGCTCGCGCTCTTCTCTTTTCGAGGGACAGATGGAGCCCACGCTCGCGCTCTTCTCTTTTCGAGGGAGAGCTGGAGCCCACGCTCGCGCTCTTCTCTTTTCGAGGGACAGATGGAGCCCACGCTCGCGCTCTTCTCTTTTCGAGGGACAGATGGAGCCCACGCTCGCGCTCTTCTCTTTTAGAGGGAGAGCTGGAGCCCACGCTCGCGCTCTTCTCTTTTAGAGGGAGAGCTGGAGCCCACGCTCGCGCTCTTCTCTTTTCGAGGGAGAGCTGGAGCCCCCGCTCGCGCTCTTCTCTTTTAGAGGGAGAGCTGGAGCCCACGCTCGCGCTCTTCTCTTTTAGAGGGAGAGCTGGAGCCCACGCTCGCGCTCTTCTCTTTTCGAGGGACAGATGGAGCCCACGCTCGCGCTCTTCTCTTTTCGAGGGAGAGCTGGAGCCCACGCTCGCGCTCTTCTCTTTTCGAGGGACAGATGGAGCCCACGCTCGCGCTCTTCTCTTTTCGAGGGACAGATGGAGCCCACGCTCGCGCTCTTCTCTTTTAGAGGGAGAGCTGGAGCCCACGCTCGCGCTCTTCTCTTTTAGAGGGAGAGCTGGAGCCCACGCTCGCGCTCTTCTCTTTTCGAGGGAGAGCTGGAGCCCACGCTCGCGCTCTTCTCTTTTCGAGGGACAGATGGAGCCCACGCTCGCGCTCTTCTCTTTTCGAGGGACAGATGGAGCCCACGCTCGCGCTCTTCTCTTTTAGAGGGAGAGCTGGAGCCCACGCTCGCGCTCTTCTCTTTTAGAGGGAGAGCTGGAGCCCACGCTCGCGCTCTTCTCTTTTCGAGGGACAGATGGAGCCCACGCTCGCGCTCTTCTCTTTTCGAGGGAGAGCTGGAGCCCACGCTCGCGCTCTTCTCTTTTCGAGGGACAGATGGAGCCCACGCTCGCGCTCTTCTCTTTTCGAGGGACAGATGGAGCCCACGCTCGCGCTCTTCTCTTTTAGAGGGAGAGCTGGAGCCCACGCTCGCGCTCTTCTCTTTTAGAGGGAGAGCTGGAGCCCACGCTCGCGCTCTTCTCTTTTCGAGGGAGAGCTGGAGCCCCCGCTCGCGCTCTTCTCTTTTAGAGGGAGAGCTGGAGCCCACGCTCGCGCTCTTCTCTTTTAGAGGGAGAGCTGGAGCCCACGCTCGCACTCTTCTCTTTTCGAGGGACAGATGGAGCCCACGCTCGCGCTCTTCTCTTTTCGAGGGACAGATGGAGCCCACGCTCGCGCTCTTCTCTTTTCGAGGGACAGATGGAGCCCACGCTCGCGCTCTTCTCTTTTCGAGGGACAGATGGAGCCCACGCTCGCGCTCTTCTCTTTTCGAGAGACAGATGGAGCCCACGCTCGCGCTCTTCTCTTTTAGAGGGACAGATGGAGCCCACGCTCGCGCTCTTCTCTTTTCGAGGGACAGATGGAGCCCACGCTCGCGCTCTTCTCTTTTAGAGGGACAGATGGAGCCCACGCTCGCGCTCTTCTCTTTTAGAGGGAGAGCTGGAGCCCACGCTCGCGCTCTTCTCTTTTAGAGGGAGAGCTGGAGCCCACGCTCGCGCTCTTCTCTTTTAGAGGGAGAGCTGGAGCCCACGCTCGCACTCTTCTCTTTCTTCGGCGGAAGTTGGAGTTCACGCTCTAAAATAACTCTGTGGCTCTTTTAAGAGAAGAGCTCACCCATATCTGGCACAAGTGGAGGGAATGAAGAGAACCAATGAGGTTCGTTTTTATTTATGAGGAAGGAGTTTACGGTTAGCGCAGGAAGGTGTTTGTGAGCAATGCTTAAAATCGTCTCAACATAGGCATTCTCCCTCAGCATAAATAAATTCATTTTTGGTAATACTAAAAACGATAGGTGAGATAATTTGTCTCTGGGTACTTAGCATTCTTGAGAAAATGGAAAGTCCAGTCTTCCAGAGTGATGGTGGCGTTCTGGTGGTTCTTCGTCGTGGTCATGGCCAACGCCATCAGTGGTAGCATGAAGGCGGCCATCCTCGCCAAGAAACAAATTCGTATCGATTACGTCGATGACATTCTGAAGAATCCAAATCTGAAACCGATGATTTGGAAAAACTCCGGCTACCACGAGTTTTTCCGAGTAAGTAGAAGATGAGTCCCGAATTGGCACTGCGTGGTTCTAATCCTAGCGGAGACTTCGATAGATGTCGGAGCGGACGGAGATCAAGTCCTTGTGGAGGCAGATCCAGCGAAACGGTGGCTTAATGACGATGGAGGATATCATGTGCAGCGGCCAGGAAGTGGCCAAGTCCCAGAGTATTTACATCGGGGGCTCGGACGATGTGGCTCATTTCATAGACCAAAACTGCGAAAAAAGCTACGAGCACTCTTTCTACATCGGACATCAAGTGTTGAGCACCATGCCGGTCGGACTTCCAATTAGCTACAAACTGGACCGAATATTTGTCGACCAATTCAATAATCGGCAAGTACTTCGCACTGCGATTTCATTTTTAAATACGGAATAATTTAAATTAAATTACATTTGCAGACTTAAAAGTGGATGTAGTTGTTTCGAAAGACTGCTTGTGGTTTTAATACTTTAGGCCTATTAGGCAAAGTGCCTAGACCCTACGAAGAGCGAACCAAATAGGGGATTTATTGTAGAGATTCGTCTTATCAAAAAATTAAAGCTGATGAATATCAAACTCTTTTGGTGGTTAGTGATAGGAAATGTACTTTTAATATTTTACATTTCATTATAAACCTATTACAGAATTTCTGATATTATTGCTATCTTTACGAAGGGTTTTCTGTAGTTTATTCTTATTTTCCGTAGATATTTCGTAAATAATTGGAAATTTACTAAATCATATATTTAAATTTTACTAGTTCAATTATTTAATTTTCCCTGATGAAAATAAAAGTTCATTATTTGCCGTTTGAAAATAACTACTAAATGCAATTGTGTTTTAAACTTTATTATATTATATAGCTGACGAAGTTTTTAACATAGGAATCGAAAATTTAATATTGATGAGCTTAACGCTATGGGGAATTTTCATGGGCTTAACGCCATGGACTAATTAATGTATACACAGGGACGGTCCGCATAGGAAATTTAGCGGCTAGCGATTGCTAAATGTGCCCTCGAGCGGCGATTGTGCGAACTAACGACAAACTGAGTCAAGGGGGATGGAAACGGGAGGAAAGGTTTAAGGGAACAAAAAAAAAATCAGTCGCCTTGCCGGCGATGTTGTAAGCTCCACGTGCGTTTGGTAAATGAATTCATTTATATTAACAATTAAATTGATTGATATTAATTTTTCGGCCCATACATTCGAGACGTTATTCTCAATTTCTCCAGACAAAAAGAAGATTAAAAAAGTTGATTTAAGTGATTCCGATAATGGTAAATCAAAGATATTTTTGGACAAGGCTTAGAAAAAGATGAACAGGAAAGGTATAAAGAAATCTTTCGTGTGTTCTTTATGACAATACTTCGAATCACTTTTACACGAAGGGTAAACACACAGCTTTTTTCTCATAATTAATTTGTAAAACTACTTAAATAAATTAAAGCTCTTAAATCATACACCTTATTCAAATGAACGAAAAAAACCGTTTGTTTTTCAAATCATAAGCAGACGCCAACATCGATAGACTCCAAGACTTGCAGATAGAGGGCAGCATCGTTTTTCCGTTTGATGACGTTTTGACTCGGCTAACTTTGCTTAAGGGGGGAGGAAAAGAGGGAACAGCATTAACAAGACTTAGTCGCCGATTTTATGAGAGAGTAGCGTTGTGCGGACCGTCCCTGTGTATACATTAATTAGTCCATGTTAACGCTATGGGGAATTCTCTAGACAACTGTAGGGGGAAAACGGCTGGATTGTAACGTTTGAAATTTTAAACCAAGGTTCATTATTGAATTATCTAAGGACATTTTTAATCTTATTAATTTTAAATAATTTTAAGATATAGAAAATAGTTTTTAAATAAAATTATTGTGTATAATTACAACCAGATGGCGATTGCGCGATGACATCCAAAGAAATTATTGTTACTGAACAGGCCTCTTATTATAAGATAGCCTCACTTATTGTGAAAAATAAAATGGCTGTCTTCGATGCACAAGCTCGATTTTTAACTAAGCCTTGGATACCATATATATTGATTACGAGAAAAAAATTAAGCCACTTCTCCAGATAAGCGCGGCCGAGAGGATAAGGACGTTGTTTAAAGACCTTACACCTCATGGTTGTGGGATCGAATCCCGTCTCGTGGAAAAGTATTATATTGAAACTTAATTTAATTATTATTATTAATTAAATCAATCAAGTGCCTAGTCGCTTTTCCCTTGAAAATATGGCTTTTTGTATTATATAAGGTGTCCCAAATTGCTGGAACAGTGCATTTTTCTCAAAAACTATTTCATTTAGAATTTTGCAATTTTCAGGGAAGGTGTAGTAGACAGTAAAAAGTGCTTTAATTATGATATTTCAAAAAAAAAACTAATCGTTTTTCACGGGTTTGAAAAAAACAATGTACCATTATAAACTTGAAGCGCATACTCTAAAGCATAAAATAATATTTGATCTGTGAAAATAGCCCTAATTTTCACTGAAATACGAGGCGTAGGACCCGGGGGGGGGTAGGAGGGGGGTACAGGGGTACAATGTACCCCCTCCTACGCTTTCAACGTATGACCAGAAGTAACAAATAAGTGTGACACTGGTCGAATGTGGGTTTGTCGCTATCAACGTGTGACCACAGAAGTACTAAATAAGTGTAAATACAATTAAGTGTGACCGTGGATATATATTGGTTGTGTTACCAGCGTTGCCGGTTGCTGTGAATAGCTCAAACAAACTTAACCCAGTGAAAAATAGGCCAATTTTCGCATATCAATTTTATATTTTAAAGAATGCGCTACACGTTTATCATTAAAACTTTGCTGATACCACCTACCGGTGAAAATTGTGTTTTTTTTCAAAACCGTGAAAAATTATTCGATTTTTCCGAAATTTCATAATTAAGGCATTTACTGTCTTCTACACCTTCGCTGACAATTTCTAAATTCAAAGTAAAATAGTTTTTTCTATCATTATGTACTTGTATATAATTTATCTATTATTATTATTTAATTCCGATAAGGAATATTTGTACAATATATATTTCCTTCACAACAACTGAAGACGACTGAACTGCAGAGGGACGTAGATAATTATTGTCGTTGAAAAATTTTGTCCGAAAATTGGCTGAGGAAGGACCGCATTCCGAAAGCTCCCAAAGAAAAGATTTAAATAAATTATGTTTTTAAATAACTCCATGCAGTAGCAGTTCTTTTTAAAATATTTTTAACAATTTTCAATAAAATTCCTATAATTTTCCAATTAATACGGTTAAAAATTATTTTAGAATAAAACTAAAATCAGAAATTTCTAGATCCAGTTAATAATGGCCAAGGACAAATCTCATCATCGTGTGTTGCTGTCGAAGAAATAAAAAACAATGAAGATATTTTTTGTAACAAAGTCTTATCTTTCCGTTATCTTTTAAGAGATAAGACTTCCTCTATATAAAACTAACTTGCGTATAGCTGTTACCGCCATTCAACAGTACTAATCCGCTCTTACTACCATCGTTTCATTAATTATAATGTATATATTTCCAACCAAGTTGTAAATAAAACCGTTCATTACTTTTAACTGACGTCACTGGATTTAATTCGGTATCTGCGCTCTGCTCAGTGTTGCTGTTAAAAACTTCAACAGGTTATGGGCCCAGCACGCTTCCACTGCGCCATTCTAAGATGCTGATGATCCACTGACGGTCGCTTCTCAACTGGTTCCTGCTTCCTGGTCCAACGAATCCTGACGATGGACAGTCACTTGCGCCAAGACAGACTGTCTGGTCCCGAGAACTGGCGTAGTTGGAAAAGACAAGTAAGCGATGTCCTGATAATCCGAGATGTCTACGGTATTATCACAGGTGATTGGACAGAACCGATCAGATCCACGTCGACAGAAGCGACGTATTCGGCAGCCTTTAAGAAATATCAAGTAGCGGTCAGCACAACCCGTACGGTCATTTGGTCAGCGTTATCCCGTAAAGTCCAGAACATGATTGCCGATTGCGAGACGCCCAAAGAGATGTGGGATAAGCTCCTCGAGATTTTCGAACAGAAGTCATCGAACCGGCTCCGGAAGCTTCTCGCTCAGTTAATGCGAGCCACCAAGTCCTCTGACGTTGATATGGCAACGCACCTCGCCCAATTGCGTTCACTGTGAGCTGACATTCTGACCACCGCTAAAAGAGAGAAGGATATCTCTTTTGATGACTGTATCCTGATTGTTTGCATCTTCGAGTCCTTGCCACATGATGAATACCGAGAGTTCAGTATGCTGTGGGACACACTACCGGATGAAAAGCAAACTGAAGCTGAGCTTGAGCGCCTTCTGATTGGTCGCGCAACCCGAGACGACAACGCTTCGGCAGATTCATCCGGGCTTATAGCTCGTCGAGAAGGCAACGGTAACTCCGGATCGGCAACGAACCGAAATCCTCGGAAGCAACGGCCGAGATGCTACAACTGCAATCAGCCAGGTCATTTGTCAAAAGATTGCAAGAAGCCCAGGAAATCTGCCAGAGGCAGCCGCAACACCGTGGAGGTCAATAGTAGCGTCGTTTACTTTGCAGAAAATGGTCTGATGGCTGTGTCATCTACCGAAAGCCGCTGGTACTTTGACTCAGGAGCGACACAGCATGTTACGAATAATGCGACCAAGTTTATCAACTTCTGACCTATCGATAGCTCAGCTACGCTGCAAGTTGGTAACAAGGCACACATGACAGCAGACGGATAAGGGGACATCCGAATACGTTACTAAGTCGGCAATACCGTTCACTGCAACATTATCCATGACGTCTGGCATATTGGTGATTTTGCATGTAATGTCTTCTCACTCAAGGCTGCCATGAAGCGTAATCTGAAGCTAGAGTTTCAAGCATCATCAACTACCTGTGGGCTGTACGACGTAAAGAGTGGCAAGCGTCAACTATGTCTCCCTGGAAAAGTTGAATCTCTGTACCGCTTGGATATCATGGTAGACCAGCCGACAACTCGAGTCTACCTTGCCGCAGATCCAAAGAACGACAAGAAAGCTGATCTTCAAGTATGGCATGAACGCTTGGGTCAACAAGTCAAACGCCATGTTGCTGCTACGCTGGAAAAACTCGGATTCGAGGTTATCGATCTGAAAACGGAGAAGCTATGCGAGGGCTGCGTTTATGGGAAGATGACTCGTCAGTTTCGGTACCCGTACAGACAAGGCCACGAAACCTGGAGAGAGAGTACATTCAGATCTCTGGGGGCCATCACTGACGCCATCGCTCGGTGGAAAGCACTATTACCTCCTTTTTAAAGACGAGTATTCCGGTTTACGAATGACTTATTTCCTGTCGAGGAAATCCGAAGTGGTCGACTATCTTAAGACGTTTCTCACGTTCTGCAAGAATTAGGACCCTACCGTCCGAGAATTGATCACTGATAACGGGACCGAATATGTCAACGACGAATTCCGCCGTATTACTACTCAAGAGGCTGGTTTAACTCATCGAACGTCAATGCCGTACACTCGGAGCAGAATGGCGTCGCTGAAAGAGAAAACCGGACGATCATGGAATCTGTAAGAGCCATGCCCCATTCCAGACTTGATCTGCCGCCGAATCTCTGGGCCGAAGTTGTCAATACGACAATCTACATTCTCAACCGATTAGCACTGACTCGTATTGCTGGGAAGACTCCACTTGAGCTATGGTCTGGGAAACCTGCCCAGTCCATCACGCATCTGAGAGTATTCGGAACTGACTGCTACGTCCATGTCCCGAAGTTGAATCGCAAGAAATTATCCAGAAAAGCCTACAAGGAGTTTCTGGTTGGATGTGAAGCTGATGCAGATGGATACCGAGTTTACGTTCCAGAACTAAGAAAATTTATCCGGTCCCGAGACGTAAAATTCAACCCCGAGCGATGTTCCATTGAAAATTCTATCCCTGCTTATGATGATGCCACTAGAGAGGGCAAGCAGATATCAGAGTCCAGCAGCCAAGACGAGCTATCCAGAGCCGGTGACATCCCGAGAGACGAGACATCCAGATCCGTCGATGCATCCCGAGACGTACCAACCAAAACCATCGGTGTATACCAAGACGTAGCCACCACACCCGTTGGAACGCCCACCGAAGTCACAGGTCCTGTCCTTCGAGATCGATCGACACTAAGGCCAAGGAAAAACACTTGCTGCACATGCACTCCAGTCGACAAGGTCTTCCTTATCTGCGATGATCTTCCGAAGACTGCAGCGGAGGCGCGCTCTAGTCACGATTCTGTCAAATGGGAGGCTGCGATGCTAGACGAACTAGCTTCAATGGAGAAACACGAGGTGTTTGAAGTGGCCGACTTACCACAAGGAAGAAAGACCATCGGGAACCGTTGGATTTTCAAGACTTAAAAAACTACGCCCGGTACTACGACACAAGGCCAGAACTGGTCCATAAGTGAATCATGAATGTAGCCTACGTGCCTTGCGAAGATCCAGTCGCAGATATTCTCACAAAGCCACTAACTGATCAAACCTTCAAACAACATCGCCAGAGCCTGAGTCTCTACCACTACTGCGATATCTTCATTGAGGGCGAGTGTTGAAGAAATAAAAAACAATGAAGATATTTTTTGTAACAAAGTCTTATCTTTCCGTTATCTTCAAGAGATAAGACTACCCCTATATAAAACTAACTTGCGTATAGTTGTTACCGCCATTCAACAGTACTAGTCCGCTCTTACTAGTCAGTTTTCTGTTGTACTACCATCGTTTCATTAATTGTAATGTATATATATTTTTAACCAAGTTGTAAATAAAACCGTTCATTACTTTTAACTGACGCCACTGGATTTATTTCGGTATCTGCGCTCTGCTCTGTGTTGTTGTTAAAAACTTCAACAGTTGCTTTATTTCACATAGCAGGAAAAAGCAATTACAGTATAAGAATAAATAGCCGAAATTAGTTTTAAAGAAAACCTATTGTAGTTTATTTTAATTTGTTATATCATATCACGCATTGTTAGATTTTAACTTTGTTTACGATTAGTATTTTAAAAATTAGTCATTTTACCCTGCGTTGTTAAATTATTGGAGGTGTGTTCTATAAAATAAATCGAAATAACTCTCGAAATAATCTCGGTTGGAATAGTGGCGTGTCCCTTCAACTATCGCACAAAACTCTGAAGCTCAAGATGACGAACGAGTTCTGAAGTATATTTGTTCGTCAGAGCTTAGACCAAGAAACACAGGGACGTCTCACTCATAGCATACCCAACGCTTTCTTGTTCGGCGGCGCTTTGTTGTGGCTGCGGTAGGGAACTTTAAAAATAATCAGTTAAGAGTTACATATTTTTAAATTATTTTATATTTTTTTTTAATTTTTTAGGGATACAAATATTAAAAAACAAACCAGAAATTTCGTTTTTTGGAGCCACGCTGTTGCAGGCCACGTGCTGACAGATTGTTGGGCTGTGCACGTGACTCAAATAGCCAATAAAAATTGACTCACCTTCGCTACTAGCGACACAGCGCGAGAAAAATAGGAAATAGGCAGCCGCAACGAAGCATGGTCTAAGGTCAGAGTACATAAGCATAAATAAAGAAACCCATGCGACTGTGGGGGCCAGAGAATTCGAAAGAATCCACGAAACCATTCTCTCGGTTGGAATAGTGGCGTATTCCTTCAACTATCGTTCAACACTCTGGAGCTCAATATCACGAACTAGCTTTGAAGTGTATTTGTATTTTAGAGTACATAGACGTAAAGAAAAGAAACCCATGCGACTGGAGGCCAGCTAATTCGGAAGAATGCTACAAAAGCTTAAAGATCAGGAATATAAAAGAATACATGAAAAGATTTTAGGTGTTTAAACTGTAATTTTTTTATTATTTTATTTTAGGAATCGTACCCTATAGTAGTAACTAAGTCCCCAACTTCCATTTTTTATTACAATTTAGACGGCTGTTATCTAATACCAATTTAAAACAAATACACATCCAGTTTAATAGTGTATCTTAACCGAAATGAAGGTATATTTCCTGAAAATTGATGGGTTTGTCGAATGGCGGCATCTTGAATTTTGATGAATGTTTAAAATATATGATGAATATGAATAAAATTGTGCGACGTAGCAAATGTGTAGTATCTTAGTACATAAAATAAATTAAGTATCAGTTCATTTGTGAAAATAAATTTAAAAAGGTTCAATGCCATGCGTTATTATTTTAATATGATTAAGTATCGGCGGATAATTTTCCTTCGTTTCTGTTTTTTAGAACGTTGAGCACGTTTCAGTTTAACTGGTTTCATACAATTTTTGATGCTGAGATGTTGATGTTTTTGTTTTTACATAGAGTATAATTTTAAAGTTTTTTAATAAGTACATAATATAGTGTATACGTATTGTGTGGAACTGAAAAAAAAATGGAATTAAGAACATGTTAATTTTCTACAAATAAAATTTTATATTTTACCAAATACCATTTTTATTAGTAATTAATGTTTTGGAAAGCATTATCAATGAACGTTCGCGAAATCGTACCTTTCAAAACAAAATTTGGGGAAGAAAATATAAAATTAGTTTGAAGTTTCAAGTTTATTTCCCAGCGAAAGATCGAGAATATACGGAATAAACTCCAAAGGTCGAAAATGGCACCTTGCATATTTGGCAATATGGGCGCTAGCGATCGAGCCCTAAAATTTGGTCAGGCGAAATAATTATAAGGTTAACTTTGCTTTCAAATAAAGTGATAAATTGGCCGACTTAGGATAACGAAACCCAGAATTATTCAAAGCTATAACTTTCTATAAAAAATGCCTACATTTTAGATCAAATGAGAATGTTTCTATCGAAAGGCGGCAAAATAATCAAATAGATAATGTTCCAGATTAGAAAAATGAAAAGTTAAGATTTTGTTGCTTATAAATGGGTTAGTTTACAATGGTAAAACTTAGCCTAGTTGGGGCAGTTCTAAATATTAACGAATTTACCTAAAATATTTCGCGGGCCATTTTCTCATCAAAATGAACAAGAAAATCCACGTGAACCAAAACATTTCGATTTTTGCATTTTTTTGAAACACCCTAGTTTATAGGTATTACAAATTAAAAGTTTATACCGTTTTTCGAAAAAAAGGTAGCCTATTAAATATAAAAAGTAAGGAAATGAAAAATATATATGTAGATTGCCTTTATAGTTCTGAAGAAGGGGCATATATTAAATGAAAAAGCTCAGCTACGCTGAGAAAAAAGGTGATATATAGCTCTTTTTGTATAATATCATTACGGCCAAGAAGGGCCATGTATTAAATTGGATGTTAAGTAGAGTTTTTTGCGGGGGAATATCTTTTTATGTGAAATTAATTTAAATTAAAAGAGATTTAAACGGTTTTAAAATCACAATATATTTGTTAAAAACCGTTGAGGTATCTTTTAATTCAGTTTTTTTCACAATGTGCTTCTCTTCATTTCTATAACATTAATTTGTTTAACATCAATTCATGTTTTTCTAAAAATATTAAAAGTTAAACAAGTTAACAACTATTTTAAGTCTACTTTTTAAATACCGTTTCATAAAAATTCTATTATAAATAAGTTATAAAATTATTAAACCTTAATTTTAGAATTTCCACAAATTCGGGGCCACTTTAATTTAGGTCCCCAACTCTACAATCACGACAACAGTTCGGTTGCGTAGGGTAAGTTTCTTAGAAATTTAAATCTAAACTAAACTTTTCACATGTGCCAACGTTTCATCCAACTAGATGACTCAGTTCAAGTTGAGTCAACTTGTTGGTTCGTGTGAAAAAAGTTGGATAAATTCATCCACCAAAAACTTAGAGAAATATCTAATCCAACCTATCCCAACGTAACCCAACATAACTCATAATTATAATTAAAGATGAAAATATGTTTTTTGAAATACGAGTTTATATAGATCTCAAAAAGGCCGCCATATATAGCCCGAAAATGAAAACTGTAATGCTAATAAGACATTTTTGTACGTTGCTGTTGTTAACTTGTTTAACTTTTAATATTTTTAGAAAAACATGAATTGATGTTAAACAAATTAATTTTATAGAAATGAAGAGAAGCACATTGTGAAAAAAACTGGATTAAAAGATACCTCAACGGTTTTTAACAAATATATTGTGATTTTAAAACCGTTTAAATCTCTTTTAATTTAAATTAATTTCACATAAAAAGATATTCCCCCGCAAAAAAACTCTACTTAACATCCAATTTAATACATGGCCCTTCTTGGCCGTAATGATATTATACAAAAAGAGCTATATATCACCTTTTTTCTCAGCGTAGCTGAGCTTTTTCATTTAATTTTATAAGGCTCCTACCGTCCTACGCTTAGACTCACCCGCAAATCAAACTGTTACTTTCGTCTCTTCAAGGCTGGCTGTGGCGAACGACGTGAAGCTAGTGGCTGAGCCTTAGGAAGGTTTATAGTGCTCCACGGAAGAACTTAGCGCGTAAGGAGCTTATTGCGAATATAAATTATTTGAAATTTTCGCTGTTTTAGATAGAAACAAAATGCAAACTGCATTTATAATTTATTTTTCAAGATCGTACTAAGGCCGAATAGCTTTTCTTTGCCTAAGACTTTCCTTCAGGTAAATTACTTAATATGCTATCAAATTAGTTATATTGTAATTACGTAAAAAGCTAAATTTGTTACATTGTAATTACGTAAAACACTAGATTAGTTACATTGTAATTACGTAAAACACTAGATTAGTTACATTGTAATTACATAAAACACTAAATTACATAATTAGTAATTACGCAGTTAATTTAATTTTTATCTAAGTAAATTACTAGTTTAGCATATGACAATTATTTTATTTTTTAAATAAATAAAATACAATTTCAAAAACGAGAAAGTTAGTAACCTATTATAGAAAATTAATATTTAGTAATTAGTAATTAGGTAATTTACTAATTTAAAATTTTAATGTAAATATTAACAAACTATTAGTGAAATTTTTTTAAATTATTATTTATATTTTTTAGTTATCTATTAAGTAACATAATAACCATAAGTATAACACTTATTATTGTTTCAATGCTAAGTTTCTAACCGAACTTATTTTCAACACTGACCCTCCCACCCAGTTCCAACATGGACTCGCAACTGAACTGAGTAGTAAATTATCGTCCTTGGCATTAGTATATTTCTATTTAAGCATATTTTAGACACTAGGGGCTCTGTGCTGAACATAGATATAGGAAACGTATATAAAGGTCTAGATAAAATATTTCAAAGGGAGTGAATACGGAGATGACAGCTAGCAGAAACACTTAATTTCTGCAGGCTATCCTTATAAGGCGCTATCTATCGGTAAGAAAGCTCGTGCTATCGTCGCGAGAGCCATTGTCTCCCGCTTAAAAATGATACTAAAAGTCACCAACAGATGGTGTCTAAAGACTACGGCCTGCGGAAAGGTCAAGCACTTAGTACTAAAATGCTAAGAGAGCTCGCGCTCTTGGTCACGTGCCTTCCTCGGTGTCTGCTAGGTGTCCATTCCGTATTTTATGTTAGGCTTAGACGCCCCGAAATTTATCTAGACCTTTATATACATTTCTTATATCTATGGTGCTGAACGTAACCAGAATTGCGCCAATAACTGTGAAAATAAAATCAGTGATAATCAAGGCTATTTGTCATACTTATAGTTATTATGTTACTTATGATTATAGTAAATTAGCAATTTAATAAATTACTTTCGTAGTATTTTGAAGATAAACTGAATTTTATAAATTTTATAATATCTTGGACAACGGACTTTTAATTAGAGCGGGTCCTTGGGCCTATAGAACAGACCTTTGATCCGAAACATTAGATAATCAAAATATCGAGAAATGGGGTAGGTACATTTGTTCGAATTTCAATCGTCCGAACGGTGGAACAAATGTTCGAATTTCATTCGTCCGAACCGCCGAAATAACAAATGTTTCAATGTTCGAATTGGACAACTTGTTTGTTTCATTCGTCCGAATCGGTAGCATCACTTGTCCGAATTCTGTAGCTAAATTAGTATTTCTTATTGCTGTTTTTCTATAATGTCTAAACATTTTATCCTATTATGTCCATTTTTCCTTTGGCCGATATAGTAAGTGGGTATTGCGTTGAATGTTGTGGATGTTTTAGGTTAGGTTAGGTTCACGTTAATGTTACTATTTTCTTATATTAACAATATTTAAAAAAAACCCAATTCCTAATGTTCGAAAAAACGGACAAACGATTATTCGAACAAATGAAATTCGCCAGTAAAGTTAACATAAATTGAACGACTAAATCACCAACAAAAGTTGTGATAAATCTTTCGGGCAAATGAAATACGTTTTCGGACATACGATCCTGTTTTCCGGCATTCGGACATTTGTACCACCGTTCGGACGAATGAAATTCGAACAAATGTACCCAAATCCGAGAAATACGCCGAAGAAGAATTATAGAAAAGCCAATTAAAATTTGAGCTTCAAATACAGGCGTAAAACCAACTTATCCAAACTGCGTTATTTGTAGATATTAAATACGAATAAGAAAGTATAATATTGAAAAATATTTCCGATTATTTTCAGAATAGGGTCTTTTCTGGGAAATCGCTTGGTTACAGAATACTTCCGACTGATGGCAAGAAGGTCTTCGAAATGCAAATGGGAGCTGAGAGAGGAAACATACTTTCACCAAACGAAGCCGTACAGCTGGGCGCAAGCGCGAAATATTTTCCAAATATTCGCGATAGGCTTAGTAGTGGCCACTATCATTTTACTCGCCGAAAACGTACAGCATTACGACCAACGTTTATATAGAACGATTTAATTATTTGAATGAAATTGGCAAATATTTGGATTAATTTTATCCGTATAAATTTATTATTTTGTAAGCCTATAATTTTTACAAAAGGTAATCAATCAATCAATTTATTAAAATCCATTTCTTCGAGATAGTACATGGAAAGTAGGGACTAAGTCAATTCGTGACTTGTGTCCCTTACAAAAAAGCATTAAAGATAATAAGGTATAGGTCAAGATAATGCGATAAATTATTAACAAGTTTAGAGGTAAAATTAATGTAGCAAATGGTTTTTTTTTGTAGTTAACAAAATTTATAATTTTAATCAAAACAGTGTAAAAACCTCTAGGTAGAGCCATTACTCAAAAATAATTTTTTAAATTCTATTCTTAAAGGTATTTAGGCTTTTATTTTCTGGATACTATGATCAATAGGATTGTAGAGCTTAGCTCCGTATTAAAAAATAGATGTTAATTTTTTAGACGTTTTACATAAGGGAATAACTAAACAATTATTACGTCGAGTTTTCGAGCAAACAGTGTTCTTATAAAAGTTTACACCAGAACCTCTAGCGAAAACAAGTTCTTTGTAGATGAGAAGAATACAATTATAATCGAAAAAATTATAGACAGACATAATCTTGAAATTATTAAAGTAGTCGTGGGTAGAAGCTCGAAATGGTTAATTAAATATCGAGCGTAATGCTGGTTTTTGTAGTATATGATTGTATACGTTGTAGGTTTTGCTTAGTAGTGTTACCCCAGACACCAATGACATAGGTCAGAGATGAGTTGAACAGTGCGTAATAGATTTCTAATAAAAAACGTCTAGGAATAGACGTTTTGTTGTAATAAAGAGAGCCGCAGACTCTCGCCAAGGTTTTACAAATACTATATCATCCTGTTTGGAAAAGGATAAGTGACTGTCTAGCCAGACACCAAGATACTTATATTCATTAACCTTATTCAGAAATCTACCCTCAATGGTAATTATAATATTGTAATCGTCTAGAGGTTGTCCTCGGTTAGTAAATACGATGTACTGAGTCTTATCAACATTTAGGGAGAGACCATTTAATGAGAGCCAATTTGTCAATTTACTGAGATAATTATTAATGTTTGTTGCTAAGAAGGCATACGTTCGGTTGTAGGCCATTAAAACGGCGTCATCAGCAAAGAGGTTTATAAGGTCAGGTGGTATACAATTGATAATAGGTATAGGAATAGGTTAAAGAGTAGCGGAGAAAGTATAGAGCCCTGGGGAACACCTGTCGTTAAAACTTTAGAAGTTGAGATCATAGAAATAGCTCTAGTGAAACATTGACGGTTTGCAAGGTAGCTGGTAATCCACTTGCTCGCAACACCCATACGGTAGAGTTTATCAATAAGACGTTTGTGGCAAACCGTATCAAACGCCTTGCGTAAATCAAGGGAGACACCGATCGCGTAGTTACTATTGTCCAAAACCGAAATAGGCGAAACTATAAAGTAAATTTGGTCTTAGCCAACTTGTTAAAATGGGAAAACAAAATCAAGTGACTACCTTTTTACAGCCAACTTCGATTCGTTAACTCGTGTTCATAGTTGGTCGTGCGAAGTTAAAGAAAAAAATTATTCCTTCCATATACTGCAGACAGCTAATTAACTTACACTTTTCTATTACAAAATGTTTTAAATTATAATAATAAACAGATAATTTAGACGAATCGATCAAAATTTAAACCAACATTAGCAAAATAACATGAATAATAGTTCGTATTTCTTAGGATAGATGGCGCTGCGGTTCTCCACAAAGTCACTTGACTACCATCTTTTCAGCCCCCCTGGACTTTATAGTTTCGCCTATACCCATACGGTAGAGTTTATCAATAAGACGTTTGTGGCAAACCGTATCAAACGCCTTGCGTAAATCAAGGGAGACACCGATCGCGTAGTTACTATTGTCCAAAACCGAAATAATTTTATTGTAGACAGTGGTTAAAGCATTTGTCGTACTCTTAGCTTTTCTGAAGCCGAACTGATAGTTCGAAATTAAATTAAATTTGTCAGAGAAGGAGAGCAGCCTCTTGTGGAAAGCCTTATCGAAAAACTTGGCGAGAAACGAGAGTAATAAAATGGGCCTATAGTTTTTCGGATCGTTTGGGTCACCTTTGTTAAAAATTGGAACAATTAGGGTTTGTTTTAATTTAACAGGGTATTTACCTTGGCTGAAAGAAAGATTAATTAAAAATAACAAAGGGGTCAAAAAAGCAGCGCTGGCAAACTTTACGGCCTTTGGATGGAGGTCGTCTAGACCCGACGAATTAGAGGGAAGCTCATTAATTATAGAAACTAATTCAGACTCTTCGATCGGGAACAGTGCCATAGTACTTGGGTTAATTTACAGGGATAGAGGAGACATCGTCTCCTGGGGAAATAAGCGTAGTGTCTTTTGTAAAGTAGGTGTGTGGCATTTCGTAATTTGTTGATAAAAAAGGCGTGTCTGGTCTTACGAAGGAGAGTAGTGCAAGAATTTCTGTGAGTATGATAAGACAGAATATTGACATTCGTTGGGTATTTTTTAGAAGTTTTTAAGAGTTTATTTTTTAACGGTATGACTTTCTTCAAATCTGGAGTAATAAATGAGTTAGATTTCGTCCAAATAGTTTTTATATCAAACGAGATTTTATAGTGGTTTAGTATTATTGATTGAAAAAATTATACGTTAAACGCTGTTAGTAGTACTACCCATGCTGGATTTGTCACATGTCCGGGCTTATGGACGCTGGCGTAGGGCATTCTGATGATAGACCTCCGGTGGTGTGGTTTAAATCTTACCGGTACACCGGGCTATAAATTCTGACACACGTTAAAGGTTAAATCAAACATTAGATTTTTTTCTGTGAACATTTTAATTAAATATAAAAATTTCGTTAATAAATATACGGGTTTCGGAATTTGCTGTGATAGAACGTTTTTCTCAAAAATTATAATAAGTAAAGATTTGAAATTTTCAGGTTATACGTATAAAGCAGGGAGCTTTATAAATTGTAAATTTCGGAAAAATTTAAAATGATTTGAATGATTTCAATAATTGTTGTTTGACCGGAAAGTGATAGACCAAAACTTTCAATGATAAATCTGAAATTGTATAAAGTTGGATTAGTTGAAAAAGACCGATTGTTTACAAAGATATGAGGTCATGAAAAATAATGAGTTGGTCATTGGAGGCAATAGCTTTTTCTGGAAATTTAAAGAGTAAAGGCCCGTTTTCATGAGAGTGATTTTTATAGCGAATTGTAGGAGCACACCATAACGATGGTTGAAGAATCCTATTAGGGAGAATTGATGACATGTAATTTTCATTCTAATAATAGATTTAAATTGACTTTTTAATAAACTTGGTTTTAAAAACATTGAACGGAATCATTGTAGAATTTTGTATTAACATTTTAGGACTTTTTAAAAAATATTTTTTTTTAAATTTTTATAATTTTTTTTCAAAAGTTTCTTTTCCTAAAAAATTTCGAAACAAACTTTTTAAAACATTTATGAACGTTCTTTTTAAATATTAAATTAAAAAACATACTTTTCAAAACGTTAAGGAACTTTTTAAAAAAATTAGGAACTTTTAAAAAAAAATTATGAACTTTTAAAAAAATTATGAACTTTTAAAAAAATTATGAACTTTTTTTAAATTTAGGGACATTATTTTTAAAACATTTAGGGACATTAATTTAAAAAAAATTAATAACATTCTTTTAAATTTTTCAATCGTCTCTAATTATTAATTAACTGATGTCATTTTGACGTTTCATTTTCTTTGCTGGTGGGACACTTTCCAATATTTCTGTCACATACATCAGAAAACCTGGTGGTTGTGGAGGGGGCTCATTTCTTAGTGAAATTATTTCTCTTAAAATATCACAAATCAAAATTTATTACACAGTTAGTTCTTTAACAACTTTTTACGTGTTCAGTTTTGTCATTTCATTTATGAAAATGTCCTGAAAGTACGCTTTGTTGTTTTCTTCTTTTATTGCTGACTTTGATGCAGGTTTGTTTACTTTTGAAGTAAAAGCAACTTCATTTAATTTTTCACTAGGCTCACTCTTTAACAAAACAGGTTCATTAAGCGTTCACGCTTAATGAACCTCAACACCAATTGCAAAAATCTTAAATATATAAATAAATTAAAAACATATCTATAGAAAGATTAAAATAATGTAACTAACAAATTTAATATTTAATTATAAATCAAGGGGCTAACCACTTTAAAAAAAAGAATACAGCCCTTGGAAATGCTAATTCGGTAATCAGTTACGTAATCACTTTAATATAGTCAAAGCTACAGACTTGTACACCGATTACGCGGAGTGATTAGCCCCTCAATATAAATAAACATCTCTCTAGAAAAATGTAAAACAGTGGCGTAGTTAGGAAAATTTGGCCTTAATGCAAGATGAAAGAATGGGGCCCAGAAAAATGTAATTTTATGGGGCCCCATTGTCAGATGGAAGAATGGGCCCTTGTAACACGTATTTAATTTGACTGAACCCAATGCATGGCATTGTGTGTGTTTGCCTATGTACGCCACTGATGGAAATAATAAATATCTAATAAATTTAATATCAAATCATAAGTATAATTTGAGGTTTAATTTATTAGAGGTATATTGTTTTAAATTTTCTATAGGGACAAGGTTTTCGAAATAAAATGAAAAACATATCCCTTTAGAAAAAATAAAAACATATCTCTAACACATATTTATAACCACATCATTATCAACTGTTTGAAAAATATAGTTTGAAGAAGTTCTGTAAACAATAACATGTTATTTAAAATCTAAAGTTTTGTGTTTAATGGTTACTCACTCTCGACGATAAACAACCTCTTTTAAAAACAACTTTATTTTTAAAAATGCGATTTTACTGAAGAAAGTGTCTCTTCGTCAAACTCTTGACCACTTTTTGTGATTGTAACATTTTCGTAGTTAATTCTGAACTGATCCATTAGCTTCTTCAATATCTTTTTAACTTCATCAACTAAATTTAATATTTTTTTTTAAATATCACTACCATTTACTGCATAGCAATATAGTAAATTCATTTTAATTACCTGTTTCATCCATTTTTTTAAAAATATCCTCCCAAGCTAATTGTTTCAGGTCTTTATTTCTATCATTTTGCCCCATATTTTCGAGAAGTTTTTTAGCATTTCTTTATTTTTTCTTTTTTTCCCCCAATTTCTGCCCGTTTTGCTTCAGACATTTTTTCTTATAATAGTTCTTTCTTGGTTAATGCTTTGGTTGGTTTAATATTAGCAGTACTTTCCATATTAAAGAAAACAAGATCAACAAAAACTGTGAAACCAAAATAAACAAAATATTTTCTTTGTACAACGTGACGCAAAACCTTTCGATTTATGTTGGTGAGCTTTCATTGGCTGAAGCCTATCACGTTATAAAACACGTGAACAACGTTTCGCTAAAATCGCCCAGCGAGACGCGATAAAGTCTACACTGGTTAGAGACGCATGAAGTCGAAAGTTCATCGGCGCGATGGGAAAACGCTTTTAACATCAGCCTAGGCTCGATTAGGTTTGTTTAGAAAGGGCTGGCTAATCGCTCAACTTGAGGTCACATGATGATAATATAAAATGATGATATAATACTAAAATAGCGCTGACGAAAGCGAACAGTACAGTGCTTTTATGTGCAATGCCTGCTTTATTATTTAATATTTTAACTTTTGAAAGGGTTTACGAAACGACGAAACACGCGAAGAAAAGCAGCAGCCAAAATATGTTAATTGGTGTCACCAGAAGTAAATGAACCGAAGTTATCGAAATAGCGCTCAGAATCGGAGGGCGTTTTTCTTATGAAAATGACGAGAAAATCGAATAAAATTAAAAAAAAGCTAATTTCCATCCCCGTCTTTTGACGCGATAAATTACACTTGGGAATTGTGGGTATAGCTATTTCTATGTATAAAAATGGTTTCACAAAAACAAACTTTTTTCGGCCTAGCAGCGCGCAAAATTTCAAATTCGAGGTCAAAATGTAACCCTATAAGGAAAACGCCTTCAACATGGGGAGTATGGCAGTGTGATAACTTCGGTTCATTTACTTTTGGTGTCACCGAACACGCTAATTGGCTAAATTAAAACACGTAAACTGAAGCGAGAGCCGAAAGCTTAATATCGGACAGCACGTTCTGGAGTCGCGAGGGGCTTTGACTTTGTTTATAAGCCCGCGTGAGAATCACGCGTGATAAAAACATGAGCTCGTGGCGCCGAGAAACACTTTTTTAATTTTTATCGTTTTAGCCTAATAATCGGCCTATCTATCGGAAACCAGATATTTCGGCTTAGCTGAAGTCTCGCGTATTTTAGACCCTAGAGGGCTCTGTGCTGAGAAAACATCTTGACTACGCAAGAACTATGAAAATCAGTTTGGTTGTAAATCTCGTTAATTGTCATACTTATTGTTATTATGTTACTTATGATATAACCGTTAACCTCAACAGCTTTTAAGGAAGGGGAAACCCTTTAAAACCACGGGGAGATAACTTGCAATCTGCCCCTTTGAAGAAATACCGGAAATTAAATTTTGTAGAGATAAATAGAACGAGCGTTTTAATATATATTTGGTATTATTTTCGATTTACCGAAATACCTCACTTAAAATGGATTTTTTGGTGCAACTATAAGCCAGTAGAAGGAAAGTGATGGCGAGACGCCACTCCCAGGTTCAGGTTTAGGTTCGGGATCGAGATCCGGGATTTAAGGGTGAAATGGGGGTAAAATCGTCGAAAAGTCAATGTATTTATGATATTTCTCGCGACGATATGTTTTCCCATATATCAACATATTGTGTCCAGGCCAACTTGTTCATTTATCTACGCTTATCTCGAAAGATACTTGAACGTATATCTTATCAAGCTTTATCGTACGGAATAAGTTGAAATGATGTAAAATTTGATAACCTAGGCGGCGTGCGCAGATTACCCCGGGGGACGCGGTTAATTTGAATTTAAGAGTGTTTTGACGTCATGGAATATTCGTTGTTAAAGTAGAATGGAAATATTTTTAAACTTCATTTTAATATCATTGTAGTATGCTTGACACTTGAACCAATCTCACGAGTATTTCTTAAAACGAATATCTCGATCGCGTTTTATCGTACGAAATAAGTGGAAATTATGTAAGTTGTATGATTAATAACCTAGGCAGGAAGATAGCGCGCGCGTGCGCGGATTACCTGGGAGGCGCGGATTGCCCGGGCGCGCGGTTAATTTGAATTTAAAACATGGATTCCCTCTCCGAAATAATTCATGTACCCAAAATTGGACCGCAAGTTTTTTTCTTTTAGGGGAATCTCTATGGGAGTTTAACATTACAATAAAGCTAATAGGTCCAGTTTGGGGTACTTTTGGTCCGAAATGGGGTACATAGGGCCGAAAATGGTGACTTTGGTCGTTTTAAGGGTACTTTTAGTCTATTTTGGTCCATTTTTGGGTACATCAGAAAAGCAGTTGGAAAAACGAAGAGCCTTATTTTTTTTTCCACCCATCTCCAAACTCCAAAAATTTATTGCTATAATTTATTTATCCCTTCCGTAGGTATAAAATAAGATAAAAACCACTTACCTATATTTTAATTACGGTAAATTAAAAATACTTAATTAGTGTACTAAGTTACGTTTAAAAGAACCTTTTGTAACAATTCCAATATGTAAATATAGGTATAAGGATTGAAAAAATACTTAAAGTGGTTTTACTGATAAAGTCTAAAGGAATTTAACTTTAAAAGGTATCTTAGATTATTGTTTTTAATTTTATTCAAGTTGAAAACGTATTAAGAGTCCTTCAAAGTACTATAAAAGGATTTTATTTACGAACTTAATTCATATTTTCTTCAAACTTTCAATTCGCTTTTATTACTATTTAAATACGGTAAAATATAATTCTTATACACAAATATAGTCAGAAAGATACTATAAAACACTAAAATTAAAATTAAATTAAATTTGTGTGGATAAGATTTGTAAATATCATTTTGAAACTAATAACTTTCACGCTTTATTTAAGTCAAGCCAATAAAAACAATTACCTATATTTTAAATACGGTAAAATACATTTCCGATATGTAAATAGGTAGAATAACACTATGAAAAGTTCCTTTTTCTTCTTTTAATACGACAACACACAACTCTGATACGCAAATATATAAAGAAAATATAAAAAAAATTTACTCTACGTTCGATACGTTAAAATACATTTCCGATACACAAATATAGATAAAGAAATACTATAAAATGTAAAAAGGTAGAAAAATACTACACATTAACCATTATGAATTTAATACATACATGTTCAGAGTTAACTTGTTTCCTCGTTATCTTTATCGCATGTGTTTTAAATAGCGTATGGAATAAGTTAAGAATGTACTGAAATGGTGTATGTTTAAACCTCGTAGAATAAAAAGTAAAACATATGTTCAGAGTCGGCTTGATTACTAAAGCGAATAACACAGAGACGTTTCCGGTGTAGTCACGTAGGAAGAAAAATACTACAACACTCTCTATACTCTACATTCAACACGTTAAAATATACTTCCGAAATGCCAATATAGGTAGTAAAATACTACAAAATCTCTATACTTTACCTTCAATACGTTAAATTACATTCCAATATGTAAATATAGGAGGAAAAATACTACAAAAGCCTCTTTTCTTGGCGTTCAATATGTTAAAATAGATTTCTGAAATGCAAATGTAGGTAGTAAATACTACAAAATCTCTATACTCTACCTTCAATACGTTAAATTACATTCCAATATGTAAATATAGGTAGTAAATACTACAAAAGCCTCTTTTCTTGGCGTTCAATATGTTAAAATAGATTTCTGAAATGCAAATATAGGTAGTAAATACTACAAAAGCCTCTTTTCTTGGCGTTCAATATGTTAAAATAGATTTCTGAAATGCAAATATAGATAGTAATTACTACAAAAGCCTCTTACTCTACGTTCAATACGTTAAATTAATGATATGCCTCCGATCGAATCGTTCATTTTTTCCTATTTAAATATACGCATTTAAATTAGAATTGCTTCTAGTGTTCGGCAGTCGATTAATTTTTATCCACAAATTTTCCGATTTATTTAAAAAACGTTGGTAAAAAGAATATCATTTTAACTTATTTAATTGTGTTTTTTACCCAACCAAGCATTTATTTGAATAAAAGTGGTATTTATTTAAATAACCAATAGTTAAATAAAAATTGTTAAATGTTTAAATAATCGAAAGTGAACAAGCCTATTTTTTAAATAAAACGAACAGACTTTAGAGTTGATAAGATTTGTAAATATCATTTGAAACTAATAATTTTCACGCTTTATTTAAGTTAAGCAATTACATTTTTAAAAATGAAAGAAGTTAAACAATATAAAAATTTGTAAATATTGTAAATATTTTTAGGTAATAAAGAAATTAAGAAATGTTTTAATTAAAATATCTTTCATTTTCTACTACATTTTTAAAAATGAAAGAAGTTTAACAATATAATTATTCTAATATAATTTCAAAATCAGGTATTATTTAAAGTACAAATGCATAATTTAGTGAAGCAATTCTTATTTAAATACTTTTAATTAATTAATTTGTGTATCTGAAATGTATTTATTGAAAAATAAGTGGGTTTTACTATTTATCACGGTTTTATATATATATATATATATATATATTGGAATTGTTACAAAAAGTTCTTTTAAACGTAACTTAGTACATTAATTTATTTTGGAAGTTCAAAACGTATTAAGAGCCCTTCAGAGTACTATAAAAGGATTTCATTTACAAACTAAATTAATATTTTCTTCAAACTTTCAATTCGTTATAATTTGAATTTAAATGAATACATCATGGATTATAGGTGCGTAATCTACTATTAGACCGAACGGATTAAAAAATACTTAAAGTAAGTGGTTTTACTGATAAACTAAAGGAATTTAACTTTAAAGGGTATCTTAGATTGTTGTTTTTAATATTATTCAAGTTCAAAACGTATAAAGAGTCGTTCAAAGTAATTTAAAAGAATTTTATTTACGAACTAAATCCATATTTTAGAAGTTAGTTTGTATGAAATACTTACTAATACCTGAAAAATGGACTTTAGAGTTGATAAGATTTGTAAATATCATTTGAAACTAATAATTTTCACGCTTTATTTAAGTCAAGCAATTACATTTTTAAAAATGAAAGAAGTTAAACAATATAAAAATTTGTAAATATTGTAAATATTTTTAGGTAATAAAGAAATTAAGAAATGTTTTAATTAAAATATCTTTCATTTTCTACTACATTTTTAAAAATGAAAGAAGTTTAACAATATAATTATTCTAATATAATTTCAAAATCAGGTATTATTTAAAGTACAAATGCATAATTTAGTGAAGCAATTCTTATTTAAATACTTTTATTTAATTAATTTGTGTATCTGAAATGTATTAATTGAAAAATAAGTGGGTTTTACTATTTATCACAGTTTTTTATATATATATATATATATTGGAATTGTTACAAAAGGTTCTTTTAAACGTAACTTAGTACATTAATTTATTTTGGAAGTTCAAAACGTATTAAGAGCCCTTCCGAGTACTATAAAAGGATTTCATTTACAAACTAAATTAATATTTTCTTCAAACTTTCAATTCGTTATAATTTGAATTTAAATGAAAACATCATGGATTATAGGTGCGTAATCTACTATTAGACCGAACTAATTAAAAAAATACTTAAAGTAAGTGGTTTTACTGATAAACTCTAAAGGAATTTTGGAATTTTCTAGAATAGCAAAGTACAACTAAAACGTAAACCAAGTTTAAAACGAAACTAATAACTGGGAGAAAGGTTGAAGTAAGTAATTTTTTTTGATTTTTCGTTTTTTAATTTTTGAGTTCCCTATATTATTATAAACTAAATTAAATATAATTTTTGAAAATTTGTGATAAAAGATCTGCTCCTTCGTGTTTTACATATATTTAAAAACTCGAGATTTTAATGAATTGTTTTCAAAGCATGAAAAATATAGCAGATCCTTTGATTTTAATTGTAGTTAGTAGTTACTTAAAAAAAAGTCGCTAGCTGACTTGGAGCTGGTGTAGTTAAATTTTAAAAATGTGTATTTTAAATTTTGTTTGTAAAAGTTTTTTTTTTAAAAAGTTTAGTATTATAGTTTAAATTTATTAAATAAAATAAAATATAAATTATACATTTGGTTTAGTATTTTACTATTGCAAGTAAAATTAATAGTAATTTCAATTACTTTTTTAGTTTTTTTTTGACAAATATGCAAACTATTTAGTTATTTCAAAAACAAATACGTCGAATTATTTGGTATTCGAAATACTATTGGTTAGTTTTTATATCTTTAATTTTATTTTTCAGAACAATTTCTCTTTGTCTAGCTTCTTCTAACTTTAATTTAGATGGCCTTAAAGCCAAGTATTTAACAAATTTTGTAACCAAGTAGATGGAGCTTTAAACAATTTTTCAGTCATGTAGTCAAGGAAATGTTCAAATATACGTGTATTTGGTCATTTTGATGGTCAAATAGCCCAGTATGGAACTGCGAGATGATAGTCAGACATTGAGACGCGGGTGGCGCCCGTGCCCCAGCGTCCGCGCCCTCGCCCTGATGGTGCCCCGAGCCTCCGTCGACGTCTGAAATGTGAAATGGGGCACCGACGGGGCTGGCGCGGACGCTGGGCCACGGGCGCCACCCGCGTCTCAATGTCTGACTATCATCTCGCAGTTCCATACTGGGCTATTTGACCATCAAAATGACCAAATACACGTATATTTGAACATTTCCTTGACTACATGACTGAAAAATTGTTTAAAGCTCCATCTACTTGGTTACAAAATTTGTTAAATACTTGGCTTTAAGGCCATCTAAATTAAAGTTAGAAGAAGCTAGACAAAGAGAAATTGTTCTGAAAAATAAAATTAAAGATATAAAAACTAACCAATAGTATTTCGAATACCAAATAATTCGACGTATTTGTTTTTGAAATAACTAAATAGTTTGCATATTTGTCAAAAAAAAACTAAAAAAGTAATTGAAATTACTATTAATTTTACTTGCAATAGTAAAATACTAAACCAAATGTATAATTTATATTTTATTTTATTTAATAAATTTAAACTATAATACTAAACTTTTTCAAAAAAAACTTTTACAAACAAAATTTAAAATACACATTTTTAAAATTTAACTACACCAGCTCCAAGTCAGCTAGCGACTTTTTTTTTAAGTAACTACTAACTACAATTAAAATCAAAGGATCTGCTATATTTTTCATGCTTTGAAAACAATTCATTAAAATCTCGAGTTTTTAAATATATGTAAAACACGAAGGAGCAGATCTTTTATCACAAATTTTCAAAAATTATATTTAATTTAGTTTATAATAATATAGGGAACTCAAAAATTAAAAAACGAAAAATCAAAAAAATTACTTACTTCAACCTTTCTCCCAGTTATTAGTTTCGTTTTAAACTTGGTTTACGTTTTAGTTTTACTTTGCTATTCTAGAAAATTCCAAAATTCCTTTAGAGTTTATCAGTAAAACCACTTACTTTAAGTATTTTTTTTAATTAGTTCGGTCTAATAGTAGATTACGCACCTATAATCCATGATGTTTTCATTTAAATTCAAATTATAACGAATTGAAAGTTTGAAGAAAATATTAATTTAGTTTGTAAATGAAATCCTTTTATAGTACTCGGAAGGGCTCTTAATACGTTTTGAACTTCCAAAATAAATTAATGTACTAAGTTACGTTTAAAAGAACCTTTTGTAACAATTCCAATATATATATATATAAAAAACCGTGATAAATAGTAAAACCCACTTATTTTTCAATTAATACATTTCAGATACACAAATTAATTAAATAAAAGTATTTAAATAAGAATTGCTTCACTAAATTATGCATTTGTACTTTAAATAATACCTGATTTTGAAATTATATTAGAATAATTATATTGTTAAACTTCTTTCATTTTTAAAAATGTAGTAGAAAATGAAAAAGATATTTTAATTAAAACATTTCTTAATTTCTTTATTACCTAAAAATATTTACAATATTTACAAATTTTTATATTGTTTAACTTCTTTCATTTTTAAAAATGTAATTGCTTGACTTAAATAAAGCGTGAAAATAATTAGTTTCAAATGATATTTACAAATCTTATCAACTCTAAAGTCCATTTTTCAGGTATTAGTAAGTATTTCATACAAACTAACTTCTAAAATATGGATTTAGTTCGTAAATAAAATTCTTTTAAATTACTTTGAAGGACTCTTTATACGTTTTGAACTTGAATAATATTAAAAACAATAATCTAAGATACCCTTTAAAGTTAAATTCCTTTAGTTAATCAGTAAAACCACTTACTTTAAGTATATTTTAATCCGTTCGGTCTAATAGTAGATTACGCACCTATAATCCATGATGTTTTCATTTAAATTCAAATTATAACGAATTGAAAGTTTGAAGAAAATATTAATTTAGTTTGTAAATGAAATCCTTTTATAGTACTCTGAAGGGCTCTTAATACGTTTTGAACTTCCAAAATAAATTAATGTACTAAGTTACGTTTAAAAGAACTTTTTGTAACAATTCCAATATATATATATATATATATATATATATATATAAAACCGTGATGAATAGTAAAACCCACTTATTTTTCAATAAATACATTTCAGATACACAAATTAATTAATTAAAAGTATTTAAATAAGAATTGCTTCACTAAATTATGCATTTGTACTTTAAATAATACCTGATTTTGAAATTATATTAGAATAATTATATTGTTAAACTTCTTTCATTTTTAAAAATGTAGTAGAAAATGAAAGATATTTTAATTAAAACATTTCTTAATTTCTTTATTACCTAAAAATATTTACAATATTTACAAATTTTTATATTGTTTAACTTCTTTCATTTTTAAAAATGTAATTGCTTAACTTAAATAAAGCGTGAAAATTATTAGTTTCAAATGATATTTACAAATCTTATCAACTCTAAAGTCTGTTCGTTTTATTTAAAAAATAGGCTTGTTCACTTTCGATTATTTAAACATTTAACAATTTTTATTTAACTATTGGTTATTTAAATAAATACCACTTTTATTCAAATAAATGCTTGGTTGGGTAAAAAACACAATTAAATAAGTTAAAATGATATTCTTTTTACCAACGTTTTTTAAATAAATCGGAAAATTTGTGGATAAAAATTAATCGACTGCCGAACACTAGAAGCAATTCTAATTTAAATGCGTATATTGAAATAGGAAAAAATGAACGATTCGATCGGAGGCATATCATTAATTTAACGTATTGAACGTAGAGTAAGAGGCTTTTGTAGTAATTACTATCGATATTTGCATTTCAGAAATCTATTTTAACATATTGAACGCCAAGAAAAGAGGCTTTTGTAGTATTTACTACCTATATTTACATATTGGAATGTAATTTAACGTATTGAAGGTAGAGTATAGAGATTTTGTAGTATTTACTACCTACATTTGCATTTCAGAAATCTATTTTAACATATTGAACGCCAAGAAAAGAGGCTTTTGTAGTATTTTTCCTCCTATATTTACATATTGGAATGTAATTTAACGTATTGAAGGTAAAGTATAGAGATTTTGTAGTATTTTACTACCTATATTGGCATTTCGGAAGTATATTTTAACGTGTTGAATGTAGAGTATAGAGAGTGTTGTAGTATTTTTCTTCCTACGTGACTACACCGGAAACGTCTCTGTGTTATTCGCTTTAGTAATCAAGCCGACTCTGAACATATGTTTTACTCTTTATTCTACGAGGTTTAAACATACACCATTTCAGTACATTCTTAACTTATTCCATACGCTATTTAAAACACATGCGATAAAGATAACGAGGAAACAAGTTAACTCTGAACATATATGTTATGCTCTATACGTGAAGGATGTTGTAAGCTTAAATTCATAATGGTTAATGTGTAGTATTTTTCTACCTTTTTACATTTTATAGTATTTCTTAATCTATATTTGTGTATCGGAAATGTATTTTAACGTATCGAACGTAGAGTAAATTTTTTTTTATATTTTCTTTATATATTTGCGTATCAGAGTTGTGTGTTGTCGTATTAAAAGAAGAAAAAGGAACTTTTCATAGTGTTATTCTACCTATTTACATATCGGAAATGTATTTTACCGTATTTAAAATATAGGTAATTGTTTTTATTGGCTTGACTTAAATAAAGCGTGAAAGTTATTAGTTTCAAAATGATATTGTAACGACATATATACCTTTACCCATTAACCTAATTAATCATTAACTACGTTCTAAAAAGGGGTAAAAAGGGGAAGTCGGTTAAACGTATGTTTACCTTCGCTACATTAATCGAACTAAAAACGACTGGCCCGGGGACTCGCGTCACTTTCACTATTGGGGTGAGCGAGGTTATTAAAATGGTCTAGGGGTATTTTTTATTAAAGTTAGTCTGTCTAGGGGTATGCTTATACTAAAAGATAACAATGGGGTTGAGGTTTGCCAAGTAAAACAAAACATTTAATAAAGATTTAAGAATAACATTGCCCAATGGGCGAAATATAACACACAAGAAAAATAAAAGGGAGGACTACGTCCAATAATGCCAAAGGCGTCATATTAAGGCGCCAGTTAGCCTGAAGCCAAATATAAATCGAAATACAAAATTGATATCATAAATGAAAATAAAAATGTTTTACGATATGGTCCAGAGACGGTGGATGCTGCAGGCTCCTTGATGGAAGAACTGGCGATGTCGGTTAGCGAGAATCACGCACTCACATATTATGTACACATGGCGACTCTTTATCGCGAAATCGGGTTCACGCGTTTTTAAAACGAGCGGTCTTCGCGACCCGTACTGGGACTATGTCCCAATTTTAGTTTTGAGACTTTCCGATCTTTATATCTGGAGGTCGTCTCCTCTGGTTGACTTCCAGAGTTCTATTATGTTGAAAAATGTCTAAGTCCGAGTATATAAACCAGGTCGCAACGTGGTCTTAGAGATCGTCCGTAATTCGGGCCAATCATGACCTCTGAGAGAAGCCCGGGAAAGAGTAACTACCAATCCCTGACCGTGGGATCAGCCACTGTGTCCGGCGTCATCAAAGGTTTGACCCGCGCATCACTTGTCCGTAGAAATGTCAAAAGTGGCGCCACGGCGGCGGCCACCATAAATTATAAAAGTTCACCATATATGGACGCAAACGTTTTGACAGGGCGATCCCAATTAGGTCGCCCTGTTAAATTAAAAGTGGAATTCCCACGAATTCTCGCGAGTAAAATAAAACATACAAAAATAAAGTATTGGCAACTAGATAGGCAAACCTCAACGTTTTGGGTAAAATTGATGGGAAATGGTCCTTACTTTAAAGAAAATAACAATAGGTAAGGGAGGGAGAGTCGCTAAGCCCAATAAAGATGGTGCCGCGGGACGGCAAGAAGAAAGCGAAGGGGGAACCGTGGCCAGAGGTCCCAGAACGACTTTCTATAGAGAGGGGATCTAGAAAGGGGGTAACCCCATTAACCTGTCACCTAGACGGCCAGCGTCTTGGCAGGGAAGGGTTGTGGGGATGTTTTCCTGAGAATTTTGAAATGACTCTAAGCATATACCCAGAGTCGTAAAGTTAAGGATGTGAGAAAAGTGAACTAATGTGAATGTTTAAATTAAATATTAAGGCTATTGATTTTATGCGTTACAATATTTACAAATCTTATCCACACAAATTTAATTTAATTTTAATTTTAGTGTTTTATAGTATCTTTCTGACTATATTTGTGTATAAGAATTATATTTTACCGTATTTAAATAGTAATAAAAGCGAATTGAAAGTTTGAAGAAAATATGAATTAAGTTCGTAAATAAAATCCTTTTATAGTACTTTGAAGGACTCTTAATACGTTTTCAACTTGAATAAAATTAAAAACAATAATCTAAGATACCCTTTAAAGTTAAATTCCTTTAGACTTTATCAGTAAAACCACTTTAAGTATTTTTTCAATCCTTATACCTATATTTACATATTGGAATTGTTACAAAAGGTTCTTTTAAACGTAACTTAGTACACTAATTAAGTATTTTTAATTTACCGTAATTAAAATATAGGTAAGTGGTTTTTATCTTATTTTATACCTACGGAAGGGATAAATAAATTATAGCAATAAATTTTTGGAGTTTGGAGATGGGTGAAAAAAAAAATAAGGCTCTTCGTTTTTCCAACTGCTTTTCTGATGTACACTCTGTTTGAAAAGTCTTCGACAGCTGAAATTTTTGCCCTCTTTTTAATTCTGCTAGAAAACTATAATAGATAGTTCGATGAAACCAATTGCAACTTTTATTTATTTTCCAATATCTTTCGTTATTTATCGGTTTCGTCCGCCAAAAATTAATAGTTTGGCGGGAACCGACAAAACTCATTTTTGACAACTTTTTAAATATTGGTTCTACGCCACTGACTCGCGCGTTTTTGAATTCACAGTGGTCAGTTCATATTTAGAAAGTGGAAAAATTATCCCTCTACAACCAACGGTTGAGAAGTTATAGCGTTTCAAAACTTACCTCGAAACTAGGAAACACCTAAAATGCATCAAACGATTATAAATAACGCAACTTCGACGACAATTTGGAAACGCGATAGCTTCTCAACCGTTGGTTGTAGAGAGATAATTTTTCCACTTTCTAAATATGAATCGACCATTGTGAATTCAAAAACGCGCGAGTCAGTGCCGTAGAACCAATATTTAAGCAGTTGTCAAAAATGAGTTTTGACGGTTCCCGCCAAACTATTAATTTTTGGCGGACGAAACCAATAAATAACGAAAGATATTGGAAAATAAATAAAAGTTGAAATTGGTTTCATCGATCTATCTATTATAGTTTTCTAGCAGAATTAAAAAGAGGGCAAAAATTTCAGCTGTCGAAGACTTTTCAAACAGAGTGTACCCAAAAATGGACCAAAATAGACTAAAAGTACCCTTAAAAAGACCAAAGTCACCATTTTCGGCCCTATGTACCCCATTTCGGACCAAAAGTACCCCAAACTGGACCTATTAGCTTTATTGTAATGTTAAACTCCCATAGAGATTCCCCTAAAAGAAAAAAACTTGCGGTCCAATTTTGGGTACATGAATTATTTCGGAGAGGGAATCCATGTTTTAAATTCAAATTAACCGCGCGCCCGGGTAATCCGCGCCTCCCAGGTAATCCGCGCACGCGCGTGCTATCTTCCTGCCTAGGTTATCAAGAATCATACAACTTACATAATTTCCACTTATTTCGTACGATAAAACGCGATCGAGATATTCGTTTTAAGAAATACTCGTGAGATTGGTTCAAGTGTCAAGCATATTTAAGTACTACAATGATATTAAAATGAAGTTTAAAAATATTTCCATTCTACTTTAACAACGAATATTCCATGACGTCAAAACACTCTTAAATTCAAATTAACCGCGTCCCCCGGGGTAATCTGCGCACGCCGCCTAGGTTATCAAATTTTACATCATTTCAACTTATTCCGTACGATAAAGCTTGATAAGATATACGTTCAAGTATCTTTCGAGATAAGCGTAGATAAATGAACAAGTTGGCCTGGACACAATATGTTGATATATGGGAAAACAAATCGTCGCGAGAAATATCATAAATACATTGACTTTTCGACGATTTTACCCCCATTTCACCCTTAAATCCCGGATCCCGACGATCCCGACGATCCCGATCCCGGGATCGGAGTGTCGCCCTTACTTTCCTTCTACTTAAGCCCAGCAAAAATGGGCTATGGACTAACCGAAAATATAACGTTCAAACCAAATCCGACTCAATTTCAGAAATGTATGTAAATCTTAAGTCGAATATCGATAAAAATCACTTAAATGACTTATCAATGACCTATCTAGACTAACTGTTGGAGAGTTATGTAGAATTGGGAGGCTACACTGTCCGTGAAACTAATGCATACAAATCGTCAAATGGGATTATATGTAAAAAAAAAAAACAAATTTTAAGTCTAGTCACGGTATCGAAAATTCTTTATCGGACTTTGAAGGCGATTCCGGGCGATTCTATGGAAATATCTCTTAACGGCCCATTTTAAAATATCTTATTATCGACGAGAATATTTTTATTTATTGCTATGAATATTTAACAAATAAATATTTCTATACTTCATAAACAATACAAATGGTTTCTTTTTGGTAAAAATTTTAAAATTGTAGTAAATTTTATAATTTTGATAATAGTCCCTGCTAATATGTCATAAAAAACTTCTTGTTTGAAAAGAATAAAGGTGCCATTATCTTCAGAAAAATGCGCCCTTAGTAAACTTTAAATCAATTTAGACGCCCTAAGTTGATTAATTCCGCCACGGGGGGCTTTTAAAGCCAATCCCTACTACCATAAACGGAAATCTTGAATATGTTTCATAGATATGGAATATGAGGTATCAAACGAAAGCTTATAACCAGTAGAACAATAATATATCATTCAATATATGAAAATAATTCGTTTGTGTGGTTGGACTAATATTGAAAAAGAAATAATTATTTGTATTATTCAATGAGTGACACCCTTAATAGCTATAGTTTTACAGTTGTTCTTGTTATATCACATAGTAAAAATAAAGTTTATATACCGTCGCCACTAATATCACTTACATCGCTCGCGACATTTTCATTCTCAACATAAGCGTTAAGCGTTATCACACTTTTTCGTCGTCAGCTCCGCACAAACACAACAGAGACGCGATGCACACCTGCAAGGAGGGTTACACCGTCCACGACTACAATTACCTTTTATGAATTGCAGTACTTCCTCGGGAGCGCAAGCTAAATCGCAAAGTACTGTTTCCAAAATACCGTTTTCAAAGTTCCACCCGTAATCTGTGGCTGGCGAAAAATTTGGGTCGGGAAGGTTGTCTTTATACCATGTACTGGATGTGGACCCTCCGAATAGCTGGCATTAGTGCTCCCTTCGTTGGGGGAAGAGACTCTCCTTGCGAACTCTTCTTGGAGGAAAACCACCAGTGGAGCTCGCCAAGTCTTGCTACTTTTTGATTGGCTTTCGAGTTCACGGATGCTACGAATTTCTCTATCCCTTTTATAATATGCTCGGAAATGTTTGTTGAGAAGCCAGTGCTTCCAGAAAGTCCATTTCCGCAACGACAAAGTTATTCCAAAAGATGGTTTTACATTTTCCAGAAAAACAAGCAGTAACGTGTAGAGCGTCAAAAATGGTTTTAATTTTTATACGTTAAGTGTAGGGCTTCTAACGATG
Organism: Leiobunum rupestre; assembly: GCF_980474605.1. Taxonomy (NCBI): domain Eukaryota; kingdom Metazoa; phylum Arthropoda; class Arachnida; order Opiliones; family Sclerosomatidae; genus Leiobunum; species Leiobunum rupestre. The sequence continues at coordinate 14,138,028 of NC_143392.1, read as the reverse complement.
ATCTGAATAAGGCAATCTTATTACTATTTATCATATAAGATATATCGCCGATAAAAAACCTGAATTCACTGGCTACCTGTTCCTTTTTTTATCTGACCTGCGGCAATCTAGTTTTGTTATCTCGTTTCGGTAACCGACGATGCCACAGATATAGAAAGCAGTTATTTTATCTGATAAGCGCGTTGATATCTGTCTATATGATGTCTACTTTCCGACATCTAGTTGAATGTTTTTTATTCTTTTAAATTTTTGTATAGCAACAAAAAAATGGCTTAGTTCCAAGAAGTCAATATAAAGATATACTAAAAAAGTATATCCGCCGTTATCGCGGGTTAAAGATACAATTTAAAAAACAGATCAACCCGTGAAAGTCATATAGGCTTGTCAGACAAGCGCAAAAGCGTATCCGCGTACTGCCGTTAGAGTAAAACATCTGTTATCCGATAAAGGTATCGGATTAAAAATAATCCAGTTCATCTGTGAAAGCATCAGACACCAGATCAGTGTTAGAAGCCCTAGTTAAGTGTTCGATGCAGTTCTTACGAATGTAGGGTTCTTCCGAACGACACCACAATATTTTTTTTTCTTCGATTAGCTCCCGCTATAAGAAAATGACTAAAGAAAACGGTGAGCTCATCTTTTCTTTTAATGGGTGAGAGTAACTTTTGTCTGGCCGAGATCGACATAAGTGATTTAGACTCGCGAAAAGATTCCGATCTTTTTTAACCCAAAAATGCCAACTTTGGTTTTAAATTTCACTTTTTGTTTGCAGTTGTACTTAACAATTTAAGATTAACATTGCGAAGAGTGTCCCAAAAATGTACTTTGCCTTCAACTATTCGTTCTTTAACTTCTTTGACAGATGTTACTTACTCCTTCTTACGAACGGATATCTTTTTCTACTCGCGTTGGCGTTACTGATTTAGTCACTAAATATATTAAGTCTGTTCCTTGTTTGGTAGGGTGCGCCATAGCTTCTCTCGTTTCTCGCTCATAGTAGAAACACCCAATTCTTCTATTAGAGGAAGCGTGCCCGCCCTGAAGACGTTTTCTCACTTGAAACCTTTATTGTTTCATATTCAGCGTTTATTTTTTAAATGCACCCTTAATTAACATCTAAACAACAATATCCGACCTATAAATTAATTATTTTCATTATACTTTGGATATTTATTCAATTATAATTTCTTAATAATGAGGTACGTGGTTTTAGATTCACGAAATGCGTTCCTGTAGATATGAGAAATTTAAACATATTTCAAAAGCTTAGATACTATAGTGGGAAAATCGTCAAAACCGCTGTATATCACACTACATATAACACGTGGGTGGTTGAGAAAATGACCCAAATTCCAGAAAAGGTTTTATCCCCTCTAAACGGATTTGTAAAAGTGTTAATCGAAGAAATGAAACATTAATAATATGCTGGGGCGAAACAGATGTTATATCTTCATGATGTTTCGAATTATTTTGACTAGCGATTACGCTTGTTCCCACCATTAGTTTTGTTTTTCCTGCCAATTTCAATTTGCAAGCAGTTGGGCCATTTCGAAACTCCCCTGCAGTGTGGCCAAGTATAAAAGAAAAAACCTCCACACTTGAGAGAAAAATCCTCCTATTTCCTCCTAAACTGATAGAGAAAAACTCCTACGCTATACTTAACGAAAAACTACTAGAAAAAACTGGACGCTAGCTAGGGAGGGAACACCGGATTGGTTGGTATTTGAGCATGCGCAGAAACCTATTTTTGGCTATTACTGAGAAACATACAACAAAATTATGATTACTCATGGAGCACGTGGTGCCATCTATGTAAACTGACCGTTATATTTCAAGTTTTGTACGGTGGTCAAAGAGTCTGACTGTATCTGACGGTAAAATTTTGCGACCTCCTATTTAATTTTTGCCTCCAACTATCGAAACCTCCTATGAGAGTCTACCTCCTGTTTTTGCTCCCACGTTCCTAACTTCCTCCTAGAAATAGGAGGAAACCTCCTAACTTGGCCACACTGCTCCACTGGCAACAAAATCCAATTATCGACTAATAGTGACATTTCAAGCTGTTCCATAGGGCGATAAAGAACCAAATCGATCGTGAATATTGGCTTTGAATTAAAGCTGCGTTATCATTTAACTTATTTTTTCATGACCGTTAGCTGTACTGATCCGTTGAAGAAGAATCAATAAGTGCGAGTCAGCTCTTTGAACTCGTCAATAATTGAGTTGTGAGCTGACCACGTAAAACCCATTTTTCTCGGGCTTTCAAAAGCTGTTTGTTTTAGACAATGAAGTCGTGACATTATCGAAGCTAAATCATTATAAAGAGCTTTATCCATATTTTTTGAAATCCCACGCTCAAGATTATACTGTGGATAGACCCGGCTGCGTGGTCGTACGCATTTTTAATTTCACATGTATACAGGGTGTTTTAAAAGGTTATGCAAATTGTTTAAGGAGTTGTAGGGGGTGAGTTGAGAAGTATGCATCGATTTGCTTACAAAATCCTTTTTTACCTATCACCAGAACAAAAAACCTTTATGTGCGCGTTTCCCTGCTGCTTGGTTTGGCACTTGTTGCAGCCTACTTCCAGGCGCTAGTAGGCCACACTTTGAATCTCTCTGGCGCTCTTTTCACTCATCGTAGGTAAATGGGGGAAAACAGGCATACTTCTCAACTCACCCCCTACAACTCCTTCAAATTTTGGCCTAAGTTTTTGAAACACCCTGTATTACTCTGATAAAAACAGTACTTTCTTGAGCATACACGCAGATTGTTAATCTTTCGTGATAAGAATACTGTTTAACATCCATTTAAAGCGTTTAACTTAAATCTCCGAAGTCTATGAGCATTTCCAGTTTAATATAATTTATCGAAATTAGTGAAATACCTACAACTCTTTAAAAAACAGGTATACTACTCAACTCACCCCCTACAACTCCTTAAAATTTTTGCATAACCTTTTCAAACACCCTGTATAATTCGCCAATTGAGCTCGAAATTTGAATACTTGTGGAGTCTTCGGAAAGGGTAAATACTTTTTTTTCTTTATTTTTTGGTAAAGTACCATTACCGTTCCTTGCGTGGTACGTTGGCCGTCTGAAGTGTCTTCTTGAAAATCTAAATAATCAAAAGCCAAAGTAACCTTCCTTCCCATAAAAATGTCGGGTGGTATGCGGTTCATTCTCCATAAAACTTCTTTCCCAATTAGAGTAGCAACGTCTCTCAATCTAGAGTAACTGACGGCCATTCCCATTGACTCAAAAAGTCAATTAACTGGGCGCTGCCGGCTTCTCTGTGCTAAAGCAACTCCAATTTGAAATGGCATTTCCCTAGTTCCGCGTATGGTTTTAGTATCAGTCAGGGCGGCTGGACGAGACGTTCAGGTCTCAAATATTAGATATTGAGCTGCACACCATACACCACTCGAAAAATAAAACAAGCTTTCGCGGTAAAGTTGTCTCATCCATTTCGAGAGACCCGTCAAATTCCAATTTTTTTAAGATGTATTTTAAAGATGTCCTTAAAAAGCGATCTTAGACGGTCTTCATTATGGTGTTCCTCCAATCTTATCAATGCCAAATTCTTAGTGGTTTCTAAAGAAATGCGTTCTGATTTCGCGTTTTTTCTTTGGTTGTGAAAATTCGAAACCTAAAATCTCTTCTTTTAAGAAATCTTTCAGTTTTCCAAACCATTCGCAATGCGTATATTTAAAAAAAACAATATATAGGTCAGCTATCGAAGTTACGTTCTCCCATACGAGACATTCTTCCACCAGGTTAATCAACTCTATTTCCAAAGCTATTATGGTTGCGTTTTCTCTTTGGACTGTATTTTCCAAATGTTTATTCCGACGTAGTACTTCAATAACGTTTGTTTTCCAACGGTTAAGGTGGTACATAACATCTACCGCGTGCGCGTCAGTTTCAATTATTCATTCGCTCAGAAGCACGCGCCAAATGTCATTAAGTCAAAAATCAACTGCTTGCTTCAGAGACGCGCCACTTCGATCATATGATATTGCGTGCAACGAATTTTATTCTTAACCCTTTTCATTATAGAAAAAAACATTCAGTTTTTATGTACTTCAAAGTTTTGCTTCTATTAAAAGCTGATGAAGCACTGGCGACTAACAAGGAAAGGTCTTGGACTGAAAGTCGGGGATCCGAGAAAAAAACATTCAGTTTTTATGTACTTCAAAGTTTTGCTTCTATTAAAAGCTGATGAAGCACTGGCGACTAACAAGGAAAGGTCTTGGACTGAAAGTCGGGGATCCGAGAAAAAAACATTCAGTTTTTATGTACTTCAAAGTTTTGCTTCTATTAAAAGTTGATGAAGCACTGGCGACTAACAAGGAAAGGTCTTGGACTGAAAGTCGGGGATCCGAGAAAAAAACATTCAGTTTTTATGTACTTCAAAGTTTTGCTTCTATTAAAAGCTGATGAAGCACTGGCGACTAACAAGGAAAGGTCTTGGACTGAAAGTCGGGGATCCGAGAAAAAACATTCAGTTTTTATGTACTTCAAAGTTTTGCTTCTATTAAAAGCTGATGAAGCACTGGCGACTAACAAGGAAAGGTCTTGGACTGAAAGTCGGGGATCCGAGAAAAAACATTCAGTTTTTATGTACTTCAAAGTTTTGCTTCTATTAAAAGCTGATGAAGCACTGGCGACTAACAAGGAAAGGTCTTGGACTGAAAGTCGGGGATCCGAGAAAAAAACATTCAGTTTTTATGTACTTCAAAGTTTTGCTTCTATTAAAAGCTGATGAAGCACTGGCGACTAACAAGGAAAGGTCTTGGACTGAAAGTCGGGGATCCGAGAAAAAAACATTCAGTTTTTATGTACTTCAAAGTTTTGCTTCTATTAAAAGCTGATGAAGCACTGGCGACTAACAAGGAAAGGTCTTGGACTGAAAGTCGGGGATCCGAGAAAAAAACATTCAGTTTTTATGTACTTCAAAGTTTTGCTTCTATTAAAAGCTGATGAAGCACTGGCGACTAACAAGGAAAGGTCTTGGACTGAAAGTCGGGGATCCGAGAAAAAAACATTCAGTTTTTATGTACTTCAAAGTTTTGCTTCTATTAAAAGTTGATGAAGCACTGGCGACTAACAAGGAAAGGTCTTGGACTGAAAGTCGGGGATCCGAGAAAAAAACATTCAGTTTTTATGTACTTCAAAGTTTTGCTTCTATTAAAAGTTGATGAAGCACTGGCGACTAACAAGGAAAGGTCTTGGACTGAAAGTCGGGGATCCGAGAAAAAACATTCAGTTTTTATGTACTTCAAAGTTTTGCTTCTATTAAAAGCTGATGAAGCACTGGCGACTAACAAGGAAAGGTCTTGGACTGAAAGTCGGGGATCCGAGAAAAAAACATTCAGTTTTTATGTACTTCAAAGTTTTGCTTCTATTAAAAGTTGATGAAGCACTGGCGACTAACAAGGAAAGGTCTTGGACTGAAAGTCGGGGATCCGAGAAAAAAACATTCAGTTTTTATGTACTTCAAAGTTTTGCTTCTATTAAAAGCTGATGAAGCACTGGCGACTAACAAGGAAAGGTCTTGGACTGAAAGTCGGGGATCCGAGAAAAAAACATTCAGTTTTTATGTACTTCAAAGTTTTGCTTCTATTAAAAGTTGATGAAGCACTGGCGACTAACAAGGAAAGGTCTTGGACTGAAAGTCGGGGATCCGAGAAAAAAACATTCAGTTTTTATGTACTTCAAAGTTTTGCTTCTATTAAAAGTTGATGAAGCACTGGCGACTAACAAGGAAAGGTCTTGGACTGAAAGTCGGGGATCCGAGAAAAAAACATTCAGTTTTTATGTACTTCAAAGTTTTGCTTCTATTAAAAGTTGATGAAGCACTGGCGACTAACAAGGAAAGGTCTTGGACTGAAAGTCGGGGATCCGAGAAAAAACATTCAGTTTTTATGTACTTCAAAGTTTTGCTTCTATTAAAAGTTGATGAAGCACTGGCGACTAACAAGGAAAGGTCTTGGACTGAAAGTCGGGGATCCGAGAAAAAAACATTCAGTTTTTATGTACTTCAAAGTTTTGCTTCTATTAAAAGCTGATGAAGCACTGGCGACTAACAAGGAAAGGTCTTGGACTGAAAGTCGGGGATCCGAGAAAAAACATTCAGTTTTTATGTACTTCAAAGTTTTGCTTCTATTAAAAGCTGATGAAGCACTGGCGACTAACAAGGAAAGGTCTTGGACTGAAAGTCGGGGATCCGAGAAAAAACATTCAGTTTTTATGTACTTCAAAGTTTTGCTTCTATTAAAAGCTGATGAAGCACTGGCGACTAACAAGGAAAGGTCTTGGACTGAAAGTCGGGGATCCGAGAAAAAACATTTAGTTTTTATGTACTTCAAAGTTTTGCTTCTATTAAAAGCTGATGAAGCACTGGCGACTAACAAGGAAAGGTCTTGGACTGAAAGTCGGGGATCCGAGAAAAAAACATTCAGTTTTTATGTACTTCAAAGTTTTGCTTCTATTAAAAGTTGATGAAGCACTGGCGACTAACAAGGAAAGGTCTTGGACTGAAAGTCGGGGATCCGAGAAAAAAACATTCAGTTTTTATGTACTTCAAAGTTTTGCTTCTATTAAAAGCTGATGAAGCACTGGCGACTAACAAGGAAAGGTCTTGGACTGAAAGTCGGGGATCCGAGAAAAAACATTCAGTTTTTATGTACTTCAAAGTTTTGCTTCTATTAAAAGCTGATGAAGCACTGGCGACTAACAAGGAAAGGTCTTGGACTGAAAGTCGGGGATCCGAGAAAAAAACATTCAGTTTTTATGTACTTCAAAGTTTTGCTTCTATTAAAAGTTGATGAAGCACTGGCGACTAACAAGGAAAGGTCTTGGACTGAAAGTCGGGGATCCGAGAAAAAAGTACGGCAACCTTTAGATCATGCCCCAGGAAGGTATCAGACGGGTGGATTTTTAAGCAAAGTCAAATGGTCAAGTTTTATGACCTTTCGAAATTTTGACTTTGGTCGAGCTAAAAATTCCTTACGGGATTTTATATGCTAATTTCACCACTCCTATCGCCAACTGTCCATATTTGACCATATTGACCATTCCTGATTCAAACTGGCCAGTTTGGGCCATTTTACCCAATTTTAACTTTGAATGACCACTTCTATGCATGGTTGACATAGGCATAACAAAAGCACAAATTTCAAAATTTTGCAAAGGGGGGGGGGGGGGGAGGACTCTTTGGTGCCTATGAAATTAGCATATAAAATTCCATAGGGAATTTCTGGCTCGACCAAGGTAAATATTTCAAAAGGTCATAAAACTTGACCCTTTGACTCTGCTCAAAAATACGCCCGGCTGATACCTTCCCGGAGCATGGTCTAAAGGTTGCCATAAGTTTTTCTCGGATCCCCGACTTACAGTCCAAGACCTTCCCTTGTAAGATCAAAGGATCTGTAATCACATTTTGAAACACGATGGATCTTCGATCGATATCTTTTACAACTCTTTGCTTGTACGATTTATGAGTAAGCCTTTTCTAGCAAAATAGATGCAAGGGAGGCTATTCTGTAAATATCAAAAAAGACCCAAAACTCATGATTCTTCAAAAATGACGACGCGCGTGTGGATAAGAGGCTGCTATCGAAATATCAAACCATCGTATTGGTCAAATTTCAAATCGTGGCGGTCTGTAATGCCACGGCCATCTTCGATCGCGTGTACCGCGTTTTAGTGGCCCCGTCAATCGCCTCGCAACTAATGTTAATTTGCGTGTAAAAATAATCCCGCTAGGGGCGCTACGTACGACCACAAACCTATTATCGCGGAAAAATGATTTTTTTTCGGTTTTCCACTTTCTTTTGTAGAAAAAACAAGGATTAGTAAGTTAAACTATCTTTTTTCAATATATTTATGTATAATTCATTGTTTAAAAAAACATTACCTTGTATAAAAATTAAATGAAGGAAAATAGACGCGTTTTTTACGTGAAGGCTCCATATTCTAACACATAGTTTTGAAGGCTTTAGTGGTGTTTTGATGTGTAAATAATGCATGTCTTAAACTTTATAAATCTTTATTAATAATGTATATTTATAAGAAAAGCAAATTCACCCGTTCTTAGGTAGTATTTTCTCTAAGTAGTTTTAAGAGTAAGAATCATAAAACGATATCTTATTGAAGATAAAAGATACTTAGGTACATCTTTGGAACTAAATATATATAGGTACATGTAAATAGTAAAGACCTATCTTTTCACGAGTTTCCTAGCGAAGAAAGCCTTCGAAGTTTATGGTTAAAAAACCTTTGTCGGGATGATTTTGTACCGAAAGACATATTTCAAGGAGTACGATTTCTGTTCAAGTTTGCACTTTTATTATGGAAATCATTTTCAGTCAGATAAAATTACAAACCCTTACTAAATAGACAATTTTATTCTAGAAAAAAGATCTTTAGATAGGGAATCATCGAATGTAAACAGAGGTGGGCGCACTCTGAGCTCCAAAGAGTGCGAGAGCTATTTTTGAGCGCGAGCTCCCCTCTCCGACAAAAAAAAGAGAAGAGTGCGAGTGCGAGTGTGAGCGCCGCAATCTAGCTCAATATTAAAGAACGAGAGCTCGGAAAATTCGGTTTTTGCTAATCTCTGAATGTAAAGAATGCTACTGCGAGTACATCGAAGATTATTAAAAATGAAGCTGAAGGTTCTTCCGAGCATTTTCCACAAGCTGACGATGAATTCTTGGAAATTAGGAGACTCAAAATCATGCATCATCCATAATCTGCATTCAAACATTTTTCGTCAAAACAAAGCATTTCAGATCCAGCAAGAACAAGTAGACACATAGAGGAAATTTTAAATACCCAAGTTGGCCATTTGCGTAGAAGGGTGGTGGCTAGTCCTTCAAGCCACGCGAGCCAACTTACTATTGCCGTTAACCGTAACAAGTGGCACTGGGTGAAAACTCGGAACAACTGTTTCTGCGTTGAGTCTTCAAGTTCTCTCCCCACTTGTTGAAGGGGTTTTCCCCCGAGCTCTTCGGTTTCCCTTTCCATAAAAACTTGTTGAGGTTAATAGTTAGTGTAGGGAGCTGTTGGCTCGCCACCACCCTCCTACGCATTGTAACCCGGCCACCTGAATTAAAGGCTTTAAAAGTTGCTCGATGACTTATAAAGGCCTAAGGTGGTGCCTTGGGTATTAGCCTAGCTGATTATTATTATTATTAACCATTGGGGAGAGAAATTGCAAACTCAACGCGGAGAGAATAGTTCCAAGTTTTCCCCCAGCGTCACAAGCTGGGATCGAACCCGACTCCGCTTGCTGCGAGGCGAAAGTGCTAACCACTCCGCCACCCCAGAGAGAATTTACCAATAAAAAAAATCAACCGTAAGGTTTTAGACACAAAAACACACTATTGGGATAGTAATGCTTTTTTAGCTTTGGCGGGTCTAGCACGTTTACTTTTTTTTTTTCTCCAAAGGGAATATTTCTTGCTTCGGGGGGTGCCATAATATATTTTAACCTAATTGCTAATCCTAAAATATGTTTACAAAAATATTCTTTAAGAAATTTTGGGCATGTACAGCGTCCATTTTTCCAGTCGTCCGTAGCTAAGGGAAGACACAATTTCCAATAAGAAATAGCGTTTTTTTTTCTAGTCTTCGAAGCATTCGTAGGGCGTATTTATAGTTTCAAAATGAAATTCTTCGGTGTTTCCAGCTGGAATGATATATTCCTTTGAACCTAAGAATTAGTGCACTTTAATTTTTTATGCAGCCAAGCCCATTGATAAGTTTTAGGTCAATTGAAGTAATTTTAATGGTTTCTAGTAATAGATGACAGAAACGTGACAATGGCAATCTTTCTGTTAAAGTAATTTCATCTTTGAACACTCAATTAGTTACTTAGCAAATAATTGGTCACGTTTGTAAAGTTAACATAGCGACGTCAAAAAACCGTCAGCCACATCTAGACGAAAATCTGCCACGAAGCATTACAAGTAGAGGTATGGATTCCTGATTTAGTTTATGATTTGACTCAAATACCGGATATTGCATAAAATACTGCCACTACTTAAAATTGAACTTACTCAATCGATAGTTTGATTTTTCGATATCCGCCCCTTCTCCACATGCGCATTGACATTTTTGATGGATCGAGATTTTTTGGTCATTTTTGATTTTTACAGAATAGACTTCCAGATTCACCTTAATTTATTTAAATTAAGATTGTTTACCGATACATCACTTTTAATTTTAGTTAAACATGTCTGACAGTCTTCATCTTTAAGCGGAGTGAACTCCGCGATCAGCTCGTAAATTTTATCTATCGATTGATCTTCAGGATTTTGCACTAATTTTCCCTTATATTTATGTTGGCAGAAAATGAAGTTTTCCCTTTTTATCACACTAATATACGTATTTATAAAAATACAACCAAAAATTATAATGAATTGCGGATATTCCTTCAAGACAGAACTATAAAACCAATTGTCTTTTCAAAAACAATGTCACTACCCAAGTATAATATTATAGCCCGTTGAAAAGACCTTAATCTTTTCCATATATTTCAAATCAAATAGGGTTTCTGGTTTCCAAAATTTATTTTTATATTTTCTTTAAAGAGTATAGTGAATTTACACAAAATATTTTATTTAAATAAAAACTGTATTATTGTGGGGGTTAGAATTTTTGTTACGTAAATTAGGTGTTAGGTGTTAGGTTTATTTTATTTTATTATTATTATTCAAACCATTACATTATTAATTACACAACCTTAAGTTTTTCGACTAATTAACCTTAAATTTTTCGGTGATGCATGGGTTATTAAATTTTAGGGAAAAAATAGTAAAGAAAATATTACCAGAAGTAACACGACACTGAGCGATACTGGTTAATTTAAGAATTGTGGTATTTTGTGAAAGAAAGTACATAAGGTTTAGAGTCGCTTGGTATAGATAAAACCGGAAACACATAGAAGTAACTAAGAACCGTTAACTTTAAAATTGACCCCTGCTGCCATGATCTTCTACAAATCACAATGGAATCGCCCTAGGAATTTTTCTGTAGCGCCATCTTTAAAATGCAAAATTGGGATGTTTTTTCCATCACTCTGATTGAAGGTTCCAAATTGGTAAGATAATGTTTTTAATTTGTATTCACTGACTGTGTGTAAGAATTTATAGCCCTGTGTACCTATAGTAACAGAGACCATACCACCGGAGGTCTATCATCATAGTGCCCTACGCCGGCGTCCACAAATCCAGCATGGGTAGTATATAGTACCCTACAACTGATGGTCGCACCTTTGACGAAAGCCACTCAACCCAGCAGAAGGTGCAGCAATGGGTGGACCATTTCCCACTTCGCACACAGCAGTGGGATTAAGAGTGGATGCTGTAACAACGTAGGTAAAGAGTCAAACCCTTTAAAGGGAGCTGCTAAAGGGGAACGACGAGCACACAGCAGTCCAAGTAACCCAGCACAGGTGGTACCGGCGATCCCGGTGGGACTCCAAAAGACCGGGAAACAGTACCGCCGTGCCCTCATACGGAGGCCCGACGCCCCAGGGCAGGCTACCCAATCCGATGAAGCGGCCAGTTTGCACGGACCCTCTCCATTAGCTTGAGCCGAAACTCAGTTTCGAGCCTCTAACTGACCGAAGTGGGAGGTGAAGAAATGACCATTTGATCAGAGCTAACACCTCCCAGTGCTCCACCGCCCTTATGGGTTACAAGAGCCGGACCCCGACTACCCGCTAAAGCCATTAGTTATTGCACACTCTGATCCGTTAAGGGCCTGTATTCACTGACTAAAGTAGTATATTTTATCATTATACGAATAATAATTTAAAGGCTCCATTTTGCCAAGACTATATGAAAATATAGGCCCTAGAAAGCGCCATTCAATTTTTCAGTTTAAGAAGTATAACTTGGTGGCAGCTAGGAGCAACAAACACAACACCCCACACAAGGAGAACGCAACCCATCAAAAGTGGTGGATTTTCTTGTGTACATTTTTCATTGGCTAGACGCTTTAGCGCCTGCTGCCGTCGGAAGGGGAAAATTCGGAAATTGTCTCCCCCACCGCCCGTAAAACGTCCATTGAAATTCGTACACAACCCTTCGTTAGCGTGTTTAAAGGCTAGCTGCGTTCTCCTTGTGTTTGTTGCTCCTAGGTGGCAGTGATGAGCACTTCTGTTAAAGAACCGCTGAGATCTCTTTTGGGCTATTAAAATTTCGCTTCCCTCTTTTCGCTCTCTTTTGGGCGGTTTATATTTCGCTCCTCTCTTTTCACTCTTTTTTGCGCTGTTGAAATTTCGCTCTCTTTTGGGCTGTTTAAATTTCGCTCCTCTCTTTTCGCTCTCTTTTGGGCTGTTTAAATTTCGCTCCTCTCTTTTCGCTCTCTTTTGGGCGGTTTAAATTTCGCTTCTCACTTTTCACACTTTTTTGCTCCTCTCTTATCGCTCTCTTTTGTGTGGTTTAAATTTCGCTCCTCTCTTTTCACTCTTTTTTGCGCGGTTGAAATTTCACTCTCTTTTGGGTGGATAAAATTTCGTTTCCCTCTTTTCGCTCTCTTTCGGGCGGTTTAAATTTCACTCCTCTCTTTTCACTATTTTTTGCTCCTTTCTTTTCGCTCTCTTTTGTGTGGTTTAAATTTCGCTCCTCTCTTTTCACTCTTTTTAGCGCATTTGAATTTTCGCTCCTTTCTTTTGGTTCTCTTTTGGGCTGTTTAAATTTCGCTCCTCTCTTTTCGTTCTTTTTAACTGGTTAAAATTTCGCTCCTCTCTTTTCACTCTTTTTTGCTGCTCTCTTTTCACTCTTTTTTGCGCTGTTGAAATTTCGCTCTCTTTTGGGATGTTTAAATTTCGCTCCTCTCTTTTCGCTCTCTTTTGGGCTGTTTAAATTTCGCTCCTCTCTTTTCGCTCTCTTTCGGGTGGTTTAAATTTCGCTCCTCTCTTTTCACTCTTTTTGCTCCTCTATTTTCAATCTCTTTTGGGCTGTTTAAATTTCGCTCTCTTTTTTTGGTGGTTAAAATTTCACTTCCCTCTTTTCACTCTTTTTTGCGCGGTTGAAATTTCACTCTCTTTTGGGTGGATAAAATTTCGCTTCCCTCTTTTCGCTCTCTTTTGGGCGGTTTGAATTTCACTTCCCTCTTTTCACTCTTTTTTGCGCGGTTGAAATTTCACTCTCTTTTGGGTGGATAAAATTTCGCTTCCCTCTTTTCGCTCTCTTTTGGGCGGTTTGAATTTCACTTCCCTCTTTTCACTCTTTTTTGCGCGGTTGAAATTTCACTCTCTTTTGGGTGGATAAAATTTCGCTTCCCTCTTTTCGCTCTCTTTTGGGCGGTTTGAATTTCACTTCCCTCTTTTCACTCTTTTTTGCGCGGTTGAAATTTCACTCTCTTTTGGGTGGATCAAATTTCGCTTCCCTCTTTTCGCTCTCTTTTGGGCGGTTTGAATTTCACTTCCCTCTTTTCACTCTTTTTTGCGCGGTTGAAATTTCACTCTCTTTTGGGTGGATCAAATTTCGCTTCCCTCTTTTCGCTCTCTTTTGGGCGGTTTGAATTTCACTTCCCTCTTTTCACTCTTTTTTGCGCGGTTGAAATTTCACTCTCTTTTGGGTGGATCAAATTTCGCTTCCCTCTTTTCGCTCTCTTTTGGGCGGTTTGAATTTCACTTCCCTCTTTTCACTCTTTTTGCTTGGTTGAAATTTCGCTCTCTTTTTTTGGTGGTTTAAATTTTGCTCCTCTCTTTTCGCTCTTTTTCGGGCTGTTTAAATTTCGCTCCTCTCTTTTCACTCTCTTTCGGGTGGTTTAAATTTCTCTCCTCTCTTTTCACTCTTTTTGCTTGGTTGAAATTTCGCTCTCTTTTTTTGGTGGTTTAAATTTTGATCCTCTCTTTTCGCTCTTTTTTGGGCTGTTTAAATTTCGCTCCTCTCTTTTCGCTCTCTTTCGGGTGGTTTAAATTTCGCTCCTCTCTTTTCGCTCTCTTTCGGGTGGTTTAAATTTCGCTCCTCTCTTTTCGCTCTCTTTCGGGTGGTTTAAATTTCGCTCCTCTCTTTTCACTCTTTTTGCTCCTCTATTTTCAATCTCTTTTGGGCTGTTTAAATTTCGCTCTCTTTTTTTGGTAGTTAAAATTTCGCTCTCTTTTTTTGGTGGTTAAAATTTCACTTCCCTCTTTTCACTCTTTTTTGCGCGGTTGAAATTTCACTCTCTTTTGGGTGGATCAAATTTCGCTTCCCTCTTTTCGCTCTCTTTTGGGCGGTTTGAATTTCACTTCCCTCTTTTCACTCTTTTTGCTTGGTTGAAATTTCGCTCTGTTTTTTTGGTGGTTTAAATTTTTCTCCTCTCTTTTCACTCTTTTTTGGGCTGTTTAAATTTCACTCCTCTCTTTTCGCTCTCTTTCGGGCGGTTTAAATTTCACTCCTCTCTTTTCACTCTTTTTTGCTCCTTTCTTTTCGCTCTCTTTTGTGTGGTTTAAATTTCGCTCCTCTCTTTTCACTCTTTTTTGCGCATTTGAAATTTCGCTCCTTTCTTTTGGGCGGTATAAATTTCGCTCCTCTCTTTTCGTTCTTTTTTGACTGGTTAAAATTTCGTTTCCCTCTTTTCGCTCTCTTTTGGGCGGTTCAAATTTCGCTCCTTTCTTTTGACTGTTTTTTTCGCGCATTTGATATTTCGCTCCTTTCTTTTGGTTCTCTTTTGGGCTGTTTAAATTTCGCTCCTCTCTTTTCGTTCTTTTTGACTGGTTAAAATTTCGCTCCTCTCTTTTCACTCTTTTTTGCTCCTCTCTTTTCACTTTTTTTTGCGCTGTTGAAATTTCGCTCTCTTTTGGGCTGTTTAAATGTCGCTCCTCTCTTTTCGCTCTCTTTTCGGCTGTTAAAATTTCGCTCCTCTCTTTTCGCTCTCTTTCGGGTGGTTTAAATTTCGCTCCTCTCTTTTCACTCTTTTTTGCGCATTTGAAATTTAGCTCCTTTCTTTTGGGCGGTATAAATTTCGCTCCTCTCTTTTCGTTCTTTTTTGACTGGTTAAAATTTCGTTTCCCTCTTTTCGCTCTCTTTTGGGCGGTTCAAATTTCGCTCCTTTCTTTTGACTCTTTTTTTCGCGCATTTGATATTTCGCTCCTTTCTTTTGGTTCTCTTTTGGGCTGTTTAAATTTCGCTCCTCTCTTTTCGTTCTTTTTGACTGGTTAAAATTTCGCTCCTCTCTTTTCACTCTTTTTTGCTCCTCTCTTTTCACTTTTTTTTGCGCTGTTGAAATTTCGCTCTCTTTTGGGCTGTTTAAATTTCGCTCCTCTCTTTTCGCTCTCTTTTGGGCTGTTTAAATTTCGCTGCTCTCTTTTCGCTCTCTTTCGGGTGGTTTAAATTTCTCTCCTCTCTTTTCACTCTTTTTGCTTGGTTGAAATTTCGCTCTCTTTTTTTGGTGGTTTAAATTTTGATCCTCTCTTTTCGCTCTTTTTTGGGCTGTTTAAATTTCGCTCCTCTCTTTTCGCTCTCTTTCGGGTGGTTTAAATTTCGCTCCTCTCTTTTCGCTCTCTTTCGGGTGGTTTAAATTTCGCTCCTCTCTTTTCAGTCTTTTTGCTCCTCTATTTTCAATCTCTTTTGGGCTGTTTAAATTTCGCTCTCTTTTTTTGGTGGTTAAAATTTCGCTCTCTTTTTTTGGTGGTTAAAATTTCGCTCTCTTTTTTTGGTGGTTAAAATTTCGCTCTCTTTTTTTGGTGGTTAAAAGTTCACTTCCCTCTTTTCACTCTTTTTTGCACGGTTGAAATTTCACTCTCTTTTGGGTGGATCAAATTTCGCTTCCCTCTTTTCGCTCTCTTTTGGGCGGTTTGAATTTCACTTCCCTCTTTTCACTCTTTTTGCTTGGTTGAAATTTCGCTCTGTTTTTTTGGTGGTTTAAATTTTTCTCCTCTTTTTTCACTCTTTTTTGGGCTGTTTAAATTTCACTCCTCTCTTTTCGCTCTCTTTCGGGCGGTTTAAATTTCACTCCTCTCTTTTCACGCTTTTTTGCTCCTTTCTTTTTGCTCTCTTTTGTGTGGTTTAAATTTAGCTCCTCTCTTTTCACTCTTTTTTGCGCATTTGAAATTTCGCTCTCTTTTGGGCTGTTTAAATTTCGCTCCTCTCTTTTCGCTCTCTTTTGGGCGGTTTCTCACTTTTCACACTTTTTTGCTCCTCTCTTATCGCTCTCTTTTGTGTGGTTTAAATTTCGCTCCTCTCTTTTCACTCTTTTTTGCGCGGTTGAAATTTCACTCTTTTGGGTGGATAAAATTTCGCTTCCCTCTTTTCGCTCTTTTTTGCGCGGTTGAAATTTCACTCTCTTTTGGGTGGATAAAATTTCGCTTCCCTCTTTTCACTCTTTTTTGCGCGGTTGAAATTTCACTCTCTTTTGGGTGGATCAAATTTCGCTTCCCTCTTTTCGCTCTCTTTTGGGCGGTTTGAATTTCACTTCCCTCTTTTCACTCTTTTTTGCGCGGTTGAAATTTCACTCTCTTTGTTTTGTTGGTTCAAATTTTGCTCCTCTCTTTTCGCTCTCTTTTTGGGCTGTTTAAATTTCGCTCCTCTCTTTTCGCTCTCTTTCGGGTGGTTTAAATTTCACTCCTCTCTTTTCACTCTTTTTGCATGGTTGAAATTTCGCACTCTTTGTTTTGTTGGTTCAAATTTTGCTCCTCTCTTTTCGCTCTCTTTTTGGGCTGTTTAAATTTCGCTCCTCTCTTTTCGCTCTCTTTCGGGTGGTTTAAATTTCACTCCTCTCTTTTCACTCTTTTTTGCTCCTTTCTTTTCGCTCTCTTTTGTGTGGTTTAAATTTCGCTCCTCTCTTTTCACTCTTTTTTGCGCATTTGAAATTTCGCTCCTTTCTTTTGGGCGGTATAAATTTCGCTCCTCTCTTTTCGTTCTTTTTTGACTGGTTAAAATTTCGTTTCCCTCTTTTCGCTCTCTTTTGGGCGGTTCAAATTTCGCTCCTTTCTTTTGACTCTTTTTTTCGCGCATTTGATATTTCGCTCCTTTCTTTTGTTTCTCTTTTGGGCTGTTTAAATTTCGCTCCTCTCTTTTCGTTCTTTTTGACTGGTTAAAATTTCGCTCCTCTCTTTTCACCCTTTTTTGCTCCTCTCTTTTCACTTTTTTTTGCGCTGTTGAAATTTCGCTCTCTTTTGGGCTGTTTAAATGTCGCTCCTCTCTTTTCGCTCTCTTTTCGGCTGTTAAAATTTCGCTCCTCTCTTTTCGCTCTCTTTCGGGTGGTTTAAATTTCGCTCCTCTCTTTTCACTCTTTTTTGCTCCTCTATTTTCAATCTCTTTTGGGCTGTTTAAATTTCGCTCTCTTTTTTTGGTGGTTAAAATTTCACTTCCCTCTTTTCACTCTTTTTTGCGCGGTTGAAATTTAACTCTCTTTTGGGTGGATCAAATTTCGCTTCCCTCTTTTCGCTCTCTTTTGGGCGGTTTGAATTTCACTTCCCTCTTTTCACTCTTTTTTGCGCGGTTGAAATTTCACTCTCTTTTGGGTGGATCAAATTTCGCTTCCCTCTTTTCGCTCTCTTTTGGGCGGTTTGAATTTCACTCCTCTCTTTTCACTCTTTTTTGCTCCTTTCTTTTCGCTCTCTTTTGTGTGGTTTAAATTTCGCTCCTCTCTTTTCACTCTTTTTTGCGCATTTGAAATTTCGCTCCTTTCTTTTGGGCGGTATAAATTTCGCTCCTCTCTTTTCGTTCTTTTTTGACTGGTTAAAATTTCATTTCCCTCTTTTCGCTCTCTTTTGGGCGGTTCAAATTTCGCTCCTTTCTTTTGACTCTTTTTTTCGCGCATTTGATATTTCGCTCCTTTCTTTTGGTTCTCTTTTGGGCTGTTTAAATTTCGCTCCTCTCTTTTCGTTCTTTTTGACTGGTTAAAATTTCGCTCCTCTCTTTTCACTCTTTTTTGCGCGGTTGAAATTTCACTCTTTTGGGTGGATAAAATTTCGCTTCCCTCTTTTCGCTCTTTTTTGCGCGGTTGAAATTTCACTCTCTTTTGGGTGGATAAAATTTCGCTTCCCTCTTTTCACTCTTTTTTGCGCGGTTGAAATTTCACTCTCTTTTGGGTGGATCAAATTTCGCTTCCCTCTTTTCGCTCTCTTTTGGGCGGTTTGAATTTCACTTCCCTCTTTTCACTCTTTTTTGCGCGGTTGAAATTTCACTCTCTTTGTTTTGTTGGTTCAAATTTTGCTCCTCTCTTTTCGCTCTCTTTTTGGGCTGTTTAAATTTCGCTCCTCTCTTTTCGCTCTCTTTCGGGTGGTTTAAATTTCACTCCTCTCTTTTCACTCTTTTTGCATGGTTGAAATTTCGCTCTCTTTTGGGTGGATAAAATTTCGCTTTCCTCTTTTCACTCTTTTTTGCGCGGTTGAAATTTCACTCTCTTTTGGGTGGATCAAATTTCGCTTCCCTCTTTTCGCTCTCTTTTGGGCGGTTTGAATTTCACTTCCCTCTTTTCACTCTTTTTTGCGCGGTTGAAATTTCACTCTCTTTGTTTTGTTGGTTCAAATTTTGCTCCTCTCTTTTCGCTCTCTTTCGGGTGGTTTAAATTTCACTCCTCTCTTTTCACTCTTTTTGCATGGTTGAAATTTCACTCTCTTTTGGGTGGATCAAATTTCGCTTCCCTCTTTTCGCTCTCTTTTGGGCGGTTTGAATTTCACTTCCCTCTTTTCACTCTTTTTTGCGCGGTTGAAATTTCACTCTCTTTGTTTTGGTTGGTTCAAATTTCGCTCCTCTCTTTTCGCTCTCTTTCGGGTGGTTTAAATTTCACTCCTCTCTTTTCACTCTTTTTGCATGGTTGAAATTTCACTCTCTTTTGGGTGGATAAAATTTCGCTTCCCTCTTTTCACTCTTTTTTGCGCGGTTGAAATTTCACTCTCTTTTGGGTGGATCAAATTTCGCTTCCCTCTTTTCGCTCTCTTTTGGGCGGTTTGAATTTCACTTCCCTCTTTTCACTCTTTTTTGCGCGGTTGAAATTTCACTCTCTTTGTTTTGTTGCTTCAAATTTTGCTCCTCTCTTTTCGCTCTCTTTTTGGGCTGTTTAAATTTCGCTCCTCTCTTTTCGCTCTCTTTCGGGTGGTTTAAATTTCACTCCTCTCTTTTCACTCTTTTTTGCTCCTCTATTTTCAATCTCTTTTGGGCTGTTTAAATTTCGCTCTCTTTTTTTGGTGGTTAAAATTTCACTTCCCTCTTTTCACTCTTTTTTGCGAGGTTGAAATTTAACTCTCTTTTGGGTGGATCAAATTTCGCTTCCCTCTTTTCGCTCTCTTTTGGGCGGTTTGAATTTCACTTCCCTCTTTTCACTCTTTTTTGCGCGGTTGAAATTTCACTCTCTTTTGGGTGGATCAAATTTCGCTTCCCTCTTTTCGCTCTCTTTTGGGCGGTTTGAATTTCACTCCTCTCTTTTCACTCTTTTTTGCTCCTTTCTTTTCGCTCTCTTTTGTGTGGTTTAAATTTCGCTCCTCTCTTTTCACTCTTTTTTGCGCATTTGAAATTTCGCTCCTTTCTTTTGGGCGGTATAAATTTCGCTCCTCTCTTTTCGTTCTTTTTTGACTGGTTAAAATTTCATTTCCCTCTTTTCGCTCTCTTTTGGGCGGTTCAAATTTCGCTCCTTTCTTTTGACTCTTTTTTTCGCGCATTTGATATTTCGCTCCTTTCTTTTGGTTCTCTTTTGGGCTGTTTAAATTTCGCTCCTCTCTTTTCGTTCTTTTTGACTGGTTAAAATTTCGCTCCTCTCTTTTCACTCTTTTTTGCGCGGTTGAAATTTCACTCTTTTGGGTGGATAAAATTTCGCTTCCCTCTTTTCGCTCTTTTTTGCGCGGTTGAAATTTCACTCTCTTTTGGGTGGATAAAATTTCGCTTCCCTCTTTTCACTCTTTTTTGCGCGGTTGAAATTTCACTCTCTTTTGGGTGGATCAAATTTCGCTTCCCTCTTTTCGCTCTCTTTTGGGCGGTTTGAATTTCACTTCCCTCTTTTCACTCTTTTTTGCGCGGTTGAAATTTCACTCTCTTTGTTTTGTTGGTTCAAATTTTGCTCCTCTCTTTTCGCTCTCTTTTTGGGCTGTTTAAATTTCGCTCCTCTCTTTTCGCTCTCTTTCGGGTGGTTTAAATTTCACTCCTCTCTTTTCACTCTTTTTGCATGGTTGAAATTTCGCTCTCTTTTGGGTGGATAAAATTTCGCTTTCCTCTTTTCACTCTTTTTTGCGCGGTTGAAATTTCACTCTCTTTTGGGTGGATCAAATTTCGCTTCCCTCTTTTCGCTCTCTTTTGGGCGGTTTGAATTTCACTTCCCTCTTTTCACTCTTTTTTGCGCGGTTGAAATTTCACTCTCTTTGTTTTGTTGGTTCAAATTTTGCTCCTCTCTTTTCGCTCTCTTTCGGGTGGTTTAAATTTCACTCCTCTCTTTTCACTCTTTTTGCATGGTAGAAATTTCACTCTCTTTTGGGTGGATCAAATTTCGCTTCCCTCTTTTCGCTCTCTTTTGGGCGGTTTGAATTTCACTTCCCTCTTTTCACTCTTTTTTGCGCGGTTGAAATTTCACTCTCTTTGTTTTGGTTGGTTCAAATTTCGCTCCTCTCTTTTCGCTCTCTTTCGGGTGGTTTAAATTTCACTCCTCTCTTTTCACTCTTTTTGCATGGTTGAAATTTCACTCTCTTTTGGGTGGATAAAATTTCGCTTCCCTCTTTTCACTCTTTTTTGCGCGGTTGAAATTTCACTCTCTTTTGGGTGGATCAAATTTCGCTTCCCTCTTTTCGCTCTCTTTTGGGCGGTTTGAATTTCACTTCCCTCTTTTCACTCTTTTTTGCGCGGTTGAAATTTCACTCTCTTTGTTTTGTTGGTTCAAATTTTGCTCCTCTCTTTTCGCTCTCTTTTTGGGCTGTTTAAATTTCGCTCCTCTCTTTTCGCTCTCTTTCGGGTGGTTTAAATTTCACTCCTCTCTTTTCACTCTTTTTTGCTCCTTTCTTTTCGCTCTCTTTTGTGTGGTTTAAATTTCGCTCCTCTCTTTTCACTCTTTTTTGCGCATTTGAAATTTCGCTCCTTTCTTTTGGGCGGTATAAATTTCGCTCCTCTCTTTTCGTTCTTTTTTGACTGGTTAAAATTTCGTTTCCCTCTTTTCGCTCTCTTTTGGGCGGTTCAAATTTCGCTCCTTTCTTTTGACTGTTTTTTTCGCGCATTTGATATTTCGCTCCTTTCTTTTGGTTCTCTTTTGGGCTGTTTAAATTTCGCTCCTCTCTTTTCGTTCTTTTTGACTGGTTAAAATTTCGCTCCTCTCTTTTCACTCTTTTTTGCTCCTCTCTTTTCACTTTTTTTTGCGCTGTTGAAATTTCGCTCTCTTTTGGGCTGTTTAAATGTCGCTCCTCTCTTTTCGCTCTCTTTTCGGCTGTTAAAATTTCGCTCCTCTCTTTTCGCTCTCTTTCGGGTGGTTTAAATTTCGCTCCTCTCTTTTCACTCTTTTTTGCTCCTCTATTTTCAATCTCTTTTGGGCTGTTTAAATTTCGCTCTCTTTTTTTGGTGGTTAAAATTTCACTTCCCTCTTTTCACTCTTTTTTGCGCGGTTGAAATTTCACTCTCTTTTGGGTGGATCAAATTTCGCTTCCCTCTTTTCGCTCTCTTTTGGGCGGTTTGAATTTCACTTCCCTCTTTTCACTCTTTTTTGCGCGGTTGAAATTTCACTCTCTTTTGGGTGGATCAAATTTCACTTCCCTCTTTTCGCTCTCTTTTGGGCGGTTTGAATTTCACTCCTCTCTTTTCACTCTTTTTTGCTCCTTTCTTTTCGCTCTCTTTTGTGTGGTTTAAATTTCGCTCCTCTCTTTTCACTCTTTTTTGCGCATTTGAAATTTCGCTCCTTTCTTTTGGGCGGTATAAATTTCGCTCCTCTCTTTTCGTTCTTTTTTGACTGGTTAAAATTTCATTTCCCTCTTTTCGCTCTCTTTTGGGCGGTTCAAATTTCGCTCCTTTCTTTTGACTCTTTTTTTCGCGCATTTGATATTTCGCTCCTTTCTTTTGGTTCTCTTTTGGGCTGTTTAAATTTCGCTCCTCTCTTTTCGTTCTTTTTGACTGGTTAAAATTTCGCTCCTCTCTTTTCACTCTTTTTTGCTCCTCTCTTTTCACTTTTTTTTGCGCTGTTGAAATTTCGCTCTCTTTTGGGCTGTTTAAATGTCGCTCCTCTCTTTTCGCTCTCTTTTCGGCTGTTAAAATTTCGCTCCTCTCTTTTCGCTCTCTTTCGGGTGGTTTAAATTTCGCTCCTCTCTTTTCACTCTTTTTTGCTCCTCTATTTTCAATTTCTTTTGGGCTGTTTAAATTTCGCTCTCTTTTTTTGGTGGTTAAAATTTCACTTCCCTCTTTTCACTCTTTTTTGCGCGGTTGAAATTTCACTCTCTTTTGGGTGGATAAAATTTCGCTTCCCTCTTTTCGCTCTCTTTTGGGCGGTTTGAATTTCACTTCCCTCTTTTCACTCTTTTTGCTTGGTTGAAATTTCGCTCTCTTTTTTTGGTGGTTTAAATTTTGCTCCTCTCTTTTCGCTCTTTTTCGGGCTGTTTAAATTTCGCTCCTCTCTTTTCGCTCTCTTTCGGGTGGTTTAAATTTCTCTCCTCTCTTTTCACTCTTTTTGCTTGGTTGAAATTTCGCTCTCTTTTTTTGGTGGTTTAAATTTTGGTCCTCTCTTTTCGCTCTTTTTTGGGCTGTTTAAATTTCGCTCCTCTCTTTTCGCTCTCTTTCGGGTGGTTTAAATTTCACTCCTCTCTTTTCACTCTTTTTGCTCCTCTATTTTCAATCTCTTTTGGGCTGTTTAAATTTCGCTCTCTTTTTTTGGTGGTTAAAATTTCGCTCTCTTTTTTTGGTGGTTAAAATTTCACTTCCCTCTTTTCACTCTTTTTTGCGCGGTTGAAATTTCACTCTCTTTTGGGTGGATCAAATTTCGCTTCCCTCTTTTCGCTCTCTTTTGGGCGGTTTGAATTTCACTTCCCTCTTTTCACTCTTTTTTGCGCGGTTGAAATTTCACTCTCTTTTGGGTGGATCAAATTTCGCTTCCCTCTTTTCGCTTTCTTTTGGGCGGTTTAAATTTCGCTCCTCTCTTTTCGCTCTCTTTTCGGCTGTTTAAATTTCGCTCCTCTCTTTTCGCTCTCTTTTGGGCTGTTTAAATTTCGCTGCTCTCTTTTCGTTATTTTTTGACTGGTTAAAATTTCGTTTCCCTCTTTTCGCTCTCTATTGGGCGGTTTAAATTTCGCTCCTCTCTTTTCGCTCTCTTTTGGGCTGTTTAAATTTCGCTTCTCTCTTTTCACTCTTTTTTGAGCGGTTTAAATTTCGCTCCTCTCTTTTCACTCTTTTTGCGCGGTTGAAATTTCGCTCTCGTTTGGGTGGTTTAAATTTTGCTCCTCTCTTTTTGCTCTCTTTTGGGCTGTTTAAATTTCGCTCCTCTCTTTTCGCTTGCTTTTGGGTGATTTAAAATTCGCTCCTCTCTTTTCACTCTTTTTTGAGCGGTTTAAATTTCGCTCCTCTCTTTTCACTCTTTTTTGAGCGGTGAAATATTTGCTACTCTTATTTCAGTTTTGCACTCTTTTAAGAACATATTTGAAAGCTCACTTTCACTCAAATTGACCAAATCCGCTCAACATAAGAGGAGCGAGCGCATAATTGCCGCACCAGCTAGTTAAAAAAATATACGATTGTGTACATATAAAAAATGCTCCACTGCTAATAATTTTTTTTGCAATTAATTTAATATTTTAATATCGCAAAGGTCATTCGAAATTTATCTCTAGAACCGTTAAATTTATAGACTCAATTCTTATTAGAAAAATTTGCACCGTCACATATTGAATATTTTTTAATTAATGACCGTGGTGTTTATGATTTTAATTTTCTTGGCTTCCTACTGGTAAATCATATCGGTATGTGACGGCACACATTTTACTAAGTAGAACCGAGTCTCTAAATTCAATGGTTCTCCAGATACATTTTGAATGATCTTGAAGATACGGTTCAAGATCATTGAATTTTCTCCTAGCAAAAAAATTATTTTGAATTATTAGCAGTGGAGCATTTTTCAGTGGTCCTCCTGTATATCAACATATAATATTATTTAATATACACTAAGCAAATAATCACATTGAAATACTTTTATAATTTTCGTGATAATGAAAATATTATCGTCTAAAAGGTTCACGGTATATGCCGTAAATTACGTCACTTCCAAACTAATGACGAAAACGGGTCACCAGCTTTATATAGTATGGCGGATAAGTCGAATTTTTCATAAGGGTACTTCACTTTGCGATAAAAGCATGAAACATTCCACATATGTACTATAAATATAGGACATAATTTTTAGCCTGTATGCCCAACTGTCCGCCATGTTGAATCCAAGATAACGGCCATTTTATGTGCAAAAATTCACATTTTTATTTTTATTTCGTAACTATAAATTAAGCATTCGACAAAATTATAGTGGTTTTTACGTTATTAAGTGTTAATATGCATTTTTTTCCGTTTACTTCTGCCATATTGAATACAAGATGACGGATTTTAAATTTAAATTTTTTTTCTACTTTTAACAGCGGAAGTAGAGATTCAATTGCTAGCTGCTTTCACAACCCACAAGAAAAAACTCTTGAATCCAAGATGGCTGCCATTTCATTAAACGCACTCTCGCAAGCTCAAAATTTGTGTTAGCGTCGAGTTCGGGACTACTTATTTTCTTTCAATTTTTTCTATTAGATAGTAGCGGCAATGAGAGTAGCGGAGGTTTCTCTAACTATGCTGTACAGCCAACGGTAGCGGAGAGAGGATTTTCAGCCCCCTGGAGTGACTGATTTCTAACTCTTTGGGGCATATAGTTCATTCCTTCCCACATATACTTTTACTCTAAGGTTCGACTTTTACATAAAGATTGAAGTGAGATTGGAATAGCTCCTAGCACGCGTCGCGATAGACTCCATCGCCATCTCTTTTTAATAAAAGAACTAAAAGCTACCTATGTGAGAAAATTCAGCTGGCTAGAGTGCGTTTAAGTTAAAGGTTAATGTTTTTCCCAACTGAGCTAAGTTTGAAATTTCAAAGAAATTTAAAGTCAGACGTCAAGAAGCATTTCAGTATTTGTTGCATAGTAATACGCCATCTTGAATTAAAGATGGCGGCCATTTCACAACAGAAACCTATTTTATTGATTGTTTTTAGAAATAAAGTCGGAATAACAAACTTTAATACGCCATTTATATTCTTAGGCAGACCTGGGCAAAATTGCGAGTGAAATTCAACCATCCATTCTCACTCTAGAATGAGAGTGAAAAAAAATTAAATATCTTCATTCTCACTATAGAATGAGAGTGAAAAATATTAAAAATTAAACTATTAAATAATTATTTTATGAAGTTTTAGTGTTCCAAAGATTTCTAAACCTCAGTTAAATTATTTTAAGAACTTTTACATTTTTCTAATTATTTCTAAAGCTCAGTTAATTAGTTGAATTCAATTAAAGGGAAACCTATTCTCAAAAAGACTAAAAGGCCACAGAAATTTAAAAATCAATCTATCAAACCAGTTCATTATATTCACAATATAATATTAAAATTTTAAAGCCAAAAAAAAACACCCGTGATTTAATATTGTAAACGGCAGTGGGTCAACTGAGCCTTTAGGAGCATTAGAAAACTAATAAATGTTTACAAATAATTTGAAATAAAAATATCAAATTCAAATTTCCCACTGAATTTTGGAGTGGAAAGAGTGACCTTGAAGAAGTTCACTCGATAGGAAGAGAGTGCTTTAGGGCAATAGTGAAGTTTTTCATTCTAACTCTGGAGTGAAGAGTGAAAATATTTTATTTCTTTCACTCTCACTCTAGAGTGAGAATGAAAAGATTTTATTTCATTCCAAAGTGAGAGTGAAAAGATTTTATTTCTTTCACTCTCACTCTAGAGTGAGAATGAAAAGATTTTATTTCATTCCAGAGTGAGAGTGAAAAGATTTTATTTCTTTCACTCTCGCTCTCTTACGC
Source organism: Leiobunum rupestre (assembly GCF_980474605.1). Lineage (NCBI taxonomy): Eukaryota > Metazoa > Arthropoda > Arachnida > Opiliones > Sclerosomatidae > Leiobunum > Leiobunum rupestre. Next base: position 14,112,067 of record NC_143392.1, on the reverse strand, counting down.
CAGCTCTAATTCGGGGGGTGAAGATAAAGCGGAAACTCCACTCTTAGTAGTGGAGTGAATTTTCAATGAGTGGAGTGAACAAAATTGGAGGACGGCAAGACTCGCGAAATATCACTCGGAGTTTTGCCCAGGTCTGTTCTTAGGATGCGGTACGCTTTGAATATTTGTTTTTTTTTCATTCGTGTTATTAAAGTAAAGGTAAATCTATTTTTAAGTGAGCCCCATAGCACAAAACCGTGTTTTCACCGATCGGCCATACCTGGAAGAAAAAACTGGGGGTGGAGTGGGAGGCTATCAGCTAGAATGGGGCCGGGATGACATTTTCAGGAGCTATTACAAGCTCTTCGGTGCAAACGCGTCATTTGAAAAATAACTAACGGTTGAATTGTCCCTTAGCGACTAAGTCTTAACAGCTTAATCGATTACGCTTATATTATTAATGCACCATTCAACAGTTTTCTAGTACTATGGATAAAACGATTCCTATAATAACCCTTCAAGATGAGACTACTCTCTCTGCAAAGAAGATAAACAATGTTCAACTGGGAGCTTTGTGTTATATGTCAACAAACTTCGCCAGATCCTGACAAATTGGTATGTCCAGCAATTAAAAAAGGACAAGGATACGAAACGCTGTCTAGAGATCTGATAGCTTTTAAAACAGCCGAACTTTTACCTACGGGTATTTACTGTGATATTGTATTTAGTATCGGAGATAGTAAAGTTAGCCTAATAACGCACAGAGCAAAATATCACGTGAGTTTATGTGGCAAATATACCCACTATAAATGAAATCGAGCACTGAAAAGTAAATTGGAAAGTAGAAAGCTTCAACCCAGTACGTCGTTCCCGAGGTCGATATGTGAAACTGTCATTTTCTCCAAGACCTTCTTTTTTGTGATTCGACATGTGGCGCTACTGAAATGCATCAAGTAATGACATTAAAGTAACCCCAAAAATGTATCAGTTTACTTTAGAGCTTTCAGACCAGAGAATTATATCGAAGCTAAGTGAAGGAGATTTGGTGACTGAACAGTGACTACTGATGCGAAATACCACAGGAAATGTGTAATGAAATTATACAACGAAAGATGAAAGATTTCTACCAAGGGAATTTCGAACAGCGGCTTTTGCAGAACTTGTATCCTACATTGAAGATAAAACAAATGATCATGAATTATACCCAGTTTAAAAAATAAAAGATTTGTTACGATTGTATGATCGACGACTACAGCAGCTACTAAGGCATGAACCGTCCACAAATGTCACGAGACTTAAGAATAAATATACGCGATACTAATCCAGAGCTCACATCGCATACCAAAGAACGTGAAGTTCTTTTAACTATAAAACGGAATGGGTAGCGCTAATCAAAAAGCTTGTGAATATGAAGCGAAAAGAGAACCTCATGCACTTAATTCGATAAGTTAAGCAAATAAGAATAGGGGCATACAAAAAGATATAATCATTCATTTACAGGCCATTTTGATGCTGATTCTCAAATAAATTCAGTGTCCAAAGAACTTCTATCCTTAGTGAATATGAAAATTTATGGTCCAAGTATAAAATATCAAACTAATATTGAACCTTATCAATAAGCCATGGCAATATCTCAGAGCTCAGCTTTGTTTCATCATAGTAAAAAATACACCGGAGGGAACTTCCACTAGACATGAACGAAACTGTGAAACGCCAATAGCTAATTACTTAGTACTGATGCTTCACTCGGCCACTAGAAACATTAAACTAGTCAACAAGATTCACAAACTAGGATTTGGAATATCATACGACCGAGTTCTGCAGATCTCATCTGAATTCACCGAAGAAGCGTCGCCCGTCAACGATTGTAGGAAAGACCTTTTCACCAAGAAACGGCGATCGATCGAAGAAATTCCAGTCTGGTCAAACCTTCCAGAAGCTTCCAAAATTTGCAGTGAAATTTTACACTGTAAGTGTAAGAATTGTAGCACTAGGCGATCTAAGCTTGGACGAATAATTACTGGACCCAAAACCAAACGGCGCGCTTGGTGTTTTAGGGCAGAGCCGCTTGTAGCACCGTAGTGCCAAGTATTGGAAATATTTCAATTCAAATACTAAACACGTGCCCAATATTAGCGGGTGTCGTTAGGCCTAGCATTCGTATCTTATCACTTACACCTTTATTTCCATTTTGACTTGGCATTTTTTAAATTTATAATCTATTTAAACCTTCACACGAACTATATATGCAAAAACATTAAAGCGAACTTCCTATTTAAATTAATTAAATCATGACCCTTTAATTTTTATTCCAATACAATTATTACTGTATAATCTTAACACCTTTAAAATTGCAAAAGCCTCACTTCTATTAATGTAGGTCATCTGCATCTGACATTTTTACGCACGTGTTTTGAATTTGGATATAAATATTTCGCGATTCTCTCGGTAGGAGCGCTGATGGGCGATGCAAAATGTGGAACCAGGGTTTCTGCTTAGGTTTCGAGTCCAGTAATTATTCGTCCAAGATGTAAGTGTAAGCAAAGCATATTTACAATGTACACTCTTATGTCAGTGTGTTGATTGCGAAAACACTGATGAATAAATTTTATTTGGTTGTACTTTCTTTCAGATATATGAGGTAAATTTACCGGTAATGGTAAAATTACGGTAAATTTACCGAGTGGTTTTACCGGTAAATTTACCAATTATTTTCATAAAGCAAATAACACCCAAAAATATGTTGTTAAACTTCAAATAAAAGAAGAAACAATTACATTTTACATTGGACCCGAAAACCAAATCATTTTCCTGTTAAAGACTCCGAATTTCTGGCACTGTGATTTTACGTTCCATACATTTAAATGTATTTCGAAGGGGTTATCTAGGAGGTTTCTCTAACAATGTAAGTTTAATGTAACCTAAGGCTATGGTACAATTAAAATACTATTTTCATAATTATTGTGACATCAAACCATTATTTTGATTAAATAAAAACGTTAATGGTAAATTTACCGGTAAATTTACTCTGTCGAAGGCCTGGGGGCCGAAAGCTCAGTTATTAGGTCCCTTTACAACCTAATTAAAATTGTTAAACAAAATCCATGCGTGTCTCTTCATTTTATAAAAGAATTATTTACATCTTTCCATGGATAAATTTAAAAGAAATTTTAATATTTATTAAGACGAATGAAAACAAAACGTACCGGATCCTAAGAATATAAATAGCTTATTAAAGTTTTATGGCTATCTCTATTTTATTTCTAAAAATTAATATAAAATAGATTTATATGGAAAAATGGCCACCATCTTTAATTCAAGATGGCGTATTACTGTGCAACAAATACTGAATATATCCAAAATATTGCTATTTAAATTTAGTTCCTGATGCAAAAAAGGAACCTTTCCCAAAATATTGCTATAAATATTTAGATCCGGCACCTTTATAAAAAATTATCTATCCAATCTCATCAAAACCATGATGGTCTGGCGATATCTATTACACTTTTGTATATTTTGAATACTAGCCATTTATTCTAGCTACTGTGTTTCCTCTATCAGTCCTATGGTAACCGAAACAATCTATGATGGGTTAAGAATTACGGCAAACACAAACAATTTCGAAATTTACCAAAAAAATAAAAAAATACTTGCGGCGGCCAGATAATAGTTTAACTATTTGTTTTGAACCGCCCTATGGTCTAACTTGACGAAACCAAATGTTTTTAGGGGAGTTAGGTAAACTGACCGCTTTAGACCATATTGACCACTCCCATAACAAACGGAACCATTTGGACCATTTTGACCACTCTCATAGCAATCTGACCAATTTGGACCATATTGACCACCCCCACCGCAAACTGACCATTTTGGACCATATTGACCAACCCCATCGCAAACTGACCATTTTGGATCATATTGACCAACCCCATCGCAAACTGACCATTTTGGACCATATTAACCACTCCCATAGCAAACTGACCACTTATGACCATTTTGACCACTCTCATAGCAATCTGACCAATTTGGACCATATTGACCACCCCCACCGCAAACTGACCATTTTGGACCATATTGACCAACCCCATCGCAAACTGACCATTTTGGATCATATTGACCAACCCCATCGCAAACTGACCATTTTGGACCATATTGACCACTCCTGATTCAAACTGACCATTTTGGACCATATTGACCACTTCCATAGCAAACTGACCATATTGACCACTCCCATCGCAAACTGACCATTTTGGAGCAAATTGACCACTCCCATAGCAAACTAACCATTTTTGACCATATTGACCAACCCCATCGCAAACTGACCATTTTGGACCATATTGACCACTCCCATAGCAAACTGACCATTTATGACCATATTGACCACTCCTGATCCAAACTGACCATTTTGTACCATATTGACCACTTCCATAGCAAACTGACCATATTGGACCATAGTGACCACTCCCATCGCAAACTGACTATTTTGGACCATATTGACCACTCCCATAGCAAACTAACCATTTTTGACCATATGGACCACTCCTGATTCAAACTGACTATTTTGGACCATATTGACCACTCCCATCGCAAACTGACCATTTTTGACCATATTGATTCCAACCGGCCAGTTTTGGCCATATTACCCAATTTCACCTTTGAATGAAAACTTTTACGCATGTTTGACAAGAGCCTCACAAAAGTCAAAATTTGAAAATTTTGCAAAGGGGTCCTTTGGTGCCCATGAAATTAGCATATAAAATCCCATAAGGAATTTCCGGCTCGACCGAGGTCAAAATTTCGAAATATCATAAAACTTGACCTTTTGACTCTGCTTTTATATTACGTCCGGCTGATACCTTCCTGGGGCATGGTCTAAAGGTTGCCATAACGTTTTCTCGGATCCCAGACTTACAGTCCAAGACCTTCCCTTGTTAGGCGTCAAGAATCATTTCAGTATTTGTTGCACAGTAATACGCCATCCTGAATTGAAAATGGTGGACATTTTTCCATATAAACATATTTTATATTAATTTTTAGAAATAAAATAGAGATAACCATAAAACTTTAATAAGCTATTTATATTCTTAGGATCCAGTACGCTTTGTTTTCACTCGTCTTAATAAATATTAAAATTTCTTTTAAATTTATCAATGGAAAGATATAATAATTCTTTTATAAAATGAAGAGAAATGGTAGTCATCTTGGATTCAAGATTGTGGATGATCGAGTTAAGTATTTTTTCTTGTGGGTTGTGAAAGCAGCTAGCGATGAAACATCTACTTCCGCTGTTAAAAGTATGAAAATGGAATTTGGAACGGATTTTCCGTGCAGGGGTTAAATTTAAAATCCGACATCTTGTATTCAATATGGCGGACGAGAATGGAAAAATATGTAATGCATCTTATCACTTATGAATGTAAAAACCATTGAATTGGGAATAATACGGCTAGAATTACAATTACGATTTCGGTTGCCATGGTTACGCGGGACCTGTTCTGATAAGACTGTACGAAATTCATTTTTATGATTAGGCGGTAGCGCCATCTATATTTTGTAAAGTTATATGGCTAAAAATAAATAATTATTAGCTAACTCACCGTAACTTGAGTTAAAAGGGATCGTGTTGACAGAATAAAATTATTTGTAAACATTTTCAAAGGTTTGTTTGTTACGAGTAATCATACATTACAATTTCGCATCAGATTCGCGAAAAAATTCAATTGCAATATAGTTGCCACCACTAGAGACAGATGCCGCCACGGTAGAACGATAAAGTTGATAAAGTCTCCTTATTGAACGAAATTGGTCCCGCGCCAGCCAGATTTAGTTGTACCTCCATTTATTCCCATCTCAATGGTAAAAACCTTTAAATTTTTTGTCGAAAGCTTAATTTATAGTTCAGAAAAAAATAAAATAGGAATTTTTGTACATTAAATAGCCGCCATCTTGAATTCAACATGGCGCACAGTTGGGCATACAGGATAAAAATTATCTCTTATATTCATAGTACATAAATTATGTGGAAAGTTCCATGCTTTTATCTCAAAGTTAAGTATTCTGGAGATAACCACCCTACTAATAGGAGGGAAACGGAAGTTAGAAAAGCGGATTTTGAAAACGATCGGATTTCCGCCTTGGACAATCCAATAGTTTATTAATATTTAAGATAGGCTAATACCAAAGGCACCACCTTAGACCTAAGTCATCGAGCGACTTTTAAAGCCATTAATTCAGGTGGCCGGGTTACAATGCGTAGGAGGGTGGTGGCAAGCCCTGCAAGCCAAGCGAGCCAACAGCTCCCTACACTATATAACTATTACCGTTAACCTCAACAAGTTTTTATGGAAGGGTAAACTGAAGAGCTCGGAGGAAAACCCCTTAAACCAGTGGGGAGGGAACTTGCAAACTCTACGCTGGAGTTGTTCCGAGTTTTCACCCAGTACCACAAACTGGCATTAAACCCGGCTCCTCTTGCTGCGATTCGAAAGTGCTACCCACTCCGCCACCCCACTTATTTTACAGGGTGTTAACTTGAAAACGATACAAGGCCAATAACTCCAAATATATTTTAGCTAGGAATTTGAAATTTTCGGGACACATAGAACGTGCAGAGGGTCACTTTACAACGGAAATTTCCATGACCTTGATCCATGTCTTTAAGATCATTCAAAATTTATCTCGAGAACCAATGGATTTAGTAGATAAATTTCTTTTCGACCTTCCTGTTTTTGTCTATATTCCATAGACTTATTATAAGTCAAATTAGGTGGTATTAAAGCTATTTAGACCTAAAATTTAACGGGGAACACTTTTCTAATTGAAACCAACTTTGTATCTCTAATGGCTCTCGACATAAATTTTAAAAACCATTGAAAACAGGGTTGAAGGTCATGGAAATTTCCGTTCGCAAGTGACCCCCTGCACGTTCTATGTGTCCAGAAAATTTCAAATTCCTAGCTGAAACACATTTTGAGTTATTGGTCCTGTATCGTTTTTTAGTTAACACCCTGTATAATAATAATAATATTAATAATCAGCTATGCTAAGACCCAAGGCACCACCTTAGCGTATGGCCAGAAGTAATAAAAAAAAGTGGCACTTAATCGAAGCCGTGTATGGCCAGATGTAATAAAACAAGTCGGCCAAGGCCGTAATATTAGTTCCACATGGATGTATTAATTAATTATTATCTAAGCCTTGGCACGTGTCAAAAGGTTTAAACATAACGTCAGACGGAAGCTTCTTTATCTGTATTCTAAGTTTGAGCTCTGTATCTCAAATAAAATCCAAACTACGAAGAAAATTCGCATACGCTCACTAACCCTTGGCGCGGATTAAAAGACTTAAACATAAGGCTTCTTCTGTATTAAACGTTTGAGCCCCGTATCTCAAATCCAGTTCAAACTACGAAGAAAATTCGTGTAATATCTATTGGCCTTGGCGCGTGTTAATATGGTTAAGCATAGTGCCAAACGTAACCACCTTTACCTATATTCGAAGTTTAAGCCCCATATTTCAAATCCAATAGGAACTTTGAAGAATATTAATTTTTCTCTAAGCCTTGGCGTTTGTCAAAAGGGTTAAGCATACCGTCAGACGTAAGCTTCTTTATCTGTATTCTAAGATTGCGTTCAGTATCTCAAATCCAATAGAAACTAATCTATTAATAACGCTTTACCCGGGAATTTTCGTACTCTGCGTAAATTAACGCTCAAAATCGGAACAGGGGGGCTGTTGCGCCCCCTGTTTACCTGACAGAGCTGGAACGTGCAGACAGTGTAGAGGTAAAGCAGTTATACATGTATAGATTAAAACTGAAACGGAATTTAAAAGTCAATCGGATCCAAAAGGATAAGACTGCGTAAAAATGTTGAGCCTTGGTTAATTTAAAATGAAGTCCGGTAAAATATCCGCAATGCCCATCCTAAGAACTACATCCAGTTTCAAAGTTATACCTCAAATCGCACGCGAATAGCGTTGGCCATACACGGCTCCGTTAAGTAAGTGTCTCACTTATTTGTTACTTCTGGCCATACACGGTTTCGATAAGTAAGTGTCACACTTATTTGTTACTTCTGGGGGCCCTAAATGGGTTAGAGGGTGCAATAACTGGTGGCTTTACCGGGGAGTCGGGGTCCGGCTCTTGTAACCCATAAGGGCGGTGGCGCACTGGGAGATGTTAGCTCTGATCAAACGGTCCTATCTCCACCTCCGACTTCGGTCAGGTTTGGGCTGGATACTGAACTTCGGTTCAGGCTAACGGAGAGGGTCCAGGGAAGCTGGCCGCCTCGGCGGATTGGGTAGCCTGCTGTGGGGCGGCGGGCCTCCATATGCGGGCACGGCGGTCCTGTTTCCCGGCCTTTTGGGGCCCACCGGGATCTCCGGTGCCAGCGGTGCCGGGTAACTTGGGCTGCTGCGTGCTCTTCGTTCCCCTTTAGGAGCTCTCTCCAAAGGGTTTGGCTCCTTACCTACGTAGGTAGGGTGTCGGCTGAGTTGCTAGAGCATCCATTCTAAATCCCACTGCTGTGTGCGAAGTGGGGATTGGTCCACCCATTGCTGCACCTTCTGCTGGGTTGAGTGGCTTGCGATAAAGGTGAGACCATCAGTAGTAGGGTTCTGCTACCCATGCTGGAATTGTCACCTGTCCGGGCTAGGTGGACGCTGGCGTAGGGCACTATGATGATAGGCCTCCGGTGGTATGGTCTTTGTTACTAGGTACACCGGGCTATAAATTCTGACACACTGTTACTTCTGGGCATACACGGTTTCGATAATTAAGTGTCACACTTATTATTTACTTCTGGCCATACACGGCTTCGATGTGTAAGTCACGCACTCTGCGCAAATATCACACTTATTAATTTCTTTTGGCCATACGCGGCTTCGATAAGTAAGTGTCACACTTATTTGTTACTTTTGTCCATACACGGCTTCGATATGCAAGTCACGCACTCTGCGTAAATGTCACACTTATTTATTTCTTCTGGTCATATGCGGCTTCGATAAGTAAGTTACGCACTCTGCGTAAGGCAAAAACGAACGCCAGCGGAAATGTGGTTTAAGTGGCGCCCAAGGGCCCCTAATTTTTTTAGGGTGCCATAACCTGGCACACCATTAAAAGTAAGATATATACGTATTTTAAAAAAGAAATAAATTTTTTATATCACTCAGTTCAGTAATAATTAGAGTGCGTAAATCAACGCTCAAAATCAGAAAAGGGGGGGGGGGGGGTGTAGCGCTCCCGTTTCATTTACAGGGTTGAAACTTGCACACAAAAAACGGCGTGATTATGTCGCCCCGTTAAAAAGATATGGAAGGTGTTGCAATTGTGGACGACGGCGACGACGAAGACGACACTTCACAACATTCAAACGAAAACAATAGTCCCACTCGATATATATATACTAGCTGGGAAGCCCGACACCCATTAAAACCCATTGTATCCCTGTAAAAAACCGTATACCACTGTAGGCCATTCTTAACAGCTATAACGACTACACCCAAAAATTCTGAGTACTTCTCTAAAAATCCCTCTAGACGGTTTTTCTTTACATTGAACCGCAGCAAGTCAACGTTAGACAGGAATAAAATCTAAATCTAATAAAAAGAGCGTAACATAAATAAGTATTACACCATAAGGTAAAATATGGGTTTATTTTTGAGAAAAAAATGTAATGCATAAATACATATAAATATAGCAGTATGAACGTTGCAAATTAAAGAATCTCTTTATACACAATATTTTTAGTGAATACCGTTTGTTTACGCGGTAAAAGTTTACCTTGGTAATTGGTGTCTAAAACTTTGATTTTTAAGTTTTTCATTGATACCACCCGGGAAAATGCTACGTACAATTGACCGTGCGAAAACACTGGTTCCGGTAAATAAACTCCCACGTTATTTAGAGTCTGACCCTGCTCCTTGTTAATGGTCATGGCGAATGCTACCCGAATAGGAAATTGGCACCTTTTTAAAACAAATGGCATATTTGTATCCGATGGCGCGAGATCAATTCTGGAAAGAAAGACTATTTCACCTTTCGACCGCCCGGTTAGTATCTCTGCCAAGATTACGTAGGTTTTCGTCTCCGTGACAACCAACCTGGTTCCATTGCACAAACCAATTTTCGTGTTGAGGTTTCTGAGTAGCATGACCATATAGCACCCTTTTTCAATCATAATTTATAAAGTGGCATACCGGAAGGAGTGAGCGTATTGAGGAACTCAGTTGGAAAATTAATCCTTTCTTGTTCGTCGTCTGTTAATACCGAATCGACTGCGTAATAAATGCTTTTGGTACCTTCCATCCTATCTAAAATGATCGAATTAACGCCACAGCACTATTATATGACCTAATGTTATCTCAGAAGTTTTTGGCATTTGAACTATAGCCCAGTAGTAGTGCTTTTAGGAAATCGGCGAATGGCAGTGAAAGTGAAAGCATCACCTTCCCCTTCTGGCAGCAGTAGGTAAATTTACCGTCCGATGGTTTTTCGGAAGGAAAATTGAGAGAAAGACAAAACTGACACTCTACTGACAATTCACCGAGAAATATTTCGGCTATATCACATACATCACATTTGGGAACGCGGGCGATGTTGTGTTTTTTCTGCCCAACAAAAGTCATGAATAGAGAAACATTGTTACTCACATCCGAGATTGGATGGGGCTCTTTCGTTTGTAGCGTAATTTGAATAGGCGAAGACGAAGCGGCGTCTGTAGTTGAAGCGGCGCCTGTAGCGACGGCTGAAGTCGAAGTGACGGCTAGTTCTTTTTTGTTTGCTGCATATTTTTGTCGCCGTAGCGCGTTCCGCCGAAGGCGTTTTTCTTCTTGCAGACATTTTCTTTCTTCATCTTGTTCATATCCTTGCAAACGTTTACCTTCTTCATCTTGTGCATATTTCAGTCGCGCCAATGCGTTCCTCCGAAGGCGTTTTTCTTCTTGCAGACATTTTCTTTCTTCATCTTGTTCATATCCTTGCAGACGTTTACCTTCTTCATCTTGTGCATATTTCAGTCGCGCCAATGCGTTCCTCCGAAGGCGTTTTTCTTCTTGCAGACATTTTCTTTCTTCATCTTGTTCATATCCTTGCAGACGTTTACCTTCTTCATCTTGTGCATATTTCAGTCGCGCCAATGCGTTCCTCCGAAGGCGTTTTTCTTCTTGCAGACGTTGTTCTTCTTTATTTTCTGCATATTTCATTCCCGCCAATGTGTTCTTCCGAAGGCGTTTTTAGTTCCACATCGAGATATATATACGAAGTGGGACTATTGCTATGGATGGATTGTCGTTAAGTGTTTGTCGTTGAAAAGCAACGACACGGTAGATGGAGCTGCGAAAAATAAATTATATAAATTATTTTATTGGCGGCGCCGGACTCAAACCCAGATAGCCGATGGACGCGTAATCTACAAAAACCGACGACTATACCAACCGAGCTACGCCGCTCTGTGCAAATTTCACTCGGAACTTCTAGTCGTTTTTAGCGACGCGGGGGGATTTGTTTAGTTAAGTTGTCGCAATTCTCGTTCCTTTTTCAGCGTTATTTTACGTATATTTACGGCGTTTTAGGGTCAAGTTAACCTCAAACTTCGCCTCCCCCCGCCCCAATTTCGACCCCCTTATCGAAACCGTGTATGGTCAGAAGTAATAAGTAATAGTGGCACTTTCTTATCGAAACCGTGTCTGGTCAGAAGTAATAAAGAAGTGTGGCACTTTCTTATCGAAACCCTGTATGGTCAGAAGTAATAAATAAGTGTGCACTTTCTTTTCGAAACGGTGTATGGTCAGAAGTAATAAATAAGTGTGGCACTTTCTCATCGAAGTCGTTTATATGTGGCACAAAATAATAATATCGCTTTCTTGGCGAACTTGTATAGTTTGTATAGTTGGTCCAGAGATTTGGTCTCATTCGATAGAACTCTTTGACGCGCCCGCAGTGCCGTTAATTTCCGCCCCCTCCAACCAACCCCCTTAAAGGGAGAGTGATCGAAAAAAACAATTTGGTCACATAGAACAATAAAAGTAAAAGGTTGGAATCGTCTACGCTAGCGTCTATTTGAAAGAGTGATACCAAAAAATCCAAAGCAGTCGAACTTAGGGCGTGTTGAAAAAGTCTGCTTTGCTAGAATCAAACATGTTAAATTCTATAGGCTAGCACTTTGGCTAGGGCTTTGGCCACAGGCCCTTAAGCTGAAAAGTATGCGACCATGGGGACAGAATCTCCGTCTTGGCCACTCTTTAGCATAGGATGGTAAATTATATATCAAATGATGGGAAATCACATGGCCTCAACAGCTTTTGTATTGGTTTGCCCACCCGCGTATCCTGAGGGTGGGCGGTAGCCACTCTTAAACATAGGATGGTAAATTATATATCAAAAGATACGAAATCACATGGCCTCAACAGCTTTTGTATTGGTTTGCCCACCCGCGTATCCTAAGGGTGGGCGGTGGCCACTCTTTAGCATAGGATGGTAAATTATATATCAAACGATAAGAAATCACGTAGCCTCAACAGTTTTTGTATTAGTTTGCCTACCTGTGTCTACTAAGGGTGTATGGGTTTGCCCACTCGAATACACTGATGTTGCTCTTCTTTATGTTCTTCATAGTTCAATTGATTCAACTCATGGCTGCGGAGACGTTTAATGTCGGTAGTTTCTAGATCGCGTACAAAGCTTCGCTTAACCAATACAGAAAGTTTCTTTGGCATTGGCATCGTGAAGCAAATCAAAACGCTGACCCCGCACCAAAAAAAAAGAAACAGATTAGGTTGTTTTGGCGCAGAAATAAAACAGGCCGAAACTGCGACGGCGAGAATAGTCCGGAAACCAATTCTGCCATTTCTGAAAACAAATACATCTGCCGCGCTACGACCACGGGTTTTAGACGGAGAAATGACCTTCGGCGATGTCACGATATATAGAGAGAGATTAACCTTGTAACACAACAGTGCGAAATCCGATCCGAAATTCAAAAAACATACCCAATAAAATACTCAATGACTTAGTATTAAGGCGAAGCGCAACGGCCACGGGTTATACACAGAGAAATTACCTTAGGCGATGTCACGTTAGACCGGCGGGGGGAAAACCGCGTAAGGAGAGGCGAAATCCAATCCGAAAATCCAAAAACAAAATTAATGACCTAGTATTAAGGCGTAGCGCAATGAACGCGGGTGAAACACAGAAATTACCTTCGGCGATGTCACGTTAGACCCTATTTCTGAAATATACTCAATGACCAAGTATTAAGGCGAAGCTTTAGGGACACCTTCGGTGTGTACCTCCGGGTACCCACGGCGACGCCACGTTAGAGTCTTTATCAAAGCCGTGTACGGCCAGAAGTAATAAATAAGTGTGGCACTTACTTATCGAAGCCGTGTACGGCCAGAAGTAATAAATAAGTGTGACACTTACTTATCGAAGCCGTGTACGGCCAGAAGTAATAAATAAGTGTGACACTTACTTATCGAAGCCGTGTACGGCCAGAAGTAATAAATAAGTGTGGCACTTACTTATCGAAGCCTTGTATGGCCAGAAGTAATAAATAAGTGTGGCACTTACTTATCGAAGCCGTGTATGGCCAGAAGTAATAAATAAGTGTGGCACTTACTTATCGAAGCCTTGTATGGCCAGAAGTAATAAATAAGTGTGGCACTTACTTATCGAAGCCTTGTATGGCCAGAAGTAATAAATAAGTGTGGCACTCTTACTTATCGAAGCCGTGTATGGCCAGAAGTAATAAATAAGTGTGACACTTACTTATCGAGCTTTAGTCCCATTCGACCGAAATCCCATTCGACCGAAGGCGGTTTTTGAGGTGTCCCATTCGACCGAATTCCGCCGAAACGTGTGGTTTTTATGTGTCCCATTCGACCGAACGCTGCTATATAAATTGGCTTTTGGAATGAGCATGAATTATATTTTTATCTTCACCTAGTCAAGAAAAGTAACTGAACCAAAACTGAAATAGTAAACTTAACCAACTCTAACCTAACCTAACCTAACCTAACCTAAACATGGATCTTCGATAGTACATACCTTATAAATAAAATACCAAATCACCCTGCCAATTGGGCTACATTTTAAAATTCTTTCGGTCGAATGGGATTTCGGTCGAATGGGATTTCGGTCGAATGGGATTTCGGTCGAATGGGATTTCGGTCGAATGGGAATAAACGACTTATCGAAGCCGTGTACGGCCAGAAGTAATAAAAAAGTGGCACTTATTCGAAGCCGTGTATGGCCAGAAGTAATAAATAAGTGTGGCACTTACTTATCGAAGCCGTGTACGGCCAGAAATAATAAATAAGTGTGGAACTAACTTATCAAAGCCGTGTATGGCCAGAAGTAATAAATAAGTGTGGCACTTAATTATCGAAGCCGTGTACGGCCAGAAGTAATAAAAAAGTGGCACTTAATCGAAGTCGTGTATGGCCAGAATTCAATTACATAGATTAGCCAGAAATTTTAACTTTACATTACGTATATTCTATTCTTCACCACTCTCCCCCTATTCGGCTTTCCGTTGCTATGCAACTCGTTTTGAAAATTTTGATGTTTAGGCTTAGTTTCTCTTTTCGGTGTTATAGTCGCAAGCCAGATTTCCCGCACGGTATTGACGAGTCCCAAATAGGACGAAACCGGTCTACCGTTGGAATTTCTGGCTATTTTATTTAATTTAGTTTTTCACTTGAAGATCTATTTGGTCCGAGTTTCGCGTCTTTTTGTTTGCTCGAAGACCTATTGGTACGAGCTATTAGTAAGTTTTTAAATTTCTTCAAATTTGTTTAGAGTTCAGCTTTTTTATCCCTTTTCATAATGGACTAATCTACTTATTCGCTAATTTTATCATCCTAAAATATTATTTAACAACTTACGGACTTTGCACTCAAGCTCGCGAAGAAAAATCATATTGTTAATTTAGATCGAAAAATTATACGATTTCTGTCCATCGTTTAATACTTATTTATTTATTTAATTCTTATTTATTTAATACTTATTTATTTAATACTATTTTAATACTTTTTAATACTTTTTAATACTTATTTATTTAATACTTATTTATCTAATACTTATTTATTTAATACTTATTTATCTAATACTTATTTATTTAATACTTATTTATCTAATACTTATTTATTTAATACTTATTTATCTAATACTTATTTATTTAATACTTATTTATCTAATACTTATTTATTTAATACTTATTTATCTAATACTTATTTATTTAATACTTATTTATCTAATACTTATTTATTTAATAATTTATATAAAGAATGAGTACTTAAAATGTACTTACATTTTATATTTTTCTTGTGCATAAATAAAGAAACTAAATAAGCAATTGAAATAAATAAGCAACTAATACACGAGCGCAAGCATGCGTAGTAGCCAATATAGGTATTTTTGAACACTTCATAAAATAAGTCTAGAATTTAAGGGAGCTTGAAACATTACATTATCATTGTTATGTTCATAAAGTTTATCTTCAGTTTATTCTAAATTAATTTATTTAAATTATTTGTAAATAATTCTTACGTTTATTAGTTCTTATTTATTTCAATTACTTATTAAGTTTCTTTTGTGTTTAAAACATTTTAACTAAAAAAAGTTAATAAAAATACTTGGTACGTCTTAAGTCAATAAATTAACGTTTATTTTGGAGTTTTATTGGTTTATTTACCTCGGGTAAAAGGTAATTTGACTTTAAAAACCTTGGCGGGCATTTTTCTAATTGGAACCATTCTCCTAATCCTAATCCTAATGGTTCTCGAGATAAATTTTGAATGACCTTGAACTAATGTTTCAAGTTCATCATAAGTGACAAATTTCTAACTCCCCCACTCAGTTTAGAATGTCACGACAATTTTGATTCATTAGATCTGGTAGTTTTCGATTTATAAGCCCTTAAATGTCGTTTTTGGTCTAATCTTTCCCGGCTTCCCATTGGTCAAATTAGATCGCGTCCAATCTGTGTAGACTTAAAATAAACGTAGAACACAATTCTAATTGGAACCATTCTTCTAATCCTAACGGTTCTCGAGATATAATTTGAATTACCTTGAAGACCTGGTTCAAGGTCATTGAAATTTTCATTGTCATTTGTCCCCCTGCGCCCTCTTTGTAACTTGCAAATTTGAAATTCTTACACAAAACACATTTTGAGTAATTGGCTTTGTATCGTTTTTAGTTAACACCCTGTATATATATAAGAGATCATAAATAGTTTTAACATTTTATCGCGTTTACAAATTACTAGAAATAGATTTCATTTTAATAAACGGTATTCATGGTGCCTCCCAAGCTTAGTCCCACTAGAGAGCCTCTCTCTAAATATTTAAAATATTTTAATTATTCTATTTAAAATATTTCAATTATTCTGTTTAAAATATTTCAATTATTCTATTTAAAATATTTTAATTATTCTAATTAAAATATTTCAATTATTCTATTTAAAATATTTTATTTATTCTATTTAAAACATTTTAATTATTCTATTTCAAATATTTTAATTATTCTATTAAAATATTACAATTATTCTAATTAAAATATTTCAATTATTCTATTTAAAATATTTCAATTATTCTATTTAAAATATTTCAATTATTCTATTTAAAATATTTCAATTATTCTATTTAAAATATTTCAATTATTCTATTTAAAATATTTCAATTATTATATTTAAAATATTTCAATTATTCTATTTAAAATATTTCAATTATTCTATTTTAAATATTTTATTTATTCTATTTAAAATATTTTAATTATTATATTTAAAATATTTTAATTATTCTATTTAAAATATTTTAATTATTCTATTTAAAACATTTTAATTATTCTATTTCAAATATTTTAATTATTCTATTAAAATATTACAATTATTCTAATTAAAATATTTTAATTATTATATTTAGAATATTTTAATTATTCTATTTAAAACATTTTAATTATTCTATTTAAAACATTTTAATTATTCTATTTAAAATATTTTAATTATTCTATTTACAACATTTTAATTATTCTTTTTGAAATATTTTAATTATTCTATTTAATAATATAACTTACTTTATGAATAAATATTTTTTCTACGAACGTTCCCTGAAACAATTTAATTTCTTCTTGGAGTTTTTACTCCACCAGAATCAATGCTTTGGGCCTCATTTCGCGCTATCCACATGAGATGAGCTGAGATCATAGTTCCTTATAATTAACTTTGGCTTTTAACTTCTCTCTCTCTCCTCCGTCCTCTCACGCAATTACAGTCGATTTCTTTATTTTGGAGTTATTTAATTAGACAGAGCTTCTAAAAATAGCGCAATTCTTACATTAAACTAGGGAATATATTTTGATAAACTTCAATTGGTGTTTCCAACAGATTCTCAAAGAATAGTTTTGTTCTCTGATCCGAGAAATTATTATGATACATCAGATAGCGGATTATCCGCGGTTGGTATCCGATATTATCTTCTGGTGTCTAGAAATTATGACCCGAATAATCTAATTACTTGGCCGTTGGAAGCACTAACTTTAATAATGTCTGATAAATATATTACTTAATTAGAAGTTACGGTACAGGAAACTCGTGATTCCCTAGTCTTTGTTGGAAAAATCAATACCAGGTTCGTTTGATGGGGACTAGGAGCAACAAACACAGCACCCCACACAACACTGCGTTAGCGTGTTTAAAGGCTAGCTGCGTTCTCCTTGTGTTTGTTGCTCCTAGATGGTGATCAATACAAACGCTTTTAGGTTTAAAATGCGTAAACAACTATCATTATAGAAACGTATCGAATGTTTGTAATAACCAATGGTATGTTTGTAATAATCAATGGTATGTTTGATTTGAGATTTCGTCAATATGTTTCCAAAATAAACTTTATGTTAAAATCATTTAAAATTTCCATAGGCCTTGGCTGCTTCGTAAACAATTTCCCGGCTTCTTTACTTCACACTTTCAAAGACTAGTAACAATTCGCGGCGATTTATTAGTCCTAAAACAAGTTATGATTTATATTGTCATTGGCGAAACAGACTACGATCACTACGGGTAAGTCTGAAAATTTAAATATATTATTAGATTAATCAAATTCAGCAACCTATCAAAGAATTTGAAAACAAATATATGCAAATTGTAGAATATAGTCCAAACCCGTTACGGGCTTATATTCACACGACCCTGTAAATTTGGGCGCAGGCTCAACTCATGGGACTTCCTAAATTATGTTTAACGACTGTTAGAAAAAAAACTTACAAGTATCCACGAGAAAACTAAAATGTTTTTCTACATATCATTTCTTAAGGCCAAGAATTGCTCAAAACGTAATTTTACAAATTATTTTGAAATATATTTGTAACTCCAAACACCTACATCTTTCAAAAATACTCCTAGGCATTCATACATATAAATCTTCCAAAAAGTTTGTACTAGCTGAAAAACTTCAAATGTTTGTTTAACACCAAAAAAAAATATTTAACGGAGATTTTCTGTTGCAGCTGCAATAGACGGATTTACGATAAACTTCTTGAGGTCGTTTTTACTTTTAAAGTGGCCTTTCTCGAGAAATAGATCTAGGCATCTTTTCGGAGTTTCCTAGCGGCGTTCGGAGTTTGACAGCGGGGGTTTCCGGGGGGTAAGACACTTAGGATTTTTGTGTACACCGGGAGTTCGAACTCTGCAGAGTTCTCGAGAGTTCACGAGAGTTCGTGAGAGTTCGTGAGAGTTCTTGAGAGTTCTTGAGAGTTCTTGAGAGATCTTGAGAGTTCAAGGGTGAGTTCCAGAGAGTTCATTGGTGAGTTCGGGACAGTTCTCGAGAGTTTGAGGGAGTTCGCGGGAGTTCGAGGAGAGTTCTTGAGAGTTCGCGGGAGTTCGCGGGAGTTCGAGGAGAGTTCTTGAGAGTTCGCGGGAGTTCTTGAGAGTTCGCGGGAGTTCGCGGGAGTTCGAGGAGAGTTCTTGAGAGTTCGCGGGAGTTCTTGGGAGTTCGCGGGAGTTCGCGGGAGTTCGAGGAGAGTTCTTGAGAGTTCGCGGGAGTTCTTGAGAGTTTCGCGGGAGTTCTTGAGAGTTCTCTAGAGTTCAGGGGAGTTCATAAGAGTTCCAAAAGCAAATGTACACCTGAGTTCTTGAGTGTCTTACCCCTCGGGGGTTTCGGAGTTACATGAATCTACCAGAGTTACTTTGCCCTTGACGAAATTCATCTAAAACTCGATAGAATTGAAAGATTAAACCTTGAGAGAATGTGTTTCTTATTGATATCACCCTTTTAATTTTTCAATAGGCTTTAATATTGAAGAATTTGTAAAATATATTTGGTGTTGCATGCCTACCCTACCCTACTATTGAAAAAATTGTGTTGTTATAATAAAATGTGAAATACAACCATATAATTTTAATGGTTATTTTAAAGGTATCTTCTTTTAAAGCACGTTTGCTAAAGATATTTATTTAAATTACGCGAAAAGGTAGAAATCCCATAATAAAAATTTGTTAGTGTTAAGTTTTTTTGCCTCGTTTTATTATGGACTTTTCTACCTTTTCGCGTAATTAAACTGCATTATAATCCATATTTGGTTTTTATTAACTTTAACTTATCGTGCTAAAGATATGCCTTATTTATTTTATGGAACTTATCTATAGAAGCAATTGTATTTATAGTATTCTAAATTGTTTATTTTTGTACTGGATGTACATTGATTAGTGAATATCATAAATGTATTAATTTTAATCATGAATATCGAAACTATTTCATGAATTTTTCTACCATCTTGGGCTAGGATTGCCGTGGCGTTTTTGCTTTTTATTTAATCATTTAAGCCAATGGTAATTCTTATAAAAATGCATCTACTTTTAGAAAATCAATTACTAATCATAAATTTAAGTATTTTCTGTTATTATTTCTACGTATTTTCGTCCAATCGAAAAGATGCGGAGTAAAATTTACGAAATATATTTTGCACTAAGCCTCGGCAATGAAACAAGCCATGTTTCAAAAGGTCACAATAACTAAGCCCCTCCCATACTAGCGACTGAGTAGTTAGATATTCGTGGTTGAAATCAACACATTCCTGTGAATATTAATTTTATGAAATTATTCAACAATTGAGGGAAGAAACTTAACTATTAAATTTTATTTATAATGTTCTCTTCTTCAAAGAGTAAAATAATTTCAGTGTTTTACGATCACCTTTAATAGGTCCTTTAATAAAACATTTTCAAGGAAATTTCCAAGAAGTAATATTCCCGAGAGCCAGGACCTGCAAGCTACTTTTTATATAGTACTTGTTGAAATAATGGAATTTTTTCACTTGTACGGTATGCAACAATACTGTTTCCTTTTATCTAGGTAGCTTTTTTAAACGTATTAAGGATTAGCAAATTAATACTTCAACAAGCACTATATAAACAGGCACTTGCAGGTCCTGGCTCTCGGCAATATTTCTTCTTCGCAATTCCCTTGAAGATGTTTTATTGACGACGCATTTTTAGATTTCAGGCTGCAATTTATTAGGGATTTCCGCTTTGGCCTTAGATTTATGTTGATGATTTTCGGGAGATATTGCCTCCGTCTGAGGCTTCGTTTTACTATCTCGAAGTAGAAGGACGTATTTCCGAAGAAAGTGGTAGAATATTTCCAACAGAAAGAAGAGAACGGCGAAAAAAATCCCAAAAGCCCAGAGGCGAGTGACCGGTTCCAGGTCGCCCAAGCCGTAGGAGCCGGCGCTGGCGGATTGACCGTCGCGCCAAAGGCAAGCGGCGGAACGAAGCTCCAGATCGTGGAAGTAAGTGTCAATTTGCAACGTTGACATAAACATACGTGCTCTTGAAAATACACGCGAAAAATAAGGAGAAAAGTCGGTTAATGTGGTCAACCAAATAGAGCGATAAAATAAATGAACACTTTTCGGGCCCCAGTGCCATAGCGCACTTGGCACATGCCTTAATACGGCCCTGGTCACAGGTTAAGTTAAAAAGAACCACCTACGGACTGCATTGTAAAGGATGATAAAATTATCGAATAAGTAGATTAGTCCATTATGAAAAGGGATAATAAAGCTAAACCCTAAAGAAATTTGAAGAAATTTAAAAACTAACTAATCTATTTCGTCCGAGTTTCGCGTCTTTTTGTTTGCTCGAAGACCTATTGGTACGAGCTATTAGTAACTTTTTAAATTTCTTCAAATTTGTTTAGGGTTTAGTCTTAGATTTGTTATCCCTCTTTATAATGGACTAATCTACTTATTCGCTAATTTGTCGATTTTGTTCAAAGTCGGGCGTAATGTAGACCTATATGAGATATGAAATTTCCCAAAAGGAGACGTTGCACTACCCATTCGTTTTGCTATAGCAACCGAAAATGTTTTTGATCACTTAAAACGATAAAATCTCCATTTAAAAAAGCATGGGATTTTCGCGGTTTCACAGGGTCCTAGCTACGAAAATTTTGAAATTTTTTTAAAATCACGAAATGTGTAATTTGGACCACATTTAGGTAAATCTGATGAAGTTTGGGTAAATTTAAACATTTTTAGGGTAAATTTGTAACAAATTTTGGGTAAAATAAGGAAAAAATCTTATTTTGGTTGTAAGTGGTCAAAAACATTTTCGGTTGCCATGGCAAATCGAATGGGTAGTGCAACGTCTCCTTTTGGGAAATTTCATATCTCATATAGGTCCACATTACGGCCGACTTTGAACTAAATCGGCAATAAACACCTCGGGTACTCTCCTTGTTAGTACTTACTACGTTTAGTAATTTGTAATCGACGCCATAGCTCATATCAGAAGTATAAAATACACCTCTTACGATGAAAGTATTCATATAGCTATACTGGTAATGTTATTCGCTTGAAACATGTACCTTCGGAGGCTCCAGTTGATTTTTCAAAACACGTCTGAAAAAATAGTGCGTGGCGTAGACCGACAAAAATTGCTTTTCTAATGATATTTAACAATTAATATATGGTTTATAAATTGGTAAATATCACTATGCGGTGTAGTTTTGTCATTTTACATTTTTAAGCGAAATAATAGACTCGATTATGTTTGTTGCATCCACAATTTGGTGGGAAATTCCACAATTTGGTGGGAAATTCGCGGCAAATAGAATCCTCGTCAAGCCTGCGAAGATACATGTTTCATTATAATGGCCTATACACTCTTTTTAGAAACGTTTACTGGGTGCCGCCATTATCGTACAGGCAACCAACGAGCAAGCCCTCTACCGCAAAAACGTCATCCCCCCAAAACAGGTTTTTTCCTCACCCTCCCCGTAGACTGTAATGTAATGGTGGTCGGTTTGGGAGGCGGGTAAAAGAGTGTATATGGCTACTTCTCTCGTAAGAGATATAATGTAATCTTCCGCTCATATCAAAACAAATGTAATATCACTGGAAAGGCCTGATCCACACCTGCAAAACGTCATAAGAGTCATTACTCTGGGATGGAAGAGGTACTTATAGTAAGTATAGCCAAAGGAAGGCAAAAATATTTAACCATTTTGTATGAAAATTGGTATCTACGTTCATTGTGCTATGCCATTACGGCATTTCAAAGGAGAAAGTTCAATACCAGCTGGGTTCTGGTGGAAAAAAAAAGTTTTCGTTCATTTGTTAGATATGGATCCTTAGAAAATAGATAAAAATTGAAGAATAAAGAAAGGTACGATTTAAGATAATTCTGAAGTTAATTAGGATTTTAGGATTTAATTCAGATAAGCCTTACTAGGCAGTGTTAAGCGTAGACCTCGCAAGGTCTAGCATAATTGATCTAACGACGATTATTGGCATAATTAAGTGGTTGGCACTTTCGCAGCAAGAGGAGCAGGGTTCGATCTCAGATGGTGGCAGGGAGTGAAAACGCGGATCAACTCTATCCACGTATAGTTTGCAAGTTCTCTCTCCCTGCTTAAAGATGTTTTTACTCTTCGATTTTCCCTTTAATAAAAACTTGTGAGTGTCGGCAGCTGTTGGCTCGCGTGGCATGATGGGCTTGCCACCACCCTCCTACGCATTGTAACTCGGCAATCAAAGTTGTTAGATGACTTGGGCCCAAGGTGGTGCTTTGGGTATTAGCTTAGCTGGTTATTATTACTATTATTATTATTATAGTGATAAATTTCCAATAGTTGATTTTATATTATAACTGGTTAAAATGTTGCTCTTACGTCACAAGAAATAGCTTTATTAATATAGTTTTTCGCACGCTCGATTTGCACGCGCTCCAGAAAAAGCTAGTGTAGCGCGCGCTCGTAGCCTTGTAAAATTAAGAGACTGTGACGTAAGAGCCACATTAAAACTAAAAGGCCACGTTACTTTATAAAAAGAATTATTGTTAATTTGTGTCAAGATTTCTAATGGAACATTTAATCGTGGTATTCTTTCCTTTAACTTTTAATTGTGAGTTGTTCTTAGGCTGCTATATTATCTTTAGTCTCTTGTTCCTTATTGATTAATTTTAAATATTTTAATTCTTTTTGTTCAAATTCACTACACTAGGGTTTTAAAAACCCCTGGTTAAAGAGGTTTGTCCCCGAGCTCGAGGTTTTCCCCTTCCATAAAAACTTATCGATGTTAACGGTAATAGTGATTGTAGGCAGTTGTTGGCTCGCGTGGCATGAAGGGCTTGCCACCACCCACCTACGCATTGTAACCCGGCCACCCTGAATTAAACGCATTAAAAGTCGTTAGATGACTTAAGTCGGGTTTTCATCGTAGCTTGTAGATGTTTGCATACAAATGTAAGCAAATAAGGTCGCGATGATCTTTCAATTGACGATTCCAAATAATTGGCTTCTCTCTTATCGATTTCTTTTTTCTAGTTTTGTTTTTTTCTGGTTTTCCATTTTCTTTTATTTGTTTCTTTGTAAATTTCGCATTGGTTTCCATTGTGGTAATGCTGGTAAATATTACAATTTACAACCAGTTTCCCATTGGCTGAATGTAGTTCTGCTTGAAATTTTCACTTGTTCGTGAAAATATCTAGTGTAGGATTTAATCGACGCTAGAAGTGAATCCCGATCTAGTTTCGCGAGCGAACGCAATTAGCGCAAAATACAAGCGTGTATGAAAACTGAAAAGCTAGTAGCGCTAATGTGTATTTTGAACTATTTCTAGCTCACGCCAAATTTTACACGCTTAAAGCGTTCATGAAAACCCGGGTTTAGGTTGTGAATTGGTTATTAGCCTAGCTGATTATTATTATCTTGCCGTTAAATGTATTTTACGTCTGAAACAGTAACATTCATAAGCGGTTTTTCTGTCGTTTGTAATATGTATATTTATTTTAGTGGTTAAAGTTCATTGACAGGTTAAGCTCACGCTAAAAAAACGTGTAGAAGAAATTTGTTGAAACCTTTACAAGAAATGCCTGAATCTGTACAATAAGTTCAAGACCTTACACTTTTAAAATAAAGTATACTAATCAATCCCTTAAAAACTAAAGGTAGTAATAATTCATTAGAAAAACCTAATTTGAAATAGAATAATTAAGTTCACGACACACAGTTACCAAACGTACAGTGAGTCGTGTGGTACAAAAATACCAATCTGCTCGTAAATTTAGCTCGTGCTCGGTAACCCCCCCTGGACGGCTTAAGCTTTTAGCTTGTACTTGGTAACACGGAGGGACGGATTAAGCTTTTAGCTTGTACTTGGTAACGCGGAGGGACGGCTTAAGCTTTTAGCTTGTACTTGGTAACACGGAGGGACGGATTAAGCTTTTAGCTCGTGCTTGGTAACAATCAGGGACGGATTAAGCTTTTAGCTCGTACTTGGTAACATCCACGGACGGATTAAGCGGATTTTCACCAGGGGGGAAAATCTCAATGAGCACAGAACACGGAACACAAGAGACAAGTTGTAAAACGGATCATTCCGTTGATAATCCGAGTAAAATAGCTGCAAGCTGTTGTTGAAGAAAAGTAACTGTATTACAGAAACATTTGAAATCAAACAATTTAGTTGCTTGAAAAACTGCTAGTGGCAATTTTAATTTACACGTTAACGCTGTTATACACATATGTATGATTCACAAAGACGTTTTCGATTTTGTATTTCAGGATGTTATGTGGGTATAGCAACCTTTCTTTGGCGTTCCATTTTGAATAGATATTTTTATTTTACTGATTTACTAAAAATAAAATAATTATTTCATTCCGACAGCCCGGACCAGACACGTTCCCCTAAACTACGTTTTCTATTCTGTTCTTTCGTCTTTGCCTTCACTAAGCGTTTGCCGTGAAAATTTTCAAAGCAGTATATCTAATTTGTTGGATTTTTGAATTTTGTTTATTGATTTCTGGGGAAAACGAATTAGTATGGCTATGGAAACTGAGTTTAATATTTACATGAAAAGTTACAAATGTATTACAAGCTAGGTTAAAATTATTATAATTATATTTAAAAAGTTTCTTAGTACGAAAGGACCAGAATCTATGAATTATTTATATTATGTTAATTAGTAAAAATTTATTTGGTTAATATGGCAGATTAGTGCGTTGAATTTAAGCTTCATTTATAAGACAGTGTCTTTTTTAACAATTTTGTTAATTTTAAGCTATACTTTGATGTTAGTGTGTCTTCTAGTAAGTGTCGCTTTTTTTACTTTACTGGAACGTAAAGTATTAGGTTATATTCAGGTTCGTAAAGGGCCTAATAAGGTGGGTTATATGGGTCTTTTACAACCTTTTTTCGGATGGCTTAAAGTTAATAACTAAGGAGCAGATTTGGCCTTTATATAGTAATAAAATGATTTTTTACTTAAGACCGGTGCTAGGTTTATTTTTAGCTTTAGCTTATTGAGCTTTATGTAATTTAGAGGGTGCTGTTTTTTTTATCAGTATGGTCTAATTTATTTTTTAGTTTTATCAAGTTTAGGTGTTTATTCTCTTTTAGGGGCTGGTTGGAGCTCCAATTCTATTTATAGAATGTTAGGATGTTACCGGGCTGTGGCTCAAACTATTTCTTATGAGGTAAGTTTGGCTTTAATTTTATTGAGTATTGTTCAGTTGGTGGGTAGTTTTAATTTGGGGGAGAATTGAAGTTTTTCTTTAGTGAAGTTGGGTCTCTTACTAGTTTTATTAGGGGTGTGGCTTTTATCTTGTCTTGCTGAGACTAACCGTAGTCCTTTTGATTTTGCTGAGGGGGAGTCTGAGCTGGTTTCGGGGTTTAATGTGGAGTATGGCTCTGGGGGTTTTGCTTTAATTTTTATTGCAGAATATGGTAATATTATCTTCATAAGTTTGCTTAGTTGTTATTTGTTTTTTAATATTGACTTTTTTTTAGTCTTATTTGTGGTTATATTTTTCTTTTTGTGAGTGCGGGGTTCTTTCCCCCGTTACCGTTATGACAAGTTAATGATGTTAGCTTGGAGGGGTATTTTGCCCTTGGTTTTGGGGTATTTTGGGTTTTTATACGGAGTATTAGTATAAGTTTTTTAATTACTTTGTCAGATAGATTGAGTTAAATTTAGAATTTAAATAAGGCTTAGGTCAGGTAATAGTATTAATAAGAATGTTAATTCTCCCTTTATCTCTTTTGCTTATGGGTGTTCTAAGATCTAGCTTTGAATTAAATAAATCATTAGGTTACCTATATTTTGCTTTCAAAGCAAATTGCTTTTATTTAGCTAAATGACTAGTTTAGTCTATTATCTTGAATCATTATAGCTAGTGGTCTTAATAAGAAGTAGGCGAAGTATCTGATTGTAAAAACTTGTCCTAAATTGAGGTAGGGTTCCTCGATGGGGGAGGGACCAATTCATGTTAATAGAATAACTAAGGTAAGAAAGCTTCAGAATATAATTTGGATATGATGAAAAATTGACTGTATATCCCCCCCCCTCTCTCCTTGTATTAAACTGTGAATTATTTTAACATAAGCATACTATCTCAAAAAATTAAAAGTAAATTATTATAATAAGTAACGATATAGCGTTATAATAAATTCAGGCCACGGGAAATCTAGAGTGTATACTTCAGTTTGATAGCACCCACCCTAGAAATGAACGTAAGGCTACCTTTAGCAGTGTTGTCATGCGGCAGCGCAATTTGAATGGACCCTTTACTTATCAATGATATAATTATTTAACAAAATTATTAAAATACCCTCATTTGACCTTTTACTATTTTATGAGATTTAAAAATAAAATAATAAAAAGTCAAATGAATAATAATTATATAGTCTTTACTGGAAGTATAGATTTGTTAATTCATTAAATTATTATGTTTATATTAATATTAAGTATAGCAATATACTCTTAATATAATAGTATTAATAAAACCATAAAATTTATTAAAGGGGCGCGCCTTGCTTGTATTTCGTAAATCATTTTTCTCGAATAGAGGGTGTGTGAATTTGTGATAAATTTGCCCGCAGAAAAATACCATAACAATTTCAAATTGTTACCTAGGTACGGCCAACTTCGATCACGCTAAAAATCGAAGTTGGACCTACTATTTTAGCAGCCGGTACAGCCAACTTCAGATACGCGCGAAATCGCAGTTGGCCGTACCCAGGTATCGCCCCGGTTCTTTTTATTTTAGGACTACACCACTGCTCTTTAATAAAAGAAAATTCATGACTTATCTTTTCTAAGCTAAAGGACAAGACACATTGTTCTCCTTGCACTTGCAGGCTCTCTCTTTAGGTAGAGAATATCATCTGTTGATTGTGATTTAACTCTAGGCAGCTATTATTGTGAAAATAGAGACTATAACTGCACCTATTCTGTTAACTTTAATAACATTCTTGATTAAATTGATTGTAAATCTCTTTTATTGATGACTTTTTCACTAGTTTAGTTTCTATAATGAGTTTCAGCAATTTAAATGCTGTAATTTTACACGTAATCCTTCACAATTTAAAATTTTCTCAGTTTACTGTTACAGTTTCAAGGCTCAAATTTAAGGAAAAGGTTTTAAAATATATAAAAGGTGAGGAAAAGCGATGGAAATTATTTTAGAAATATATTTTGCGGTTTAAAATAATTCCAAAAAATAACTCTTTAATTCTAAAACATTTCCAATATCTGTGCCTTCATAGATCCCAACTACTCCCCCTTAAATCAACCTTCCGACTGCTTTGATAAAAGTATTTTTTATTTAATAGCTGTCCCTTTGCTCTACCTCACAGGGCAAATTTATAGCAACAAATGCAACGTGTAATTTATAGCCACAAATGCAAAGTGTAATTTATAGCCACAAATGCAACGTGTAATTTATAGCCACAAATGAAACGTGTAATTTATAGCCACAAATGCAACGTGTAATTTATAGCCACAAATGCAACGTGTAATTTATAGCCACAAATGCAACGTGTAATTTATAGCCACAAATGCAACGTGTAATTTATAGCAACAAATGCAACGTGTAATTTATAGCAACAAATGCAACGTGTAATTTATAGCAACAAATGCAAAGTGTAATTTATAGCCACAAGGCAATATAAATAGAACGGGGTACAGTACACAGACATTGTAAATGAAAATAGCAACTAAGGCAATTAATATGAATATATATTATATTACAAACTAAAAAATATTTCTAACGCACTTAATGTAAGTAAGCACATTTATCAAAGGTACTTGAATCGAGAAAGTTAATAAAAGTTTTGGGAAGGCCAAATTTTTAATAAGACTGAAATCAGAATACTTGGGCAAGATTTATGGCTTCATGACGATAAACAATTTAGCTACACTTGAGCCATTGAAGTTATTCAAAGCATTTTATTTTAAGGTCTTAAACTGAAATCCTGAAGGTGGCGCGAAGTATATACAGAAATAGATAAATGAAAAAATAAATGAATACAGCCAAGCGATGGAAAGTTCCTAGTCTCCAAAAGCTACAGTCATTTTTGACAACACTGCAACAGAAAGTATCTCACCGATTTCTAGATGCAAAAGAAAGAGAGGAACACGAAAAAAACGTTTATCTTTCTACTTCTGCCTGCGTAGCCGCAAAAGACATTTTAAGGGGCAGAACCACCAGTTTTAATGTTATAGTTTGATTAGCATAGACGAAATTGCAAAACAAAATGTACCTCAACACGATAAAACATATTACCTCGATAAGTCTATAAGCTCTGCCAGAAAAGACACTTTAAGTGGCAATCCTTTTTCCAATTAACGTAGACAAAAAGAAAGATTCTTAAGGGTTTCTTGGTCGAAAATAAAAATCAGTCCCTTAGTCTTTTATGACAAAAAAGTAACTTGAGCTTCAATTTCTTGACAGTTTGATTGATCCTGTTGAGTCTCCTAGTGAGCTCTTGCGTTTTGTTTACGCGTTTCTGGAACTTGTGGTATAGACTAATTATAAGACTGTTAGAACTTAATTTATTTTTCTTAAATGAGGAGACGGAAATTTCACTACTATTATTTTATTTGACTATGTTTCTAACGCTCTCCTTTATTAGAGCCTAAATTGTTACCCTAGTGGTAGCCACGAATTTTACTTTCCAACTGCTTATAAAAGCAACGCTTCCATACAAGAAAGCTTGGTCCTACCCTGGTTTTCCCCTCTCTCGCTGACCCTCGGTGACGCTGACCAATGCTTTTATCTACCTGTCTATCAGGATTAAGGTTTTACCCCGTTTGGCCACCACCGAGTCCAGCGTAGAAAGCTTCTATCCAGTATAGGACCCCAGCAAGTTAAAATATAGCGGGAATGGAAATTCCCCAACAATCCGTTGGAAGATTTCACAGATTCTCTATTTATTAGAAAATGTGTATTTCTAAATGAGTAAAGTTTTAACTATACGCTGAAGATGGCGTTATACAACACTATCCAGGTACATAATATTTATATTTTTTTACTACGTTCTACACTGTCGCTCAACGGGTGAGAATTGATGGAAGCTCCACTTTCCCTGCTAGAGTTATACTCCTTGTGAGCGTGCGCTAGAAAACGACTACAGCTTGCGTAAACATTAATTTTCCAATTTTAATATATCTACACATGGAATTGCTTTTATGTTATAGTGTTTACCTAGAGTTCTGAAATTTTAATGGTATATCTATTAAGGGGGAAGAATACAGTAAAAGCCTCTTTTTCGTTCAAGCTGAACGTTTCTGTTTTAACAATAACATAATTGAATTATATTTTTCTTATTAGGCTGAACCTTCCTCTAGTGCTTAAAATAATTTTGATAATCCTAATATTAATAGTTAACGAGATATAAGGTCCTAACTAAAGGGTAGTTTGGGCGCTTGCCCAGCTTGTTTAGCTCCGGGGGTCCGAATTAAAACGTAATAACTTAATTAATTTTAAATTTTAAATTGTCAAAATTATTTTAAGCACTAAACAAGAGGCTGTTCTACACTTAAATATTAATTTTATAAGTTAAAATACAAATTTAAAAGAGTTCAGCTTGAAATAGCGCGAAAGTAGACAATGGCCACTGTAGTCTTTCCCCTTAAGTAGATTTGTATATTTATAAAAAAATAAAACTTTTCATGATTTTAAAAATCTTTACTTTGTAACAGCTTGGGTCTAGAAAATAATTTTCAATGAAAACGTAAAAATAAAGCTGGTTCGGTGGAAAGATATGAGATCATGAAACAAACAAGAACTTTTTTTTAATAATAATAATAATCAGCTATGCTAATACCCAAGGCACCACCTTAGGCCTAAGTCATCAAGTGACTTTTTGATGCCATTAATTCAGGTGGCCGGGTTCTAGGAGGCAATTGTTTTATGGAGAATCGCTCATAACGGTTGGATCTGTACCATATACCTGTTCCAACTTTTTTTTACAATACTACAACTTATTCTTTACAAACATGTTTTTTCCATATCTTAATAATTCGCAAAAATGTCAGTTTCATTTAGTATTTAAGTGTAAAATGTCTACAATGGAAACCGTATAATTAATTATAAGCTCGTTTATATGTATTACCACCGTGGTTTAATGGTATAATTATTAGCTACAAGAGTTAACATATAACTTCATCAACACTGGAAATAACAATACTAGATTCCGTTGAGTATTCGTACATGGAAGGCACTGCCCTAGCCTACATTGTTTCATACCAAGCTTCAAACAGCCAATTGAACAGGTTCATCAGGTAGTTCAAAGTTTATAACACGCGAGTCTGTGAGAACCTACAACAATCAGTGTTTCGAATTGGTATTTAACTAGTTAAAAATTGTATGGTACGTAATGATAATTAACGTTATGGTATAAATGGAGAGTGTGGTGAATAATGGTAAATTTTAATTTTTCTCAATTGTTTACGATATTTAAAATTTGTATCTACATTTATAGAGACAAACCCTATCCTACCTCATCAGGGCTCTGCAGACTTTTCACACGAGCCAACATTTTTTTTTAAATATTGTAAAAGCCTATTCACACGAGTCAACATTTTTGAACAACTTCGTTGGGGTACATTTTTTTCGGAATATTCCCATTCGATCGAAATCCCATACAACCGAAACCCCATACAACCGAAAGAATTTTCAAATGTATCCCAATTGGCGGTATTCAGTTCATTGGGACTTCTTCCTAAATCTAAAGGCAGTTTAATCGGTATTATATTTATAGTGTGCCTTATTATATAGTTAATCACAAATCTATTAAAAAAACGAATGCATAATATTTGAGAGTGGATTTCGAGCCACCCTGGCGTAGAGGAAGAGCGTCGGAATGTCCATGGATTGAATCCCGTACAGTGAAAATATGTTTATAAATAATAAATATTTATTAATTTCTGTATTTTCAAATATTATTAATGATTTGCGA
Source organism: Leiobunum rupestre (assembly GCF_980474605.1). Lineage (NCBI taxonomy): Eukaryota > Metazoa > Arthropoda > Arachnida > Opiliones > Sclerosomatidae > Leiobunum > Leiobunum rupestre. The sequence goes on along the minus strand of NC_143392.1, from coordinate 14,080,350 downwards.
TTTCAGAAATGGTATTCACTTTGGAAATATCAAATGTAAAATAAAATGGTTTTCTAACTACCGAATATTATACTCCTAGGATTATAATATTACGTGCGTTTTCTATTTTTTTATGGGAAATTCGTTATTTTAAGGGGAAAATGTGTTTTCTATTCTACCAACTAAACGGGACCAGGGGTTCAAAAGGGGCTTTGGGTGGGGGGGAAGGCGGTTTTAGGGTAGGGTAGGTTGGGTTAGGTTACGTTTAAAGTTAGGTTAGGCTAGGTTTGGTTACCTTTAAAGTTAGGTTAGGTTAGGTTACGTTTAAAGTTAGGTTAGGTTAGGTTTGGTTACCTTTAAGGTTAGGTTAGGTTAAGTTACGTTTAAAGTTAGGTTAGGTTATGTTTAAGGTAAGGGTAGGTTAGGCTAGTTTACGTTTAAAGTTAGTTTAGGTTAGGTTTAAGTTTAGGTTAGGTTAGGTGACGTTTAATTTTAGGTTAGGTTATGTTTAAGGTTGGGTTAGGTTAGGTAAGGTTAGGTTAGATTAAGTTTCAGGGGATTACCCTACCACTTGGTCTTTGCTTGAGTTGGTGAAGTTAAACGTACAATTAATGCAAATTCCCGTTTATTTTCAAAATCAATACGTAATTTTTAGAAAACTATAGAGTGATATTAGGTAGGTATTTCTAAATTCACAGCTACTGCATCTAGTAGGGAGAATGCTACTTTATTTTAATATATCAATGGGATTAATATACGAATGAGATTTCGGTCGAATGGGACTGAAGCTCTTTTTCGAATCTGATTGCGTTTTCGTTCACACAAGCCACGATTTAAGGCGTTAACGGGCGAAGAAATTTGCTGGTAATTCTTAAAAAAATATATATATAATATATATATATATATATATATATATATATATATATATATATATATATATATATATATATATATATATATATATATATATATATATATATATAAATTTATAATAATAAAGGTATTTATTTTTAATATTATCATTTGGTTTTATGTAATTAAACAGATGCGTACGAATATTATTAATTTAAATATTTGTAACTAAGCCTTGGTCACAAAAATCTGTTGTTCTTCAAATATTTGGAAATATTTGGAAAAAATGATAATATTAGAGAGGCTAAGCAAAGCGGTCGAGAAGTTTTAACAACAACGTCGGGAGTACCTCGACGTTCGAGGTTAAACAATCTTTTAAATCGGTTAAGCGCGTTTTAAGTTCGCCGGCTAACACAATCAAGTACGTTTGCAATCGAATTTTAACAAATTGAACAATTTTCGTTAACCCAGGATACACGAAGAATTTAAACCGTCGTTTGAACAATACTAAAACAGGCGTTATTTATGGGTATGAGTGTTGTCGAAATACAAATATTTGTTTCTTCGTGTGCCCGAATGTACCGCAAATGTCTCTCTATGTTTACTCATACTTATTTGACGATAATTAAAGATATTTTGAGGCCCTTTATAGTAAATTCTGAGGCTCATTTAAGGATATTTTGGCCCTTTTAGTATATTTCGACGTAACTTTTAAAACCACATTTCGTTTATTTAGAGGTCTCCTTTAGTATATTATAACGCCTTTTATAGTATATTTAAAGGCCGTTAGAGATTGTTTTGAGAATTTTTAGTAAATTCTAAGGCTCATTTAAGGATATTTTGAGTCCCGTTTAGGTATATTATGAAAACACTTCTAGTATATTATGAAACCACTTTTAGTATATTTTGAGACCCCTTTAAGGATATTATGAAACCACTTTTAGCATATTTTGAGATCCTTTGAAGGACATTTTGAGTCCCGTTTAGGAATATTATGAAACCACTTTTAGCATATTTTGAGATCCATTGAAGGACATTTTGAGTCCCGTTTAGGAATATTATGAAACCACTTTTAGTATATTTTGAGACCCCTTTAAGGATATTATGAAACCACTTTTAGTATATTTTGAGACACCTTTAAGGATATTATGAAACCACTTTTAGCATATTTTGAGATCCTTTGAAGGACATTTTGAGTCCCGTTTAGGAATATTATGAAACCACTTTTAGTATACTTTGAGACCCCTGTAACGACATGTTGAGTCCCATTTAGGGATATTATTAACCCACTTTTAGTACACTTTGAGGCCCCTTTAAAGACATTTTGAGTCCCGTTTAAGGATATTATGAAACCGCTTTTAGTATTTTCTGAGGTCCCATTAAGGACATTTCGAGTCCCGTTGAAGGATGTTATGAAACCATTTTAGTATTTTTTATATATCGGCTTATTTCTAGTTTTGTTAAAAATTTATTCAAATCGGTTAATGTTTACTATGTGAACATCTATGACGAACATTTTCACATTTATTTTTTGTTGATAATAAGTTTCATTATTTTTATCCACTCCCTTGGCAAACTAACAAAAATTGCTTTAATAATATCTTTGGGCACGACAAGAATGCACTTATAAAACGAAGTGTACCGAAATTCGAAGATTAAAAAAATATCCACGGGCTATTTCGGCTTTTCTTTTGAAGGGTGTTGTTATTAACTTCACCAACTAAAAGGCGAAATTGAATTTGAAGGGTTTCGATTTGAGACGTTAAAACGCACTTTGCCCAGGAGTATTTTCTCCTGAGTAAATAACATTAAAATAAGGAAATTGGTTATATGGAACCCGCGGTATATTATAGTAAACAAAAATCAACTATAAAGTTGGAAAGTAAAATGATATACCCGCGGGAAAATACAGTACTTCGATCATAGGTAGTAGCAAATCCCGCACCTATATATATAAAATATGATTTGATCATTGAACTTCATCGCTCAAAAATAGTTAGTAATTTAATCCTTCAAAAATGTTTTTGAGGGTTTTTTAAAAGCCTTCCTTGAGCCATATTTTCAAAAGTAAAAAGAAAAACACTCAAAGTATGCGGCGAGAAGTATTCATCAACCTATTTTGCCAATGTTGTTCGTTTAAGGGGGAAGACTACAGTGGTCATTGTCTAATTTCGCGCTATTTCAAGCTAAACTCTTTTCATTTTGTATTTTTACTTATAAAATTAATAGTTAAGTGTAGAACAGCCTCTTGTTTAGTGCTTAAAACAATTTTGACAATTTTAAATTTTAAAATAATTAAGTTATTACGTTTTAATTCGAACCCCCGGAACTAAACAAGTTGGGCAAGCACCCAAACTACCCTTTAGTTAACTTATATCTCGTTAACTATGAATATAAGAATTATCAAAATGATTTTAAGCACTAGAGGAAGGTTCAGCCTAATAAGAAAAATATAATTCAATGATGTAATTGTTAAAACAGAAACGTTCAGCTGGAACGAAAAAGAGGCTTTTACTGTATTCTTCCCCCTTAAAACATGTACCTACTGATTTTTCAAAACACGTTGTAATATTTGTTATACTCCCTGAACTTATAATGAGACCTCGGGCGTATGGTGTCGCCAAAAACTTTCCTCGCTCCGGGAAGGAGGTTGCCACCCATTTCGCAATACCCATCGTAGGGGTTAAACCTCCGACCCGAGCGAGGAAAAGACAAAATTGAGAACGCGACCAAGAAGACGCGATGCAGTTTTAAATTGTTGTGCGTGCCGTGACTTTGGCCCTCTCGGACAAGCTTCCGCGAGACGGACATGATTTTGTAAATATACTATTTTTGTGTTCGTGTAAATATATTTATTTGTTGTACATACTTTTGATTTGCTTCTTATGTTTATTCATTATTTTATTATAGTAACCATATAATTCCCTATTTTATTTATTTAATGTAACACTTAATTATAATCTCAATTATTCTAATTAATTACCCCTAGACAACTTAACCATAATTTAAAATCCCCATTACTTTACCAAAATATTTAAAAGTGCTACATTTTGGGGTCCGTCCGGGATTGAACTGACAGGCTATAAATTTAATTTTCTTCTCGCTACCATAGTTCTTGATTTTCCATGTCGAATGAACTTTCGTTTTAATTTTCACCACAGTGCATTTTTTGTTTTATTTATTTAATGTAACACTTAATTCTAATCTCAATTATTCTAATTAATTACCCCTAGACAACTTAACCATAATTTAAAATCCCCATTACTTTTCCAAAATATTTTAAAGTGCTACAACGTGTAAGGAAAAATAGTGCGAGGCGAAGGACGACTCAAATTGGTTTTCTAATACTATTTCATCGGGAAAATATGCTTGATGAATATTTAAATATCCCTTCGCGGTGTAATTTTTACATTTTACCGCTTTAAGCGAAGTGTAAGACTCGGTAACGTTTGAGTCATGTTTCATTTTAAAAACCAACATGTATACTTTTCTGGTAATAAACCTATTATACATTTCTGATATTAAAGGGAATATAACCTGCAAAGCAATCTTTATGGAAGACCCCATAAAATTATCCAATTTCCCTGTCCTGTGGCGCCAAACATTTTTAAAGCCTAAGGCAAGGGCGACAGGAGCTGCAAACGTTGGTGTTCGACACCAAATACTTGAGGCTATATTCCCTTTAAGTTACGTTTATCACGACGTTATCATACACAAAAAGGTGTTTCTATAAAATACATAAGTCACTATAGTGAGTTGCAGGCTAAGAAAGACAAAATATATAGTACAGTTCATTTCCGGCCAGTCGACCGCGCGTAATTTAAATTTGACCACTTTACGGTCAATTTCAAATTTCGTGAGTTTCATCGTTTTTTCGCGCCATCTAGGAACCGAAATTGGAATCTATTTTTTAATTTCATGTTGTCACAAATTTAATTACTGAATACAGCTAAAGAAGGTTCGATAATTGAAGCTCCAAATATTTTAAATATCCCAAGAGGTTACTATAAAAAGCATGATAAAGGTTTATTGTTAACAAGTAAAGAGAAAAATATAATTTTAAACGTCTATAGCTCATTAAGACAACGTTACCCCCAAGAAAGCGTGGTAACTATTTTAAAAGAAACTGCTGATTTAACTGGTAAGACGTAGAAATAAATTTACAAAAATAAATAATTATACATACTATTTTAAATTTAAGAATGATAGGAATGCCTTATCTTTTAAATTTGCTCGCCACCACAATTATGAAATTGAAAAATAAAGATTCCAATTTCGGTCTCTAGATGGCGCTAAAAGACGACAAAAAGAGCAAAATTCGAATTTGACCGTAAAATGTCCAAATTCAAATTTCGCGCGGTGGAATGACCGGAAACGATCTGAGGCATAATTGCGCCGATTGTACTATATATTTTGTCTTTCTTAGCCTGCAACTCACTATAATTACAGTTTTTGAAGATAGACAGCACGCGCTCGAGTCGACAAAGATTTTGAAATTTGAAGACAACGTGCGAAACGCGAGTGTCAATTAAGTATTCAAAACGTTCAATCCATAGAGATAGAACATAAGTAGAGGCCCAAAGGGTTTGTTCCGCGGTGATATCCACCTTTGCGACCTATGCGTTATAGGGAAGAATACATGTGACGCCACAAACGGCCTTCTAAGAAACTAAACCCCCTTTATGGCAACCAGCTGGGCTCTACGATGTCATTGCAGGATGTAAACAACGTCGATGCTTTGGTCCCATTCGACCGAAATCCCATTCGTTCGAAAACGATTTAACATTGAGTCCCAATCGATAGAAAATACCCCAATTGTGCGATTTACAGCCCAATATTGCACGTTTATATTATTTTTATAGTGCATCAAATTTCGTTTTTATGAGACGTTTTTAAATAGGTTTACTTCTTATATAACGAAAGCTACGGATTTGCAATTAAAAACTATCACGAAGAACAAAAAAATCCGAAAAAATCGAATGAAGAAGTCGCGTTAGCCTTACTCGACGCAATTGATACAAACTTAACCATTCACATTAAAAAATGAAATTGTTCGAATTATTGTATTCTTGATATAAATAAAAAGTTCAAAGCATAAATATATTTATAAAAGCGCGCCACCCTAGGGAAGTGAGAGACTAGCCTAACCTAACCTAACCTAACCTAACCTAACCTAACCTAACCTTACCGTTAATACACCTGTAGCAATTTTGTTTAGGTATAACGTTTTTTGCGTACCCTGCTATATCTCGGGGCAAAAGTAAAAAACAAAACAAAAGGTCCCAATGAACCGAATCCGCCTTTTGGGCTATATTTCGGAAACATATTGAATTCGGTCGAATGGGATTTCGATCGAATGGGAATATACCACGTCGATATTTCGAAAGAAAAAAGGTAAATTTACCTCAAATATTCAAGATTAAATACGACTATCAATCGTAATAATATATTTCTGATAGACTGGCATTGCATACAAAATTGTCCTTGGAAAAGGATTATTGTGGTAAGTTTTCTTCGAACTGCTTCTTTTGACTATCGTTGATGTATCTGCTGATTTTTCTTAATCTTATATTTGCAAGTATCCTATGGGAACTTTCCAATGGCCTTTGATAGCCACAGCCATAAATACAACGGCTGATGTTGCAATTTCGTCAGTGTCTTGAGATTAATTTCCTGTCCATTCAGTATGTTTCTTGATTATAGATAATGCTAATAAAAGTTGATGATCTGATTTGTCACTCTCATTTTTAATGTAGTTAAAACTTTCAGCTTTATCTAGTCCTATAGAGGGTTGCGATGTGGTAAACATAGGTGTTTTCTCAAGAAATCGTATACTTTCGGAGAATAAAAATGAACTGTCAGTTGTAGTAACTGAGGGTATTGCTGTTTTTTTACTCTTCAATCCAGTTTGGTGTCAAAATTTAAACAGTTCTGTTGAAGTTGGACCAAATCTTTCGTCTATTCAATAAAAGCTTTCGTTTTCTCATTTCATGGAGATAGTTTTTTAGAGATTAATCAAAGTCCATCCATACTGACTACAAATTTTAAATAACATTAATCACGGAATATTAATTATTAGGGCAACTATTTTCTTCTGTTTATTCTTTATCTGAGGATGACACTTCTAACTCGAGTGTCGAAACCATAGAACGTATCATCTTGGACATCAGAAAATGTTTTTGGGAGTTTTAATGTTTCCGTGCACCAGCAGGTGCTAGATGTATATTATTAATCTCGAGTGTCTCCGAACTGAACAAATCATTATGTTAGCTGCAAGTCCGCTATAAAGTTGTTTTTGTATATACCGTTATCACTAATATTATTAAACACTTGAAATTGTATACTTTTATCCCGGTTTTGTTGAATCTCAATTGAAAATCCAATTTGGAACTTCACAAGCTTCAACCATTTTAAGATTTATTTAAATTTACGTAATTACTATAATTAGATTATTATAATTCATTCAAAATTGTATGTAAAAAAAGTAATATTTCAAACTTCAAAAAATTCTACTTTATTTATGATAATAAAGCCTATTACAAGTTACAGAAACTTCCTTAGAGCCTAAAAAGTTTGGTTTTCTAAAGCTGTAGTTGGTTTCTTACGACTATTTCTAGTTCCTCCAGAACGGTGTGGTGGCGCTACGTACTTCTTCCATATAACACATGCCACGGGGGGGGGGATGAAATTTCCATAACAGAAAGAAGCTCTCCCCCCCCTGGTTGGGCCTCTACTTATTTTCTATCTCTATGGTTCAAGCATTGAAGCAAGTGGTAGCTCCTGTCTATTTGCATTCGCTCACGCTAGATGTCGTTAGAGCAATAATCAAAACAAGTTGAGTAAGCATCAAAATCTAGCGTAAAAGGTGTGGCCAATTGGGAGCTTCTCGCGTTGATTGGCTTTTCGGAATCACGTGTCTATTAACTTATTAAACACGTGGTTTCGGGAATCCAATAGACGGCAGAATACTCGCCTTTCGCTTTAAGTCCCGGAAGGTACTGCCACCTAGAAGCGCTTTTAGAAGCATTTTTGTATTTTTTTATACACCCGCCACCTGCTTTAAGACGTAGATAAAAATATTTCATTTTATGGAAACACCAATTACTTTTTTGGAAATTCAAACATTAAAGAAAATAATGTGGTGAAGCCCGCTCTAGAATTCGTGTAAGAAGAACGTACAGATTGCGCACACTAAAAATTCTTCTACATTAGTACACCGTATTCAAGGAAACGTCTAAATTTTCCTTTTAAATAACTCCGAAAATTATTTTTGTCTATGATTCTGCTAAGACAAAGAGCCGGGTCTGAAGGTAGGTTTCGAAAGATGCTTGAAAACCGCCACGCAGTGTCCCTAATCGTAGTTTCGCACTAGCTTACCCGAAGAGTACAGGTACATTTACGATTGTACAGCTCTCTCTTTCTTTCTCTTAGTCCCGTTTCCGTGCCTTGATAAAGTTTATCTACTACCGCTGTAACCAGTACTGTCTTCTTATCTGGAAGCAATCTTTTGATTGTGTTGAACATTTTCGTCAAAGAGCCGCTCATCTCATTTACCGCTCGCATTCGCTAGTGTATTAACCGCTCACGTTCACGCTCCCGCATTTTTGAGCGGTATAATAAGCGCTCATATCTCTGCTTTTTTTTGAGCGGTAAAATTAGCGCTCCTATCTTTCCGCTCATTTTAGAGCGGTAAAATAAGCTCTTTTCTCTTTCCAGTCTTTGTGGAGCGGTAAAATAAGGGCTCCTCTCATTTTGCCATTATTTGCGGTAAAATGAACGCTCCTCTCTTTCCGCTCTTTTTTGAGCGGTAAAATAAGCGCTCTAGCTCTCTTTCCGCTCGTTTTGTTGCGGTAAAATAAGCGCTCCTCTCATTTTCGTTTTGCGCTCTTTTAAAAAAAAATGCCGCTCAATTTTGCTCATAATAACAAAAGCGCTCACAATGCGAGGAGCGGTGCCCATCACTGTCTCTCTGACAGCGGTAGTTCCCACCACCACCCGACCTTATTAGGACTTAGGTTACTCTCCATGCAAACGGCGGAGGCAGTTTCAGATATTAATCGATACATGATATCTACACCTGCCTTTGCTAGGCTGATTCAATCGAATAATAATAATAATAAGCTTGGATAATACCCAAGGCACTAACAAATCATCTAACGACTTTTAATGTTTTAATTCCAGGCAAGCCCTTCATACCAAGTGGGCCAACAGCTCCCTACACTTACTATTACCGTTAACCTCAACAAACTTGCAAACTTGCGCAATTTTTACCTCTCCGAGGGGACATAGTCTCCTAGGAGGGGAATTACAATCACCGTGTCTGTCGGAGTGTGTGTCTGTCTGGGCTGCGAACGCGTACGAATTTTCGGGACAAAGTGTAATCGCTGCGAACGCAGTTTCTTAGAATTAGGGAAAAGGTCTTTTCAAAAGCGCCCTCTATTTGTTGTCATTGGGTGTAGTATAACTTTTTACAATTAGTATTGGTATCGGACGGGACTCGAACCAAAGCCTTCCTGCAAATCAGGTGAGCGTTCTACCACAGAACCACGGATGCATGTTACGCTTCATTGAAAATTAGAAACTCTTACGAGGAGAGGTATATTTTGACTTGCCAACTTGTTTTTTTACAATGTGTATATATAATTGTTAACGATTAGATTGTAATTTTCACTCTGTTATTTTATTTTTAAATAATTTTCAAATAATTCCATACGTGTCTCTGTTTATCTAATTAGTTTTTAGTTAATATTTTTCCATAGATAATCTTAAAGCGTTCAATATTTATATTTATTTATATATGGACAGAATTACTAATTACAAAATAAATCATTGGCTTATAAACAAAACTTTGGTAAGTACAAGAATTATGTATAAATATACTCTACGTAAGTACTAGTCAATCGAGCGTAGAATCAATTTAATACTCATATTTAGAAGTGCTTCATCAGTTATGGATAAAATGGGTTCGGGGAATTCTGAAAGTTTCGAGTTAGGTACGGCGATTGAATTTGACGCTTAAGCGTAGAAAATCGGCTCACTTATCGTCGAGTGTCTCCTTAAAACGAGTGTCGATCCCTCGTCTCAAAGGCAGACCAACTGCTTGCCAGAAAATGGATTTGCCGCTCAGGTAGAAAGCGCTCTCCAGAGACGGGTCGCGGGAATTGGTGCAAAACTTGCTGACCAGTTTGGGCACGTCGTCGTGGCCGGTGATCAAGACGCTATTGCCGTTGACGATATCCGACAAGTTGCGCTCCATGTCTCCGGTACTTATAAGTCCTCCCATCTCACGGGCTCGCAACCATACTTGCCGTTTCAACGTCTCTTCGGAATTCTAAGAGTTGGTAGAGGGTGAACAAGACGAAAAATACATTTGAAATAGGGAGTTAAAGGCGTATCAGGGACGGGCAAAGAGGTATGTTCCCACAAAAAGTAAATATTGTTACGTTTTAAATATAACTATAACCTCCACCGTATTCTTTACGAAATACCACAAATAACTTTAATTATTACCTTTGCAAAAAACCACTAAACAGCGCCGAAAATGTCACAAATCGTAAGAGAGAGCGGACAATATTGGTATAATTGTGCACACCGTAGAAGGGCTTAATATTTAACGATGTAAAATATAGATATTTAATTATTAATAGGCCATATTATTTATTTGTAATAACTATAACGTATTTCTGTACTATGTTTTGAAAAATCAGAGAATTATATGTGTTTCAAACGAATAGCATTAGATAATAATAAATAATAATAATAATAATAATCAGCTAGGCTAATACCCAAGGCACCACCTTAGGCCTAAGTCATCATGCGACTTTTGAAGCCTTTAATTCAGGTGGCCGGGTTACAACGCGTAGGAGGGTGGTGGCAAGCCCTGCATGCCACGCGATCGAGCCAACAGCTCCCTACACTAGCTATTACCGTTAACCTAGACAAGTTTTTATGGAAGGGGAAACCGAAGAACTCGGGGGAAAACCCCTTAAATTAGTGGGGAGAGAACTTGCAAACTCAACGCAGAAGGAGTTGTTCCGAGTTTTCACCCAGTGCCACAAGCTGGAATCGAACCCGGCTCCTCTTGCTGCGAAGCGAAAGTGCTAACCACTCCGCCACCCCACTCTACACTTGGATACTACTACATATTTATATACCTCTGATAAAAACGGTTCTTTCTGGAACATAAACGCAGATCGGAAATCTTTCGTGATAAATTTACTGTGTAATATACATTTAAAGCGTTTAATTTTAAAGTCTTCGAACATTTAAAGTTGAATTCATCGAAATTATTGAAATTCCTAAAGATAAGCGAGAGTGCAATTTAATCAGAATACATCGAATTGTAAAATCTCAAGATACAACTTCGGGGCAAATTTGTGAGCTGGTAAGGGGGGGGGGCGGGACAAGAATCCAGTACAATCGGAGGCTCTCGGTTCCCCAGTAGGCTTCATATTCTATGTTAATGGGTGTAAAATGTAGCCTACACGTATAGAAAGTCGATTTCCCTTTAAGCGCACCAGTATTAACTTCATACAGGGTGCTGCATTGATCCTTAAATCAGCCCGAGGTGCCCCGCCACACGCGGAGAAATTGGAATTCCCGGGAAATACAGTATTGACATATACAAATCAAAATTGCAGAATAGCAAACACGTCAACATCAAAGGTAAATTCTTGTAACTTATAGACCAATTCACAAATTGCTTCCGTGGAAGCCAACATCTACAGCGGAAGACGTGGTTCGATTTTAATGAATTTAGTTGTACTAGATGGCGCTCATTTAGATGGGAATAGCACTCGGACCTCTAGGCTTGAGCTTGAATAAGGCCCTTCGGACCTTAGTGTCTCTATAGGCTCATCTCGCACGCCCTTCCTTGTAGAAGGTTTGGGTCCCCAAGGCTTACCCCTATTGTTTAATCCGCTACTGCTTTTATTACTATTTTAAGCAATGTTTTACGTAAGAACTGAAATAAAAGTTCAACTCACGAAAGATTATGCAAAAAAATAAACGTGAAAAGTCTCCTATTTTTAAATTTCTAATGTAAAATGAACCTTGGCCGCCTGAAGAATATTTTATTTATTGATATATAAAGTTTTATCTCTTTCGCCCCCAAACTACTTTTTTTCATAAAACGATTTATGAAAAATCAAAAGAAATCTGCGAAGCTACATGTTTCAAGCGAATAAAACTAACAGTATAGCGAAAGACGAATTATATTATGTAGAACGTTTTCTAAGATTTTTGAGAAATATTCAAAATTGACAATCGACCGTTACCTAAAGCTTATGATAACCCGGGTAGTAAATATGCGAAACTATTGGACCCACCTATAACCTCTAGGGCCTCCGGGGGTTACGACAGATAGAGCATGGCCCCTTTGGAATTTCTAAAGGTCCCCCAAAATCATGTGAAAAGCGGCGCAAATATTGAAAATTTGCGAAAACATTTGGGCTCAACGTAATTGACTTACTTGGCCAAAAACTCCTGGAGCCGTCATTGCCAATAAATACCCATATTTAGAGTTCCCTTCATAGTTGCAGAAATAGTAGCAGACACCCAAAAAAATTTTTAAACGGAAGTAGAATGTTTCCATGGAAGATAAAACAGGGGTTTTTGGTAAACTTTCAACTACTGACTTCATGGTTAGGTCAATTGCAGACTTATAATAGCTCGTGGAAACCTTTTACACAAACTATGCTGTAGATGCTAGTAGCTTAGAAACGGCGCGCGACGCACGCTCGAAGGAACGTTCCAATCACGACCTTCGTTATTATACCGTAGGTAGTATTCCAATTAACACGGAAATGCAAAAGCCCATAGTGTTGCGTAAAAATATTCCTTATTTATTTTCATTTTCTAGTTTCTTCTTTTCTTTCTTATTAAATAGTTCATAAATTTCTTAAAACTGTGAATTCTTGTTACCGTTGCTCTTAAACCAAGTCTAGTCGCATTCGCTCGCACTAGATGTCGTTAGCGTATAAATCAAAACAAGTTGACTAAGCATCAAAATCTAGCCTAAAAGGTGTGGGTGGCGTTGATTGTCTTTTCGGAATCACATGATTAAATTGATTATTAACTTATTATGTGGTTTCGGGAATCCAATAGATCTCAGACATGGACTAATTAACGCAGGGACACCCCGTTCCTATACAGTTGGGGTTTTTTGGTTTATTTACCTCGGGTAAAAGGTTATTTGACTTAAAAAAACCTTGGCGGGCATTTTTCTATTTGGAAACATTCTCCTAATATTAATGGTTCTCGAGATAAATTTTGAATGACCTTGAAATAATTTTTCAAGGTCATCATATGTTACAAATTTTGAACTCCCCCACTCAGATTAAGAGTGTCACGACAATTTTGATTCATTAGATGTGGTAGTTTTCGATTTATAAGCCCTTAAAAGTCGTGTCTTGATTAGAATACCACACACGACCTTATGGTTTTGGTCAAATTAGATCGAGTCAAAACCATTTAGACTTAAAATTAAACGTAGAACACATTTCTAATTGGAACCTATCTTCTAATCCTAATGGTTCTCGAGATAAAATTTGAATGACCTAGAAGACCTGATTCAAGGTCATTGAAATTTTCATTGTCATTTGTCCCCCTGCGCCCTCTATGTAACCTGCAAATTTCAAATTCTTACATAAAACACATTTTGAGTAATTGGCTCTGTATCGTTTTTTAGTTAACACCCTGTATTATTCCTATACACTCTTTTATATCCTTATTTGTGAGAGCTGCCATTTTATTACAGGTCTGATTTCAAATAGTGCACGCGACGTCTCGAGCTGATGAGCACGTCCAGGCACCCTTGCCTGTACTATTTTAAATTAGGCCTGTAAGGAAATGGCCGACTTCGTAAAAGAGTGTATAGGGAGCTCCGAAAGATCCTTAATAAATGCTCTTCCTCTTTTTATCCCCCACCGACAGAAGTCACAGAATTTTACTCGGGTCAAAAAAAAAGGAAACGACTACCGCCATCTAGTCGTTTTCAATATCACTTCTGAATTTTGAAAAAAAAATAGCAGACGGTTCTATCTCAGTTTATTTTTTATTATTATTTTCCCGCGACCATACGTTTTATGATGGTTTTTTAGCATTCGATTATATTTTTATTGGGAAAATGAAAAAAAACAAAATTCAGCAGTAAACAGCATATTAGTGGAGTGTTTTTATTATACCATTCCCTTGACCCTAAATCATCATCATCATCTACAAAATAAAATCAATATTACAATAGAGAAATTCTCATCCCCGTTTGACCCTAGTTTCCGTTAGTTCTTCGCCAGAGCGCACATTTAACAATCACCCGAAGCAAATATTCGGAAACGAGGTGTCCCTGTGTTAATTAGTCCATGTCTCAGACAACTCGGCTTTGCATTAAGTCCGCGGAAGGTGCTGCCACCTAGAAGCGCTTTTAGAAGCATTTTTTTTAAATTTTTTTATATTTTTTGATAGAGCCGCCACTTGCTTTAATACTCAAGTTAAAAAGACTAACCTTTTTATTTCTTGGCTTTGCCATATTTACAATACCTGGTATCTCAAAAAATTGATAATGGGTAAAAAACTAAGGCACCTAAGTTCCAAAATGCGATATTTGCCTTTTTGGCGATTTTCGAAAAAGAATTTCCGCTTTAATTTTCTGCTAAATTTATTACATTCAAAGTTATTGTTTTATTACCCTTTTGCAAAGCATAGCGTTATACTTTTTTTTAATCTTTAATTTTTTACTCAATTTCAATGTTTTGAAAATAATGAGTAATTTCCCAAAAATTTACAATGCATCCTAATACAATACGCGAATCAATAAAACGGTTTCTTTTAGTTTTCCCGCCTACTGGTCTAAATATTTTCGGTTGGTCAGTTACCATATTTGCCTGGCTAGTCAAAGGAGCCAATTACAATAGTCTTAGTCGATAGCTACGCCGCAAAATTTTCGTTTTGAAAACGAAAACACTTGAGAGAGTTGGCTGTTTTCGGTCTATCGAAATCTGGCAGCCTTGCCTGCCATCCGGCCTGTATCTCCATACCGAAAATGGCCGACGATTACGCCGCCGAAACTATTTTACTAAACTGATCGGCGGTGTTTTTGACCGTTATTTGGAATTATCGACTAAGACCATTCATACCAAAGCCAAACCAAGTGAACATGTTCAACATTAACTTTAAGACCGTATTTAATTTTTCAAAATGACAAAATGCCATGACGGCGAGCAAAAAAAATGTATTAGGCTAAAGGGCTTGTTTTCAGTAAGGCAAAAACGCCTTTGCGCCGACGCAAAAAACAAACCGTTAGGCCTAAATGCTACTTTTTACTATAGCCAAAACGCCGCGATGGTGAGCGTTAGATTTAAAAGTTACATTTCAGCCTAAAGGCTAGTTTTCACTAGGGCAAAAATTCCATGACGGTGACCGTCGGCGCAAAAAAATTACCATTAGGCATAATAAAAGTTTTCTCTGCCGACGCCCAGTTTCTTGGCGTTTATAGTCTAGTGGAAGGGGCAAAAAAACGTGATGGTCGACGCAAAAACCCTCGTTAGGCCTAAAACAATTTTTCTGTACCGGCGCTCAGTATATTGGCGTTTTTAGCGTACTGCAAGGAGCAAAGATTCGATAACGGTGACGGTCGACGCAAAAACCCTCGTTAGGCCTAAAATAATTTTTCTGTGCCGGCGCCCAGTATCTTGGCGTTTTTAGCGTACTGCAAGGGGCAAGGATTCGATAACGGTGAGTCGGTGACGGTCGACGCAAAAACCCTCGTTAGGCCTAAAACAATTTTTCTGTGCCGGCGCTCAGTTTCTTGGTGTTTTTGCTATAGTGAAAACCAGCCTTTAGGTCTAACGGGGTTTTTTTTTGCGTCGATGATCGCCGTCGTCGAGTTTTTGTATTAATGAAAACCAGCCTTTATGCCTAATACCAAAAGTAGCATAAGATCTTATGCTACTTTTGCTAATACTCACTTTCCACTACCCCGCGATTTACGCGTCTATTTACGAGTTAATTGGTGAAACGCCTATAGGCAAACCAACACCAGGTAAAAAGATGAGAGAGACTGCAAATCCTACTAAAAGTATACCTGAAAATACTCCTCGTACGCCGTGCCTTTCCTGATCAAGGGACGAATAGACGGAGAATTAATAACATCTTGAACGCTATCTATTCGTATATCGACGGAGACGGTGTACTTGGCCTTCATAGTGCCGCTAACGAGCGAAGTAAGGACGATAATGGACAGCCACCAAGTAGAAGCCACCAATTTGGAAGGAGTGGAACTCAAGGACAAAGAAGTCCCTTCTTCCATATGCCGGAAAAGAAAGAACAAAGTTTTTCAAAGTAATTGGAATATTTAAGGAAGCCGAGCGAGCATAGGCGCATACCTTCGGAGAAAAAGGCTGCGAAGAAGGACCAAGCGCATTTGGAAACGCTCGGGGGTCGTGGTTGCTGATGTCCTCCTCTTTCAGGCGCCGTTCTCAACAAGCAGACGTATTCGCTGTACTTGGTAATTACCGAGATCGCCCAGAGCAACAGCACGAAGACGAAAAAGACCTTCGTGATTTGGTAGAAAATAGGAAGAAGAGGTTATGGAATTTCATGGCACAAGTTAGAGCAAACAGACAAATATTTCACATGCAATAAGACAAATTTGGATTATATTATACCAAAAGTAAATAAAAGGAAAGTCTTGAACTAAACGCGTGACTGAAAGAGCAAATGGGATTCCCGCAAACTCGAGTCTTTTTCTTAAAACAATTGCGCCCTCTAGAGGATATTGGGGTACAAATTTTAGGTCTATCTGATAATGCCAAAAAGGCAATTATTGTAGTTTCATTAGATTTAATCAGAGTTAAATATTTTGTCTATTCAGTGAATTCAGTCTCACGTGACACGACGGTATCCATGCTTTTTCGCATAGAGGAAAAAACCCACACAAAATGGCGGCCATAGCCAAAGCAACAAGGTGAAATTACTGTATATTAATAGCTGTTTAAAAAATTGTAGAACGTATCTTTGTAGACCCTCACAAGTTTAGTTTTGTCTTTTGGGACGTAACCTTTAAATCGTTCTTTACGGAATACCCAATGATTAAGAGGCAATATGGGAACCCTCAAACTGGAAACGAGCTACTTATTATCGCTCGACTATCTGGGAATTATCTCATGGCCATAGAAACTTGGACGTAAACATTTGCTTGAATATATATTTCGGTTATTTCCAAGAATCAATCTTAAAAGCCCAATGAATACACTACGTTAACAAAAGTCAGACTTCTAAATCTCAATAAGTGGCTTCGTTAGCCTGAGTCTGAAAAATTAATAGACCAATCCTAGAATTTAGAAGCATTATATAAATTTCCTTCAATACATATTCAACCCTTTAAATCAGATTCTCTATGGCTAAAACTTTCTATTAATATTCCTCCCCTTAAAAGACTATCTTATTGGTCTGGTTTCCTAAAACGTACGTCTTGAATCATACGCCAGTGACGTGTAAAATAAGACCGCATCCGTTTTCCTTCCCCCCTTCCATGACGTGCCTTGAGGTTTTAGGGGAGGAGCATGCTTGCTCACAATCTGGTGGAGGGGAGGAGTTGATTTGATTGGCGTTTTAGGGGAGGAGCATGCTTGCTCACAATCTGGTGGAGGGGAGGAGCCGATTTGATTGACGTTTTAGGGGAGGAACATGCTTGCTCACAATCTGGTGGAGGGGAGGAGCCGATTTGATTGACGTTTTAGGGGAGGAACATTTTTGCTCACAATCTGGTGGAGGGGAGGAGTTGATTTGATTGACGTTTTAGGGGAGGAGCATGCTTGCTCACAATCTGGTGGAGGGGAGGAGCCGATTTGATTGACGTTTTAGGGGAGGAGCATGCTTGCTCACCATTTGGTGGAGGGGAGGAGCCGATTTGATTGACTTTTTAGGGGAGGAGCATGCTTGCTCACAATCTGGTGGAGGGGAGGAGCCGATTTGATTGACGTTTTAGGGGAGGAACATGCTTGCTCACAATCTGGTGGAGGGGAGGAGCCGATTTGATTGACGTTTTAGGGGAGGAACATTTTTGCTCACAATCTGGTGGAGGGGAGGAGTTGATTTGATTGACGTTTTAGGGGAGGAGCATGCTTGCTCACAATCTGGTGGAGGGGAGGAGCCGATTTGATTGACGTTTTAGGGGAGGAGCATGCTTGCTCACCATTTGGTGGAGGGGAGGAGCCGATTTGATTGAAGTTTTAGGGGAGGAACATTTTTGCTCACAATCTGGTGGAGGGGAGGAGCCGATTTGATTGAAGTTTTAGGGGAGGAACATTTTTGCTCACAATCTGGTGGAGGGGAGGAGCCGATTTGATTGCCATTTTAGGGGAGGAGCATACTAGCTGACAATCTGGTGGATGGGGAGGAGCCGATTTGATTGCCGTTTTAGGGGAGGAGCATGCTTGCTCACAATCTGGTGGAGGGGAGGAGTTGATTTGATTGACGTTTTAGGAGATGAGCATACATTATATTCTTCAAAATATCTTAGGGCAACTATTGAATTTTTCATAAGACCAATGTGTCCATGAATATAGAAGTACGTACATAGATTGCCTAACTACGTGGCTGTCGTAGAGGCAGGTCTAAGTGTAGCTATTTAATGCCACTCTCCAATTGGTGAAAGAACAGCCAAGGATGACTCAGTCCAGATGGGTGATCATCGGCTCTGCAAGACTGAATCGTCATTGGCTATTTTTCGGCCAATTGAAAAGCCGCTCTTTTCGTGCACTCTTCCGTTTGACGGTTTTGTAACGTGTCTTCCGCCGTCGGTTGCTGTAGGGCGTTATCTATAGTTGGTTACCATGATAATTAAGAAGCCAATGTTTTTGGAGACCACGCACGAGGCAGTGATTTTGAATCTAGGGTACGACCGTTCGAGGTCTTAATTATCTTTGATATTAGACATATTTGTAAACCTATCCATGATTTCCAAGAATTTTCAAATTATGCAAAATTGCTATTTTGAAGCGCTTGAGTGCTTCTGTCAAAGAAAATATTGCAAAATTTTCTAAAAAGACTTAAGTAATTTACTAGATTGAATAATGCATGCCTGTGAAATCCTCCCAGGCGTATATAATGACGTATGTTTTATATATGCAAATTCAGGGGAAAATATTTTTTTATAAGGTGAAATTTTTTTACCTCGAGTGTGAAGGGGAACAGTTGGGCGAAGGAATCGATGCCCTTCTTGGAGGGTTTTCCGGACAAGATCCCGACCCTTACGTAGTATATTTCGGCGCTGAACGAGAATTTCTTCAGTCGATCTTCCGTTATCAGATAAGGCAGTAGAATCAAGTCGGCCTCCTGATTGTATGAAAAATAACGGCCGTTTTCAAAAGCAATTTAAACTGACTTAAAAATATATACATCGTAACATTTAGGAACAACAAACACAAGGAGAACGCAGCTAGCCTCTAAACACGCTAACGCAGGTTTGTGTACAAATTTCATTGGACGAGCCTTTACGCTGAACGTTTTACAGAAAGGCGAAGAAAATTTCCGAATTTTCCCCTTCCGACGGCAGCAGGCGCTAAAGCGTCTAAACAATGAAAAATGTACACAAGAAAATGCACGATTTTTGACGGGTTGCGCTCTGCTTGTGTGGGGTGCTGTGTTTGTTGCTCCTAGGTAAAATTGTGTTAAACATTGTCTAAAGGCGGAGTTCTCAAATATCCAATTTAAAAGATCGTTTTTTGAAGGTCGCGATGATCATTTTCAAGGTCGAGATTGCCAAGCATATTATATTACTTTTTTATTATAACTTTGTAGGTATGTTTTTAAGAGCAGTAGCTGCGGATGGAAAATATTTGAAGGGGCACAAAAGTACTATTGGGTTTTATACACTTTACCGCACTTAATGGTAAACCGCGCCGGTGAAGTTACAGTGCATCAAAAACCAAAATATCAACTAAGAAATATTGACTATCATCTATTTCTTTAATGGTGTATCCTTTTTCAGACAAAAAATAACTAAAATTAATTTGTTAGTATTGTCCAAACATGTACTAAGATTGTATCCTCGGGTAACCTACTTCATCACTTAGTAAATAAAATCGATTCAATTGCTTTGTTCAAACATTTTTTAATATGTTTTTCCAAAAATGGAAAGTATTTGGAAGTTTGTAGACTGGAATGTGATTGGTGTAATTTTGAGAGGTACAAGCTAGACTCGGTAATCGTTCACATGTTCTACGAAAGATGATATTTATTTTGTTAACCGGCGAACAATATTTTATTTATGTATGTGAATTTACATTAATAAAGGTACACAAGATTAATATTTCACATTAACTTTCGTGCAATTAAAATGATGTGTACGAAAATTATGAGATTTCATTAAATATTTCGAGTTAAGCCAATTATACCGGCAGAACTTGAAAGGGGATATTTGCGGTATCAGATTCAGAAGTTTATATTCCCAAGTTTCTGTGTCAATTTGCCTACCAAAGTTCGTCGTTAAAGTTAGTCATTCAAGTCATTAAAGCGCGGATTAAGGGCGTTTATTAATTAATGCTTAATGATTTTCCATTTACACGCTCTATCTCGTTTTACTGGTTCACCGGATATGAAGTATCAGGATGCTAGCTCTTGGATCAGTCCGTGCTTCCCCGAAATACGCAGATGTATTGAAAACTCCCACGTGAAGTGGAGAAAAGAGCTCGATAAGCACTTCAGTTTCGCTTTATACAGCAGAAAGGAAAAAGTTAAGGTCGAGGCTTGCTATAACATCGACACGCCCGCTTTGCGGTTTGTCAGTCGAAGATATAAGGAATTAAAACGATTTCTAGTTAGTGAAGAATTTTAAACTTTATTACTATTTGAGCTGTATATATTGTAATTAGCTTTATTATTAGTCCTATTCATCCGTTTGTTTTATTTCATTTTTCTAAATTTCTATAATTTGTGTCCAAACTTATTCTATATAAATTATTGTATTTAATAAGTTTTTCGATGGCAATATATTTCATTATGTCACTCGTGAATCCATATTTATGGTTTCCTCCCCGTTATAAAAGGGAAAAGTTTCGCTCCTCTATTTTCGCTCTTTTTTGAGCGTGAAAATTTTCGCTCCTCTCTTTTCGCTCTTTATTGAGCGGGAATATTTTCGCTCCTATCTTTTCGCTCTTTTTTGTGCGGGAAAATTTTCGCTCCTATCTTTTCGCTCTTTTTTGTGCGGGAAAATTTTCGCTCCTCTATGTTCGTTCTATTTTGAGCGGGGAAATTTTTTCTCCTCTATTTTCGCTTTTTTTTTAGCGGGAAATCTATCGCTCCTCAATTTTTGCTCCTATCTTTTCGCTCTTTTTTGAGCGGGAAAATTTTTGTTTGTCTCTTTTCCTTTTTGCGCTCTTTTTAAAAGATATTTTACCGCTCTATTTCGCACAAAATGAGAGGAGCACGCCCATCGCTGTTTTAATTTAAACTAGTATTTGCGCTTTTTAATACGCATGTTGCTAGATAAAGAATAACCTACCATAACTCGAGTTATTGAGCCGGATCCGGAGAATTGTAATATTCAACATTTTTATTTAAACCACATTCTAAATATTATGCGCCGTGTCACATAATCTTGACAGAAATTACAGTATTTTCCACCTCTCATTCAAACGAAGGCTTACGGTATTCTTCAAATACACGTTTCGTTGAAGCACGGGCTTATCCAACGGAAAATACAGTAGGTATTTCCGACTCGCTTCAAAGCCCAAGAATAAATTAAATTAAACTGAGAATAAGCAACTATAGCCACTGCAGAGAGGAGCAACAAACACAACACCGCACACAAGGAGAACGCAACCCGTCCCAAGTCGTGCATTTTCTTGTGTACAGTTTTCATTGGTTAGACGCTTTAGCGCCTGCTGCCGCCGGAAGGGGAAAATTAAGAAATTGTCTTCCCCCTTTCAGTAAAAGGTGCAGCGTAAAGACTCGTCCAATGAAATTTGTACACAACACTGCGCTAGCGTGTTTAAAAGCTAGCTGCGTTCTCCTTGTGTTTGTTGCTCCTAGCTGCCACTACGAGGCGTACGGTGTTTCTTTCCCCCTTAACTGTCTTTCCCCTTTATCTATAAAAGATAAGAGGCGTGGTTTTTGTTCGGTATATCACGAGGGGAAGGGGGCGCTTCCACCATTTTCTCAGTGAACGTTAATTCATTCTTGAGAAAACGAACATACAAATTATCCGGTAATTTTACTTTTTGTCGTAATCTTCTTTTAGTAGAGGTCTAAAAAACCTAGAAAAAGCGTACGTTTTGGTCCTTAACAATAGTGCGCCCGGTTATAAAGTATTTCTCACGTAAGGACATAGCGATAATGGACGGAAAATCGGGATAAAATACGCGGAAAAGGCTCATTTTATATTTCACCAAAAATATATTCAAGTTAACAGAGAATATGTAGGCAGCACCCTATTCGCCCCGTGATACACCAGAAGTAAAAGCATGCCCTTCGCCTTTCCTGGTGTAATCTTTCCCCCTTCCTCCTGGTAAGGGGGGAAGACACTCCGTATCGAAAGCAGGCTCTCTCCGAGTAGGTGGAGTCTATCTTGCGGGAATCATGAAAACAAGGTAATGCCATCGGCTGTATATTCTCCGTTAACCCAGCACACAAACACCGCGGTCTCTTTTTATCTTTCGGGTTCAAAAGAAGAGTGTTTATTCGCGTCCCCGGGGCATTCGAAATGACGCTTTTTTATCGTAGTTCAAGCGACCATTGTGCCTATGTAAATTTACCTAATAAAAAGGGCTGGAAAATCCGAATCTAGCGTGCTTCATTTAACTTTGAAAATATACCGAACAAAAGTGTCCGGAAGAAAATGATTTAAGACGAAGGGGTGAATATAAAGAAAAAGAAAAGAAACTTAAAGAAAACGTTTCCTAGGGACGATCCATGAAGAAAATATACTTAACGTCTTTGGCCAGTAAGTTTGTAAGACTCGTCCATGAAACTCCCTTTCCTAGAGTTTGATTTTGGGTTTGTAAGAACGAAAATCTATGGATAAATATAAAATAAAAGTTTGTTGAGTAAGAACTAGCTTTTTAAAAGTACTTAAACTACTTTAACCGTAAATATAGATTTAAATCTCCGAAGATACCTCCAAGGTTTACATTTCCCAACTTTTTTATACTTATTTGAATTTGGGAAGTAGTTTAAGGTAATTTTTTTATTTCTAAGATCGTAGATAAAAGAAGTTTATAATATATTTATCTAGTCGCGGCAGATGTCAACCGGCATTCATTTCGTGGCGAACCGCGGAAGCACACATGAATGAACTTAATTTACTAAAGATATTTACTTATTTATAAAATTTTGGTAATTTGATCAAAAGAAGTAGTATTTGATCGAAATATTATTATTATAAAATGTTTTTGATCATACTGTGTTCCGTATTTGATCACATAATATGAAATAATTTAACGTGATCAAATAAAATTTATCAAAGTTTGAAAAACGTTTATTTGATCAAATCCCATTTGATCAGAATTTGATAATCGTTTTCTTGATCAAATAACATTTGATCAGAATTTGATAAACATTTTCTTCCTCCAAAAACATTTGATCAGAATTTGATAAACATTTTCTTCCTCCAAAAACATTTGATCAGAATTTGATAAACATTTTCTTCCTCCAAAAACATTTGATCAGAATTTGATTAATTTTTATTTGATGAAATACCATTTTATCGGAATTTGCTAATGTTTTACTTGCTAAAATAACACATCAGAATTTTGTTAAATATTATTTTATCGAAATATAATTTAATTAAATATTTTTATCAAACTTTGATCAAATCTAGCAGTTTAGATTTTATAAAATTTTTATAAAAATATTTTACCTAATTTTGTGAAAAAAATATTTGACCTAATTTTGAAAACAATTTGATCAAATTTTGATAAAAATATTTCTTAAGTGTATAAATACGATGTTTGATTATATAAAGTATTTCACCTAGTACTACATGTTTAAGGGGAAAGACTACAGTGGCCATTGTCTACTTTCGCGCTATTTCAAACTGAACTTTTTTAAATTTTGTATTTTAACTTATAAAATTAATATTTAAGTGTAGAACAGCCTCTTGTTTAGTGACCAAAATAATTTGGACAATTTTAAATTTAAAAGTAATTAAGTTATTACGTTTTAATTCGGACCCCGGAGCTAAACAAGTTGGGCAAGCGCCCAAACTATCCTTTAGTTAGGACATAATACATCGTTAACTATTAATATTATAATTATCAAAATTATTTTAAGCACTAGATGAAGATTCAGCTTAATAAGAAAAATATAATTCAATTATGTAATTGTTAAAACAGAAACGTTCAGCTTGAACGAAAAAGAGGCTTTTACTGTATTCTTCCCCCTTAAAGCTAATAATATTAGAATTTTAAAGCGATGAATATCTCAGTTGCAAGAGTGAACTTAAATATTTCAGGTAGTACGAAATACCGAAAAAAGGGATTAACGGAAACTTTCGAAAAATAACTTTTGACAGATTAATATTAATAATTTAATACTTAATTTTCGCCGACTTTGCCACGTAGACCAGAAAATCAACCAAAGCTCCTCCATAATGCAAGATCCCGTTCACATTTTTCACAGTAACCCAAGGAAAATACTGCGTAATCGAAAATAGTGAGATTTTTAAATGAAAAGTATAACAACGGAAACTTACATCGAGCGTGAATACCCTCAAAGACATGACTGCATTGAGAAAGAAAATGACCAGAAATAAATTATTCCAATTATAATTTTATCAATAACGAATAGTAAGCCCAATAAAACCGCTCACTTATGAAAAGCGACCTTTAAGTGACATAGTGCGCATAGTCATTATAATGTTTTTGACCAGCATTTAACGATCGGAAGGAATATTTTCAAGACAGAACAATTTCCTTATTCTTCATTTTTAATTTATTGCTAAAGCAAGCGCTGGTCGTTTCACACGCTTCCAAATAAACAGAGCACCAACGGAACACAAACGACCAGTTTCCACCGCCGCAAAATTGTTAGAAACACAATATCGCGTGGTAAACCTTTACTAATAAATTTTTCATGTACCTCAACGTACGGAATTAATAACAAACGGGAGGGGCTGAGGGCAAAAACAAGCTCTTTGATCAACCGAAACCGCTTTAGCATGAGAAATTTCAGGTAAATTATCACGTTTTTCTCAAATATAATAATAGTTTCTCATTATCGTAATGAAAACGCCAGCTGTAATCAAATTTACTTCTTTTAATGAATAGAAACTGCGGAAGTGGCTTATGGATTTCCGCTGAAGTATGCGTATGGACTATGGAACGAATATAACCTCCCATTTCACGCGTGTACCAGTACACCGTTATGATAACCATTAATTTACGTCATTTGCGATGATATAAAGGTGTCATGGGAACTAATACGTTTTCAGTGTGGTTATTAATTTATTTACCGGTAGATATCGGTTTCAATAAAAAACTAACGCCACGAAAAGCTTATCAAAAATGTATTTGGTCAGAGCAGTACGAAAATTACTTTTATTGATTTAAATAACACCCTATATAGCCGAATCTAAGAGCTTGTGGCAACAGGTTAAGGTTATTTAACCAAATTTATTTTTTATTGACGCTATTAATGCAAATATTGCCTTCGCTATAGTATACACTATAGCGTTGCTCGAAAAATAAATGGGGGCAAATTTACTATCGGTCACTGCTCTTGGAAAGTTAAACTTTAAATATAAAATTTATATTCAACCTCATTGGACTCACCCTACTGGAAAAAAAGGATGAAAGACTTTAAAAGCCAGGGCCACACTTATCCCTAAAATCGCTTCGTTTTAAATAACTAGTTTAGAAAATCAGCGTGAAAAATCGCTTCGTGTGTTGGTTCGGGAAGTAACTCGTCCAAGTCGGTTCACTTTGCTCGTATTTTCATAAATAATGGGGATAAAATTCTAAATAATATCAAATAATATTACTATATGTATAGTAAACATGATTAACTAATTGTTTTGGGATATATTTTAGTATTTTAAAAATCCTGATCGTAATTTGAAATGACGTTAAGCCTTTGCTATAAGCGAACCGGGGTGAAGCGATTTCGCACGTGTGAACCAAGAATTATAGTCGGCGGTCAAAACTGGCATACAAACCGACCTAAACTGGGTTTTAGGCTCTAATGTGAACGTGGCTTTAGAATAGCTTTCAAAATGACAAGGCGGGGAAGTAAAATTGCTCGTATTTTCAAAAATAATGGGAATAAAATTCAAAATAATGTCAAAAAATATTACCATATGTATAGTAAACGTGATTAACTAATTGTTTTGGGATGCATTTGATAATTTTTAAAATCATGATCGTAATTTGAAATGACGTTAAGCCTTTGCTATAAGCGAACCGGGGTGAAGCGATTTCGCACGTGTGAACCAAGAATTATAGTCGGCGGTCAAAACTGGCATTCAAATCGACCTAAACTAGGTTTTAAACACTAGTGTGACCGTGGCTAAACTGAAGTCTTTCTTGATACGCAAAATAGTTGAGCAGCTTTCAAAAGATTTTGCATTTTTAATCTCTTCGAGAGAAGTAATATATCTCTATATACTGCTAAACCTTATTTGCTTCAGAGGTTGATTTTCCGAAATTATTTTTTGGGCTAAAACATAGGGCGGGCGAAATTTATCATAAGATTTCGTCTAAATGATTTATTAATTAGTGCGCAGTGTAATTTTAACATTTTTGGTGTTAATCACGTATACAGTTTACCTTTTAGTCATCCCTTAATTTCACTTAAAGCAGAAGGAAATCTCATGGTTTGTTTGGTTATAGACGAATGAAAAAACCATTCAAATATTGCAACCGTCGAAAACTGGGTCTAGAGAAAATCTTACAGGGAAGGAACACCGTGATTGGTTTGCTTTAGATCGTAGTACACGCATGCGCATTTACCATTTTTATGTTTATATTTTATTCAACATGGCTGCCCTTCAAAACATATTTACGAAAGGATCTTAGGCATTTGATGATTTGATCTCTTATATTTGTTTGTAAACTTCAATGGATTATCGATAATTATTTTCAATAATCTGAAACAGAAAACTATGATGAATCAAAATAAATCAGTTATAAGGTAATAATAGCTTTATTTTGGTTAACGTATAAGGCTGACGAACTTTCAAAAATCGAATTTTGAACGGGAAAACCTTGAAAATATTTTGTTTGGCCATAGGTGGCACTAGGGAAGAGGACTGGTGAGCTTGTTTATTTTTTTTAACCGTCTATTGAATAGTTCTTTCCCTGAAAATGAACACTCGTCTGACATGAAGCGTAGATTCAGTAAAATGGGATTTCATCAGGCATAATAAGAAACCAGTTAGAAAAGTCATATAGACGTTCCATATCATTATCGTCATGTAGTTTGAAAATGGGTCACTAGAATTGTATAGAAGTTGTGACGGTGGACGGTTCCTCAGACCCTTGATAAAGCCAGGTCGTCCATGACGCTATTTATGAACGAGGGTATGCAATAGTGTTTGAAACTTATTCTCAGATAACATCCAGTTATCTGAACCGAGGAAATAATTGCGATATATCAGAAATCAGATTATTTGCATGGACGCTCAGATTTTATCAAATCAGTTAGTAAGGGCCAAAATTTAAACCAGATAGTTAAATCCCAAACTAATTGGAATTAATTGTAAACCGAAAGTTTTTTAATATACTAAACGTATAAGTCATCTAATTGAATTATGGAAAATTTGTTCAGATTGGTTACTTGAGTTCAGATTTCAGGGTAAGGGGAACAAAACCACCTGTGATCTGGCTAAGTGACTATCTTGAGATATCAAAAACAATTAGGGTTTCCATGTATATGAATACTCAACGGAATCAAGGATTGGCATTTACAGTGAGGATGAAGTTTCGCCGATAACGGTGTTATAGGTTTTAAGTCATAATATCGGATACTAAACAAGTGGCCAACTCTTCTAGCTAATAATTCTACCATTGGACCGCGATGGTAATACATAGTTTGCACAGAAGGGAGGGGCCTATGGTATCCATGGAAATCGGGAGGGGGGTCAAAAACTCAAAACATTTCGCCTATAGCTACTAAATGGGTATCAATTTTGTTGGTTATCTCATTGAAGCGACAAAACTGACGAAAATTAGATTTATACGCTTGAAAGTTTTTAAAATAATATCGTTATGGGCCTTAAGCGAAACCAGATAAGATATTAAACCAGGCTTATTTAAGTAAATAGCAAATGACGACAGGAATATCTACGAAAAGAGGTTGGCCAAGTTGATCAAATTAGGCCTTTGTGGTGATCCCTTGTACATTACAATTACCTTCGGGCTTCGGTATCGAATGAAAGGACCATATTTGGTCTCTCTTTCTAATTGAACTAATCGAACAATTTTTAACAAGGCAGGTAACCATTTTTAACGAGAAACTAAATTCTTAATCATTTGAAAATAATTAAAATCCGCAAACAGACGATTGAAACTGTTAACCCTCGCGTATTAGTAAGAAATCTACACCAGCAAAATGGCGTTATTGTACGGTTCATTCTTGCTCAAATTATAAATATTACATATTTATTCTTGGTGCATATATCTATACTTGGAACTGCGTTATTGATGACGTAGGGATGCAAACTATGTATAAATATAAACGATCATAGAATTAATTAACGGTTTTTAATGTAGACACTTAAATAATAAATGAAACTGACATTTTTGCGAATCAATATGATATGAACAAAACATGTTTTGTAAGGAATGAGCTGTATTGTAAACAAAAGTTGGAACAGGTATATGGTACAGATCCGACCTTTATGGGCAATGCCCCGTAAAAAGCAATGGCCTCCTAGTGCAAAGTGGTTTTTTCATGACCTCGTATCTTATTTAAAAATATACCATTTTCCACCGAACCAAATTTATTTTATGTTTTCGAGTAAGCTCAATTACTTTCTCATTGAAAATGATTTTCTAGCCCCTTCCGTTGACAAAATAATTTTTTTTAAATCGTTAAAAGTTTTTCATATCTACCGAATAAGGATACAATTAAAGTTTCAAAATTCCAGCTAAACACTTTTTAAGATCAAATCAATTTCAAACACCCTGAATACCTAAGGTAACCTTCATGAAGAGTTTATATTTCCATTTATAGCAATATTGTATTAGCTAATAGGTGCTTAAACAAAACATCTTGAAGGAAATCACCAAGAAGTAATACTTCCGAGAGCCAGGACCCACGAGTTACTGTTGATATATTGGAAACTTATAACCTGTACGGTATGCAACAAGTTTTTCCATTTAACCTGGTTTTTTTTTGACATATTAAGCCTAAGCAAAAACGCTATGTTCTATTTACAGGTGAAAAGTTTCCATTATTTCAACGAGCACTATACAAACAGTAACTTGCTGGTCCTAGCTCTCCGAAATATTACTCCTTGGTGATTTTCTTGAAGATGTTTTATTTAAGCGCCTGTTGGAAAAAGAATGTTTTCAAAAGTGGTAGTCATTTTCTAGCTCACGATCACCAGTGGCGTAGACAAGGGGGGTTTCCGGGTCCAAACGCCACCCTTGGGCCTACCTTCAACTGTACTAAGTTTCCACCCCTTCTCGAACCAGCTCTTAACATTCACATACTTCGAATTTCTAGCTACACTACTGACGATCACACTGAGTAAGTGAAGCTCCCATTAATTCTCACTCGTGAGATTCTAGAAAAAAATAAACCTGACTATGACTAGTGTTGTATAACGCCATCTTCATTTAAAAATATAAGATTTCTATTAAATACAGAATCAATTTTGAAATCTCTTGATTTCTAGGAAAAGTCCCCTTTACCCTTAGACCAGATTTTCTGACAAAACTAATCGCGGTAACGAACCAATTTCTTATTATTACTGTGTCTCCCGTTTGATTCCCTGTGAAACCTTTGAGAAACGCTAGTTTATTTTTTCATTTAACGTGAAAATGACAAGAAACAAGTTGGGAAGCCAAATTATACCTCTCCTCGGAAGAATGATCCCTAGTGGTATTAATTTCTCGACACGACCCCCAAAAATATCTCAGAGTTATTTACGAAAAACGTATTCTCGGTTCAAACCCTGCCCGGTATAAAATTTTAATTTTAATTTAAATAATTGAGACGAAACAATCGAGTTTAATTTATTCAGAATATTATAAATTAAGTAGTTACAACAGCGAGTTAGACTTACTAAAACAATGCACAATTGAATTTAACCCTTTTTACAGTACATGTTTATCAGTTGAATATAATACTAAGCAAATTTTAATGAAAGAAATATCTACAGATGGTAATTGTATTTTTCTCGCTTACGAAATACTTGCCGCATCTTTAACGCTCATTTTATTTCAACACTCGTAGACTTCCAGTTGACGTTGTGACACATACCGCATGGAAAAGACCAATGCCGTCCAATTTCCAATATCATATAATGACTCGCACACCCAGGAAATCATTGACTGCGTTAGAAATCGTAGATATCCAAATATCCACACCAAATATATTTACAAGAAGCAAAACCTTACCATCAACAAAGCACAGAGAGCCACTTGACTAACCGCCAGCTCTTAAAGCAATAAACGTTAAATTATCGTCTTTGAATTAACACAACTATATATAGGTCGTTAATAATACCCGTAAATAAATAACAAAAAACTAACACAGGGTCTACCCTTTAACTCTCTTATCTCGGCTGACTGCGCTAAAACAAGATTTAACCTTTAAAATTTCATTCGTAAAAAAACCAGATTAGGCCTTCATAAATTCATTAATAAAAAAAGACTTTATTACCTATTATGCTTACGATGTGTGTCTTAATTTCAGTGGTGGTTCTGTGGTAGAGCGCTCGACTGCCAAGCCGAATGGTCTGGGTTCGAAACCTGGGTGGCGCATTTGTTTTTAATCAATAGAGAAACGCTAAATTAGAATTTCTTCGATGCAATAATTTCAATTTCAGTTCTATTTCAATTAAACCAAAATTTCGTACTCTATTAAATACGCTTCCGATAAAGCTGAAGGTCTAATTTTCAATAAGTCGTAACAAGTGTTGGTGGTTCTGTGGTAGAACGTCCGCCTGTCAAGCAGGAGGTCTCGGGTTCAAATCCCGCCCTATGCGATCGCAATTTGATACTAAGACAAATACCGTGTACAACTGGTGGAAACCCTGCCATTGGACGTTTAGAGGTAGCATTGCACTCGGTTCGTCCCAAAGTCATTAAGAAGAAGTTGGAGAGAAAACACAACAGACTCAACATGCACAACCATCAGAACACAAACACAACAAATTCAACACTCACAACCTACGCGTAAACATTACAAAAACGTAATCCACCAAACCGTCACGACGGTGAGCGAAAAAACACCATCCAAACCAAACCGCAAATGCATCCGTTAACGCTCACCGTCACACGGTGGTTTTGCCAACCCTTCGAGAAACTGCGTACGCAGTGATTACACCGTTCTACTAACGTTTTTAACAAAAAGACTGAGGTACTGAACTTATCTTTTATACGTGCATTTTCATTATATTTTCGTTTTATTTTTATTATATTTTCATTATATTTTCGTTTTATTTTCGTTTTATTTTTATTATATTTTCGTTATATTTTCGTTTTATTTTCGTTATATTTTCATTATATTTTCATTATATTTTCGTTTTTTATCATATTTTTATTATATTTTCGTTATATTTTCATTATATTATCATCTTATTTTCATTTTATTTTCGTTTAATTTTCATTGTTTTCGTTATATTTTCGTTTTATTTTCATTATATTTGTATCATATTTTTATCATATTTTCGTTATATTTTCGTTTTATTTTCATTATATTTTCGTTATATTTTCGTTTTATTTTCGTTATATTTTCATTATATTTCATTATATTTTCGTTTTATTTTCGTTTTATTTTTATTATATTTCCATTCTATTTTCTTTTTATTTTCGTTATATTTTCATTGTATATATTCATCCTTTAACTGTATCGTTAAAGTGTTGGTTGCACGAAATTTTAGCTATGGCTAATTAATGATTCATTAGAAAGAGCAAAAATTTTATAGCAAGAACAAAAATTTCATCAAAATCGGTTAAGTGGTTTTTTGAATTATTATAAAATGAAGTCGAAATGGTGGAAATCGAGTTTTTCGGCGAATTTCCAGACTTCTAAAATTCTTCTCGGCACCCATGACGTCAGAAAATGCGAAGCGTATCATTGGCTAATTGTCTGTAATACATTTCTTTACACCTGGGATTAAAAGCAGGTTCATTTAACACCCAGGAAAAAGTCCTACGCAGTAGTAATTGAAATAGGCATACACAAGCCTACGTAGTAGGAAACCGAAGGCTCCTCGTAAATTTTTATGTTAAACGTCGGGTCGCGCGCGCGTAAAAAAATATTTTTTATTTCGATAATAAGCCTAATATTATGATTAAAAACCTCTGGTTTGAAAACTTCTACAAGTAAACAGAATCATTCCCAAGGGCGTAGTTAAGGGGGTGGGTAAATTGAGCTGTATATTTTACATATTCTTCACGAGAATAAACCTAACTTACTGTACAATCAACACTAATCTTAACTGTATATTTAACATATTCTTCAATATAATAAACATAACTACCCGTAAAATCCACAATACTACAGACTGTATATTTCCCATACTCTTCAATACAATAAACATAACTTACGGTCAAATATACTGGGGGCTGATCTGTAGTTTACACGTTTTTAACTCGAAACTTTTCTAGAGTTTATGTAAAATGTACAGAGTTACCTACTGTAATTTTTTTATATTTTCCTGTGAAAATAATATCATCTACCGTAAACTTTTTACTGTAATATTTACATATTTTTCGACGTACATAGATTTCACGAAAGGCCAGGTACAATCTTCGTAAAGACATGGACACTCTTGGGGCCTTGATTTTCCTGTAAAATCGACCGAATATTTTTCTCTCGGTGTATAGGGACTCAGCGTAGACAACTGTACTATAATTATAGTACATTTCTATAATATTACCGGACGCAGTGGCGTACCCAATGCAACGCAGCGGCGCCCATCTATTTTATAGGGCCCCGCAAGATTAGCCGTCCACCACGATGGGTGAACTGTCACTGGCGTAAATATAGACGGGGCCCATTTTGCATTGGGGCCCAATTTTACTAGTTATGCCACTGACCTGACGATTTTCTCCGTACTATAATTTCAATGGCGTACTATATAGTACGCTTTTTGCGATAAATTCACAATATTTCCGATATTTGTGCGATATTTAAAGAAATTTTAGAAAGTACCTCTCTGTTAACTTAAAGGCGAACTACATAGTTATTCGGTTTACTCTGTCTTTCACTGGAAGCTGGCTCGCTGCAAGACACATATGTAATGCAAGCAGCCGACTACCAGTGTGAAACAGAGTAAACCGAATAAATATGTAGTCGGCCTTTAAGAACGCTGTTTCCAGTCTGTTATATTACTCCTAGTAGGCTAAGAATGTAAATATTATACTCCTTGGAGTGTTTGGTGTTTACCTTCTTAAACCCGCAAATACGGCGGACTAATCAAGCGTGTTGTAGGAACGAAATAGGCCGTGGAACTTGGAAGTGGGTGACACAATAAATATGTGAGTACCGGCAACTATGATCAAGAGCTACCATGGTATAGCGAGTAATCAAAGTTGGCCGTACTTATGTACTATAATTTTCTAGAAAATTCGATAATTTTTGGCCTTCGATACTATAATTTCAGTTTTGGGACCTGGCAACGCTGCCAGAGAGTGACTGAGAGTCTTTTTTCCTAGTATTTTGCACTTTGGGCTGGGTGCTATAAGAGCGGGTTTCCAAAACCAAAGGGTTTTATAGTTCGCAAATTATGACCCTTGTGATCAAGCCAGCAGAGCGCTTACTCTCCAAACATTTTTCAGGTGAAATAATTTTACATATCGATGCGAATATTTTCTGAGTCGTATTCGTTCCCAATTAGTTCAGCTCCCTACACTATTTCCGTTAACCTTAAGAACTTTTTATCGAGAGGAAAAACCCGTTTCAATATTCAGTGATTGGGCCCCGCTCCACTTGCCTTTTTGTTTGTAAACTTTCGTACTGCCTTTTCTCAGATCTCCAGCCACTCCTTTTCAATAAAAAGCGCTATGGAACACGTTATTAGAATATTATGCTAATTATAATATTGTAAATATACAACCAAGAACGTATATATGTATCAGAACGTTGAACAAAAGGCAATCGGTTTTAGTATAACTACGCCCTAAAATCAGCGTGCAGCGCGCGCTTGAACTGCTTGATTCGGGTTTAACCATAGATATAAGAAATGTATATAAAGGTCTAGATAAATTTCGGGGTGTCTAAGCCTAACATAAAATACGGAATTGACACC
The DNA here is from genome assembly GCF_980474605.1 of Leiobunum rupestre. NCBI lineage: Eukaryota > Metazoa > Arthropoda > Arachnida > Opiliones > Sclerosomatidae > Leiobunum > Leiobunum rupestre. The sequence goes on along the minus strand of NC_143392.1, from coordinate 14,046,101 downwards.
TAGCAGATACCGAGGAAGGCACGTGACCAAGAGCGCGAGGTCTCTTAGCATTTGAGTACTAAGTGCTTGACCTTTCCGCAGGCCGTATTCTTTAGACACCATCTGTTGGTGACTTTTAGTATAATTTTTAAGCAGGAGACAATGGCTCTCGCGACGATAGCACGAGCTTTCTTACCGATAGATAGCGCCTTATAAGGATAGCCTGCAGAAATTACGCGTTTCTGCTAGCTGTCACCTCCGTATTCACTCCCTTTGAAATATTTTATCTATACCTTTATATAATTTTCCTATATCTATGGTTTTAACCTTTAGCGCGCGTCGCACGCGGTTTTTTGGACGGAGTTATTCTGTAACCGATTGAATCATGGCACCAGGCGCCAATTTCATCGTTCAACGTCTTTATATACGTTCTTGATACAACCAATATTTAATCATGTGAATTAGCATCTTTTCGAATTGCTTCGAATATTATAATCCATTTTCTTTCTTTCATCACACGATTTTTAAATTGCTTGTGTTTTGTGTCGTACTAAACTACATACTTTTTACCTCTTCTACAATACAATCTTCTTGCATAGGTTCTTCTACAATTTAAAAATTATCCCTTTCCAATCCTTTACCTAAGCCTTGGCAGATTTCGTTCAGTATCAAAATAAAAATTAGGTTAAAAACAAGGCCTATTTTAAATAGAACAAAAAATAAAAACAACCATAAGCTCCAAGGAAATTAGAAAGAATGACAAGTTGACAAGTGCAGCTCAACAATAGCCGAGAGCAAAACAGTTATCAATTGATAATTACCAGCCAATGAGATCATTTCGACTCCTCCGTCAAAGAAAAAAAGAAGAAACCATCAAACTTGCTAGCTTCTTAAAGTTTCGAAAGGGCTTCGGCCTTTTCCGTTACTACTTCGGAAAGCCGTGGGCGATTTCCCTTCGGAGATGGTACGGATACGAAACGGAGACGTTACGAATACGAAAGGGGCAGTGGGCGCCTTGCTTCCCACATAATCAAGCGACTGCACTTGGTTTATAGTCATGGCAATGGCTAATACTATTGGGAATGGCCGACTGCGAAGTTGGAATGTTATGTCAGCATCCCCAGGAGCCAAGTCAATCCTATAGGGATGACACTTGCCGCCGCCAAAGATTTCCGCATCAATGATTTGATAATCAGGCGAGTGCCATTACATAAACAACGATTCTTGTTTACGATTTTTAGAAGTGTAAAAGTAGCCCCAACTTTCAGTTTCAATGTATTAAGGTTTTATTGAATTGAGAAACTCTATACTGGGCAATCCTCAGTACTCCCACTTTCATTCGCAACGACAAAGTCATTTCTTTTTATACGTAACGGTTTCGCCTATTGAGCGTTTTAAATTGAAGGACTTAATGTTAAACCTGTTTTTACCCGTACCGAAAACGGATGAACCCTGACCTATAGAGTAATTTCACCTGGTAGCTTTGGCTATGGCCGCCATTTTGTGCGGATTTTTTTCTATGCGAAAAAGCGTGGATGACGTTGTGTCACGTGAGACTGACATCACCAGTAGCGCCGCCAGCCGTAGGCATAAGTAGGCACGTGCCTACGTTGAAAATATTTGTGCCTACTTCGGGAGCCTCCAATTTGGGAAAAAGCAAATATAATTTAACAATTTTGGTTTTCTGAAATTCTGATATTTTTCATCGTTTCTCTTAAAAAGTTTGTATTCCAGAATTGTGGGCTTAAAATTACAAAAAAAATCGCGGGTTTTTCGGAAACATTTGGCTTTCAGTAGACACTGGTTTCAACTTTAGATTGTAGCAGAGAGATGTTGGGGAAAAAAGACTGCACTTAAGGTGTAGAATTATTTGGCGAAACCATTTGTCGTTGCCCCTTTTGAGTACGGTTGTTGAAATTTTTCGACCGAGGCTTGTGGGAATTCCTAATAATTCCTTGACCTTTCTCACTGCTTTAGTCCCATTCGACCGAAGGCGGTTTTTGAGTTGTCCCATTCGACCGAACGCTTTTATGTGTCCCATTCGACCGAACGCTGCTATATAAATTGGCTTTTGGAATGAGCATGAATTATATTTTTATCTTCACCTAGTCAAGAAAAGTAACTGAACCAAAACTGAAATAGTAAACTTAACCAACTCTAACCTAACCTAACCGAACCTAACCTAAACATGGATCTTCGATAGTACATACCTTATAAATAAAATACCAAATCACCCCGCCAATTGGGCTACATTTTAAAATTCTTTCGGTCGAATGGGATTCGGTCGAATGGGATTTCGGTCGAATGGGAATAAACGTTCTCACTGCCTTGTCTAGAGCAAATTATCCTCTTTCCTGGGAACTGTTAGTGACCACCAAAATTTCCACCACGCTTGTGACGTTTGGCACCTGTTAAGAGGGAAAATGTGTCACGCTTGTGACGTTTGGTACCTGTTAAGAAGGAAAATGTGTCACGCTTGTGACGTTTGGCATCTGTTAAGAGGGAAAATGTGTCACGCTTGTGACGTTTGGCACCTGTTAAGAGGGAAAATGTGTCACGCTGGTGACGTTTGGCACCTGTTAAGAGGGAAAATGTGTCACGCTTGTGACGTTTGGCACCTGTTAAGAGGGAAAATGTGTCACGCTTGTGACGTTTGGCACCTGTTAAGAGGGAAAATGTGTCACGCTTGTGACGTTTGGCACCTGTTAAAAGGGGAAATGTGGGACAGTGGGAAGGGGGGAAAATAAACCAGCCATGGGCATGGAGAGCAAAGGTGAATTTCTCAGAATTCCGACGAACGGCCAATAACTGTTCGGGGAGAAGGGTACGGGTTGTACTTATACATACTGGTTTTGGATAGCAACATGGAGCGAAAGTGACTTCCTTGAATCCTCGGACCTCTATCGTAGTTTTTCTCTCAAGTCTTCATTTCTATTTTTTCACGAGGATGAAACAGTTCTCTATTTCAAGTCTCTCAGTCAGTAGTTAGTTTAATTTTTCAAACAGCCTTTTTCATGGCTATTAGTATTTATTATTTTCAGCCTTTTAAAGACTATTAGTATTTACTATTTATAAAAAGCCTTTTTCAAGACTATTAGTATTTACTCTTTATAAAAAGCCTTTTTCAAGACTATTAGTATTTACTCTTAATAAAAAGCCTTTTTCAAGACTATTAGTATTTACTCTTTATAAAAAGCTTTTTTCAAGACTATTAGTATTTACTCTTTATAAAAAGCCTTTTTCAAGACTATTAGTATTTAGTCTTTATAAAAAGCCTTTTTCAAGACCATTAGTATTTATGATTTTCAGCCTTTTAAAGGCTATTAGTATTAACTCTTTTAAAACGTCCTTTTCAAGGCTATTAGTAGATACTTTTCAAATGGCCTTATTAAAGGCTATTAGTAGATAATTTTCAAATGGCCTTATTAAAGGCTATTAGTAGATAATTTTCAAATGGCCTTATTAAAGGCTATTAGTAGATAATTTTCAAATGGCCTTATTAAAGGCTATTAGTAGATACTTTTCAAATGGCCTTATTAAAGGCTATTAGTATTTACTCTTTTTTAAAAGTCATTTTCAAGGCTAGTAGTAGATACTATTTTAAACAGCCTTTTTAAAGGCTATTAGTATTTACTCTTTTTTAAAAGGCTTTTTAAGGCTATTAGTATTTACTCTTTTCAAAAAGCCCTTTTTAAGGCTATTAGTAGGTACTTTTTTAAACAGCCTTTTTCAGGGCAATCCATTTTTAAACAGCCTTTTTCCGGGCTATAAGCTATTAGCTGATTTTAAAAATTAGTTTGGCTTTTTATCGAAAACGGGTATTTGAAGTGATTCAAATGAACACCAGAAAGTCTATATCGGGGGCTCAAAACGGAAGAGAGAAGATAGCTTAGTTCGTAATGGAACTTTTTCTGCAATCGTCGGTCAAAAAAAAGAACGTTTTTTTCCGATGAGAACTAGTACAGTCGTTCTAGCGAAAAAAGGGGGTGTACCCGGAACTCTTTGCAACAGAAATTATTTTTGAATTTTTAGGTAGATAAAGTATAGTTAGTAAACACATAAATTATTTACGTGCGTAACTTTATGCAAATTTTTTTTACGCGCGAAAAACGATTCGCTGTTTTCCCTCTTTTTAGGCATATCTGGGATTGCGGTTTTTCAACTATTGCGGTGAATCTACTTGCCGTATTGACGAAATATTTTGAACTGACATAGAATACAGTATGTCGGACATGCGTGACATGAAACACGCGTAAGAATATAACGATGACGTCATAGATTCAAGATGGCGGACCACAAAAGTACCAATTTCATGTTTTTTTCCGCTAAATTTCATGTTTACTGTTACACGGCGATACGTATATAAAACTAAATATTTTTTAACGAAAAAAAATTGAAACTACAATGATTATTAGTTTGGAACCTTTTTTATTTTTATTTAAATTTTTTACAGACCAATTAAAAAGTCTTCACTTTCTACCGCGTCACTTTTGGTACTGTTAGAACCATCAACACCAGAACAGTTTTTACAAATTGTTGAACATTCCACTCCGAATTTTCTACAAGAACATCTTAATCCACATGGTTCTTCAACAGAAACCTTGCACGAGCACCTTATCATATTTAATAATTTTTCAGGAGCTGGCCCAATATCTGTGGCAATAGGTAGCAGTTCTTCGTTGTTTTTTGTCCAACCCCACAAAACGGGGTCAAGCGCTCCTTCATTCAGCGTTTTCCACGTGACACATTGCCATTGCACACGTAATAAATGAAAAATGGCGGCGTTTTCTGTGGGCGGCAACCGAGCCATGTCCAACTCGTTTTTCGCAGTTGCAATTTTCTTCATGTAAATTTCGTAACGTAAGGTATTCAAACTTTGTGTTTCGTGATTACCACCGTAAATCAAAATTAAAGCTTTCAGACCGAGGTTTTTCAATATTTCCAAGTCGCTGCTTTCGTATCCGAACGTGGATATAAAAGCGTCTAACAGGTCGGAGTTAGCAAGTAGTTTAAAAACCGCGGATTTACTTCTTCCGTATAAAGCGCTAGTTGAATCGCACCCGGTCAAAACATGGGCAAATAAAAGTAATTTGCACGATTTATCCCCTACTTCTTTTTTCATGCATTTAATATCACGAACGTTATCATGATTTATAAACGATTGTAAAAATATGTTTTCCATGGTGTGGTAAAGAAGGATAACCAAAATATCTGTGTCATCGGCCACCACAGTGACACTCATTGTTTCAGCCATTTCTAAGGCCTTTTTTACAATAACCGTGTAAGCGTCAGAAGGAGCGTGTATGACCGTATGGCCACTGTTTTTCAGATGGTTACCAAGATAGTGTAGAAATCTTTCTTTGTTGATTTTGTTGGACAAAAAGGGTGCTTTACTAATTTGTAACTGAGAATTATCGTTAAAAATAACAGTAACAGAGGACTGTTTCGATCTTCTGTTATGTTCCATATCTTTTGTATTGGACTGACTATACCCATCGAAAACTACTGTGACATTGCCGAAATACTTTTTTACGTAACTATCGTAGAGTTTAAATATCTCTTCGAAACGACAGCATTTGGGCCATGGTACTTTATGAAGTAGAGCACCGCCATCCAGAATGTAATTAGTACATTCATTTGTCTCCGAATTTTGAGTTCCAGCAATATTATCCAATGTCTTTGCCAAAGTAGACTTGTCGGCTTTGCGCATAAATTGACTTGATGGGTCAAATAATGAAGTAGGCAAAGTACTTAATTCGAACTTAAAGCTCTCCTTACATTCATTAACATTAGTGTCAACGGACAAACACACTATCATGCGTTGCGTCATTAGACGGGGGTCAACATGGTGAGTTACCCCACCTACGACAATTCCTTTTTTAAGAACTTTCATTGTGATAGCTTGGTTGGACTAAGATAGCACGACATCTTTAAACGATTTCCCTGTTAGACCATCTTGAATTTTCTTGCCTATTAATTCGGACTCTTCAACGTTGACTTTATTTTGACTGTCGGTAATTCCAGTTATTACGTTGCAAAGTCCATTTATCGAGGGTTCGAAAGGGTTGTGACATAAAAAAAAATTCAAAACTTTGAAAAAGTCTTTAAAGTCTCTCGATATTCTAGAATCTGACAAATCAACATGCTGCTCAGATCCACCGCGTGAAACACCAGTAAGATTGCTTAAAGCAAAATAAAGTTCGCTACAGGCAGGGTGGCTCATAATCCAAGTCGCTCGTTGACTTTCAGTCATTCCGCCACCATGTGTCAATCCCGACTTACTTTTCGAATTTTTCATCAAAGTTTGTTCTATGAACATATCAGTCCAAATACCGGCCCACATTTTATTTTGTCTTCTTAGTGTAAAGTGTCCTTCTTCAAAAATTCTGTATAAGTCAGGTTGCACTGTTTTAAGTTGTCTCATTTGCTGTAGGTATAATCTAGCACACTTAGCGTAGTTATTATGACCGGAACTTTCGAAAAACGGTAACATGAGTTCGACCGCATCGAGGTGCATTTTAAAGTTGGCAGTTCGTTCCGCCCAAATAAACTGTTTCGCAATGTCTATCATGCGCAAATACATGAGCCATAATTTCGCCGTCCTGCTTTGAACGTTTAAAACAGTTTCCTTTTCTTCAATTAACTTTGTAAGCTCGATTAGTTCATCGGATCTCTGAGCTTCTTCAGTTGTAATTTCATTATCAAATAGTAAATCGAAAACGTTTTGTAGTTTGAGTATGATCGGTGGTAGTTCTTCAGTTACATTGTCGTGCGTTTCTGCTGTATTCAAGTCTTCTTTAAGCTGGTAATCCAAGGCATTTGCAATGACAATGACTTTCAATGCCGTAGATACTAGAAGATGACCTCGGATTGCGCGGGAAAATGCCTTTCCGGTTAGCATTGGGAGCGTAGATGACCTCTAACATGTCTTCAATGCCCGACCCACTCATTAACCCGCCAACGCTTCCAAGGTACGACATTAGAGTGTGGAACCCACCTAAACAAATTACTAAATTTGAAAACTCTTCCGGTTTCGCGTTGACAACTTCAATCGCTTTTATCCATAAACACTGATCAAACGTTACAACTGGTACTTTAATTCGGAGTCTGTACGCTTCGCCAACAATAAATTTCAAAGTGCTGTAAACACAACTAAGGGACGTTGGGTTTAGATCTATCATTGGTAGGAATGTTGTTGTACAGATTCCAGCGTGGTCGCCTGTAACTGCTTTCTCCATGTACCCAGACCAACCAGCGGATGGTTTTTTAAACATCTTTGACGTTATCCAAAGCAGATCAATGGGGTTCTTTTGAAGATTTTTAAATTCAATTCCCTCGTAACGAATATTTTTAAGCGCCGATCCTACAGCATTGTACGCTAGAATTGGTATTCTCGCTTTAGATGAAATGTTAACTGACGATAAACGGTTTGAAATTCTTTGGATCTTTTTTTTTTCTTAGTAGGGGTGGGTTGTTGGATTCTAGCCCGGAAGTGCATAAGATTATCCCCATACCATGAAATGTGTCATGACCATCAATCGTGACAATATTGTGGTCAACATTATCCGCAACCCACTGAGAAAATCGACCTTCTGGTAGAGAGAAGTTCAAATTCTGATCGACCACTGCGGATTGAAGATATTTTTGAACTTCAACATAAGAAACGCTAAAACCCATATTATACAATTCGTCAACGAGAATGCGAGATCCAAATTCACGGTTAATTTTAACTCCGATACTTAAGGGTATAGGACAAATGCATGACCTTGGTCTGGCTGCTTGAACTATGGCTTGTCCTAAAGAAATCAACTTTACTTCCGAATTGTGAAACGGAATTAGAACTCGTAAGAAGCTTAATAATGTTTCAGGTATATACTCGGCGTTCTTTAAGGTGGAACTTATTTCGCAAGCTGAAGGGTAATAATCTTGTACCTTTCTTAGCATTTGTATATCCGTTTTTATTCATTTAGCAGCTGTCTCAATAATACGACGTTTCTCCCCTTCAGTATCTTCTACTCGTTTTTGTTTGTGATATTCTCGTATTATGCTCGAAACATTTTTCCCAATAGTAATCATATTAGGTAAACCTTTTTTTGTGGAAATAACGATATTTTCTCCAAAGTGGCGCTGTAGTTTCGTCTGAAGATACTTTGGAACATATGGCTCCGCATCATCGGGCATGAAAGATCGCCACTTTTCCCTAACCTCATTGAGAGGTATTGGTTCCTGGTTTTCCTCTTCAAGCCATTTACAGACTCTTAAAAATGGCGAATTCGAGTCTTCACCGTCGTCATCTCGCAGGCAATCTTGTGTTGCATGTCGTTGATGTTTTTTGGGTATTTCGCGCCCAGTTCGAAAGTTTGTACTGCACGTTTGGTGGTAAAGAGCGTCTGCAGCTGGTAGATCAATAGCTGAAGTTATTCGATCCTTAACATTTTTTGCCCAATCATCGGTTCTCGTTTTGCATGTTTTAAGAACATTTTCTTGATATTTTAAAGTTCGCACGTAAAATATTTCGCCCTTTCCACGCTTTTCATTTTCGCTAATGAAATTTCCGCAGAATAAACAACAGTCTTTGAAACTAAACAAGGGTATTTCAGATCTTAAAGTTCCGCTGCTAGATGGTTCCAAAGACAGTTGAGCTTCCTTGGTACGATTTTTTTTCACGTATTTAGAGCGACAGGAAATATGCACTTTTTTTCTTTCAGCTTGTTGACCAAGCACCTCATATAGTTTGTCTCCTCGGTCATGACTAGCCTTTAAGATTGTTTTTAAGCCTTTGTCTGTCAAATTTACCCAGGTGTTTGCTGAATCTAAAACGTTTGAACAAAGGCAACAGCTGTCCATCTCCAGCAGTACTAATGTAGCAGAAGGTAATTACAATATACGACCATTTGTTAGGTTATCTTAATAATGCTCGTTGTCGCAGCATGGTTTCTTGAAACAAACTAAAACTAGAACTACCTACAGAGATGATTTATTTAGTTTGCTGGTGCCATCTAGAGAGACTCGTATTTTAAAGTTTATAATATCAAAATATTTAAAAATATATAATTAACAGCCTAAATAGTAATAGTTTCGACTGTAAAAAATTAGAATAACAATTTTGTAATTTATCTTGAAAGTTAAAAACCCGATAGATGGGGTGTTATTCAATTTGGAATAACACCGCGGTTTTTTAAAAACGGTTTATGCTGTTCTATAAAAAATATATTTAATTTATATTTATGTATATTCTATAAATTTTATATACGTATCGCCTTGTAACAATAAACATGAAATTTAACTGAAAAAAACATGAAATTGGTACTTTTGTGGTCCGCCATCTTGAATCTATGACGTCATTGTTATATTTTTACGCGTGTTTCATGTCCCGCATGTCCAACATACTGTATACTATGTCAGTTCAAAATATTTCGTCAATACGGCAAGTAGATTCACCGCAATAGTTGAAAAACCGTAATCCCAGATATGACTAAAAAGAGGGAAAACAGCGAATCATTTTTCGCGCGTAAAAAAATTGCATAAAGTTACGCACGTAAATAATTTATGTGATAACTAACTATACTATATCTACCTAAAAATCCAAAAATAATTTATGTTGCAAAGAGTTCCGGGTCAAACCCTAGAACGACTGTACTAAACCTTGAAAGTTCAAAATAGCGTTGAAGTTATACCAAACGACAGTATGGCTACGGAAATCGATCCAACTGCTGGCGAGATTTTGGAAATACCAATTAATATCGAGTCTAATGTTACAGATTTATTTGAAAACCCCAAAAGCAACTCTGACATTGAAGAAGCCGAAAACCTCAACGAATTGTCTAATTTAACTATTATACCATTCAACATTTTAGATGTTAGTTTGGATACAGATTGTTTGCCCGTTCAACCTACGCTCACATCCTTTCCCAAAACTTTGATTGGTGGTAAAAATCGAGGCTTTAATTCCTTGTGGTACGCCAAGTACCCAATGCTTGAGTACTCTCTAGCGAAAGATAAAGTTTATTGTTTTTGTTGCCGGCATTTTATCAGCGGCAGAAATACAGCTTTTATTGATGGATATATGGATTGGAAAAATATGACAAAAAAATTCGAAGAACATTTTACTTCGACAAAATCGCTGCACCAACAATCCTACAAAAAGCACCTAAACTATTTCGAATCGAAATCCCGAGGCACAATAGCGTCTCAGGTTAATGACCACCAAAAACTGGACGTTATTCGAAATAGAGAGGTGCTAGCTACTCACGTGGAAATTGTTTTATTATGCGCCCAACAAGATCTCGCGCTTCGGGGACATAGGCCAACGACCAAAATGAAAATAGAGGGAATTTCGTTGAAATTTTAGAACTACTGAAAAGGAAATGTCCTGATTTATAGATCAAGTGCGAGAATATGCCAAATAATGCCCAATATATGCATAGTACTATTCAAAACGAACTGATTAATATTAGTGCTAGTATTGCTAGGAAAACCCATTGTCGGCCGCCACTGATTGCTGCTCTAATATATTGGCAGTGAGGGAATTGCTTGGCCTAGTTCAAGCAATCTACAATTTCCAAACCAATTCGGTTATTAGAAACGAATGTTTTGAGGAATCCCAGAAAGAGCTGGGCTATGACGCCGTCCTTAAAATGCCTCAAAGTTGCGAGACAAGATGGTGGAGCAATAATAATAATAATAATAATAATAATAATCAGTTTGGCTAATACCCAAGGCACCACCTTAGGCCTAAGTCATCAAGCGACTTTGAAGCCATTAATTCAGGTGGCCGGGTTACAATGCGTAGGAGGGTGGTGGCCAGCCCTTCAAGCCACGAGAGTCAACAGCTCCCTGCACTAACTTCTACCGTTAACCTCAACAAGTTTTTATGGAAGGGGAAACCGAAGAGCTCGAGGGAAAACCCCTTAAACCAGCGGGGAGAGAACTTGCAAACTCAACGCGGAAGGAGTTGTTCCGAGTTTTCACCCAGTGCCACAAGCTGGGTTCGAACCCGGCTCCTCTTGCTGCGAGGCGAAAGTGCTAATCACTCCGCCGCCACACCCCGCAAAAAGAAGGGAATTCATTATTTTAGAAATAGGTTCAATTATGTTGTTCTAGCATTAGAAAATTTGGTTGAGAAAGGTACAACTGAGGTAGCAGCTGAATGTCGAGGATATATTTCTCAATTACAGAATTTTAACAACTTAATTTTGATTGTTGAGTTAGATGAAGTTTTAGGTGTTACAAATTCACTGTCGGAATACTTATAAAGTTCGAAAGTTGTTTATATGAAAGTCGTTGCCATTAGCTCACCAATTGTAACTTCCTTGGAGGAAATGAGGAACTCTGAACGATTCGACTCAATAAAATCGCCACCAAAAGGCTAAGACCTAGTGTGATTCACATGCATGACGGTAGAGGTTGGCAGTCGATTAATTTTTATCCATGAATAAAATAAGCTCAGCTATATTTAAATAATATTTATTTAAATAACCAATAGTTGAATAAAATGTTTAAATAATCGAAAGTGAATAAGCCTATTATTTAAATAAAACAAACAATTATTTAAATAAATACCACTTTTATTCAAATAAATGCTTGGTTGCGTAAAAAACATAATTAAATAAGTTAAAATGATATTCTTTTGACCAACGTTTTTTAAATAAATCGGAAAATTTGTGGATAATGAATAAACAATTCCGAACACTACATGACGGGAAGTAGAGAAACGGAAGCAAATACCCGAAATAATCAGTTGAGATCCACCTATTACCTATTAATAGATAAATTTCTATCGGAAATGGAGACGCGACTACTCGAAAACAGTGGGTTATTGAAGAATGAAATTGCTTCTGATCCCGAGTCAGAAAACTTTCTTAAGAAAACGACGTCCTAGCCCATTGCCAAACATACAGCCGTTTTATCTTTGATTCCTTAAAGGGTCAAATTTGGTTAAATCAAAAAATGTAAACAGCGTAACAGAGTGCACTCTTAGAAAAAAGGATCCAATGTTGGTCCAAAATTGTACGAAACAGTCCGACTTTGGATCATACGAGTAAATGAAATCCAAGTTTGCCTTCTTAAAGCCAAATATGGACTTTTAGAAAAATGAATCCAATGTTTGTCCAAAATTGTACGAAACAGTCCGACTTTGGATCATACGAGTAAATGAAATCCAAGTTTGCCTTCTTAAAGCCAAATATGGACTTTTAGAAAAATGAATCCAATGTTTGTCCAAAATTGTACGAAATATTCCAACTTTGGATCATAGGAGTAAATGAGCTCCCTGTTTGCCCTCTTAAAGCCAAATGTGGATCCTTTAAAAAAAACGTGTAAATTTCAAACATTATAAATTTTATTTCAAAAACCAGATCGTTTTTGAACGGCGGCAGGGTCAGCAACGATAAAGGGGAAAAAACAGATGCATTAAAAAACGCTGTTGTTTTTTTTACGATGGTCACCGCATACTCTATCTCTCTGATCTTATTCGAGAGATAGCGCGTTCAACCAGCACTTTATTGGAAACGAGCGTCCGCGTGGCTAGAGATCGGTTTTTGAATAAGAAATTATCCAATTAATTTTTATTTATAACCGCAAATTATTCAAAAATATACGAAAAAACCGAATATTTTTGCATGTTAAATCGTTGTTTATTCGTATAAAATGTTCATAAAAAACAATTAACCCAACTTTTATGGTTAATCGAAATTTTGCCGGTTAATTTATTCGTTCCGCCGACCTCTACGCGTGGCTTTGTTCGAAATTTGGTTTCGGAACTTGGAAAAATCACTACGACCTATATCTTTAAGGTAAGTGTTTTTATACTTAAACTTAAGAATTCTGGGTTACAGCACAGTATAAATTTTAAGCTGAAAACTATGTTTCTGACAAAAAAATTGAAAATGCTTCCATTTTGTAACAATATTCATCAAAGACAGGTCCAAGAAACCTGTTTAGTTTATGATGGACATAGCGAGAAAGTTTGTTCGTGGCTGCTCAAGTTTCCCCCTTTTTCGTGAAGGTTGTGAAGGGGGGAATTCCATTGGTCATTGTACAGGTAGTCTGCACGCGGAGGCCATCGCGTCGAGAACATACCACCCCCTAATTGAGAGCGTGGCGCGCAGCTAGTTGCGCGCATACTGTCATATCTGACTGAAACCTAAATGCTCCTAGAACTACGTAAACGGAAATCGTCAATGCGTGTCGTACACACCGGGAATGAGCAGTTATATCATTGCGATATTAGTACTAGAACTTATATTCTTCGAAGGCTGCAACTAAGTATAGATTGGCTAAAGAACCATAATCTCATATATGAAACATTTATTTTTCCGAATTAATTTATATATTTTTATTATTTTTATTTAGAGTCCAAAAACTGTCACTCCAAATCTGTTTAGGAAATGAAGACTTCACCACATGTAAAGGCGGCGTCGAAATTGAAAAAGAAAAATTTTAAGTTTCTATAATCGAGCGGCTCTATTTGCAGGTGTTCACGCTTTCCAAAAAGACTCGTCGCGGAACATTATAATATTTTCAAAAAACTAGGTTTAAAATTAGTGTAGATAATTACTTTTGTAAATCAAATGTCTAAATAAAAAAATTTATATTTTGTAAAATTATTGCAGTTTTATTTCAACAATTTATATATTTAAAACACTAAAATTTTTGGAATTCCGAAGATTTTTTTTATTCGAATCCTACAATGCCAAAGGGCGACTCTTGCCCGTCCATAAGGGGAGTTTTGCCCGTCCAAAAGGGGAGTCTTGCCCGTCCAAAAGGGGAGTCTTGCCCGTCCAAAAGGGGAGTCTTGCCCGTCCAAAAGGGGAGTCTTGCCCGTCCAAAAGGGGAGTGTTGCCCGTCCAAAAGGGGAGTCTTGCCCGTCCAAAAGGGGAGTCTTGCCCGTCCATAAGGGGAGTCTTGCCCGTCCAAAAGGGGACTCTTGCCACTCCAATGGGGGATTAAATAGAGCTCAAATCTGAACCTTTTTTTGTCCAAATCTGAACCAATACCTCCCAAAATGCAAGACAACTCGTCTAATTTTGGTTAAATTTAAAGCCATAAAGGGATTGATAACTCTTTAAATTTGGATAGCTAGATCCACATTCGCAAATTTGGACCGAAATATGTGCTCTCACAGAGTCAGTCATTTGGATCCTGTTTCATCCAAAATTGGACAACATTTTTTAAGAGTGTGCCTTAATTATTTGATGAGGATGGACAATGGATTTCCGGACCTAGCCAGGTACTATAAAGTAGTTTTGTGCATTCCCGTGGCCAATACCATTTCAGAAAGGAGTTTCGGTTCCCTCAAAAGAATTGAAACTCGTCTACGCTCAACAATGAGATTATTATTAGCTGATTATTATTAATCGTGATATATCCAATTATTTGAAAGCTAACCCAATGTTAGTGGTTGATAAAGTTGGAGAACGGTCAAATCGAAGAGTTTCCTTCTCGTTTAGATTTCAAACTTCTATTACAGTTCTCTGGATGTTTAGATAATTTTCTTTATTTATTTAGAAAGTGTAGAATTTTTGCGTTTTCCAGGGTCTACAAAACTGGGAGAGCGGTTTGTTTTGCTCGCTATTAGACTGATTGGGAATTATTAATTATCGGTCGCAATCTATTTCTATAACTAAATTAAACTGGATTCGTCAATTTAACAAAAAAACAACATTTTATTTATTTACTACTATTTGGCTGTTTTCGTCAGCCACTACACTTTCGTTACCAATTTCGCTGGTTTCTAATCTTGTTCTGTAGAATATTTCGAGGGTCTACTCAGTGGGGACTCCCCGGATAGTTCCCCAACTCTTTTCTTAGTATTCGGGGCTTACAAAAGGCCTCGACCTTGGGGGGAATTCCTAGAAAATGACCAGAGAAATACTCGCCTATGCAGGTTTCGAATTTCCTCTCTGAAGGATATCTTCCAGAAACGTCCCAAGGCCGTTACAATTTTATTTTCAAATCAGGGGTTTTTACGTTGGTTTCGTTTACAAAGTATTTTTTTTACACACTCAATACAATACAAAAAAAAGGAATGAAAATCGATTATACATTAAATATACAATATACAGTTATACAATTATACAAATTTGCAATTTTCTACAGAAAGTATAATTATTTTAAACGGTCGGTCATACATAAGAATTCGCGAACTCTTAAAAAAATCATGTAATTTAATTTAAAAATATATAGCGGGGGGTCTCAAAATGAAATAGTGCCTATACTGACGACCACGTGTATTATTTTTGAAAACAGTCTGTCACTAAGATTTTTCCCCTAAAATGACATAGGTCCGCGATCGCGCGTTTTTCCCAATACGGTGCAATAATAGTTGGGTGTTAGCGCTATTTTTTAACACATAGTCATGTCCTGGATTTATCATTATTTGGCCCATGCGTTAATTAATTTTAAGTGGCTAGCGGTAGTGGGTGGAAACTCAGGAAACCACTTCTCCGTTCAGTTTACAAGTTTTCCCCCTCCGAGTTCTTCAGTTTACCCTTTCCTTGAGGTGAGTGTAAGGAGCTGTTAGATCGAGTAACTTGAATAGATGTCCACTACACACTTCGCTTTGTAGTCTATTTTTTCCAATTGCTCTGTCAAATTCAATATCAACCAATTCCCATTATAGTCGGAAAGTGTATTCGATTTTGAATATTTGATTTCGGAAAGAAATAAAATATTAATTTCATATGTATATAATATTATAGGAAATATTTTATACTAATCTCGGAATATAAGTGTATTTTTTCACTAAGATTCCCTCTGAGCAATGCTGAGTTGCTAAGGAAATGGGTTTCAGCAGTGAATCGCGAAAATTGTACCCCATCTTCATATGAATTTGTATGTAGTCAACATTTTGCGGAAGGAATTTTACATTCAAAGTGGAGGGCACTATTTGAAAGCAAATGTTGTACCTACACTAGTAAAAATTACACTATCAATTCGGAAATAATAAACAAACAGAAATATTTATAATTTCTTTATTATAACAAGAATTTTAAAGACCTCTCAAACATTTCTATTCCTAAACATTACCAAAGCATATTTCAAATTTATTTATTTTAGAAATAGTTATTTAGTTTGCTTATTAAACAGATACTATTTCAGAAAAAGTACGGAACCATTCAAGTTGACTTAACTAACACTGATGATAAGTTAAAACATGGTGAATCCCAGATTGCGGAATCTCGAGTATATATAATTTTTTCCACAGTGAAATGATTAAATTGTCATGATTTGTGGAATTTCAGACTTACAATTATTCCGCAAAGTCAACGGATGACTTAAAGGGTAACACGGTAGATTCCTAAGTCTTAAAACCGCCAACACTCAAGAAAAAAAATCAATATGATTATACGGTACTACAAAATTTTTATTCATATTTAAAATTCAAAACATTTTCCGCGATCTTCAAGACCATATGTTTGACTTTGAGTTGAGGATGGGCAATACTTTAATTAGAAAATTAGAAAACTAATTATGTTATATGCCAAAGTTCACCTGAATAAAATTTCCAGAGACAAAAACCTGGAAATGAAAGGGAAAGCAATTAAACATAAGCTTTCTAATTAAATTACGCGAAAAGAATATATATATATATATATATATATATATATATATATATATATATATATATATATATATATATATATATATATATATATATATATATATATATATATATTCTTTTATATATATATAATGTTATAATATTATAGCGTTTTCAAACTTAATTTCCATAAATCGAAATGATACTTTCAGCGTTACAAATAATAAATATTTGAACGAAAATATTTAATCGATTTTACTTACGGTGGTAAAGTAGGGTATACGAAAACAGTTGATGGAGAAATATTTTCGAGGCAAATAGAAATTCCTTTGAGGAGGGATTTATTAAGAAGGAACTGCTCTTCTTTCCCCCAGTGCTGAGATAGTAAAAGGATTAGGAAATCCATAACTCGACGGAAATTGAATAGCCGTTGTGATTTTTTCCCCGACCAATCATACTCGGAAAGTGTAGGCGCTTGTTAGATCTCAAATTCAGTAAATATTAAATTCTGGAGTTGAAAGAAGTTCTAGTTTTCATTTTGAAAGTGTATCAATTTCCGCTACGGAGATTTCATTACCGGAAGTACAGTTCACGAAGTCGCAACCGGGTGGCGCCCCTTTTCTTTGTCCGTCTAGTTTACGGTTATCATATTGCCAAGAAGGTATTTATTTGTCCTTAAACGATTTATAGAGATATTTCAGTGGGGGAAAAAAGGGTATAAAATTTATCGGCTGCTTATATATGGCCAGCTTCTATCTTATAAAGGTTGGCAGTACTTGACATATAAAAAAATCTGTTTACGGTCGCCATTTTGTGCTTGTTATCTCGCTCGTGTTTATGTATTAACTTAGTCGTTTTAGCAGGTTTTAGTAGTTAATTTTTGTTAAGGGGGAAGACTACAGTGGCCATTTTCTACTTTTGCGCTATTTCAAGCTGAACTCTTTTAATTTTGTATTTTAACTTATAAAATTAATATTTAAGCGTAGACCAGCCTCTTGTTTAATGACTAAAATAATTTTGACAATTTAAAATTTAAAAGTAATTAAGTTATTACTTTTTAATTCAGACCCCCAGAGCTAAACAAGTTGGGCAAGCGGACAAACTACCCTTTAGTTAGGAGTCCCTTATATCTCCTTAACTTTTAATTTTAGAATTATCAAAATTATTTTAAGCACTAGAGCCTAATAAGGAAAATATAATTCAATTGTGTAATTGTTAAAACAGAAACGTTCAGCTTGAACGAAAAAGAGGCTTTTACTGTATTCTTCCCCCTTAAAATCCAAATAGGGCAAAACAGTTATCATCTTACTTTGAAAATTTAATTCATGATAACTACAAACATACCTGAGCAAAAATTTCCCGAACATATTTTTACTTTGTTAATATCATCAAAGGAGCTAAACCTTAGCTTTATTAACCAGAGCCTTAGCTTCTCGGA
Organism: Leiobunum rupestre; assembly: GCF_980474605.1. Classification (NCBI taxonomy): domain Eukaryota; kingdom Metazoa; phylum Arthropoda; class Arachnida; order Opiliones; family Sclerosomatidae; genus Leiobunum; species Leiobunum rupestre. The sequence goes on along the minus strand of NC_143392.1, from coordinate 14,028,141 downwards.
AGAAAATTCTGTCGTTTTTCCGTCTTGGAGTTTTATAACGGATGGTATTTCAAAAATACCTAAAACGTCACGATTTTTAGCACCTTATCTTTCGCCCTCGCAATTTATAACATAACACCTTAAATGTTTACTCATTTTTAATAGTAAAATGTTGAGAGCACCCGCACAATATGGCGGCACCAAAAGAAATTTTATTAATTCCCTAGATCGCAGCAGTATAGAGATTTTTACCCCCTTAAATATTTTCAACCCCTTCCCCAATATCACGTTTCAAAAATTTGCGTTGAAATCAACTCAGCCATACTTTACAAAGCAACAATCTCAATTAAATAATAAATGTTTTTGATTATTTATCTGAGTATTTCTGTGGAATTTTGATTTATGGCTAATAATAAAGAAAATTCCGCAGAAATACTCAGAAATATAATCAAAAAATCTTATTATTTAATTGCGACTGTTGCTTTGTTAAGTACCTACGTCTCGCATAATAATTTTAATATTTGTCCCTTGATAGCAGTACTATTTAAAAGAATAAACACCGGTTTTTTTTTTCAGTTCGCAGAACTGGTTTTTGTATAATATTTGTCCCTTTAGCCACGTTCACACATACCTTCCACAACGTTGCGAGTGCTCCCGCAACGTTTGTATCCCGTCGTGTGAACAGTTACCGTTGCGCGTCCCAGCGTTTCATATCGCTTCGGCTGAACAGCGTCGTTGACCATTTTGGCAGCGATTCGTGACGTTATCGACTCGGTTTTTGCGAACCATGAACCTTTCTTTTACAAAAATCGTCAATCGTTAATTTTTTTGCGTCTAATAAAATTTTTATGCCTTTTTTAGAAGAAAATGTCTCGCAATCTTTTTGTCTATTTGTTTAAAAAATCCAACAAATTTCTTCTGGGTGCATTCATTTTTAATTAGAAAGTTTTGAATCGTCACTCAAATACGTGAGCAGACGAACTCCTAATTATATGGCTATACTATGCGTGTCCAATTTTCTTCAAAACTCACTGGAAATCGAACGTGTGAACAAAAAGATTTCCAAACGCTAAGAACCGCAGCGAGATCGAAACGAGGCAAAACGTTTCCGAGGGTATACGTGTGAACGTGGCTTTTTTAAAACTGGGGTTACGATACGTTTCCGAGTCATTCGATCGATATAATGTTATAAATAACATTTGAATGAAATCTATCGAAATAAGTTTTTTTTACGTGATGTGATATTTGGGTGTCTTGCGAAAACACATTTTGGTATATAATAGTCAGAGTCAGTTTAATAGACTTTCATTTTCCGTTTCCCGAAAATCCGAACTTTGGCAACCCGCATTGCCAAGTGTAAGTGTGCTGCAGCACAGGTCCTCGCCACTTCTAGGCGTCCACTCTCCTTCGAAAGGTAACTGATTTTCTGAGTTATTGCACTATCAAGGTTCGCTTTGGTCCCATTCGACCGAAATCCCATTCGTTCGAAAACGATTTTACATTGAGTCCCAATCGATCGAAAATACCCCAATTGTGCGGTTAACAGCCCAATTTTGCACGTTTATATTATTTTTTATAGTACATCAAATTTCGTTTTTATGAGACGTTTTTTAAATAGGTTTACTTCTTACTTGCAAATATATATTTGTAATTCAACGAAAGCTACGGATTTGCAATTAAAAACTATCACGAAGAACAAAAAAATCCGAAAAAATCGAATGAAGAAGTCGCGTTAGCCTTACTCGACGCAATTGATACAAACTTAACCATTCACATTAAAAAATGAAATTGTTCGAATTATTGTATTCTTGATATAAATAAAAAGTTCAAAGCATAAATATATTTATAAAAGCGCGCCACCCTAGGGAAGTGAGAGACTAACCTAACCTAACCTAACCTAACCTAACCTAACCTAACCTAACCTAACCTTACCGTTAGTACACCTGTAGCAATTTTGTTTAGGTATAACGTTTTTTGCGTACCCTGCTATATCTCGGGGCAGAAGTAAAAAACAAAACAAAAGGTCCCAATGAACCGAATCCGCCTTTTGGGCTATATTTCGGAAACATATTGAATTCGGTCGAATGGGATTTCGATATACCCAAGGTTTAGTTAGCGCATGGCTCCCCCGAGTCCCCCCCCCCCCCTACCTAACTTCGGTAAGTTCGGTTAGGTATCCCTCAAGGGGGGCGCATTCAATATACGCGTTTTGGACGATTTTCCGAAACGGCTCAGAGAGAGAGATAGTGACCTCATACGTGGGCGACTCACATTTATGGGGTAGCCTATTTTTTTATAAGAGTGTCTGTCAAAAGCCAAATAATCAGGTAGAGGCTCAAGCACATTATTATTAGGAACAACTGTTATACTATTTATTTATTGTAAATTATAACTACGTTTTTATTTTTAACCTAATATATAATATGAAATGTATTATAGTTATCCTTAGCATTTATATTATTATTTAATATAAATCTGTAATAGCATATGTAACATAATCACACGTAACAATTATATATATACTATGTACTATTTATGTATATTATTTACTTTTTATTATATATTATATACTATTTATTTTTATTTTTAATTTTTCCTATACCGTCCTAAATAATTTTAAAATATGTAATGGTTTTTATTAGATAGTTTATGGTATGGTTACATATGAAGCTTGAGTTCAATATATTTTGGTTTAATATCCTTTTAATCAAGAGTACATTTTAATATAAAAACATAATGGTTGTGCTCATCACAATAATCATAATATTAAATCTTTAGCAATTTTAAGAGTACGTTTCAATCAAAGAAGATGTTAAAAACACTTAACAAAACATGTCCTATAGGATTAAAAATGTACTAATTTCCAATTACAATCATTTACACAATTACAGTTCTTAATTAAAAATACATGTGATAGAGTTGAGAACATTTGATTCAGTTATCAGTCATTTTTATTAATACTTGACTTTAAGGTACATTTTTTTCATAAGTATTATTCCAGTAAACCTTCTTTTTCCCCATATGCTGCTTTATTTGGCAAAAAAATTTGTGTAAAACGGCTTTCATAATACAGCTTCTCATATTTAGTCGTATCACATCTTTTATTGATTTGGAACTAGAGATTCTTTCGAGTGATAGCCGTGTCATTAAAATTTTGTTTTTGAACTTATTTAGTGGTTTTCTTACTTTTTGCCGCGCATCAGAACTTTGTTTTTCCAGAGATGCTTTTGTAAAAACATTCATTTTTTTCCATCTTTCACTATCTCCATCACCCGTTGAATTCATAAGGTTGAGTGAAAAATAAAATTCAATAGTTGAAACACTCAGGTTGGATAAAAGCTAGACGAGTTATTTTGACTGAATGAAAAACTAGTCAATATTTCAACTGTTTAAATTGGAAGAAAAACTAGCGGCAGAAGTTTTACTATTTAACTTCATATGTAACATTGTTGGTTTCAGAAATTCTAGGAACTTTGATAAGATTCACCGAGATTCACAATATCAGGAACATCTTAAGTTACAGTAATATAGCTATAATTTAAAATTCCCGAAAATCTGATAGGATTTGATTGAAGATTTCTTAGTTTCGTGGCATTGTTTGTATTTATAAGATAATCCGTTATTGTTTTAAATTGCCCGCGTGACATCCTGTTGTCTGAATTATTTTCTAATAACGTTTCACAACCTAACAGATTCAGAATAGGAACTTATGTTTTTTTGCAAATAATTGCGGGTTTTTAGTGTTGAGTAGTTCTGATTTTAGATTATTTTCGTATTCATCAGCTGTGAAATGAGCTGAACAGTTTCTTGCGGTTTTCACATTTCTAATTAAAGCTGAAGTTCTTGTAAGCCAAAGAGATTTTCAATTTTTATCCTTGCGAAAACAGTAATATGAGACTTCATTTTTGGATTTCCCAACACCATTTTTACACCCCAACCAGGGCCGGCGGATCGTGTTAATCTCGGGTGGGTAGTCAGAAGAAGGAGGGGGCGGATTTATTGGGTTATCCTACATAAAAAGATAGGCCTATGTAATACTAATTAAGAGAAATTGATAGAGGTAAAAACTACAAAAATTTAGTTTTATTCAAATTTATTATTACATAGTATTAATTGCGCAATGCAAAAACTGTACTGCGCTTTGCATTTTCGGAAATGAACTGATTCAACAATTTTTCCAAATATTTTGACGCGCGATTTCATGTAGCTATTAAAATTCATATGGCTACGTGTAACGATGTTTGAAGGATCTGAGTATTAATATTTAAACTCAATTATATAGAAAGGTAGAGACAACGTTATAAAACGTAGTACTGACAACTGTGGGTACTTTTACTACCTCAATTTGTGGTAGAAGACTTCGTTCCTTAAAATTAGGCACCGATTATTTAAATTACAATTATTTAAAAAATAAATGGAGACTTTATGGCTTTGGTGTCAAATAAGCAGTTTAGGGGGAATCAGTTATTAATTTTTTTAACACTTACATTAGAGCCCACTACTAACCAAATAATCAACTCAATATCATATATGTAATATACATTTAGTATCGTTTACCTTCTAAAATGTATAGTGTATGCATATGCACTTATAATTCCTACTTCACAACGGGAGGTAGCTAATAACTATTTGATATAAATGTTTGATACAAAGAGACTAATGACGACAAACATTAACGTTTAAATACACTTATGAAAATTATGCTTTTGTCATTTTATGTATTTTTAAATTTTGATTTTGATGATTTACTTTAATCTATTTCAATCGGGGCAGTGCCGCGTGCATAGTTTTCAACAGCACCGATATTTAAAGCATGAGATAAAGATAGTGTTGTATTTAACTTCCGCATCACTTCCCGATAGAAGTCAGTCTTTACCGTATTTTCAGAAATAGAAAGGGGATGGACGCGAAGGAAATGAAAAGACTTGTCAAAGGTCTATGCTTAAGTTGTGATTTGCCCTTTTGGGAAGACTGCATTTTACTATTCACGCTTGTCTCATTAGAATTAAAAACTAATATTTAATAACCTATTTTACAAATTTACTTCTGCAGTTTTTATACTGAATGAATTAACTTAATCAAGGAGGGGATAGGAAAAATACGTAGTCCCTGGAAAATTGTTTCTGTGACAATGGCCGTGGCTCTATCCCCATAGTACCGACTTTGATGACATCAATTCCGGGTGGGTAAAATACCCACCCGGAATTTCCCGGGTGGGTACTTCTACCCACCATACCCACATTATCCGCCGGCCCTGACCCCAACACATTCCTGGCATGTTGTAGTTATATCACAGAAACCCTAAAAGAAATACAAATATTATATTAAATGAAATGAAATGAAATAAAATAAAATAAATATATTAATTAACGTTATAAATAAATCTACTTTGCGAATTTAAGAAAAGTGATAGGAAAAATTATCAACACTATTAGGTAACAGCTGAGCTGATATAAACATTTTCATGCCGGGTAAAAGCTTAAGAGAAGCACTAAAATATCATGTAAACCTTACAACATACTATACTAAAATATAAACCGTAAAAAATAGCCAAAAATATAAATAAATGGCCAGATGTACTTACTATTGACGAATGTAGAAGAAAAGCGAAATGTTGTTCAACTTCAAAAACAACCCCAAGAAATCTCAGGATACGAGCTGCTAATTTCGAGCGTCGGAAAAAACCGCGACTCCCGTTTATCGCCCACGTATGACGTCTCTCTACCCCCCGACTACAAAAACCGGCTTTCGACGATTTTAGCGAAGCGGGAATGCTCCGACCTAATGGTGTATTTTTCTCGACGAACCTTGAGGCCTACCTAACCTTACGCGCGCGAGCCGCGACACGTTTCAAAAGTCAAATGAAAGTGACGAAACCGGCAGGCTGACAACAAACTTCGAAAATTCTAGGAGCTAGTTATTACTTTTGACCAATCAGAAAAAGCCTGGCTTAAATTACTTTATCCGAAATAGTCAATTACGTTAATTCAGTATACTATCCTCCCAGTAGGCCAGCGCTCTCTTCAAGAGCGACACGGTCAACTGTGAGTCTGCGATCACGCGCTGTTGGCAGCCAATCATGACAGAGGCCACCCAAGGGATATTCGGAATCCCCAGATGTAAACAAAGTCTTACAGGCCTTTAATGACAATCAGTAGACTAGCACACGTCGTGCTGTAACACGTTTATTCGGATTCAATAATTTTTCTGCTTCGTGTGCTCTTCACAGCACCCTTATCATCGGCAAAAGGTGCAAGATCTTACAGCGACCGATTTCCCATTGGGTGTGGATTTTTGCACGATGGTTTGCAGAACGTTCCGTCCAAGATTCCGTTTTTCCAACCACTGCGCTTTTCAGTGACGAAGACACATTTTACAGGGAGGGTGTTTTTAACATTCATAAGTCACAACCAGCTCGAATGGGCTCATGTAAATCATTATGCGACGTTTACAAGTGGTTATCAGGAAAGATTTTCTGTTAACTTCTGGGCTGGAATAATGGATAAGTTTTGATTGGCCGCCAAAAGTCAATGGGACGACGTACAGTGCTTTTCTGCGTGATGACTTACCTGACCTTCTTGATGATGCCCCGTTAGCAATTTTACGATAAATGTGGTTATATACACCAAAAGGTACGATAACGTACCTAAATGAAGCAAATAGGGTGCGTGTTATTTTAAAATACAATATTTTCGAACAGTTGCGTGTTAAAATCCGCAAGTGTTGCTACGGTTGCGCAGTGGACCATCCGTCACAGACTCTAGAAGACTGGGAAATAAATGTTGCTATGAACTATGACACTGCGATAAGAAATCTTGATTACATTGAGATTTATAAAACTTTTATTTTAAAACGTTTTTTAAATGATGAATTATGTAAAATGCATGGTCGCCAGAATAGTCTGTAACGCGAAACAACTTTTGTAAATAAAAACTAGTTGATTTTGGAAAAATGTGTCATTCTTTAAAATGGATTTCAGGTTGCAACATCCTTTTAACGGCGTGATCGATGGTGCGACTTAGTCTGGGAAATCGTTTTTCGTGGCTAGTCTTATAAAATATAAAGATACGTGTATTTCGCCCCCATTAGAGAGAATTATATGGTGTTATACGGAATATCATCCCGAACTGTTTAATTTGGTATTAGATGATACACCCACAGTTGAATTTCACGAAGGATTATTAGACGTGAAAATTTTAGACCCAAATGTCAAGAATTGTGTTATTCTTGATGATTCATTTGTGAAATATCAAATAACAAGGATGTAACGAATTTGTTTATAAGAGGTTCTCATCATAAAAACACGTCAGATTTTGTACTTATGCAAAATTTGTATTATCCTGGGAAGGAAATTAGAACATGAAATTTAAACGCGCTATCTGATCATTTTCAAGACACCACGTGACAAATCGTCGATTTTTCATGTGGCTAAAAAGATTTCCCCGACTAACAGTAAGTAAGTCATCGACGCCTTTCATCAAGCAATTGCTAGAGACTTTGGGTATTTATGGGTTGATTTGAAACCAACTACGTCAGATGATCACAGACTGCGAACCGGAGTTATACCAGGAGAAGAAGCTGCTTTTTTTATCCCAAAATGAAGAGAATTCATAATCATAAGGAGTTTTTAAAATATCTGTCTAAGTGTAATTCGTGTCAAAGAAATGCCGCCATCAAATATGCTAATAACGTCGCGATTAAAGCTATTGTGGAATGTTGTATAAATGTTCTGCGTGGCAATGTAAAACGGTCAGATGATCATAAGAAGCGATTGAAGCGACATTGTCAAATTTTGCGGAAGATATCTAAACCCAATACCATCGCAAAACGGAAAAAGATTATAATACCAAAAGGAGGATTTTTACCGTTACTCTTAGCACCACTTCTTTCAATTTTAAGCAGTGCAGCAGGCGCGGCTATAAGTAGAGCTATGAAAATGGCTAGAAAGATGATCCTAGTACCCGAAGACGTTTATCGACGACTCAATTCGCAACCGAAACTTGACGAAATCTTGGATACGAAAATTGTTTTAAATAATCAGAATCTTAATCAGTGACAAAAAGTGGAGTTGTGCAACCATTTCTTACTAAAGCCCAGTTCGCACTATACAATTAAATGGGACACTTAATTGTATCTCACTAAGTGTAAGCAAGAAAATTGTATAGTGTGAACAGAATAATTGTAATAATAACTCCCACTTTTTCTGTTCACAATATACAATTTTCTTGCTTAAAATTAGTTGGATACCATTAAGTGGTCCAATTAAATGTAATGTGTGAACTGGGCTTAAGAAGGCAAAAATCGTTGAAGAACCGAAAAGAAAGAAAGATTGTTAGTCCGAAATAACTATAGCGATACCAGATTCTCATCTTAAACCCGTCATTGCTTTGTGCGAGTGGATTAAAAGAAACAGTAAAATTGAGTAATCTACCAGTGGTGAACTTATTTATAAAGGACGCCCTATAGTTAGATCTAATATCATGGACATTTTACATAAATCAGTTAGGATACAAAACCAAACCAAAACACGAAATTGTTGGATTAGATAAATTTTATGAATTGCTGACAAAGGGAAATGTACCAAAATCATTTCTAAAAAATAAATTCCCCTCTGAATCCCCTATTGATAATGTTCCTATTATTTCTAACGATTGACCAGAGAAGGTGTACGATAATTTAGATTATTTTCCCCCAAGTCCCGAATCTATGTATGGCAATGGATTATTGAGTTGGATAAATTTGAAATAAAGAATATTCACACATTACACCTCATCATGGAAGGAAGCGACGACCCTACTCCCTCCGGGTTGCTAACCTCTTTATCGTTATCATATTTAAAATCACCCAAAGTTATTACGGCGTTTTTGATATTATTTATTATTATCGTTTTTGAACTATTTGATTTCGCGTACTGGTATCACGAACGTAAAATGAACTGTACGAGGAATGGATAAGCTATAAGAAATATACTTCAATGTAAGGGACGCCGGTAGTTACGGAGGCATTCGCGGTCTTTATCGGGCTGCCCGGACGAAGGCTATTAAAGAGACCATAAACGACGTGAGATAATTTTTAAAACGACAAACACGTACACGTTACACAAACCAGTGAGACGCAATTTCCCAAGAAACAAGACGATAGCGTATGGGATAGACGAACAATGGCAACTTGATCTGGCAGACATGCAAGATATTAAAAACCACAATAGCGGATACCGATATATCTTATGTTGCATTGATGTATTTAGCAAATACGCATTCGCTGTGGCTACTATGGATAAGAAAGGATCAACTATGGTAAAGTCATTCAAATCTATTTTAGAATCTGGTCGACAGCCGAAGATTGTACAGACTGATCATGGTAATGAGTTTCTATGCAAAGAAGTTCAAAGTGAATTAAAACGTAGAGGAATCAAGTTTTTCGCAATGCACTCCGAAGTAAAATCCAGTATTATTGAACGATTCAATCGAACATTGAAATCTCGAATGTATCGGTATTTTACGGAAAAAGATACGCACCAATATATCGACGTTTTACCAGATTTTATTGGAAGCATAGAACAACAACTACCACAAATCTATTGAACGTAAGCCCGTTGAAGTGACGAATGAAAATTCTAAACAAGTGTGGCAGAACTTATACGGGAAAGTTAATTTTTCACCCACAGTCTCGTTTCCTTTTGAAATAGGTGAGGATCTGAAGACTGAGCCCATTTCGGGTGTGTTCTACAAAGAGGAAATACAGAAAATCTGGAAAGACCTCAACAACTGTTTATTTAAAATTGGTCGTCCTATCTGCTAGCCAGTTCTTCGCTGTACAATTGAACATTTTAATTCGACTGCTTTAGCGTTCGAGTCATGTCTAAATAACCTTACAGTATAGAATTTACATTTACTAACTCGTGTCGCTATGCGGTTACAAGCTTTTACAGTATTTCCTTTTTTGAAAAGTTTATTCCGAGTCACATTTGATATAAATATTTATTGATTAATTAATTATTTAACAATAGTAATATTAATAGTGATTATCATTTTCATTTGTGGTCACGTAATTGGAATGGTTCACGATGAAATTATGACTTCAAATTCGGTTGGCTGATTTAAATCAATTTTGAAATCAAATGATTTTTTTTAAATAAAATTATTGATTGAAATAACCCTAATTGTATTTCATTAGAGCTAAAAATGAAAAAAAATGGCTGAAATACAATCACACTTAACCAAATCTGAGAAAACTAAAATATTCAATTTAAACTTATTTTAATTAAAATTTAATTTAATTTTCAATGAAACAACCGATAGAAGCGAAGGAAAGTTCTGTTCCCAAGTGCTGCTGCATTTCATTTGGATTAGAACTACAACTTCTACAAGCGATTTCTATGGAAATAACCCGGGCTTATCTGACCATTGTTAGTATTTTGAGAGAAAGAGGTGAGGCTGTATCCATGCGGGGTAAAGTATTCGATGGTCCCTAGGTCGTTTTTAAACGGAGAAAACCGTGGTGTACAGCTACAGACAATCCAGCAGCAGTATTCATTCTTTGATTTTCTTCGTAAAACGTTTGAAAATCAGTCTTTGTAATTTAAATCATTTGTAGCTCGTACCTCTATACTGTATTTATTGAAAAGTTGTACAACTGGGATTCGATATCAAAAGGTCGACAAGCCTAAAAGAACGACAGCTCAAAAGGTCCACTGTTGACCTCTTGATTACGATTTTTCAGATTGTACATCAAATTAACGTTACCTTGAGATTGAAGGCTAAGTAGTGCGAAGATCGATTTGCTTTGGGCAGTGGGAACAGGTAAGTTACCAAGATCGACTGTCGAACTTTTCAATAGCCCAAAAGGTCAACATAGATTCGTTTATGTGGGTATGGAAAAGGAAAGTAAAATCAGATAGGCTAATACCCAAGGCACCACTTAGGCCTAAGTCATAAAGCGCCTTCAAAGCCATTAATTCAATGCCATTACAATGCGTAGGTGGGTGGTGGCAAACCCTTCACGCCACGCGAGCCAACATGAGATTTTTCGGCGAGGGAAGGGGTAGGACGAAAACCTACTGTCGCAAACGAAATGTTTCTTCGACTTTATCACAGATGGCGTCTATGAACTGGTGCGTAGAATAATTTTTATTTATGTTTATTTGGAAATATTTACTTAAAATTACTAAAGTATTTCAAATAGAAAATTGCATCAAACCCAAAAGAAACTAAGCCTAAACGTGTTGCGTAGCAACGGAAAGTCGAATAGGGGGGGGGGAGGGGAGTGGTGGAGAATTGACGGCTTTTAAAATTCATTTTGCGCGTGAAAATACCTCTACATGTTATGGTCAAAAAAAGCACGCAAAGAAGGCTGTGTGCCCAAGACATGTACCTGTAGTGCCGCGCGCTAAAACGTCATTTCAAAATCCGTCAATAGTCGCAAGTAGTTTTCCCGCACGGTACTGACGAGTCCCAAATAGGATGAAACCGGCCTGCCGTTGGAATTTCTGGCCATTTAATTTACTCTAGTTTTTCACTCGAAGATCTATTTGGTCCGAGTTTCACGTCCTTTTGTTTGCTCGAAGACCTATCGGTACGAGCTATTAGTAAGTTTTTAAATTTCTTCAAATTTGTTTAAGGTTTAGCTTTTTTATCCCTTCCTGATTTATCCATACTGGATTTTTAAATTTAAAAAAAGCCGGATTTTGGCCAACCAGATTAAAAAGTCTTTATTAATATTTGCTTAGTTGATTTTGTCCGATCTAAACGCCTATATTAAAAAGTTGGAAAAATTTTACCTACCCGGCAAAATTGGAATTTATATGGAGATTAATTTCCTGTCTTGCGGAGTTTCGTGTTTTCAGTTTAAAATCGTCCGCGTTTTAGACGACGTGTAACGAAATAACAGTTTCTTATTGGCCTTTCATATAAATTCCAATTTTGCTGGGTGGGTCAGCATTTATACCCACCTTTTAATATAGGTGTATCGAGGAATTCCTACTACCGTTGTCGACCTTTTCGGATACCCAAAAGATTAACAGTCACCTTTTCGGATAGTGACAATACTAAAAACATTCTTACCGGCTATTACTGTCAAAGGTTACAAGACCCTACTACTTTAAGGCGTATGAATTTCAGGTGATATTTAATTTAGGAAAATATGTCGTTGTTTAAATATTTTGAAAAAAATCCAAAATCCAAGAATTTCTCTCCCATAGACTTTGTATGACAAATCCACAATAAAAAATACTGGATTTTTAAAAATTCCAAAATCCCGTACACAGAACAGGCAAATGGCTGACCCCTCGTTTTGGAACATAACTGTCGTCCTTTAAAAATACAACTTGTCAATAAATAGCGCGTATAGAGCACCAGCTATAAAGGATTTCAAATACAAGAACAGATTTTACGGAGAAAATCAAAGAGGGAGTTCTGCTTTTCGGTTCTCCTTTATTCACTGTGTAACAGCTGTCACTGGGTTGTACAGCTTGAGGAAACCCTTTCGAAATTGTGCAGAAAGACTTGTAATTATACGGTTTGGTCCCGTTTCGGCGCTTTTCATTTCACCGTCTCATCAATCCGCCGCCAAAAATTTGTTCGATTCGCCGCCTTTCCATTTTGTCGAATTCCATTTCACCGCCTGTAATATTAATAAGTTTTTAAAAGAGTAAAAAATGAATAACGCATTTTTTTCGGGTGGGTTTGAAATTCCGGACGATACATAATTATAATTCAATAAAATATAATTTAAAAAATAAACTATTTTTATTATTGTTATATAAGAACTGATGAGTTGTTTGCGACATCGCAGTTTAAGAAATGAGTTCCGATCCGAGGTAGGAGAACTACCAACAATATGGAAGGGTGGCACCATGCACTTAATAATAAAGTCGGTCGCACACATCCTAACGGGACCACTTGACGGCGAAATGAAAAGCGGCGAAACGGGACCAGACCCATTATACTGACTATTGTAACCTCGATAGTGAAGGTAGAAATTTTTAGTCAGATGTGACTAGTGACACCAGTTGGTAAATGTAAAATCAAAACTGTAGTTATTTAGACGTAACTCTAACGCTAAGGAAGTCGTATTGCAATGGTCAATTGTCCGGCCTGGAAGGACGTCCTTCCAGCAGAAACTGAGTCGGTCGCGGGGCAGGCGGGCCATTCGATCCAGCTCGACCTTCTCCAAAAACATTCACAGCATTTGAAAACCCTCATATTAAATGATATTATTATAAAACATTGCTAGTGTAAAATTAAAAAATAAATAAAACACTTCATGTAATTAAAAGCTTAAACTAAATACAAAAATGTTAAATATAAATTTAAAGCTATATAAGATTGTATAAAGTTAAATGAAAATGCGTGTAATTATTCAAATACGGTAAAGCTCTTTCAGTGCATAAAATAAAACGGTAAAACCGCCGTTGAAATTGTAAAGAGAGAACGCTGGCGACGAGCCGACGGCGAAAGGGATTATCTTAATTCCAAAGGCCGTGCCCCTGGTCACATTCCTTGACCCGAGGGGTCCCAAGCCGGACAGTCCGTCGCCAACTTTATCTCTCTATACCCATATATGGAGCGAAACTGGGCACGGAGGAGGCTGATTGGTCAAGTCTTCAAGACTATTTCACCATCTTTTGAAATTTGTATCGTCAATCCTGTCGAAGAAACTTTGAATGGGGTTTCTCGGCAGTTACTCCTTGGTTTCCAAACGAAACACAAGTCAAGAAAAGAACTCGACAAAATAAAATAAATTTGTGGAGCAACGATAGTTTTCTTCAATTTTAAAATGAGTTAATACTAGCATTTTTCAGTCGGTGTTAGTACGGAAAAATTAAGGACTCTCCCCAATAAAAACGCGAACCCAAAAATAAAAATAAAATAAAGAAGTAGGGTAGGTTTCCTCATGGTACCGATGAGCCGAGGGTCAGGGAGATACTCCCTAAAATGCATAGGTGGTATAGTTGGCATAGTTCCGGCATAGGTCAATTTCCTAACGTAAACATTGCTACTATAGCAAGTAAACCAAGGAGCGGAATCACTATTTATAGGGCATTGTTGTTTGTATCAGGCATAGCTCTTTTTGCAGATCGGCATTGCTCTGACATCTCTTTTCGTATTATATATCTTTATATATGTATTCTCTGACATAGCTCCCTAAAATCGACGGACGCGACATCGGCCCACGAGAAACGTGGCGGTTGGGATTCGCCGGACTTAGCACGCGATTCCGAGGTGGGATCGAAGTCTTCGCCGAATAATGTCGACTGACGGCGACGCGCACTCCCTTCGCTCGAGCTATAGGCCATCTATAACTCAACCTAGAGGACAGCACCAAGCCATACGCACCAGGTAAAGTCGGGCGTGGAATCTATTCTATCCCTACGAATCTCGACAAAAAGAGCTATGCCTGATTCAAAACAACAATGCCTTATAAATAGTGATTCCGCTCTTTGGTTTACTTGCTATAGTAGCAACGTTTACGGTCGGAAATCGACCTATGCCGGAACTATTCCAACTATGCCACCTATGCATTTTAGGGCGCAGGGGACATTTTCTGGCTGAAAGGCAGAAGAAAATAGTGAAAATTAAAATCAACTCTAAAATTACGAAATTGTAGCGGTAATCAATAGCGTAAAAATGCAATCAAAATGAACATCGTTTTCGAAAATCTCAATCTTTTTTGTCGTCTTCTGGAGAACCGAATGTTTCCCGTATGCAACACTGTTAAAAATTACTGTAGCTTCCTGTTAAATTCCTGTTAAATTTTAACAGGTAAATTCCAGTACCAACTTTTACCGTTAGAGTTACTAGATAGTTGCTGTACACAACAGCTATAATCCTGTTCGTCAATTAACCGTTATTTTAACAGTAAAGTTTCGGTAATACCGTGTAACCGACGGCTTGAGCCCGCCATCTTGTGGAGGTTACCGTTTTCACTAGTTTCTTTCAAAGAGTAACGGCTTTGCCGTCGTGCGATTGTAGAAAATCGTAAATTATCATCAAATACAAAATAGTGAGTAGAATTTTAAATTTCATTATTTTAAAGTAATAATTAAGTTAAAAATGGGGCCATTTTAGTTAAGTAGATATTTGTATTGTATATTTGGTCCAGAATGTACTTATTTATTCGTGATTTGGTATAAACAAATCGCCTAGGCTTAACTCAATAACGCGTCAATTTTTAAATTATCCAGTTAAAACTTAAACGCGATAATTTTAAACTTTTGCACCTAATAGTAATTAAAGTATCGCCACTTGGTATCACTTCAAAACAACCTTCCCCAAGTCTGAATAGCCGTCTGTGGTAAAAATAGAGTGTAAAATATTTTTGGGTTCAATAATTATGATCATAATTTGTTTATATTATAGTTATCAATTTGATTAGCAGGAAATTAGCAGGTAAAAAGAAACACCTAGCCAACTTAATATTGTAACAGATACAAATATTTCACCCAGAATTTCAATTATTGAAACTAAAAATATTTAGCATATCTATTTTATTATTACCCTAGTCAGACTTAGGGAAGGTTCTTTTAAGTTGTGATTCAAATGTATTTGTAAAAAAAATGCTTGAGCTTTTAAATATATGATACAGGGTGGGTCACATTTAATGTGATGATTCTCAGTGAAAAATTTGCATAAGTTCAAGTTATTGTATTGCAGGAAACTTTATTGTTTTCAGGGTGAAATTTAAGGGAAGTTGCCTTTAAATATAGTTGAAAATTATCTTTTGAAGTCTGTGTTCACTCATTGAAAATGTTATGAAGTTAAAAAATTTCATTTGGCAAGCTTTTATTAAATTGTATTTTGAAATTTTGGTATTCACCCTGTACTGTATCATATATTTAATAGGTCAAGCATTTTTTTTTCCAAATTCAATTTAATCACATCTTAAAACTAGCTTCCCTAAGTCTGACTAGCTTTGTTGGATAATAATAAAATACCTAAATATTTTTTGGGTTTAATAGTTGTGATTATGAGTGAAAAATTTGCATATATTACAGAATTAGGCTGGTTAATTTTTTTCACCTGCTACCATACTCAATGGGTGAACATAGAATAACAAACGTAATTTTCCACTATATTTAAAGCCAAATTCCCTTACATTTCACTATGAAAACACTGAAGCGCCTTTCAATGCGATAACTTAATTACACGAATTTTTTTCCCAGAATTACAATTATTGAATATAAAAAATATATAACCACCTTAGAATTACCCAAACACAGCTTATCAGACTTGGGCAAGGTTAATTATTGTTTTTAAGTGATGGTGTTCAATTTAAAAAAATTACTTCAGCTTTTAAATAAGATTTTGTTTGGATCCACCCTTTATCATTTACATAAAACCAGAAATATTTTTTTTTTAATTATAATTGAACCATCACTTTAAAAACCGTTGAGAATGGTAGCAGGTGAAAAAAAAATAATTAGCCAACCTAATACTGTAATATATGCAAATTTTTCACTAAGAATCACAATTATTAAACCCAAAAAATATTTAGCAATTTTATTATTACTCTACAAAGCAAGTCAGACTAAGGGAAGCTTGTATAAGATTTGGTTAAAATGAATTTGGAAAAAAAAATGCTTCAGCTTTTAAATGATACAGGGTGGATACCAAAATTTATAAATAAAATTTAATAAAAGCTTGCTAAATGAAATTTTTTCACTTACTAACATATTCAATGTTTAAACACAGACTTCAAAAGATAACTTTCAACTATATTGAAAGGCAACTTTCCTTAATTTTCACCCTGAAAACACTGAAGTTTCCTTCAATCCAATAACTTTACCATATGCAAATATTTCACTCGAATCATCACATTAACTGAACCAATAAATATTTATCTCTGTTATTATTACTCTACACAGCTATTGCGATAACTTTAATATATTCTATTTGTTTTGCCCAGAATCACAATTATTGAATCCAAAAATATTTAACCACCGGGGAAGAGGCAAAGGACTAAAGCCGAAAAGCAGCGGGGTTTCCACGAACTTGCAGAATGCGTACCGTTCACAAAGCAGTCAGGTCACTCGACCTTCTCCAAAAACATTCATTTCGGTAAGCGTAAATGCAAGGCGAAGCATCGAGGGTAAGAAAATTTCAAGGGTGACAAGCGGAAGAAAAACCAGACCTTTAAGCTCTCAACGCCGAATCGATCGTCGAAATGGCTAAGGCTAGGCTGAGGTAGGTTAACGTCTTCCTGGAATTTTCAAAAGGGTCACACACATTTAAGAAAAAGGTTCCACATTTTGTTGAAATGTACATATATTAAAAGTACCGTACGTTTGTTATGTAATTTCGCGTAACTTTAAATCAAAAGCTAATCTTAGTATGAAAGAAAAATAAGAATAAAAAGTTCGCCAAGAAGGCGATAATATATTTCATTGCCAATTTAAATGTGTTTTTTGAATAGTCGAATAGAGTAATGGCAGTGTGACGTCACGGCACGTCGCCCACGCTTTTTCCTATATATAAAAAATCGCGACCAAAATGGCGACCATGGTCAAAGCTACGGAGTGCCATTACTCTATACAAAAAACTTTGGTATGTCTATCAGAACGTCGGATTTCAACGAAAGATCGATCATACAAGTTGTTTGATGAATATCAAAGCGCTATGCAACATTATTTTATATTTGTAGATGTGTACATTAAAATTAGGTTCAGTTGAATATTTATGAACCAGCTTTTTCGAAGGTGGATTCCAAATGACAATATGACTCTTAGTTTGGAATGACGGTTTTACTGGTACAAGTAACGTAATAACTTTAAACATTAGCAAAAGTTATAACCGAACTGATTTCAGAGTTCGTTATTCTCTGGTCATTTGAAAAACGGAATGAACCTTAACTGAAACAAATTCATTCGTGAAAATACGGATACACTGTTATGATTGCGCCGATAGCAAAATTGTTTTTTTCGCAAAGCTCTTGGCAAATTTTAAATAACGTTATCTTTAATGTGTAACAATTTTCTCATCTTTTTGGGGTTCTTAACGTAAAGGTGACATGTAAACAATCAAGAGGGGTGTAATTCTTTTAACTATGTCACACTCAATATGCATTTGGTTTATTTTGGCTACGGCTAGTTTTGAGCCAGGTGAGGAGGTTTTATGATAGGTTTCTACGTAACGGTTGAACTTCATACTCCTTATAGCGTTCTTGGGTTTCTCTCTGGATAATATGATGCTAGAACAACTTTAATATCGCAAATGACTTTTGGCGAGTTGAGTTTGATACATCACCGACACCATCTTTATTTGAAGATTTTTGGGATCACACAGCGACACGATGTGTAAAAAGCATCTTGAGGACTATTTATTTCCGCACATTGCATCTTTTCATATAACTTTGGGGGAAAATCACGAACTAGGTTTTCTTCTGGGCTCTTGTCTTGGGGTTTCTTTTGATCTAAACCTAATGATTCTCGAGATAATTTTAGTATGACCTTGAAAACATGGTTCTAGGTCATACAATTTTCCAAATTTTAAAATATCCTACCATGATGCGATTGTCTAGCAAATTTCGATAATGTAGCACGACTTGTTTTGGAGTTATTAGCGCTGTCTAGCAATTTTCCCTTTAACGACCTTTGTGATTTTGGTAAAATTTTTCTCGACTTACTATTGGTCGAATTCGATCATGTTCACGCTATGTGGGCATAAAACGTGACGGGGAACACTTTTCTAATTGAAACCAACTTTCTAACACTTACGGTTCTCGAGATAGTTTTTGGATGACCTTGAAGACAGTTCAAGGTCATCGAGGTTATCATTCTTCTTGGGCCCCCTGCACGAGCTACGTAACATAAAAATGTTAAATTCCTAGAGAAAACGGTTTCTGAGATATTCACCCTGGATCGTTTTTTAGTGGACACCCTGTATAGGAAGGTTATAGATGGAGTAAAGTTTTAACGAGGGGGTAAGGGGGTCGTCTTTCATCTCTTGACCGGGTATCCAAACTCGCTGTGGTTGAGTTTGGTGGTGCAATTGGCCTTCAGTTAAATGAAATTAAATTGACAAAGACCTTCGTGTTGAAAGCTCAGTGTGTAAAGTATTGGGTTCTATACACCCCAATAAATTTAATTAGATCCACGCGAGTCTCTCTTAATTTTCAAATACAAATTTTAGTTAGTTATTTATTCCATGGATATTTTTAAAAAAAATTCTCAATTTATAGTGAAATTTAAAGTAATCAGGCAATCCAATATTAAAAAATTAAAAACATATTTTCCAGAGTATCGCTGACTGGGGTAACTAGGCTTATTAATAGAAACAGACGCATAAAATCAATAGCCTAAATGTTTAATTTAAACATTCATATTATTTCTCTTTTCTCACATTGTTAAATTTACGACTCTGGGTATCTTCCTAGAGTCATTTCAAAATTCTCAGAATTATATCTCCAAAGCCCTTCCCTGCCTAGACGCTGGCCGCCTAGCTGACAAGTTAATGGGGTACCCCTTTTTAGATCCCCTCTCTATAGAAAGTCGTTCTGGGACCTCTGGCCACGGTTCCCCTTTCGCTTTCTTCTTGCCGTCCCGCGGCACCGTCTTTATTGGGCTTAGCGACTCTCCCTCTCTTACCTATTGTTATTTTCTTTAAAGTAAGGACCATTTCCATCAATTCCTGTTCACACGGAGAGGCTAGGGTAACCTAGGAGGGTCAAATCATCGACAAATAACTACAGGACTGGCAATACAAGCTTATAAAACTTCGCTTCCAAACGGTCGCGGCAAAAATTCGCGCGACGTGCAGCGCCACCCCGTGCGGTTCATTGTAGTTAAAAAACCGTACAAAATGGCAGCCTCCGTAGAGGGCGAGATTAGACTTTTAAAAGGTAAATATTAAGTGAAATTTTACATATTCATTGGTAATTAATGATTAATTAAGTAATATTATGATATTTTGTTTTGTTACAGATATTATTGAAAATAGATTTCAATCAATTCTTTGTGAATCTATTGAGAAACTGGAAGATACATTAAATACTCCACGTAATGAAGAATCAAAGAGTCTGCTTAAATTTTTAATTTCAACCGGCTATGCATTAGAGTACTTGGAACTAAAAGATACTGTAAAAGAAGTGATATTGACTGTGATAATTGCGGGAAAAAATAAATTTTCGCTTAAAACAGGCTTAATCTTACCAAACCACTCTCTTAAAAAAAACCCAAGACATTATAAGAATAATTAGTAAGAAATCCAGAGTAAGTTTCAATGTAATGTTTTTAATTCAAAAATAAATATTAATAACAAAGTATAATATTGTTTCAGATTTCACTGAATTTGTGCGATGGTACAATCAACGTTGTAGCGGCTGCTTTTCTTAGAAGGTTGCTGATAGTAATTAATTACTACCTTGTTTCTGAAAGAAACAAAGTTGTTGTAGCAGCTGAAAATTCAACGGGGTATAAAGAAAATCTATCCGAAGAAGGCATACATTATGTGGGTGGATTCGTACTACAGTCTGAAGAAAAAGATGACAAAAATACGAAGCTACGCAACAAGCGATGTGCAACAATTAATGAACAACATGACCACTAGTTTTGAAAAAGAAAGTCGCGATTACGCTGATTTGAGCTGCTCATTGAACCGCGGAGGATTGTTTAACCTAAACGAGCAGGCATTTCAAATGTTTAAAATAATAGCAAAAATATCATCAAAACACTACGATTCAACGAGTTCTGAGCTGGTGTTAAATAGGAAAATTAAGGCAGAAGAAGAGATAAGAAAAGATAAAACAGTGCAGGAAAGCTGGGAAATAATGTGCAATAATCTTCCTAACAATTTCAAGGTCAAAGGACTAAACATTGTTATTGCAACATATTTAAATACCCACGGCAAAGCATTCACCAACTTTTGAACAGAGAAATACCAACGCGATAGCTTTAAAAGTATTAAGTCAGTTCCTAGCCTACGAAGAGTTTTAAGCTCTTGCGAAAGCAATAACATGAAGTACTAGTCGGAGTCTATTCTGTGATGGAAATAAAAATGTTTTACCTCTGAAGATGTGTTTCCTCCCTCTGCGTTTGGGACAATTCCTTTTAATAAACGTAATTTTCCAACATTTTGCTCATATTGGCTAACAGTTGGATTGGTGTTAGATCCGCAAAGGCTCCTGTGTTTGCCAAACTCCTGTTCTAAAGGATCTTGGTTTAATTTTCTTGTGGAAACATATTTCGCTCCTTTCGATAACATGTATCGAATAACTTTTATTACCGACAAAGCTATAAAGAGAGTGAATTTCAATAAGTTGAGTTTAATGACCTATTACTAATACTATAGTTTTACGCACTGGTTATTTTTAGCCCTTCTGATGTTTCGGTGCTTAACAACATGCTTTTTTTCTGGGCATTGGTAAATTCTTCGGCACTTGCAACTTCATTTTCCCATTCTTGAAAATAGCCCAGAAAGTTTGTATTTTTTAGGGTATTCTTGGACCAATTTGGCATTGGGTTATATATCTTACCGTTAAACGGATATCATCGGGAGACTGGAATGGTTCCAAATTTGGATTTATTTTACAACTTGATTTTGAGAAACTCGACGCATTCATTATGTCAAAATATTGGTTCATCAAGGAACAAAACTTTGCGGTTTCCCTGCCCTCTTCTCCAACCTCCTTTCTAACTCCTACGGCAACTTTCGCAGACAATACCTGAACCGCATATTTAACCCTCATTTTAGCTCGTGATTTTAAATTGATGTGAGACAGTTTCAATTTTGGATACAATCTTGGAATTCGTTGCGCGTCTTTGTAGTACACGGTCTTGATATGGTCCCAAAGAATATGTTGTTTATTTTTCATTAGAAGTCTCGTAGGTATTTCTTCTTTGGGTTTCTTTGATGACTTTTTTGTTATTTTATTACTTTTCCTTTTAACTTTCGGTTTTTTATTCAAAGAACTGCTTTCCACGTTATTTCTACTAGTTTTCAAAAGATGCGGATTGTCAAATAAGATAAACAATGGTCTTGGGTTTTCTTCTGCAGCGAAGTAATTTAGGGAATAATGAGATAAACTACCATCATCGAGAGAAATCATGTTGTTTTTAAAAAAAGACCGGTTTGTATTAGCACCATCTCCAATAATTGTCAGGACTCGGCAATCTATGGCTTCTAGTCTCTCGATAGCTTCCCATAGTAGCGCGTTCAAATCTTCTGCATGGAGACAACTACACGGAAAAAAGGCCAGTGAAAACTGCAATTTGGTAGTGATGCCTTTGACCATTATTTGAAGAACATTAGTCGCTAGATCGAGTTTGTTTTTCTTCTCACTATTTTCATTACTTAAGCGCCTAATTTCGTTTAAATTTTCTCCCATGTCTACGAAACCAACAAGATCTCCAGACGAGCGCTTGTAAACCAACTCTTCTTTAATTTTCATTTCGTCGATCAAGATGGAGACGTACTTAGTGTGCTCTTCTTCAAAGCAATTTAATTCTTCCATTTGTTTTTTTAACAACGAAAACGATTCTGCTTGGAAGCCTGGCTTGGTTGTTAAAGGCAAAGAATAGTTGTATAAAGTTTTCCGGCATGGTAGGTTAAGCGCGTTAGTTTTCCTTAAGCATTCGTATGCGCTCGGGGATTTACTATGAAGTAGTAAACACCACTTTATAATGCTCGGGTGCTATCTACGTGCACGATTACTCGATGCTTTTAGAGTTGATAACTGCTGCTTTAAAAAGGTCTTTGAGAAGTCTTTTACAGTATCCATGTTTGTCTGTACAATGTCTTTCAAAATATCGCTGTCTTGCTTTGATATAAAATGTCCCTCTTCGCGAATCAACTTAGTATATTTCTGTCTAACAAGTTTAATTTGCTTAGAGAAATACTTCGCTCTTCTTTTCCCATTCTTTACGCTAGTAATCAACTGTTTTTTAGACATAAAACTGAGTCTCTTCTTTTATGTTAGCGATTTATTCCTAGAGGCCAATTTTCGCAAAATATTGCGATGCTGCTTGCAATTTTTACAACGTTTAACTCTTCCATCTCTTTTAAACAACAGTAAACAGTTTTTGGAGTGAAAGGAGTTCAAAAGGTTACAATAAACACCACTTCCGTACGAGTCAAGATTAGGAAAATCATTCTTCGCATTTCCCTGACAAACAACACTTTTCAAAGTTTTCCAGGTTCTTCACAACGTCTGTGATGTCATCTATCTTTCTTTTAACATTTTCCATGATGAAATGTGAAGATGATAGTTCTTTCCTCAAAACAGTAACACGTGTAGTTTGGTCTTTGAAAATGTAAAATGACCATTCCAGTATCTCGTCTTTAGCCATTGAATACTTGGCGTAGTCCTCTCCGTAGAAAGTAGTCCAATTTTTGGGACAACCAAGCTTCTGACTAAGCATGTCAATTGAAAAAAAAAGGCTTATCTTCGAATGAAGTTGTCCCATTTTCATTTAGAAGGGCAAAAGCTGCTAAGTAAGAATTTTGTTTCGTCCGTTTAATTCTATTTACATCTTCTTCATAGGAAATACTTCTTTTTCCAGACACAGAAATATTGGGAGTACTCGTTAACTGAACAGTAAATCAAAAATGTCAGTAACAAGGTTACGCGGTTGGGTAAAAACTTTCAAAAGATTACCTGGCAACTTGCATAAACTGATATGTCATCAATGGAAACATCTGGTGTCGAAAGGTTATTTCCGGAATTGCTTTCCGAGTTAAAATCATTTTTGTTATTCACATTTGATTGTGGATTATGCAGCTCTTTCGTAAGGTCTCTGCAATCACTTGAATGAACTATCTAGAAGGAAGCAATTAATTTAGATGTAAAAATGTAAAAAAATAATAACATACAGTACTTACTTTTTCATTCGAGCTGTCATTTGAACTCAGATTAAGCTTCATGCAGTCATTCGAAATTGTTGTCTAGAAGTGAAAGCCAAAATAAAAATATAATGTAAGTGCACATTTTAAAATCGGATTTTCATACTTTCCTTTTCATTAAGTTGCTTCGGATTTGGATTTAATTTTGACGGCCCATTCTCGACAAAATGTGTTGAGCAAATGTAGCGGGGAGTTTTTAAATAAGAAATTTTTTCTGATGAAGCCAAGTCCCACCCACTAGTTTTTAACCATTGCTCAAATTTAATTGGTTGTTTTTGAGGGTTTGGATAACGATATAATTTAATTTCCAAAGAATTATTACCGTTGAGTTTTCTACTGTTGTTTTTACAATCACTGTAATAGCACCTTTTCGGTCCCATGATCAAAAAACCGTTGATAAAAACTATAAACCCACGAACGTCGCGATAATATCCGCCATTTTATTTTACCCAGATTTTGAATTCCAGTGAATGACGCGTGGTGGCGTTTCAATCGAACAGCGCGACAGTTAAAAGATAGATCTCCTATGGGGACTTAGCATAGGGGGGGGGAGGTACCAAGAATTTTCTTCGGTGCGAACAATTGCCGGATTACGGGAAGTCCAGTTCCGAGAACATATGCACGTGCGAATGCTTTATGGTACCTTCTTTGAGTAAATCTGATTTAATCATGATTAAAGATTAGATCGTGATTAAAATGATTGAAATGTTTAGAATACATTAATCGTGATTATTTTGATTATATCTTGATCTTGATAGAATGATTAAATCGTGATTATTTTGATTAGATCTTGATCTTGATGGAATGATTAAATCGTGATTATTTTGATTAGATCTTGATCTTGATGGAAGGATTAAATCGTGATTATTTTGATTAGATCTTGATCTTAATTGAATGATTAAATCGTGATTATCTTGATTAATCAGTTTACTTTGATTATATAACGCATCCAAACCAGTAGTGGCCTTCCCGTTGTAATTATAATGAAATGGTAATAACTAATACATTATTATCTTTCAATAGTGAATCTATTGACATAAGCAATGATATTGATCAAGAAGAAATCAATGTGGACGAAGAAAAAGAACGTGCGAACGGTTTCCGGAGTGACAAAATTCTGAGAAAACGGAGAGAAAAATTCCTCGTCCGAACGGTCGCCACTATTCACCTGGAGGGTGAGCTAACCCCCCTAGGTTACCCTAGCTTCTCCGTGTGAACAGGGTCTTCGTTGAGGTTTGCCTATCTAGTTGCCAATACTTTCTTTTTGTGTGTTTTATTATATTTGCGAGAATTCGTGGGAATTCCGCTATTCATTTAACAGGGTGATTGACCTAATTGGGATCGCCCTGCCAATACTTTGGCGTTCATATATGGTGAACCTTTTATAATTTATGGTGGCCGCCACCCTGGCGCCACTTTTGACGTTAATACGGACAAGTGATGCGTGGGTCAAACCTTTGATGACGCCGGACATCGTGGCTGATCCCACGGTCAGGGATTGGTAGACACTCTTTCCCGGGCTTTTCACAGAGGTCATGATTGGCCCGAATTACGGACGATTTCCAAGACCACGTTGCGATCTGGTTTAAAAACTCGGACTTAGACATTTTTCAAGATATAGAACTCTGTCAACCGGAGCAGAAGACCACCAGATACAAGGGTCGGAAAGTCGCCAAACTAAAATTGGGACATATATAGTCCCAGTACGGGTCGCGCAGACCGCTCTTAATAAAACGCGTGAACCTGAGTTCGTGCGCGAAATTTCGCTGGCAAATCGCGTCGCATACCCCTAGACATTAACTTTACTTCAAATCCCCTAGACAATTTTATTTGTCTCGCTCAGCCCTAGTATGAAAGCGACGCGGGAGCCCGGGCTATTGTCTTAGTTTGACCAATGTAGTGAGGATATAGTTTTAATTAGGATTAGCCAACCTCTTAGTCTCTCCTCATGGTAATGGAAACGTTCATGCTAAATATATTTTCGCCACCCATGGTAGAATTATCCTCCCCCGCTCAAAGGTTGAAGGGGAATTTATGCATCCTTCCTTCATTGCAGCATGTCCCCGCTTTTCACTGTCCCCCCTCTACCATATTCTCATTGCAATTACAAAGACGAAATAATTCGCCTAAAATGGAGTCCAGCTGTACTTTTTTCTAAACAGCGAAGTGCGTCGACGTCGACTCTGCTTCACTCAGAAATGAAACAAAAGCCAACTGAGGGCATACAAGAGTTTCGCTATTATAGATGCAGCTGTTTAGAGTCAGAAAAGAACATCCTTTACGTTCCAAATCTAACGGTTTTGTTCATTTTGGAACAATAATTTTCTATTTGGAAGCCTCTAATTACAACGCCCCTTTGAGACCGAGCTGAGGTATTTTTAAATAAATATCGTGAGCCTGAGGCGAGACCGATAAGTTTTCACGTTAAAACCGAGCCCGAGCTGAGGTATTGTGGAACGAATTTTGTAACTAGTGAGCCCGAGCTTGAGCCCCTGTTAAAATACAAATTACTTCTAGCTTGAGCTTGAACCCATTTCATGATTCACATTACTCGGAGCTCGAGCCCAAGCCCGTATTAAAATTTAACGTACTAAGAGCTCAATCTTGAGCTCGACAAAATACTTGAGCCCGAGCTCGAGACTGATTTTGGTAGTTTTCATATCTGAGGTGAGTTCGAGATCTACTCACGATTACGATTGAGCCCGAGCCCGAGAGTACTATTTTCGTATCTGAGAATGAGCTTTATCTCCTTCCAATTCGCGATATTGTTTAGCCCTAAGCCCACGATCAAAATTTATTTTGGCAAAAAAGCGTTAGAAGCTAGCGCGGCCTAGTGCCGTCTGGATTCCTGGGCTGCCTGAATGCGTTCGACTGTATCCAGGTGTGCCAGTGATGCCGGAATGGAGCTCGAAAACACTAATTGGGCTATTTGATAAATTAATTGTGTGTCGAAAAATCGGGTTGAGCAACTTGAGCAACTCTAGAGTACAGAGCTGTCATGTTGAGCAGAGCTACAATATAGTGATTCCGAGCTTGAACTCGTCTGAGTATTTTGAAACCTCGAGCTTGAGCCTTTCGTAGTTTTCAAACATAGTGAGACCAAATGAAAATATGACGCTTAGTTTGGAATTACGGTTTTATTGGTGCCAACTGGACATTTGATTTCTAGAGGAACTCGTCATTGTGTGTGTAACACAATTGGTCGAAGGGCTAGCCACTTCCTAAAACTCTGTACATAGATTACAGTACAGCCTTGGGCAATGTTAAATCTGTAATCAGTTAAGTAATCACTTTAGAACAGCCAAAGCTACAGGCTACCTCGCCATAGGTAGGATAAAAATATTAACTGATATTGAAGTATAAAACCTAATTATGAAAATGGTGTTCTTATGAGCAACACTAGCGGAAACCTTTTATTAAAACTTTCTTTACACTACGCAAAAAACGAAGCAACTGCCACCGTTGACGCTTAAAATTGTATTATACTCGTTAGGCCTAAGGTAGATATTTTGCGTCAACGCTCTCAACCACAGCCTTTTTGTTATAGTGAAAATCAGCCCTTAAGATTCAAAACTAGTAGGAAACGTCAACAGACTTCAAGATGAGGGAAAGTCGGTGTAATCCGAGTATGTTCTATCACCATGGCAGGGCTTTATGTGACAAATACGTTTATGACAGTTGACACGAATGGAACATTGATACGCGATAAAATTCGAAAAGAGACATTCAAACGAGGGCTTCGTCACTTCAAAGAATCTTGTACAGGCCGTGATTCCCCTGTTCCGAATCACACGAATCTGGCCGGGAATCTGAAATTTTTCCGGAATCAAAGAATCATCTTCGGATCTGGAATCATAACCGAATCATGGAATCACTTCGGGTATCAAACTCTAGTAATGAAAGCTTTTTCGGTTAATCATGGAGGATATTAACCAATCGCGCCACGGAATCTTGGCTTCTTCGTCTAATTTTTCTTTTGTTTGCTTCAAATCCATAACGAGGTCGGTTTGGGGATGGGGCGCGAGGGGCTAACCACTCTTAGAAAATCTGTACACCGGATTACGCTTAGATTAGCACTGCCAAAGGCAGGGACTTCAAAGGTACGGCTCTGACACCGATTACGCGGAGTGATCAGCCCCTCGATGGGGCGTTAGCCTTCCCAGGCCGGTGGGGATGGTGGGGGCGCGTATGTCTTCCGAGAGAGTTGAAGTTTGACCCCACGTTTTATATTAGGTAGTATCATTTTAAAGGGACGTGCAACCTAATTTGCAGAAAAATAGTAAGAGTTGGGTGTAGTGGTTGTATTCCCACTACACCGAACTTTTACCATTTTTCCGCAAATTAGGTTGCACATCCCTTTAAAATAATGCTGGTGCATGGAGGGATACAAAACATCAGACTGATAAATTCAAAGGCTGCAACGTAGGTTGCGGATTTCTTGAAATGCAAAATATTTCATTTCATGTACCCTTTAAATATAAACAAAGAAATAACCTTAATCAGGATCAACTAAGAGTATTTTGTATTTTATACGAGTAAATCGAGACTTTTAACGCACAAAAACAACGAATTTAATCAAACTCAACAATTCAAATTTTAAGAATTACAACGGATACAGGTTTTAGCGCGAATTGCGACTCTCTTCTCTTACAAAATTTGGTCCCCTTCCCTCTCCAACGTCCCTTTCGGTAATTGGGCCGGGAAGGGCCATAAAATCGCGTGACTCGCAAAAGGGGACTTCTAAGAAAAAACTCTCACCACGGGTGGTCAGAGGTCGTAAATTAAGGGTTCGGCACACAACAAGATATAATGTTATAATATAAAGTTCATAGTTTAGTTTTAATTCTTCTTAAGTTTAGAAAATGTTAGAGTTCATAATTAAATATTAAATTTGAAATTAAGTTTAAAATTAAATGCTTCTTTAAGTTGAAAGTCGTAACAGAGTATGAGGGATCAATTAGGAAAAACGGAATTTATGTAAAATTGTGATTTTTTGGAATGTTAGCAGAATCTTGAAATAAAGGAGAATCAACGGTTTTTTGAAGGAATCCACGGAATCGAAGGTGAAATCAGAAAAATAAATTTGGATTACGAAAGAATCAGAATGGAATCAAGAAATCAAGGCGGAATCACGGAATCAAATGGAATAAATGATTTTTGTCTCCCATACGACCAAAATCTACAATTTTGGCGGATTTCAAATAAATGTTTCCACACCCCGCCAACTTTGTGCAATTTTCAAATGGGAATTCGGTCGTATGGGAAAACTCATACATGCTAATTCCCATTCGGTCGAATCCTACACAAGCCAAAACAAGTAGGGACAATTCTAACCCAACCCAACCTAATTTAACCTAACCTAACATCACCTAACCTAACTTAATTTAACCTAACCTAACCTCAAACTACACATAATCCTAATCTAATCCAACTCTAATTATACATAATTATAATCTTATCTAACCTAACCCTAATTATACATAATTCTAATCTAATATAACCTAACCCTAATTATACATAACTATAAACTAACCCAACCCTAATTATACATAATTCTAATCTAATCCAACTCTAATTATACATAATTCTAATCTAATCTAACCTAACGCTAATTATACATAATTCTAATCTAATCTAACCCAACCCTAATTATACATAATTCTAATCTAATCCAACCCTAATTATACATAATTCTAATATAACCCTAATTATACATAATTCTAATATAACCCAACCCTAACTCATATGGATAAATTAGGACCCCGCTACATAAGGCCAACCTAGTCTATATTGTCTATAATTTAAACTCACGCCCAATATTTATTTGTTATGTACACTATTATTATTATTATTATTATCCGGTTGAAGGGGACCCCGCCAACTTGGTGTTATTTTTATAAATATATTCGGTCGAATGGGAATTCGCTTGTATGGGATAACACCCTTTATTTATACGATACATTTCGAGTAATATTAAGTCCGTAATAAGTTTTAAAGTAAATAGAAAATATGGATACTTATATCCATTTGGAAAGGGCTTAAGGAAAGTTTAAATTTAAAGCTGAAAATGTATTTTAATAAAAATATCTGCAAGTTGAAAAGTCCTTAGAAGAGCTCTGAAGTAAAGTATAAAATAAAGATTTTAAATACCAAAAATGGTTTACTTCAAGTCTCAATTATGGAATCGTAGTTCTGAAACATTAAACTTTTATGTATAAGATTAAAATATGTTTTGAACATAGTTTATAAATAAAGCTTAGGTCTTACGAAAATAGTTTTATTTTACGATGGAACTAGGATAATTAATAATTAAGTCTTAGAGTAGACTGCAATAAACAGATACGTTCGTAACATCAAAGTATAACAATTGTAAGACTAAACCCAACCTCACGCTAGAGATGAGTCTTGAATTCGGTTTAAGAATGGAACGAGGATAATTAAGGATTAAGTGTTAGATTAGACTGTAATAAAAAAAATCGAAACATCAAAATATTACTCATTTTTAAGACTAATCCAAACCTAACGGGTGTTAATTTTCTCAAAATAAATATATATTTCAAATCAAAGTTGACTTAGCCCTACTCCAAATGTATCTAAACTCTGTTAACTCCAATAACTTGAAATTTAGAAGTCTAATTAATATCTGAAATGCGTCATTATTTCTACGTTGCTTTTGAAATAAGTTTGAAACAAAATTTTTGAAAAATCAAGGAAACATATCAAGTTCGATCGTCATAAATTTCAAAAACATTTAGTGTTCTGTGGGTCACATGAGGAATGTATTTAATTATACCTAGGGAAGTAAACGTCAGTTGTGAAGCCTGGAAATTGTCGGCTTATGTTTAAAACATGTACGAGAGTCGAACTGTATAATAATCTTTATTATTAATAATATATATATAATTACCAAAGTTTACAAGGCATGGCAGTTAAGTAAAGTTCTCTAGAAGAGAGAATATAAAAGATTCGACTGGTTAGGTCGCACCCCGGAACCAAAGAGGATGAGTCCAGTGTCCCGACGTCCCTTATATAGTGAGCCCCTCGGATGACGCTACCGGTCTCCAACCTAATTGGCTGGAGAAGAAAGCCCGCCAAGAAATCTTTGCGGACTCACTGTGGTGCAATAGTAAGCATCTCCGGTAACTTTACCCGCAGTCAGTATTAGATAATAATAATAATAATAATAATAATAATAAGCTAAGCTAAATATCCGAGGCACCACTAGCGACTTGTAAAGTCAATTACCAGTGGCAAGGTTAGAATGCGTAGGAGTGTGATGGTAAGCCCTTCGTGCCACGCGAGCCAACAGCTCCCGACACTTACTATTACCGTTTACCTCAGAAAGTATTTATGGAAAGGAGAAACCGAAGATTACAATGTACAGCTCACATATAGAGCATGCTAGTTTTATTAGTTTTACTGATATCAGCAGCTCTCTGACAATACCTGTAATCCCTGCACTATATTAATAAACCTTAAAGGTCCCAAAAGGTGTACTGTAGGAATCTCTCACTGAAATTTTTATTTCTGGTGTTCGAAAGCTAATTTATGTGAAAACAAATCTCGTATTATCCTTTTAGAATGAGGTTCGAATAATATAGAATAAATCAAATCTCCTATTTTTAAACTAAATTGAGACTAATATAACTCTAATTTGTTCTACTGCGAGGTAGACTAAACAAATCTCGTATTATCAAAAGTAAATATTGAGATAAAGTCTAATAGCGCCTTCAGATTTTACCTTCCACCATGCTTAACATCCTTTTTAAAGAGCTATCGATCACGTGTTTTTTTCCACCAATAGAAAAGCACTTTATTCAACATATTTTCCCGCGAAAAGTAGTGCATTCCGGGGAATTTTGGGATACATTGTTTCAGTCCTCGCTTTCGACGTCTCGAATCGTCCGCTTCTGTTACAGAAACGTTAGCCTAGTATTTTACTTCGCGCTCGGTTTTGTTTGGACCTCGTTTAAAGATTTTAATTAAGTGATTAGTTTAATACAGTGAATAAAAATACCACGTAAGCAACCTTTGCCGCCGATTGCAGTTTTAAAGGAACCGAAAGTTCAATCTACACAGAGTAATTTTTATTTGAGGGATGAATTTGAAATGAGAGCAAACAAACCGAAATTTTAGGTGTTATGTTTCCATCCTCTGTTGTAGTTTAAGCATAGTTTATCTAGTATTTGCTGAAGACTTCCATCCATCAACAACGACTCGCAAATAGCTTTATAGGTTACATCCAGTTCGAAAAAATCATCTTCATAATTCTTCAACAATGCTTCAATACTTAACCCTTGGCTAGTCATTTTTTATGAAACCAATTAATATGTTCCTTTCTGGCTATAGAATTGAATGTCAACTAATTAAAAAGCACGAAAAAAGTCTAATTTTAAAATTCTTACCTTTTTAAGTTTTAAATCCGTTTAAATATTCGTTTTCTTGTAATATACTCCACATGACATAAATTTGTGGCTAGAGCGATATCACGTCATATTAGGCTTACTAAAAACACTGATTTAAGTTACATGTGTATCTATTTTAAAAAGCCGTATTATTGTTTTTAAAATTTCGTATTTTAGGTTCAATCATATATCTACTTTATACACTTTATTTTGGAAAATAAATTATCAAATTATCGCGAGCGAAAGTTTAATATCCGCGTATTTTAAAGCGAACTATTTTTACCGCGGCGGAGTACATCGATACACTTAATGTTCCTGAAAAGTGGCGAGTTGGAAGGCATCACCAAAGCCAAGAATTTTTTACCCCTCAAATAAGATGTCGCAGGTCGAGGCGATAGTATTAGACTTTATCTCAATATTTACTTTTGGTACTATCATAGACAAGAACAAATATATTCTACTTAAACGTAGGCTAAAAGAAGAATCTATAATGCAGCTTCAAATAAGTCTTAAACAAAGACTCACCCAAGTCTCTTGATTACAAGTTATTTAAAACTTTTGGGTTGATAAATCACTTGTTTCATTAATCTGCAATTTTGAGTCCTAAATCAGGCGTTTTAATTAGATCTGGTATAAAGATGAATATGTGATTGAGACAGTTTAAAAAAACACTTTTTTTGGCTTATTTTGTTTGGGCGTGTTTAAAAGTTGTCTTTGGCCAGTTAGATCTATCTTGCACCGTTTATGGTCAAGAAATAAAAAATTGACCAAATGGTGGCCATTTTTAGATATTTTCCATTTAACTAAAATAAGTAAACTTTTTTGCCCTAAAACCGTTGCAGTAGTAGAAAGATTCCTAACCTTCAATCACGACTACCGTCATTTACTATTCTTACACGACATACAGTAGTAGCGCTAAAGCTATTTGATTGGATACTATTACAAACATATACAAGGCCAAATTATTTATGTTTGTTGTGGAAGATTACGTAAACGCGGAAGTAATTGAACCAAAGTTATCGGATAACGATATAGCTATAATATATACGGAATTTTCCCGCGCGTCTCCCTGTTGCCCGCATTCACCCTTTCCCCCTTCCAGTGATATCTTGGAAATATCTTGGAATTTACGTTGACTACAAACTGAACTGGAATATCGGTGTTGGTCCATTTGATCGAAAAATATGTGATCGACAGTCGATCATTATACGTTGCAATTTATCGAAATTCCATTTGATCGAATCCCATTTGTCCTTTGTTTCATAAGATCGAACCTTCAAATGATCGAATACTATTTGATCGAATTCAAAAGTATTTATAGTACCAGTTGGTATGTTTTTATTTTACCGAATGTCAATATGAAGTGCAGGAGGAATAATGATGGAATAATTCATTGCTTTAACTGTATTAAGCCACAAAGATGAAGAGATTTTTACTTTATACACTAAATGATGGAATTTTTTATGACATCGACGATAACGGCCCGTTGTTTTTTATATATATAAATAGGGTCAGGTTAGGTTAGGTTAGGTTGATGTACGCGTGCCGTAGGCGCGTATGCACCGTTGCCTTTTAGATTTACTCCCAAAAACTAGTAGTTTTACCCTACAGTAGCTTTCGATCAAATTTCGTTCGATCAAATGCCATTCGATCAAATGCAATTCGATCAAATGGGACCCGAGAAGGAAAGTGAGGGTGTGGCGTCAAACCCGGGTTCGGGTTTGGGTTCGGGATCGAAATCCGGGATTTAAGGGATGAAATGGGGGTAAAATCATCAAAAAGTCAATGTATTTATGATATTTCTCGCGACGATTTGTTTTCTCATATATCAACATATTATGTCCAGGCCAACTTGTTCATTTATCTACGCTTATCTCGAAAGATACTTGAACGTATATCTTATCAAGTTTTATCGTACGGAATAAGTTGAAATGATGTAAAAATTGATAACCTAGGCGACGCGTGCGCAGATTACCCTGGGGGACGCGGTTAATTTGAATTGAAGTGTTTTGACGTCATGGAATATTCGTTGTTAAAGTAGAATGGAAATATTTTTAAACTTCATTTTAATATCATTGTAGTACGCTTGACACTTGAACCAATCTCACGAGTATTTCTTAAAACGAATATCTCGATCGCGTTTTATCGTACGAAATAAGTGGAAATTATGTAAGTTGTATGATTGATAACCTAGGCAGGAAGATAGCACGCGCGTGCGCGGTTTACCTGGGAGGCGCGGATTGCCCGGGCGCGCGGTTAATTTGAATTTAAAACATGGATTCTCTCTCCGAAATAATTCATGTACCCAAAATTGGACCGCAAGTTTTTTTTCTTTTTAGGGGAATCTCTATGGGAGTTTAACATTACAATAAAGCTAATAGGTCCAGTTTGGGGTACTTTTGGTCCGAAATGGGGTACATAGGGCCGAAAATGGTGACTTTGGTCGTTTTAAGGGTACTTTTGGTCTATTTTGGTCCATTTTTGGGTACATCAGAAAAGCAGTTGGAAAAACGAAGAGCCTTATTTTTCCACCCATCTCCAAACTCCAAAAATTGCTTTAATTTATTTATCGCTTCCGTAGGTATAAAATAAGATAAAAACCACTTACCTATATTTTAATTACGGTAAATTAAAAATACTTAATTAGTGTACTAAGTTACGTTTAAAAGAACCTTTTGTAACAATTCCAATATGTAAATATAGGTAAAAGGATTGAAAAAATACTTAAAGTGGTTTTACTGATAAACTCTAAAGGAATTTAACTTTAAAGGGTATCTTAGATTATTGTTTTTAATTTTATTCAAGTTGAAAACGTATTAAGAGTCCTTCAATAAAAGGATTTTATTTACGAACTTAATTCATATTTTCTTCAAACTTTCAATTCGCTTTTATTACTATTTAAATACGGTAAAATA
Organism: Leiobunum rupestre; assembly: GCF_980474605.1. Classification (NCBI taxonomy): domain Eukaryota; kingdom Metazoa; phylum Arthropoda; class Arachnida; order Opiliones; family Sclerosomatidae; genus Leiobunum; species Leiobunum rupestre. Next base: position 13,993,008 of record NC_143392.1, on the reverse strand, counting down.
TAATTCTTATACACAAATATAGTCAGAAAGATACTATAAAACACTAAAATTAAAATTAAATTAAATTTGTGTGGATAAGATTTGTAAATATCATTTTGAAACTAATAACTTTCACGCTTTAAGTCAAGCCAATAAAAACAATTACCTATATTTTAAATACGGTAAAATATAAATACATTTCCGATATGTAAATAGGTAGAATAACACTATGAAAAGTTCCTTTTTCTTCTTTTAATACGACAACACACAACTCTGATACGCAAATATATAAAGAAAATATTAAAAAAATTTACTCTACGTTCGATACGTTAAAATACATTTCCGATACACAAATAGAGATAAAGAAATACTATAAAATGTAAAAAGGTAGAAAAATACTACACATTAACCATTATGAATTTAAGCTTACAACATCCTTCACGTATAGAGCATAACATATATGTTCAGAGTTAACTTGTTTCCTCGTTATCTTTATCGCATGTGTTTTAAATAGCGTATGGAATAAGTTAAGAATGTACTGAAATGGTGTATGTTTAAACCTCGTAGAATAAAGAGTAAAACATATGTTCAGAGTCGGCTTGATTACTAAAGCGAATAACACAGAGACGTTTCCGGTGTAGTCACGTAGGAAGAAAAATACTACAACACTCTCTATACTCTACATTCAACACGTTAAAATATACTTCCGAAATGCCAATATAGGTAGTAAAATACTACAAAATCTCTATACTTTACCTTCAATACGTTAAATTACATTCCAATATGTAAATATAGGAGGAAAAATACTACAAAAGCCTCTTTTCTTGGCGTTCAATATGTTAAAATAGATTTCTGAAATGCAAATGTAGGTAGTAAATACTACAAAATCTCTATACTCTACCTTCAATACGTTAAATTACATTCCAATATGTAAATATAGGTAGTAAATACTACAAAAGCCTCTTTTCTTGGCGTTCAATATGTTAAAATAGATTTCTGAAATGCAAATATAGGTAGTAAATACTACAAAAGCCTCTTTTCTTGGCGTTCAATATGTTAAAATAGATTTCTGAAATGCAAATATAGGTAGTAATTACTACAAAAGCCTCTTACTCTACGTTCAATACGTTAAATTAATGATATGCCTCCGATCGAATCGTTAATTTTTTCCTATTTCAATATACGCGTTTAAATTAGAATTGCTTCTAGTGTTCGGCAGTCGATTAATGTTTATCCACAAATTTTCCGATTTATTTAAAAAACGTTGGTAAAAAGAATATCATTTTAAGTTATTTAATTGTGTTTTTTACCCAACCAAGCATTTATTTGAATAAAAGTGGTATTTATTTAAATAACCAATAGTTAAATAAAAATTGTTAAATGTTTAAATAATCGAAAGTGAACAAGCCTATTTTTTAAATAAAACAAACAGACTTTAGAGTTGATAAGATTTGTAAATATCATTTGAAACTAATAATTTTCACGCTTTAGTTAAGTCAAGCAATTACATTTTTAAAAATGAAAGAAGTTAAACAATATAAAAATTTGTAAATATTGTAAATATTTTTAGGTAATAAAGAAATTAAGAAATGTTTTAATTAAAATATCTTTCATTTTCTACTACATTTTTAAAAATGAAAGAAGTTTAACAATATAATTATTCTAATATAATTTCAAAATCAGGTATTATTTAAAGTACAAATGCATAATTTAGTGAAGCAATTCTTATTTAAATTCTTCTATTTAATTAATTTGTGTATCTGAAAAGTATTTATTGAAAAATAAGTGGGTTTTACTATTTATCACGGTTTTTTATATATATATATATAAATATATATATATATATATAAAAATATATATATATATATAAAAATATATATATATATATAAAAATATATATATATATATATATATATATATATATATATATTGGAATTGTTACAAAAGGTTCTTTTAAACGTAACTTAGTACATTAATTTATTTTGGAAGTTCAAAACGTATTAAGAGCCCTTCAGAGTACTATAAAAGGATTTCATTTACAAACTAAATTAATATTTTCTTCAAACTTTCAATTCGTTATAATTTGAATTTAAATGAAAACATCATGGATTATAGGTACGTAATCTACTATTAGACCGAACGGATTAAAAAATACTTAAAGTAAGTGGTTTTACTGATAAACTAAAGGAATTTAACTTTAAAGGGTATCTTAGATTATTGTTTTTAATATTATTCAAGTTCAAAACGTATAAAGAGTCCTTCAAAGTAATTTAAAAGAGTTTTATTTACGAACTAAATCCATATTTTAGAAGTTAGTTTGTATGAAATACTTACTAATACCTGAAAAATGGACTTTAGAGTTGATAAGATTTGTAAATATCATTTGAAACTAATAATTTTCACGCTTTATTTTCTACTACATTTTTAAAAATGAAAGAAGTTTAACAATATAATTATTCTAATATAATTTCAAAATCAGGTATTATTTAAAGTACAAATGCATAATTTAGTGAAGCAATTCTTATTTAAATACTTCTATTTAATTAATTTGTGTATCTGAAAAGTATTTATTGAAAAATAAGTGGGTTTTACTATTTATCACGGTTTTATATATATATATATATATATATATATATATATATATATATATATATATATATATATATATATATATATATATATATATATTAGAATTGTTACAAAAGGTTCTTTTAAACGTAACTTAGTACATTAATTTATTTTGGAAGTTCAAAACGTATTAAGTATTTCGAATACCAAATAATTCGACGTATTTGTTTTTGAAATAACTAAATAGTTTGCATATTTTTCAAAAAAAAAACTAAAAAAGTAATTGAAATTACTATTAATTTTACTTGCAATAGTAAAATACTAAACCAAATGTATAATTTATATTTTATTTTATTTCATAAATTTAAACTATAATACTAAACTTTTTCAAAAAAAAACTTTTACAAACAAAATTTAAAATACACATTTTTAAAATTTAACTACACCAGCTCCAAGTCAGCTAGCGACTTTTTTTTTTAAGTAACTACTAACTACAATTAAAATCAAAGGATCTGCTATATTTTTCATGCTTTGAAAACAATTCATTAAAATCTCGAGTTTTTAAATATATGTAAAACACGAAGGAGCAGATCTTTTATCACAAATTTTCAAAAATTATATTTAATTTAGTTTATAATAATATAGGGAACTCAAAAATTAAAAAACGAAAAATCAAAAAAATTACTTACTTCAACCTTTCTCCCAGTTATTAGTTTCGTTTTAAACTTGGTTTACGTTTTAGTTTTACTTTGCTATTCTAGAAAATTCCAAAATTCCTTTAGAGTTTATCAGTAAAACCACTTACTTTAAGTATTTTTTTTAATTAGTTCGGTCTAATAGTAGATTACGCACCTATAATCCATGATGTTTTCATTTAAATTCAAATTATAACGAATTGAAAGTTTGAAGAAAATATTAATTTAGTTTGTAAATGAAATCCTTTTATAGTACTCTGAAGGGCTCTTAATACGTTTTGAACTTCCAAAATAAATTAATGTACTAAGTTACGTTTAAAAGAACCTTTTGTAACAATTCCAATATATATATATATATATAAAAAACCGTGATAAATAGTAAAACCCACTTATTTTTCAATTAATACATTTCAGATACACAAAGTAATTAAATAAAAGTATTTAAATAAGAATTGCTTCACTAAATTATGCATTTGTACTTTAAATAATACCTGATTTTGAAATTATATTAGAATAATTATATTGTTAAACTTCTTTCATTTTTGAAAATGTAGTAGAAAATGAAACATATTTTAATTAAAACATTTCTTAATTTCTTTATTACCTAAAAATATTTACAATATTTAAAAAATTTTATATTGTTTAACTTCTTTCATTTTTAAAAATGTAATTGCTTGACTTAAATAAAGCGTGAAAATTATTAGTTTCAAATGATATTTACAAATCTTATCAACTCTAAAGTCCATTTTTCAGGTATTAGTAAGTATTTCTTACAAACTAACTTCTAAAATATGGATTTAGTTCGTAAATAAAATTCTTTTAAATTACTTTGAAGGACTCTTTATACGTTTTGAACTTGAATAATATTAAAAACAATAATCTAAGATACCCTTTAAAGTTAAATTCCTTTAGTTTATCAGTAAAACGACTTACTTTAAGTATTTTTTAATCCGTTCGGTCTAATAGTAGATTACGTACCTATAATCCATGATGTTTTCATTTAAATTCAAATTATAACGAATTGAAAGTTTGAAGAAAATATTAATTTAGTTTGTAAATGAAATCCTTTTATAGTACTCTGAAGGGCTCTTAATACGTTTTGAACTTCCAAAATAAATTAATGTACTAAGTTACGTTTAAAAGAACCTTTTGTAACAATTCCAATATATATATATATATATATAAATATATATATATATTTATATATATATATATATATATATATATATATATATATATATATATATATATATAAAAACGTGATAAATAGTAAAACCCACTTATTTTTCAATAAATACTTTTCAGATACACAAATTAATTAAATAAAAGTATTTAAATAAGAATTGCTTCACTAAATTATGCATTTGTACTTTAAATAATACCTGATTTTGAAATTATATTAGAATAATTATATTGTTAAACTTCTTTCATTTTTAAAAATGTAGTAGAAAATGAAAGATATTTTAATTAAAACATTTCTTAATTTCTTTATTACCTAAAGATATTTACAATATTTACAAATTTTTATATTGTTTAACTTCTTTCATTTTTAAAAATGTAATTGCTTGACTTAACTAAAGCGTGAAAATTATTAGTTTCAAATGATATTTACAAATCTTATCAACTCTAAAGTCTGTTTGTTTTATTTAAAAAATAGGCTTGTTCACTTTCAATTATTTAAACATTTAACAATTTTTATTTAACTATTGGTTATTTAAATAAATACCACTTTTATTCAAATAAATGCTTGGTTGGGTAAAAAACACAATTAAATAAGTTAAAATGATATTCTTTTTACCAACGTTTTTTAAATAATTTGGAAAATTTGTGGATAAAATTAATCGACTGCCGAACACTAGAAGCAATTCTAATTTAAACGCGTATATTTAAATAGGAAAAAATTAACGATTCGATCGGAGGCATATCATTAATTTAACGTATTGAACGTAGAGTAAGAGGCTTTTGTAGTAATTACTACCTATATTTGCATTTCAGAAATCTATTTTAACATATTGAACGCCAAGAAAAGAGGCTTTTGTAGTATTTACTACCTATATTTACATATTGGAATGTAATTTAACGTATTGAAGGTAGAGTATAGAGATTTTGTAGTATTTACTACCTACATTTGCATTTCAGAAATCTATTTTAACATATTGAACGCCAAGAAAAGAGGCTTTTGTAGTATTTTTCCTCCTATATTTACATATTGGAATGTAATTTAAGGTATTGAAGGTAAAGTATAGAGATTTTGTAGTATTTTACTACCTATATTGGCATTTCGGAAGTATATTTTAACGTGTTGAATGTAGAGTATAGAGAGTGTTGTAGTATTTTTCTTCCTACGTGACTACACCGGAAACGTCTCTGTGTTATTCGCTTTAGTAATCAAGCCGACTCTGAACATATGTTTTACTCTTTATTCTACGAGGTTTAAACATACACCATTTCAGTACATTCTTAACTTATTCCATACGCTATTTAAAACACATGCGATAAAGATAACGAGGAAACAAGTTAACTCTGAACATATATGTTATGCTCTATACGTGAAGGATGTTGTAAGCTTAAATTCATAATGGTTAATGTGTAGTATTTTTCTACCTTTTTACATTTTATAGTATTTCTTTATCTATATTTGTGTATCGGAAATGTATTTTAACGTATCGAACGTAGAGTAAATTTTTTTTATATTTTCTTTATATATTTGCGTATCAGAGTTGTGTGTTGTCGTATTAAAAGAAGAAAAAGGAACTTTTCATAGTGTTATTCTACCTATTTACATATCGGAAATGTATTTTACCGTATTTAAAATATAGGTAATTGTTTTTATTGGCTTGACTTTAATAAAGCGTGAAAGTTATTAGTTTCAAAATGATATTTACAAATCTTATCCACACAAATTTAATTTAATTTTAATTTTAGTGTTTTATAGTATCTTTCTGACTATATTTGTGTATAAGAATTATATTTTACCGTATTTAAATAGTAATAAAAGCGAATTGAAAGTTTGAAGAAAATATGAATTAAGTTCGTAAATAAAATCCTTTTATAGTACTTTGAAGGACTCTTAATACGTTTTCAACTTGAATAAAATTAAAAACAATAATCTAAGATACCCTTTAAAGTTAAATTCCTTTAGAGTTTATCATTAAAACCACTTTAAGTATTTTTTCAATCCTTTTACCTATATTTACATATTGGAATTGTTACAAAGGGTTCTTTTAAACGTAACTTAGTACACTAATTAAGTATTTTTAATTTACCGTAATTAAAATATAGGTAAGTGGTTTTTATCTTATTTTATACCTACGGAAGCGATAAATAAATTAAAGCAATTTTTGGAGTTTGGAGATGGGTGGAAAAATAAGGCTCTTCGTTTTTCCAACTGCTTTTCTGATGTACCCAAAAATGGACCAAAATAGACCAAAAGTACCCTTAAAACGACCAAAGTCACCATTTTCGGCCCTATGTACCCCATTTCGGACCAAAAGTACCCCAAACTGGACCTATTAGCTTTATTGTAATGTTAAACTCCCATAGAGATTCCCCTAAAAAGAAAAAAAACTTGCGGTCCAATTTTGGGTACATGAATTATTTCGGAGAGGGAATCCATGTTTTAAATTCAAATTAACCGCGCGCCCGGCAATCCGCGCCTCCCAGGTAATCCACGCACGCGCGCGCTATCTTCCTGCCTAGGTTATCAATCATACAACTTACATAATTTCCACTTATTTCGTACGATAAAACGCGATCGAGATATTCGTTTTAAGAAATACTCGTGAGATTGGTTCAAGTGCCAAGCGTACTACAATGATATTAAAATGAAGTTTAAAAATATTTCCATTCTACTTTAACAACGAATATTCCATGACGTCAAAACACTTCAATTCAAATTAACCGCGTCCCCCGGGGTAATCTGCGCACGCGTCGCCTAGGTTATCAATTTTTACATCATTTCAACTTATTCCGTACGATAAAACTTGATAAGATATACGTTCAAGTATCTTTCGAGATAAGCGTAGATAAATGAACAAGTTGGCCTGGACATAATATGTTGATATATGAGAAAACAAATCGTCGCGAGAAATATCATAAATACATTGACTTTTTGACGATTTTACCCCCATTTCATCCCTTAAATCCCGGATTTCGATCCCGAACCCAAACCCGAACCCGGGTTTGACGCCACACCCTCACTTTCCTTCTACTGACCCGTTCGATCATTTGGGAATCGATCAAATAGACTCAAACCGGAATATCCATATAAATTATTTAATAGGGACATTGAGATGTTGTCTGTTTAAATGGTTGTTTCTAAGACGTATCCTGAGTAATACGATGTTGAAAACGGTATATTATGCACTGGTTCAGTCGCTATTGTCTTATGGTATTTTAGGATGGGGAAACGCCACAAATACAGTTTTAAATCCACTAAAGCTATTACAATTATACACGAAGTTTCAAGTATTAAACGTACAACAAATATATATAGTAAATGTGTTAACAAATATCTATAAATATAAGTCAATACCAAACTTAATTTATAAACACGTGCATGACACAAGATCCTTAGATGCTTTTACATTTAAAATACCTAAATTTAATAAATCTAAAAGTCAAAAGCACGCGATGTACTATGGCCCATTAATATTTAACCAACTGAGTCTCGATTTGCGAAATGAGGTAATATTATGTATCTTTTAGTTACGTCTAAAGTAATTTGACTCATCGCCACATCGCGCATCATACGGTACCAACAATTTCTAAAACCTAACAGCATATGTAACATAATTACTCATAAGTATGCCACTGTACCTTATTCCATTCAAAAATCTTCACTAACGGTTTGTTTCACCACGAACCAGTAAAAAGGTGGACTAAGTTAGATTTTAACCTTTTAATTCATCCTAGTAATTTTGGAAGTCACACTATTGGCTACTAACATATTTATTTCAGCCAATGGAAAACCTCTAAATTGAGAAGGAATTTTTCGGGTTGGAATTTAAGTCAGCCCAAACCAGCCTTTTTAAAACCCATACCGAGCCTAGAAGAGTTAGGCCTAGGTTCAAAATAATCTGCAAAGACTCCAACCTTGTAGATGCGCCAGAAAAGCTCAACCTGATTTTCAACTATTTTTTCCAATAAACTTGCTTCTTATATTTGACAAAGCAAATTTATTTTAGAACGTAAGTCTCCGAGAATTTCATTAATTTGCAAATTAATTACATTAACAGAACTTTACACTATATTATAGTTCATTTTAGCTCCTAAGCCTTGGTTGTTCAAACTGGTTTTTTACTAAAATAATGGCCGTCGGTTTATCAGACGTAGAGCTAATTATACGACGGCATTATTGGCATTTGAGATTCGATGACGTCAAATAATACTTAGGGTACGGATGACGCAATATCTGTGAAACAAACCGTTAGTGAAGAAATAGAGCTAGTGGCATACTTATGATAAATTATGTTACATATGCTAACAGCGAGTTACTGTCAGTAAAAATCTTATTTTCAGTAGGACTATGTTATACTTTTGAAATTAAAAGCTTTGGTTTGATTATTGTGTAGTTGAATTTAGACCGTTGGGGATCGCAATTAAAGGTCTTAAGAAATAATTTAGCCCATGGTCCCAAAAGGTCTTAAGATTGTGCCCACCACATACAAGCTTTGCTTTTGTAGAAGGGCAAGTGTACGGAAATATGAAGTATGTCTGTTTATTTATGAAACCGTGAAATATTCCCTGCCGAGACAGATAGCTTCTCTCGCAATTGCAGGGCGCGGGGAAGCGCACGTGCAGGGGCCGTAACACCGGAGGATGAATGGGGTGTGACGACTGCGCTCTTAATCTGGACCCTTCCAGACCGCGTTAGGGAAAATGCCACTACAAAGTTTTAAATCTGAGTCATAACTTCGGGTTAAAGTTATATATTTTTAAATAAAAAAATGTCTAATTTAAAATACATTTATTTATATTTAAATAGGATCCTGCTTTTCCGAACATATATTACAAATCCTTGGATAACTTAGTTATTTGTAAGCATAGAGAAAATGAAAATGGAGTTATTAAGAAGAATTCTTAAAACACATTCTCACAAATTTTCAACTTTCTAAGTTAGCAAAATTTTAAATAAACCCAATTTTGGCAAAGGTGGTTTTGCTGGCTAACTCCGAACAAAATAAGGTAATAATACTGCAATATATCACAAGGATGAACTGGCGCACCTGTGGTATGAAAATAACATTTGGAATGTCTTATTTCATAAGAATTTAACAAAAGACTAAAAACTTTTAAACAAATTCAACTCCTTGGTCGCTAAACAAGAGCAAATTAGAAGGGATCTACAACTGACACCAGAAAAACTAACTTTACTAAATAACAGAAAAGTAGTTCATAAATCAAAACGAAAATCTCAGACTGACAATTAAGCGTCCTGAACTTAGGTTTTAATTTTTCAATTATTCCAAAAACTTTAGTTAAAAAAAACTTAATCATGGAAATAGAAGGTCACATCAAAAATGTCGTGGACAGTGATAAAAGTAGAAAAAAGCAAAATTGTAAAGATTTACTAAACAGTAAAAAACCTATAGTACGAAATTTAACAAGGGAACAAAAATTACTTAAAAGAGATAAAATCTAATGAAAATATAATTATAACGCTTGCAGGCGTGCGGATAAAGGAGGCTGTACGGTAATTTTAGAAAAAGCCGATTACGAAATCGGGCTTAATAAAATTGTGTCGGATAATGATACTTATGCCCTACTTAAAAAGACCCCACAAACATATTTCATAACCAAGTAAAAGATATCCTAAAAGAGCGCGTAAACTTAACACTAGATGAAATTAAAAATCTTATCCCAGTGCATTTCTCGGCCCCTAGGATGTACATCCTACCAAAAATACACAAACCGACACTTCTGTCCAATTCGTCTGCCCAACCGACAACAAAACACCTGGTCAAAAAACTTATCTTTTCTGACAAAAAACACTAACATACGATTAAAAACTCTACCGAATTAATAACGGAACTTAAAGATTTCTTGGGATCTTTTGATATTGTATTCCTTTTCACCAAATTTCCAGTCCAGAGCGCTTTAATTGTCTTACAAGATAGACCCATAGTGAGTAACTTAAACCCGATTGAAATAGACGAAATGATCAAACTAGTAAAATTGTGTGTACAAAATCCATTCTTTAAAATTAATGATAAGTTTTACACCCAAAAAGAAGGGTTGGCAATGGGTCTTCTCTACCCCCCCCCCCCCCCCCTCCTGTGTGATTTATTTATATATAAACAAATTAGAAAACCTAGAACTTAAAAATTTCCCTTTTATTCTAAATTTCTGGAAAAGGTATGTCGATGACATCCTAGCTCTTCAGAAACATGGAAGCGAAACGAGGGGTCGGACATTTGCCTGTTTTGTGTACGGGATTTCGGATTTTTAAAAAATGCAGGATTTTTTATTGTGGATTTGTCATACAAAGTCTATGGGAGCAAAATTCTTGGATTTTGGATTTTTTTCCAAATTTTGTACGGGATTTGGCCAAATGTCCGACCCCTCGAAGCGAAAACTTCTTAATATTTTTAAATTACCTCAATAACTTAGATATCTCTACACAGTTTACACACGAAGTTGAGTTAAATAACAAAATCTCTACTTCGGTTTTTAGAAAGCCTTTTTCCGTCTCTACCTCCGCATGCTAAATCTAACCAGCCCTATTGCCAGAAAGTAACCGCGTTTCATTCTTCCATATTCCGTGCCCACAAAGTAAGCTCAGATAAAAATTCGTTAAAAAACGAAATGAACCTAATTAAAGCCATTGCGAAAGACAAAGTATCACTTCAAAAGTAAGAAGTAGACACCTAATTAACAGTAATACAAATATCCCATTCGTGAAAGAGAAGAGCCCATTTGCAATAATCCCATGTGTCAAAAATGCATCTGAGAAACCTCCTAAGTAATTATAAAATCAAACAAGTATTCAAACCTGTAAACAAACTTAACAACGAATTAGGACCAAAAAAAAAGATAAAATACCCATTACAGATAAATTTGTCGTATGTAAAATATCATGTACATGAAAGGGTGTATATGTCAGTCCAACAAAACTGAATTTTAAATGCGCTTTAACGAACCATGGACAGTAAATTAAGAGGACAGGTTTTCGATAGCCTTCCACAGTGCATTTTATTTTTCCCCGCGTATCAATCAGCTCGAGAGACTCCGAGGGAGTCTTGCAAGGTCGTTGGTACCACGTGATCTTAAAATTTCAAAATGGCAATCTAATGCGGTTGATATTGTTACGTCATTTTTTGCGCTTTATATTTTAGTATATTTAATTTTGGTTTTTTAATTCAATAAAAACTATCAACTGATATTTAGTATATCATATTTAATCTATAAAAACGTGAAAAAATACCTTTTCTCGTAAAAATGTACTTCGTGTTTATCTTTTTTCTTTTTTCGAACAGTATCGTCCACTCTTAGCGATACTTGTTTTTTTTTCAAATAACCTTGGATGACTCCCTTAGTGTGATTGGTTTACGGAAGCTAAAAACCAGGCTTTTTACCGATCCTCTAAAATCTACTACCCATGAACGAACACAAAAATGATGTAAAAAACAATAAATATTACTCTTCACGTTTAGCAGAGCACGCATAAAGTAATAATAATCACAAAATTCCATTTGAAAAAAGGAAAATTATTTGTCAGACCGATAACAATGTAAAATTAAAACTAAGAGAATATTTGGAAATTGTAGACCTTAAAAAAACCAATGTAATTTTTAACCATGACGATGGCCCGAGTTCTTAACTGGCCAATATTTGGATTACGTAATCAAACGTGAGTTCAAAGTTTGTAAACGCGCCCTCACGTTCAGTACGCACTATATGATGTTACCGAATGACAACGAAACTAGCTAGTTGTGTCAATATTTTAAAATAAATGTTTCATTCACTATGCAAAAGTGGTTTTTAGAAAATTATTTATAGTATTTTAATACATAGGGTAATAATAATAATAATAATCAGCTAGTCTAATACCCAAGCAAAGACTTTGTAACGCTTCGCTTACTAGACAGGCGTGTTCTATGGCTCAACTTGCATACCGATTGTGGCTCCATCTCGACGCTGGCCCAAAATTTCCCCTAGCTTGAGCTGTGTTACTAGTGGCGCCTCTAGCCGCGGGTCCAAATATTACCCCAGCTTTTACAGTGCTACAGAGGTGTTAACAGGTTTTTCCTAGGAACATGCCTGTCTATTAAGCGAAGCGTTATATAGTCTTGGTACCCAAGGCACCGCCTTAGACCTAAGTCATCAAGCGACTTCTTAAAGACATTAATTCAGGTGGCCGGGTTACAATGCGTAAGGTATCTCCGAAATCCCACTCTCTAACTCCAAACACCTAAGAATGAGTATACCAGTTATGCCTAAGTAGGTATATAAATATCAGTTTTGGATATTTGTAGAGGTCGGGGACGGTTAATCATGTTTAAATTTATTTTTTTCGGGAAAAAAATGTAAACAAAGAAATTTACCGGTTAATATTTCGGAAAATGATTAAAAAACCTGTATTATTCGTAAAATTTAAGCTTTTTATCGAAAAAAACGCCGTTTTTCCGATTAATTTTACAAATTTATCAAAAAATTAATCGGATAATACAGAAATATAAATTACTTGATCAAAACATTTTACGAATAATTTTGAGAGCTTTATCTATTGAATAAAAGTTAACCATCCCCGACCTCTAGATATTTGTACCTATGACCTATGTCTAGGCATAGTTCCTACTTTTCGAATAGTCGAAGCTTTAAAAGGTTCTTTTATAGGTTAAAATATTAACAAACCTGAGCTGTAGGGGTCCATTGTCATTCTGTATTTTCCCGCTGAATCATTCATCCGAAGCAAAAACTGGCCGCCAGGCCTAAAGTATTTTTTGCCCACTTCTAGGAAATTCTTCTCTTAGCAAAGAATTTCATTTCAGAACGCCCAAGCTGAGACGTTTGAGGTTGTCAGTATATAAAGTTTGGAAATTGCCAGTGGCTATTAAATCCAAGCTTAACATTCGCATTTGAAGTCAATTTTATGTAAAGGAAATGCCTAATGGCGTCATACCTAAAGTATCTTTCCTCTAAAATCTAGAGAAGTGTGTGATTATAATATATAAAACGTAAGTTTTTGACAGGAAAAATTTACATAATCCCTTAAAAAATCATGCATGCTATTTAGCGTAGCATAAAATAGTGTTATTGATTCAAAATGCAATATCTTAGCAAAGGAAAATCAGTTTTTGAATGAAAAATCTACAGAATGGCATAGAAAATTTTATTTTAAAATACTAAATTATATAGTATAACACAGCATAGAAATTAGGGATTGTGGTAGCAAAACATAGATAACGGTAAATTACAGGCAGATAAACTCACCTTCAATTTTTGCCAAAAACCAAATTTTAGCTTTAAACATAATTATTTTCAAAAGTAATAAAGGTATCCGAATAAAAATTATATCAAATCAAACATTGAATTGTTTTGAGAAAAATGCCATTTTTCAAAACCCGATCAGTTTGATAATTTTATAAATTTGTAAGTTGAAATGGTGTCATGTGGGGTAAAACCTTAATTAATTATAGTTATAATGATCCTGATGTCCGAGATGAACGAATCTTTCAGCAATATATAGAGGGCACATCTTTCCATCATATTTGTAAGGCCGGCATTTCTAACTTTAATAAATAAGGAAATACATTGATTTAACGATGGCATAGAAACGGCGTTTTAGGGGTAGAGGTGAAGAAATAACGTACTAAAAACTAAGAATAAACCTAACGTTTCTTATCTCGTTGGGAGAGCTAATTTTATCATAAGCAAAACGACTGAAAAATTTGCTTAAGGTTGTATACTAAAATTTCGTTAACTTTCAAAACTAAAACTAAATGAAGAACTATTTTTCATTAAGTTTTCCAAAATATTTATTTATTGAGCTAAGTTTCGGCCGACGCTCTCTTAGAGAGTTGTATGTCTAGTCTAATATCCTGATAAAATACGCGAAAAAGTAAGTAAGTCCATAATTAAAAGGGATAATATAGCTAAATCCTAAACAAATTTGAAGAAATTTAAAAACTTACTAATAACTCGTACCGATAGGTCTTCGAACAACGCGAAACTCGGATCAAATAGATCTTCGAGTAATAAACTAAATTAAAAATAAATAAAATAGTTATTAGTAAGTTTTTAAATTTCTTCAAATTTGTTTAGGATTTAGCTATATTATCCCTTTTTATTATGGACTTACCTACTTTTTCGCGTATTTTATCATCCTTCTCACAGTCCATAGGTGGTTTCTTCTAACTTAGTCTAATATCCTGTCTATCCTGTTTCCCGCGTTCCACCTTACTAATATCGCTCTGTTTCTGCAGATGTCTAATCCTCTTTCTTGGTATGTCGAAATATCCTTTTAAAGGATTAGGGTATTTACAAATCGGTTAAAACGGTCAATTTAGTTAACTTCTGGGAAAACCCACAACGACTGTATTTTCGACGTGATTTTAGGTCTTCTTATTTACAGAAGTAAATAAAATTGAATTAAATTTTTCCCTATATCTTGAAATATATTTCAGCAAGAGGAGCCTTAAATATCATTTTCGATAGTAAAGCGTAACAAACGGCAATTTTGATCGTCAAATGATATCGAACAGTATATCAAATTCCCTCTTTAAACGTATATTTATTATGTTTATGTTATTGATCTCTTCCTTGTTTTCTACTATAGAGGTTAAGCAGAGCACTCTAGAAGTTTGAACAACAACGTCGGGCATCAAGTGTACTTTAAAGACTCTTTAGTTTTAGTTTGCCCTTTTGTACTTAGGAGTTAGGAGTCGAATATTTAGCAACTTCAAGACATGCCAGTGGCGGATACATGTGTCAGATTTGTAGGCTGGTGTACCACAAAGAGAGTGCACACCACCGGAGGTCCAGTGTGTCAGAATTTATAGCCCGGTGTACCTAGCAACAGGGGCCATACCACCGAAGGTCTTTCATCGTAGTGCCCTACGCCAGCGTCCCCAAGTCCGGACAGGTGACAAATTGAGCATGGGTAGTAGTACCCTACTAGGCTACTACTGATGGTCGCACCTTTGACGCAAGCCACTCAACCCAGCAGAAGGTGCAGCAACGGGTGGACCAATCCCCATTTCGCACACAGCAGTGGGAGTAACAGTGGATGCTATAGCAACTCCAGCCGACACCCTACTTACGTAGGTAACGAGTCATAACGTTTGGAGAGAGCTCCTAAAGGGGAACGACGGGCACACAGCGGTCCACATAACCCGGCCCAGTTGGCCCCAGTTATCCCGGTGGGCTCCAAAAGGCCGGAAACAGGACCACCGTGCCCTCATACGGAGGCCCGCCGAGGCGGCCAGTTTGCACGGACCCTCTCCATTAGCCTGAGCCGATGCTCAGTTTCCAGCCCAAACCTGACCGAAGTCGGAGGTGGATATAGGATCATTTGATCAGAGCTAACTTCTCCCAGTGCGCCACCGTCCTTATGGTTTACAAAAGCCAGACCCCGACTCCCCGGTAAAGCTACCAGAAAAATATAGCAGATCATTTGATTTTAATTGTAGTTAGTAGTTACTTAAAAATAAAAGTCGCTAGCTGACTTGGACCTGGGGTAGTTAAACTTTAAAAATGTGTATTTTAAATTTTGTTTGTAAAAGTTTTCTTTGAAAAAGTTTAGTAGTATAGTTTAAATTTATTAAATAAAATAAAATATAAATTATACATTTGGTTTAGTATTTTACTATTGCAAGTAAAATGAACAGTGATTTAAATTACTTTTTTTTTTGACAAATGTGCAAACTACTTGGTTATTTCAAAACCAAATACGTTGAATTATTTGGTATTCGAAATACTATTTGGTATTTGATCAGTTAACTGGCTTAAAATTTTGGTCTCTATAGCCAATTTGGCCAAGCTAAGTTTGGAGTTCCGACTCGCTACGTACGGCATCTCGCGGCTTTTTAAGAGGACACCAGGTATCGACACTTGTTCGGCAATGTATCCAAAGACATATCACCCGCAACGTCGGACTCAAGCAAGGTTGCCCTTTATCACCGCTATTATTTACCTGTATCTGGAACCCCTAGATCATCGTTTAATTTCAACGAGTAAACGATTTCACAGGGTTGCCACACGTCAGTGAAATCAGGGAATTTAGAAATGGGCACAAAACGTCAGGGAATTTTAAGAATTTGTTAGAAGTCAGGGAAAACCACGGAATTCAATTTTTTTTGACACTTTTTGAAGTTAATTTTACTCTATTTATCTGGAAAATCCTATGATTTGTTTTGCTAATTTTTTAACGTTGCAATAATACTTTTCTACTGAACTGTTGGTTGATTACCATAATAAAATTTTGATAAAAGTAAAATATAAAGCTAAAAATTTACTAATTTTGGTTTTAAAAAGTCAGGGAAAATCTCTTAAAATTATCAGAGAAAACAAGGAATTGGAATCTGAAATTATTGTGGCAACCCTGTTTCACCTACACCACCTACAGCCAAATCGATTTTCGGGTACCTATAGTTTTCTTCGCCGATGACCTAGCGGGGATTGCTGAAAATAGGGACGAACTCCAAGGAATTCTCACGATTTACCATTCAAGTATGTACAGTTGAAGTGGTCACGCAGACGCCTCGGAGTTACGTTCTGTTCAGATAAGGAATACTTGGCAAGCTAGGAGCGCCTTATGTCCGCGAAAGCTAGTCGCCTCCAGGGAGCCATAAAACTTAAGGCTTGCCACTCTTACAACAAATATTCGCTGATTAGAACCTTGTGGAAATCAGTGGCGGTGCCAAGCTTGACTAGGGCTCGGCGATCGGAGTGATTAATTATTTAATACCACATTTTAGTTCAGATATATTTACCAATTTTATCCATGAAAGTTTAATCGGCAAAGAAAATTTCCTTTTTTATTTGCCACTATTGTTGTGTTGTAATTAAACAATTTGGAGAACTTTTACTGTTTAATTATCGGGGAAAACGAACCTCATTCCTGACAAACCACAGTCAAATAATTCGATCGTCTTTAGTCTGATTTTTTATGTAAAATATTAATTTCAATTATTATTCTTTTTAAACAGATTTTATCAGACATAATCGGCTTAGCTATCTTTCATATAATTTTAAATCAGATAATTATCCGTTGGCGAGCTTGTCAAGTAAACACGGGTGAAACAAACGTTTTATCCGTAATTATCCATTCGTTCGGACGAAGTGTAACGGTTCACCTTCACCCCAACGACAAATCCTGAATTTCTGCCAAGAAATCATCCCATTGAGATTGACGCACCAGCAGTTTCTCGCCTTTTTCCAGTTCTTCTGTTGTCAAGGGACCACGTAGTCTTAACTCAGTCTTTATGGAGTACCCTTTAAATCGCACAACCCAGGAGTCTATTCTTTTAGCTTTGGAGAATGAACTGTAGCGGTTCAGGTCAACAACAATACACTGCTCTGGAGTTACTGAAACGCAGTAAAATATTGTAAAACTGTATACTGTTTAACTATCGGAAGAAACAAGCTCGTGGAGCAATGATCACGAAAGCCGAAGACTTTTCGAATAGAGTGTACTGTATTTGCCATAACTTCGAGTGTATTATGGTTACATGCGATATCACTTTTGACGGATCATGATTTTTTCCTAATTTTTTATGTTTACAGTATAGCCTCTCTGAGACTAGTGTGGGAAACAAGTTCATCCAAACCATGGTGGTTTCCTTTAACTCTGAACCGTTAATGGGCCGGATTAAGCATTTAACAGTCCGTCCATGGGCAATATCTACATTAGCCCCCACCCCGCCGCTCGGTACGCTATTGCATAGGAGCACCTATAAATTCAGAGAGGGGGGCTTATATCAGCCCCTGTTTGGCTGGCGACCGGTGGTAATTTCCCTCTGTCCCCCGCTGACAGTTGATATTTGTTGTTTATAAAGTTTAGTTGTCTAAGTGAAAAAACAAGTTTGCCCGGGACGTCCAAATGTTTGAACTGCTCAATGGAGTCAAAAAATAAGTTAAATTATTGAAATATAAAAAGCTAGTTTTAATAACCGCACAGCCATCTATCGACTTTAAATATTACTAATAGGATGTTACATTTCACAACAAAAGGGAACCTATGCTTACGTCATAGGTCATAGAGGTTGCGTGAAGTCAAAGTACCATCCTGCCATCATGGTCTGCTTTTTCGCTTAACATTATTAAAACTCACTAATTTCTTATGACATTTCAAAACCATATTTTTATGTAATAATAGGTTCAAATAGATTATAATAGAGATAAAAAAATGCATTGTATATTTTACGATTATTATTTCCGAATCAAATTGTAACGAAATTACTTTTATAGCCAATTATCTGTTCAATAAACATAACGGTAAACATAAAGATAAAAAACAACATTATATGTTTAACGATAATTTTTTAAATCAAATTATAGTTAAATTATTTATAAAAAAATTATCTGTTCTCTAAACATAACGGTAAATATTGTGTTAAAAAATCGCATACTATCTGTAACGATTATTTTTATCAATAAAATTTTTATGAAATTATTTATTAAAACAATTATGGGCCGCGTTCAGTGACGCTCAACGGAGGGGTAATTGTGAATTAAGCGTTGCGATCGTGACGCCACGTCTGTTGAACGCTTTTTTACGATTGTTGCAAATTTTATAAAATATCGTCTGTCGTGTCGTCTGCAACTAGCCTTCCCGCGTGCTGTGACGTCACGATTGCGTTTATCAACAAAATAACCGGCTCTTCCCGCCACTTATTTCGTTGACTCTCCGTTTGCAAACGTGACGTCAATCGCGGAAGTGAAAAAAGTCGTACAGTAGCGAATGCGCATTCAACGGTCCAACCGTTTGCTGTTACTGAACGCGGCCATATTTTCCCTAAACGAAACGGTTAAAATTAAGATAAGAAATCGGTGACGAGCGGAATTCGGTTGGTAGATGACTTGGGCCTAAGGTGGTACCTTAGGTATTAGCTGATTATTATTTTTGATTATTACTTATAGAGTGCTTGCTTAATCTCTCTATATGTAGCATATTCTCCGTCGTATATCTTATTCTGTAGTATGTTTTGTTTCTGTTGTAAACACAGGATAAGTGTGCACCACTTTCTCAACTTGTTAATAAGCATATTACCAAAAGTAGCGTAAGACCCAAAAGTGTGTCAGCTGTACCTTCAGGCCTATTAAAATTTCTAGTGACACCTAGTCGCACTATAGACTACATAACGTACTAGTTGGAATAGTACTAGCAACGCTATATTTAGTCTATAGTCTGGCGCGATTTTCTCGCCCGTAGACATACGTTCTAAAACGCTTCACTCGGCGCCGCTGAAGTACCTCGAGTTTGATGACGTATTTTCCGAACCCCCTCGTTTCCCCTTTTTACTTTGCGACAAACTCTCATTAACTACTATACCGTTCTGACACACTTTTAGGTCTTATGCTACTTTTGATATTAATTTTAGAACGAAAGATGCTGTAACAATGGCTGCGTTCAACAACTCTAAAAAAGCTCAGCTCTGAACTCAATGGTCAGCGGTTTTTTGCTGAACGGGTTTTTTGACTTCCGGTTTTGACGTCACGTTGATCCTCGGAGACTCAGCGGAAAAATCGGCTGAGCGAGATGGTTTTTCCGTTGCTCATCGGTGTCGTGACGTCATTCGACAAAGTTAAAGGAGGGGTAGCAGACGATATTTTGTTCGTTAAGTCAGCGAACTAGAAATCGTACAACAGCTTTTAAATTTTTGCGACGTTGATAGTTGTTGAACGCAGCCATGGTATAGCAAACGCGATTTTATAGTGAATATGTTACGCTTGGAAATGCTACGCGAGCGCAAGATACAATTGTTTTTCTTTCTCTTAAATTAAAGTGGGTGAAAGGTGGACTAGCTTCTTGGGCAGCTGGTCAAAGAGCCACGGGGCAACAACCCAGATTTGATTTGGCGGCGGTCGATACCTCGTACTAAGAATACGCGTAGTGAATCAGTCTGTGCGCCATAAGACTACGTATTCCATCCCATACGTCCTCCGTACACCTATCCCAAGTAACAAAATACCGGATATATAACTTATTTTTAAAACGTGTAACTACAAGTTCTGAAAACGGCGATCATGTCACTTCTTTCAACGTGTTTGAACACGTTGAAATTTAGGGAATATCACGTGTTATACACATAACTCTTCCATTATTACTGCCAATTTTGGCTGTGTTCAACAACCTTCTGATTCATTCCCGATTATGTATCAGAAAAACCATAACAGTTGCTAAACAATTTCTGCTTCTTGCGACGTTATGGTAGATATCGGAAAACTATCTAATTAACCAATTATACTTAACAGGTTTTTCTGATATGTATCATAAAGGTCACGCGCAGACCGAACGGTAATGCAATCAAAAGTATCGGATTATCTTACGATTTACAGTTGTTGAACGCAGCTCTCATGGCATTGATATTATATTGGCAATTATCATTTATCGCTTGTTAGTTAAGACAAATCTCGGGTATTTGCTATTGTTATACGGAAATATAACCGTTTTTATTATATGTAAAATAGTATTATATCATGTTTGTAAAGCTTTGTTTCTGTATAATATCGATATATATTCCGCGTTAAAGAAAAAAAATATATCTAACATGTACTATATCAAATTCCCGTTTAAAACGCTTAAAATTATGAAAGGCTGATCCAGAATATAACGTTCAGTAAACTATATTAACATATTATTTTCTTATACTCTAGATTATCCTCTGGGTGATACTATAAATCCACCCTCATTAATCGATGTTTATATTCAATATGTACAATTCAAAATTGAGAAACTTGTTTGAAAATAAATATTATTGTGTTATTTATAATTAGCTAGGGTACCCGGTAATTTCCGAGAAAATATGAATATTTTTATTATAAGGTGTAGTAGTTCTTATGAAAATTTTATCAACTTTTACGATGATTATTTAACTATTTGGATTTTTTGGGATATTTAAATGGCTATGAATTAATGGGGGCAGTAATAAAAACTAAAACGGCAGTAAAAAATGGAAATAAATAAATGAAATAAGCAGTGGGTAAACTAGATTTAAAAAAAAATAAATTGGCAGTTTATTCCAAAGCACTTAAAAAATTAATTTGGAAACTATCAGTAATACTTTTAAGCATTTTTTTAAAATTTTCTATTTATCACATTTTATCAATTTAGTAGTTAATAAGAATGTGTACTGTGTCACAGCTAGAATATGTTTCCGAGTCAGACGATTCTGACGAGAAAGGTTTAAAAAAAGCATTGATTGTCGAACAAAGACTTTTTATTTTTAACAGACCGTTTAATTTTTTTAAATTACGTATTAATTTTTTTAACTGCTTTGCGTCCAACTGCCAAATTTCTTTTTTTCCCCTGGTGTTTAGGCTACTGCTGTTGTCATTTATTAATTTACTACTCATTTAATTTTTTAACTAATTTAACTATTTAATTAAATATAAGCGTATTTAATTTACAATTTAACATTTCTTGCACAAGAAAATACCTAAACGCTGC
Organism: Leiobunum rupestre; assembly: GCF_980474605.1. Lineage (NCBI taxonomy): Eukaryota > Metazoa > Arthropoda > Arachnida > Opiliones > Sclerosomatidae > Leiobunum > Leiobunum rupestre. Next base: position 13,971,153 of record NC_143392.1, on the reverse strand, counting down.
CATAACTGTCTCCACCCATGGCACCGTACCCAATATAAGCAACTGGTTAATGACAATTTTAACCAATTATACGTTGATTACATAATAATTTCCCTTTCATTATAGGCCTAGGGTCTATAGAAGAATGTTTTTAAAAAAAATTCAATAATTTAAGCTTTATTTCGTGTGTATGACTAAAGAATTAAGAAACTCGGTCTTTTGGCTAAGACCAAAGTGCATTATCTTGTATATAGCGGATATACGGAATTATTAAATTAATTCAATGAATGAAAGTGGTTTTTCCGACCGTGACCATCGTGGTACCATGAGATAGTATACCAAATGTGGTCGACCTAAGTTGAAAACTGTAGATTCCTATAGCGGACAAACATATATATATATATATATATATATATATATATATGCAAATACTCATCTTTATATTAGAAGATTCATCTATGAACCATCCATTTTTCTATTTTGTTTTAATTATTCGGTTAATTCAATAAAAAGAAAATGAAATCCCTTCAGAAGACAATTCTGAACTTCTTTTCTTTCCCGTTTATTTTTGTTTAATTAAAGAAGAATGCACTGCGGTGATAAATTAATATTTTCTTGAACAAAGTGCCTTTTCGAGTGTATTTTGTATGACAAATTGGTATTTATTTTATCTGTATCTTACTATGTATGTTTAAGGTATGTATATATGTATATATATATATATATATATATATATCTTTTAATTAGTGAGGAATTCTTTTGAATTTTAATGGAAATTGTACGATGGAGCCAACCTGTTCCAAAAGGGCAAAATAAAAACCTTTAAACCTTTATTGCTCCTGCCTGTTTGTAACTGAGAATTCTAGACTTTCCTAAGTCAAAATATTTCCATCCACAATTCCGCGGTCGTTTCGAACTTCTGTTTCTGGGTGCTGGTAGCTTAGAAGCGGTAGTTCTGGGAAATTGTCCAGGAGGTGCCATTTCTCCGCTCGGCCGCGGCATATTTCCATCTAATTAGGGTTTTCACGAATTCTATTTTACCTCCCTTTAGCCAAAGATAATTTAAACTCGTACCCTAGATTCGAATACTGAGAGCTTTCCCATTGACGGTTTTGTTACAAAGCGTTTACCCTTTTACGGCACGTGACCTCAGAAAAATTGGGCTCCATCGGTTGCGGTACGGCCAACTTTGATCTTTCGCGCTACAGCGGCCATCTCATTCGTTGACGTTTTTGTGTTAACCTATGAGCAAAAGATGTGTATGACGTGAGCGCCCCTAGCGGATTATTATTTTTAGAATAGTTTTTACATTGATGTCAATATAACAACCGAGCGTGGCGCTGAACTCCTTCACGTTATAGTACAGTTTATAGGGGGAAAATCCTTGCTCGCGGAATTTCGACGAATTAGTTGGCCGCTGTAGCGCGAACAGCGCGTAATCAAAGTTGGCCGTAGTTGCGGTAAGCCGCAAACCATGGAGCGAATTTTTTCTGAGTTCCAACGGGAATTGGGTAAATGCTATCGTAAACGCGCGAGAGAGTGATTTCGAATCTGAGGTACGAGTTTAAATTATCTTTGCTTTAGCCCACCTTCGTATTTTAGTTTGACTGTAAAATCATGATAATTTTCATGGTGTACGATATCGTACCATTATTTAGATAATTCTGCCTCAACGTACGATAATGTACGATATTTTTTAGGTTTTTATAAACCTACGAACGATTTAAATTTTATATAACTTCTACTTTAAAAAGAATGATTTGCATTTCATGCCGAACGTGCTACGTAGTCCTGAGTGTGAGTTTATTACTCCTAGCTATTACTGCATTTTTTATACATTTTAAAACAAATTAAGTTAAGATAATAATGATAATAGGCATTTTGTTTATTTCCCTGAAATAAAACTCCTTTAGTGCTTTCAAGAAAATAATCTAAATTCAAGTTATTTATGTATGATTTCAAATTTAGCGCCAAAAATAAATGTGCGATAAATTTCCAGGAAAATCTATAATATTTTGGCCTAGATACGATAATCTCCAATTTTCGATCTGTCAACGCTGCCTAGTGGGAAAAATCACAATTCGGGGTGCCTGTTTCTAAGTGGACAAATCAACGATGGATAGTTTAAAGCCATCAATTAATGATGAATCATTAATTAATGATGAAGCATTAATGAAGTCAAAGGATTTCAGGAGGTTTGGAACGCCACATTGCAAAATTTACAAAAACAACAGAAATAAGGAGGTTACGTGGATTCGTATATCCAAAAGATTGGGATACCAAGGTAAGCTTAGCCATTGCTTAAAATATTTTTTTACAGCTCAATCATAAGGTGGTTTCTTTTCGCTTGTTCCGGGATTTCGGAGTAGGGTAAGAAGAGTAAGGCTATGACGTCATTTTACTCCGATTCCGTGGTGGCGAATAGTTGAGTCGGAGTAAAAACGTTTTTCCAAAATCCGATTTACTCTCTTTACACCTCCTTTTCAGAAGGAGTAAAAAGAGTAGCTCTAATATTCCGGAACAATCAAATAGTTTATGGGGTGGATTAATTCTCTTCCCCGGAACAGGCGAATAAAACGTTTTAGGGTAAAAAGAGTACACTTTTTGTCCGAGAACAGGCGAAAAGAAATCACCTATTGCAGAAAGTTATATTGGTTATATTTGTTTCAGTTGATGAATTAAAAGCTCGCTGGAAAGTAATTTTATAATGACGATCTTATTTTGTACTGTAAACTAATATCATTTGTTTTGGCATTTATAGATCATTAAGTAATATGTCAACTATAGGTCAATCATCATCTACAAAGAAATTGGAAGGTGAAAATATTTCATAATCCTTCCTAAATACCTGTATATTCGTCAAAAACACGTGTGGCATAGGGAATACCGGACATTTGAGAGACAAGCTGAAAATCGGCCCATAGGTAGTTTTTAACGTAAAAAAATATATATTCTAAAAGTCCCGAAGTCTAGGACGCTTGCGTCGTCGCCATTTTCCAAGATGGCCGCCGTATACAATAAACTTTAAAAAAAATTATATCTCTGTAACGGAAACCGATAAAATAAAAATTCAAACGGCCAATATATTCCTATAAGGAGCTCTGTCAAGAAAAAAATGACACGCGCGCCTATCGCCGGCAATTTTCCAAGATGGCCGCCGTTTACTAAACTAAAAAAAAAATTATATATCTGTAACGGAAATCGATAAAGTAAAAATTCAAATGGAAAATATATTCTTATAAAGAACTCTATCAAGAAAAAATAACGCCCGCGCCTATATCCGCCATTTTCCAAGATGGCCGCTGATTCATATGCCTTTAAAAAGTATCTCTTCAACGGGGGCATCCACCGTCGCATTGTAGGAATTTAACATTTTAACAACTGTACTGATGACTTCTATAGTAAGTTGCAGGCTAAGAAAGACAAAATATATAGTACAATCGGCACAAGGATACCTCAGATCATTTCCGGTCATTCCACCGCGCGAAATTTGAATTTGGCCATTTTACGGTCAAATTCGAATTTTGCTCTTTTCGTCGTCTTTTAGCGCCATCTAAAAAACAAAATTGGAATCGTTATTTTTAAATTTCATAATTGTGGTGGCGAGCAAATTTAAAAGATAAGGCATTCCTATCATTCTTAAATTTAAAATAGTATGTATAATTATTTAATTTTGTAAATTTATTTCTACGTCTTACCAGTTAAATTGGCAGTTTCTTTAAAGAAGTTACCACGCTTTCTTGGGGCTAACGTTGTCTTAGTGAGCTATACACGTTTAAAATTATGTTTTTCTCTTTACTTGTTAACAATAAACCTTTATCGTGCTTTCTTTAGCAAAATAATTCGACTGTATTCAGTAATTAAACTCATGACAACAAGAAATTAAAAATTGATTCCAATTTCGGTTCCTAGATGGCGCGAAAAGACGATGAAAATCACGAAATTTGAAATTGACCGTAAAGTGGTCAAATTCAAATTTCGCGCGGTCGACTGGCCAGAAATGGTCTGAGGTATCCTTGCGCCGATTGTACTATATATTTTGTCTTTCTTAGCCTGCAACTGACTATATCTATTACTCGTTAGATCTTATCTGTTTAAGTCCAGAATAGGTACGTTCCAAAACGATATCGGCTTATAAAAATCGAAGCGAACCATGCAAACTGGGGTTTCAATATCACGAACAAGTGACACTGATGAGAAAGTTTATTCGAGCTGAAAGAACAGGTGATTGGGAGCTTCACCTTCATTCCGTTCGTCAAATGCTCCCTTTGTTTCATGCTAAATCTGCCCAAATATACTTCCAGCAGATGGAAAATCTGGTACAACTTTTGCCAGCTCCAGAGTTCCAAAACCTCGTCAAAGACGGTTTCTTCGCTATTCGACACTCGGATCGATTTTGGAGTGGTAATTGGACAGATATGACCATAGAACAGGTTTTAATGAGGCAGATGAAAGTCAGAGGCGGTCTTATTCAAGGAAGAGGCTTAAAAGAAAGTACACTGACAACATGGATACAGGCTATGGCAGCTTGTATTGAAATATCTGAAGCAGTGGAGCAGTTATAAGTGTTGTGTCAAATAAGACTTCTGAACAGCACGTGGAACTTCGGGACAGTAGACAGTCACGGGATAAAGATGACACTAATAAGCTTGTGGCTTGGCTTAAAGATCACAATCCCTTCAAACGACAGTCCAAATATTTAGTATCTCTATAGCCACGTTCACACTAGACACTTTGGAAACGTTTCAAAACGGTTTCGAAGGTGGAATTGTAAAATTTTGGTGTCAAATGTATTTATTGTATGCCTATTAATACAGTTGACATCGAAAATGTTTAATTTTATCTTTCGAAACCGTTTTAAAACGTTTCCAAAGTGTCTAGTGTGAACGCGTCTTATTTAGTGGCATGGTAGCTGACGAATCTGTAAACCGTCAGCGAGCTAAAGAAATCGGAATGCTTTCAATGACATCCGCGTGAACTTTGCGGACCTGAAATTAAAGCGCAGTAACAAAGTAAAAACGCTAGCTTCGATGGTGAATGGAATTCAAATCAGAGACGAGATTGTCGACGTAAATTCGCAGTTGCTGTTTAATAGAATTACGTGTGTGATTGACTCCAGTGAAAACATGAAAAATTATCTGACCTACGAGTTTGCTCCTCGCTCACCATCTCTTTTTGACGATGTTTTTATGAGGAAAGGAACCAAAGCCTCTCTCGAAAAGCATTTGCTTACTATCGCCAATGACGATTCCGATGTCGATGATAATATGGGAACTCTTTATATTGTTGATGGTGGCTATCTCATGCATAAAGTAGTTTGGCCGAAGCCAGCTACGTATGTACAAGGATCTTCTGGAGTTATATCAGTCGTAATTGATTTCTCACTACGGTACCCAAGTAGTGGTAGTATTTGATGGGTATAACACCAGTAATTCTATCAAAGTTATGGAACAGATGAGACGAGCTTCGAAAAATTCTTCAGTTAACTTAGAAGTAAAATAAAACACATATGTCTCCACTACATAAGCAGCTAAATAATTTCTAAATAATTCGCGCAACAAAAGTCAATTTATTGACCTTTTACGTAAAAAACTATCTCAATCTGGAATTAAGACCTACCAAGCAGAAGAGGACGTCGACAGGCTTATTGTCACAACTGCAATTACAGAAGCCGAAAAATAATAAGATACCGACGTGCTCGTAATACTAGTTTCTCTTGCTAATTTGAATTTGAATTTGTTCTTTTTGAAGCCGGGGATTAAGAAATCTCCCGCTACTCTAGTCAAACTTTCTTTCCTTCGGAGCCAATTAGGGGAACTTAAAGACCATCTTCTTTTTACGCATGCTGTAACTGGTTGCAACACTACGTCAGCCTTGTATGGAAAGGGCAAGAAATCGGCTTTAAAGGGGAACGGCCAAGCTTTTCCAAATATGCCCTTATTTCCGTATCAAAAGATTAACAAGACGTTCAATATACTAACACGTACCTTTTTTTGTCTTGAAAAAATAGCTTTTGGCCCAAAAAGTTGAAACGAAAAATAACGCCAGGTGTTTGGGTTTGAATTTTCGCCGCCATCTTAGGGGCTGCCGCCAGCGCCCCTAACCGCTGCCTACGTTAATCAAGGCCCGTGCGCTGCCCCATTTTTTATTTTTTAATTGGAAATATAATGCGCCACATTCTCTCACCACGAGCGCTGTTCTCTAGACCTGTGTGACGTCACCCAGTGTTTGAAATCGTAGTTTCCCGCCGTTTTGAGTTGGTGGTCACTAGTCCCACCGCTGCCTACGCAGTCGGACTGCGGCAGTCGTTGCTAATCTTATAGATATTTAGTATTATTAAAATAGGTAATGTAATATTTACTAATTTATTTTATTTATTGATCTACTCTTATTATATATTCATCTTTTACAGCTAAAAAGCTATTACAATAGCATTATGATAAGCAATTAGGCAAGACTACACGATGGTGGTATGCATTGTACCAGGCTGTAATGCAAGTGAAAAGAGGAGAAAGAGCAGAAACCAATTGGAAAATCAGAAGAACTGTATTAGTTTTCACATTATACCAAAAAACAAGGAGCTGCAAAGAAAATGGATTTGCAGTATATTTAATAAACGTGAGAATGATGACATCAGTGAGAATATTAATCAAATTGCTGCCAATGAATCAAAAGTATGTTCCCAGCATTTTAAAAAAGATGATTTTAGTGCATCTTGCACAATGAAACGTCTCCTACCTCATGCAGTACCGACTGTTATAAGTGACTGTGATATTTCAAATTTATGTGATATAAGCTCCAAGCAAGTCTTGATAAATGAAGTCTGTGATACTTTTACTTCCCAGACCTTTTCCCAAAATGAATATCAATCTATTCCCTTTTCAACACATCGAATAACTCTCTCACCTATAACGAATCTAATTGGCGAACGCAAAGGAATTCGTACTCTTGAAGAAAAAAGACCAGCACTCGTTCAATATGAACCCTACAGTAGTCCTTTTAAAAAATTTCAAAATTACCAAACTTCTACAGCTAAAACTGGGTTATTTTTAAATAGTGATAGCAACAGATTAGATCAGACAAGAGAGAGATTGAAAAGATCTCTTAATCGTCTTGAGACACCAAAAATTTTAGAAATAAGCCCAACACATCCAAGAAAGAGACGTTTTACCTTAAACCAACAAAATAACGTTGAGATATCAATTAACGAAGCAATAAATGAAAATAGAAGTTTGGGAAGGTTTCCTAAAAAACGCCTTTTTGGAAATGAAGAAGAATTAATTGAAATTTCAAGTATTGATATTCCTTATATAATTAAACATGTACCTGATGACTTTATGCAAACCAATAAAAATTTTCCTAATCTGGATGACCTCTCACAAACCAAAGAAAATGTTCCTAATGATGATGACCTGGTGCAAACCGAAGAAAATGTTCCTAATGATGATGACCTGGTACAAACCAAAGAAAATGTTCCTAATGATGATGACCTGGTACAAACCAAAGAAAATGTTCCTAATGATGATGACCTGGTACAAACCGAAGAAAATGTCAATACAAATACATCCAAGGAAGTGAACACTTCAAAGGATGCCACAACGCAAGCTTCATTATGTGTTCGGAAGAGACCTTTTAAATATTCAACAAGAAAACTTAGCCGGAATGTATACAAATTGAAAAAGAAAATTGAAAAAATGCGTAAACAAATTACCACCCTTAGCATAACCTCCAAAAGATTAAAAGAAGAAAACAACAAGAAAGAAGTAATTCAAATTAAGCGAATTATGGAAGATGCCAATAACTGTGATGATGTGAAAGCTAAGTTTATTGCTGAGCAGGTATTGGCTTATGGGAAAAAAACTATACCATATCAAGAATCGACTCTGAGGATTTGCTGTTTAATTTTTAAGAAATCTCCAGCTGCATGCAGCTACATAAGAGACTTAGAAATTTTACATTTGCCCCATAGGACTACGCTAAAAATATTCATTGGACATTCGACCGGCGAAGATGGCATCACACTGTTGGTAAAGGAACGACTCGCAAGCGAGTATCAGAAAATGACAAATAAAAATGAAGTGCTTGGATCTCTTATGTTTGATGAAATGAAAATTAAACCAAAATTAATTTACGATCGCAACTTAGATAAATTTTACGGCGAACCTAGCTCTTGCATCCCTAAGAAAAACACCAATGGTGCTAATGAAGAGAAATTAGCATCGCACTTGCTCTGTTTCATATTCCAAGGACTTAGTACAAATTTGAAACTCACAGTTGCCTATTTCTTTACCGCAAACCTAGATGGCGAACAGTTACACCAACTGATTCTAAAGGTTATAAAAGCCGTTGAAGATGCTGGATTCAGAGTAATCAGGCTAGTTTCGGATAATGCGAAGACTAACACGAAGACTAACACATTAGCTTTTAAAAAATTAGGAAATGGAACATTATCTCATGAAATTACTCATCCACTGTACGCAGATAGGAAACTTTTTATAACCTTTGACCAGAGTCACCTCATAAAAAACATTCGCTCTCAATTTCTATCAAGATACATGATTTTCATGGGTATTCTAATTACTTCAGATTACCTTAATCAGCTCTACTATAAACAAAAAGGGATGATTGTTAAAGCTGTTAGGTGTTTAACACGAAAGGTCTTATTTCCTACGTCATTTGAAAAGATGAATGTTCTCAGAGCTATACAAGTGTTCCCGCAGCCAGTCACTGCCGCTTTGAAAACCATGCTTCAGTTGAACCAAATTAAGGTAGAAGATAGAGAGTCTACAAGTTACCATTTATTTCATGGAAACCATAAGAAAATGGTTTGAAATACACGATGTGTGCAATTTAACTCATGGTTTTCGTACCAGAAACCAAAATAAGCTCCCTTTTGAAAGTATTAATGATGAAAGATTAGATTGGCTTCAAAATGAATTCCTCCCGTTTATTGAGGTCATCCAAAGTAATGCAACTTTAAAGGAGGAAAGATTTACAGATGAAACATATGAAGCTATGATAATAACCACAAATTCGACCGTATCGTTAACCAAGTATTTATTAGAAAATGGATTTCTTTTTGTTTTAACAAGGAAGCTTTCTAGTGATGCAATCGAAGAAAGTTTTAGCAGCCTTAGAAGGAGTGGAGGTTTCAATGACCAAATGGATACACGATTCTGCTCTTTGGGGCTAGAACACGCTCTTAAAATAGGCATTTTAAAAGCTTCCACATATTCTAATGCAAACCGTGGGCAGAATAGTACTGAAATTTCACAAACCTTATGGAAGAGTGTTCGGAAGAGTCTAGAAGCTTCTAAAGAAGACAAACAAGTATTAATTCTGACACAGTTGGAGGAAACAAAAGCCCTTCTTACACCATATCATTGGAAACTTTTGTATTCTATGGAAAAAATATCTCAAAATGGTAGTACTGCATCAAATATCCAATGAAAGGTTTCCACTAAAATTGTAATTCTTTTCAATTCCAGATACTTACTATGCAACTATTAGACACTGCACAATTGCTCTAATTGGTGGTTATCTAGTAAAGGTCGCAGAGGAACATTCCGAATGCTACGACTGTTTGGAAAAACTTATTCAGCCAGTTTCAAACGCACCTTTGCTGAAGTTGATAAAAGAACAGGACAATGGAGGTCTTAAGTATCCAAGCAAGCTTTTAATTTCATTACTGATAGTCGTAACAGACTTTGCTGAATTTTCAATTAATATTTTCCCTAAAAACCTCGTACTTTCAACTTACTGTCAAATTGTTTTACCACATTTTTCTCAACCACTTAAATGCCACTGTTCTGGGCATTTAGAGCTTGCTAAATTATTATTAGATAAATATATAAGACCGCTAATGTACAACCACGCTCGTGATGCTTCAGATGTATATGAAACTAAGAAAAAAATTTATTATAAACCTTTATCCAGGAAGGTTTTGAAGGTGTAAATAAAATTTTTGTTTATCAAAATAAACAATTTTTTAAACTCTTTTAATACCAAATTCGTATTGGTTTATTTGGTCTTCTGTCATAATTTTCTTCTTATAATTATTAATAAAATCAAGAACTAACTTATTCATAAATTAGTTCTGTATAAAATAAATGAATACATGACCCCTTTTACCGCCTTATCAAATGCAAATGAAAGGAAGATCCCTTATGTTGGGTTGCGAAAAGGGACATCTAACGGTATAGTAAAGAGAAAAACAAGAAGTCGCGTTCCCTAACCGTCGCCCCTCTACGCGAAAGCGCGCACGGGCCTTGATTAACGTAGGCAGCGCCCTAACCCCGTATGAGCGATTCGCGAACTATCCTAACTTTTAAAATCGCGCAATTTAGGCTTAGGTCTCTTATAACTGGAACGCGCCGCGCGTGAAAAACAATTTTTTTGCGTCTTCTGTTTTTCTGTCTCACCGACTGCTCACCAGGTGTCGCGGCGGACGGGCGCTTTTCGATTTCCCGAAATTTCTTTATTTTATTAAAATTTAACCACTCAATATTTTTTTATGCGGTTTTCCCCATAAATTTTAGTTTTTAATGGGCTATAGCGCTATCTAACTGGTTAAAGCTTGACCGTTCCCCTTTAAAAGTACTTGAAGCCAACAAAGAATTGCGAAATTTAGGGTCGGTTTTTAATTATCCTTATCAGTCGCACGACGATATAGCCACAGCTGGAGAAAAGTTTCTAGTTTCATTGTACGGTGGTCAAAAGACAGATACCCTAGACTTCTGTATAGAAATTACTCCTATAATCGGTCTGTGTCACGTTTGTCTCTAAAATCGGCATTTGAACTGGCAAAATTACCCCAACAAGTGCAGCGGCAAGGCAGCATTCCTATAGGGGTTATCTCCAAGTACAAAAATGGAAAGGTGTTGACTTAAACGCGGAAGAATGGGGATGGAAACGGAATTCAAACGGTGATTTAAGCCCAGTAGTAACTACACTCCCGCCAGCACCAGATAACCTTTTAGAGCTTGTTAGCTGCGCTTGCAAAGTTCCATGCAAAAGGAAATGCGAGTGCAAAAAAGCTGGACTCGTATGCACTGCCATGTCGAGGAAACAGCTGTGATAATGCGGGCTCAATTTCCTTAAATGCCGAAGATGAAAAGAATGAGTTCGAACCCTTAATTTAATTCTGTTAAATGTTCAAAAAAGTGTTCAATCAAATTTTTAACCTATACGTTTTGTAGACATGTCTTAAATAAAAAATGGCTTTATTATGAATTAAGAAAAATTTGGTTATCAATTTATTTATTAGTCGGCGGCCATCTTGGAAAATGGTGACGATAGGTGCGCGTTATTTTTTTCTTAATACAGTTCCTCATAAGAATATATTTGTCGTAAGTTCTTTTATTTTATCGATTTCCGTTGCAAAGGTATGATTTTTTGAAAATTTGTAGTAAACGGCTGCCATCTTAGAAAATGGCGGCGATAGGTGACAGCTTTATTTTTTCTTGATAGAGTTCTTTATTAAGTTTTAGGAATAATAAAAGACGTCGTTACATTTGCATATATATATTTTAAAAGGTTTTTTTATTTATAAAATCTTTTTTACAATATTTACATAGTCTGACCGATTTCGGAGACAAAATCTTCCACGTTAGTTACAACTGGTTATATACAGCCCGATGTGTGATAATTTTGCAAGAATGTATTTATTTATACTCAGGTAGAATGAATATGTCGAGACTATCGACGGACACGTTGAGGCCCTAACCCCGTCACGCTAAGGGGGGGGGGGAGCAGCGTTAATCGCGTCGAAAAAGGTAATTTTTAAGAACCAATGAGATTGCAGTATTATTTGATTTTATTAAAGTGGAGGAGCATACCGGGGGCCCCAACGGGTGGAATTGGAGAAACGCTAAAAATAATCTCGACATATTCATTCTCCCGGAGTATAAATAAATACATTCTTGGTGCCTGTACTATTATTAAAAGTCTGTATTTATGTGTCGTGGTGGAGTGGCTAACACTTTCGCCTAGCAGCAAGAGGAGCCGGATTCGATCCCAGCTCGTGGCACTGACGAGGAGTGTACCCGAGGTGTAAATCACCGATTTTGATGAAACTCGGGGGGTATGTAGACCTTGGGGTAACATGAATTTTTACCAAGGGAAATGTTACGCTGGGCTTCCGTTTTGCTATGGCAACCGAAAATGTTTTTGACAACTTAAAATGAAAAAATCTACATTTAAAAAAGCATGGGATTTTCACGGTTTCAAAATGTTTGAAAACCCAAAGTTAAAATTAAAATTAAAATTTCAACTAAAATGCTAAATTTTAACAATTTTGGGTGAAATCCATCAAGTAGCCCCCCTGTGAAACCGAGAAAATCCCATGCTTTTTTAAATGTAGATTTTTTCATTTTATGTTGTCAAAAACATTTTCGGTTGCCATAGCAAAACGGAAGCCCAGCGTAACATTTCCCTTGGTAAAAATTCATGTTACCCCAAGGTCTACATACCCCCCGAGTTTCATCAAAATCGGTGATTTACACCTCGGGTACACTCCTCGTGAGTGAAAACTCGGAACCATTCTTTCTGCGTTGAGTTTGCAAACTCTCCCCACTGGTTTAAGGGGTTTCCCCCGAGTTCTTCGGTTTCTACTTCCCTAAAAACTTGTTGAGGTTAACGGTAATAGTTAGTGTAGGGAGCTGTTGGCTCGCGTAGCTTGCGGGTCTTGCCACCACCCTCCTACGCATTGTAACCCGGCCACCTGAATTAATGGCTTTAAAAGTCGCTTGATGACTTAGGCCTAAGGTGGTGCCGTGGGTATTAGCCTAGTTGGCTAGTTGATAAAATTAAAATATTTCGCGTTTCTGCTACGATAGGGGGAGACACCACTTTCTCAGATGACAGTTATCTGAACTAAACAAATAATTTTGAAGGATCAGATATCAGGTTATCTGTATTTATGTTAAAAATGCAAATCAGATAGTTTGAACTCCAAACTAATCTGAATTCATTGTAAACCGATCAACAGATTGGGAATAGAATGCCTTATAGTTATCGATTTGACATATTCCGTCGATTAAATTCCTTTATCTGGCAACAAATCTTTGACATGGTATGCTATATTTTCTTGAAATTAAACTTATCAAATTTGATTTGAAATAAGACAATAACACTTAAAAAAAAACTTTTATTTTTAGAAAAAATATAAAACAGGCATATTATAAATTTTACATCGTAGTATTTTTGGCACCGTGATAAAAATAGCCAATTTCAGGATGAATTAATCCGAAACAATAATAATTTTAACGAAAATCATAAATATAATAACTACATCTATTTACACGCGCTTGAAAAAGATATCAACAACTAGACAATCTCATAAATGTGTAAAAAATATAACTATTAATTACACTCTTATTTAATAATTCTTGACTACGTACAATGATAAACTAGTTTTTTTTTAAATATAAATTTTCAGTCATATTTACAAAATGATCATATATTTTGCTTTGGCCTAAATGATGCAAATATGTGTTTATACTTAAGCGTAAACTCAGGAACACAGTCAATTGTGGAAACCACAAAAGTTTTAAGAAACGTATTAAATTACATTTTAATGTCCATGAAATTAATTGTAATTATTAAAATTAAATAATTAATTATAATAATTATACTAATTAATTATTGTAACTATTAATTAAATATTCATAATTAATTATACTAATTAATTATTGTAACTATTAATTAAATAATCATAATTAATTATACTAATTAATTATTGTAACTATTAATTAAATAATAATTGATTGTACTAATTAATTATTGTAACTATTAATTAAATAATAATTAATTATTATAATTGTAATTATTATTAATTATTAATTAATTAATTATTTATAAAGAATTATTGTAATTATTAATTAATTAATTAATTAATTAATTATAAATAATTATTGTAATTATTATTAATTATTAATTAAATAATTAATTATAATTATGAATTAATGTAATTATTAATTAATTGATGCGTGTCTCATTGGGTCATAATTATAATAATAATTATTATTAAAATTCGTTGATGCGTATTAATTACTTAATTATTATTAATAATAATTATTATTATAATTGAAATTAATATTATTTATAATTTTATAGTTAATTAATGGTAATACTCCAATAAAGATTGATTGTAAAACGAAAATTCCTTAAAACCTACCAAGGACCTCCACCAAATTAATATCTCTGGAATAAACGCGGTTGGTTTTCAAAAGTGAATTCCTTCGATTTGCTATAAATTTTAAACAATGCTTGAAAGCGAAATTGCCAGGACTACTTGGGGAACCCTTACTCGTAAAATCATTATAACCAGACAGAAATACAGTTTCCAGGTAATTAAAATCATATATTCTCAAAATCCCCAAACTCAAAATTTGTGGAAGTATCTTATTAAAGCTTTTATTGACGGATTTTGAAATTACGTTTTAGCGCGCGACACTACAGCTACATGTCTTGGGCAAACAGCCTTCTTTGCGTGCTTTTATGACCATAACATGTAGAGGTATTTTCACGCGCAAAATGAATTTTAAAAGCCGTCAATTCACTTTGAAGCGTTAAGCCTTTGAGTTACTACCGACGTGTTAGTGGCGAATAAAAGCAACGTATCCATGAGTAATAAATTTTCATTTACCCTGGATTCTAACACACTTAAGACCTATTCACACGATGCAACAATTGTTGGCCAACAAGAGCCCCTAAACCGAATCGCTACTTGTCGTAAAAACGTCCACAATGTCTTAGGCAGACAAAAGCTATTGTTGTCCACGTTTTGAAGAATGACCGGTTTTACGGCCAAATCGTAGCTACAGATATTTAACACTAATAACTTTCGAACACAATTTATTATAAAAATATGATTCTTGATCACTTTTATTAAATTAAGTTGATATAATTTGTAGTTCTGAAGCTTATGTAGTAAGCAATGGCGAATCAATAATAGAGACTTGGCACTCCGCAGCTTTGGCCATGGCCGCCATTGTGGTAACATTTTTCTCCCCACAATAAAAACTATTGCAAAAAAAAACTTTGACGTAGTACTGCCAAGTCCCTATTGTGTTATAAGGCCCTTTAGGTAAATGTGATTTTTATGTTGCGTAATTTTGGGGGCTAATCAAAAACTGCGCTCACCAACAAAGTTGTCTAAAAATGTTGGTTCGTGCGAACAGACCTTTAAAAGGCCATCGTCAACTTTAATTACGACACCGGTAGACTGTCTAAGTTTTAGTCAGCTTCGGATAAGAATTGTTTCTCGAGATTGTTTTCTTTACGTGGGACCAATTTCAAAGAAATTGTCGGCTTTCATCGCTCCCCCTCGAAAGCAAAGAAGAATGTTAACTTCACCTTCTTTCTTGGACAAAAGGAATGTCTTGGAACAAGCGCGGTACATTATATAAGGTCGTTTGAAGTGGGTTTTTTTATACACAGCGCGCACTTGGAAACTTAGGAGTGGAAATTATTCTTGAGCCATTCTCGGACGATGGGTAAGTAGGAGGTAACCCATTTGATGTTACCCTGAACGACTTCCAAGGCCTCTTCTCTGGCGGACTTGCCGGCGCCCGCGTCGGGGTACTTTCCGAAGAAAACGTTCATCTGGGGAGAGTTATTAAGTTAAATCGAAATTAATTCCGCCGTCCTCTTAACTCTTAGCTCCCTGTAAAAGAATTCTAAACGGTTCTTTACCTCGTTAAGTCGTTCTTGCGTTTTGAAATGATTGCAAATGGATAAGACTGAAGAACCCAGAGATCGGTCGTTGATTGTGTATCTGCGATTTCACGAATTTAACGAAGGAATCAGTTGTAGTTTAAGAAAAGATGACGAGTGTACTTAAAGGCCGACTACATAGATCTTCGGTTTACTCTGTTTTTCATTGGAAGTAGGGTTACTGCAATACACGTGTGCCATGCAGTCAGCCTACTTCCAGTGAAAGACAGAGTAAACCGAAGATTTATGTAGTCGGCCTTTAAAATGAAGATGACGTACTTATTGACTAAATAATCCCATTCGTCGCGGACGAAATCCCAGGAGATTTGCAATCCTTTCGGGTTATTGGCGATGTTGTTGACCACCGTTAGGAAATCTTGGCTTCTAACGTGTTCTTTGGCTAATTCTATGTAACTGAAGGAAACCAAGGTCATATCAATTATTTTCAATCAACAAAGAATATGTGAACAGCGCGTAACACCAATACGCGTATAAGAAGGGAGAAGACCCTTTTACAGGAGTACCGCCATTGTGTGTACATTTTTAATAATCTACTTGTTACTAGATGGCGCCATCTGTTTACAATCAGAAATATCAAAAATGATAAAACCCGTGAAAGTCTAATTTAAATTGTGGTTATTTAAAAGCTGAAATTTTGTACAACTATATTTTCTAAAATATTTTATATAAACTTTCAGCTTGAAATAGCACTTAAATTATATAATAAATATAATAATTTTTTCCAAATTTTGCGCCAAAATATCCAAGCTGGCGTAATCTAGTGTAGAAATACAAAATTAAAATTTTATACTCGATGGCGGTTTCTAAAGGTTTGTTCCCTGTATGTAATATGTGAATTGGGGCACCGTGTAAAATAGAAAAATTGGGCCCCAAGAGAGCCGTTGCTACTGGAGATAACTATCCTTTTTCCTAAGCTGCACCGGCCCCGGTAATTTGTAACGGCTTCCCCGCTCTCTTGTCGGGCCTGTGTTCACGCGGTGATTCCCTGGAAGAAAAACCACGCCCCTACGCCTTTCTGCAGGTAATTGAGCCTAAATTTTATTTTGATAAAACGTTCCTCATAAGGAAAACGTTTCCATTAAATTAAGCATTCTTAGTCCTCTTAAAAAGATTACATTAGTGCAACTATAACTCTACAATTATGAAAAGAGACTTAAAACGGTTTTAAAATTCACAATTTATTTATTTAAAAATCCAACGTTTCGGAGGAACTCTTCCTCCTTCTTCAGGGATTTTTAAATAAATAAATTGTGAATTTTAAAACCGTTTTAAGTCTCTTTTAATTTAGTTTTTCACAATGTGCTTCTCTTCACTTCTACAATTATGTATAAAAACTGTCAAATTGGGTTCTTAGAAATCAAGTGACACGACTTTAGGTAATACCATAAGTAAATAATTATGTTCCCTAAGAGTGACCAGCGCCTCTAACGGTAAAACATCCCAACTTTAAAAGCAAATGATCATAATAGGTGTTTTTTCCGCCTGTTCTGGGTTTTTTGAGCAGGTTAAAAAGTGTAGCCCTATGACGTCATTTTACTCCAATTCTATCTTGACGAAAAAAACGAGTTGGAGTAAGAAGGGAGTAGTTACAGGTTAAAGGTTATTTATTTGCCGTAGCAACCGTAGTTTTGTTTTAAGATGGCGACCAGTGGTGAGGTCATCAATTATATGACTCATTTTTCTAATTTATTTAATAATAATAATCAGCTAGGCTAATACCCAAGGCCCCACCTAAGGCCTAAGTCAACAAGTGACTTTTAAAGTCATTAAATAGCATTTATCTTAACTTAACTTTTCGTTATTAAAAGCTTGCCACGTGTGAAGATGTTGTTCAAAACCAGTCATGTTTCCGTGAATCAAAATTTAAGCAGAAGAATTTTCTATATAAGCTAGATTACTCCCTCTACACCTCCTTTCGAAGAGGAGTAAAAAGTGTAACCTTAGAGCTTTGGAACCAGCGAACAAAATTCGGGACAGGGTAAATCTTACCCCGAGGACACGCGAATAAAACGTTTTAGGGTAAAAAGTTTACACTTTTTGTCCTCGGACAGGCGAAAAAAAAAACCACCTACTGCCGATTCTCGATTAGACTCCCTTCACGCGCTCAAACACAAGGCAAAGAGCGCTTATAAGGCCAAGTCTTTGTTTGAAGTCCATCAATAATTTTATAAATGGTTCTCGGTAAAAATGAAACAAGTCGGAAGATATTGAACTGACACACTTACGTGAAACATAATTATAAAGGCAAGCGATAGATCTGGCGGCCTGTTCTAACACCCCATTACCGTTAGCAATAACTCGCCAAACCCAATTGTATTTATCGCGTTTCCGGGTTCCGATATCTAAGCTCGTACGTTCCCGTAAAAAAATCCAGTTAGCCACTTACTTTTTGAGCTGATCTTTGTTTTGAGTGTAGGCGAGACCGTAAATAAGATCTCTTTGAGCTTGCGAAGAAGTTTCGGTCAAGTAGAGTTTCCACAAAGGGTCCCAGAGTGAGTCGTTGTGGGAGAGACCGTATCGGAACACCAAGGATCTGAGGGCTGACGGGAGCCTTTCGAAGAGGACCAAGAAGAGGAAAAACCTCGTTAACTTAGTGGCCGAGTTCGTTGTCGCGTACTTTCCCCTTCCCGCTCTTTACTTATTGGCCTAAACTGGTACGCCAAAAGCCAAAATTGATTGATGGTGAAATTACTTACGGCGTGCTGTCGCGGATAAATTCCTCCAGTTTCTGAGACGCCTCCTTCAGGCACTTCTCGTTGCCCGATTTGCAAGCTAGATCGACCACGCCACTTCGAAGTCGCCTAAGATCATTAATCGATTAATTCAAATGGTGTTTAGTTTTTCGATTTTAGAATTCAATAGGATTTTGTTTTTAATAATAATCAGTTAGGCTAATACCCAAGGCACCACCTTAGGCCTAAGTCATCAAGCGACTTTTGAAGCCATTAATTCAGGTGGCCGAGTTACAAGGAGGGTGGTGGCCAGCCACGCGAGCCAACAGCTCCCTACACTCACTATATATGTTCTTAATTTTCGCCAAATTTATTTATCGGAAAATTCGTCAATAATGAATAATCAATTCCGAGTACTAATTTTAATATTCCTGACTATTGAATTTAGTCGCTTTATCCAATTTAATTCGTTTTCATTAATATCGTAAGCTAATAATTTTAATAAGTTAGACTCTCCCATAGAACTAATGTATTCAGCGATTTCTTCCACGACCAATTCACGGTTCGGTATATAGTAATTCGAGTATAACTTAGGTCTACGTTACAATGCGTAGGAGGGTGGTGGCAAGCCCATCATGCCACGCGAGCCAACAGCTCCCTACACTAACTATTACCGTTAACCTCAACAAAATTTTATTTCGGTTCATTAACACCTCCTTTAATTGAGGAATTACAATTACCTTTTAAGATATACTTGACCATAGGCGTCGTCCCACCCGAGTTCGTCGTAGATATCCTCAGTCAAATCGTGCAAATATTTCTGAAAATAATGATTCGATTCAATACAATATCTCAGATCAATTAACGGTATTCCAAACGATCGAAAGAGGATCCCTTTGATCGAAAGAGGATCCCTTTGATCGAAAGGGAAGTTCATTTGATCGAAACGTTTTTTAAGCGTGATCATTTGAGCGACCAACGTGACAGAAACCGTAAGTTAAGTTAGAAGAAACCGCCTATGGACTAGGCAAAGGATGATAAAATACGCGAAAAAGTAGATTAGTCCATAATTAAAAGGGATAATATAGCTAAACCCTATAAACAAATTTGAAGGAATTAAAAAAACTTACTAATAACTCGTACCGATAGGCCTTCGAGCAAACAAAAAGACGCGAATCTCGGATCAAATTGATCTTCAAGTGATAAACTACATAAAAACTAAATAAAATAGCCAGAAATTCCAACGGTAGACCGTTATCGTTCTATTTGGAACTCATCAGTACCGTGCGGGAAATCTGGCTGGCGATTTGCAACGCGTCTTGAATTTCTAATGTTAAAGGCCCAAACACACATACGGTTCGCAAGCGATTTCGCCTGCGAATTTTTGCGCACGCGCCCATGCGCCATGACTTCCATTCTATTTAAGTCACGCGACGCGACGCGATTTGCCAGCGAAATTTCGCGCGCGAAGGCTATGTGTGCATCCACCTTTAAGGCTTAGTTTCTCTTTTAGATATAACAGTCGCCAGCCAGATTTCCCGCACGGTACTGATGAGTCCCAAATAGGACGAAACCGGTCTACCGTTGGAATTTCTGGCTATTTTATTAAATTTTTATGTAGTTTATTACTCGAAGATCTATTTGATCCGAGATTCGCGTCTCTTTGTTTGCTCGAAGACCTATTAGTACGAGTTATTAGTAATTTTTTTAATTTCTTCAAATTTGTTAAGAGTTTAGCTATGTTATCCCTTTTAATTATGGGCTAATCTACTGTCGCGTATTTTATCAACAGAAACCGTAGTTTTAATTACTGCACTGTTTGACAAAACTTCAAACGTTGCGGGCTATGTTAGATTATAGAGAATTATATAAGTTCTTTGAACAACCAAAGAGTTAAGATAAGTGTTTTGGTTTAAAAATTTTAAACACAACATATTGTATTGATTTGTCGATCTTTAGAACTTGGTTTTCTTTTTCTTTTTTTCATTTTGATCATATAGGAACCGCTTTTAAATCTCGATCAAGTGCACTTTCATCAAAAGGACCCAAATCAAATTTATCTTCCATTAAATATAAAGCTTAAAGCTTAAAGAAATTTTAATCTAATGAGGAGGTTTAAGAATTGAATTTACATTATTCCCAATATCCAACATTTTATTTTACAAAAAAAAAACAAAAGTTTTGAAACAATGGAGAAGAGTGTCAAAGGTGAAAATGATCGGCGACCTTTGTTCCGAAGATAGTCGGGGCGGAAACAGAACGTAAAGTAGGTCTATGGACAAAGGATTTCAGTTTCCCATTCATTGGTTCGATCGTACGTCATTAGGAAAAGTTGAAAACGCGGCAACTTAGAACGAAGCGAAAAGTGTAATCTCACCGTCATTTGATCGTGAGTTTCGGGGTCAGAGTCGATTAAATTGCTGACGAAAGTCAGTTCTCCTTTGGCGGTGGTCCACGGTATGAAGTCGTTCTCCTTTTTCAGATATTTCGACAACTCGAGGGCGACGGAGTAGTTCAGGTGGCCGGCGCGAGACAACAAGAAGGCGTCCGATAAAAGGTTCGACCGATCGTTTCCCGATACCATCTGCGTCAAAAACGAATTAAACAACCCAATTAAAACAACATTTCTATGGAAAAAAGAACACCACGCAAATAACGTATTTAATTATACTTTTAAGGAGACCTCACTAGGTTTTTCTCCACGATTTTTATTCAAACTCGGTGGTTAAGTAGACCTTCATGTACCTTGAAAGCTCCTAAAGTGAAAAGTTTCAATAGCCATTCGTTTTCCCATAACAACAAAAAACGTTTTTTCATAACTCAAGTTCAAACTTTCTTTACGTAAAATGGCATGGGGAAAATCACGATTTTCAAAAAATTAAAAAACTAAAATTTAGGCGAAATAATTGGGCAAAATTGATAAAATTGGGTAATAGGCCTTTCTATAAAGTAACATTGGCCTTCTTGTTTTGATGTTGCTGCTGCGTCACGGGTGACGTATCGATGAAGTTTTACTAAGAAAAACCCTGGACATAAGAGTAAATTTGACGAGACACCCTGTTTTTAAGCATAAACTGAACTGAACTTCTACGTATTTCGTGACGAATGAGCTACATAAAAACAAGTTCAGCAAGCGTAGCTTATTTTATGGAAAGGCCTATTGGTTTTACCGATTTTTATCGATTTTACCGAATTTTATCGTTTTTGGCAAACCGTGATTTTCCCATACTATTTTACGTAGAGGCTCAAACTTGAGTTGTGAAAAAACGTTTTTTGTTGTTATGGGAAAACGAATGGCCATTGAAGCTTTTCCCTTTAAGAGCTATCAAGGTACATGAAGGTCTACTTAACCCCAGAGTTTGAAAAAAATCGGGGAGAAACACTTCGGGATGTCTCCTTGTCAGAGAGAATGACCATTTCAATTTTCATTATGAAGGCTTCGTAATTAACCTTGATCAAGAATGTATTTACTTCTACCAAAAATTAATATAAACCTCGTGCCCTAGATTCGGAATAACGGCCTCACGCGTAGCCTATAGCGTTTACCCACTTCCCGCCGGAACTCCGAACAAATTAGCTCCGTAGTTACCATGGTAACCAACTGTAGATAAGACCAACTTTGATGACGCGCTGCCATGAATCTATCAGATTCTTCGAAAAAAACGACTTTACTGGAGAGCGTGGTGCCATCTATTTATGGAAAAGGAAGCTAATATTTAAAATAGCCAAATGATACCGTCGTCAGTTAGCCATTGTAGAGAACTATATTTAATTTTCAATTTTCAATTTTATTTATAAACAAAGGGTATTTTACATAGAGGTAAGGGACTAAATTGAGACGATTTGTGCCCTTAGACCTCTTATACTCTATTAAGTGGACTTTAACCTAAACTATATATGCCATATAAAATATATGGTTTAAATTACTTTAATTTATGCTATTGATCAATTTACAAACGAGCCAATCAACGCGAGGGGTACCTATAAGTACCCGCCTTTTGGGTTAAAATGTAGCTTAACTATCTTGTTTTTATTTCGATGCTAGTGACATCTGTTGAAAAAAGAGCTACTTCACGTCGAGCCGACACTTGCTTTAAATATAAACCCAATTTTTCCGTGAATAAATCGAACATTCATCTAGTGTTTAAAGTATTTTGGAAGAGTTTTAATTATTTAGGTAATGAGACTTAATGTTACAAATTAAAAGTTTTAAATATTACCTGAATAACACGAAATTCTATCAGTTTTTAAATATGAATATTTTTAAATTTTAAACATTCTACAAAATAAATACAGTTATTTTAAAACTTTTTAATATGTTATTTTACGCGCAAGTAGCCACAGGTTTAGTCCAAATACACCTTATTTAGCTCCAGGGATTGAATAAATACTTACCTACTTATTGCAGTACCATTTTAATCAATGTTTTATATAAAAACAATAAACAAAAATTCATAAAAAGAAACTTGAAATAAAATATGTATTAGAATGTTTCGGTAATTTAGAATTTCTACGTTTCAAACTATTAGGTTCCGCATAAAAAAAAAACACAAAATAAATATTTTTTTTGGGAATGTTTCAATAATTTAAAATTTCCAGCTCTTATTGCCATCTGGTAAGACTTTGGTAATTTAAAAATCAACCTTTAATGGCATGAAATGATCTTTTCCTTGTCAAACATTGTCTATTGTATTAAAATGTTGAAAACTATTTTAACGACTAGATGGGTGTGTAGAATACACACGAGCGTAAATAAAAAACTTAAGAGAGTTACTGGAACTAAAATCCTTCTCCATTAAGGAACAAAATAGAGATAAGACCTTTCTTTACTTCCGCGAAAATTCTTTCATCCCTTATTTGTGATTTTTAAGCCTTGTCGAGTCTTTAGAACTGTACGTTCTTACTTTTTCTGTCCACTATTTGCTCTAAAAACTTAAACAAGTGGAAGAAAGCAATTTTATTTTATTTCTTTATTTCATCGGGAAGATAATTTTATAGTGCAATCATATAAAAGTAGAGACACAGTTTTATATTTTATGATGTGAAATAATTTATCATTATTCATCTTAATAATAATTAATCGAAAATTCATTGCAAAAATATTTCAATATTGGACTAAGACTCCTGTAAAAGTGTTCAATCCGCAGCACTCCGGTGTTCAGGGAGAAGTTTGTTTATAGGGGAAGAGGATGTGAAGGAACCAGATTAATGGAAAGACGAAGCTTGTGGGTTTAATTGTGCGGCGGATGAAGATTTTCATATTGATTTTTAGCGAAAATTCGTTGAAACTAAAAGCATGGTTATTCAACTTTAGCAGGTTAGATTAAGTCAGACTCACTTTCACAAAATTTATCATTATTTCGCAGGAGGGCCATCTAGGTTATTTACATTGAGTAAAGATTTACATTTTAAGTTATAAAAGTAAATAAATTGTATTAAATTATTTTAATAAATAAATCGACCTCACCATTTTTTTCTCATTTTTTCACGAGCTTCTATTTATTTGCAATAGAGGGAGTGGTTAATAATTTCACATAAAATCCCCTTCCTTTCACTCAGGCTGGGCAAAGAAAGTCTGACATTTTGTAGGATTACTGGTATAGCGTCGTATTCGAACCTCTTAAAGTTAAATAAAACTGCCAAGAGAAAACTCAAAGAACTAAGCTATTTTATAACGCAGAAATTTCAATTAAAGTGACCAAAATGAGGTACGATGGATGGTGTGGATTCAGTCTATTATTTCTGGCGTATGACGCGGTGGGAGGGATCTTAAGATTTGGAATTTCGCTGAATTATCAAAATATCAAGAGAATATCCGAAGTTTTCGTTCCTTTTTAAAAGTATTCGACTTTAGCAATATAAATCCTCTTATTTTAAGACTTTGGGAGTTATTTTCCGCTTTACATCTATTTTACAATCAAAAGAAACTAAAATATTTTTAAAAAAGATCAAAGAGATGATTTCACTGAAAGTTTAAAATTAAAAAGGCGAGTCTTTACAGGACGAAAATCCTAATTTGGTTTCTTTTAAAGCAAGTGTCGGCTCCTATTTTAAGGTTAGTATCATTGGCGAACGAGAAATGTCACTAACGTAGAGTTGAGTCGAAATTGAAACAAGTTGAGCAAGCAAATTATTCCCTCAAAAGTAGGTGCCTCGACGTACCCCTTCCTTTGATTGGCTTTGCGTAATCACGTGCGCAGTCAACTTAGCTTGGATTGGCGTAATCGTTGACTTTCAAATAAATTACAATACGTTTTTGAAAGTTGATAATAGATGGAAGCACCTTCCCGGCGATCTAAGCAATCATAGCCATCTTCGTTGCATAAACCCAATCAAAACTACAGAGGGCAACGATAGAGTCGACACTTGCTTTAAGTACAAGAAAAATATCGAGGATAAATCTAAAATTGGGTCTTCCTATTTCCGGGTTTTAGGCGCGGTTTTGGGACTACAGGATTCTGATTCCCATCCTCGCAGCCTTTGTTAAAAGATCTTCTACACAAGCTCGCGCCACTCTTAACTTTAATACTCTGTCTTATTCTTATAAACAAGCCCTACTTATTTTTATGTTTAGAGTGAAAACTCTACGAACCATTGACTATATACTGGAGTGGTTTTCATGTCCCTCTATTTTGAATACTACCAGGGGTGCTGATAATAATTTTTACGTTGAAACCTTTCAAACATCTCTTAGAGATAAAAGCACTAAATTTAACGGCATTAAGCTATGGAATAGTATCAATTATAAATATAAAACTCTTGATAGTATAAATAAGTTCAAGGCAGCCATCTCTGATATATTGACTTAAATTACTTTTTTGTGACTAATTATTAAATTCTTATAAGTGTATTTTAATTTAAAATTTGTGGACCCTTTTGTAAACAAATCTTGTGATTTAAAAGGATATCCAATAAAAAGAATTTTATTATTATTATTATTTTTGTAGCTTAAATTCGTCCGCTTTCCCATTCAAGTTTGCTATATGGTATGTCTTTGAATGCCCCTTAAATGCAGACGAACTTTCTCCGCAAAAGCTGCGAGGATGGTACCAGGGGTTAATGCTATGCTGAAATATTCTTAGTAACTTCAATACATTCTTGCTAATACTCGCTAGAAATGACTATAAAAACTTACAACTAAATCAACTAGTCTTTTCAACGCTAAGGCCATTAAAATAAAAAATATACTAAGATTGATCGTTAACAGAGCACGCTTTTGTATATTTTGATTTTCGGCACTTTCAAATATATTTCTAGCCCAACCGTAAAAGTCAATTTTGAAATAAAAGAATCAAAGTTTGCTTAGATAGTCCTAAGAAGGGAATAACTTACGGTTGAATTGTCGAGTAATGCCTTGGCCCAGTTGTCCCAGACGGATTCTTCGTAGTTGACCAGATAGTATCCGGATTGTCCCGAATTCAGTTTAATACCGGTGAGCGAAGAAGCGCTTAGCTGGTCCAAATCAAGTTCGCCTTCGTCGGAAAAAGAAACATTAGAGAGACGTAAAAAGTGAAAAATCTTTTTCGAAGGAAATGAGGCCGAATCGAAATTGATTTTTCCGAATCAGAGAAAAGACAGTCTAGGGAGTCGGAAAGAGTTACTAGTGAAAAAGAACCCTTACCTTCTTTATCATCCAACATATACTCAAACTCTTTTCCTTTGTAACCAATTTGAATTGGAACCTTCCACGTATAACTGCGAAGGGGAAAAAAATATTTTAAGTTTGTAAAATAAATTGTCCGTACTAATATAAAAGTGATGAAGTTAAATTTTCATTCATTTTTCAGTGGGTAGATTTTTTCTAGCGACTTTTATAAATTTCGTACGGGCCTAATTAGACGTTTCTCATTACGTTTCGTCAGAAGTAAATTAACCGAAGTTATCAGACTGCTATACTCCCCGTGTTGGAGGCGTTTTCCTTATGAAGTTAAATTTTAAACTCGAATTGCAAAATTTGCGCGCTTCTAAGCCGAAAAAAAAATTGTTTTTATGAAACCATTTTTTATACATAGAAATAGCTTTACCCACAATTCCGAAAGACGGGAATGGAAATTAGCTTTTATTGGACACGATTTTCTCATCATTTTCATCAGGAAAACGCCCTCCGATTCTGAGCGATATTTCATAATTTACTTCTGGTTTAGTCGGAGCAATTTAAATTATTTGAATGGCGGGTACGTGTCGGTGAATTAAAAGAATATTTTACAGCCTTTTAAAGAAGGCTTTGAAGATTTTTATACGGTTAAACGCGTTCCAAGATAGTAATCTTTTAAATCGTGAATGAAAAGCTACATCAAAGAAGAGAAAAACCCAAACAAAAGCGTGCTCGAACGATAAAGGCTCGTCTAATTTCTAATAAAACGTGTCGCAAAAACCCGCTCGTACTTAAGAAAGCAAAGCCGATAGTTTTCTTAATACCCGGAACAAAGTGGACTTAAGCCTAGCTCAAAACTGAAGTCAAGAGTACTTATTTCTCCTAAGGGATAATGACTATTTTTAGCGTTCCTCCCAATCCCCATCACGCTCGAAGAGTAAACTCCGTCCCCATAAACCAAATCTAATCAGAACAGAATCTGATTGGTTCCCTAAAACTGACGCGAGGGGTCGGACATTCCCAAAAAAAGCGTACGGGATTTCGAAATCTGTGATTTCGCGATTTCGTTAAATATTTCGCGATTTCGTCAAAGATTTCGCGATTTCGTCAGAGATTTCGCGATTTCGTCAAAGATTTCGCGATTTCGTCAGAGATTTCGCGATTTCGTCAAATATTTCGGGATTTCATCAAAGATTTCGCGGTTTCGTCGGAGATTTCGCGATTTCGTCGGAGATTTCGCGATTTCATCAGATTTCGCGATTTCGTCAAAGATTTCGCGATTTCGTCTGAGATTTCGCGATTTCGTCTGAGATTTCGCGATTTCGTCAAAGATTTCGCGATTTCGTCAGAGATTTCGCGATTTCGTCAAAGATTTCGCGATTTCGTCAGAGATTTCGCGATTTCGTCAAATATTTCGGGATTTCGTCAAATATTTCGGGATTTCATCAAAGATTTCGCGGTTTCGTCGGAGATTTCGCGATTTCATCAGATTTCGCGATTTCGTCAAAGATTTCGCGATTTCGTCTGAGATTTCGCGATTTCGTCAAAGATTTCGCGATTTCGTCTGAGATTTCGCGATTTCGTCAAAGATTTCGCGATTTCGTCTGAGATTTCGCGATTTCGTCTGAGATTTCGCGATTTCGTCAAAGATTTCGCGATTTCGTCAGAGATTTCGCGATTTCGTCAAAGATTTCGGGATTTCATCAAAGATTTCGCGATTTCGTCGGAGATTTCGCGATTTCGTCGAAGATTTCGCGATTTCATCAGATTTCGCGATTTCGTCAAAGATTTCGCGATTTCGTCGAAGATTTCGCGATTTCGTCTGAGATTTCGCGATTTCGTCTGAGATTTCGCGATTTCGTCAAAGATTTCGGGATTTCATCAAAGATTTCGCGATTTCGTCGGAGATTTCGCGGTTTCGTCGGAGATTTCGCGATTTCGTCGAAGATTTCGGGATTTCATCAAAGATTTCGCGATTTCGTCGGAGATTTCGCGATTTCGTCAGAGATTTCGCGATTTCGTCAAATATTTCGGGATTTCATCAAAGATTTCGCGATTTCGTCGGAGATTTCGCGGTTTCGTCGGAGATTTCGCGATTTCGTCGAAGATTTCGGGATTTCATCAAAGATTTCGCGATTTCGTCGGAGATTTCGCGATTTCGTCAGAGATTTCGCGATTTCGTCAAATATTTCGGGATTTCATCAAAGATTTCGCGGTTTCGTCGGAGATTTCGCGATTTCGTCGGAGATTTCGCGATTTCATCAGATTTCGCGATTTCGTCAAAGATTTCGCGATTTCGTCTGAGATTTCGCGATTTCGTCTGAGATTTCGCGATTTCGTCAAAGATTTCGGGATTTCATCAAAGATTTCGCGATTTCGTCGGAGATTTCGCGATTTCGTCAGAGATTTCGCGATTTCGTCAAATATTTCGGGATTTCATCAAAGATTTCGCGGTTTCGTCGGAGATTTCGCGATTTCGTCGGAGATTTCGCGATTTCATCAGATTTCGCGATTTCGTCAAAGATTTCGCGATTTCGTCTGAGATTTCGCGATTTCGTCTGAGATTTCGCGATTTCGTCAAAGATTTCGCGATTTCGTCTGAGATTTCGCGATTTCGTCTGAGATTTCGCGATTTCGTCAAAGATTTCGCGATTTCGTCAAATATTTCGGGATTTCATCAAAGATTTCGCGGTTTCGTCGGAGATTTCGCGATTTCATCAGATTTCGCGATTTCGTCAAAGATTTCGCGATTTCGTCTGAGATTTCGCGATTTCGTCTGAGATTTCGCGATTTCGTCAAAGATTTCGCGATTTCGTCTGAGATTTCGCGATTTCGTCTGAGATTTCGCGATTTCGTCAAAGATTTCGCGATTTCGTCTGAGATTTCGCGATTTCGTCTGAGATTTCGCGATTTCGTCAAAGATTTCGCGATTTCGTCTGAGATTTCGCGATTTCGTCTGAGATTTCGCGATTTCGTCAAAGATTTCGCGATTTCGTCAGAGATTTCGCGATTTCGTCAAAGATTTCGGGATTTCATCAAAGATTTCGCGATTTCGTCGGAGATTTCGCGATTTCGTCGAAGATTTCGCGATTTCATCAGATTTCGCGATTTCGTCAAAGATTTCGCGATTTCGTCGAAGATTTCGCGATTTCGTCTGAGATTTCGCGATTTCGTCTGAGATTTCGCGATTTCGTCAAAGATTTCGGGATTTCATCAAAGATTTCGCGATTTCGTCGGAGATTTCGCGGTTTCGTCGGAGATTTCGCGATTTCGTCGAAGATTTCGGGATTTCATCAAAGATTTCGCGATTTCGTCGGAGATTTCGCGATTTCGTCAGAGATTTCGCGATTTCGTCAAATATTTCGGGATTTCATCAAAGATTTCGCGATTTCGTCGGAGATTTCGCGGTTTCGTCGGAGATTTCGCGATTTCGTCGAAGATTTCGGGATTTCATCAAAGATTTCGCGATTTCGTCGGAGATTTCGCGATTTCGTCAGAGATTTCGCGATTTCGTCAAATATTTCGGGATTTCATCAAAGATTTCGCGGTTTCGTCGGAGATTTCGCGATTTCGTCGGAGATTTCGCGATTTCATCAGATTTCGCGATTTCGTCAAAGATTTCGCGATTTCGTCTGAGATTTCGCGATTTCGTCTGAGATTTCGCGATTTCGTCAAAGATTTCGGGATTTCATCAAAGATTTCGCGATTTCGTCGGAGATTTCGCGATTTCGTCAGAGATTTCGCGATTTCGTCAAATATTTCGGGATTTCATCAAAGATTTCGCGGTTTCGTCGGAGATTTCGCGATTTCGTCGGAGATTTCGCGATTTCATCAGATTTCGCGATTTCGTCAAAGATTTCGCGATTTCGTCTGAGATTTCGCGATTTCGTCTGAGATTTCGCGATTTCGTCAAAGATTTCGCGATTTCGTCTGAGATTTCGCGATTTCGTCTGAGATTTCGCGATTTCGTCAAAGATTTCGCGATTTCGTCTGAGATTTCGCGATTTCGTCTGAGATTTCGCGATTTCGTCAAAGATTTCGCGATTTCGTCAGAGATTTCGCGATTTCGTCAGAGATTTCGCGATTTCGTCAAAGATTTCGGGATTTCATCAAAGATTTCGCGATTTCGTCGGAGATTTCGCGATTTCGTCGAAGATTTCGCGATTTCATCAGATTTCGCGATTTCGTCAAAGATTTCGCGATTTCGTCGAAGATTTCGCGATTTCGTCTGAGATTTCGCGATTTCGTCTGAGATTTCGCGATTTCGTCAAAGATTTCGGGATTTCATCAAAGATTTCGCGATTTCGTCGGAGATTTCGCGGTTTCGTCGGAGATTTCGCGATTTCGTCGAAGATTTCGGGATTTCATCAAAGATTTCGCGATTTCGTCGGAGATTTCGCGATTTCGTCAGAGATTTCGCGATTTCGTCAAATATTTCGGGATTTCATCAAAGATTTCGCGATTTCGTCGGAGATTTCGCGGTTTCGTCGGAGATTTCGCGATTTCGTCGAAGATTTCGGGATTTCATCAAAGATTTCGCGATTTCGTCGGAGATTTCGCGATTTCGTCAGAGATTTCGCGATTTCGTCAAATATTTCGGGATTTCATCAAAGATTTCGCGGTTTCGTCGGAGATTTCGCGATTTCGTCGGAGATTTCGCGATTTCATCAGATTTCGCGATTTCGTCAAAGATTTCGCGATTTCGTCTGAGATTTCGCGATTTCGTCTGAGATTTCGCGATTTCGTCAAAGATTTCGGGATTTCATCAAAGATTTCGCGATTTCGTCGGAGATTTCGCGATTTCGTCAGAGATTTCGCGATTTCGTCAAATATTTCGGGATTTCATCAAAGATTTCGCGGTTTCGTCGGAGATTTCGCGATTTCGTCGGAGATTTCGCGATTTCATCAGATTTCGCGATTTCGTCAAAGATTTCGCGATTTCGTCTGAGATTTCGCGATTTCGTCTGAGATTTCGCGATTTCGTCAAAGATTTCGCGATTTCGTCAGAGATTTCGCGATTTCGTCAAAGATTTCGCGATTTCGTCAGAGATTTCGCGATTTCGTCAAATATTTCGGGATTTCATCAAAGATTTCGCGGTTTCGTCGGAGATTTCGCGATTTCATCAGATTTCGCGATTTCGTCAAAGATTTCGCGATTTCGTCTGAGATTTCGCGATTTCGTCTGAGATTTCGCGATTTCGTCAAAGATTTCGCGATTTCGTCTGAGATTTCGCGATTTCGTCTGAGATTTCGCGATTTCGTCAAAGATTTCGCGATTTCGTCTGAGATTTCGCGATTTCGTCAAAGATTTCGCGATTTCGTCTGAGATTTCGCGATTTCGTCTGAGATTTCGCGATTTCGTCAAAGATTTCGCGATTTCGTCAGAGATTTCGCGATTTCGTCAAAGATTTCGGGATTTCATCAAAGATTTCGCGATTTCGTCGGAGATTTCGCGATTTCGTCGAAGATTTCGCGATTTCATCAGATTTCGCGATTTCGTCAAAGATTTCGCGATTTCGTCGAAGATTTCGCGATTTCGTCAAAGATTTCGCGATTTCGTCGAAGATTTCGCGATTTCGTCAAAGATTTCGCGATTTCGTCGAAGATTTCGCGATTTCGTCTGAGATTTCGCGATTTCGTCTGAGATTTCGCGATTTCGTCAAAGATTTCGGGATTTCATCAAAGATTTCGCGATTTCGTCGGAGATTTCGCGGTTTCGTCGGAGATTTCGCGATTTCGTCGAAGATTTCGCGATTTCGTCGGAGATTTCGCGCTTTCGTCGGAGATTTCGCGGTTTCGTCGGAGATTTCGCGATTTCGTCGAAGATTTCGCGATTTCGTCGGAGATTTCGCGATTTCGTCGGAGATTTCGCGATTTCGTCAGCGATTTCGCGATTTCGTCGGAGATTTCTTGCGAAGTGTACGGGATTTTGTACAAATGTCCGACCCCTCGAACTGACGTCTCCCTAGTGTTGATGGAAAATTCGACCATGATGCCCCAGATCGTTTCAAACATAGTAATTCTCCCTAATTATATATAAATGCATTCTTGCTAGGCCCGTATATGGGGAGTGCGCCAGGGGATGCTTAGGGCCCCCAAATGATTACTTGAGCATCCCCAATAAAAATCGATTGCTCAACTACAAATACCAAAAGAAATTATCTCAAATATTTTAGAGGTGTTTATTGCCGATTTTGTTCAAAGTCGGGCGTAATGTAGACCTATATGAGATATGAAATTTCCCAAAAGGAGACGTTGCACTACCCATTCGATTTGCCATGGCCACCGAAAATGTTTTTGACCACTAAAACAAAAAATCTCCATTTAAAATAGCATGGGATTTTCTCGGTTTCACGAATTTATTTTTAAATTTGAAAATCACGAAATGGGAAATTTGGACCACATTTAGGTAAATTTCATCAAGTTTGAGTAAATTGGAACATTTTTCGGGGTAAATTTGTAACACTTTTTGGGTAAAATAAGGAAAAAATCCTATTTTTGTTTTAAGTGAGCCAAAACATTTTCGGTGGCCATGGCAAATCGAATGGGTAGTACAACGTCTCCTTTTGCGAAATTTCATATAGGTCTACATTACGCCTGACTTTGAACAAAATCGTCAATAAACACTTCGGGTACTCTCCTTGTTAGTGAAAGGTTTCCTTTCGAGAAGGAGTTATCAGGCTTCTTACTTGTAAGGGGAAGTGTTGGTTTCTGAAGAGGAGCTGTCGGGGTTCAGCAAGAAGCGCTCTTGGCTGACTTTGGCCTTTTTGAGGTCAGTGTCGAACTTAACGCTGAGATACGGGTATCCCATCTGTTTCGTCCACGTGTCCATGACCTCTTTGACCGTTTTATTCTGAGGCGGATCCCACGACTGCGAAGAAAACAGAACAATCTATTCCACTTTAGTTTTAGAGAGATCGCGAAACTAAAACTCAGTGACCTCGATCGAAAAACGTCGATTAATCATCAACCCCGCTCAAAACTATTTCACTGCTTTTTTTCGTATTCTAAATATATTGTAGGTATTCTAAATATATTGATAGGTATTCTAAATATATTGATAGGTATTCTAAATATATTGATAGGTATTCTCAATATATTTATAGGTATTTTAAATAAATTGATAGGTATTTCAAATAGATTAATAAGTATTTTAAATATATGTATAGGTATTTTAATTATATTTATAGGTATTTTAATTATATTTATAGGTATTTTAATTATATTTATAGGTATTTTAAATATATTGATAGGTATTTTAATTATTATTATTATTATATATTGATAGGTATTTTAAATATATTGATAGGTATTTTAATTATTATTATTATTATATATTGATAGGTATTTTAAATATATTGATAGGTATTTTAAATATATTGATAGGTATTTTAAATATATTGATAGGTATTTTAAATATATTGATAGGTATTTTAAATATATTGATAGGTATTTTAAATATATTGATAGGTATTTTAAATATATTGATAGGTATTTTAAATATATTGATAGGTATTTTAAATATATTGATAGGTATTTTAAATATATTGATAGGTATTTTAAATATATTGATAGGTATTTTAAATATATTGATAGGTATTTTAAATATATTGATAGGTATTTTAAATATATTGATAGGTATTTTAAATATATTGATAGGTATTTTAAATATATTGATAGGTATTTTAAATATATTGATAGGTATTTTAAATATATTGATAGGTATTTTAAATATATTGATAGGTATTTTAAATATATTGATAGGTGTTTTAAATATATTGATAGGTATTTTAAATATATTGATAGGTATTTTAAATATATTGATAGGTATTTTAAATATATTGATAGGTATTTTAAATATATTGATAGGTATTTTAAATATATTTATAGGTATTTTAATTAAATTTATAGGTATTTTAAATAGATTTATAGGTATTTTAAATATATTTATAGGTTTTTTATAAATATTTATAGGTATTTTAAATATATTTATAGGCATTTTAAATATATGTATAGGTATTTTAATTATATTGATAGGTATTTTAAATATATGTATAGAAATTTTAAATATATTGATAGGTATTTTAAATATATTGATAGGTATTTTAAATATATTGATAGGTATTTTAAATATATTGATAGGTATTTTAAATATATTGATAGGTATTTTAAATATATTGATAGGTATTTTAAATATATTGATAGGTGTTTTAAATATATTGATAGGTATTTTAAATATATTGATAGGTATTTTAAATATATTGATAGGTATTTTAAATATATTGATAGGTATTTTAAATATATTTATAGGTATTTTAAATATATTTATAGGTATTTTAATTAAATTTATAGGTATTTTAAATAGATTTATAGGTATTTTAAATATATTTATAGGTTTTTTATAAATATTTATAGGTATTTTAAATATATTTATAGGCATTTTAAATATATGTATAGGTATTTTAATTATATTGATAGGTATTTTAAATATATGTATAGAAATTTTAAATATATTGATAGGTATTTTAAATATATTGATAGGTATTTTAAATATATTGATAGGTATTTTAAATATATTGATAGGTATTTTAAATATATTGATAGGTATTTTAAATATATTGATAGGTATTTTAAATATATTTATAGGTATTTAATTATATTTATAGGTATGTGAATTATATTTATATGTATTTTAATTAAATTTATAGGTATTTTAAATAGATTTATAGGTATTTTAAATATATTTATAGGTTTTTTATAAATATTTATAGGTATTTTAAATATATTTATAGGCATTTTAAATATATGTATAGGTATTTTAATTATATTGATAGGTATTTTAAATATATGTATAGAAATTTTAAATATATTGATAGGTATTTTAAATATATGTATAGAAATTTTAAATATATGTATAGAAATTTTAAATATATGTATAGGTATTTTAAATATATTTATAGGTATTTTAAATATATTTATAGGTATTTTAAATATATTTATAGGTATTTTAAATATATTTATAGGTATTTTAAATATATTTATAGGTATTTTAAATATATTTATAGGTATTTTAATTATATTTATAGGTATTTTAAATATATTTATAGGTATTTTAAATATATTTATACGTATTTTAAATAACTTTATAGGCATTTTATATATTTTTATAGGCACAATTCGACTTTCAAGTACATGTTTATTAAACAAAAATAAACTTTCAAAAACTTTTAAATGTGGTTGTTTAGAAATAGTATTATGACGTTAGGTAATGCCATAAGTTTATAATTATGTTCCTTAAGTGTTTCAGCTATTCGATACCAAAGAATTCTTTGTTCGATACTATGGGTAGAATTGAGGTTATACTCAAAAAGATAAGAAAATTATTCAAACGAATAATGATACAAGGATATTGCTATGACGTTGAAGCAAAAAGCACGTATTAGGCCCTGATGCCTAAAGGCTGGTTCACACGGGCAGTGTTATCCTCATTTTCTCGTTTTACCGCCTTTTCCCTGTGTTCTGGCGCACGGGAAAACGACTGTACACACGGACAAAATTTGCGGGTTTTCACCGCCACCAGCGCTGCCAGTGAACGAAAAAACGGATAAAACTATGTTACAATACCTTTTTGAAGCACTTTGAGCTCGACCAATCAGCGAGCGTTACGCTATCACGTGATATAAGGAGCGAATTTGAAAGTTGTACGCTTACGAATTTTAGCGTCTATCACGTGATGGCATAACACTCGCTGATTGGTCGAGCCCAACGCGCCTCAAAAATAGGTCCTCAGTTTTTTCGTTTACCAGCAGCGCTCGCGGCGATAAAACCCGACAAATTATATCCGTGTGTACAGTCTATTTCGTGTGTGGCAGAACAACTGGAAAAGACGGTAAATAGCGAAAACCAGGAAAACACTGCCCGTGTGAACCCGTCTTAAGACGGAAGTCAAGATAAAATGCGTAGAAATGTAGAAATGGCTCTTAGTAAAGATTTAAAGGGGAACGGCCAAGCTTTTCCAAATATCGCCTTATTTGCGTATCAAAAGATCAACAAGACGTTCAATATACTAACACGTACCTGGTTTTGTCTTGAAAAAATAGTTTTTGGCCTAAAAATTTGAAACGCAAAATAACGCCAAGTATTTGGGTTTGAATTTTCGCCGCCATCTTAAGGTGTATCGCCAGCGCCAGCAGCACCTTAGTGAGCGATTTGCGAACTATCCTAACTTTTAAAATCACGCAATTTAGGCTTAGGTCTCGTATAACTGGAACGCGCCGCGCGTGCAAAACATATTTTTCACGTTTCAGCAGCGCGCGCTTTTACGTTGTTTTTCTGTCTCACCGATTTCTCACCAGGTGTCGCGGCGGACGCGCGCTTTACAATTACCCGAAATTTCTTTATTTTATTAAAAAACTATATTAATAATCAGCTAGGCTAATACCCAAGGCCCCACCTTAGGCCTAAGTCACCTAGCGACTTTTAAATTAACCACTTAATATTTTTTACGCGGTTTTCGCCATAAATTTTAGATTTTAACGGGCTATAGGGCTATCTTTTTTTTTTTGAGATACACACACATCGGTGTCCACCCGAGGCCTTAGACACCAGCACACACACAATAACTGATTAATCAGGGCGAGATATGTGTAACGGCCACGCCAACGGGGGGATACGCGGGGACAGGGGTGGGGACACCCTTGGCGGAAGTATTCCGACCACCCGTTAGGGGATTGGTGGTCATCCTCACACGGCCATCCACAAACTCTGCCTCCCGGACGCCTGGGATTACAGGAGTGAGCCACTACTCCCGGCCTATAGGGCTATCTAACTGGTTAAAGCTTGACCGTTCCCCTTTAACACGCGGAAGATGCGGTATTGATAAGATTAAAGTAAATATTGTTAACCTTACGCTAACGAGAGACATAGGAAAATAATGAAATTTGCAACTTACATCCGCTTCCTCTTGTAAGGCCTTCCACAGGTCATCGGTTACGGCGTTTCCGTACTTGTACTTATTCAAATATCGCTGTTATTCGACAAACAAAACGTAAATTAGTGATAGAATTATGGGCATCCGGGAGAACGGGAAGAGACGGGGTTGAAACGATATAACTCACGGAAATTCCCGCCTGGAACACGGGGGGCGTTAAATACGTTTCCAATTTCCGAAGCACCGACGAACCCTGCCGGAATAGACGCGAAGGGAATTATAATTAGCGGCAATTTGGCAATTATTATCGCCCTGGTAGGCGTTGGCCAACAGCGACGTGCGGCCGTTAGAATTGGATAAACGCTTAAACGGGTAAATATTTACCTTGCTGTACGAAATAGCGTCGAAGATGGCCGAAATTTCGTCCGGATGATTGACCGCTTGCACGATCGGGTGCGAGCTGAGGGTCGCGTCCGGTTCCAGGACATCGGCTGTTTCGCCCAGCAGGAATAGCCCAATCTGCGCGAATTGTAATTGAGCGTGTAAATATTAATTCAAACTTAATAAGTCCTCTAAAAGCTTAAATCTTTGGGGACTTAGTCGCGGGGATTCAATATTTTATATGTCACCAACGTTGCCAGGTCCCAAAACTGAAATTATAGTATCAAAGCCCAAAAATAATAGAATTTTCTGGAAAATTCAATAATAATAATCAGCTAGGCTAATACCCAAGGCACCACCTTAGGCCTAATTCATCCAGCGACTTTTAAAGCCATTAATTCAGGTGGTCGGGTTACAATGCGTAGGAGGGTGGTGGCAAGCCCTTCAAGCCACGTGAGCCAACAGCTCCCTACACTAACCATTACCGTTAACCTCAATAAGTTTTTATGGAAGGGGAAACCGAAGATCTCTGAGAAAAACCCATAAAACCAGGGAGAAGAGAACTTGCAAACTCTACGAGGAAGGAGTTGTTCCGAGTTTTCACCCACTGCCACAAGCTGGGATCGAACCCGGCTGCTCTTGCTGCGAGGCGAAAGTGCTAACCACTCCGACACCCCACTTATACTACACAAGTATGGCCAACTTTGATTACTCGCTATACCATGGTAGCACTTGATTATAGTTGGACGGTACTCGCGTATTTATTGTGTCACCCACTTCCACGGCCTATTTCATTCCTACAACACGCTGGATTAGTTGCCTGTATTTAATTGCGTGTCTAAGAAGGTATAAACCAAACACTCCAAGGAGTATAATATTTACATTCTTAGCCTAATAGGAATATTATAACAGACTGGAAACAGCTTTCTTAAGTTAATAGAGAAGTAATTTCTAAAATATCTTTAATTATCGCACTAATATCGGAAATATTGTAAATTTATCGCAGAAAGCGTACTATATACAGGGTCTTTCAAAAGTTAACCCGTATCAAGTGATTTGATTATATCTGAGAGCAAATGCGGATAATTTGATATCTGATACATCGCAAATATTTTCTCCGTTCAAATATCGTGATCTGAGCAACGGGGACTTTAAAAAGTAGCTTTGCACATCCTGGCTCTTTGAGGATTGCTGAATAGATGATATTGAAGCGCCCGTGAAAAGAGACTTACCGCGTTCATATCCTTCCTGATGGCGTCGACGCATTTGTAGGACATGAAAGTGGCAAAACCTTCGTTGAGCCACAAGTCATCCCACCACTTCATCGTCACCAAGTTGCCGAACCACTAAAAAAATAAACGGATATTATCCATTGTAATTTGTTTACGATTTGAGGAGCATTAACCGGGGAATTAAATTATTACTACGAGTCTACTACGTAAACACCCGGAATGCGATCTAATTAAGTTTTCGACGACCTCAGGGATTCCGTTTGTTTAAGCCTTGGCTGAATCTCAACTATTTCGTGAAGAAGGTATTCAATTTTATAAGATTCTTGGTGGGAGATTAATATTTATATTCTATACTATAATGGTGGTATGTTCCCATTTATCCCAATTTTACCTTCTCCCAAAGTTATCAGTTCTCCCCAAAACATGGTGTCCCATTTGTCTCAATTCCATTTCTCCGAACCGGAGTTCATTTAACCCAAAAATATGTATTCCCATTTTTCCCAACGATCAAGTTTCCCAAACAAATTGATTCCCATTTCTCCCAACGATCAATATTCCCAAAAATATGGATTCCCCTTTCTCCCAATCATTATTTTCCAAATATATGGTAATTGCGCGGTTTTAGATCTCATCGGTACGAGTCGATATGTCGAAAAAAATACAGCGTAACATTTTGACGGCATTATATTTTTTGACGACATTGTCTAATAAAATAGGAAGGGGCCCATATGCGAATTGACTTGGCGTTAGGTTAGGTTAGGTTAGGTTAGGTTAGGTTTACCATATTCATATGGGCAAAATTTGATGTACTTGCATATTAAATAAAACTTAGATTCATGTTTATACCAAGTGTAATTTTGGGACAAATGGGATTTGGGATAACTATTTTGGGACAAATGGGATTTGGGATAACTATTTTGGGACAAATGGGATTGGGACGAATAGGATTGGGGGAAATGGGATTGGGAGAAATTGGAATTGGGAGAACTATTTTGGGCGAAATGGGGTAAACCATAATGGTAACTCTATATAAATTATAATTGTAGACTTTTGTCATACAAACTACACAATGAAGTATACAATTTCCAAGCGAAAATTGATCGTCCCCAAAGTTAGGAGAGTAGTCGCGACCGAAAACTGTCGGCCAATGAAACCTAGATAGGTAGCGGCTAAAGCAGACGCTATTAGTTTTTCCTCATCGTGTTTCGTAAATTTGACTTCATAAATAATGATACTTGCATTTTGATTTAATTTTTGCATCGTTTGCTTTTATTTTGATAAGTTTATTTAAGAAAAAACGTTCTTATGACTTTTAATTTGTCTGTAGCAGATGCTAGATCGTAGGCGTTACCACGGAGAAGCTAGCGCCGTTACGCCATCTAGACTCGTTGTGGTCGCGAATACTTAGGTTTCACGACAAACAACTGTTACTATTGCGTCTCTTAAAGGGAATTCTTTCAAATTACTTTGTAACTATTTAATTTAACGAAACCAAAAATATTTTTAATAACCTTTTCGTTAAAGGCCGTAGCGCAAAACACATGTACTCGCAATAGGCGCTTAATTAAAACATCTTCAAGGAAATCGCCATAAAGGAATACATCTGAGATCAAGGACCTACAAGCTACTGTTTGTTGAAATAATGAAAACTTTTCACCTGTAAACAGAACGTCGTGTTTTCGCTAAGGTTTGAAAAGTGAAAAAGGTACCTAGTTAAAAGCACTATATAAACAGTAACTTTCAGCTCCTGGTTCTCTAAAATATTACTTTTTGTCGATTTCCTTGAAGATGTTTCATTGAAGCATCTATTTAAATATTTTAACCTTTACACGAGTTATTGGTTGCTGAGGGGGGCAAGACACACTATCTAAAAGTGTTGGAAATGGTTGTTACAATTTAGGCAACTTCTAGCTAACTAGCAATTTAATAACTCCCCTGTAATTAATCCGTTGAGAGGTAGCGACACTTAACAACGCTCCCAATCTAAAAGCCTCCTTCGGTAGTTGTAGCTCGCAACATTAAGGCTGAACCATTTCAACCGGTAAGTGGACGATGTAGCCGCTTCGTCGCTAAGTGTCTCTACTATCGGCTTCATTTCAAACACGGCACTGAGACTAAATAGTTGACCGTAAAAAATATACTGGAGGAATTGACAAGGCTTGAAATGATATGTCGAGATTCTGAAGCTATGGACTTCCGGGTAATATATATTTCAACCGTCGACGCTTAAGCCGTAACATAACGGAAGCTAATATAACTTAAGTCTTCGGTGCTTCCTCGTAGCGTCGTGAGGCCCTCTTCCAAACAGCCACTTTGAAATTATTCCACGTCACAGATCACGAAGTGAAACCCCACTCGATTCAATTTAGGAAATAATTTACGGGACCATAGGGGCTATCTTAATGTCGGGACAGACATAAACTGGTTACTGTGGCAATCCGCGAATCCAACCGTGTTGTTATTTATCTTCTACATCTGTGTATTCTATGAGACGACTAACCCAAAACAAAGGATGTAAGATCGAATTTCAGTAGACTTTCCGTGAAATTTTATCATTTTATAAAATATTTTTTTATATTCTACAGGGTGTTCCAGAAGTCAGTGGAATAAATTTGAGGTGTTATAGGGGTTGAGTAAAGATGTTTGACTATCTTTGTCGCGATCCTCCGCGACGAATAGGAAAAGCGCTAGAGAGCGTTAAAGTTTGGCCTAAAAACGCCTAAATGTAAACTTTCAACGAACATAAGAACCCAGATAGAAAACCGGTTTTAAAGGGGTAGTAGGAAATTTTACGGTTTAAGGTTTTCTAAAAACTATACCATAAATATTTCTAAAGTTTTTTAACGGACGGGTAAGCGCGCACAGCCGCTCACCTATTTATGTTTCTTATAATGGTGGAAATATCAGTGTATCGTCACGCCATCTAATAAACTCCAGTGGAATTAATATAAGTTTTAGCTCGGAAAATTATGGTATACTTAAAGGGAATATTAACTAAATAAAAGAATCGTCTGTTTTTAACGTAACTAGCGCCAATCACCAATAGCTTTTGTTAAACCTGGTGACAGAAATTGTTCGAATTTTACTAAATTTTGAAATACCCCTAGCAAAATAGCAAAATGTGATTGGTCGGATATGCTTCTGAATTTTGACCCTTGAAATTTATATTATTTAATGACCATGGAAAAATGACAAAAAATTTCTTAGAATTGCATCGTAACTGGGTTAAGAACCCTATCAGCCCCAAAAGGTCCCACCCCTTGATTGAACTTAAGATTAAGGTATATAGAAGTTTAAATTCAGCAGGTGATTTAGGAGGATAAATAACGGTCGTATACTAATGGAAGAAGAGTTATAGGCTTATGGTAATAGCGAAAGAAATTGCGAGTAGTACTTACCATATGGGCGATCTCGTGAGCCACGATCATAACGATGCTGAATTCGTTGGCGGGGGACGTAGTGTTCTCGTTGAATAATAGATACGCCTCCCTGTAAGTGATGAGTCCCCAGTTCTCCATCGCGCCGGCTCGGAAATCGGGAATGGCTATCATATCTGGTCGGGGAAAAAACAATTCATTTATTGATGACACTTTCTCACGTCAAATTGACGCTACACTTAATAAGAAGTACCGTGATAAGGCCTCAATTAAAAATAGATGGCGCCACTAAAACTAAATTTCGCTTTTAATTACGGTCACGGCATGCCTCTAAAAAAGTGCTCCGTTCAGCCATGAAATGGCCATTAATCACTGGATGATGAAAGGTACTTCACAAATTATGTAATGTGGGTCAGGGAGTTGACGGGGGTATTTGAATAAGTAACATAATAATGCTAAGTATAACAATTATCAAATATTAACATCGAATTCCGTATGTCAATAAGCAAAAATTATCATCGAACTCAGTATGTCAATAAGCAAAAATTATCATCGAACTCAGTATGACAATTCGACAAAAATATCATCGAACTCAGTATGACAATTAGAAAAAATTATCATCTAATTCAGTATGACAATTAGCAAAAATTACCATCGAGCTCAGTATGACAATTAGCAAAAATTATCATCAAACTCATTCTGACAATTAGACAAAAATATCATCGAGCTCAGTATGAGAATTAGCAAAAATTACCATCCAGCTTAGTATGACAATAAGGAAAAATTATCATTGTACTAATTATGACAATTAGTAAAAACGGTCATCGCGAGCCCAAGTCGAAGCTAGGCTGTAAATTTGCATTAAAACTGTAGGAAGTATTAAACTTATTGTTATTATTGTTACTTATGGTGTTACAAAGTGTTTAAAGGGCAGGGAAACACTTCTTTCCTAACAAATCATATTACAATAACGGAAAATAAAATTAACATTATTTTCTGGAACAGAGATCATATTGGGTATTGTTGTAGCATGAACCCTCACCTAACCTAACCTACTCTAACCTAACCCAAAAAAAACTAAACTACTCTAACCTAATAAACTCCAACATAACCCAAAATAACCTAATCAACTCCAACATAAACCAAAATAACCTAATCTGCTCCAACCTAACCTACTCCAACATACCCCAAAATAACCTAATCTACACCAACCTAACCTACTCCATCATAACCTAAAATAACCTAATCTACTCCAACATAACGCTAAATAACCTAATCTACTCCAACATAACCCAAAATAACCTAATCTACTCCAACATAACCCAAAATAACCTAATCTACTCCAACATATCCCAAATTAACCTAATCTACTCCAACCTAACCTACTCCAACTTAACCCAAAATAACCTAACCTAACTTAACTCAACGAACTCCAACTTAACCTAACCTAACTGGACCTACTCCAACCTAACGTAACAACTTCAACCTCACCCCTAAATAGCCAAACTCTTAATCTACGCCAACCAAACCTAACCTAACCTTACCTTACCTACTCCAACCTAACCCAAAATAATCTAACCTAAACTACTCCAACCTAACTCAAAATAGCCTTATCTAACCCAAACTAACCTAAGCTAAATGTGGACACATACTACACGTATACCGAAAAATTGTCTGCTCGAGCCAACCTCAACGAGATTTTACGACAAGGAGAAACTGAAGAACTCGAGGGAAAACCCCTTTAGCCAACGGGGAGATAACTCGCAAACACCACGCGGATGGAGTTGCGCCGAGTGAAGCGAAAGTGAGTAACCACACTACTTGGATCATAAATAGACCTTTTAATATTAATTTACGCATTTTATTGTTAATTGCACTATTAAAATTATGGAGGAATCAGACGAATTACGTAATTAGGAGGTTCTCTTAAATTGTTTCGTTTGGCTACTGAGTCGTCGAATTTGTCTAGCGTTACATAATATACTAGCAACGCCTTAACCCAGCTACGTAATATTTTGTGGAATAAATGGCGATAGGACCTCATGGGATAAAATATTTTTTTTTACATCTGATCAAATATTTAAAATTAATTGTCGAACCCGGGAAAAAAGATGCACGTAAGGTAGTCAGGTGTTACAACAAAAGTTAATAAGTCGATAAAGTTTTTGGAATTTGAAACGCGCGTGCTAATAAAGGAATCTGCTCCATTGCGCCGAATCCCATTCGACCGAACCCAATCCCATTCGACCGAAAAAGCGGCACTTTGGCGGATTTAGGATTCGGTTTTATCCGTTTCAGCATCTGTCAGAACAGCACGCAGTGTTACCTAACCTCCCCTAATCTAACAGACTTAAAAATATATTAAA
The DNA here is from genome assembly GCF_980474605.1 of Leiobunum rupestre. Classification (NCBI taxonomy): domain Eukaryota; kingdom Metazoa; phylum Arthropoda; class Arachnida; order Opiliones; family Sclerosomatidae; genus Leiobunum; species Leiobunum rupestre. The sequence goes on along the minus strand of NC_143392.1, from coordinate 13,926,884 downwards.
ACGCTTCCATAACAAATCAAAAGGAGTAGAAAGAAAAACTATTTTTTTTTGCGGTCGCTCAATTGTGAATATGGCGTCGGTCGATTAGAAAAATACAAAACCCGCCTTTGGGCTAATTTTATCAAAAACATTGGCGGAATTCGGTCGAATGGGACTCGGCGCAATGGGAAGATACCCTAATAAAGTATTAAAAGCTTAAGCTCGTGACGCGGAGAAAAACATTTTATGCTTTAATTTTTTTATTTTATAGAAACACCTATTGAATCTTATTTAATTTTTTTAATCATTTAAGAAAGTTATGTTTGAGCGTGAATATTTCATGTTTGAATTTCTTGACTTTTTACATAAAATCTGGTGAAAATTATGAATATATTTAACGCACGTTGATATATGAATTTTTTACAAGATCATACGTTCCAATAGACGTACGTGTTAAAACTTTGACCTCAAATATCTCCGAGCACGCTAGCTATGGCCAAAATTACATTCACATCGGATAAGATTTATTATACCTACGATGGTAACTACCTATCGAACATTTCGAAATTTGGGTAGGTTATAAGGAAATTTCATTTCAATTTCTAAAATATTTAATATATTATATATCATACAATAATTATTTATAATAATAATAATATCCTTTAAGTACGCCTACTTTGGTTCTGGCAATGGCGGATTAATTACCATCCAGGGCTTTAGGCTTTTAGTTTTAGTACGCCCACCCTGACCTTGCTCTAACCTAGGTCCACCCCTTCCTAAACTTGCCTAAATATAAATATATACAGGGTAATTGAATAACGAATTCCAAAAACTAGTGTAATTAATAATAAACTGACAAAATTCAACGATTACCAGTACACTATAGAGGTTTTTATTAAAAACAATTTAAAAACCACGTTACATGTTTCGGCTTATGGCGTATACGCCGCCGTTGTCAAACGCTTTAAGCAGTGGTGTAGTCGGGCCAGGGCGGGGAAGGACGTCGCCCCGGTGCTTTTTAAAAGGCAGGGCCCCGCCCCGCCTTGGTTTTTCCATTTTGCTAGGGCGCGCCCTGCCTCTTTGTTTCCACTTGCCAGGGCGCGCCTTGCTTCTAATTCGTAAATAATTTTTCTCGAATAAAGGGTGTGTGAATTTATGATAAATTTTGCCCGCAGAAAAATACCATAACAATTTCAAATCGTTACCTAAAAATCGAAGTTGGACATACATTTATAGCAGCCGGTACAGCCAACTTCAGTTACGCGCGAAATCGAAGTTGGTCGTACCCAGGTAGCGCCCCGGTTCTTTTTATTTTAGGACTACACCACTGGCTTTAAGTCTAATAAAAACCTCTATAGTGTACTGGTAATCGTTGAATTTTGTCAGTTTATTATATACAGGGTGTTTTGAATTGCTCTGACTGGGCATTTGTTTCAGAAACTGCAAGAGATAGAGTGGCGAAATTTTCAGGGTATTATTTCTAGTGTGGGATCGCTTTAAATCCTAAATTTCAGAAAAATCGGAAATAATTTCGGGTTTTTGTAAAAAATATTTTTCACCGGTAGTTTCAAAACATGCTTCATCGTGCCCAAACATGTATCGCGTATCATAGAACCTCACTTGTAAAATTCTTATGCTTATTCGAATAAAATGTTCAATTAAATCTTTCTGACATTTCTTTCATTTACGTTCAGCTTGTTTTTTTTTTCATCAGCTCATATCTTCGTGAAAAGGTGTTCTTTTCCAATGAAACCAATTTCTTTGAACATTTTCGACAGCACTCTACAACTTTCTCATTAAAACGCTTTTCTAGCACCTATCGGCAAAAAATAGTTTTTATAAAAACCCGAAATTATTTCTGATTTTTCTGAAATTTAGGATTTAAAGCGATCCCACACTAGAAATAATACCCTGAAAATTTCGCCACTCTATCTCTCGCAGTTTCTGAAACAAATGCCCAGTCAGAGCAATTCAAAACACCCTGTATATATATATATTTAGGCAAGTTTACGGTCTCTAAGCTTAAGCCTACTCCAAATCCGCTGCTGCTGCTTCCTGGAAGTCGACTTCCTACAGAAAACCGTTCAAAAAACATGTCGTGGTATAAGGCGGGACCAGCTTAACAACAAACAAACCGTATTGAGTAATTTAAAAATTTGATGGTACCAGGTTAGCGTTTTTTCTTTATACATAAGAAATCCATTTTCGTAATCGGCTTAAAGATTTGAAAAAAATCGCGGCAGAATTAGCTTTGAGTTTCGCACCAGCCTCCTAACGTATCGATTTAACGAAGCTAGCCGAGTTGACGACTACAGCCCGGGTTGCAAACTTCAACTTGGCTCTATGAATAGATACTTCGAGGCTCCCCAGATAAGAAACTTACTTCCGCTGAGATACGCGTGCGGTACCACGAACACCTCTTTGGTTGCTCGTCTCTTCAGCAATAATTGAGGCCGACACACGGCGCCGCGGCCAAATGATCAAAAGCGGCCGATACGAAAAAGAATGCCTTTTGAAACCTGTACGCTCCGTTTAGAGATTGAATCGTCTCGATCGATACTGGTACGCGTACGGCAAAGCGACTGGGAGCCGAAATGAGCTTTACGGGAGGAGTTATATCAGTAATGGGCGCGCTCCTCTCATTTAGAGCTGATTTTGGTCATTTTGAGCGAAATTGAGCGGTAAAATATATTTTTAAAAGAGTGCGAAACGGAAATGAGAGGAGCGAAAATTTGGCAACTCAAAAAAGTGCGAAACGATAGGAGCAAAACATTTACCGCTCAAACAAAGAGCGAAAAGATAGGAGATAAATATTTACCACTCATAAAAGAGCGAAAACATAGGAGCGAAATTTTTAACATAAAAAAACCACAAAGAGGATCGAAAATTTATCAGCTCAAAAAAAATGAAAAGGGAGGAGCGAAAATTTATCAGCTCAAAAAAAAACGAAAAGGGAGGAGCGAAAATTTATCAGCTGAGTGGTTCTTTAATAAGAGTGGTCATCAATGAGTGATATAAGGTTCAGTGCGCTTACCTAACTTCGGTAGAGGATAAGGGATGTGAAAATAGTCCTCGAAGTACTCCAGCACTTGTTTTCCGGCGTCCAAGGCGAAAAGCGTTTCGTCGACGCGATCAGGCGGCGCGTAAACGTTAATCTGCGAAGACATTTCATCCCAGTTGTTAATGCAGGATTTAAAAGTAACGGTAGTTTCAAGAAGCTAAATTGGCAATGCTACCAAAGCTATTTCTCGGGTAGCGTTAAATCTTTATAAAGGCTGTCAACGCCAACATTACCTTATTTAAGGCCTGGAACACGCATCCGTAGAAATGAAATGATTTTAACTTTTTAGACAACATTTTTTATTTTATTTTCTATGAATATTATCTCGTCTGGATTCTAACTTAGAGATGGCGCTACGATAAAATTTCAAATAGCAGAAAATATTTACGTTTCGAAGTGAGTGTCAAAACGTAGCTTTTAAGCCACGGTCACACTAGTGCTTAAAACCCAGTTTAGGTCGGTTTGAATACCAGTTTTGACCGCCGACGATAATTCTTAGTTCACACGCGCGAAATCGCTTCACCCCGGTTCGCTTATAGCCAAGGCTTAAGGTCTTTTCAAATTATGACCAGAATTTTGAAAATACTAAAATGTATCTCAAAACAATTAGTTAATCGTGTTTACTATACATACAGTAATATTATTTGACATTATTTAAAATTTTATTCCCATTATTTTTGAAAATACGAGCAATTTTACTTCCCCGCCTTGTCGTTTTGAAAGCGATTTTAAGCGAACCGACTTGGACGAGTTGCTTCCCGAACCAACACGAAGCTATTTCTCACGCTGGTTTTGAAAACTAGTTATCTTAAACGAACCGATTTTAGGGTAATTGTGAACCGACAGAAACGTAAAATAATTATATTTTTCTATTCCACTAGCGCGCGTCATAATATATTTTTCTTTATACGCGTAAAAACCTTTGTAGGTACCAAAGTTGTGAAACGCGCTGTTACAAAGGTTTTTACGCGCGTAATAAAATTAACATTAATAAGGGCGCTAGTGGAAACTAACCATTAAGCATGGTTTCCAATAGCTCACGTAACGGCGCGCCGCTCAACTTTGGCACGTACAAAGGTTTTTGCGCGCCTAATATATAAACCATTATTACGTGCGCTGGTGGAAACCTAGCATGAGGCTTGATATTTTATTTTCATCGACTCTTGCCGTCGTGGCATCTAGGAGCAACAAACACAAGGAGAACGCAGCTAGCCTTTAAACACGCTAACGCAGTGTTGTGTACAAATTTCATTGGACGAGCCTCTACGCTGAACGATTTACGAAAAGGGGGAAGGCAATTTAAAAATTTTCCCCTTCCGACGGAAGCAGGTGCTAAAGCGTCTAACCAATGAAAACTGTACGCAAGAAAATGAACGACTTTTGACGGGTTGCGTTCTCCTTATGTGGGGTGCTGCGTTTGTTGCTCCTAGGAGGCATCATGCCTAAGTAAAAAACAGCATTCGATTAGACATCGTTAAAACATTTCTTATAAAAAGGGTAAAGTAACTGTGACGTCACAGGATGTCACGCGAGCTTTTTCCTATAGATAAACAATTTACGCCCAAAATGACGGTCATGACCAAAGCTATGAAGTGCTACTATATTAGGAGAATCATCTTAATGATTAAAGATAATGTTAATTAAAACACCGCGGTATGAATATTTAAATTCCAGCCTAATTCTAGCCATGATTAGGGATTCCGATCGTAACTTTACCTCGGTGCCATTCTGAGTGAAGGTGGTTGTTGCTTTGAAGTCGGACACTATGACGGCCACTAAGTAGGTGACCATTTTGACCGACGGATTGAAGGTAGTTGACACAGTGTTTTCATCAACATCCGTGGTAAACTGCAAAGTATAGTATAAGAAAATCAAAATTATAGAATAAGATAATCAAAATTATAGAATAAGATAATCAAAATTATAGTAGGAAAATCAAAATTATAGAATAAGAAAAAATATAGAATAAGGAAATGAAAAATATAGAATAAGGAAATGAAAAATTTAGAATAAGGAAATGAAAAATATAGAACAAGGAAATGAAAAATATAGAATATGGAAATGGATAATATAAAATAAAGAAATCAAAAACATAGAATAATTAAATAAAAAATATAAAATAAGGAAATCAAAAACATAGAATAAGGAAATAAAAAATATAAAATAAGGAAATGAAAAGTATAGAATAAGGAAATGAAAAGTATAGAACACGGAAATGAAAAGTATAGAATAAGGAAATGAAAAATATAGAATATGGAAATGGATAATATAGAACAAGGAAATGAAAAAAAAGAATAAGGAAATGGATAGTATAAAATAAAGAAACCAAAAAGATAGAATAAGTAAATAAAAAATATAGAATAAGGAAATGAAAAGTATAGAATAAGGAAATGAAAATATATAATACGGAAATGAAAAATATAGAATAAGGAAATGAAAAATATAGAATATGGAAATGGATAATATAAAATAAAGAAATCAAAAACATAGAATAAGGAAATAAAATATATAGAATAAGGAAATGAAAAATATAGAATAAGGAAATGAAAAATTTAGAATAAGGAAATGAAAAATATAGAACAAGGAAATGAAAAATATAGAATATGGAAATGGATAATATAAAATAAAGAAATCAAAAACAGAATAATTAAATAAAAAATATAAAATAAGGAAATCAAAAACATAGAATAAGGAAATAAAAAATATAAAATAAGGAAATGAAAAATATAGAATAAGGAAATGAAAAGTATAGAATAAGGAAATGAAAAGTATAGAATAAGGAAATGAAAAGTATAGAATAAGGAAATGAAAAGTATAGAATATGGAAATGGATAATATAAAATAAAGAAATGAAAAATATAGAACAAGGAAATGAAAAAAAAGAATAAGGAAATGGATAGTATAAAATAAAGAAACCAAAAAGATATAATACGGAAATGAAAAATATAGAATAAGGAAATGAAAAATATAGAATATGGAAATGGATAATATAAAATAAAGAAATGAAAAATATAGAACAAGGAAATGAAAAAAAAAGAATAAGGAAATGGATAGTATAAAATAAAGAAACCAAAAAGATATAATACGGAAATGAAAAATATAGAATAAGGAAATGAAAAATATAGAATATGGAAATGGATAATATAAAATAAAGAAATCAAAAATATAGAATAAGGAAATGAAAAGTATAGAATAAGGAAACGAAAAGTATAGAATAAGGAAATGAAAAATATATAATACGGAAATGAAAAATATAGAATATGGAAATGGATAATATAAAATAAAGAAATCAAAAACATAGAATAAGGAAATAAAAAATATAGAACAAAGAAAAATACAGAATAAAGAACTGAAAAATATAGAATAAGGAAATGGAAAATATAGAACAAAGAAAAATACAGAATAAAGAACTGAAAAATATAGAATAAGGAAATGGAAAATATAAAATAATGAAATGCAAAATATAAAATAATGAAATCAAAAACATAGGATAAGGAAATCAAAAATGTATAAAAAGAAATTGAATAATGTGGAGTAGGTAATTAAATATTTAGAATAGGAATAGCAAAACGGCGATGAAGCCCGCGGTAGAGTCTGTTTCTCGAATAGCTCTCGGTAAACATTTTGCACTTTAAGAATATTTATAGAACAATGTTATAGACTTATACGGAGAAGGCAATTAAAACCTAAATATTTGAGTTTGAATCTAGGCGTTTACCGAAATTAATTTTATTAAAATCGAAGGGGAAAATCCCAAAGGAAAATTCAAAGATCCGCGAAAGTTTCCTCTCATCTCTACTCTAACGTCAAACAAGATTCCCCTAGGAGGCGCTTGCCCTTATAATTTATACTAGATTTCAAGAATATTCCAGTGACTAGGGAGCGTTAACAGACAATCGCGGAATTAAAAGTTTAAAATGCATTAAGAGCGAATACACGGAATCATTTCGCTATACAGGAAAGCACCACAGGGGAATCGGACGTTGACTCCAGAAAACGCGTTCAATTATCCAGATAAGAGAAGAGCGAGCTTACGTTGACGTTCATATTGGAGAGGGGCGTCAACTCCTTCTTGTGGACGAGAGTGATGACGAAGACTGACTTGATGCTGGGTTCGTCGAAGCAGGGGAACGCTTGCCGGGCGTATGTCGATTGGAACTGAGAAGTGGCCATGTGCCTGTGTTCCAAAACAAATCGAATATTAAACTCGTGGTTACGACTAGAAGCCATTCGCCAACAGACAAAATGGTTCGAGACTAACCTTAAAATGGTTCGAGACTAACCTTAAAATGGTTCGAGACTAACCTTAAAATGGTTCGAGACTAACCTTAAAATGGTTCGAGACTAACCTTAAAATGGTTCGAGACTAACCTTAAAATGGTTCGAGACTAACCTTAAAATGGTTCGAGACTAACCTTAAAATGGTTCGAGACTAACCTTAAAATGGTTCGAGACTAACCTTAAAATGGTTCGAGACTAACCTTAAAATGGTTCGAGACTAACCTTAAAATGGTTCGAGACTAACCTTAAACTGGTTCGAGACTAACCTTAAACTGGTTCGAGACTAACCTTAAACTGGTTCGAGACTAACCTTAAACTGGTTCGAGACTAACCTTAAAATGGTTCGAGACTAACCTTAAAATGGTTCGACACTAACCTTAAACCGGTTCGAAACTAATCTTAAACCATTTCGAGACTAATCTTAAACCGGTTCGAGACTAACCTTAAACCGGTTCGAGACTAATCTTAAACCGGTTCGAGACTAATCTTAAACTGGTTTAATACTATAGTTTCAATCTAAAATACCCGACTATAGTTTCAAACTTGTTGAAGACTATAGTTTCAAACTTGTTGAAGACTATAGTTTCAAACTTGTTGAAGACTATAGTTTCAAATTGGTTGAAGACTATAGTTTCAAATTGGTTGAAGACTATAGTTTCAAATTGGTTGAAGACTATAGTTTCAAATTGGTTGAAGACTATAGTTTCAAATTGGTTGAAGACTATAGTTTCAAATTGGTTGAAGACTATAGTTTCAAATTGGTTGAAGACTATAGTTTCAAATTGGTTGAAGACTATGGTTTCAAACTGTTTCAAGACTATGGTTTCAAACTGTTTCAAGACTATGATTTCAAACTGTTTCAAGACTATAATTTGAAACTGTTTCAAGACTATGGTTTCAAACTGTTTCAAGACTATGGTTTAAAACTGTTTCAAGACTATGGTTTCAAACTGTTTCAAGACTTTGGTTTCAAACTGTTTCAAGACTATAATTTGAAACTGTTTCAAGACTATGGTTTCAAACTGTTTCAAGACTATGGTTTCAAACTGTTTCAATACTATGGTTTCAAACTGTTTCAAGACTTTAATTTGAAACTGTTTCAAGATTTTAATTTGAAACTGTTTCAAGACTTTAATTTGAAACTGTTTCAAGACTTTAATTTGAAACTGTTTCAAGACTTTAATTTGAAACTGTTTCAAGACTTTAATTTGAAACTGTTTCAAGACTATAATTTGAAACTGTTTCAAGACTTTAATTTGAAACTGTTTCAAGACTTTAATTTGAAACTGTTTCAAGACTATGGTTTCAAACTGTTTCAAGACTATGGTTTGAAACTGGAGCGCGACTAGTTTTAATTTCATCGCTTTGTCCTACAGCCTCCAAAGCTCTTAAAATCACCCTTGATTATAGCAAAGGACCTTCAGAGCTTCTAGTTTACAGAGTCGAATCCAGAATGAAATTATTTATTCTTAGGGACCGAAACATATTGAACTTATGCGGAAATATGAAAATAGGTGAACTTACTTAGTTTCCCCCGTGTGTTTATCGACGTAGCTACTGCGGTAAAAGCCGTAGAGTTTGTTCAACAAGGATCCGGAAAATTCGTAACTCAGGAGGTAGTTCCCTGGCTCAACTTCTTCGGACAACTCGACCACCCAGAAATCATTTTGCGGATGTTCGAAGGAACTGGTGACTTCTAATTCGGTCTCTGTACCACTTTCTTCAATCTTCTTCACCGTTGATTTGGTGACTTTCAGTTGGTGAATGTGAACCAAGAAATATTTGGTACGTTCCTTCGAATTCACCGTGATCTTGACCGCACCCGTGAAATCACCCTTTTCAATGTCCGGGTGCAACTTGACCTCGTATACATTCGGAGTGACATCCTCCGTTAGACGGACGTTGTACCAGGGCCGTTTGGGTTGCTCTTTGAGGTAGGCGTGGATCTCGTCTTCATACTTTTCCAACCATTTGATGTTGTTTTCCACATTAGCTAGCGCTTCTTGACGAGCTCTCTCGCCGGTTCCCGCTTCTGGGTATTTTACGAAAAACTCTTTCATCTATGAATTTAATAAATAATAACACAGACAAATTTTTTAGTATTAATATGACAAACCCCAAAATGAACTTTTGAAAAAATCATAAAAATTATTTTTCATAGGATACATATAGGTCAAACGCCTGTAAAAGTGTTCGTAACGTCGCGAATGAATTAAAATAGTGTTGTTAATTTTCCGGAAAAATAAAATGCGGAAAATTTTCCGTAAATCGGAAAAATAAGAAATATAAATATAAAAAGTAATTTAACTTTTTATCGATATATAAAATGTCTAAAATCAGTAAACATACTACAAAACATTAATAATGTTACATTGTTAATCAGATTAAACTAGTCTAGAGGTTTAGTTTTACTTTTAGATTGGAAAAAATGAGGCAAAAATGCCGCTCTATTTAAATTTGCAAACAATATCATGAAATGAAAACTTTTTTTATGGTTTTCGGAAAAATACGAAACATTTTCCGGAAAATTTTCCGATTTACAACCCTAAATTAATGTCTTGGCTCCTTTCCCAAATTAGCTCCCTTTAGGGATGAGCTATGCTCACCGGATCTATTACAATTTTGCATTTCGAAGAAAAAAAAAATATATATAGTATACACAAATTTAAAAAACACAAAAGCGGAAACACTACAATTAAAAAGAAAAATTAGAATTAAATTGATTATTCATTTTAGTATTATTATAATTATTATTATTTTTTAACTTTGGAATATTGTTCGAGGAAAGGGCGGCTGTACAGAATTTCCTTTGTTTGAGTTTATCAGCGCGTAACTTAACAGTTTCGTCAAAGGTGGAAAGAAATATACCGCAATTTGGATAAAGTGTCAGGTTACGGTAGGGTCATAATTAAAATTAATTTGCAAAAATCCCCGGGCTATGAATTGCGATAGCTTTTGGATTCGCAAAGGCTTTAACCCGTAGAAAAACTACGGACTTTAAAAATTTGAATATTTATAAAATTTCGAAATTAATTCCTTAATCGCGTCGCGACTAAAGCAGACGTTAATGGCCCTTTAATAAGTTCCAACTAAATGTAAATATTGAAAAAGTCTAGAAATGGACATTAACACAAAATATGAAAAACGCAAAAGAGTATTAAAAATATGAATCACCTCTAGAAGACGTTGAGTGGTGGTGAAATGGTTACAAATGGATTTCACGGCGTTGCCCAGGTAACGGTCGCTAATTGTGAACCTATAAATATTTTAACATAAATATAATCACAATTTGTAAAAAAAAACTTTTTAAAAGTAATTGAAAATCATTTTTATTTTAATTAAAATCTTTAAAAAAGCAGAAAAATCGCTTAACGAGGGATAAATATTTGGGATTTTTAATGGATTCACAGCGCAGTACTGTCCAATTCCTTCCACTCCGCAACTGCGGTAATTAAGGTCATTTGGCCGCTAAATTGAATTTTTCTTTCAAAACGGTTCTTTACAAATCCTCTAGTCACCACCGTTACAATTTATTCCCTTTCGCCGATAAAGTTTATTTGAAGCGAATGAAGCCTTTTTGCAAAAGCCTCATTTTGCAAAAAATCAAAACGACGAAATGAGCAAATATTCCGCTGCAATAAACGCCGATTTAAAATAATGGCCTTCGATGAAATCCTCGTCCCAGTCCGAAATAGGTTTGTTTTGTTTTCTCTTTCTACTTTCAAAGCTAATAAATTTTATTTTCCAAGTTCTGGTAGCCAGGGAGGAGCCATGTGCAGGGCACCACAGGAAGCCCTCCAATTTTTATATGAAAAATAGGAAATTTTGTCATTTTATAGGAAATTTTAGGATACATTTTAGGTAAATATAGGAAAGTGAAGCATCTCCAAAAACCAATATTTGAGAAAAACGAGTTTTTCCTTTTATATTAATAGTAATCACAATACTAATCTAATAATATAACCTAACAAAAGTAGGTTAAAATTACATAGAAAAATTAGTAATGAGTGACAATAATAACTAAATTATTGTGGCTACTTGCGCATTAAATAACAAAAGTGTAAAAATCCCTGAAAAAGGAGGAACAGTTCCTCCGAAACGTTGGATTTTCTAAATAAATAAATTGTGAATTTTAAAACCATTTTAAGTCTCTTTTCATTAAAAATAACAGTTTAAAAATATAAAACCACGGATTTATATTGTTAAACTAAAAAAATTAGTCCTGTTATAATTTCAGCTTCTCTAACTACAGGGTGTTTCAAAAGGTTATGCAAAAAATTTAAGGAGTTGTAGGGGGTGAGTTGAGAAATATGTCAGTTTTTCCCCATTTTCCTACGATGAGTTTAAAGAGCGCCAGAGAGCTTCGAAGTGTGGCCTACTAGCCCCTGGAAGTAGGCTGCAACAAGCGCAAAACCAAGCAGCGGGGAAACGCGAACATTAAGGTTTGGGTTCGTGTGATAGGTAAAAAAGGACTTTGTAAACAAATCGAGGTAACCAGCGATAAAAAGTAAACTTAAACAGTATTTAAAGTCCTTATAAATATAATATTAATATTAAACTAATATAAAAACCCGTAAAGATTATTATTTAATTTTTTTCTTCAAAAGTTACGTATCCAGCCTTAATTGATTTTTGCTCTCAGCTAGCGAACTTCCCTTCGACCTTTGGATGGGCTAAGCTCCGTTTACCCTCCCCCCACCTTCGATCAGAGTTTACTCAACCCTCAGCCTTAGGGCGCTTCCGGTCCGTCTTTTTTAATCCTAGTGACCTTTTCAACTCTATCTACCTTGAGCGCAATCACATTTACCCAATATACTCTTTTTGCAGCTTTTACTGGGAATAAAGTTGGAGATGCGATACAGGTACGTCCAAAGCTTCAAATAACAAAACTAAATTAAGCTTCTGCAGACTCATATGAATATCCCCAGGGAATAAATTCGGATTTTATTTTTTACATTATCCCTTTCTCCCCGGATAAATCGGATAATTATCCGACTTTGTCGCTTTCCCCTATAGTTTGTTTCTAATGTTATTAATATGAATTACCTAGTTTTATATTATCCACCACTGTCACCATTTGTAGTTTTCCGTTGCCACGCAACGAGATTTTCAATTTTTCATTGTTAGACCTAGCTTCTTATTTCGGTTTGGAAGTCACACGGCAAAATCCCTGCACAGTACTGATGAGCCCCAATTAGGTCGAAACCGATCTATTTTTGAAGATTCTAGCTAATTTCTTTAATTTTTATTTAGTTTTTGACTTAGTTGCGCATCTTTATTTTATTCGGTTTGAGTCTATTTGATCGATTCCCAAATGATCGAACGGGTCCCATTTGATCGATTTGCATTTGATCGAATTGCATTTGATCGAATGGCTTTTGATCGAATGGCATTTGATCGAATGGCATTTGATCGAACGAAATTTGATCGAAAGCTACTGTAAGGTAAAACTACTAGTTTTTGGGAGTAAATCGAAAAGGCAGCGGTGTATACGCGCCTACGGCGCGCGTACATTAACCTAACCTAACCTAACCTAACCTGACCCTATTTATATATATCAAAAACAACGGGCCGTTATCGTCGATGTCATAAAAAATTCCATCATATAGTGTATAAAGTAAAAATCTCTTCATCTTTGTGGCTTAATACAGTTAAAGCAATGAATTATTCCATCATTATTCCTTCTGCACTTAAGCAATGAATTATTCCATCATTATTCCTTCTGCACTTAAGCAATGAATTATTCCATCATTATTCCTTCTGCACTTAAGCAATGAATTATTCCATCATTATTCCTTCTGCACTTAAGCAATAAATTATTCCATCATTATTCCGTCTGCACTTCATATTGACATTCGGTAAAATAAAAACATACCAACTGGTACTATAAATACTTTTGAATTCGATCAAATAGTATTCGATCATTTGAAGGTTCGATCTTATGAGACAAATGACCAATGGGATTCGATCAAATGGAATTTCGATCAATTGCAACGTATAATGATCGACTGTCGATCACATATTTTTCGATCAAATGGACCAACACCGATCCGAATTCAGCCTTTCTCTTTCTCCTTCTGCCCAAGGTCAGCAGTTCACAAAGACTTCCTTTACTCGAGCTAATAGTTACACAGTTTTATTTGTGGCAGCCTTAGCGCACCGAAACCATGAGGTAAACAAAGTCTTTCGTTCCCTCGGGCCTCGGACTCCACTCTCTCTCGAGAAAACCGGTGTTTGTGTATCACATGACCGACACGACGTCATAACCGCTTCTCTATTGGCCAAAACTGCCACGTGTTTTACAGCCGAAGGTCGAAATATCAAACTGAAGTAGATACGGGTTGACCGCCGATTTCCCTCTCGTCTTGAGAAGTTTTCTCTCCCCTTTCGACTTTCGCGGGTTTGTGAACCGCCGATTTCTAACTTCGTCTTCTACCTGTCGCTTTCAACTTAAACTATTTACCATTTTTAACGTCTTTGTGAACGCGGCTTAACATTCGATAGTTGTCCGGGACATTGACAAAAAGTTAAGAATTCTCCAAAACGCGTCTTCTCAACTTTACCGTCGACTACTAGCACCACCTTTTGAACAACTGTTGCAAACGCAGAATTACGTCACTTTGGCTACCACTTACTTCATAGACTTTAAAAGTTTTTTTTAGATGGACGAATATCGACCGTAAAAACAAGCCGGAAATTGTGCCAAATTCCGATACGGAATAGCTGTCCCTAAATATCTTCTATTTGTCTATGATCTGGAACGGAAGATTCTAGTTTTTTTTTACAATAATCTTTGTATTGCAAGATGGCGCTACTGCCACTAACCAATTCCAGCATTCATTTTTGAAGGGTGGTATATATCCTTCTCCCGAGCGCTTTCTCAGATGCTTGCCTGTTTTAAACATAATGCGCCACTATGTTTTTATAAATTACGAAAAATTGTTAATCAAAGTCCTAACAGCTGCTGTTCACTTTGGCAAAAACGCCGCGAGGGTAATTGTCGACGCAAAAACTTCCAGTTAGGCCTAATACAATATTTTTGCGTAGAAGCTCGCTGTCATGGCGTTTTTTTCATAGTGATAACCAGCCTTTAGCTCAAAACCAAAAAAAATATTTCAAGGAAATGAAGAATTAAGATATATGCTAAAATTGTATTCGTTTATTATTTGCTATTTTACCGTCTAAAACTTAATCAAAGTTGAATTTCCATCTATAGAAGAGCTGCGGGATAACGTTTTTGTTGGAAAATTTATTAATTTATATGTTTAGGAAGACTTGGAAGAGAGGAAAAACCAAAGAATGTGTGTAGCATTCCATTAAACCTAACACGGCTATCCATTCAAACCGTATAAATTCTTACAAGCCACATAATAATGTGTTTGTTTAGACTATAGTATTTTCTAAAGCCGTTGGAGCACTCACCTAGATAAACATGGCATACTTAATTACTTATACAAATTTAACCCATAGCAAAAACGAGCTGCCTAAATTTTGTTCAGGTGGGCATGCATACTTTCACCAATTCAATCCCAGGTTAGGTTAAAATGTCGCTTAAATTTCCTTGTAGTAATTTAATCTTTAACCCCTCACTAGTGGATTCGACCATGGATTCAAAACCAACCCCAAGGTCGAATTACATTTTTCCCACCTGCCCACCTGGCCAGTCCACCTTTGACTCACGGGACGTTTTGAAAACTACGGTTCCCACATTGACAAACTTTTAAATTACCAATAACAACGCAATAGGGGTACTCCTGAAATAATGACCCACATTCTCAAAACTTCCGTTTGGCTCTAATTTTGATGGGATTTGGTATTTAACTCACCTTTCCACTAATTTGTCCCAGTTATCTCTGACGTATTTCCAGACAATGGGCAATCCGACCGGATTGGCGGCGACGTAACTGAGGAGAGTGAAGTAGTCTTGGCTTCTCACCAAATTGGTGTCCTCGCCGTATATTAGAAGCCTGAAAAAATCCATTCACAACAACTTTAAATTTTTAATACGAAAAACCAGAATTTGTATACGTGAAATGAGTGTACTTAAATATAGAATCTGTTCCATTACGCCGAAAAAATCTATTTTTTTGAGGTCGCTCAATTGCGAATATTGCGTCGGTCGATTAGAAATATACAAAACCCGCCTTTGGGCTAATTTCATCAAAAACATTGGCGGAATTCGGTCTAATGGGAATTCGTTTGAATGGGATTCGGCGCAATGGGAAGATACCTAAATATATTAAGAGTTCATAAAAAAGTGTAACGAATTAAGAAGAACAGGTCGCAAATTTTAAAAATATTTGTTGACAATAAAGGCTCGTTATAACTTCGAGACGGCAACCGTCGACGCAAAAAAAATGTTACTAGGCCAAATTGAGATTATTTCCATAGCCTAGCTCTTGCCGAAGACCCCAACAATTTAATTGATTACCGGACACGTCAAAAGTCATTGGAGGGAGTGGTCAATATTATCCTTTGGAGCCATAGAAATACCAGAGATTGTATTCCCTTTAAGCCCCATTTTTTTTCTTGTTCGATACCTAAGTAAGGTATTTATAATATGTCCATTTCCTGATGACACTATCATCGGGACATAGGCGGATTCTACACCAAGTACTAGGGTGAATCTAATAGCATTGCACCGTTTCTCAAAAGAAGGACAAGGATAAATAAATGAGAATTGAATAAAGCTGTTAAACCTTGGGATATTGTTCCTCCGAATATTTAGGGTAACTACTGTAATTGTAATCTCCAACCTTTTAGTCTCCTCCAAAACTTTAAATTAATGAATTAAAGATATAAAGTGACAATAATAATAATCAGCTAGGCTAAGACTCTAGGCACCACCGACTTTTATTGTCTTTAAAACAGGTGGCCGGGTTACAATGCGCAGGAGGGTGGCGGTAAGCCCTTCATGCTACGCGACGGAGAATCTGAAGAACTGTGTGGAACTTGCGAACTCAACGCACAAGGAAGCAAAAATTGAGCCCAGACCAGAAAAGTGAACTATTGACATCTGTGGCTTAAAAAATTAACTCCAGACTAAGGTGGGCTTTCCCCCCGAATATGTCTTCTTGAGTTGACACCTCCAACTTGTCAAACGCTCCTACGCCCCTGTCCTTCAAGAAGACTACTGGCGCTTTCCTCGTTATACTCGATGATTATTAAAGCAGATCAAGATTGTATGCAGGTAGACGGAGAATAGCGTGGGTTTTACACAAGGGATTGGTGTGTATTAGTTTCACGTACAGTGTAGCCGATGCCGCCAATGTCGCCGTGTCGTACATAACTCTTTACCAGTTAGGGCTATAAATTTTAACGACCCTACATTTATTAATTAATTAATTAATTAAATAATTTATTAATCTCAACCCTACATTTATCGGCTTCGGTATCCCAATATATTTTATTTAAATCTAAGCCCAAGAAATTAATAATTTTTCCATTTAAAAGCTTTTTTAAGATTTTACACTTTATCTACATACTTTTTTTGAAATTAAGACCGACTTGGTTGAATATTATATTTTTAGTTAGTACTGATCATTTCTGAACTACGTTTTCGGTCGAATTATGAAATTTTGATTTTAAGTGAGATTTCTGGACAATTCGCGGGAGGTCATTGTAATATTTTAATAGCCTACCATTTGATACTGGCGCCATCTAACTCCAATAAATGTGGCTAAAAAATCGGTTTTGCCTAAAATTTAAATTAAATTAACGTTTTCGTGTTTCGTACCTTATTTCCAAAACCAGGTAACTCTAAAACTTTGGTTAGACTAAAAATTAATATAAATGAACGTTTTCGCATTTCGTACCTTATTTCCAAAACCCGGTAATTCGAAAAATTCATTTTCGATAAAATTAATCTTGGATTTATTAATTTTATGTACAAGATGGTTGCAAAATTTAAATTTAATATTTAAAATATAGTTATAACATTGGAGGGATTGTGTGTACTTAAATGTCCGCGACATCTTGTTCTTCCGGGAATGACTACATATTATCTTTAAGGCGAATGCATTATCAAGAAGACTTACTGGCTGAGAAGGGCGGGTTCTTTGGTGTTGGCCAGACCAAAGAGGAAGTTCCTCTGCTCCTGGCTGTTCGTCTCTTCCGTGAAACGGCTCCAAGTGTAGTTCCACATCTCTCCGTCGCCGATTTCTCGCATACCGTATTCGAATACGAGCATTTTCAAATCCGGAGATATCCTGATCGAAAGAAAATCATGCGCGTTGCCATGGTGATTTAAAGTTAGAAAAATGTACAAACAATTCACTAATGGTTCTTGCACTAGCTACGAGATCATTCTAGCAACACTGTTATGGATTTACCTAATCAACAATATATGAAGAACCTATTTGGGTTACCGAGAACGTGCGAGCACGGACTTTACTATAAGGGGACGGTTTTGGGCTGTAGCTTCCCCAATGCTTTTCGCCCGGTTCTATGATGGTCTGTTTGTCGGGAGGGTCGCAAAAAAGGGGAAAAACACTTCTTTGGATTTTCAAGGTCAGTTCGATGAAAAATTAAATGGTAACCAGTTAGTTCACGTTATGGAGAAAACGAATATATTAATTTTGTTAGTTATTTAAAAAATTTATGTTTTGTTAATTTAGACGAGGTAAATCAAGTGTTATTTTACTCGCTTTTAGAATTAATTAGTAGATCAAATATGGTTAAAAAACAGTATGTATTCTTTATGCTGTAATAAGGACAATTCAATTAAGCCTACGTCAAATTCTAGTAGTGAAATTCGGTATTTTCCATATGACGGAACGACCTTGAATAAACTATTTTGAGGTACTGCTAACTTTTTTCCACCCCACTGAGTTGGCCGCAAACGGAATGTGGTCTGACTATACAGAAATAGATTGATAAACCGTCCCCTTATAGTAAAGTCCGTGGTGCGAGTCTACTTTCCGGGCTCGCCAGCATGATCTACTACCTAAGATCGTCTCTCAACTTACGTAGCACCATCTAGTGGCGGTCGTAAGAAACGTTTTGTTCATTTTTCGAGAAAAGCTATAGAATAGATTAATTTAGTTCAAGCTTCTATTAAGACAGCTGAATTTAACGATTTAATTAATTTAATTAATCATAAATTATCATTAGTGTATCAAGAAAAACACTTAAAATAATTCCTTGAAACTGAGCTTTACGGTTTCAATTTGATTGGTAGTTTTGCTCCTGTAACCGAGTTGACTCGTACGTTCTCAGTATCCTCAATACGTTTTTATTTCTATTTTTTTATTTTACTATTAAAGCCGAGTTAGCGTAAATGTAATTTTGATGCTCCTTAATTACATCCCAACAAATGTAACCTAATCAATTTTAGGAAGAGTGGGAAGTACAAGCGGTAAATTTGTAGCTACAGGAGCTGTATACCTACATTCTTTAATTTTGTTAATTTACAAAGAGAGTGAATTAACATAAAAGGAAAAAATACGTTGATAGCGAAATTTCAAATAGAAAATTCAATTGCACGAATGAAATATTTGTAAGTTATATATTTCTACGTCTAATTCAATAAAAGGTATGAAAGATGACTTGGGGAATAATTCGATTTCAAAGAATAATGACTTACGGTTTTCCATCTTTCCATTTTCTGAGTTGTTCGCCAGCTTGCTCCAAGCATTTGCGATTACCACTTTCGCAAGCTACATCCACGATAGTCTCACGCAAGCGCCTGTGGGGGAAAAACACTAAGCGAAATAAGAGATTCTACCCGGTGACCAATAAATCTTTTCTCCACTCCATTTAATATCTTGTTTCGAGACTTTACTAATAGTAATTAAAATTAGATAATTTTAACGAACCTCTTCAAATGATCTCCATTCGCTTCCCATCCAAGTGTTTCCATTAGTTTGTAGGTCAGACTGTCAAGGTAACCCTATACGGAAGTAACTATTGTTAAGAAAGGTCC
This sequence comes from Leiobunum rupestre, assembly GCF_980474605.1. NCBI lineage: Eukaryota > Metazoa > Arthropoda > Arachnida > Opiliones > Sclerosomatidae > Leiobunum > Leiobunum rupestre. The sequence goes on along the minus strand of NC_143392.1, from coordinate 13,907,640 downwards.
TAAAATTAGATTTATTTATGTTACGCTACGAGCGATTTCAATAAGGCTTTTTATGTCATCACGGAAGTGACTCGAATTCTGGTAGTTCGTATGAAATTGGTGTGTCAAAAGTAATTTTACTTCGTCGATTTTGGGAAACCTTAAACACGCCATCCTTTGCCTATTCTGGGAAATAGAAATCCTCTACCTATTCTGGGAAATGTAAAGACACGGAAGATCCTATTTAGTTGCCTCACCCCTCTTAAGTATATCAGGGAAAGACGCTATAATTTTCGATGTTGATGTTTGCTGTGGTGTTGGTAAATACACTGCAGCGCTAGCTCCGAATGTGTCGCATCGGATAAAAATTAAATTAACGCGTCGTTCGATTGGTATTAGTTTATTCTATTTAACCATGCTAATGCCTAAATTTGATAGCCATCAATGGCGTAGACCAGGGGGGTTACCGGTTCCAGACCCCTCTTGGGCCTACCTTTGACTGTCCTAAATTTCCACCTTCTTAACATTCACATACTTTGACCCCCCCTTGACGAATTTCTGGCTACGCCACTGATAGCCATATCAATTTATGTCATGTTGGCCCCATAAAAATTAGCTTTTGATTTTACTGAAACGATCGCAATATTAATTTGGGCAATGGGAGCCATAAAAAAGCTTTTGGTCAAGTATTGTAAGTCATATGTGAATCGAAAAGGAACTCGATAGGACAACAATGGCCAATCGAATTTTAGTGATGGAGTGCACGTTAGGTTGTCCCATCCAGTGGGAGAAGGTTGGAGATGAGCCTATTATTATGGCTTGCGCCATCTTGTTCAATTGGATTTTTTTAATACAAATGATTCTTCAAAAGGTCCTCGAAAACCTTTTGTACTTTCTTAAGGTATTTCAGAGTTCTTATACACCAGGCCTTTGATGTTTCAAAATTTGATCTCCGAGTCAGGAAACACAGCCAAAATTATTATTCCTTATTAGAAAAATTACAGGACACAAAATTTGGTTTCATAGGATGATATGAAGGGCTTGCTACCACAATCCCACGCCTTGGCTGTATAAGTCACTACTTGACTTAGGCCTATGGGGGTGCCTTGGGTATTAGCTTAGCTGGTTATTATTATTATTAGTTTATCAAATATCTTTATCCTGGTAGTTTGTGCATTAATGTTATTAGCACCTAGTTACGGCAAAAATTCCATTATCTCGTTAATCATAATAAACTGCAAATTTTAATGTTGCACTTATTACGGTAGGATAATGTTACCAAAATCATAGAAATCATGGGACCTCTCGGTGTATTGCTTTAAACTAGTGTTGTAAGTCGGAAAATTTTCCGGAAAATTACCGAGGCCTTTTTTCCGGAAATTTTCCGTATTTTTCCGAAAAATATTAAAAACGTTTTCATTCCATGATTTGTCTAATATATTGTTTGCAAATTTAAATAAAGCGGCATTTTCACCTCATTTTTTCTAATCTAAAAGTAAAACTAAACCTATAGACTAGTTTAAACTGGTTGAAATGTAACACTATTAATGTTTTGTAGTATGTTTACTGATATTAGTCATTTTAAATCGATAAAAAGTTTAAAACATTAAAAACCCTTGAAAAGTAATTTATGTTTAAATTTTTTATTTTTCCGATTTGCGGAAAATTTTCCGCAATTCGGAAATTTTTCCGCATTTTATTTTTCCGGAAAATTAACAACCCTACTTTAAACGCATCGGTAGGCGTAAATAAGCTCTTATCAATCGGCCGTTATATTTCTAGTAAAATTTTAAAAGTCGACAGTTTGGTTGGTTTTGTAATCGAAGGGGAATGGGTGGCTATCAAAGTTGCCTTTTCGGAAATAAATGGTCGCCGGTCGTCGGCGGAACGACCCTCGGTTGAAAGAAAGTAGCGCGCTTACAACGACCCGTCCGTCCGTAATGGCGAAGCCAATGACACTTTAAAAGGAATGAGCAATTAAAATAAACGTAGAACGGTTTTACCTTGAGTTCCTCGTCCAGCTTCTTGTTATGCTGTAGGATCCTCATTAGATAAGCCAAAGAGTTATGAGCCGTTTGCCACGGCACAAAGTGCTTCTCTTCGGTCAGGTACTTGGTCAGGCCTAGGGCCTCTTTGTAGGCCATTTGGCCCGCTCGGGCCAGAAGGAAAGCGTCGCTAATCAAATTAGCTCGATCCGAAGGCGAAAGTTCCTGGGAACCAAATTGGTGTTGACATTTTAGAGCAGGCGGGCCTATTAAAGACAGCCATAAAAAAGATTTTGGAAACTAACCCCGTGAGACTTTTCCAAGAGCGATTGCATTTCGGGCCAGTTGTCGGCGTAGTCAACGAGGTAGTAGCCCATCAAGTCGGCGTTGAATTTGGTCCATCGCGCGGTTTTATCCACCGAAATAATCAGTTCTTCATCTACCGTTTGCAAAGAATACGTTATTAGAATTAATGACTTAGATAGTTTTAATCCCCCTCCTATTTGAGAGAGAACTAATCCCTAACCAACGCACTAACAATTGTAAGCGCATTAAAGAATATTTTGAAACTCAACTACAAAGCTGAAATAATTTAAAACTTCGAATGTAAGTTTATTAGCTAAAACTTAACTGGCAGATACGGGTATACTTTCGAAATCTGATTAAAGGTACCTACGTTTGTAATTCATCCATTCAATTTGAGAATCATTACTGCCGGAGATTTTGTACGAAACTGGGATGGTCCATTTGTAGCTAATGAGATGAATTAATAAGAATTAAATTTTTATTTCCAATTTGAAAGTAAAATCGTTACACCAAGGGTCCTCAAGTGGTGTAAATGCGCCCCTACACTTTCAATTTAAAATCATGTTCTTAGTCAAGTCTAAAGTTCGTTTCGTCTCATCCGGTATCCCACGTTACCACAAAATTTAGCTTTTCCATTTTAATTAATAATATAGACTTCTCTGAGTCAATAAAATAAAAATTAAATAAATCTCTGCCAAGATCGTTAACTAAGTAACAACCATGCAATTATCTTGGTCATAGAGAATTACCGAAAGGTTATAAATATTTTTAAACGCTTGGTTTTTTCTAAATTCTCTATTAGATTATCTTTTAAAGAAAAAATTTCAAGTAGCATTCTTTAATTTTTGTTAAAAATATTTTATCAATTTTAATTTATTTTAATTGTTTAATAATTTGGTCTCTAAATGGATTTGTTTTCTAAAACGATCGTAAGTTAACACGAAAATGTATATTCCATGTTTTGTGAGACAAAGTTACTTACCCTATGATTAAAAAAATAAATAGGGACTTGGCAGTGCTACGTCACAGTTTTTTTTCAATAGTTTTTATCGTGGGGAGAAAAATATGACCACAATGGCGGCCATGGCCAAAGCTACGGGGAGTGCCAAGTCTCTATTATCAAGGTTTTTGTATAACCAAGTATAAATAATATAAGTTTATATGCCCTATTGTACTGTAAAATGTGTGCAAGCACGTGGTTCATCAGGAAATTAAAAAAAAATAACTGAATTGAATTATTATATTCAATTTAAGCTACGTACGATATAACTTGGTGGCGTTGTACACCAGTTAATTTCCCTATCAGGGTTAAGATATTAACATAAAACAATTCGTCAAAAGCGCATATACGGCTAATGGCTCGTAAAATATAAGAGAAGATGAATGTAGCGAGCTTATTTGGATAATGGAACTCTAACGGCTGGAAGCAGAAATAGAGAGCTCGCTTACCCGAATGGGGAAGTCGTTTCTTTTTTAGGGTCGTTTTCGATTAAGAATCTTCGTTGTTGCAATTTAAACTGGGTAGTTGGTCCGGAACCAGCGTCAATTTTGGTCACTTTGAGAACGGGGTAGCCCATCTGTCTCGTCCACGTGTCCATGATTTCGCTGATATTTAAATTCTATAACAAAAACAAATTATAATTTAAAACATAATTTGCGTCCAACCTTTCTTTTTGTAGTTAATGGACCGTGGCATGGACGGTCATAAATTGAGGGAAATGACGAAATGACAAAATCGATATTTTTGTTTGCTTTCTTATAATAAAATGATTTTTGTCACGGCAAGTTTTGAAAAAGTTTGTAAACATTGCGTCGTTTTGAAGAAATATTAAGGTGCCCCAACAGCCTTTATATTTTATTTTGGGTTGCTTCCCGACAATCGACTTATTGAAATATTCGTACGTTACTGACAAGGAGACTACCCGAGGTGTTACACACCGATTTTGTTCAAACTCGGGGGATTGGTAGACCTTCATGTAACTTGAAAAATCCTAAACGGATTTTATTCAATGGGCAACGAAAAATTTTTTTGACAACATAAAATAACATGGGATTTTGACCGATTTCCCTGTGAAAGTTATGTTTTATCTTTTAAGAAAACTTCTGGGACTAGTTAGAGAAAAATTCGATTTTACTCTTAATTTAGGTAATTAATTAAATTAATTATTAAATTAAATTAAAAATCTCTTTAATCGTTTCACGAAAAAAATGTTCACAAATATTCCCCGCAGAGGGCGTTACTGTTTCAATATGAGTATCGACTTTCAATCAGACCTAGATAAGTACGTCTCACTTCTGTAAACGACTAGTACGTTTTCAGTAACCTAAGTATGTTCTTGATGGAAATACGAATTAAGTCTTATCGAAAGTAACATAATAACAATAAGTACGACACTTCCTATTGCTTTAATGCTAATTTTCTAACCGAACCCTTTTTCGGCACTGATACTCTATTCAAGCTGTGACTTGGACTCGCGACTTACCGTTTTGGATGACTACTTTTTGATAAAAATCTAAGCCTAATATCGGAGAGCACGTTCTGGAGTCGCGAGGGGCTTTGGCTTTGTTTTGAAGCCCGCGTGCGAATCACGCGTGATAAAAAACATGAGCTCGTGGCGGAGAGAAAAACGTTTTTAATTGTATCATTCCGCCTATCTATCAGAAACCAAATATTTCGGCTTAGCGGAAGTCTCGCATATTTTAGACACTAGAGGGCTCTGTGCTGAGAAAACATCTTGATTACGCAATAACTATGAAAATCAGTTTTGTTGTAAATCTCGTTAATTGTCATACTTATTGTTATTATGTTACTTATGGTCTTATGCAATCGTGAAATTAAGAAATCCCCAAAAGCGTAGTAAGTTTGTCACATTTGTCCTTAATAAATTACCCAAAAAACGAGAAAAATTATAATGGGCAAGAATGACCTTTACAGGAGTCAACTCCGTTTCCATTTTAGCCCTGGCGATAGTTAATCTTTGTTAAAAATAAAATTAGACAGGTCCTGATGCCATTTCGAGTCGGAAGGAACGTCGGCAGTGGCTTAGCTACTCTGGGAAATTATTTATCATTTTTGACGAAAATAAAAAAACCCCTACGGATTAAAAAATTTACATTTTGGACACACTGGATTGGATAAACTAGACACGCATACATTATAAGCCTAAAAGATAAAAAAAAATGATGTCACACACAACCGAATCAAATAATTAGTCTCTATTAAGTGGAGGGGAGGGAAAACGTCTGTTTTAGGAAACTAATGAGATAGAAGAGCCGGGTTCGATCCCAGCTTGTGGCACCTAGGAGCACCCCACACAAGGAGAACGCAGCTAGCCTTTAAACACGCTAACGCAGTATTGTGTACGAATTTCATTGGACGAGCCTTTACGCTTAATGCTTTACGGGCGGGGGGGGGGAGATAATTTCCGAATTTTCCCCCTTTACGACGGCAGCAGACACTAAAGCGTTTAACCAATGAAAAATGTACGCAAGAAAATGCACCACGTTTGATGGGTTGCGTTCTCTTTGTGTGGGGTGCTGTGTTTGTTGCTCCTAGGTGGCACTGTGTGAAAATACGGAAAATTATTATGTATTATAATGACATTACAACTTTTCAAAAATTTAAGTTTCAATTTTAAATTTTAAGTTTAAATTTTAAATTTTAAGTTTCAATTTTAGAATTTTAAGTTTCAATTTTAGAATTTTAAGTTTCAATTTTAAAATTTTAAGTTTCAATTTTAAAATTTTAAGTTTCAATTTTAAAATTTTAAGTTTCAATTTTAAAATTTTAAGTTTCAATTTTTTCTAGGGGTGTGCAAAATATTTGGCGAGACCAAATAATTCGATCGAATGCCAAATGGAATAGCCCTTGGAAAAGTTCGCCAATATTCGTTTTTCCTGATAAAATAGTCGAATATTCGAAAAGGAAGGAGAAAAGTATTTGGCATTTTCTAATAGTTTGCAAACTGGTTGAATAACCGATGGTATTTTTCTAATTGAGTTTCAAGGCCATCTAAGGAGAGCATTAGGCCACAGCGGCAAAGACCATATAAAGAGCTACCTTGCGCGTCCATACTCTGTGTATTAAAACTTGTTAGCGAAAGGCAGAAGCTGTTTAATTGTTTATTCTATAGCGCCTATTGGCTAGCTTATTGGCGTGCACGGTTTTCTGTTTTGGAATTTTCTAGAATAAAAAGTAAAACTAAAACCAAGTCTAAAACCCAACCGGAAGAAAGGTTTAAGTAATTTTGCGGTTAAAAAAGTGAATTTTGTGTAACGTTTTCAAACTTATTTGAATGGTAAGTCAAGAATGTATTAAATTAATGAATAAAATTTTTACAAAAGATACTAAAATGTACTATATTATTGTAGGTTTCGGTTAAGAAGCCCATATTTTTAGCCCAAGGCCCAAATTAAATTATTTTCTTATTTTGCTATTTGCAAGTAAAACGTCCCCTGTGAGTTTATTTATAATACCATAAGTGGCATAATTACCCTAAGTGTCCCACAGAAAATCTTCAATTTGAGCTTGTTCTAAGCAGACCAAAGAAACGTAGGACTCTCGAATTCCGTTCAAGTACACTATATGATATTTTTAATGCTCGCGCCGCAGACGCCGCTTCGCAAACGCATTACGTAAATTGCGTCACTGGAAAAAATGACGCCATTTACGTTACTTTCGTTAAACAAGGTATCATTTAAAAATTAATCTTATTGACACACTTATGATAATACGTTTAATGATACGTAATATTTCTTTAAATGAGTTTACTCATGAGTCTGATTCATAAGTATAATGAATAGTTTAAAACGTGTTTTAAACATAGTTTTTTATTGTTTATTATGTGTTTTTTATTGTTTGATTTAAAAACAGTTAAAAACAATGAATCTTGTTTAAAACAATAAAAACATTGTTTTTGTTCTTTTTGAAAAAAACAAGAATTTTGTTAACCCTGTTTGATATTCTAAATTCTGTTTAGTATTTGATCAGTTAACTAGCTTGAATTTTTTACCTAAAAATATTCGACCAAATTATTTGACGTTTTAAATATTCGATTTGGTATTTGACGTGCCTCGAAAAAAATACTTGATATTCGATTCGATTCTCAAAAAATGGTATTTGCACACCTGGAATTTTTTATAGTAACAACTTTGTTTTCTATAAATCCTAACTTGTTCCAACCAGTGGCGTAGACATGGAGGCACAGGCAAGGTATGATCGTACTTACAAATCTTTTTTTATTTATTTTTAAAGGCTAATTCAAAAGACTCGAAATAGCAAACTGGACGTCAAAGGAACCAATTGACTTGATATTAAGTTTAAGCCTTTTAAGATAAGACGAAACAGTATAAGACTAAATAGTATCTTTGACCCGAAGTTAAGATCGAGTGTCGGCTCAACATCAAGTAGCTCTATTTTCAACAGATCAAAACAAGATAGTTAAGCTACATAGGTACCCCTCGCGTTGGCAATTTTAAACAATCTTTTTACATGGGATATATAATTTAGGTTAAAGTACACTAAATATAATATAAATTGTCTAACTATAATATTCTACAATGGCTTTCTGACGACGCGACCTTATCATTTGGCTATTTTGAATTTTAGCTTCCTTAGCCATAAATAGATGGCACCACGTTCTATACTAAAGTCGCTTTTTTTTCTCTAATAAGAGGGGCCTTTTATAATAAAGGTGGCAATGATAGAGCCGACAGTTGCTTTAAGGCCGAGAATAACTTACTTTAGTGTCACTTTGAGCCGCCGCTAGTTGTTCCCACAAATCTGCAGTTACGGCGTTTTCATATTGAAACTTTTCCAGATAAGCCTATAAAGAAACCCAAGAATTTCATCAGAAAAAATTCTGCCGTCACAAAAAGAAATATTGGTATTTACCGAGACGCCTTTCTGAAAAACATCTTCTCCCAAAAAGAATTCCAACATTCTCAAGACGGAGGCTCCCTTGCTATAGGAGATGGCGTCGAAAAGAGCCGAGATTTCGTCCGGGTGGTTGACTTTTTGGACGATGGGGTGGGACGTGGAGGAGGCATCTGGCAGCAAAACTCTTTGCATATCCTCCACGAAAAACTGGTCGTTCTAGAGACGCCGAAAGTCAAAAAGAAAAATTGCAAATGTACAACGTGTCCCTAACCATTTTCCATCATTTCAACTCTATTAATTCTGCCCGAGAACTGGAACAGGCCACGCGTACCGTATTTTGATAAATTTCCCAGGTTCGCGGGGATATTTTGGAGTTTACCTTCAACCTTCGCTGGAAAATTATGTCGTTTTCTCCCTCGAATAAATTGGAGTCAACTTAAAAGCTATTAATCAGCGAAGTAAACAAAGATGTACGTAAATTCTTAAAAGACAAACTAGGCCTTATTAATTTAGAAGGAGATTTATTTCGATACATTTCTCGTTGTCAATTTGTTTTTGGAGATTAATGGAGATTAGCTACGAATGTCTTTTATTTTATTAAAATGTCTGCTAATATAATTGACAATTTTTAAAATTCAATTAGCGCGTTGAAATCATTGTTGTCTTATTTAAATTGTAATATAAAACAAATTATTTTTTAAATCGTTGAGTACTAATTATGAACATTTTCAAAATAGTTATTGTCATATTTATAGAACTGTACGGAACGAATTAAATTATGAGTACTAATTAAATATTATTAAGAGTATACGCTCAAATTTCCAATGCAAGCAAACATTACACCTAACTTAGGTGGATAGTGAATATTGTCGAAATTTAAATGTAATTAAAACCAAGGCCTAATTGTTATTTGGTTTTGTCTGTCGGTTAGAAGTACTTTAATGTGGAAATATTTACTCCGCCTATGCTTTTATTTTAGACTAATTAAAGTTAATGAGGTAGATTTTAACCCCACTTTTGGTGAAGATGGCGCTACACAACAATTTTTTTATTTTTAAAAATATCGCGCTACGAACGATCGATGGCTCGTGTTAATTGGAACGTGCCACGAAGCATGCGTCACGCGCCGTTATTAAACAGAACCGGGAAAGCTTCCAAGTGTTGTGTGGCACCATCTTCACCTAAAGCGGGGTAAAAATATTCCTCATTCACTTTAATTCGTCTAAAATAAAATATAAACACTTTATTTTACTTTTGCGGGTCATTAATGGACAAAAAGTGCCGTACTAATGTTACACTTCAAAAATCTGGAACACAATTTCTAGTGTAAGTGTTTATACGCTACACCGTGGACCAAGAATCTAAGGGAACTCACTGCTCCCGATATTTTGAGTTGGGAGAGTACGTGCGAGAAAATTAGGTTAGACCTAATTCATAAAAAAAATTAAGTTTAGAAGTTAAATGGATTCCAGTGAATTTGATAAAAAAAACCTCAGTCATACGCGGCTTACTGGTTATTTTTACTTAACAAAATGGTTAATTACCAATAGTTAAACTTTTAAAGAACCAATTTCAAAAATAAAAGGTCTAAAACCAGAAGAAAATAGGGGGAAGTACGCTTCTAGTCAGCTTTAGCAAGGCGTCACTTTTCACGAATTTTCGCGCCATAACGGTTTGCCGGGAAATCGCGGATGAATACATCGTTTAAAAAAACAATTTTTCTTAAATCGAACAATTGTAACATATTTTCCTTTTCATTTTCTGCTAAATGAGCTAAGGTGTCTTTGCTTTCGACGTTTATCGCCGTGTTGAAATAAAACCAAAGTGGAACTACTTTTTCAGTTTGGTTTATTTTGCGTTAAAAGGCGTTTTCGTGGGTCACACGACGACTTCTACGGCTCAAAGCTACAAATACGTACTTCACCTATTTTCTTCTGCTAAAACTTATTAAGCCTCATCATTTAACCGACAACAACGGCGCCATTTTGTCAAAATTGAACGTAAACGCTCCTGCTTCTCTACGAAACTAAGCCGGAAATCGACTTCAGCGACTCCAAGTTTGTACACATTGAGCTAAAATAACCGTGATTTTCCTATTAGCAGTATAAATTAACGCGCGCTTTTTAAAACCTGAACATTGAGTCCCCTTAAATTCTTGGTCCATGGCTACACCTTTCCAGCTAGGAGCAACAAACACACCCTACATAACACAAGGAAAACGCAACGCGTTTTTAGGCGTGCAATTTCAAGTCGACATTTATCATTTTCTTATCTCCAGCGCTCGGTTTATGTCGTTTATTCGTGACCGAAACGAGTCTAGATGGCGTAACGGCGCTAGCTTCTCTGAGGTGGCGCCTATGATCTAGCGTCTGCTACAGGCAAATTAAGAAGGTCGAAGAAATATGAGCAAACGATGCCAAAATTATATTAAAATGCAGATATCTATATTTATAAAGTCAAATTTACGAAGAACGAGGAGGAAAAACTAATAGCGTCTACTTTAGCCGCTACCTATCTAGCTTTCAATGGCGAACCAAAGGGGGCGCACTGATAGTTTTCTGTCGTGAATAGCGAAATCTTGTTGAGCGAGATTTTTGAAGTTGTGATGCAGGTAGGAAACGTATCTTATAATAACTGTATCTGCGCATCCGCCTATAACCATTTGTTACCCTTGTACCGGAAGTTCCGTTGCTCTCAGTCCTTCCCGACATTTCCGTTCCCCGGTAAAAGCGCACGCGCAAACGAAGTTTTATCTGTAAAATCCCCCTGCATCAATGGCCCTTTAATGTCAGCCATAGGATTTTTCATACTTCCCAAGAAAAGAGTTGATTAAAGACTTTGGTGAACTCACCACATCCCAACTCGGTTCGACGTAGTCCATGCTCTTGTACTCCATGTAGCTGGCGAAACCCTCGTTCAGCCACAGATCGTCCCACCATTTCATGGTCACTAAGTTTCCGAACCACTGATGGCAGAATTAAGAGCAATATTATTACTTAGCAATTTTCCAGTATTCAGTTTTAGGGCCTACCATGTGGGCGATTTCGTGTCCGATGACCGCCGCCACGCGGAACTGATTGTAAGGCGAATTCTTTTCCTTGTCGTAAATCAGCAGGGTTTCCCGGTAAGTGATGATACCCCAGTTTTCCATGGCACCAGATTGAAAGTCCGGGATGGCAATCATGTCTTTGCAGGGTAAAAAGAACCGTCAAATATTGTTTAAAACAGAAAATATATTTAATTTTTTTTAATTTTATTTGTTTATTTTTAATTTCATTTGTTTCTTCGTTTGTTTATTTTTAATTTCGTTTGTTTATTTTTAATTTCATTTGTTTATTTTTAATTATTTTTTAATTTATTTTTAATTTCATTTGTTTATTCATTTTTAATTATTTTTAATTTATTTTTAATTTCTTTTATTTATTCATTTTTATTCATTTTTATTTATTCATTTTTATTCATTTTTATTTATTCATTTTTATTCATTTTTATTTATTCATTTTTATTCACTTTCATTCATTTTTAATTATTTTTTAAATTGTTTTCATTTATTTTTATTTACTTTTAATTTACTTTTAATTTACTTTTATTTATTTTTTATTTATTTATTTATATTTATTTTTTATTTATTTTTATTTATTTATTTATTTTTTATTTATTTTAATTTATTTTTTATTTATTTATTTTTATTTATTTTTACTTATTTATTTATTTTTTATTTATTTTAATTTATTTTTTATTTATTTATTTTTATTTATTTTTATTTATTTTTACTTATTTATTTATTTATTTATTTTTTATTTATTTTAATTTATTTTTTATTTATTTATTTTTTATTTATTTTTATTTATTTCAGGATTATATTGTAGCAAGATGGTTTGTATTTCTCCTGTCGGGAGTCTCCGGAGAAATCCTAACTCGTAACGATTCGCCGCCATCTTGGTCGAATGTTTCTTCAGCGCGAGAGGGGGGAGCGAAAACTTGTCACCGGCATACGTTTCAATCACGGCGGAAGACATCAGTTTTAGAGAACCAGTAAGATAACGGGACGATTTAAATTGTTTAAAGAGGAAAAGAGCTTACTTTTCGAGCGTGAAGGGAATTAGGAACCACGCTAAAACGTTTCTCCCGACAGTAGAAATGACAAATTCTTGAGTTAAGTAAAAATATCGTACCTAATTTTGGAAGAGGGTATTTTACTCCGAAATATTTCTCGAAGTACTCCAATGTTTTGATTCCAACGTCAAGCGCGTACGCCAGTTTTTCGACTTCATCTGGCTTGGAATGAACTTTTACCTATAAACCGCAAAAGATGCAAAGGGTTCATTTAAAAACAAAATGGAAAATAATTGAAACGAATATGAATTTATGCACCCTAATAATATAATTGAAATATTTTTAAGTGTATTTTGACCTGACGCTAACACTAGATTTTTCAAAAAAGGGTTAATTTTTAGCGATAAATCAACTTAATAATAATAATAATAATATTCAGCTATGCACCCAAGGCACCACCTTTGGCCCAAGTCATCTAGCGACTTTGAATTTTATTAATTGAGGTGGCCGGCCCGGTTATACTGCGTAGGAGGGTGGTGGAAGAATGGGACTAAACGCGGCTCCTCTATAGAGAGGCTAGCTACTCTTCCACCCCACGTTCCACCCAATCAATCATTTTGTATAGAAATGCAGCTCCCAAATATTTTGATTTTTACAAAATATATTAGTTTGTATAATTTTTGTTTTTAATCGTATTAAGCTTCTTCTTCATTAGGTTACGATCAGAGTGTAGTATATTTTCGGCTAAGTTTATAGGTTAGTATCTTTCACATCAAAATAATAGATGACGTCTTATGAAAGAATATGGACGAAATTTAATAACAAGCTACTTCATCGTTTTGCTAAGATCAAGGTGTAGTATTTTTTCGGTTAAGTTAAAGTGTAGTATATTTTCGGATAAGATTAAAGGGTTTACCCCCATTTCGCCCAAAATAGTTCTCCCAATTCCAATTTCTCCCAATCCCATTTCTCCCAATCCTATTCTTCCCAATCCCATTTGTCCCAAAATAGTTATCCCAAATCCCATTTGTCCCAATCCCATTTCTCCCAATCCTATTCTTCCCAATCCCATTTGTCCCAAAATAGTTATCCCAAATCCCATTTGTCCCAAAATTACACTTGGTATAAACATGAATCTAAGTTTTATTTTATTATGCAAGTACATCAAATTTTGCCCATATGAATATGGTAAACCTAACCTAACCTAACGCCAAGTCAATTCACATATGGGCCCCTTCCTACTTTATTAGACAATGTCGTAAAAAAATATAATGTCGTCAAAATGTTACGCTGTATTTTTTTCGACATATCGACTCGTACCGATGAGATCTAAAACCGCGCAATTACCATATATTTGGAAAATAATGATTGGGAGAAAGGGGAATCCATATTTTTGGGAATATTGATCGTTGGGAAAAATGGGAATACATATTTTTGGGTTAAATGAACTCCGGTTCGGAGAAATGGAATTAGGACAAATGGGACACCATGTTTTTGGGAGAACTGATAACTTTGGGAGAAGGTCAAATTGGGATAAATGGGAACATACCGATTAAAGTGTGGTATATATTCGGCTATGATTAAAGTGCAGTATATTTTCGGCTATGATTAAAGTGTAGTATATTTTCGGCTAAGATTAAAGTGTAGTATCTTTCCGACTAGGATTAAAGTGTAGTATCTTTCCGACTAAGATTAAAGTGTAGTATCTTTCCGACTAAGATTAAAGTGTAGTATCTTTTAACATTAATATAATTGATGAAGTCTTATAAAATAATGTTATTGAAATTTAATGACAAGTTGTTTAATCGTTTGGCTAAGATCAAAGCATAGTATATTTTCGTATCAGCTGTGAAACATATCTCTTCATAGCCACCATTAAAATGTTATCAATCAATACGATACACACTCACACTGCTCAATAATTATATCGTAAATTCCACTTTATCCTATAGTTAACTAGTCATTTCAAAGGGTAGTTTTAAAAAATAAAACTAAAGTCACATCCCACATATTCTTTGTTAAACTTAATATATTCTTGGTGGAATATAACAGTGGGTTCACTTATACACGCATATATAGTCGTACCTAAAGCCTAATAAATTGGCGGTAGATTAAACTAATATCCAATAAAGTGTAACAAAATGTGCATATTTTGGTAGGTGGCGTGTTCGGAGTCAATATTTTAGACTAATATAATTTCCGGTCACGTACCGTTATATTTCTTTCCGTTTTACCCTCCAAAGATTTAAAGTCTGATATGGTCACGCAGACCAAATAAGTCACCATTTTCACCGAACGGTCGAAGGTAGTCTTGACGAGACCATCGGTCATTTCTTCGGGTGTTCCCTGTAACGACAATTTCAAATAAAAAGATTTATTCATCAAATATATATATTATCCAGAATGAATTTCTTTATATAGACAAATAATAGATAATACAGAGCAAATGTCAACAAAGTCGAGGTACGTGTCTTTGGAAAGACAGTCGAAATAAGAATCCTTTTTTTTTTCTATACATAGTTTGCATCCCTACGTCATCAATGACGCAGTTCCAAGTATAGATATAAGAACCAAGAATAAATATTTAATTTGAGCAAGAATGAACGGTTCTTTGCCGTCATTTTGAAGGTGTAGATTTCTTAGTAAAACGGGAGGGTTAACAGTTTCAATCGTCTGTTTGCGGATTTTAATTATTTTCAAATGATTAAGGAATTATTTTCACGTTAAAAATGGTTATCTGCCTGGTTAAAAATTGTTCGAGAAGTTCAATTACCAAGGGAGAGCGAAAATTGTTTATTTTATTCGATAGTGAAGGTAATTGTAAAAAGGATGACCGCAAAGGCCTAACTTTGATAAGCTTTGTTAACTTCTTTTCGTAGATATTTCTGTCGTAATTTGATATTTTATTTAAATAACCCGGCCTTAGAATCTTATCTGGCTTTGTTTAGGGCCCATTTAAAATTTTAAAGCATAAATCTAATACGTTTTGTAGCTTTGACGAGATTACCAACGAAATGGCTACCTATTTAGTAGCTACGCGCGAAATGGTTTGAATTTTTGATCGCCCTCCCAGCTTCCTTGGAGACCATAGGCCCCTCCCTTCGGTGCAAACTATGTATATGACCAAGAATGTATTTATTTATACTCAGGGAGAATGAATATGTCGAGATTATTTTTAGCGTTTCTCCAATTCCACCCGTTGGGGCCCCCGGTATGCTCCTCCGCTTTAAAAAATCAAATAATACTGCAATCTCATTGGTTCTTAAAAATTACGTTTTTCGACGCGATTAACGCTGTAGCGAGGACGCAAAAAATAAGACCTCCTCCTTTCCCCCCCTCCCCCTTAGCGTGACGGGGTTAGGGCCTCCACGTGTCCGTCGATATTCTCGACATATTCATTCTCCCTGAGTAGAAATAAATACATTCTTGATATGACTGACTCATTTATTAATTTTTTATGATGCTTTAATCTTCTTTTCAGTTTATTTCCATTATTAGATTATCATTCGAATTATTCCAGATACAAAACCAAAACCTATTTTTCCCCAAAATCGGGTTTTTAGGCTTGTTTGACTTTTACCCTCAGATATAGTGCGAAGGTATCGGACACTTGCAGTTTTGGCTACGAGATTTGGTATTTTTTACAAAATCCTGGATTTTCTTTGAAAATCTTCCATATAAAATCTATGGGAAGGAATCTCTTGGATTTGTAATTTGTGCATTATTAGCCATATTTTCTACCCCTCAGAAAGCGCACTTTTCAAAGGAGGAGATAAGCTTGGTAATTTCCTGAGCGGGAAATATTCCGACTTACAACTCTATATTGAAGCATTTAAATCGTAATTAATTGTGTATATAGAAATTTATTTATAAATTTGAAACTACTTTTCGATCATTCGAACGGTTGAAACTTTACCAAATCATTATTATTGTTGAAGATATAATAATAATAATAATAATCAGCTAGGCACCACCTTAGGCCTAAGTCATCGAGCGACTTTTATATGAGCAGTTGTACGGAATTGCTACGTGAATAACGTATATTCAAATTTTGAAATAAAATTGGAACGACTACTTACAACGGCTGGCATATTGGACAGAGCGGTGAAGCCTTTGGGATGAATTAAAGTGACGTTGAATGTCGATTTAAACTTGGGTTCGTCGAAGCACGGGAAAGCCTTGCGAGCGTGTGTAGATTGAAATTGCGACGTCACCAAATACCTGAAAGAAATTAACATTCATTATGAATAGTCTAATGTTTTTAGCGAGCTAGTGACGATACCAAAAAGGTATAGGCTTCGAATTAGAGAAAAGTACGGGATTTTAGGAAAATACGCGAAGAATTGCAGTCAAATCAACAAAGCCGAAACTACTCAAATCACAGTTTCTGATGAAATTTGGTACACAAGTGTAGTTTTGCGTAAAACGAGCCCCTTTAAAGCGAAAGTGTCTAAAAAAATTAGGGAAGTTAAGGGGGAAGAATACAGTAAAATCCTCTTTTTCGTTCCAGCTTAATGTTTCTGTTTTAAAAATTACATCATTGAATTATATTTTTCTTATTAGGCTGAACCTTCCTCTAGTGCTTAAAATAATTTTGATAATTCTAATACTAATAGTTAACGAGCGTTTAAGGTCCTAACTAAAGGGTAGTTTGGGCGCTTGTCCAACTGGTTTAGCTCCGGGGGTCCGAATTAAAACGTAATAACTTAATTACTTTTAAATTTAAAATTGTCAAAATGATTTTAGTCACTAAACAAGAGGCTGTTCTAAACTTAAATAATTTTTTAAGTTAAAATACAAAATTAAAAGAGTTCAGCTTGAAATAGCGCGAAAGTAGACAATGGCCACTGTAGACTTCCCCCTTAAGGGGTTAACAAAAAATTGTCTATTGCCCCCTGTAACAAAAATGTCTGTAACATTGGTCACAGAGGTCCAAAATTAATTTAAAAATAGGGTATTTTGACTATTAGCGAAACAGTTTATGAAATTCCAAATTTCAAAGAAAAATCGAAAAAAAAATAAACAGGGTAGCAAATTTGTTCAATACCTTCAAAATGAGTCAAAGAACACAAGTCTACCACGTTTAGAACCAATGTTATAGACATTTTTGTTATAGGAAGCAACATACTTAGAGGAAACAACCAATTTATTGTTTACCCCCTTAACTTCCCCAAATTTTAATTTTAGACATTTTCGCTTTACAAGGGCTCGTTTTACTCAAACCTGAACCTGTGTACCAAATTTAATCAAAATCTTTGTGTTTAATAGTTTGGTCCGTGTTGATTTGACCTGGAATGCCTTTAAATTATTTAAACCAAAGTAAGCCTTCGCGGAATTCTGGGAACCAGTTCCACGGTAATTAGCGTGATTACACAATTTGTTTATCAATACAGGATCTTCCACCGGCATTCTAGAAACGAGTAAACACGCTATATAATTAGCAACGAAAGCGCAATCTATTCACTTTCAACATATGTAACATAATTACTCATAAGTGTGCCAGAAAGAACTTTATCTGAATGAGACCTTGTTGCAAGGATATGACGTAATTTACATCACTTCCCAGTCGATGACGGTTTTATCGTCATCAAAACTAGTTCTGGCGGGGAGGGAAGGAAGTTAAAACCAGTTTTAGCGACGTTAGTTCGTATTTTCTTTGGTGGCTATGAAACAAGGTCTGATTTAAATTTTTAATACAGAGATGTTAAACAGAGGCACACTTATGAGTAATTATGTTACATACGCTTTCAAGTAACAAGTTGATAACAGACTTTCTCTTTCAAAAGAGTACACTTCTATAGCTCATAAAATGAAGTTTTTGGAATATTTGAAAAAAAGGTTCATAAATTAAAGAGTAAATATTTTATAAGCTGTCTAATAAATAATTACTTTACTTATGAACCGAACATTTTCCCAAAGTAATATTTTTAGGAACTTTTTATAAGCTTTTTAAATTTATTTATCGCTGATGAATTAACCTACGATAATAGGTTTTGGATATCATGGATTAGTTCTTCCGAAAAGAATTTTGTAAATTAAGTTTGTAACCCACGAAGATATTCGTTTCTAGCGAATAATATAAGCAGTATATACCTATAGAATGGTACATCGTTCGTAAGAAAAATATTATAATACTTGTTAGTTTTGGGGTTTCAGTTGATATAAATCTATTTTGTATTACCAAGAATGTATTTATTTATACTCAGGGAGAATTAATATGTCGAGACTATCGACGGACACGTTGAGGCCTTAACCCCGTCACGCTAAGGGGGGGGGGGGGAAAGGAGGCGGTCTTATTTTTTGCGTCCTCGCAGCAGCGTTAATCACGTCGAAAAACGATATTTTTAAAGGGGAACGGTCAAGATTTAACCAGTTATATAGCCCTAGAGCCCATTAAAACTAAAATTTATAGCGAAAACCGCATCAAAAAATATTGAGTGGTTAATTTTTAATAAAATAAAGAAATTTCGGGAAATTGAAAAACGCGCGTCCGCCGCGACACCTGGTGAGAAGTCGGAGAGACAGAAAAACAACGTAAAAGCGCGTGCTGCTGAAGCTAGGAGGATGGAAATACTGGAGGGGAAATATCGGATTCATAAGCCTGGCAAAGTGGGGAATTTGGACATAAGATACTAGAGACACCTAGCGGACACCGCAGTCAAAATTTCGTCCGCGTGTTCTTTGGGACTTGGTTAGAAATGCGTGCAGGTCTTAAAATCGTGTTAAAGATTTATTTATTTTGTCTTCAAATTAAATAAACATCCCCGAAATTAGTTTCGTAGAATCGAGGTAGAATATTCGTGTTTCAACTTTTACAAAAAATCCTTGTGAATAGAATGAAAAGTAGGCAAAATTTATAGAGACAAAACATTCCGCCTATTTTTACGATGGCGCTACGCTCGTATGTCCGAAATTGTATAACTCTCGCGTTGCCGAAGCTAAAACAGCGAGTCCGTGATGGGGGAATACAAATTTCTGTTCCAGGTACGCAGTATTATATTCCTAGGCTGAAGACGCAAAAAATTGGGGTAAAATGGAACAATAGCCCCGCCACCCCCTGCCCCCCTTTCTCGACCCCCCTTAAAGTACTTTGGCTATTTTGAAGAATAGGTCCCTCTCCTATATATTTGTTTTGATTGTGCTATAATATTGTATTTTTCGCAAGGAATCTATTGCCGTTAAAATTATTTGTCGGAAATAAATACTTAAGGAGATATAGTTAATTCAAAATTATATATAATTGGCCTATTCTGCTATTTTGGGTAAAGTGTAGAATAGCTGCCTCCATCCTATTTGTTTTATATATATTTTTTTGGATGGAGGGCAAGATGGGGATTATTTTAATGTTATTTTTTTGGCGGAAATGAATATTTACAAAGATATGAATTTTTAAACATTGGCTTTATTCAGTGAATTTTCCCTAGGACGATTCTTTAAATTCCTAGATTTTAATGCGTTTTGGATAACGTGGGGCTGATGACGAAAAAGAAAAATGTGGTAATGCAAAACATTCCTAACTTATTTTTTTATTTTAGGTATTTTCGCTGTATTTCATCGCATTTAAGGGGTTTTGGCGGGGAAAATAGGTTAGGTTAGGTTATTTATATTATTAAGTTAGTTGGATTTATATCGGGTTGACGATACTTGAGGCGTCAGGCTTGGTGCTGTCCTCTAGGTTGCGTTATAGATGGCCCATAGCTTTTTTTAGTATGGGGTTGGGGAGGCGCTGCGCGCCCCCAGCGCTCGAGCGAAGCGAGTGCGCGGCGCCGTTAGGCGCCAATACTTCGAATAAATTCGACGTTGTTTAAGTCAACATCACACAGAAGACATATAATATGACATAATATGGTTTAAAAAAGCCTAAACAGCGTTGAAATGCGGGGAAAATTTCCAACCCTTAAAAGTTAGTACTGTTTTGCATCAGTTATCCAAAAAGTATTAAAATCCAGGAATTTAAAGAATCGTCCTCGTCATCAGTCCTACCTCATCCAACACGTAGACAAATCTCGAAATATGTCGTATTTTCCGTTGTAAAAATTGCTGGCAAGTAACAATTTTACATTGATCATATCTTTTTAAATAATAAATTGCGGTTAAAACTTTTTGCAATACTGTAATCCTTGACAAATAACAAACCAAAAAAAAACACAAAAAAGTGTCTATTCACTCTATTGTTAAGAAATCCCCACTTGAATACTCAGTGCAATGCTCAAAAACATAGGGAACAAACGCTTAACTTTGAATTTCCATAACTCCACGAATAATTGTTTCCGACAAATAAATTTTGCACCATTGAATCCCTAGCATCTTAACCTTTTTTTTTAAAATAAAATAAAAAAATTTGGGCTCAGGGACCTATTATTAAAAAATCCCAGTACTTTTTAAGGAGATTCCAATTGTGCGAAAATTATTCCCTGCAAAACATTATTTAAAAAATTAATTAAAAAATGCCCAAAGACTATACCTTGGCGGCTGACGGCGCCGCGCACTCGTGTTGGATGAGGTAGGACTGATGACGTGGACGATTCTTTAAATTGCTAGATTTTAATACTTTTGTATAACGTAGGACTGAAGACGAAAAAGAAGAAGGCTGAAATGCAAAACAGTACTAACTTTTAAGGGTTGGGTATTTTCCCCGTATTTCAAGGCATTTAAGGCTTTTTTTAATCATACTATGTCATATTATGTCTTATGTGTCATGATGACTTATACAACGTCGAATGTATTCTAAGTAATGGCGCCTGACGGCGCCGGGCACTCACTTCGCTCGAGTGCTGGGGGCGCGCGGCGCCTCCCCAACCCCATACTAAAAAAAGCTATGGGCCATCTATAACGCAACCTAGAGGACAGCACCAAGCCTGACGCATCAAGTATCGTCAACCCGATATTAATACAACTAACCTAATAATATAAATAACCTAACCTATTTTTCCCACCAAAACCCCTAAAATTCGTTGAAATACCGCGAAAATACCGAAAATATTAAGTTAGTAATGTTTTGCATGTCCACATTTTTCTTTTTCGTCATCAGCCCAACGTTATCCAAAACGCATTAAAATCTAGGAATTTAAAGAATCGTTGAATACGGTTTGGGAAATGTTTCTTTCCTACCTATATAGTAGCCCGCCGTCATTTTAATCCTTTAACAAAAGCTTTGTTTCGGGCACCGTCATTTTAATCCTTAGACCCCACGTCTACTACAGCAGCATATTTCGAAAATATTGTGGTCCTACTGGCGCTATCAGCATATTTCGCGAATATTGCAGTCCTACTGGCTCCATTACCACCCCCAATAAATAAAGAAAGGCTGAATTCGACCGGGAAAAACGGCGCGACGGCGAGCTCTCTTCGCCGCGGAGTGAATTCTACGCCCCGAACCGTTCGGTTCGTACATCTTTAAATTAGAATATCTTTAAAATTAATTATTTGTGGCTTATAATTTTTGCACCATTAGATTCCCCTTAATAAGTACGTTGGTATGGTGTAACTAAATAGTGGAAACTAGGTGGCGGGGCTATTGTTCAAAATAGCCAAAATTGGTTTTGCACGCGCGGCGCGTTCCAATTATAAGAGACTTAAGCCTAAATTACGCGATTTTAAAAGTTAGGATAGTTCGCAAATCGCTCATACGGGGTTAGGGGCGCTGGCGGCAGCCCCTAAGATGGCGGCGAAAATTCAAACCCAAACACCTGGCGTTATTTTTCGTTTCAACTTTTTGGGCCAAAAGCTATTTAAAGTAGCGTTAGTGTTAGTATATTGAACGTCTTGTTAATCTTTTGATACGAAAATAAGGCCATATTTGGAAAAGCTTGGCCGTTCCCCTTTAAGAACCAATGAGATTGCAGTATTATTTGATTTTATTAAAGCGGAGGAGCATACCGGGGGCCCCAACGGGTGGAATTGGAGAAACGCTAACAATAATCTCGAAATATTCATTCTCCCTGAGTATAAATAAATACATTCTTGGTATTACGTCAATCTGCATATTTAAGAGGTTTACGAACTATGAAGTTTTTGTAAAGAATATTTCGGAATAATAGTGTATTAATTCAACCGTTAATATTTATCTTGGTATTGCAAGATGTGAAATGCGGTATTTGTATATTGTGACTTAACGATTTATGAAACGAGGAAAGATTGAAACAGGATTTCAACGCAAACACAATTAATGTTTTAAGTAGCGCTCTATCCTACTAATAAGAGGGCTCTAAGACTTACCGCGTGGCGCCCGCGTTGTTGACGTAGGAGCTCTTGTAGAGACCCACGAGACTAAGGTTCAGGAACCCTTCGAATTCGTAGTACAGCTCGACGTTGGTGTTCTCGTAAATGGGCCGACTGGTTTCGACGACCCAGAATTCGTTGATTTTGTGGTCGAACGCGGCCGCCACCGTCAGCGACTCCTCGCCGAGATGGGCGATCCGGACGTCGCTCTTGGTGATCTTCAGATTGGGGTCGGCGTGCACGATCAAATGGTTCGTCTGGTTCAGGACATCCACGCTGATTCTGACGCTGCCCTTGAAGCGATCACCGCCGTCCAGTTCGGGTTCCAAGGTCAAGTCGTAATGGAGAGGCACCACGTTGTCGCTGAGCCGGAAGTCGCTCCAAGGCAGATCGTTATCCCTCAACCAATCGAAGACGTTCTCTCTGTGTTCGCCCAACCACCGGATGTTGTTCTGAATGTTCTCTATGGCCTGGTATCTGGCCCGTTGTCCCGCGCCGGCGTTCGGGTATTTCGAGAAGAAATCATTCACCTTGAAAATGGGAGAGCCACATTATCGAACCTCTTTAGCTGGACGATTTTTGAAAATACTTTATAAAACCAAGATCCAATGAAACACGAGGCTAAGCTAATTACCAGGCGCGGCCAAGGGTGCCATGCTCCCCCCAACGCTGATGTGATGGCAAACGCCCCAAAATGATTATCTGGAGCCGCGCCTGCTAATTACACGTTCCAGACTTCCAATAAACGGATTAAAGTGTTG
Source organism: Leiobunum rupestre (assembly GCF_980474605.1). Taxonomy (NCBI): domain Eukaryota; kingdom Metazoa; phylum Arthropoda; class Arachnida; order Opiliones; family Sclerosomatidae; genus Leiobunum; species Leiobunum rupestre. The sequence goes on along the minus strand of NC_143392.1, from coordinate 13,884,454 downwards.
GTTGTCACAAAATTTTAGCTTTGGATAATTAATGATTTATTAAAAAGAGCAAACACTTTATAGCAAGTACAGAAAATGTCATCAAAATCGGTTAAGCGCTCTTTGAATTATTATAAATGGAAGTCAAAAGGTGGAAATCGAGTTTTTCGGAGAATTTCCAGACTTCTAAAACTATTTTAGGCAAAATGCGAAGCGTATCATTGGCTAATTGTCTGTAATACATTTCTTAACAACTGGGATTAAAAACAGGTTTATTTAACATCCAGGTAGTAATTGGAATAGTCATACACAAGGCTACGTAGTAGAAAAATGATATGAAACCGAAGCAAGCCTTGTAAAAGTTTTATTATTTTATTCTTCATAAAAACGTCGTATCGCACGCGTCGCGTAAAGAAAAATATTTTTGATTTCGATAATAAGCTTAATAATATGATTAAAAATCTCGAGTTTGAAAACTTATACGCGTAAACAGAATCTCTCCAATTCAGTTCCTTCTACTTTGGGAATAAAACTACCGCTTCGATTTTCTCGCGCGACGGAGGATAAAATTTCGCGCAAAATGTGTGGATTTTATGGAGCGAAAAAGGTCAGTTTCAGACCCAAAATTAGTACACTTAGGCTTGGAAATTTGTTTCGACAGTGACATTTTTGGAAAGAAAACTTCCAGGGCTTCAAAACAGGCCCTCATTCGTTCGATTTTATTATTATCGACCTTTCGCGCAACCAACACTTTAAGCCTATTAACGAAACTTACTTCTTTAAGTTGAGCTTCGGTGGTGAAATAATCGCAAATGGTTTTAACCGTTCGACCCAAGTAACGGTCATTGATGGTGAACCTACGGGAACGTTCAAAGTATCGTCAGCGTCACTGTTTACTAATCACTAGGGTTAAAGACGTACCTGTCTACCAAATACTGCCACTCGTTCGTGACAAAGCTCCAGACGATGGGTCGACCCATCGGGTTCCCGGCGATGTAGTTGAGAACGGTAAAGAAATCCTGCGATCGTATTTTGTTGGTGTCTTTGGCGTATTCGATAAGCCTAATCGGGAAGAGCGTTAATAATAAAGGATAGTTAGGAATCGGTTGTTGGGACATTTTGGAGCTCACTTTTTAATGTGTTCTGGGTTTTGCGAGTGGGACAGTCCGTAGAGAAGTTTGACTTTCTCCTGAGCCGACTCTTCCTCCAGGTATCGATCCCAGACGAAATTCCACAGTTTGTCGCTGCTGTCCGTCTCTATGGCGTATTTGTAAACGATACTTCTCAGAGCCAACGGAATGTCCACTCTGTAGGAGAAAGTATTTTCATCGTACCGAGAATGTATTCGGGTGAACCGAGTTTATGTTCCAGGAAGAAATACCACCTTCCTTCGTGTAATCTAGGAGCAACAAACACAAGGAGAACGCAACTAGCCTTTAAACACGCTAACGCGGTGTTGTGTACAAATTTCATTGGGCGAGCCTTTACGCTGAACGTTTTACGGGCGGGGGGGGAGACAATTTCCGAATTTTCCCCTTCCGACGGCAGCAGGCGCTGAAGCGGCTAACCAATGAAAAATGTACGCGAGAAAATGAATGACTTTTGGCGGGTCGCGTTCTCCTAGGTGCTGTGTTTGTTGCTCCTAGGTGTAATCTATCCCTTTTCTAAATATTGCTCATCCTCTCGTTCATTATTTGTGATAAAATTTATTCTAAAAAAAAGTATTAATAATTAACTAGCTTCATTGGGATACGCAAATAGTTGTGTAAAACCTAATAAAATGAACACAACTTATACAGAATTAAAAAAGCTTGCCAATATTAATTTAATAAAATAATAATAATAATCAGCTAGGCTAATACCCAAGGCTCCACCTAAGTCTTCAAGCGACTTTTAAAGCAATTTATTCAGATGGCCGAGTTACAATGCGTAGGAGGGTGGTGGCAAGCCCTTCACGCCACTAACTATTACCTCATCAAGTTTAATCGAATATATATTTTCGAGTAAAGCTCAAAGAAATGTGCCGGTTTGTAAATGTTTTGGCGTAAGTTATTTAGTTTTTAATTAAATTCGGAGCTTATGTTTATAAATTATAAATGATGTTTTTAATGATGGAGACTTATTAATATTGAGTGATCATTTAAATACCAAAATTTGTACTTCAAAGGCACAAAACAACATAAAACTGTAAATGTTTGTGAGAAAGCTAAAGCTATGTAGCGTCTACCGAAGCCATTTCCAATTAGGTTACCGTTGCATCAATAATTTATTTCAACTTTGGGAGAATGACAATGATTTTTAGATGAATTTCGCTTTTATATTCCATTATTTTTTTAATTCATTTAAACAGTATTTCTATATTTTGTGTAAAATAGATAATTTTACTCGACATTAAAACTATGGTGTTTGACACCGAATAATTCGATCAAATACCAAATGTTTTTATTTGATTCGTCAAATCGAATAGTGCTAACAAATTGTCGAAAATTCGTTTTACCTGATCAAATTGTCGAACATTCGTTTAATCTGATCAAATTGTCAAACATTCGTTTTACCTGATCAAATTGTCAAATATTCGTTTTAACTGATCAAATTGTCGAACATTCGTGCAAATTGTCGCGTGTTCGTTTTACCTGATCAAATTGTCGAAAATTCGTTTAAGCTGATCAATTTGTCGAACATTCGTTTAAGCTGATCAAATTGTCAAACATTCGTGCAAATTGTCGCGTGTTCGTTTTACCTGGTCAAATTGTCGAAAATTCGTTTAAGCTGATCAATTTGTCGAACATTCGCTTAAGCTGATCAAATTGTCAAACATTCGTTTTACCTGATCAAATTGTCAAATATTCGTTTTAACTGATCAAATTGTCGAATATTCGTTTAAGCTGATCAAATTGTCGCGTGTTCGTTTTACCTGATCAAATTGTCGAACATTCGTTTTACCTGATCAAATAGTCGAATATTCGTTTTACCTGATCAAATAGTCGAATATTCGTTTTACCTGATCAAATTGTCAAATATTCGTTTTAACTGATCAAATTGTCGAACATTCATTTAAGCTGATCAAATTGTCGAACATTCGTTTAAGCTGATCAAATTGTCGAACATTCGTTTAACCTGATCAAATTGTCGAACATTCGTTTAAGCTGATCAATTTGTCGAACATTCGCTTAAGCTGATCAAATTGTCGAACATTCGTTTTGCCTGATCAAATTGTTGAACATTCATTTAAGCTGATCAAATTGTCGAACATTCGTTTAACTTGATCAAATTGTCGAACATTCGTTTAAGCTGATCAAATTGTCGAACATTCGTTTTACCTGATCAAATTGTCGAAAATTCGTTTAAGCTGATCAAATTGTCGAACATTCGTTTTACCTGATCAAATTGTCGAATATTCGTTTTACCTGATCAAATGGCCAAATATTCGTTTAACCGGATCAAATTGTCGAACATTCGTTTAACCTGATCAAATTGACGAATATTCGGAAATGAGGGTAGAAGATATTTCGTATTTTTAAATAGTTTCCAAGTTAGTTAATTAACGGTGGCTATAACTGTATCGTTGAAATTGACGGCTATCAAGAGTGAACGCCATTCAGGTTTGAGTCGATGCCTTCCTTTATGAATATTTGATAGACATCACAACGTAATGTTTATATAAGCTACAAGAGTGGCGTGTTCTAGATTTTCTAGAAAAGCAAAGCGCGAAATAATAGTAGTACGTGGTCTCAGAAAATATCAGTAACGTAAAAAGCTCTAAAGAGAAACTACATTTATTCATTCTTGGTTTCCATTTGATTTCCCCTTTAGAAGTGTTTTTTGTTGCCTAGACCGTTAAAAATCAATCCAAAACCATCTTTAAGGCGAGCATCGGGGACTTGTTGTAAACTAAAGACGTTTTACGAGTGGAATGGGGCTCGGTAGTCGTTGCTTTTCGTTCGGATGGATAACGAAAACGGGCAAAGAAAGCTCCGTAAATAAAAGAAAAGTAACTTACAGTTTCTTCTCTTTGAGACTCTCGAGCTTCGAGACGGCCTGTTTCCGGCAGTCCTCGTTTCCGCTGTAGCAGGCCAGGCCGATGATGGTCGTTTGCAAAAGACTGGTGGGTACCGGAAAAGATAACAAGTCAATGGTATCCTCTAGTGAAGTTCGTCAAAGACTTACGTGAACAAATAAACTCCACAATACACGTATAAACTTATTGTTGTGATAGCAGATATTTAATTTTATATATATTGCCTTGAAACAATATTCCATCTTATATATATTCCGAATCAATATTATATTTCACTCCGAATTTAAGTTCCTTTAAACCACTATACAGGGTGTTTCAAAAGGTTATGCAAATATTTTAAGGAGTTGTAGGGGGTGAGTTGAGAAGTATGCCTGTTTTTCCCCATTTTCCTACGATGAGTTAAAATAGCGCCAGAGAGCTTCAAAATGGCCTACTAGCCCCTGTAAGTAGTCTGCAACAAGGGCAAAACCAAGCAGCAGGGACTTTAAATACTGTTTAAGTTTACCTTTTTACGCTGCTTACCTCGATTTGTTTGTCCTTTTTTACCTATAACACGAACCCAAATCTTAATGTTCGCGTTCCCCAACCTTTTCTTTTTCTAAACCACTCATTATTTAACTTCATCCGCACAAACCGAGCGAGTTTATAAATTTCAATAAAGCTACATTGGTCTAACTAAAATTAGGACGCAAAAATTCCTTCTCAATTTAGATGTTTTCCATTGGCTTAAATAAATATGTTAGTAGCCAATAGTGTGACTCCCAAAATTACTATGATGAATAAAAAGGTTAAAATCTAACGTAGTCCACCTTTTTACTGGTTCGTGGTGAAACAAACCGTTAGTGAAGATTTTTGAATGGAATAAAGTTACAGTGGCATACTTATGAGTAATTATGTTACATGCCCGACATGTCATTAGGTGTTGTTGTTCCCACAGCATTGCGTACATTAAAGTAGCTGTCAGTTTCAGGTTAGGAAAGGCCAAATATCTAGAACATTTGGCGGAAAGATATTAGCGGTAAATCGTCGATGGGCATTTTGAATTTCACCGATTTTCTATTGAATTTCTAAAGGTTCCTGCGCGTGTTATATTCATCCATCAAATCGCACGTTTATGTACGTCAACGTGGTAATCTCGGCATTACCTGTTCTAAACATACCCCGGACTCGCCAATCGGAATTTTTAGGTATGCCTCACTTGTTACAACTGTTTTGAAATCTTATCTATGTTAATTAATTAATTATTACCTCGAAATATAACGCGTATTTTTCAAAATTATATGACGCGTGAAGTTCAACCGTAAGGTCAAAATCAAAATTCCCGCCGCCAAATAACCGGAAATTAGTGCTAGTATCTTTACGCCAAATATAGAACTATATTCATACCGCTTTTTTCCTAATTTTCATTAATTTGGGTGTGTTTATTTTCGGTTTTTAATATTTTAGTTTTCCTCCTTTTCATTTTGTATTTGTAAAGATATTTCCTGAAAAATGTCGTCGGGAGATTTTATAATTAAATTCATAGGCGAATTTCGGTCATTTTCGACGGTATTTATTCACTCGTTTTAATAACCTTCGTGTCCCCTTTTTGATGATTTTTTACGATAATATTTATCTAGTTTTAATTCATATCGTGGGCGTTTTTAAGGATTTTCAACAATTCGTATCTCGTTTAATTAATTTCTTGCTTGGTTTTTCGTCTTAGAGAATCATTGTGTTTTGTGTGCATTTTCAATGTAAATGGTGCGTCAATAGATATTCTACAGACTCGATGTAATGTATCGGCTGCGCTTACATGTTAAACCATGAATCGCCATGTGTTGGTGCTAGTTGGCCCTTTGACCGTTAACTCGGTTGCCACTGTTTTTTCAGGTCGAATTCTCGCCCTCTTCTAAGTTTTCTTTGACTATTTTTAGAGATTTTAAAATTTAAATCATGTTAACCCATATTTTAATACACGTTTTCCATTTGCAACCAAAAGTAAATTTCCTAACTTTTAAACCCATGTCCAAACTCCCTGATACTTCACTGACTTTTAAACCCATTTCCAAATTCCCCGACTCTTCCCTGACTTTTAAACCCATTTTGAAATTCCCTGACTTATCGACGCATTTTGAAATTCCCTGACTTTTTTATATTTTCGAGTTTTTCTAGGTATTTTTGTAGCCTTGGCTAACACGGCAAAATTGAACAAGAGTATAAGATTGCAATAAAACAAAAAAGGCGTATGTCTGTGTTCGTTCTTTTTTAATGTATTTTAATTATCTTACAACCCTATTAACAACTTATAATATCCAACTAAAATTGTTACTTACGGTTTCTAACCGTGAGGTTTTTGCTTAATGCGATGGAGTTTTATGACTGACCTTCTAACCCTCGGGTACCTAAAATATGGTATCCGCAACTACGGGTACTTAAAATATGGACGTGAAGACCTTCTTGTCTTCCCCTTTTTTCTAAACCATCCAAACCAAGTTTAATCCTGTTTAAAAGCCCGTCAAAGAGTGCTTTATCCAAACAATAGTCTCTCTAATCGTAGCTGGCTCGTGGGCTGTTGCCATGGTAACCTGGCCATGATTATTTCGCAGGATCATGAAGTATTTTTCATCATGATCTGTGACGTGAAAATGATGTAATGACGGTCATTTCAAGGTGAGGCATAGGTACGAGTCAGCGCTCAAATTAATACTAAACTAACCACTAATAATCAGCTAGGCTAATACCTAAGGAATCACGTAAGCCCAAGTCAGCTAGCGACGTTTAATGACATTAATTCAGGTAATTTCGCAGCGACGTCAAATAATATCGCTTTTTGTTCTCTCTCAAAAAATGGCGGTCTTCATAGAACCTGGTTTGGTTGTAGAAGCTCATAATTGCATGAACTGTTGCTAAGCCACGTGATCGAATCTTTAACAATGTCTTAAGCCTTATCCCAATTCTAAAGGGGTATTGTAATTGGGTTAGCATTAGCTAGGGGATTCTACGGTAAATTTATTCCTAACAGCGGGTATCTTTGATTAGTAAGACTATACGTATTATTAACGCGATCAATTGTCATTCAAATCACGTATCGAAGTTCGTACTTGGGAAACTCTCGACGCATAATTGAATTCACCAACTTTGTAGTTGGGATCATATCCTGAGTGTAATTGGTATCAGGGCGTTATAAAATACATAGAATACACACGATATATTTGATAAAAAGAGAGGCGTTATTACCTGTCCGTATGTTTGATGTGCTGTTTCCAACCTAAGGTTCTGTAAAGTGGTTGTGTTAATTCGCGTAAAAAGGTCTGAAAATAGAGAAGAAAAAAAGTGTCATTCGTGTTCGGAATACGTTAAACGGAATTGAGCGGAGATGGGCAACGCTCAGCTCACTACAGAGGTTTTTGCTGTTTTGAGAGAAAATCAGCGGGGAATTATCGTTTCCGACATGAGAGTGAAAAAGATAGGATCTTCAATTTAAAAATCTCGAAAGAGCGCAAAAAGTGAGAAGCAAAATGTTTTTCTCAAATGAGCCTGAAAAGTGAGGAGCAAAATGTTTTTCTCAAATGACCCTGAAAAGTGAGGAGCAAAATGTTTTTCTCAAATGAGCCTGAAAAGTGAGGAGCAAAATGTTTTTCTCAAATGAGCCTGAAAAGTGAGGAGCAAAATGTTTTTCTCAAATGAGCCTGAAAAGTGAGGAGCAAAATGTTTTTCTCAAATGAGCCTGAAAAGTGAGGAGCAAAATGTTTTTCTCAAATGAGCCTGAAAAGTGAGGAGCAAAATGTTTTTCTCAAATGACCCTGAAAAGTGAGGAGCAAAATGTTTTTCTCAAATGACCCTGAAAAGTGAGGAGCAAAATGTTTTTCTCAAATGAGCCTGAAAAGTGAGGAGCAAAATGTTTTTCTCAAATGACCCTGAAAAGTGAGGAGCAAAATGTTTTTCTCAAATGAGCCTGAAAAGTGAGGAGCAAAATGTTTTTCTCAAATGAGCCTGAAAAGTGAGGAGCAAAATGTTTTTCTCAAATGAGCCTGAAAAGTGAGGAGCAAAATGTTTTTCTCAAATGACCCTGAAAAGTGAGGAGCAAAATGTTTTTCTCAAATGAGCCTGAAAAGTGAGGAGCAAAATGTTTTTCTCAAATGAGCCTGAAAAGTGAGGAGCAAAATGTTTTTCTCAAATGACCCTGAAAAGTGAGGAGCAAAATGTTTTTCTCAAATGAGCCTGAAAAGTGAGGAGCAAAATGTTTTTCTCAAATGACCCTGAAAAGTGAGGAGCAAAATGTTTTTCTCAAATGAGCCTGAAAAGTGAGGAGCAAAATGTTTTTCTCAAATGAGCCTGAAAAGTGAGGAGCAAAATGTTTTTCTCAAATGAGCCTGAAAAGTGAGGAGCAAAATGTTTTTCTCAAATGAGCCTGAAAAGTGAGGAGCAAAATGTTTTTCTCAAATGAGCCTGAAAAGTGAGGAGCAAAATGTTTTTCTCAAATGACCCTGAAAAGTGAGGAGCAAAATGTTTTTCTCAAATGACCCTGAAAAGTGAGGAGCAAAATGTTTTTCTCAAATGAGCCTGAAAAGTGAGGAGCAAATGAGGGTGAAAAGAGAAGAGCGCCATTTTGTCGAATTAGCCTTAAAAGAGAAGTGTGCCTCTTTTATTGTCTAAATTAGAGTAAAAGAGAGAATGTGAGCCCCTTTTTTATTTCTCAAATGAGTGCGAAAACGTGAGGAGCCTTAACTTCGTTTCTTAAATGAGCGTGGCCCGTGGAAAGAGAGGATGCGAGGCCCTTTTTTATTTCTCAAATGAGTACGAAAACGTGAGGAGCCTTAACTTCGTTTCTTAAATGAGCGTGGGAAAAAGAGGATGCGTGCCCCTTTTTTGTGTCTCAAATGGGTGCGAGAGAAGTGAGGAGCCCTAGCTTTGTTTCTCAAAAGAGCGTAAAAAGTGATGAGCACTAGCTTTGTTTCTCAAATGAGCGTGAAAAAGTGAGGAGCACTAGCTTTGTTTCTCAAATGAGCGGGAAAAAGTGAGGAGCACTAGCTTTGTTTCTCAAAAGAGCGTAAAAAGTGATGAGCACTAGCTTTTTTTCTCAAATGAGCGTGAAAAAGTGAGGAGCACTAGCTTTGTTTCTCAAATGAGCCTGAAAAGTGAGGAGCAAAATGTTTTTCTCAAATGAGCCTGAAAAGTGAGGAGCAAAATGTTTTTCTCAAATGACCCTGAAAAGTGAGGAGCAAAATGTTTTTCTCAAATGACCCTGAAAAGTGAGGAGCAAAATGTTTTTCTCAAATGACCCTGAAAAGTGAGGAGCAAAATGTTTTTCTCAAATGAGCCTGAAAAGTGAGGAGCAAAATGTTTTTCTCAAATGAGCCTGAAAAGTGAGGAGCAAAATGTTTTTCTCAAATGACCCTGAAAAGTGAGGAGCAAAATGTTTTTCTCAAATGACCCTGAAAAGTGAGGAGCAAAATGTTTTTCTCAAATGAGCCTGAAAAGTGAGGAGCAAAATGTTTTTCTCAAATGAGCCTGAAAAGTGAGGAGCAAAATGTTTTTCTCAAATGACCCTGAAAAGTGAGGAGCAAAATGTTTTTCTCAAATGAGCCTGAAAAGTGAGGAGCAAAATGTTTTTCTCAAATGACCCTGAAAAGTGAGGAGCAAAATGTTTTTCTCAAATGAGCCTGAAAAGTGAGGAGCAAAATGTTTTTCTCAAATGAGCCTGAAAAGTGAGGAGCAAAATGTTTTTCTCAAATGACCCTGAAAAGTGAGGAGCAAAATGTTTTTCTCAAATGAGCCTGAAAAGTGAGGAGCAAAATGTTTTTCTCAAATGAGCCTGAAAAGTGAGGAGCAAAATGTTTTTCTCAAATGAGCCTGAAAAGTGAGGAGCAAAATGTTTTTCTCAAATGAGCCTGAAAAGTGAGGAGCAAAATGTTTTTCTCAAATGAGCCTGAAAAGTGAGGAGCAAAATGTTTTTCTCAAATGACCCTGAAAAGTGAGGAGCAAAATGTTTTTCTCAAATGACCCTGAAAAGTGAGGAGCAAAATGTTTTTCTCAAATGAGCCTGAAAAGTGAGGAGCAAAATGTTTTTCTCAAATGACCCTGAAAAGTGAGGAGCAAAATGTTTTTCTCAAATGAGCCTGAAAAGTGAGGAGCAAAATGTTTTTCTCAAATGAGCCTGAAAAGTGAGGAGCAAAATGTTTTTCTCAAATGAGCCTGAAAAGTGAGGAGCAAAATGTTTTTCTCAAATGACCCTGAAAAGTGAGGAGCAAAATGTTTTTCTCAAATGAGCCTGAAAAGTGAGGAGCAAAATGTTTTTCTCAAATGAGCCTGAAAAGTGAGGAGCAAAATGTTTTTCTCAAATGACCCTGAAAAGTGAGGAGCAAAATGTTTTTCTCAAATGAGCCTGAAAAGTGAGGAGCAAAATGTTTTTCTCAAATGACCCTGAAAAGTGAGGAGCAAAATGTTTTTCTCAAATGAGCCTGAAAAGTGAGGAGCAAAATGTTTTTCTCAAATGAGCCTGAAAAGTGAGGAGCAAAATGTTTTTCTCAAATGAGCCTGAAAAGTGAGGAGCAAAATGTTTTTCTCAAATGAGCCTGAAAAGTGAGGAGCAAAATGTTTTTCTCAAATGAGCCTGAAAAGTGAGGAGCAAAATGTTTTTCTCAAATGACCCTGAAAAGTGAGGAGCAAAATGTTTTTCTCAAATGACCCTGAAAAGTGAGGAGCAAAATGTTTTTCTCAAATGAGCCTGAAAAGTGAGGAGCAAATGAGGGTGAAAAGAGAAGAGCGCCATTTTGTCGAATTAGCCTTAAAAGAGAAGTGTGCCTCTTTTATTGTCTAAATTAGAGTAAAAGAGAGAATGTGAGCCCCTTTTTTATTTCTCAAATGAGTGCGAAAACGTGAGGAGCCTTAACTTCGTTTCTTAAATGAGCGTGGCCCGTGGAAAGAGAGGATGCGAGGCCCTTTTTTATTTCTCAAATGAGTACGAAAACGTGAGGAGCCTTAACTTCGTTTCTTAAATGAGCGTGGGAAAAAGAGGATGCGTGCCCCTTTTTTGTGTCTCAAATGGGTGCGAGAGAAGTGAGGAGCCCTAGCTTTGTTTCTCAAAAGAGCGTAAAAAGTGATGAGCACTAGCTTTGTTTCTCAAATGAGCGTGAAAAAGTGAGGAGCACTAGCTTTGTTTCTCAAATGAGCGGGAAAAAGTGAGGAGCACTAGCTTTGTTTCTCAAAAGAGCGTAAAAAGTGATGAGCACTAGCTTTTTTTCTCAAATGAGCGTGAAAAAGTGAGGAGCACTAGCTTTGTTTCTCAAATGAGCCTGAAAAGTGAGGAGCAAAATGTTTTTCTCAAATGAGCCTGAAAAGTGAGGAGCAAAATGTTTTTCTCAAATGACCCTGAAAAGTGAGGAGCAAAATGTTTTTCTCAAATGACCCTGAAAAGTGAGGAGCAAAATGTTTTTCTCAAATGACCCTGAAAAGTGAGGAGCAAAATGTTTTTCTCAAATGAGCCTGAAAAGTGAGGAGCAAAATGTTTTTCTCAAATGAGCCTGAAAAGTGAGGAGCAAAATGTTTTTCTCAAATGACCCTGAAAAGTGAGGAGCAAAATGTTTTTCTCAAATGACCCTGAAAAGTGAGGAGCAAAATGTTTTTCTCAAATGAGCCTGAAAAGTGAGGAGCAAAATGTTTTTCTCAAATGAGCCTGAAAAGTGAGGAGCAAAATGTTTTTCTCAAATGACCCTGAAAAGTGAGGAGCAAAATGTTTTTCTCAAATGAGCCTGAAAAGTGAGGAGCAAAATGTTTTTCTCAAATGACCCTGAAAAGTGAGGAGCAAAATGTTTTTCTCAAATGAGCCTGAAAAGTGAGGAGCAAAATGTTTTTCTCAAATGACCCTGAAAAGTGAGGAGCAAAATGTTTTTCTCAAATGACCCTGAAAAGTGAGGAGCAAAATGTTTTTCTCAAATGAGCCTGAAAAGTGAGGAGCAAAATGTTTTTCTCAAATGACCCTGAAAAGTGAGGAGCAAAATGTTTTTCTCAAATGAGCCTGAAAAGTGAGGAGCAAAATGTTTTTCTCAAATGAGCCTGAAAAGTGAGGAGCAAAATGTTTTTCTCAAATGACCCTGAAAAGTGAGGAGCAAAATGTTTTTCTCAAATGAGCCTGAAAAGTGAGGAGCAAAATGTTTTTCTCAAATGACCCTGAAAAGTGAGGAGCAAAATGTTTTTCTCAAATGAGCCTGAAAAGTGAGGAGCAAAATGTTTTTCTCAAATGAGCCTGAAAAGTGAGGAGCAAATGAGGGTGAAAAGAGAAGAGCGCCATTTTGTCGAATTAGCCTTAAAAGAGAAGTGTGCCTCTTTTATTGTCTAAATTAGAGTAAAAGAGAGAATGTGAGCCCCTTTTTTATTTCTCAAATGAGTGCGAAAACGTGAGGAGCCTTAACTTCGTTTCTTAAATGAGCGTGGCCCGTGGAAAGAGAGGATGCGAGGCCCTTTTTTATTTCTCAAATGAGTACGAAAACGTGAGGAGCCTTAACTTCGTTTCTTAAATGAGCGTGGGAAAAAGAGGATGCGTGCCCCTTTTTTGTGTCTCAAATGGGTGCGAGAGAAGTGAGGAGCCCTAGCTTTGTTTCTCAAAAGAGCGTAAAAAGTGATGAGCACTAGCTTTGTTTCTCAAATGAGCGTGAAAAAGTGAGGAGCACTAGCTTTGTTTCTCAAATGAGCGGGAAAAAGTGAGGAGCACTAGCTTTGTTTCTCAAAAGAGCGTAAAAAGTGATGAGCACTAGCTTTTTTTCTCAAATGAGCGTGAAAAAGTGAGGAGCACTAGCTTTGTTTCTCAAATGAGCGTGAAAAAGTGATGAGCACTAGCTTTGTTTCTCAAAAGAGCGTAAAAAGTGATGAGCACTAGCTTTGTTTCTCAAATGAGCGTGAAAAAGTGAGGAACACTAGCTTTGTTTCTCAAATGAGCGTGAAAAAGTGATGAGCACTAGCTTTGTTTCTCAAATGAGCGTGAAAAAGTGAGGAGCCTTAAGTTTGTTTCTTAAATGAGCGCGTAAAAGTGAGGAGCATTAACTTTCTTTCTTATATGAGCGCGTAAACTGAGGAGCATTAACTTTCTTTATTAAATGAACGCGATAGAGGTGCAGTTTTAGTAATAAAGTGGCGGGTGAGCTGGCGTTGCTTGAACTAAAATGCCCATCATAAGAAAAGGCAAGGAAAGAGGTTGGTAAAAATGAGTCGCGCAGATATATACCTTGAACATCTTGTACTCGTCGGATCCCTGAAAGAGGAAGCCCATTTGAACGAAGCCGGAGTAGGCCGTTTCCCAGGGCGTCAAGTGCCTTTCGTTCATCAGATAAGTGGTCATCTTCAGGGGGATTTGGTATGGGATCTGTTCGGCCTGGGCCAACTGGAAGGCGTCGAATAACAGCCCTGATCGATCGGAAGGACTCAATTTCTACGGGAGAAATGAGATGGAAATTCCATCATTTCCTATAGAACCACCGCAATCGGGTAATATTAAGCTCTAAATAAAGGAGCGATTACCTACTAGGTTTTAATTGTTCATTCGAGCCAATAACGCTTTACAAAACCACTAGACTCGTTAGTGACGAAATTATTCAAATTACTGCGCTTGGACGTGGTTCGACCGCGTATTAAATTGTTTCTTAATTTATACGCTAACTCTGTTTAGACGATTATACTGCTCTACTTAAGCCCGAAAGTTCCAGAGAGTCGTCGCCAACACCCGCGCCACGTCTTAGTGGAGCAAACAAATATATCCACTGTATGCAATTAATTTTAAGCCGCTTAATTGTCTCAGCGTCTTAATTGGGAGTTCTGCGAATACTAAGTTTCGTAAAATGTTATTTATTGTTACAGCAGCAGCTAGAGAATACGAGGAACCAAACCTTAACAATCAGAAATCGCTGCTTCGTGATTCTCGAACACCGTAGATTATTTCTTGCTTAATAATAATCGAGGAAAACTCTATGCGTGTGTCAAAATAGTAAATATTTTTCAGGCTTGGCAAGAGCCAGCCAGACTGTTTTAAACCACCCTGGTTTAAGCCGGTTTTAACCACCAAAAAAATCCATGGTTAAAACCACTTTTTTTTATAAAAAAAAATGAGAAATTAATTAGAAACATTGACAAAACTTAACCTTCACTTTTTGTCGCGAGTAATGAGAGCTAACATATAAGCAATTAGGGTATCTTAAAATTAATTTTGCGCGTGAAAATACGCTGCCATGTTAGGGTATAAAAGCGGGTAAATAAGTCTGCTATACCTCACAATGTAAAGGTACTGTCACGCGCAAAAACGTAATTTTTAAATCGGGAAATTTGAGCAATGAGGGCTTGATATAAGGAATTTGATCATTTTTTATTAATGGTTTTAACCGGTTTAAACCACCGGTTACAGCCAGTTTTAACCATACTGGATTTTTCAATTTTAAAAAAAGCCGGTTTTTTGCCAACCCTGATATTTTTCTACCATAAGTAATGTATCTTACATAAAAAAAGGTATGACAATAGACCGTTCTAAAAAATCAGCAACGATTGCTTTCCTGCTTTGAAGAATGAGGTGTTTGGTCTGATTTTCGGCCTGAGATAAAATTATTTATCTGGGAAACATGTGCTCCGTTTTGAAAAAAAACTGGCTTCAAATACTTCCAAAAATATAGACAGAAATAGCGAGTATTGCTAGTCCCACAAACTTGGTCGCATATAGTTTATGTGAAATGTTTGGCCAGTTTTACTCGGATTTTTTAGAACGGGCTATTAGAAAAAAAATACTAATAATGTACTATTGAGCCCGGTTGCAAGTCAGAGCTAAACGAGAATATCAGTGTAAGAAAAAGGCTCATTAAATAAAAGTGTTATACTTATTAATAATAAACAGCTTATCAAGGCACCACCTAAAGACCCATTTTCATGCTCGCTGGTAGTGGATAAAAATCGTCAAAATTCGCTTCCGCCACTCGCAAGCGTGAAAATAAAGCTAAAATATCTGTTTGAAACAGAACGACGCGGAAAATGAAAAAGCGTGTAGCTGAAGCGGATTTTGACGATTTTTACCCGCTACCAGCGACCATGAAAATGGGGCTTTAGGCCCCAGTCATCTAGCGACTTTTAATGCCTAGGGGTGTGCAAATTATTTGGTCAGACCAAATAATTCGATCGAATACCAAATCGAATATTCGATTCGTCGAATCGAATAGCGCTTGGAAAAGTTCGAGAATAATCGAATTTTTTGATCAAATAGTCGAATATTCGAAAAGATAGGGAAAAAGTATTTGGTATTTTCAAATAGTTTGCAAACTGGTCGAATAACCGCGGGTCTTTTTCTAATTTGTTGAAGTTCAAGGCCATCCCAGGAAAGCGTAGTGAAATTTCCGAACTAGTCCTTATTTCTGGCACCTCTCTTTAGGCCGCAGCGCCAAGGACCATATAAATAGTAGCTTGCACGTCCGTTATCCATACCGTTTGTATTAAAACTTCTTAGCGAAAGGCAGAAGCTGCGTATTCTAGCGCCTATTGGCTAGATTACACGCCTGTTCTCTTTTGCTATGGAATTTTCTAGAATAGCAAAGTAAAACTAAAATTGAGTCTAAAACGTAAACCAAGTCTAAAACAAAACTAAAAACCGGGAGGAAAGTTGAAGTTAGTAACTTAATGGATTTTTCTGTTTAGAATTTTTGAGTTAACTAAATTAATAATTATTGAGTTAAAATTAAATAAATGCAATTTTTTAATTTAGCCTAGTTAATTATTATTATTTTGCCATGAAACCCAATTAAAATATGTATAATAATTGATAAGTTGATATGCAGTATATTTTTGTAGGTTACGATTAACTCATTTTTATCAAATCGAAAAAATTGTTCGAAGGAAGGTTGAAAATAAAGACATTTTGTACAACAATTAAAATTAATTTGAATGGTAAGTTAGAGTTTACCATAGTGGCGTAATATAATATTCTGGGCCCGCCTGCAGCCTGAGACAATGGACCCCTTCAGTGTTTTTTATTAAGAGCCTTAGAGAAGGCTAAGTAAATAGTAAAATTAAAAATTTAAAAGACCATCTTTTAGGACGGGCCCGTCATTATACCACTAATTTACCAAGTTTGCCCAGGGAACTTTGTTCTAGGCTATACTGTATTTGGTTTAATATTTTACTATTTTCAAGTAAAACGAACATTGATTTCAATTACTTTTTGGACAAATATGCAAACTATTTGGCTATTTGAAAACCAAATACGTCGAATAATTTGATATTCGAAATACTCTTTGGTATTTGATCAGTTAACTGGTCTACATTTTTGCCCTAAAAATATTCGCCCAAATTATTTGACTTTATAAATATTCGATTTGGTATTTGCCGTGCTTTGAAAAAAATATTTGATATTCGATTCGATCCCCAAAAAATGGTATTTGCACACCTCTACAAATAAACCTTGTCCGATACCTTGTCGACCTCGTAATGGGCAACAAATTGTAATTTACAACCAGTTTCCCATTGGCTGAATGTAGCCACATGGGCAGACGTCCCGCTTGAAACTTTCGCTTGTGCGTGAAAATCAAAGACTATATATACGCTTCGCTACTAGACAGGCGTGTTCTATGGCTCAACTTGCATACCGATTGTGGCTCCATCTCGACGCTGGTCAAAATTTTCCCCTAGCTTGAGCTGTGTTACTAGTGGCGCCTCTAGTCGCGGGTCCAAATATTACCCCAGCTTTTACAGTGCTACAGAGGTGTTAACAGGTTTTTCCTATGAACACGCCTGTCTAGAAAGCGAAGCGTATATATAGTCTTTGGTGAAAATATATAGTAGGATTTGATCGACGCTAGAAGCGAGTCCCGATTTAGTTTCTCAAGCGCACGCAACTAGCACCAAATACAAGCGTGGATTAAAACGGAAAAGCTAGTAGCGCTAGCGTGAATTTTGAACTATTTCTACCTTACGCCAAATTTTTACACGCTATAAGCTTCCATGAAAACTCGGCTTTAGTCACAAAACGTAAACATAGATGATGATCTCTTACGGAAATGAGTGCCACGACAAATCTAAAGTAAAAGACCTTTAGCTTCGTGTTACGGGAGTTTCGGAAATTCTCCGTTAACTTCGCCAAAGCGGCGCTGCTGTCGCAAAAGTCATTTACTTGTCAGGATTTTTCCAAGTGATATATCCAGGTAGGCACTACTAATTCTACTATTGTTAATCCAAGGTGAAAGAGACAGCTGTGGTTCTGCCACGTGCCTATAGGTAGTGAGGTTTTAATTAAAATGGTTTACCACACAAAGTGCTGCTATAAAAATTGCAATAGCAACACTAGATATACTAGTCAAGAAATTCAATTTATACCATATAAAATTATAACTTACTTTTATTTCAATATTAAATTTATTACCGACTTTACCGAACTTTGGTAAGCCTTGGCCAAAAAACGTAAACGAACAGAGAAAGCTCTCTCTTGACTATGTCGTAGTTGCGCACAACGATGCGCGTTATTGTACAAGATTCAGTCGGTAACCATGGTAGCCATATGACGCGAAGAGCCACTTCGTGAAAAGGGGAAATACATTGAAATTCGCCTTCACCTTCTCCCCCCTTCCTTCTTTCTCTATGGTACAGTAAAGGCCTAAGCGCAGAAACTCAAATAAATGGCAGCTAGGTGCAACAAACACAAGGAGAACGCAGTTAACTTTAAAAACGCTAACGCAGTGTTGTGTACAAATTTAATTGGACGAACATTTACGCTGCACATTTTACGGAAAGGGGGAAGACGATTTTCGAATTTTCCCCTTCCGACGGCAGCAGGCGCTAAAGCGACTAACCAATGAAAACTGTAAGCGAGAAAATGCACGACTTTTGACGGGTTGCGTTCTCCTTGTGTGGGGTGCTGTGTTTGTTGCTCGTAGATGGCAGCAAGGGTACAGCTAAGTAATAGAACCCCCCAAAATTTCCAAGAAAGCAACTTTTTGTTATTTTTTTCTAAATACATTCTTATTTTAGATTTGTTTTAATATAACTCTTAAAATATACCAAATTTTTGTAAAAAGTCTTACCACAAATGCAATAAAAAGTTTAATTAATTTAAATCAAAGGCATTTTCTCTTTCATAAAAGCTGAATTTCAGAGCTCCCCCAGATTTCAGAATTAATAATAATAATCAGCTAATGTCATACCCATAGATAAAATAACTTCGTATATAGATAGGAAACTTCAATGGGGCAAACTGACTCTCACGAGATTGCCCTGACATCTAGTGACTGCGCCAGTTGGCTGTGTTCTCAAGAGCGTAGAACGTATTGGGGAATTTGAGGTCGGAGTTTTGGGAATAAAGTCTTTGCAAGGTAAATGTCTTCAAATATACCAGAAATAGCGTTTAAAACAAACTTGAAATCTTTACTGAATGCTACTTCTTTAGTGATATTTTTTTAAATTTGCTCTCAGTTCAAGAAAAAGTACTTTTAATTCATATAGCTCGCTTAAGCCTTTGCGATTGGGATTGCGTTACACCAAGGTTCTAGTACGTACTTCGAGTAGCGCGAACTTCACCAAATATTATTCGGGTGCCGCCACCAGATGTCGGCCAAGTTTCCTATCTATATACGAAGTTTTTTTATCTATGATCACACCCAAGACACCACCTAGGCAACAGCAAGGTTTCAACTTTCAAGACCCACAAAAAAAATATGGCTTGCAAAGTTCCAACTGGCAAATTTGTGTTCCTAGAATTTAAGAAACAGAATGGTGATGACACATATTAAATTAATATACACTGCGTTTTGTCTCAATGAAAACACCGTATTCGGTTAAGATCAGAATCAGAAGCAAAATAAATTTTATAGACGTGTCGTTGCCTTGTTGAAATGTATGCCCCTTGACTGGAGCCGCGCAAACGAAGTCTTGTAACCTCTTTTACTCCGAATCGAAAGTTCTAACTTCTCCGCCATCCCACCTTAACCCCCTACCTTTCGTTCCACTACTGACGAAAACTCAAATATAAGATAGCATAAATTGTTTTGGTCTTAGCTAAATTGTTTTAAAGTGTTCCAGGAAATTCATCAAAGCACTGCCAACTTCTATAACACGCTTCCGCAATAGGGGTTGGCCGTGGTCAAAACATAGGGGCTGCGTCACTCAGTGGCGTAGACCAGGGGGGTTCCAGGTCCAGACCCCCCTCCTTGGGCCTATCTTTGACTGTACTAAATTTCCACCCGCTTATTGACCCCCTTCTTAACATTCACATACTTCGACCCCCCCTTGACGAATATCTGACTACGCCATAAGCCTAGGTTAATTTTTTTACAATTTTCTAGTCAAAGACTTAACATCACTATCACAATAATAATCATCGTAAGGTTAAGTTTAACAAAATAATCTTTTTTTATTTAAAAAATATAAATATTTAAAAACATAACTTACCATAAAATTTTAAGTATGACTTTCTTTAAACTTTTAAAGATTTATTTAATGGAGCTGGAAGTTGCTGTTCAACGGTAAACTTTCAAGCAATTTTATAACCACGTGACTATTTTTAAAGGTTTCTTCCGTTTGATGGCGCTCAAATGTTTCCCGACAGAAATTTTACCCAATATTAGGGCTGTGCGAGTACTTGAACATCATCAATTACTCGGTCATTTTTGAGGTCGAAAACTCGAACTCGACCTCGAATAAGTAATTGGAGAATACTCGTCGATTACAGAGTACCATAAAATTGAATATTTGGGTACCCGATTACTCGAATAAGCTGCTCTCAAAACTCGTCGAGTATTTGTTTTTCTATCCTCGTTGCTTCAAAGTTTACAACTTTTTGGGGGCAATAAACGGTACCTACAAAGTTGTGGAAACTGTGGTTCATTTAAATTAAAGGAATATTTTTCAGCATTGAAATTTACTTTATACTCCTTTTAAATTTAATTGAATAAAACCAGCTCATAATCAAGTACTCGATAACCCGACTCGTTAGAAATATTACTCGAGGGTTTTTTTTAGTAACTGGACTCGAATAAGAGAAAGTTTAACTTAATCAAGTACTCGATTACTCGACTCGACTTCAATATTACTCGACTTCAATATTTCTCGACTCGAATACTCGAGGGAAAATAATTGGTACTCGATACCCGACTCGATTGCCTAAAATCACTACTCGCACAGCCCTACTCAATATACCTTGCAATCTATGCTATCGCTTAATGAGATAAAGTAAAAATACGAACCTCGTGAGACTCGAGGAAAATCTTGGAGAACTTGCTCCATTCATCCTTGCCGTAGTTGACGATGTAGTACCCTGTTTGGTCTTCGTTGAACTTCACCCATTCCCAGTCACCATCGATGGTAATCGTTTCTACAATAATAATAATAGTAAAAATATCATAAAAAAAGAATAATTGGATTTTTCATCAATAAACTCTAAGACACGAGCCTTTTCTTCAAATGAAAGGTTATTAATCAAAATGAAATTACGGAAAACGGTTGATATTTTTAAGACGACATCAACGGGAAATGGACCCGCCAAATGTTTTCTTCACGGGTCATAAAATACGAAAGCTCCATAAAAACGATCGGGAGAAAACTTTTACCGAAAGATTGTCTCAAAATAAGGGTTTTTCTTTCGCTTTTGTCCGCGAGAGGGCAGTGAGAAATTGAACGGATGACAAATGATACTAAGGCGACAGACATTCGCTCTCTGCAGGGGTTGAAAGCGAATGTCCCCCACCGGGATAAAAACTCACAAATTTCGTCTATTGCTTAAAGAAAAACGTTGCAATCGCTTCTTACCTGTAGTTGAGGAGTTTAACAAAAAGCGGCCTTTCGTTCCTTCGGAAGTAACGTACGACAAAGGAATCTTCCATTGGTAACTGGCAAAAGAAAACAGAAATCGAAACCAATTCAGTGTGTGCCACATTAAGCGCGGTCACCGGTGTCAGCTGGGTTGAGCGTACCTCCCATAGGAAGAGGTTTGTACCGCGAGCGTGAAGAAAGTTTCGCTTAAAGGGGAACGGCCAAGCTTTTCCAAAAATGGCCTTATTTCCGTATCAAAAGATTAACAAGACGTTCAATATACTAACACGTACCTTTTTTTGTCTTGAAAAAATAGCTTTTGGCCCAAAAAGTTGAAACGAAAAATAACGCCGGGTGTTTGGGTTTGAATTTTCGCCGCCATCTTAGGGGCTGCCGCCAGCGCCCCTAACCCCGTATGAGCGATTCGCGAACTATCCTAACTTTAAAAATCGCGCAATTTAGGCTTAGGTCTCTTGTAACGGGAACGCGCCGGGCGTGCAAAACAAATTTTTTGCGTCTTCAGCAGCGCGCGCTTTTACGTTGTTTTTCTGTCTCACCGACTTCTCACCAGGTGTCGCGGCGGACGCGCGCTTTTCGATTTCCCGAAATTTCTTTATTTTATTAAAAATTAACCACTCAATATTTTTTGATGCGGTTTTCGCCATAAATTTTAGTTTTTAATGGGCTATAGGGCCATCTAACTGGTTAAAGCTTGATCGTTCCCCTTTAATTTATCTTTTCAATATGCTGTTACGGATATTTTCTGTAGGGAAGAGTTGCGGAGAAAACGTAAGGAGTCGTGGTTGTAAAACAATTCTTACTCGTCACAGTAACAATTAAAGGGGCTTTAAGCTTCGTATTTGTAAATGAATCTGGCAGCCTTGTTAGAGAACTATCCCGTAAATTGATTTTAATGTCCTATAAACCTCGTAAAAATAGACGAAACTAATAGTGTATTTCTTTTAATTGGCAGAATGTTACGTTGATAAATACCTTCGAAAATAAAGCAAATGTTTATAATAATTAATTTTAAGTATCAAATTCAGTGATTTGTCGTTATTTCGCCGAAGTAAAAATTACTTCTCTCCGTGGTCTTAACACAGCGCCAAATTCGTAGGTGTCAACGAGGTTAATAGGCCCTTTAAATGGGTTCTTTTTCGCGCGTGAGGGAAAAATAATGACGTCAAACAGAAAGCTCAACACGACTCCTTCAGTTTCCTCCACGCTAGAATCTATAATTCCAAATCCAGGCAACTCGACTTACGCGAATTGGTATTTTTTCCCCTTTATTCGAAAGAAAATTTCCAACGTCGTTTATACTAAAAATATTGGAAATTTTGCCAATATCGGTTCAAAGTTACGACTTTTTACCATTTCAAAAAACTACTGCTTAATACTATTCTTTTTTTTTAAATTACAATAATTTTTACTAAAATTAAATTTTTTGTAGATACTTCATTTTGTAACTCTACGTCCCTTTGTGTACTTAACCAAGCCGCAAAGCTCTGTGTCCCAGAAGTTTTCTAATTAAAATATTTCAATATTTGCTTAAGAATAAAGTTCTAAGCAATCCAATTATGTGGACCTTGATAATTGAAAATGTTGGAAAAGATTTGTACGTACTCGTATGGGGACGCGTCGGAACTGTTGGCCATTTGGGGATTTAGGAGAAATCGGGTCTGGTCGATTTGGAATGTCCGTGTGTTCCCCACACGTTTCGCCGTCACGCAAGGAAGACCCATTTGTCTCGTCCAAGTGTCCATGACGCCAGCGATGTCCTATGAAAAATAATAATTGTGTGTTATGTATATTGTAAAAATTAGTGTTGTAAGACGGAAAATATTCCGCAGAAAAGTTTCCGTATTTTTCCGAAAACAATAAAAAAAAGTTTTCATTCCATGATTAGTCTAATATATTGTTTGCAAATTTAAATAAAGCGGCATTTTCGCCTCATTTTTTCGAATCTGAAAGTAAAACTAAACCTCTAGACTAGTTTAAACTGATTAACAATGTAACACTATTAATGTTTTGTAGTATGTTTACTGATATTAGACATTTTATATCGATAAAATGTTTAAAACATTAAAAACCTTTAAAAAGTAATTTATGTTTCAATTTTTTATTTTTCCTATGTGCGGAAACTTGACCACAATTCGGAAAATTTCCAAAGACCGATTTACGTAAAGAAGAACATGATGATAAACGCTTAAATAAAACCTGTTAAGTGACTTGCCTAGAAGTAGTAATACAGAGAGCCAGGACAAACTTGTAAAAGCTTAATATTTTAAAGCGCGCGCTGCTTAATATTTCAATATAGAAGGGCTCGTTCAATTTCGCACGCGCCTCCTGACAGAAAAAAATACGCGCGCGCTATCAACTTTAGCCTCATAAAATAAAACTATTTTATTCAGTGAATCGCGCAGTGGAGGAAAGAAAAAGAGAGCGGCATTTACTTTTTTTTGAAAAACTGAAATGCCGCCATCTACTGAGCGAAATTATAATAATGGTCAACTTTCATTAATACCACATTTAACAAATATCTAACTAATTCTAAATATAATTTCGGAAAATACCGTAACGATAATGTTAAATTTAAAATTAGTTATTTTTGTAATATAAATTATTAATATAAACTAAAAACAACCAAATAATAAGAATTAAATGTACTAAATATCTGTTTCCCAGTCATCAATTAAATGATAGATATACTGGACAATGAACAGGCTTTTCTTCAAACTGCCAAAAGTAAAGATGTAACATTCGAATCATCGAATACTCAAATTCTACGAATTTTGGGAAAAAAACTAGATTTGAAAACTGAAATCCTAACCTAAGAAACTGTTTATAAATTAGAGACTAGCGCCGCCGATATTTTCTCTGGCGCCGAACCACCGCCGCCGCTACGTGATTTTCGCGAAAAGAGGCCGCCATCGACCCAAATCAAATCGGCGCTATACTCTTGTTTACATAGATTCATATTTTCTTAGTGAATACAAAATAATATTTTAAGAATTGTATTCTTAAGTTTTTTTGCATTAAAAACACATTTCAAATTTTGTTTCAATTAAAATATTTTAATTTAAAATAGATTTTTTAAATATATTCCTTCTTATTATCAAAAGCTTCGAGAATTTTTTATAAAACAGAGAAATTGAGAAAACGTATTTGAAAATTTTGTCGAAGTTCTGGTAACTTCTGGCAGGGAAGTTTGGAGAAGGCACGAGGATAAAATATTTTGAAAGAAATTTTATGAAAAGGAGAGTTAAACCTAGGAGCAACAATGTGTTGCTCCTAGGTTAAACTATGTAAAATACTCTAACTTACCACTTTGGATATGTTGGACATTTCATCCCAGAGTTGAACCGTTTTGGCATTCATGTACATGTACTTTTTCAAGAACGACTAAAAAAAACAGAAGAGTTATATCAACGATATAATGCAAGGGGCTTTAAGCGAAAATCGAATAAATAAATATCGAGTTTGTTAATATGTTTACTTAAAGGGGAATTGTCACCAAAACCAAAATTTACGAGGTTTTTTAACAGAATGATAGAAAATATATCAATGATTATGTCCCTGAAATTTTACAGTTATTGGAACAGTATTTAAAAAGTTACGCTACTTTTTCCGCAAACCTACATCAAACGGATCCAAAAATTTCAGAAATCACGGTTGAACCTACGAGCAGCGCCAAAAGAATGAAGCGGCAAAAAATTGAGAAAGTGCGGCGTGTAAGGCATTTTAAAAACACGATAAACTACAATCTACGAGTATAACTCGGTTGAAAAGCCAAGGAGAATGTCGTAGCAGACGACAGTTCCGACCGAAAAACGATAAATCCGGGGATAATATTATTTGGTTCACGAGATGGCGCTGCAGGTAGGTTCAACCAATCGGTTCTGAGATTCTCGAGTCGAGGGGATAAAACTCGAAATTCGGTTGCTAATAATAAATCAAATACTGGAAATATTAACATGAAATTTTATGTATAACCATTATTGGACGTCCTCTATCCATTTAAATGGTTTTAAACCAATTTTAGGGTGGTGACAATTCCCCTTTAATCGTAATACGGTCAAGTGCCGCGTTGCAAAAATATTGACTTACAGAAATGCCTTGTTGAAACTCTTCTTGACCAACGAAATTTTCCAGCATTCTGAGTACGGCCGCTCCCTAAAAGGGTTGGACACCATTATTTTAATTAATTCGTCTTTAGTATTTTAAAAGACGAAAACTAACTTTATTATAAGAGATGGCGTCGAATATTTCCGTGATTTCGTCCGTGTTATTGACCTCTTGTATGATGGGATGCGACCTGGTCGTAGCGTCCAAACGAATGACCGACTGCATATCTTCCGTCAAGATTTGATCCATCTAAAGGGTATTTCAAAACCATTGAATTTCGCTTCCTAACTCATAAAAATTCAAGTTTCTTCAAGTCAAATAATAGTGTTTATTTTAACCATCTTCCAGTATTTAAGTTAAGAGGAAACACCAATGGACTGCAATGCAAAGAGTGATAAAATACGAGAATAAGTAGAATAGTCCGTAATGAAAAAGGATAAAAAAGCTAAACCCTAAACAATTTTGAAGAAATATAAAATCTTACAAATAACTCGTACCCATAGGTCTTCGAGCAAACATAAAGACGCGAAACTCGGACCAAATAGATCTTTGAGTGAAAAACTAAATTAAATAAAATGAAATAGCCAGAAATTCCAACGGGAATTGGAATTTCTGATCTCTTATTTCGTCAGCCCCTCTTCTCAGCTGGTATACCTGTGACACCTTAAAATTGTTTGACAAAGCAACTCCGTATTCGCGACCGAAAACTATCGCTACGCCCCCTATGGTTCACCATTGAAACCTAGATAGCAAACTTTATTAGTTTTTCCTCGTCTTTATTCGTATATGTCACTTTATAAATAATGATACTTGCATTTTAATGTAATTTTTGCATCGTTTGCTTTTATTTTGATATTTATTTAGGAAAAAAACGTTCTTATGACTTTTCAATTTGTCTGTAGCAGACGCTAGATCATAGGCGCAACCTCGGAGAAGCTAGCGCCGTTACGCCATCTAGACTCGTTTCGGTCGAGAATAGTTGCTTCAAACTCAAATTTATTAAATAAAAACCAAACAAAAAAGCATTCCGTGTATTTATATCAAATTCCACAAATTTGTCATGGAGAACCTCAAATCGAATGACCCCCGCAATGCTGACGTTATTTCAAAACTGAAGGATTTATAAAAAATATGTGAAGATGAAATAAAAATTCGAAGGATAAAAAAAAAGTGCCGATATTAGACTGGTTAAGCTACCCTTTTGAAAACGTGTCGGGGGAACTTGTAAATAATATGCAATAAAGCTACGTCTACAGGGTGTTTTGAATTGCAAGAGATAGAGTTGCGAGATTTTCAGGGTATTATTCCTAATGTGGGATCGATTTCAATCCTAAATTTCAGAAAAATCGGAAATAATTTCGGGATTTTATAAAAAAAATTTTTTCACCGGTAGGTGCTAGAAAAAACGTTTCAATGAGAAAGTTGTAGAGTGCTGTCGAAAATATTCAAAGAAATTGGTTTCATTGGAAAAGAACACTTTTTCACGAAGATATGAGCTGATGGAAAAAAAACTGTCCATAGGGGCCAATAGCCTTCGCATTTTTATACGTAAATGAAAGAAATGTCTGAAATATTTAATTGAACATTTTATTCGAATAAACATAGGAATTTTACAAGTGAGTTTCTATGATACCTCCGTTTGCCGCGATACATGTTTGGGCACGATGAAGCATGTTTTGAAACGAGCGGTGAAAAAAAAATGTTTTACAAAAACCCGAAATTATTTCCGATTTTTCTGAAATTTAGGATTTAAAGCGATCCCACACTAAAAATAATACACTGAAAATTTCGCAACTCTTATGTCTTACAGTTTCTGAAAAAAATATCCAGTCAGAGCAATTCAAAACACCCTGTATACTCCTACAAGTTTTCCCCTATACGTTTTCTATCGCTGGCTTAACCTGAGGGTTATCCGAAACCTCGCTGTGGAATTCCAATGAACCTTTATGGCTGAGTTGTTATTGACTTGATAAAAAAAATATCTGAGCGGCAGCAAAGTTTGCTTATAGGGAACGGATTTTCGTAAGATGTTTTTAAAATTTTAAAACGCGAACTTCAGCAAAATTTGTATTTGATAATATCATAAGTAACGTAATATTCGTAAGTATGAAGTTTCCTATTCTTCCTATGCTAACTTTTTATTGACACTGTTTCGTCAATGAAGTTATAAATAATTACGTCGCGCCTTTTCGTAAGCTGTTTTTAACATTTTTAACCGATTTTTTCATTGATAAATTCATAAGTAATAATAATAATAACTTTAAGTATAACACTTTCTACAATTCCTATTCTTCTGATGCTAACGTTTTTAATTAGTCTGTGTCGTCAAATGAATATAATAATCATTAGTTGGCGCCTTCTCATAAGCTGTTTTAAAAAGTGTAGTATCTTAAGTAACATAAAAATCATAATTATAACATTTCCTACACTTTTTATGCTTTGTTAGTAAAACTATTTCACTAGTGACGATATCAATCATCACAAGTTCCAGAACTGAGAACTTTGTCTAACAAATCACAGCCGATAAATTAATTATTGAATCGTTATGTAAAATGTGTCATATTTATGTAGATTATATTACTTATGATAATATGTAACTCAGTGTCATACTTATATTAATTATATTACTTAAGATAATATTAACCTCAATATCATACTTATTATTATGATATTACTTATGATAATATCTAACTGAGTGCCATACTTATATTTATTATATTACTTATGATAATATCTAACTGAGTTTCATACTTATATTAATTATAACACTTAAGATAATATTAACCTCAATATCATATTTATATTAATTATATTACTTTTGATAATATTTAACTCAGTGTCATACTTATATTAATTATATTACTTAAGATAATATTAACCTCAATGTCATACTTATTATTATTATATTACTTTAGATAATATTAACCGCAATGTCATACTTATATTTATTATATTACTTAAGATAATATTAACCGCAATGTCATACTTATGATTATTATATTACTTTTGATCATATCTAACTCAGTGTCATACTTATGATTCTTATATTACTTATGATAATATCTAACTCAGCATCATCCAGGTTATAAATATGGTATTTTGGTACGGACTTACCATCATCCAGTCAGGGTAAACATGATCGACTCCCTTGTATTCAATGTAGCTGGCGAAGCCTTCGTTCAGCCACAAATCGTCCCACCATTCCATCGTCACCAAATTTCCAAACCACTATTTGCCAAATGAAAATGGATAGAAAAAGAATCAACAAGTGCGTCACCGGTGGCAATATCCCAAACCCACAACTAGCGATATTGCAGAGGTCATAACAAGTACGTCACCGCTGGCAATATCTTAAACCACAACTAGCGATATTGCAGAGGTCATAACAAATGCGTCACCGGTGGCAAAATCTAAAACCTTTCCTTGTAAGCAATTCGTCTATTATAAAGTGTTTGAAGGTAAGCTAATTTGGCAACGCCTTCTAATGCGCGTGGTGGTGAAATGGTTACCTAGGTCACGGTCGCTGATTGTATTAATTTGTAATATAAATAAAAACCTTATTCCCAAAATAATGATTTTCAATTAAAAAGATTTTTCTTTCGACTGAAGATGGCCCTACACAGCATTAGGGGTCTTTGCCACTTTTGTTTCATAACATCACGGACTCTAACATCGAGCGTGCGTTGCGCGCCGTTAAAAACGAGAGGTCCGACTTTTGTAAATTTTGAGCACGGTTTTTTGAATTTCAAAATGATTTCAGATATTTGAACCTGATTTTGAGACTTTAGAGCATGATTTTAGCGTTGATTTGAAAATTTTAAACTGATTTTCGCTTATATATCGGCATTTTAAAATTGATTTAAAGGTTTCTAAAATAATATTTATCTAGAGTGTAAGGGAGTTTTACGAATGTTGGACCCCTCGGTTATTTAACAGAAGTGGAAAGGCCCCCTAGTGCTGAGTAGCACCCTCTTCAGAATAGCCGGAGTAAATATCTTCCTAATTGAAAATCATTATTTTTATTTAAAATTTTTAATTGGAAAAACAGCCCTTAAGGATGGAGAAAAGTTTCGAGTTTGAACTCTTTCAGCGCCCAATACTCTCCAGCTGGTCCTAGTGCTTCTAATGCCGCGTTCACACTAGACACTTAGGAAAGGTTTTAAAACGGTTTCGAAATATCAAATTTTAAAATTTTGGTGTCGAATGTATTTATCGTATGGCTATTAATACAGTTGACTCCGAAATGGTTGAATTTTATCTTTCGAAACCGTTTCAAAACGTTTCCAAAGTGTGTAGTGTGAACGCGTCTTAATTCTATTTGGATAGGCATGTTCGGGAATACCATATATCTCAAATAATTATCGATTTGAACTGCTATATGGAGGTCTCAATGTGGGAGGAGTTAAAATGATAAAAAGGTGGTCATGATCAAATTCTAGTTGATCAAAGGGCGTTTTACTAATTTTCCTTCGCGAAAAGTGGAAACAATTAAATGACTAAACTGAGAGTCGGGGACTTCTCGGAATCCATTAAACGAAGACTTCCTTTAAGGGGGAAGACTACAGTGGCCGTTGTCTACTTTCGCGCTATTTCAAGCTGAACTCTTTTAATTTTGTATTTTAACTTATAAAATTAATATTGAAGTGTAGAACAGCCTCTTGTTTAGTGCTTAAAATAATTTTGCCAATTTTAAATTTAAAAGTAATTAAGTTATTACGTTTTAATTCGGACTCCCGGAGCTAAACAAGTTGGGCAAGCGCCCAAACTACTTTTTAGTTAGGACCTTATATCTCGTTAACTATTAATATAATAATTATCAAAATTATTTTAAGCACTAGAGTAAGGTTCAGCCTAATAACAAAAATATAATTCAATTACGTTATTGTTAAAACAGAAACGTTCAGCTTGAACGAAAAAGAGGCTTTTACCGTATTCTTCCCCCTTAAGAGGAGCCAAATAACAAATCCCCTGGACTGGAGAGTCGGAAGGCGACTTAATCCGGAGAAAAAGCCATCATCTCCGCTATTCCAATCGAGTGAAAGAGAGCGCTAAACAAAATAGGCGGCCATTAACGCGTCAGTTCCCCGCCGCGCAGTCTTCATTGCCGAACTAATTCATCTCTTTGTGGGCTCGCCTTAAGGCTTAAGGAGTAACAAAAAGCAAACGGCGGATGGTCGAAGTGTCCGAGGACTGTATACTGACCATATGCGCCAATTCGTGGGAGATGACGGCGGCCACTCTCTGTTTGTTCTGCGGGCTGGATTCCTTCTCGTCGTACAGCAAATTGCTTTCCCGGTAAGTGATCAGTCCCCAGTGCTCCATCGCTCCAGAAGAGAAATCCGGGATGGCGATCATGTCTTCGCGGACAAGGACATAAAATGGAAATTGCCGTTAGTTCATTACAGTACCCATTGTTTTGCTGAGCGAAAATATATTCAATACTGCCTTAGGATATTTATAAATTCCGTTAGTACGCCTATTCGTGACCCGCTCCAAATATAGGTAAAATTTACTAACGCTGCGTTACCAAACCTAGCCCAACTCTAGACATCACCTATCTAAATTAAATGGTAGATATACAAAATTTTCTCATTTCAAATTAGTCTACACCAAACTAATAATCTCAAATAGCAAAAACTTACTAACCGAACCTAACGCAACTCATCTTTATCTAATTAAATGGTAGATTTACAAACTATCATTTCAAATTAGTCTACACTAAACTGATGGTCTACACGATCAAATATTAGTAAAAACTTACTAACTTTGCTTAACCAAACCTAACGCAACCCATTTTTATTTAAATTAAATGGTAGATATACAAAATTTATCATTGTAAATTAGTCTACACCAAGCTTGATAGCCTACACGAGCACATTTTAGCAAAAACTTACTAACTCTGCTTAACCAAACCTAACGCAACGCATGTTTATCTAATTAAATGGTAGATATACAAATTTCCTCATTTAAAATTAGTCTGCACTTACCGGAGACGACCCGAGGTGTTACACACCGATTTCGTTCAAACTCGGGGGATTGGTAGACCTTCATGTAACTTGAAAAATCCTAAAGGGAATTTATTCAATGGGTAACGGTTTTGCCATGGCAACGAAAAATGTTTTTGACAACATAAAATTGAAATTTTTCCTGTTTAAGCCATTTGGTTCAAATTGATCAAAATGTGATCAATTTTGATTTTTTTCGTCAATTTTTAAAAAAATGTTTTATAATTTTGGTATTTTAAAACTTTTCAATTTTTTAAAATCTTTCACAGGGGGAGGGACCCTTGGAATCGGTCCAAATCCCATGTTATTTTCAATAGGAAAATTTCAATTTTATGTTGTCAAAACATTTTTCGTTGCCATAGTAAAACCGTTGCCCTTTGAATAAAATCACTTTAGGATTTTTCAAGTTACACGAAGGTCTACCAATCCCCCGAGTTTGAACAAAATCGGTGTGTAACACCTCGGGTCGTCTCCTTGTTAGTTTGATAGCCTACACGAACAAATATTAGCAAAACCTACTAACGCTGCATTAACAAACCTAAAGCAACACAAATTTACATAAATTAAATATTTTTGTAATTTCAAATAAATTTACACTAAATGAGAAGGAAATAATAGTCGAGTATAATCAGCTTCACCTGATTTGGGCAAAGGATATTTGATTCCGAAATATTTCTCGTAGTAATCCAATATTTTGATGCCGGTGTCGAGCGCGAATTTGGTCTTCTCCACTTGATGAGGAGTGGCGTACACTCGAAACTGGAAGCGACACAAATCAACGTTACATTTGACTCGAATTATCATTGGAGAATGAACCGAGGGGCAGGTCACTTCCTTGATTACGACGCACCCATCAAAAGATTAAATCCGATTTCATTGTGATTATTTTGATTAAATTCAAGTTAATCACGATTAAGTTGATTGAATCACGTTTAATCATGATTAGAATGTTTAAATCTGTTTAAAATGATTAGAATGTTTAAATCTGTTTAAAATGATTAAATCTGTTTAAAATGATTAAATCTGTTTAAAATGATTAAATCTGTTTAAAATGATTAAATCTGTTTAAAATGGTTAAATCTGTTTAAAATGATTAAATCTGTTTAAAATGATTAAATCTGTTTAAAATGATTAAATCTGTTTAAAATGATTAAATCTGTTTAAAATGATTAAATCTGTTTAAAATGATTAAATCTGTTTAAAATGATTAAATCTGTTTAAAATGATTAAATCTGTTTAAAATGATTAAATCTGTTTAAAATGATTAAATCTGTTTAAAATGATTAAATCTGTTTAAAATGATTAAATCTGTTTAAAATGATTAAATCTGTTTAAAATGATTAAATCTGTTTAAAATGATTAAATCTGTTTAAAATGATTAAATCTGTTTAAAATGATTAAATCTGTTTAAAATGATTAAATCTGTTTAAAATGATTAAATCTGTTTAAAATGATTAAATCTGTTTAAAATGATTAAATCTGTTTAAAATGATTAAATCTGTTTAAAATGATTAAATCTGTTTAAAATGATTAAATCTGTTTAAAATGATTAAATCTGTTTAAAATGATTAAATCTGTTTAAAATGATTAAATCTGTTTAAAATGATTAAATCTGTTTAAAATGATTAAATCTGTTTAAAATGATTAAATCTGTTTAAAATGATTAAATCTGTTTAAAATGATTAAATCTGTTTAAAATGATTAAATCTGTTTAAAATGATTAAATCTGTTTAAAATGATTAAATCTGTTTAAAATGATTAAATCTGTTTAAAATGATTAAATCTGTTTAAAATGATTAAATCTGTTTAAAATGATTAAATCTGTTTAAAATGATTAAATCTGTTTAAAATGATTAAATCTGTTTAAAATGATTAAATCTGTTTAAAATGATTAAATCTGTTTAAAATGATTAAATCTGTTTAAAATGGTTAAATCTGTTTAAAATGATTAAATCTGTTTAAAATGATTAAATCTGTTTAAAATGATTAAATCTGTTTAAAATGATTAAATCTGTTTAAAATGATTAAATCTGTTTAAAATGATTAAATCTGTTTAAAATGATTAAATCTGTTTAAAATGATTAAATCTGTTTAAAATGATTAAATCTGTTTAAAATGATTAAATCTGTTTAAAATGATTAAATCTGTTTAAAATGATTAAATCTGTTTAAAATGATTAAATCTGTTTAAAATGATTAAATCTGTTTAAAATGATTAAATCTGTTTAAAATGATTAAATCTGTTTAAAATGATTAAATCTGTTTAAAATGATTAAATCTGTTTAAAATGATTAAATCTGTTTAAAATGATTAAATCTGTTTAAAATGATTAAATCTGTTTAAAATGATTAAATCTGTTTAAAATGATTAAATCTGTTTAAAATGATTAAATCTGTTTAAAATGATTAAATCTGTTTAAAATGATTAAATCTGTTTAAAATGATTAAATCTGTTTAAAATGATTAAATCTGTTTAAAATGATTAAATCTGTTTAAAATGATTAAATCTGTTTAAAATGATTAAATCTGTTTAAAATGATTAAATCTGTTTAAAATGATTAAATCTGTTTAAAATGATTAAATCTGTTTAAAATGATTAAATCTGTTTAAAATGATTAAATCTGTTTAAAATGATTAAATCTGTTTAAAATGATTAAATCTGTTTAAAATGATTAAATCTGTTTAAAATGATTAAATCTGTTTAAAATGATTAAATCTGTTTAAAATGATTAAATCTGTTTAAAATGATTAAATCTGTTTAAAATGATTAAATCTGTTTAAAATGATTAAATCTGTTTAAAATGATTAAATCTGTTTAAAATGATTAAATCTGTTTAAAATGATTAAATCTGTTTAAAATGATTAAATCTGTTTAAAATGATTAAATCTGTTTAAAATGATTAAATCTGTTTAAAATGATTAAATCTGTTTAAAATGATTAAATCTGTTTAAAATGATTAAATCTGTTTAAAATGATTAAATCTGTTTAAAATGATTAAATCTGTTTAAAATGATTAAATCTGTTTAAAATGATTAAATCTGTTTAAAATGATTAAATCTGTTTAAAATGATTAAATCTGTTTAAAATGATTAAATCTGTTTAAAATGATTAAATCTGTTTAAAATGATTAAATCTGTTTAAAATGATTAAATCTGTTTAAAATGATTAAATCTGTTTAAAATGATTAAATCTGTTTAAAATGATTAAATCTGTTTAAAATGATTAAATCTGTTTAAAATGATTAAATCTGTTTAAAATGATTAAATCTGTTTAAAATGATTAAATCTGTTTAAAATGATTAAATCTGTTTAAAATGATTAAATCTGTTTAAAATGATTAAATCTGTTTAAAATGATTAAATCTGTTTAAAATGATTAAATCTGTTTAAAATGATTAAATCTGTTTAAAATGATTAAATATGTTTAAAATGATTAAATCTGTTTAAAATGATTAAATCTGTTTAAAATGATTAAATCTGTTTAAAATGATTAAATCTGTTTAAAATGATTAAATCTGTTTAAAATGATTAAATCTGTTTAAAATGATTAAATCTGTTTAAAATGATTAAATCTGTTTAAAATGATTAAATCTGTTTAAAATGATTAAATCTGTTTAAAATGATTAAATCTGTTTAAAATGATTAAATCTGTTTAAAATGATTAAATCTGTTTAAAATGATTAAATCTGTTTAAAATGATTAAATCTGTTTAAAATGATTTAATCTGATTCTGATTAAAATGATTTAATCTGATTCTGATTAAAATGATTAAATCTGTTTAAAATGATTAAATCTGTTTAAAATGATTAAATCTGATTAAAATGATTAAATATGTTTAAAATGATTAAATCCTGATAAAAAAATTATATCGTGATTAGTATGATTAAATCGTACTTTAGTTTTGATTTTAATGATAAATTCTCTATTCGACCGATTACATTGATTAAATCGTGATTAAAATGATTAAATCGTGATTAAAATGATTAAATCGTGATTAAAATGATTAAATCGTGATTAAAATGATTAAATCGTGATTATAATGATTAAATCGTGATTAAAATGATTAAATCGTGATTAAAAGGATTAAATCCTTATTAAAATGATTAAATCCTTATTAAAATGATTAAATCGTTATTAAAATGATTAAATCGTTATTAAAATGATTAGATCATGATTGGAATGATTAAATCTCGTTTAAATCGTGATTAGATTTTTTAATCTTGATTACCCTGATTTAATCATTTTACTACGATTAAAACGCACCCAAAATGGAAGTGACCTGCCCCTCGGAATGAACCAAACCCACCTCGATATTATTTTCGGTGAAACCGTACTTGTAGGCGAAATCACTGACGACGAAACAGGTCAAGTAGGTGACCATAGGAACTGACTCGTGGAATTTGGTCTTCTTGAGGCCGCTACCCGCGTCGGTGACATTCTGACAACGAAAAGAAAGAGTAAAGCAAATTCAAATTTCAAGCGCAACTAGATTTTTATTTATCAACGTTTATTGGGAATGACACGCGGTAGCCGTCGTTGTCATTGTGGTTTAGTTGCGAGACACCTCCGACAGATGGGGTTAGTCTCGAGGCTGGAACGGCCAGTTTTCATTTTTATACTCTTAACTACTTAGATATTATTTCCTTGGTCGCATTTGAATAGGAACCGCGCGGTATACATAAAACATGAGAAAGTGAGCTGCCAAGAACTTTAAAAGGAAAATGGTGTTAAGGAAAAGGAAGAAAGAAATACGAAATATTTTTATATTTTACCCGACGCGTGACACTTAACCTAAAATTAAGATGGACGAGTTATTATTATTGTTGTTGGATTTTAACGGTAGAAAATCGCTGTTTTGATATTAGACCTTAAAACTGCCCATTAGGAAATTGCCTTTTTATTCCGTAATGGCAGGACAGAGCGCCAAAACCTTAAATAGTGTTTTATTTTATAAAACGTCCAATACTATTCAAAGTTATTTTTGTTGTAATTTTTATCGTTTTTTGGGAATAAAAAGATAGGTTAGGTTAGATAAAATTTCGGGTATAATTAATTCATGGGTAGATAAAAATTATTCAATTTCTGCAATCTTAGGCAAGTAATGAAATGATAATAATAATAATAATAATCAGCTAGGCTAATACCCAAGGCACCACCTTATGCCTAAGTCATCAAGCGACATTTAAAGCCATTAATTCAGGTGGCCGGGTTACATTGCGTAGGGGGGTGGTGGCAAGACCCGCAAGCTACGCGAGCCAACAGCTCCCTACACTAACTATTACCGTTAATCTCTTCGACGGACAAGCAAAGTTAGCAAACTAGAGTAGGTTTTATCAAATTTCAAATAAACCAATGAAATATTCACGTAAGCTATGCATAGATAAAATTGTTTAATTTCTGTAATCTTTTAGGTTGTATTTTAGTGTAGGGAGCTGTTGGCTCGATCTCGTGGCATGCAGGGCTTGCCACCACCCTCCTACGCATTGTAACCCGGCCACCTGAATTAAGGGCTTCAAAAGTCGCATGATGACTTAGGCCTAAGGTGGTGCCTTGGGTATTAGCCTAGCTGATTATTTATTTATTTAGATGGTCTAGCAAAAAAGTGTACTTTTTATTAAATTTCATATATACGAAATAAATATTCACGTAAGCTACGCATAAAAAATTATTGGAATTTTGAAATCTTAGTCTAACGGTTAAGCATTTTTAAGTAAAAAATCGTAATGTAATACCATAATTTCGTTTATTACTTTAGATAACTAAACGTTTATGGTTCAATCCTGATCCACCAAAAGTTGTAGGGATGCCAAGGAATTTTTAGACCTGTTAGACACGTGCCTGGAGTGTCTAATGGCAAATTCATGCCAGGACTATAAAAACCGCAATAGTCTACTAGACTTGGGGCGTCTGAAGGCGTATTCTTCAAGCGTAAAACCGTAGAAAATGCTTTTTAGAAAACCTGATTAACTTTCTGAGCGTATTTGATGTCCTTCTCCATTAACCGAAGCTGACTAGACAATTTTATTAGCGTGCTATAGAGCACTAAAAGGTTATTAATCTCATTTTATCTCGATGGAATTAAAATAGCATTTTTATTTATTGGTAAGGGTCCACGATATTTACACGAAACTACTATAATTGGGATATTCAAGTACAAATTCACCCTTTAGGAATTCGTTACAATCTTCCAACCAATCATTAATCTATTTATGAATCTAATTTAAAGACGTCCATTTAAATGATTCCTTAATAAATAAAATATGCCACCTACGGAGACTATGAGTAACAAAAGTAATTAGTTACTTCTAATTATAAAGACGTTCTTTTGTTGGACAGAAGACTTATTTCAACAAAGGTTGAATTACGCGACGAAATCTGGGTTAAATTTACTTAATTTATGAAAGCAGAGAGGGAATACTTTTTGATTGGCACGGGGAAGTTAACGGTGAACTTAACGATACACTTTCTCTGTGATGAATGGAGGAAGCTAGTAGTGATGTAAATATAGAGAGCTGGCGGAACTCTTACGAAGAAGTTAGCATTTCCGGAAAGTGACAACGATTAGATTTATTTGCAACAAATATAAACGATTAGATTTATTGGCAACAAATATAAACGATTAGATTTATTTAACAAATATAAACGATTAGATTTATTTAACAAATATAAACGATTAGATTTATTGGCAACAAATATAAACGATTAGATTTATTTAACAAATATAAACGATTAGATTTATTTGCAACAAATATAAACGATTAGATTTATTGGCAACAAATATAAACGATTAGATTTATTTAACAAATATAAACGATTAGATTTATTGGCAACAAATATAAACGATTAGATTTATTTGCAACAAATATAAACGATTAGATTTATTGGCAACAAATATAAACGATCAGATTTATTTGCAACAAATATAAACGATTAGATTTATTTGCAACAAATATAAACGATTAGATTTATTTGCAACAAATATAAACGATTAGATTTATTTGCAACAAATATAAACGATTAGATTTATTTGCAACAAATATAAACGATTAGATTTATTGGCAACAAATATAAAATTGCGACTGTAACTTCAAAATTATTGATAATTTCGATATGTGACGTAATATTTGAGCGAACATTTAATAAAGTTTTAACCACCCTTTTTACCACCTTACGTCATTTGTGAACCACCCATTTCTCTTCCTTTTGGTCTGTAGCGTCGTGTGACGCCACGTTGCTATGAGCAGACAACAGCGAAAACAGTCCTTCACTTTAATATTTGCGAGTGAACCTAGTAATATGTCTCTCGCCATATTGTTGGCCAAGAACGGTTCTTCAACGACGGTTTCGAAAGAACGACTCAAATGCGCGCGGCCTCTTGAAACTCAAATTACGTGGCGTCTTATTATTCTTGTTTGGAAAGCGAGCCTGATGGCTCGATGCCAACGTTTCGCCTCCTATTTTGACAAATTGAAAGACGATCCTAAGCCTTAGCGAGTTGGAACATCCATCACGCATCCACAAAACACTCTGTAAAGTGTCTCGAATCGACAGAAGCTCGCTTCCGAACGAGATTACAGATTTATTGGTCTTTTTCTCAGTGGCTCCGAATTAGTTCTCATCCGCTAAAAGCCCGCTCTCTTTCTCTCTACCTCTCTTTCTTAGCATTAAGTTCCTCCGAAAGATTTCGAAGGAAGGAACCTATTACTCGGGCGTTGTTTTAGTTTATCTTCGACATTAACGTATCGATTTTTATTTAATTTCTATAGCAACAGATCAACAGTGGCGGCAAAACCAAATAAATGGGCCCCCGACCCGGGACCCCCCTTTTCTCAACGAAATGCTTCAATAAAATAAAGTAGTGATGTACATGACGAACAAAAAAGTTCTAACAACAGTAAAACGAGTCCAAATATAACAGAACTGGTTTTATTTACTAGGAGATACCTAAAAAATTTCTAAATACATTATCGAAAATTGTTTCATTGTTATTTATAAATAATTTTATCTCTTGGGACAATTTTGAGACACTTACTAGATCAATTTGGGGCCCCTTATAGGATGATTTTGGGGCCCCTCAAAATTTTAAGGTAGGCAGTGGCCTACCTGGCCTACCCCCTAGCGCCGCCACTGCAGATCAACGTCCGTAATCGAACGTACTTCGAAATTTTCATATAAAGCATTCTAAAGCAAAATCGTTCTACCGTTCAAAATTCTGGATAATTTCTATAATTTATCATTCGTTTTCGAATCAAAGGCCTATTTGGTTCGAGATTCCGGTGTCTATTTTAATCCATTTTAATTTATGTCCGACTTTTTATTAGGTCTCAATTCATCTAGGGTTTAGCATTTTTTACCCCCTGGTATGATGTTTTTTTTAACCTTTTAGATTTTTCTGTCATTTTTCGATTCCAGTTTATCGGTGTTTCGGGTTTGTTCTGGAAAGTCTTTAAATTAACCAAGTGAGGATTATTAAATCTTTTTGTTGTTTTAGTGTATCTAGAGATCGGGGATGGTTAACTTTTATTCAATAGATAAAGCTCTCAAAATTATTCGTAAAACGTTTTGATCAAGTAATTTATATTTCTGTATTATCCGATTAATGTTTTGATAAATTTTTAAAATTTATCGGAAAAACGACGTTTTTTTCGATAAAAAGCTCAAATTTTACGAATAATACATGTTTTTTAATCATTTTCCGAAATATTGACCGGTAAATTTCTTTTTTTAAATTTTTTCCCGAAAAAAACAATTTAAACATGGATAATGATTAACCGTCCCCGACCTCTAAGTGTATCTTGTAATGACGGGATAACTAACGCTGGATTTCTCCAAAAAAGGTTCACATTTTAGCAATACATCCATTATTGTCTGTTAAGTGTTATGTGTCATTATGTAAGTTACTTTGAGAAAAAACTTCAATAAAATCCATACGCGTGTTTAGGCAGCACTAAAATATTTCCTTTCGACATGATAGATGACATAGTATAAAACCATTTTTTTTAAGCCAAATAATAAGCTTCTTAATCATAAAACTGTCTTTTCACATCATTAATAATGTATGACTTCTTCGTTGTTTGGCTAAGATCAAAGCTTTGATATTCAAGTTTAGCGTTCGAATGGAGCCCGTAAGAAAGACTCGGGCCGCGTTCAGTGACGCTCAATGGAGGGGAAATTGTGAATTAAGCGTTGCGATCGTGACGCCACGTCTGTTGAACGCTTTTTACGATTGTTGTAAATTTTATAAAATATCGTCTGTCGTGTCGTCTGCAACTAGCCTTCCCGCGTGCTGTGACGTCACGATTGCGTTTATCAACAAAATAACCGGCTCTTCCCGCCACTTATTTCGTTGACTCTCCGTTTGCAAACGTGACGTCAATCGCGGAAGTGAAAAAAGTCGTACAGTAGCGAATGCGCAATCAACGGTCCAACCGTTTGCTGTTACTGAACGCGGCCTCGTTTTCCACAAATTTACTCTCTTTTATCATTGTTGCATAGAAGTGCCATCTAGGTTATTTACATCCGAGTAAATAAAGCCTTAATTTTAAATTAATATTCATTAATATTTATTTTCTAAATTATTTAAGTTGTTCTCTTATTATTTCACCAGCTTCTATTTATCCTCAATAGAAGGAGCTGTTAAAACTTCACATAAAATACGATACGTCTTACTTTCTACCAGGTCGGGGGGGGGGGGAGAAAGTCTGACTATTTGTTTGACACGAGTTCCTATTCGTCGTATTCTAACCTCCTAAAGTTGAATAACCCTGATCACGTCAGCTGTTAACCATATCCCGCCATTAAAACTGAATTGATCTATTCAGTGATTTAAGTCTCACGTGACACGACGTCATCGACGTTTTTTCGCTTAGGGAAAAAACCCGCAAAAACGAACTTAAATTGCTCTATAGCGTACATACTAGTTCAGCCGTATAATTGTAGCGCAGACTTAACTGACTCCAAGATTAAAAAGAATTGTGCTTTTTTTGACCGAGTGGATTCCAATACGAACAGAACGGCGTGAAACTTAACAGGAGAATCTCCTTGAAAACACACTATCTTTCCGGTTTATCGTAAAATGAAATGGATGTGTTTCGATTCTCTGGAAAAAAAAGGTTCATTTTACGATAAAAAAGTGTCAAATGTTTTGACAACCGAGGTGACAGATATACTATCTCTGTCGGATTTCAACTTTATATTTTATCGACGAATCGATCTATGGTCAAGAGGGTATCGAAGACGAATCTGGGTTAAGTGAAGACTTCAACCTGTGAAAGTTTCTAATGGGAACTTCGTAATGTTTGTAGCGCCGCTCGGTGTTTATCCGTTTTGTTTGTTTTTGCGAAGTCTGAAGACACTTTTAGTTTTGAATGGAACGCGGAAGGTCCATGACCCACGCTGCCTCTACCAGAAACCGGTTTTGAAAGTAGAAAAGCTCGCATCCTATCATCCCATTTCCCGGTGACTAGCGGCCCATTACATTTTCAATATCGTACCAGGAAACGAGTAGGAGCCAAAGCGATATTTTTAAATAATCCTTTAAAATTCAAATTTAAGTAAAACCTAATGCAAATTAATTTAAATTAAATTATCGCTGATAAAAGGCCCTCCGGCCTGTCACAATAGTTTATTATTATTATTATTATTAGTCCCCTACTTATAATTTCTTTATTATATCTTCATTATTAAAGAATACGTTTCAATTTTATTTAACGAATATTAGAAAATTTATAGAATCACACACACATAAGCCGCGTTCACAATAGACACTTTGGAACCGTTTAAAACGGTTTCGAAAGATCAAATTGTAAAATTTTCCTGTCGAATGTATTTATCGTATGGCTATTAAAGGGGAACGGTCAAGCTTTAACCAGTTAGATAGTCTTATAGCCCGTTAAGAACTAAAATTTATGGCGAAAACCGCAATAAAAATATTAAGTGGTTAATTTTTAATAAAATAAAGAAATTTCGGGAAATTGTAAAGCGCGCGTCCGCCGCGACACCTGGAGAGAATTCGGTGAGACAGAAAAACAACGTAAAAGCGCGCGCTGCTGAAGACGCAAAAAAATTGTTTCGCACGCGCGGTGCGTTCCAGTTATAAGAGACCTAAGCCTAAATTGCGCGATTTTAAAAGTTATAGGATAGTTCACAAACGCTCACTAAGGTGCTGCTGGCGCTAGCGATACACATTAAGATGGCGGCGAAAATTCAAACCCAAATACTTGGCGTTATTTTGCGTTTCAACTTTTTAGGCCAAAAACTATTTTTTCAAGACAAAAAGGTACGTGTTAGTATATTGAACGTCTTGTTGATCTTTTGATAATAAGGCGATATTTGGAAAAGCTTGGCCATTCCCCTTTAATACAGTTGACACCGAAAATCTTCAATTTTATCTTTCGAAATCATTTAAAAACGGTTCCAAAGTGTCTAGTGTGAACGCGGCTATATGGAGAGTATATTGAAAAATAATTAAAATAAGAATGCGGTAGATTGTTTCTCCGAAAATGCTGAAGATGGCGCTGCACAACACTAGGGGCCCTTTGCTAACAGCGCGCGACTGTGGCACATTCCAATTAACACGTTACACCGAGCGTGCATCG
Source organism: Leiobunum rupestre (assembly GCF_980474605.1). NCBI lineage: Eukaryota > Metazoa > Arthropoda > Arachnida > Opiliones > Sclerosomatidae > Leiobunum > Leiobunum rupestre. The sequence goes on along the minus strand of NC_143392.1, from coordinate 13,841,990 downwards.
CGCGCCGTTATTAAACAGAAGAGGGAAAGCCTCCCTAATGACTTAGCGCCATCTTCACTAAAGTCGGAATAAAAATATTTTTCTCATTACAAAATTTAAACGCAAACCATAAAAATGTAATTATACAATTAAAAGTGTTTATGTTATACGATATATACTTGTAACGTAATTTTTAATTGAATAATTAAACGTTTTATGATTATATATATATATATAGAGAGAGAGATAGAGTAATTTTTCCAAATAATTTAAATGAACGCTGAAACCTTTACTGAATCCGTAAACGCGTAGTTTTACGCGTCTGATAACGAGAAAATTGTCGATTTTAATTGTTCTCAAACAAAGTTTTCTCATCTGTTATCGGTTAAATACATAATACGGCGTCAACAATAAGAGCTGACGATATAAAGCCGGGAAATTTTATTATTGGTTTTAGAACGCAAAGTCCGGGAATAACTCGCCCGTAAAAGACGGCGAAAACAAAAGATTGAGAAAGAGCGATGGGAAAAAAGGTCAAAAGCCATTCCTTGACACGTTGACCCTTTTCTGTTGGATTTCAGGGTCGCCACCAAGGCGTGAAATGGTTCCATACCCGTCTGTTACAGACACTTAACTTCCCAAACTGAGCAAAATACTACCCGTGACAGTGGTTCGGGGGCTCGGGTCAGATAAACAATAGCAGAACTATTTTAATTTGGTCATTGAAGGAATTTAAATCTGCCATTTTGAGACAGGATGCTAGAGAAATTTCATTGCGAAATAAGTACCGAGTTATTTTATTTTTTTAATCCTTCACGCCTGGTGAATCTGAAGTAATTTGTAAACATCGCTGTCCTCTAATCAGATATACAACCGCCTTATTTTCTAAGTCTTCATCATTGGCAAAGAAACTAAATTGCTAAAACTAATAATGAAATATCGAAATTATTCGACGCTATTTGAATCCGTTGAATATTTGAAGGAAAAATCAACGATGTCCTGATCACTCCCAGGGTACGATGAGTGCCCTACGATTAGGTGTAATTCGCTGGTTACGCAAAGTGCGCGAAATAATGCTAAAATTACTCTGAGATTACGCGAAATACGAAGACATTCACCCCGATAACGCCAAGATTACGTGAAATACGTTAAGAGTACGCGAAATACGTTGAAATTAGGTGGAGTACGCTAAGAGTACGCGGAATAAGTTGAGATTACGTGGAGTACGTTAAGAGTACGCGGAATAAGTTGAGATTACGTGGAGTACGTTAAGAGTACGCGGAATAAGTTGAGATTACGTGGAGTACGTTAAGAGTACGCGGAATAAGTTGAGATTACGTGGAGTACGTTAAGAGTACGCGGAATACGTTGAAATTAGGCGGAGTACTCTAAGAGTACGCGGAAAACGTTGAGATTAAGCGGAGTACGCGGAAAACGTTGAGATTAAGCGGAGTACGCGGAAAACGTTGAGATTAAGCGGAGTACGCGGAAAACGTTGAGATTAAGTGGAGTACGCTGAGAGTACGCGGAAAACGTTGATATTAAGTGGAGTACGCTAAGAGTACGCGGAATACGTTGAGATTAGGCGGAGTGCGCTGAGAGTACGCGGAAAACGTTGATATTACGCGAAGAACGTGGAACCTACGTACTCATTATGGAAAGCGGAAACACCATTAGCCCCTCTAGGAACACTTCTAACATTTTATTTAAGTTAACGATTTTCAGATGATGTTGATAGCAACCGGCGTTGCCAAAAACGGCGATGCTAATGGCGTGGATACGTTCAAACGACCATACGAACTCTAACCAAGTTTTGTTTGGGTTCCATCAATTGAAATTACAACGGTAAAAGAAATTCTTTCCTTCGACCGAAAACTTTTTATATCCCGTACATCAGAACCAATTTCACCCTCCCGGATACACTAAATATAGACCGAATGAAGCGATTGCCTCTGTCGCAATCGGTTTCGCCCCAAGGCTCGAGTAGACGCTAGCATAAACTCTATTTATGTCTTATTCAACTTGTTAAAAAGTTCCGCGCGCGTTTTGATATTTTAGCGTAAACGGGCTCGAGCGATTTCGCGCGTGCTCCAATAAATAAAAAAAAGCGCGAGCCTTAAGCTAAAATATTAAAGAGCGCGTGGAACATTTTAACAAGTTGAACAAGACACGAATAATTTATGTTAATACCTGTTCTCTCTTCATTCTTTCCAATATTCTCTCATTGTGTAAGGCTTTATATTTGGGGTATTTTTAGTGAATTATTTTCCAAGTGTACAATGGAGTCGGGATAGTATCTATCAAAAAATCCAGCACTGAGCTTAATAAATTAATTTTGAAGTGGACGGGTTTCTTATAGCCGATGGAATTCAGAGCCCAAGGTAAACCCTTCGTTCTATAATTGAAATTTCTAATTTGCATAAGAAAGTCAAAGGAAGCTAAATAATTTTGAGAAATTTTAAATATTTCAAAGGCTTTGTTTACTTATTTCAGTTTGATGAAAAATCGGAAAACGTATTTAAATTTGGAAGCAGTAGCTCTGTGTAGTGAAACGTCGAGATTCGTATTATTAATATTAATTGTAAAAAACTAATTTACTTTCATAATTCAACTACTGTGTGAATATTTGTTACACGCATGGCGGTGTATACATTCCAAGTTGCTTACGCGAAATATCTGAGATCAAAATTAAAAATTTTACATTTCTAGTTATATTAACTACAACATTTCGGCCTTTTTGAAGGATTGAGTTTTAGTAATTGGGGAATAAATTTCCACCCTTAATCCCTAATAGTGGTATAGAATATAGCACTGTAGCGTCCAAGTACGTCACAAATGCTCTTTCCTATACATAAAATATTTGCGCTCAAAATAGCTACGAAGTGCTACTACTCTATAAGCTGATAGTTTCTACTTAGAAAATATCGTTATTATTTAGAAAATAATATTTTCCCATTTCATTTAGAAAAAGTTCGATTTGGTTTTTGTTTAAATTAAATGGGATATTCCGTTTTTCTTAATTTTTTCGGAATGTTACTTAATTCTGAGCCTGTGGGGGGGGGGGCAATTTTATAGGCTGCGCAGAGAGAATCTCATGAACTGCTGGATTTTCATTTACTAAATAGCCAAATAAAATCCATGAAATTCTCGCTTTGGGCGCTACCTGATGTAAGTAAACTGAAAATGGTAATTTTCAACAAGCCTCGTTAGTCGTTTTTTAATAAACCACTCCAGCAGTTGAAGATCGGATGAAAATTTTGAAATTCAGTCCTCTTATATAATATACGTGACAAGGAGTTCGACGGCGACCGAGTTTACTCAATCTTAGTTTTGAGGAGCACTTGAGCGCGGTAGGGCGGGCATATAGACTTTCTTTGTGCGCCATTACATATTAGTCGCTGTTACGACCTCTCAAAACCCGCGATGACAACGTGTTTATAAACTAACTAGAGACCCAATTTAAATTCGCCAAACATAGTCAATGCACCCTCTGATTTCGGGTCAAACCTCCACTATCCAAGGCGATTCTATCCACTTTTCCTTTTCTAAACCTCGCTGGGTGCTTTTATTCGGGAATTCAGTGAGGAAGCACTTGAAACTCATTAAGCAATTTTGCAAGAGATTTAATGTGTTTGTTTTTCGTATTTTTAAAAAAGTTTACTTAAAGCGCAATTTCATGCAAATGCCACGTAACTTAAAAAATATTGAAATATAATTATAATATAGCCATGTCAATATTATGTTTTCGGATCACTCAAAATTGCATAATTAATTGCAATAGAAACATTGAAATATTAGGATGCTTGTTCCGCGTGGTTGTGCCTACAGTTGTATGTATTTTTGTATTTGTATTAAAATTATCTGATTAAAAATTTATGAGGTTCGAAAATTTATAAGGTTCGAAAATTTACAAGGTTCAAATATTTATAAGGTTCGAAAATTTATAAGACTCGAAAATTTATAAGGTTCAAATATTTATTAGGTTCGAAAATTTAAAAGGCTCGAAAATTTACAAGGTTCAAATATTTATAAGGTTCGAAAATTTAAAGGCTCGAAAATTTATAAGGTTCAAATATTTATTAGGTTCGAAAATTTAAAAGGCTCGAAAATTTATAAGGTTCAAATATTTATTAGGTTCGAAAATTTAAAAGGCTCGAAAATTTACAAGGTTCAAATATTTATAAGGTTTGAAAATTTAAAAGGCTCGAAAATTTATTATGTTCAAATATTTATAAGGTTCAAATATTTTAAATTAAGCTTAATTGGACTGGAAAACCTTAATTTAAACTTAATCGGACCTGATTTTATTTTTAAATTAAACTTAATCGGACTCGAAAGGTTTTTAAATTAAGCTTAATCTGACTGGAAAAAGATTCAATTAAACTTATTCTGACTGGAAAAAGTTTCAATTAAACTTATTCTGACTGGAAAAAGATTCAATTAAACTTATTCTGACTGGAAAAAGTTTCAATTAAACTTATTCTGACTGGAAAAAGTTTCAATTAAACTTATTCTGACTGGAAAAAGATTCAATTAAACTTATTCTGACTGGAAAAAGTTTCAATTAAACTTATTCTGACTGGAAAAAGATTCAATTAAACTTATTCTGACTGGAAAAAGTTTCAATTAAACTTATTCTGACTGGAAAAAGTTTCAATTAAACTTAATCTGACTGGAAAAAGTTTCAATTAAACTTATTCTGACTGGAAAAAGATTCAATTAAACTTATTCTGACTGGAAAAAGTTTCAATTAAACTTATTCTGACTGGAAAAAGTTTCAATTAAACTTATTCTGACTGGAAAAAGTTTCAATTAAACTTATTCTGACTGGAAAAAGATTCAATTAAACTTATTCTGACTGGAAAAAGTTTCAATTAAACTTATTCTGACTGGAAAAAGTTTCAATTAAACTTATTCTGACTGGAAAAAGTTTCAATTAAACTTATTCTGACTGGAAAAAGTTTCAATTAAACTTATTCTGACTGGAAAAAGTTTCAATTATACTTATTCTGACTGGAAAAAGTTTCAATTAAACTTATTCTGACTGGAAAAAGTTTCAATTAAACTTAATCTGACTGGAAAAAGTTTACATTAAACTTAATCTGACTGGAAAAAGATTCAATTAAACTTAATCTGACTCATTTGTTTTTTAAATTAAGCTAACGTAAGGTTTTTCAATTAAACTTAATCAGATTCGAAAATTCGTAAAATAATTGAACTCAAAAGTGTTTCTGAATTTGCTAAAAAAATTACAGGAGAGAGTTACAGAGAAGCACGATGGTTATTGCAAAACAATGCAAACTAATCCAAGTTTACTGCTGAACTATAACGAGTCATAATAAACGCGGTTCCGTATTCTTAAAGATAAGGTAATAGCCCTGAAAAGTGTATTCTGTATATCTTATCTAAGCGGTTTCGCTGCTAATATAAAAGGCTTAACACCAATGTCAAGAGGCTATAAAAAAACTCCTGATTATCGAAATTTATTATTTGAAAAGTGATAATTTATTGGCTGCCCAGTCATCGCCGAAACATAAAAATTGCATTTTTATCCGAATACTTTGTTATATCAATATCATTGACTATGTTACCTTGGAAAGTTGAATATTCTGCAATAACTGGAATTATCAGCCACTCTGGGATAATAGGAAGAGGAACTGTGGCAGAAAAATAACTCTTGAAATAAGAGCGTATTTGGCAACCCTTAAGAACTTGTCGAGTATTATTATCCTAATCTAATGGATCATAAATTTAAAGGTGTTCTAAAAATGACATTATATACTTTGTTTTAATACAAGTAATATAACAAATAGTATTATAGTTAGTCGCATCTATTTTAAATTTATAATATTATTATGAATTTTTACTGATGATATTAAGTATCTATATAATAATTAAGTGTTATTAATGATAGGATTATTATTGATGTTAAAATAATATTGTTATTATTTGAATCTGTGTTTTATAGGAATATTAATTAAAACCACGGAAATTCAATTTTAAATTTGTAATTATTATTAATAATAATTTTTAGGTACCTATATGCAGTTGTTTTAACTACCCCTACTACGCACAACTAAATACTTTTTTTTTCAAATTTAGGTAATTTGTTTTCAAGCGTTTTCTTTAAAGGGGCTAAGAAACAAAATCGGAAAATCGTCTGCTATCACGCGCTACGACTTATTTTTAACGTAACAAGCGCCAATCATCCATAGCTTTAAGACCTCATGGCGGAAATGTGAATTTATTGAGCTTCTCATATCAACGTTTGATAGTAAATAATATGAATTATAGTGCTCATTTAAATATTCACAATAATAGTTTAAAAAATGCAATAACCAGAAATAAATGTACCCTTTTTTAAAATAATGAAATGAAAAATTGTATAAATATGGACAGACAAATAGTAATATCATGGACCAAGAATCTAAGGGGACTCACTGCTCCCGATATTTGGACACGGTAGGTGTGGCCTAAATCGGAAGGCTTACTGAGGTACACCAGCCGCTTTGAAGCGCCTCAAGAATTCGGTTCAACTATCACTTCGACAGACTTAGTCGGGGCTTAGGCGACAGTACGTGCGATAAAGTTATGTTAGGCTTAATTCATTAAATTTTTTAAGTTAAGAAATTAAATGAATTCCAGTAAATTTGATAAAAAAAAACCTCAGCCATACGCGACTTACTGGTTATTTTTACTTAACACAATGCTTAATTACCATTAATTAAACTTTTAAAAAACCAATTTCAAAAATAAAAGGTCTAAAACTAACTAAGCCTAATCATTTAACCTTAAACAACGGAGCCATTTGGTTAAAATTTACGGTGAACGCTCCAGATTCTCTACGAAGCTACGCCAGAAAACGACTTCAACGACGCCAGGTTTGTCCACATTGAACTAAAATTAGCCGTGATTTTCCTATAGGGACTTGGCAGGGCTACGTCACAGTTTTTTTTCAATAGTTTTTATCGTGCGGAGAAAATTATGACCACAATGGCGGCCATGGCCAAAGCTACGGAGTGCCAAGTCTCTATTCCCGGTATTATCGAGCGCTTTTTAAAACCTGAACAGTGAGTCCCCTTAGATTCTTGGTCCCCAGTAAAATAAATTCCCCAGTGGCGAGATAAAAAACGCCCCCTACACGAAACATTTCCTATTTGCGACACAAAATAAAAGCAAAAGTTCCAAAAAATCGTAGTCCCGAAAGAGTACGTAATTCAAAAATGAAAACATTTCTGTCAACTTTTTCTTTTCGGTAGTTCGAAGGACGCTGTATGAAAAGTAAAGTTAAAGGTAAAAGCCTCGCCAAGAAATGGTACTGTTCTTATAACGAAGTATTTCTTTAGCAGAGCGTGAAGTGGGCCATATATTTGCCGTTTCACCGCGCCACGAAATAGGGTTATTACGTCACTTTCTCGACTTCTTACCGTTATTACCGAAGCGAGGGTAATGGGGGGCAATTGCAAATGCTCTTACCTCAACGTCCATATTGGAGAGAGCGTTGTACTTGGCGTCGTGAATTAGCGTCACCGTGAATTTCGACTTGAAATTGGGCTCGTCGAAACAAGGGTACGCTCGCCTGGCGTACGTCGGCTGGAATTTTGATGTGGCCAAACTCCTGCCAAACGGAAAATAATGATTTTATGTTAAATATTTAAATTTAAATTATCGCGTTAAACATTTTAAGAGGTGTAGTCTAATATATTCTGTAAAAAGTGGGCCCTCTTTTAAAGTTTTATAAATTTTAGAGAAGGTGAATGGTCGGGGACTTATAAATGGATTTGTAGGCCCCCAAAGTTAGGCTCATAACGTATTGAATTAAATTATTATTTTTTACTTATGTTTTCTTATTCTAGCCCCACCCCTTTATAGATTTCTGGGTACGCTGTTGGCTTTTTATATTGTTTTCCAATTGTGTACGCAAAGATATTCAAATTTCCTCGAAATTTTGGTATGTCTTATTGCATTTTCATCGAATTTTTCCTTTCTGAGAAAGTGTTGCTGTACTTGAAGAAAATGTTGCCCGCATTTCGTCAAATATGTTGCAGCTTGAATTCCGAAAAGGTCAATATTTAATAAAACAAATATTAATCAGCGAGGCTAATACCCAAGGCACCACCTTAGGCCTAAGTCATCCAGCGACATTTAAAGCCATTAATTCAGGTGGCCGGGTTACAATGCGTAGGAGGGTGGTGGCAAGCCCTGCAAGCTACGCGAGCCAACAGCTCTCTACACTAACTATTACCGTTAACCCCAACAAGTTGTTATGGAAGGGGAAACCGAAGAGCTCGGGGGAAAACCCCTTAAACCAGTGGGGAGAGAACTTGCAAACTCAACGCGGAAGGAGTTGTTCCGAGTTTAAAACTGGCTTACTATTTTGGCAGAAGTAAATGAACCGAAGTTATCAGACCGTTATATCTCTCATACTAAGCGCATTTTCCATATGAGATCTCCCTTTAATCGACGTTTTCAAATTTCGCGCCTTCATAGCTCCACTATCGCCATCTATCGACTAGTTAGGTGATGACGTGTATATCGAAAGTGGATACCCACAATTCCCTAGTACAATTTTTGGCGGGAACTAAAGGGGCTGGAACTCCGATGGAAAATGCCTTTTAAAATTTTGGCCCTCTCCTATAACTTCGGTTCATTTACTTCTGATTTTGGCAATGAAGATAATTTTATCCGTTTGCTGTGGATACTTTGAACTATTTTTCCAATGGTGACAATTTTGGTTCTTTTGTCGTGGACTATTTTGTCATTAGCAACCATTTTGTCACAAATTCATCCCATTACAGAGAATAATTTTGTCTATGTACTGGGAACTATTTTGTCTTTTTCATTAAATGTTTCCATTTTATCGGGACAATGTTATCACTTTAAGTGACAATATTTCCACTGGTGAAAATGTTTAAACTATTTAAACAAAGGACCACATCGCTATCTGAAAAATCTTATAGCTTAAATTGCGTACTTCTTTCATTGCACCTCATTGTAACCATTGCTTTAAATGTATTTCTTTGTCACTGATGCTGGCCCAATAAGCGTCCACCCTTGTATATATTCCAGTTCAATAAATTCTATTCTATAGAGATATTTAACGTCGTCTGCTTTCCCTAGCTTTGGCAGTGTCACGGCCAACTTTGATTTCGCGCTGCCGCGCTATAGCGGCCATAACAATCGCCGTGTTTTTGCAAAATAAGATTTTTCCCGCCAGGGAGAAGTAGCGCTAGAACTCCTCACATAATTTATCTTTTTATTGCCGCCTTCCAGTGCAATCAGCTGTTATTCTTCAAAGAAAAAGTCGTTTTTTTCCCAGGTTTTATATTTTTATTTTATTAACGAAAGAGTAAATTAATATTTTAGTTATATTTAAATTATAATTTAGCTTTGAAATATTTTTAATACTCTATTTATATTCTACGACAATAAAAATAAAAAATGTGTATCTCCGGCTCTGCTCCGGCAGATGTGGTCAACCCCTTATCACGGTAATGCGTAATTATGAATAGTATTTTTTATAAAACCAATAATTAAAATATTTTAAATTAAGTAATTATTTACCTACATCTTTAAAATAATGTTGTTGATAATTATTCTTGATATTAAATAGATATATTTTTAGTATAGTTGTAAAGTGAATCTTTGAATAACAAAGTAAATGTTACTGAAGTTTGTATTCTTTTCTAGATATTGGCTTATATACAAGCTCTTTTACTTTTTCATGCTTAGCAGAAATTGTGCGCGTTATGTTATCCATAACCGGAGGGACTATTTTCTGACAGACTATTCCTGCAATTAATTTGGCAGGTTCTGGATCACAACTATAAAATAGTGGACAGAGTTCGTGCTTTGGCAAAATGCATTTCTCAAGTTCATCGTAAACACCTTGAGACCCGCAAATGTTGCACAAAGGTGACTATTCTTGATACAATTAATATGAATGGACGACTTGGATATTTAAGATTTCCTTTATCTTGGTTTTTAATCAAATCCAATAGTGGAGAGCTGTGACATGGCTGGGAAATGTTTACAACGCAGCAGCCACAAAATTCCTTCTTTTGTAATTCCCTCAAAACATACACAGCTAAGTATGCTTCACAGGCTAATTTTAAGGTAGAACATTGAGTTTCAGGAGTGATCAAAAGGGCTTCTAAAATATTTTTATAGTCTTCAGGAATTTGATTGTCGGACAATTTAGAAGGTCTTGTATCACACCAAGGAGATGGCTTTTGTAACTCCCGTTTCACCATTAATTTTTCAGTGTCATCTTTGATGGGAGCTTGAGGAAACCATTTTTCCTAGAAAATTGGTAACCTTTAATTAACCTGTAATTTTAGGTTTTGACGCCAAATTTTTGATTGCAAGTTATTTATGGTGACTTTTATTGAGTTTTTATATTTCTACAATTTCTTTTTCGATTTCATCTTCAGCCACCTCAGAAATATTTTTTCCAGGAGAACTTGCACTAGCACTTTCAACATGACTGATAAATATTTTTTTAAATAAAGATACAAACCAGAAATATAATCGTCGTCCTTGAAATGTAGACTACATCTTTACCATTTTCACTCATTTGAAAATCTTTTCATTTAATGATTTTTAACCATAATAACCGAAGATTTTCATTGCTTGGGAACTCGTGAAAAGACAAATCTGTCATATTTTTTGTATTTGAGGTACAAGACGGTATGGTTTCATATTTATATACGTTTTATTATTAATAACAATAAATCAAAAATTACCGAGACGTTTCTAAGCCCGATTTTCAAAAATGGCGCCTTGTATCAATTACGCGTCTCTTTATATGAAATTATCCCCTCTTTGACTAAAAAACACATTTCCTTTAATTAGTTTAGTTTATCTGGCAATTTTACCCGAACATAATTCTAAAACATGTTATTTTCATTTCATTTATGCCAACGTGTTTTTTCCGAAAAAATTTATGTTATTACGAGATAAAACGTTTTTTCTGGATTTAATTCGAGTCCCCCGCCTTTGCCTGTAATAAAATTTACATATTTTGTGAGGAGACGTAGCGCCCTAGCGGGACAATTTTCTTTCGCTTATTTACATGGGATTTGAAAATTTTGTTATGGCCGCTATAGCGCGGCAGCGCGAAATCAAAGTTGGCCGTGGCAGTGTAATGGTCGCCATTTTGAGCGGGTTTCTCAATACGAAAAAGCATTGGTGACGTAGACCCCTATACAAGTGGTAGAGCTCTATTCTCTATTTCTGTCAAATTCCCTGGTCCGCATATCGGACCTTAGCAACACAATGCTAGTATTTTTCCATCCCTAGGGTTCGGGATATTCACTGTTTGCACAGTACGTCCTTGTATCTACGTCAACAATAGAGTGTTGTCGTCTGAAACCCTGTGACGTCACCATTGTAATTTGCCTATTGATAAAAAACGGTAACTGTCATGGCGGCCACTATTAACACTACAGCTACCATTCAATCGGCTTGAGTCCTAGCCTCGAAGGCACCCGATGGGCACGCGAAATCGGATAATTGTTTCTTGAATTTCAGTCGAAATCACTCGGGTTTTCAATTTCTTACGTGACGCTTGTACAGAAGGAGTCCACTAAACCAACAGAAAATTCAAATGGTTTCCAATTTAAGCGGCAAAAGTAAAGGTATACGATTGGCCTACACAGTACGAACGTGGTTTGCCTGAGGCATATTCTGACCGAAAATAAGAAGCTCAAATATTTCATTTTCAAGTTGCCCGAAATTGATTATCGATTTTGGATGAAAAGTTTCCCAATTCCTCACACAAACGTTTAAGCTATGTTGGTTTGCGCTATGGAATTTTGCGGAACCGAAATATTTCAGGTACGTTTTATATTTCCAATTTCCAATATTACATTAAACAAAAATTAATTAAAGTTTTCTGTATATTTTTCTTAAATTTTATATCAAATTTAAAGGAAATAATTGTTAATATTATTAATTATTAATATTATTCATTGTTATTCAATATAATTATTTATTGATTAATATTATTCATTGTTATTTAATATAATTATTTATTGATTAATGTTATTCATTGTTATATAATATAATTATTTATTGATTAATATTTTTCATTGTTATTTAATATAATTATTTATTGATTAATGTTATTCATTGTTATTTAATATAATTATTTATTGATTAATGTTATTCATTGTTATATAATATAATTATTTATTGATTAATGTTATTCATTGTTATTTAATATAATTATTTATTGATGAATATTATTCATTATTATTTAATATATTTATTTATTGGTTAAGATTATTCATTTTTATTTATTATAATTATTATTTATTATAATAATATATATATATATATATATATATATTTATTTATTTATTTATTAATAATATTACTAAAATTATCGAATAAAAATAAAACTAATAAATTAATAATATCCGAGCTCAAAAATTTCAAGAAACCCGTACGACCTTTCACATGAGTTTCTAGATTTTTTTTGCCATCAGCGTAAATAAATACACCTTTTTGGCCTTCTTATATAGTTTTGCCAACCAAAAAAAATAGAAATCTGCATTATTTATAACTTTTAAATTTAGAAAAATAAATGACATGCTGCACGTGAATTTGTTGCATATTGGTATTTTTTCTGTTCCCAATTCCAAACCAAGTATATGGGTATTTAGGTTTAAACAAACCATTTTGAAAAACACAAGCCAGAGGCGTAGGAAACGGGGGAGGCATGGGGGCAATGCCCCTCCTAAATATTTACCATTTTGGTCTGACAAAAACTACAATTCCTTAATTGTTTTTAAGAAACATTCGTTTTGTATCATAATATACTTGAAACTTACTGAAATCGTTCCTATTTTTGTGTTAAATATCAACGTAAATCTATCTTTTAAATTTCGAAATACAAAAGATACAAATTTGAATTCGTTATATGCCTTTTTTTTAAAAAAAAGATTACTGATCGCCAGTGGACTTCCCCCCCCCCCCCCCCCCAGACTTTGCTCTCAACTTTTCAAACGCTCCTAGGAGAAACAAACACAAGGAGAACGCAGCTAGCCTTTAAACCCGCTAACGCAGTGTTGTGTACAAATGTCATTGGACGAGCCTTTACGCCGAACGTTTTACGGGCGGGGGGAAGACAATTTCCGAATATTCCCCTTTCGACGGCTGCAGGTGCTAAAGCGTCTAACCAATGAAAAATGCACGACTTTTAACGGGTTGCGTTCTCCTTGTGTGGCGTGCTGTGTTTGTTGCTCCAAGGACAGTAGATACAGGGTCGTCTTCATATTCACGGGGAGTTAGATGTAAACAAACCGCGGCCATTGTTAAGACGTGGTTCACCCTGGACAGTATTATTGTAGTTAGTTTTTACCATTTTGATGTTCAATTAAAAATAAAACTACGAGCGTAAATAAAAAAATGCCCATTTGTTTTGAACACTTAAGCCTCGTCAAGAATAGCTAAAATTAGGTGACCGCCAATTTTTTTTTGTTTACAACTAACTCTCCTTGCGTTTAGGTCGTTTTAGGTGATATATTCCAACAGACGCCGCCAATACACTTCCCTGTTGCTCCTAGCTGACACAACCTATAATATGCTAGTAAAAATTGCCACTAAAGAAAATCGGAATATACGAGAGAAACCGCTTACATATAACTTTTCCACAATCACCCTTTTCTGGGTATTTTAGAGGAAAATTATTTGCCTAAAATCGGCGTCAATAAATCATTTAAAACGGTGGAAAGATACAAAGCGTAAAAAGATTTATTTGAAAAACCCGAAAACATTGAATATTTTGAAAAGATGGGGTGGTGAGTATAGATTATTCTCTCCGTGGCACATCCGAGCGGACAAAAGATAACTACCCCGTCGATTTAATATAGATGGCAAGGTCAAAGGTATAAATCGTGCCAGCGAGTAGACAGACTCGCTTGTCACTGGGCCGAAAACTATAGAGATGCTACCTGGAAACACCTTTTCAATTTAAGAGTTTTAAGAACGAGGTCAACTCACGCGGTGAGTGTATAATTTTCTCGGCTTATTAAGCGTCTCGCCTCTACGAAGTACTTGGAAGGTCGAACTCGAGCCTTACCAATTCGGAGATTGGATAGCTACCGAAGACACACCTTGGCGAAGAGCTAAATTTCTGTGCCAAGGCGATGTTTCGCGAAACCGTCCAAAGGGATTCGAATTGCGTCTAAATTTTAATATTTAAGATCGTAATTTGAGAAGCCTGCCGAATAGATGTAGTCTTTCGCTCTTTAAACGTAGGAATTATAATTGAATAACATTTTTGCTCTGAAAATTGAGGAAGCAGTTTCAAATGATTATAAATACTAAAATGTCGATATAACTCAAAGCAAAATTTAATAAAAGTTCTGCTACTACATGGAGGTTAATAAAATAAAATTTATTATTGGTAGCTTTCGGACCGCGGTCCTTCGCCAGCCGTTGTTTCAAATGAGTTTTACGAGAAAGCAAACCCAAATAGATTGTAAATTATATTAGATAGCGTAGCCAGGATTTTGTTTCGGGGGAGGGGCACATCATTGAAAAAAAAGTAAAAAAATGAAAATATTTGTACGTATGACCATACGTTTCGGGGGGGATGTGCCCCCTGTGCCCCCCTTTGGCTACGCCACTGCGGAGGTACGTATACGGAAAACAGTCTGCGCTCGATAAAGCTACTTCTACACGTTCTAATAAACGTTTACTATCTCATTATTTCACCACAGCTAATAGCCGTAATTTTATAAAGTCTATATATTATTTATCAATTCATATTACGTAACCAGGTACGTATTTGTCTATACTTATTGAAAAGGACTAACAAGGAGACTACCCGAGGTGTAACACATCAATTTTGATGGTAGACCTTCATGTAACTTGAAAAACCCTGAAGGGAAATGTCTCCCTAGGCAACCGTTTTGCCATGGCAACCAAAAATGTTTTTGACAACACAAAATTGAAATTTTCCCATTGAAAATAACATGGGAATCTGATAAATCTTTTGAAAATGCTAAAAATAGAAAATATAAATATAAAAATAATGAACAAGTTCGAATTTGATTAAAATTTTTACAGGGGGTACCCTTAAAATTGGTCGGATTCCCATGTTATATTCAGTAGGAAAATTTCCATTTCGTGTTGTTAAAAACATTTTTGGTTGCCATGGCAAAACGGTTGCCTATGGAGACATTTCCCTTCAGGGTTTTTCAAGTTACATGAAGGTCTACCAAACCCCCGAGTTTGATCAAAATCGGTGTGTTACACCTCGGGTAGTCTCCTTTAAAGTTGAGACTATCCTGGGAGACTATGGGTGCATGGGCGGGTTTGTCACGTTTTTGATTTTTTTAATAAAAATCAAATCACTCGACTTTTTTTTATTTAAATCGGATTTGTTTGATTTTATAGAATTTATAAATTTTATACAATTAATGTTTCTTTTCCTGTATAATTAACGGATATTTTACTTTTATCAGTTAGCTAATCTTGAATGAAATCCACCTAGTCATTCTCGTTCTCCATGAGTATAAATAAATCTATTCTTGACGTAACTCTTAACTATAACAAACAATAAAACATTTGATAGAAGTAGCGAACGCGATGGCCCGTTGGAAGTGCCGGAAATATCAATCAGATTTATGCGATGTTAATTGTTTTTTTATTAGGACGCATTTTCAGAACTTAAAATTTTAATACACCGGACGTTGTATACATTCTTGATTGAAGAAATTGACTTTTAATTTTACGGTGAAAATACTCTAATATTTAAAGGGAAACGGCCAAGCTTTTCGAAATATGGCCTTATTTCCGTATCAAAAGATTAACAAGACGTTCAATATACTAACACGTACTTTTTTTTTGTCTTGAAAAAATAGCTTTTGGCCCAAAAAGTTGAAACGAAAAATAACGCCAGGTGTTTGGGTTTGAATTTTCGCCGCCATCTTAGGGGCTGCCACCAGCGCCCCTAACCCCGTATGAGCGATTTGTGAACTATCCTAACTTTTAAAATCACGCAATTTAGGCTTAGGTCTTTTAAAACTGGAACGCGTCGCGCGTGCAAAACATATTTTTTCGTCTTCAGCAGCGCTCGCTTTTACGTTGTTTTTCTGTCTCACTGACTTCTCACCGGGTGTCGCGGCGGATGCGCGCTTTTCGATTTCCCGAAATTTCTTTATTTTATTAAAAATTAACCACTCAATATTTTTTGATGCGGTTTTCGCCATAAATTTTAGTTTTTAATGGGCTATAGGGCTATCTATCTGGTTAAAGCTTGACCGTTCCTCTTTAAACTGGTTTGTACTTAATTTGGGGTACCTTATTGATAAGAGTACGAGTTTAAAGAATAGTATAGCCGTGTTCCGAGCAACTTTCATATAATTCAGTAATATTTTATATGAAATTTTTCAGAAAATATTTATATCCAAAATGTAGTACCAGTAAAGTGAAAAATTTGATTAAATAAAATAAATAATTAAATTTCATTATTATTATTCAATCCAAGTATAGTGCTAAATTGAATTAAATAAAGTAAATCATTAAATTTCCAAATGTCATCAATATTATTATACAATCCAAGTATAGTGAAAATTTAGTTAAATAAAGTGAATAATTAAATCTCATTATTATCATACAATCTAAGTATCTCTTGTGATCTCGAGAATTTTCTACATAAACAGTATAAATTTCTCCTACATTAATTAAAATTTAATTATATAACGTATCTCAACCGATAGCCTATATAGCAGTCACTGTTGTTTCCAGCGAAAGTTTGAAATAATTGCAACTCCTCGAGGAAAAATTGGTGGTGCATAAAAATAGCTCGAGGCTGATATACCAAGTAGTCGCGGTTGTGGAAATAAACATCTCACGGGTGTGCAATGTGACCGCAATCTTTGTCAGTCTACGCACCTTTTTTCAATTTTACTTTCAAAACTATATTACAACAAACGGAACGACTTGTTCTTTTTTTATTTTAATGCGGTATGTTTTCCTTTCAAACTGGGACATTTTTTTTACGTTCGAAGACAAAAAAAAAGAATAAAAAAACAAGTTTTATTTCATCCCGTTACCTGAGCGCCGGAGTCAAGTAAGTCGAGATACCTGACTTTTGAAAGTAATTCGAAACCTGAATCCTCAAGTATTTTTACATTAGACTGACTCATTACTGAAATACTAATATTGTTTTAACCTTCTTTTTAATATATTTTAATTATTTGATTATTATTACATATGTTATAGATATAAAACTAAAAACTTGTTTTCTCAAAATGAGGTTTTTAGGCTTGCGTGTCTTTTGCTTTTATTCGGTTCGCGCAAGTTCTCGAAAAAAAAGGGGGGAAGGGGCGGTAAATAGTTATCTGTCAGTCTGTCTGTCTGTTGGGTTGGTGGTAATTGGTATATTTGAAACCTAACACGAAACGGGTATTGATATCGAATGTTAATTATTAATATTATAAAAATGTTTTCTCGCCTCATTAAATGTAAGGAGTAAAATATCTGTAAGCCATATTGGGTAGCTTTCGAATTTAGGTTAGAATGCAACGAGTTTATATTGTTCAGCTAGGTTGTAAGAAAAACTGTTTGTCCTAGATACAAAGCCACCGATTTTTTATTCCGATTTTTACAACTCAGATTTAGGGTGTAAAGCCTAATCATACTATTGAATAAGAAGAATTACGTTTCATTTTTATTATAATCCGGGTTGTCTCAGTAGTGAACACGTCGTAAATTCAAGGGCGTTACAATGAATATTATCTTACGCATGGGTGGATCACAATGACTTTGGAAAGGTTAATTGTGGTTTTAAAATTTCTTCGGTAAAGGTAGGTCAGTTATAAACACGTTTCGACCAAAAGGTCGTGACCTATATCTATACTGAACTTACAAGGAGACGATCCGAGGTGTAACGCACCGATTTAGTTCAAACTCGGGGGTTTGGTAAACTTTCGTATAACTTGAAAAACCCTAATGGGAATTTATTCAATGGGCAACCGTTTTGCCATGGCAACCAAAAATGTTTTTGACAACGCAAAATGGAAATTTTCCCATTGAATATAACATGGGAATCTGACCAATTTTAAGGGTACCCCCTGTAAAAATTTTAATTAATTTCGAACTTTTTCATTATTTTTTATTTATATTTTCTATTTTAAACATTTTCAAAAGTTGAAATTTAAAATTGGTCAGATTCCCATGTTATTTTCAATGGGAAAATTTCGATTTTGTGTTGTCAAAAACATTTTTGGTTGCCATGGCAAAACGGTTGCCCATTGAATAAATTCGAATTAGGGTTTTTCAAGTTATACGAAATCGGTGCGTTACACCTCGTGTCGTCATCTTGCTAGTTATATCAAAAATGTCCTTAATGGTATGGTAGGAATGTCAATGTTTATGGTGCTATTTCTAAGAAATATGATCTACAATTCCAAGGGGAAATCATCCAATCATCAGAATTTTTATTTTGAAACTTTTCTATAGTAGTGTTTATAGCAACTAGTTTTACCAGAACTGTTTACTTCGCTTAACTTCAAATTCAGCGTCGAATGCGAGAAATACGGATAAAGAAACGTTGAGGTGTTTTTGTACTATCTCGTTTTCCCAACTGAGTGAAAACTCTAATCAAAGCTTTTTCCATAAAAAGGCAGATAAAATTATCTTCGTTCGATTGCGAATCAAAACAAAAAACGAAAATATTTGGAATATTTGATCAAATTTCGATTCTAACTCATTAAACCCTTGACGCGCGAGGAAAAACCTAAAGAGGAAATTGCTTAGGTGGTTCAAAGGGAAATTTGCGATGGTACTTTAAAACGGGGAAAGCTGTAAAGCTCATTAAATTGACCCTTCAACCCTGACTCTATTCTTTTAATTCTCACACGGCTAAAGTGAACCGGATTGGATGCCCTTGGTGGAAAGGATAACTACTTTTATACGCCCGTATGTGGAAATGTTACAGCCGTGGGTTTAGAATGAAGCTAATTTACATCGTTTCGTCTACTTTTTCCGTTCTTATCAGTTTGAAAAAAAAATTAACATACTTGGTCTCGTTTTTTTCACTGTCGTAGTAGGTGCTCTTGTAGAAACCGACGATGCTGCCGTCCAAAGAACCGTGGAACTCGTAATCCAACAAGTATCGTCCATTGGGCGCTTCTTCGGACATTTCGAGTACGTAATACTCATTTTCGTCCCAAGGAAATCGGTTTTTGACGGCCAGTTCGGCACCGGTCGCGGACGAAGTCACTTTGGCCGAGTCAATGGTCAATTTGTTCTTGTACGCGTGGACGATAAAGTAGGAAGTCGGAGAAGACACCTCGACGTCGATTCTAACTGACCCTTGAAACCTATTCGACTCGAGATTGGGTTGTAAGGTCAAATCGTAATGCAGAGGTTGTATGGTCACCGGAAGACGGTAGTTTTCGAAGGGTAATTTGGGACCATCCGTGGTGTTGGGGAAAATACTGGTTGTTGGGCGACTACTTCCTCCGCTGGGGGTAGTCTGCGTGATCTCACTGGCAGTTGTCGGGTCGTTTTTCTCGCGGAATTCTTTCTGGTTCTTGAGTAACGCGACCAGTAGTCCGACACACACGATCAGAAGCGCCACGACCACGACGCCGAAGACAACCGTCGACTTCTTCAGCACCATCTTGCCGCTTTTTACCTCAACCGTCTTATTTAGTAAAGGTTGCCGTTCGTTCTCTACTACCTCATCTTGTCTTTCACTCGGATTAGAAGATGGGCTGCCTGAAAAACCATATCAAAATATATAAATAAATATATACCAGTAAGTAAAATGTGATATGTCTGATGAAGACACTAAGGTAGTTCTACAAAATATATAAATAAATAAGTGACTGTGGTATGTCTGAAAAAGACATTAAGGCAGTTCCAATTCCATGCCAGTAACATATCCTACTGTTATTTTCCGTACCCAATTCACCTATTAGCGGATTAACTCTGATTGATCCACTGAAGCAAGTACATTTTTCTCTAGCAACCAACATTAATAACAGTATGTCAATGCTGAAATAAATCTGTATTTTTGCTTCAGTACGTTATACCATCGCCATTTAACGCGTATAGAAAGCAATTAAAATCCAATTCCAAAATTAATCGATGGACTTTGGAAAACTCTAGCGCTTAGAACTACCGGCGTTGCGAAACAAAGAGTCACTAAATTAACGATGGCAAAGCGATCAATTTCAATTTTAAGTAACCACGTTTTTGGACAGTCCTTGTAAAATAAAAAAATTATAAAACTTCCCTTCCAAAACCAGAAAAACCACTGATAGCTATAGATCAAACAACACTGAAATACTAACGGACGAGGACACCGGCATAAGATAGACAATAAATCAAAACCGAACGTAAAATTATGAACGTATAAAAATACGTAAATTACCTGCAAGTTAAACCAAAACGCCGCTAAATAGTGTCCTAAAATAATGACTGACTTGTAAATATAATAAAGAAACTCGTATCTTTGGTTAAAATTGATAGTAACTAAAAATATCGCGTTGTAAAGTAAAATAATTTGTATTTGAATATTTCTAGGAACAAGCGACGCTCGCGTCCGCCACGTTCAGCATTTCACTCGCTTCTAAAACTGGTCCTGCCACAAATGGTGCCTTTCACGCAACGGGACGGGGTGCAGCCTGAGACCGGCGTGTTCGGTGGGTCGAATCGACTCTATATATTATTATTATACGACGAGATAGATAGAGACTTCGGAAGCCGGAGCAAATTTTAGTCGAGAAACTAAATCCTTGGTCGTAGCAGAAGACTGAGCTTAAATTGGAATCCATGCCCCATTATATTGTCGCCTTATTTGGCCGACTATTATCTCGTTACTTATCTCTCTCTGAAATATTTTATCGCATGGCCAGTAAATGACGTGTATACACCGATGTCGAGAGGCCTATAGAAGTTTGAAGCCCATCTCCAAATCGTCAGGAGTCACGGTTATATTGTAATAATCCTTGAGAAAAATAATGATTCGCTGGATTAGATAAATAGGATTGAGATAATACTAATAATAATTGACTTCTAACTAGAATGATTCGACGATATTTGCCAATTTTTCAAGTTTATTTCTAAGAAACGCCTTGGGGAAACACGTGAAACCTTTTGAATATTTATCAGTATTTTTATTCTAACTTTCGAGTAGACGCTGATCTCTTCAATTACTTAGAAATATCATCGAAGACTTCCTCGTGATTGCGTATAATCCTATCAATTATCGAAACCACTTTTTTGATTTTATAATATGATAAGTATGGTAACATTAACGTTGTTTATTTATTTTAGTATTAA
Organism: Leiobunum rupestre; assembly: GCF_980474605.1. Classification (NCBI taxonomy): domain Eukaryota; kingdom Metazoa; phylum Arthropoda; class Arachnida; order Opiliones; family Sclerosomatidae; genus Leiobunum; species Leiobunum rupestre. The sequence continues at coordinate 13,820,702 of NC_143392.1, read as the reverse complement.
TAACATCGTATAATATAAAACTATGAATCTATTCGCTTACGTATCATAGCATAAGTAACATAAGTAACATAAGTAACATAAGTAACATAAGTACGGCACTTACAAGGAGACATCCCGAAGTGTAACCCACCGATTTTGTTCAAACTCGGGGGATTGGTAGACCTTCGTGTATCATGAAAAATCCTTAAGGGAATTTATTCAATGGGCAACCATTTTGCCATGGCAACGAAAAATGTTTTTGACAACAACAAATGGAAATTTTCCCATTGAAAATAACATGGGATTCTGACCGATTCCTAGGACCCCACCCTGTGAAAAATTTGAAAAAATTTCAAAATTTCTAAAATGCCAAAAATAGAAAAAATAGATAAAAATTGACCAAAAAACATCAAAATTGATCAACTTTTTATCAATTTGAGGTCAAAATCCCATGTTATTTTCAATCCCCCGAGTTTGAACAAAATCGGTGGGTTACACTTCGGGATGTCTCCTTGTTAGTCATGTCTCCTGCCTTTAATGATAGTCTGTTTCTCCAATGACCTGACAAATCAATTGGTTATTGAATTTACAAATATATTAGTTAGTTATTTTCAAATTTGAGACTTGAACGCGTTTTCGCTCTTATTTATAGCCATCAAACTAATTTGGCAAAAATTTCGCCAGCAAAGAGAAACTAAAGTGTGAGTTTCTGGTTACGCGACTTTCGATTACGCATAACAATGTTTTAATACTTAATAATCTACTAAATTATTAACTGTTAAATTGCCCGTCCAGATTTTCTATGTAATTGAATATCGAATATTATATAGGCGAAATGTAAATTTCGCCTATATAATATTCGATATTCAATTACATATAATATATAATAACATAATTCTATAATATTATTATAAGTTTGTCACTTTCGCGAATATTTTATTGGAAGCTAGTGACGTCATCACAAGAGGAAAATCTCTCAAAGAGATAGTGACAGAAATATTTGTCCATATTTAATTTTTACATAAAATATATGAATATGCGTTGATAATAATTGTGGAAATAATGATTTTAATTAAATATTACGCATTCACTATTATATTTCAGTTCATAAATGGATGGGTAGGCTTTCTCTGACGCCACAAATGGGTTTTGAAATATTTTTTAGCCGGCTTGACTTCTCGTGAAAGTATGACGTAGAGACTGGGTAGAGTTTCAAGGAAGCCAAACATAACCCAAAATTTTGAATAGGCGAAACTATAAAGTCCAGGGGGGCTGAAAAGATGGTAGTCACGTGACTTTGGGGAGGACTGCAGCGCCATCTATCCTAAGAAATAAGAACTATTATTTATTTTATTTTGTTCATGGCGGTTTAAATTTTGATCGATTCATAAAAATTATCTAACTATTATTATTCATTGAAAAATTTTGTAATAGAAAGGTGTAAGTTAATTAGCTGTTTACAGTATCTGGAAGGAATAGTTTTTATTTACCATCGCACAGCCAACTATGAGCACGAGTTACCGAATCGAAGTTGGCTGTGAAATGGTAGTCACGTGATTTTGTTTTCCCATTTTAACAAGTTGGTTAAGACCAAATTTCCTTTATAGTATCGCCTATTGAATTTTCATACTTAAATAATTTTTTAAAGTACTATAACATATATTTTCGGAATCAGGACCAAAAACTCTATCCTATGAAGAACACTAAATTAAAAAATTAAATTGTTTCCCTAGCTGACACCAAGAATGTATTTATTTATACTCAGGGAGAATGAATATGTCGAGACTATCGACGGACACGTTGAGCCCCTAACCCCGTCGCGCTAACGGGGGGGGGGGGAAAGGAGGCGGTCTTATTTTTTGCGTCCTCGCTACAGCGTTAATCGCGTCGAAAAACGTAATTTTTAAGAACCAATGAGATTGCAATATTATTTGATTTTATTAAAGCGGAGGAGCATACCGGGGGCCCAACGGGTGGAATTGCAGAAACGCTAAAAATAATCTCCCTGAGTATAAATAAATACATTCTTGCTGACACTATCTCTTTAACAAGCGGATGCAAAACGGCGACGAAGCCCGTAATTCAGTCTAGTGTCTTGTGAATAGCTCTTGGTAAAACTTTTGCATGTGAAGAATAGGAAGTGTCAAACTTATGTAACAATAGTATACACTTATGATAATAATAATAAGCTAAAATGTAACCTTGGACCCGCCTAGATAGGAAGTTGCATTATCGAATTGTATAGAAAAACACAGTTTCAAAATGAAAATCCTTACTATAAAAACGGAAATGTTTTGTTGGGAGAAATCCAAATAAAATATTTTGAAACGGTAGAATGTCATTCATTTTGTCATCCATTGTCATCTCACCGGAAGATATTCCTTTCGGTAAAAATAATAACGATTGTAGGCTAGATCGTATTTAAAGATTTACAAAGCATTAATTAATATTATCTTAGTGATGATGGCTTTTGCAAGTTCCCGGTGCCTTTTCCAAATATGTAATGTTTCATTTTTATGCCGTGTAGTATAGACACTCCAAAAGAATATTTATACACTTATGAGTAAATTGGGGTGGCGGAGTGGTTAGCACTTTGGCCTCGCAGCAAGAAGAGGCGGGTTCGGTCCCAACTTGTGGCACTGGGTGAAAACTCGGAACAACTCCTTCTCGTTGAGTTGCAAGTTCTCTCCCCACTGGCTTAAGGGGTTATCCCCCGAGCTCTTCGGTTTCCTCTTCCATAAAAACTTGTTGAGGTTATCGGTAATAGTGAGTGTAGGGAGCTGTTGGCTCGCGTGGCATGAAGGGCTTGCCACCACCCTCCTGCGCCATGTAACCCGGCCCCCTGAATTAATGGCTTTAAAAGTCGCTTGATGACTTAGGCCTAAGGTTGTGCCTTGGGTATTAGCCTATAGCTGATTAATATTTGTTTTATTAAATATTGACCTTTTCGGAATTCAATCTGCAACATATTTGACGAAATGCGGGCAACATTTTCTCCAAGTACAGCAACACTTTCTCAGAAAGGCAAAATTCGATGAAAACGCAATAAGACATACCAACATTTCGAGGAAATTTGAATATCTTTGCGTACACAATTGGAAAACAATATGAAAAGCAAACATTGCACCGATTTTAATCATAAACGTTTGGGGGCCCCTAGTTCTCGGGGTCGGCGAGGGCGTTTCAATTTCAAATCTTGGCTTAAAGCTCTAGCGTGACCGTGGCTTTAAACTAAAGTTAGATTTTTACAAAAAGGGTTAATATTGTAGTTGGATATTTACAAAAAAGGTGGTAATTTTAGTAATTTTTTTAAAAAAAGGTGGAAACTTTAGTAAGATTCTACAAAAACGTTGAAATTTTAGTAAGATGTTTACAAAAACATTGAAATTATAGTAAGATTTTTACAAAAACATTGAAATTATAGTAACATTTGTACAAAAAGGGTTAATATTGTAGTTGGATATTTACAAAAAAGGTGGTAATTTTAGTAATGTTTTTACAAAAAGGTGGAAACTTTAGTAAGATTCTACAAAAACGTTGAAATTTTAGTAAGATTTTTACAAAAACATTGAAATTATAGTAAGATTTTTACAAAAACATTGAAATTATAGTAACATTTGTACAAAAAGGGTTAATATTGTAGTAGGATATTTACAAAAAAGGTGGAAATTTTAGTACATTTTTTACAAAAAGGTGGAAACTTTAGTAAGATTCTACAAAAAGGTGGAAATTCTAGTAAGATTTTTAAAAAAGGTGGAAATTTTAGTAAAGTTTTTACAAAAAGGACTGAAATTTTAGTAAGATTTTTACGAAAAGGTTGAAATTTTAGTAAGATTTTTACGAAAAGGTTGAAATTTTAGTTAGATTTTTACGAAAAGGTTGAAATTTTAGTAAGACTTTTACAAAAAGATTGAAATTTTAGTAAGACTTTTACAAAAAGGTTGAAATTTTAGTAAGACTTTTACAAAAACCTTGAAATTATAGTAAGATTTGTACAAAAAGGGTTAATATTGTAGTAGGATATTTACAAAAAGGTGGAAACTTTAGTAAGATGTCTACAAAAAGGTGGAAATTTTAGTAAGATTTCTACAAAAAGGTAGAAATTTTAGTAAGATTTTTACAAAAAGGTTGAAATTTTAGTTAGATTTAAAAAAGGTGGAAATTTTAGGAATACGTCAATTGATATAGCGTAATTTTTGGTGTAATTCTGTAATACACGTTTTAAATAACTTAAAAATGTATGTGTACCTCTAAAATGTATGGTTTTGTACAAAAGAGATTAAATATTTATTAAATTTAATAATAAACTTTACTGTTTGTCTAAGATCAAAGTGTAGTATCTTATCGCATCGGCTATTAAACGTATCTCAAAATTAGACCGATTTACGCAATAAATACTCACTCGGTCCAATTATTGTATCTGTAGTTTTAAACAAATTCTAGTTTATACATTTGTTTTAATGCGCAGCTTATATTTAAGATACGTTGGGGTAATCTTTGGTATAACTGTCATTTCTTGGAGGCACAATCTTCAACGCTATAAATAATGAGAGCCTGGATTAACGGGAGATATATGAGGGGGATTATCAAAGAAAACTTGCAGTCGACGATCTAGCCCGACCTCGATCAATTCATAGGCAAACACCGCTCTAGGAAAGGGATTCGCGAAAGCCAAATGGCTCCCTGGAGTCCAATTACTACTCAACGTTTCAATTATTTTTGGTACAGAAACGCCTCAACCGTTTTCAGCAGTTTTTTAGTAAAGGGTACTTTGAAAGGGCTTTATTTAGCATTTACCGGTTTTTTCTTTTTTTATTTCGAACAGACTTTTATTTCGAGCCAAAATGAACAAACCATGACTTGCAGAATACTTTTTTTTTTGAGATACACAAATCGGTGTCGACCTGAGGCCTTAGACACCAGCACACAATAACTGATTAATCAGGGCGAGATATGTGTAACGGCCCCGCCAACGGGGGGATACGTGGGGACAGGGGTGGGGACAACCGTGGCGGAAGTATTCCGACCACCCGTTGGGGAATTGGTGGTCTTCCTCACACGACCATCCACAAACTCTGCCTCCCAGTCTCCCAGACGCTTGGGATTACAGGAGTACGCTACTACTCCCGGGGTGCAGAATAAGTTAATAGATCGATTTAAACATTTTGCGTATAAGAAAACGAACATTGAGATAAGAGCCCTTTTAGGTTCTATTTAATCGGTTTATTTTTACTAGATGGCACCAGGTTAAACCTTTTGGCAGAAGGGGTATAAATTTATTTAAAATTAATTTCTAACACTATTTTATGTAAAAACCAAATATATTAAAGTTTGACTAGAGAAAAATTCGGTATAAATCTAGATTTTTCGTGGTTTTATCTAATTTAAATTGTTTCAATCTGCTGGCGGCATCTGGTAGGACTTGCATGTATTTAAAATTTGCCACAAATGTCGTTACCCTTGTAAAAGTAACTTATCTCCCATGGTCTATTAGTTTTACCATAAGTGGATAAGGAACATAAGTATGGCAGAGAACGAATTTGGTTAATGATAGTCTGTCGTGGAGCGATTTCGAAATAGGAAGTTTAAGAACAGGAAACTCGTCCCTTTCTACTCGTTCCGTTGGCAAAATAGTTGGTTAGTTTGATGGCGAGAAATACGAGCGTACACGCGTTTAGGTTGGAAATTTGAAAAAACTAACTTGTGAAATGGAGCCAATGTTTATAATAGTTATTTTTCAATCTTCCGATTCAATAATTCATCATTATTTTCCAAAAGTAAGCGTTATTTACACTTTTGAAAGCATTTCCAATTTTCAATAGGCCTTGGCTGGTCCGTCAAAAGGCTGCCGGCGATTTTCCGGACATCCTCCAAATACTAGGAGCAGTTCCCGGACATCCTCCAAATACTAGGAGCAGTTCCCGGACATCCTCCAAATACTAGGAGCAGTTCCCGGACATCCTCCAAATACTAGGAGCAGTTCCCGGACATCCTCCAAATACTAGGAGCAGTTCCCGGAGAGTTGTCAGTCCGTCGGTACGTATACGTCGTTAATGGTTTACGTTGTCATTGGCGAAACAGACTATCACTAAAATAGGGAAGTGTCATACTTATGTTTATTATCCACTTATGGTTTTACGAGTGTAAATACAAATATCAAAGCAATTTACTGAAACTGGCCTAGTGTGGTAACGGCATTGCTAGTCATTTTACTGAAAAATAATTAAAAAAATAAATACTTTATCAACAAAGAATTTATTTCTACTATGTTGGGTCGATTTGGCCTCCGCTGGAAATATACTCTACTAAATAAAGGGATCTACAGGGTGTCCACTAAAAAACGATCCAGGGCGAATATCTCAGAAACAGTTTTCTCTATAGTGAGTTGCAGGCTAAGAAAGACAAAATATATAGTACAATCGGCGCAAGGATGCCTCAGATCGTTTCCGGTCATTCCACCGCGCGAAATTTGAATTTGGCCATTTTACGGTCAAATTCGAATTTTGCTCTTTTTGTCGTCTTTTAGCGCCACCTAGAGACCGAAATTGGAATCTTTATTTTTTAATTTCATAATTGTGGTGGAGAGCAAATTTAAAAGATAAGGCATTCCTATAATTCTTAAATTTAAAATAGTATGTATAATTATTTATTTTTTGTAAATTTATTTCTACGTCTTACCAGTTAAATAGGTAGTTTCTTTTAAAATAGTTACCACGCTTTCTTGGGGGTAACATTGTCTTAATGAGCTATAGACGTTTAAAATTATATTTTTCTCTTTATTTGTTAACAATAAACCTTTATCATGCTTTTTATAGTAACCTCTTGGGCTATTTAAAATATTTGGAGCTTCAATTATCGAACTTTCTTTAGCTGCATTAAATAATTAAACTCATGACAACATGAAATTAAAAAATAGATTCCCATTTCGGTTCCTAGATGGCGCGAAAAGACGATGAAAATCACGAAATTTGAAATTGACCGTAAAGTGGTCAAATTTAAATTACGCGCGGTCAACTGGCCGGAAATGGTCTGAGGTATCCTTGCGCCGACTGTACTATATATTTTGTCTTTCTTAGCCTGCAACTGACTATAGGAATTATTTTTTTATGTTACGTAGCTCGTGCAGGGGGCCAAAGAAGAATGATAACCTCGATGACCTTGAATCATGTCTTCAAGGTCATACTAAAATTATCTCGAGAACCATTACGTTTAGAGCACAAATTCCAATTAGAATTTATAATTTCAGAACTTATTTCTAGTTATTAATACATAAAATGTGACGAAGAACAACTTTCTAATTGGAATCTTTGCTCTAAACGTAATGGTTCTCGAGATAATTGTAGTATGACCTTGAAGACATGGTTTAAGGTCATAAAATTTTTCTAATATTAAAATCTCCTACCATGATGCGATTGTCTAGCAAATTTCGATAATGTAGCACAACTTGTTTTGGAGTTACTAGCGCTGTCTTTCAATTTTCCCTTTTACGACCTTTATGATTTTGGTAAATTTTTTCTCAACTTACTATTGTTACTATTGATCAAATCCGATCATGTTCACGCTACGTGACGGGGAACACTTTTCTAATTGGTACAAACTTTCTAATACTTACGGTTCTCGAGATAGTCTTTTGATGACCTTGAAGACAAGGTTCAAGGTCATTGAGGTTATCATTCTTCTTTGGGCCCCTGCACGAGCTACGTAACATAAAAATTTTAAATTCCTAGAGAAAACGGTTTCAGAGATATTCGCCCTGGATCGTTTTTTAGTGGACCCCCTGTATGTTAAATACTATTAGATTAGAATTTGGTGAAATTTATTGTCTGCCACTAATACGATGTAAGAGTGTAAAAAAAATTAGTATTTTCATAAAAATATTTTTCTACTTAAAAACTGAATTTAAAGTAAATACCTCAACCACCGTAATCCGTGATAACATCCGCTACTACAATAAAAAGATCATGGCAACCCTGTTTTAAAAGATTTTATAACGACTAACGATTGGACAGAAAACGGCTAATTTTTCTAGCTAAACAAACACTGTGATTTTTCCGCGTGAGCTTGAATGCAAAGCCCGTAGGCAAAGCGGAGGCGCGAATTTCAAAAGGTTCGTTAATTTTATACGTGCGCGTCAATTTACAGTGCGAAAATTGCTTTTTAAGCCAAGTGGGAACTAGGCTTAATACTATTGCTCAGATAATGAAGTTTATTTGTCTCCGATAACATTCCGAGTATAACCAGAAGAAAATAGGGGGAAGTACGCTTCTAGTCAGCTTTGGAAAGGCGTCACTTTTCACGAATTTTCGCGCCAAAACGGTTTGGCGGGAAATCGCGGATGAATACATCGTTTAAAAAATCAATTTTTCTTAAATAGAACAATTGTAACATAATGTCCTTCTCATTCTCTGCTAATTGAGCTAAGGCGTATTTGCTTTCGTCGTTTATAGCCGAGTTGAATCAAAACAAAAGTGGAACTACTTTTTCAGTTTGGTTTATTACGCGTAAAAAGGCATTTTCGTGGGTCACACGACGACTTCTATGGCTCAAAGCTACAGATACGTACTTCCCCTATTTTCTTCTGGTATAACACATTCATGACCTTATACACAAAGTTATATAATATTTTAAAACAAAGAAACCCATGTATACGAGTGTCATAAAGCAGCTGAGGATCAAAATAATTTTACGTTTTGAAAGTGTCACTTTTGAAATAGGCCGTCGACGAAAATATCCGTTACGTTAACAATATAAACTTCGATGAAAACAGAAAATACACGTCGAAAAAATTTAATAAAAACGCCAGGCGTATCCGGCTTTTTATCCGGACAAAATGCTCTCGCCACATTTCGCAAACCTTTCGTTCAATTTGTGGCTCAAAGTTTTCCTGCTTTCTACTTTTTATTGAAGACTTAGAAATGGGCATCGCTCCTTTCACGATGATATTCTTTTTGTGGAAATTGAAGAGACGTTACTTTACTACGAAGTATTTTAACGCCTTTTATAACAAGACAGGCAAGCCACTATGACGCTATTACACCACGAATAATTATTGTCACTAGAAGCAAGAACCGATTTACGTCAGAAAGAACCTGCGACTGTAGCTTATAGCTTCGGTGATACCTTGGACGAATAATTACTGGACTCGAATCTTAAGCAAAATCCACTGTTCCACAATTTGCATCGCCCGTCAGCGCTCCGAGACGAAATATTTCTATCCAAATACAAAACACGTGCGTAAAAATATCAGATGACCTGCTCTTCTGTTTTAATAGGCTTTAGATTATTCAGTAATAATTGTATTGGAATAAAAATGAAAGGATAATGATTTAATTAATTTAAATAGGAAGTTATCTTTAATGTTTTTGCATATATAGTTTGTGTGAAAGTTTAAATAGATTATAAATTTAAAAATGCTTTGTCAAAATGGAAATAAAGGTGTAAGCTTTGACGACAGTAACGAGCTAAGAACGCTAGGCCTAAAGTCGTCCGCTAATTTTGGGCACTTGTTTATTATTTGGATAGAAATCTTTAGAATACTCGACACAACGGCGCTGCAGAAAACGCACCAAGCACGCCATTTGGTTTCGGGTCCAATAATTATTCGTCCAAGGTGATACACTAGACGCCCCGCCCTATTTCAGAGTCCATCTTGATCTTAGGTCTAGAGCGCCATCTCTTGAATGGAAAATTACATTTTTCTTAAAGATTATTATTTTAATTATTAAAATTAAATTATTTTGATAAATTCGTTATATTTTATATTTGTATATCGTGTATAAATTAAATTTATTTTAATTTTATTTGTTTATTTATATTTATTGATAAATTATTTCGTAGTTTTTCATTTATGACGTATTTCATTAATTATTAATTAATATTATGAAAATAATTCAATTAATAAGAAAATTATCGTTACAGCATTTTCCAAAAGTATATTTAGAAGTAGCTATTTGGTATTTGTGAAAGTTTCCATTATTAATACTTTCGATTCCGCTCAATAGATAACGCCATAATCAGCTAGGCTAAAACTGTGCTTTGCGTAAGAAAACATAATGAGGGGTGAAATTCACAATGTAAAAAGTTTCTAACACTATTACAGAGGGTAAATGATAAATGATTAATTAATTAGTATATATTCTTATGAAGTATAATTTTAACATTTTAAATGTTTACGCGAAGTAATACCGGTGGTACATTTTGACCCGTGATGCTGTGTATACATCCGCAGTTTTGGCGGGAAATTCGCGTCCAATGAAATCTACATCGAGCCGGCGAAGGTATTTTTCATAGGGATAAAAATAAATAAATTGATTATTTCTTATCCAAACGCTGAGCTCTAACTAAGAATGTGTACGGGATTTTAACGATGGATTTCAAGATAATAATAATACACAGGCTCGTAGCCAGAAAAAAAATGTCGTTTAGGGGGCAGTAGTTTTTTGTGAGGGGCACATTTTTTTAGAAAATTAACATAAGTGGCGTCGTTTAATGTTTTTGGTGTTCAACAAAAAAACTTGCTTTCTGAAGCAGACCATTCTACAACTTGTATTTTATTAACAAATAGTTAACTATAAATAACGATCTAAACCTTAGACAAAGACAAGTGGTTCAAAAGGAAATTTTTAAAAAACTAATAAAGATGAAGGGGCAGAGAATATTCTTTGTGGGGGAATGGATTAAATTGAGGGGGCAAATAAAAATTTCATTTGAGGGGGCAACATTTATTTTTGAGGGGACATTGCCCCCGAATTCCCCCCCCCCCCCCCCCAGTGGCTACGGGCCTGTGTGCTGTGTGTACTTGGAATGCTTATCGCGGCCAATTTTCGTCTCGATGTGGCTGACGGTTTTTTTGACGTCACTATGTTAACTTACCAAACAATAACATGAGAGGGGAGCGCGCATAGAGGGGATTTTTCCTCTCGTAGGCGGGGCCAAAGCCGTCAGAGTGATCTTACCATACGCGATACGGCAGGAAAAGCATTCCAAGTAAGAGTATGGATTCCTGCCGCTAGACTAATACCGAAGGCACCACCTTGGGGCCTAAGTCATCAAGCGAATTTTAAAGCCATTAATTCAGGTGGCCGGTTGTTGGATTTCGGATTTCTTAACTTTTGTCCCAGATTTCGCGATTTCTCGCAGGATTTCCAGATTTCACGTCACATTCCAAGATTTTTCGACGAATTTCGGGATTTATCGTCAGATTTCGAGATTTCTTGCCAGATTTCGAGATTTCGCAATGGATTTCTTGATTTTTGTTGAATTTCGAGATTTTAAAACAATATCTGGATTTTGAAGAGATCCAGGCTCGATTTCGTATTTATTGTCGGATTTCTGGGAAGTGTACTGGATTTCTTTGAATGTCCGACCCCTTGTGGCTACTTCTCTAGTAAGATATATATTATAAACTTCTGTGGTCACGGAAAAGTATTAAGAAAACGCCAATGAAAAAGAATGTTATTTGACATTTCGGTTTATGTTTCAAATTCTACAGCAGCACCATTTCAAAGTTAGAGTTCAAACGTGATAATATTAGTAGAGAATAATAAAACACTTGGAAAAAGTTCAAAACATTTATATAAATATTTCTACGTTTACATTAGATTTCTTTCTTCGTGTACCCTTTGTTCACGGAAAAATAAATAAAACCTATACCTTAATATTGTCCAAACCGTTTCTATTTTTCTGTCTTCGTGTATCCTGCTATACTAAACAATAACTAATATCGGTTAAATTATTTATTCAAACAATAAGGGAAATTTTTAAGAGTTACTACTTACTAACATTTTAAGTATAAGGTGGTTAAGCTATTTCCACCAATGGGAAAGCGGTCCTCAGGGCAGCGTTGCCAGACGCCCTATAATTATAGGGAAAATTTGAACAGTATACTATATAGGGCATTTTTTTCGATTTTTCGATATTGATGACCTATAAATCCTATAATTTAAAAATTTCTTAGTCAGGTTCGGGAATTCGATATAATATCAGACTGAAAAATACAAAATTTATGATAAAAATGAATAAATGTGTTTTTATTATTTTTAATATTTCAGTTTTTTTCATTTAAAATTTCATAAAAATTGAAATTAAAGCCAAATACAATGTGTCCTATAATTTGGACTGGAAATCTATAATTTTTAGTCCTTGGGTTTATATTTTGATTTTGGCTATCTGGCAACGCTGCCTCAGGGTTGGATAATATTATTTTTTCACGACTTAAGAGTCTTTGACTAGTTCAAAATATTTTCATTGATAATATCATCAAATGACGCATTAATTTGAGATAGACATTCTGAATCAGAACTTTTATGAGGTGCAGTGGACTCTGGATTCTTGATTTTCTACAAGCACGTTGTGATGTTTTTAAATAAAATGGGATTGATAAATAACGAATTTATTATACGCCATATTCGCCATTATTTATGAGTATTTAGGTAAATGTTTCACAAGTCAATTTTACTAGTGAGCCCCCAGATTTCGATTAATTGTAGTAGACAGAGCATTTACTTTAGTAGTCAAATGTCGTGACTAGTGCCTTATGTCCAACTGTGCCCCCAACTGAAATCTGCACTCCGCCACCACAGACCACGAATTTGACGTTTGAAAAAACGCAGTATTAAGTCTCTGCTTCATTTCACAGGAATTTGGAGCTGGGGGGAATAGGTTTGAAAGTAGAGAGATTTCATTATTGATTAAGCCTGTACCCCCCACCCCTAACCCTCTACCTCGCTTTTGAGTCTATTACAATTTCTATGATGTTTGAAAGGGATGTGCAACTTCGGTTAACAAAGGAGGGATGTTGAGAGTTTTGTTATAGTAAACAACCAAACGTTTCAGTACTTTCCAGCCGAATTGAACAAGATGTAACGGACATTTAAGTACAAAAAATCCCCTCCCCGATATATTAAATATATTTTTAATATTTAATTTAAATTCTAACAAATTTCCAATCATCTTGTACGTAAACATAATAATCCCAAGAGGAATTTTATCGAAAATGAGTTTTTTGAGTTACTTGGTTTTTGAAATACACGTTAGTTTAAATTAATTTTTAGACAAACTGAATTTTTTGAGAAAATTTTAAGTTAATTGATACAGGCGCCATTTAACTCGTTTGCGTTTCGATACCTTATTTCCAAAACCCGGTAACTCGAAAAATTTATTTTCTATAAAATTCCTCTTATAAAGTTATCGTACAAGATGATTTAAAATTTGTTCAAATTTAAATTTAATATTTAAAATATACTTAATACATCGGGGGGATTGTGTGTACTTAAATGTCCGTGACATCTGGTTAGTGTCACTTTTTATAGGCCCCTTCAAGTACAATAGTACCACGATGTAATAGTTAAATTCTGGATAAGCAAAAGGTTTTATCAGTTTACACTCTTATCTCCCGCTTTTCAGGAGGAGTAAAAAGTGTAGCCCCAATACTGTGACCTTGAAGAGTAGTTCACGTTGTAGAATAATTCCCTCTACCAGAACAAGCGAATAATTTAGTAAAAGTGTTCCAGAACAAACTAATATTACATATCTTTGACCTTTAAAAATAAATTTCCTTTCTGACTTTCTCCCCCCGTTAACCTTTAACCTAATACAATTCTACTGGGTATTTTTTTGTTGGTTTTGTAATTTGTTTGAAGCCTAAAAAATAAAACAAATGCGTGAAATTTAAAATAATTGGTATTTTAGCGTACGGGGCTATATCCAAAATTTGAACTTTAACCCTATGGCACGACAACAACTAATTTAATTGTGAACTAATTCTTTCATAGATACGCAGAGTCGCGTGGTTATCTCGAACGAGTGAATGTTCATTGTTAATTATTCATGAAAATGGGATTATTTAGCGACAGCGATGAATCCCAGGATGGCCAAACAGTGTATAAGCGAAACAAAGGTACTGTTGTATAGGCAAGTGTGCAGTGGCGGCGGAAGGCACGATAGTACCATGGGATTTCCTTAACTTTACTCTAACTAATGTTAAACCGCGTCGGTGAATTGTATAAATAGTTAATTATCGCTTAGTTAATGTTGTATAATCCTTGTTTCTTTCTACGTGTATCCTTGGTTAACTAAAAATAATTAAAATACATTTGTTAATATTGTCCAAACAGTTATTCTATGTCTGACCACACAATAACTGAACTCAATTAAACTTCTCTGTTTTAACATTTATTTTTATCGCGGTTTTTATTTATTTTCTATAATTGGAAGGTATTTGTAAAATGTTTTATTAAATTTGGGGGGATACAAATACGTGCATTGTACCCCTGTACCCAAAATACCTTCATTGTACCCGTATACCCCATATTCCGCCGCCATTGCAAGGGTTATATTTAAGTATTTCTCAAAACAATAGCTATGTTTTATCGAAAAGGTAGGCCTAGCCGCGGTGAAAAAGCTCTTTCTCCGGGATTTGAAGGAAAGGAACGACCTGAAAAAGATAAGAAAGTATCTCAGGATGAGGCTGACTGCGTAGCGACACCTGGGAGCCGTCGTGACACGGAGGAAAGAGATTCTTTGATATTGAAAATATCGGAGGAGGAAGTAGAAGATTTCAGAGCCAAACTCGATGGAGCAGAGGCGGACGAAGAGGGCACGCGTCAAGTCAAACCTCGTGAAATGGAACTGTCTAAAGTTGACGATGAACCAAATGAAGACAGACTTTCTAAGAAGGACGTCAAAGACAAGGTAGTGAAATCGGATAAAGAAAGTCAAGGCGTCAAATCTCTGGTGGATTATCAGTCTGATAGCGATCAGTCCGATGAGGAAGAAAACACTGACCCCAAATATGAAATAGCGCAATCGAGTAATTTCGAGGGAGGCCAATCTAGTAAGCCACCCCAGTCGGATAAAGCTAGGGAAACTGGATCTAATGACCAAAGATATGAAAGTCTACAGCCTGATAGAGATGAAAAGGCCGAATCGGGTGACCAAAGCCAATCTAGGAAACTAGCCCAATCTGATAAAGAGGAAGTCGAATCTGATGATGAAGACCAATCTAGAAATCCAGCTCAGTCTGATAATGAAGAGGAAGTCGAATCGGGTGACGAAGGCGAATCTAAGAAGCCACAGTCTGATAAAGAAGAGGAAGTTGAATCTGGTGACGAAGGAAAATCTAGGAATCCATCTCAGTCTGATAAAGAAGAGGAAGTCGAATCTGGTGACGAAGGCCAATCTCGAAAGTCACCTCAGTCTGATAAAGAAGAGGAAGTTGAATCTGATGACGATGGCCAATCTAGGAAACCACCTCAGTCTGATAAAGAAGAAGAAGAGGAAGAGGAAGTTGAATCGGGTGAGGAAGGAAAATCTAGGAATCCATCTCAGTCTGATAAAGAAGAGGAAGTCGAATCTGGTGACGAAGGCCAATCTCGAAAGTCACCTCAGTCTGATAAAGAAGAGGAAGTTGAATCTGATGACGATGGCCAATCTAGGAAACCACCTCATTCTGATAAAGAAGAAGAAGAGGAAGAGGAAGTTGAATCGGGTGACGAAGGCGAATCTAGGAAGCCACAGTCTGATAAAGAAGAGGAAGTTGAATCTGATGACGATGACCAATCTAGGAATCCACCTCAGTCTGATAAAGACGATGGAGCCGAATCTCACCAGTCCGACGAGGAGGTCGAATCCAACGCGCATCAACCCAAATCTGATAAAGAATCTCTTGTCGTCAAAGAAAATTCAAAGCAGGAAATGGAAACTCTCTCGGGGGAACCACTACGTGAAACAAGAGCAGCGGGTAGCGAGAAGTCCGCGCACTCGCCTACACCCAGCTCCTCGGATGAAGACGATGTTGAGGTACAATCAGCCCAGGAAGCTCAGTCAGAAGGTGGGGCTCAGTCAAATTCTGATGATCAATCGGACGCGGACCTGAAGTATGGCAGGGAAGGCGTAAACAACGAACCCCAATCAGATGGCGAAGCTCAGTCTGCGTCGGGTAGCGATAGGTCCCCCACCCCTCCCATACCCAGCTGCTCGGATGAGGATGATGATAAGGAACAGCACCCAAGCTCCGACGAAGAAGTTTCAAAACCGGAAGTCTCAGATCCATCCGTCCGAAGTAATATCACCTCTATATTTGCAAATAGTCTGTATAAAATCACCAGTCTGTTTAATTTTTCAGAGGAAACAACGACCGCCGATTTATTCGGAGAGCTAAGTTCGGACGACGAAGCGCCGCCAGAGAACCGATCTGACAAAGAACTTAATGCGGAAATAAAGAATGACATACAAGTTAAGCCCGATGACAAAGAGACCTCGGAATCCGATCAAGAGCAACAAGAAACTGAGGCTCCTCCGGCGATCAGAATCGACGCGAATGTACCCCGTTTCAACAGCAATCTGGGCGCAGAGATCGGCTTCGTAAAGTTACCAAACTTTCTCAGCGTCGAGCCGAGACCTTTCGACCCGCAATTGTACGAAGACGAGATTGACGAGGACGAAGTGCTGGACGAGGAAGGAAGAACCAGGTTAAAGTTGAAGGTGGAAAACACCATCCGCTGGAGGATGACCTACGACGAAGCCAAGAACATGAAGAAAGAGAGCAACGCTAGATTTATCAAGTGGTCTGACGGAAGCTTGTCTTTGCAATTGGGTTCCGAGATGTTCGACGTCGATAAGAACTCGATGGCCAATGATTTCAACCATTTGTTCATCCGCCAAGGAACTGGTGTCCAGGGGCAAGCGGTATTTAAGACTAGACTAACATTCAGGTCTGTTTCTAAAAGGAAAATTATTTCCAAATTTCATTTTGCGTAATTTCCCTTTAGACCTCATTCGACGGACAGCCTTACCCATCGCAAAATGGCCTTGTCGCTCGCAGACAAGAGCACCCGAACCCAGAAAATCTGCATTTTGCCCTCCGTTGGTAGAAATCCAGAAACCAATAAGCGAGCGTTGTATAAGGTAAAAAATTGTAAATTATTATCCCTTCTTATTAGTTAAAAACCTGACCGTAAGTCTATAATTAAGTTCGTTAAGTATGTCAGTTATTCGAAATGATTACTGAGAGCTTGGTGGGACGCTCGCTGTTCAGAGAAGGCCCAGAAAGTCCATCTGGCCCGTCTCAAGGCCCAGAGGTCAAAACTGCTGTTGGACCAGGTAGCCTACAAGAGGCAGTTGGCGGCCTGTAAAAGGCTAGCTAATCAGCTTTGTTAATACTCTTAACACCACCCTAGACCCAAGTCATCTAGCGACTTTTAATGCCTTAAACAGGTGGCCGGGTTACAATGCGTAGGAGGGGGGTGGCAAGCCCTTCATGCCACGCAAGAAACATACGGGACTTAAAAAACAACACCTAAACACGGCTAACAGCACGCGTATCTATGACGACAAGGCAAAAGTATGATGACTTGGTTCGAAGTCCACCAAAGATGTGTAATCATTTTAGAAATGGGTCTCAGTAAATATTTAAAGGTCCGCAGGATCGTTTAAAAATTACGGGCCAAATTTCAGGTAGCTCCTCCCCTTTCCGTCACGTGACTCAGACATGCCATTTCGCTTCAGATAACCACGTGAATCTGAAGACCCACCCTCAAAATTCAAATGATCCCGTTGACCTTTAATTATAAACTCACGCCTTGAATTAATGACAGCACGAGGAGAAGAAGCTGAAAGCTTTGATAAAACGCCAGAACACAATGGTGAAATTCAAAGATCCAACGGTGCGGCGAGGATTACGGCCGTCTTATCTGGAACCCGATAGGGACGACTACGATTCCGATGACGACGACGCCATTTCGTTAGCTGCCATCAAAAATAAATACAAGAAAAGGGGTACTTTTTCAAAGCACGTACACTATTAATTTAAATTTAACTTATACTTTGGATCTTTTTCTGTAACAGACCGACCATCGATTTATTCCTCCGGGGAGGAATCGGAAAAAGAGAAAAGATTGGAACGGGCCAAACGCGATAGGCTTGAAGACGACGACAGCGATATGGTGATTATTTGGATAATTATATAAAGATATCTTTCTCAATGTTCCGATATAAATTGACGTATCTCCCTAATTAGGATTATTTCGATAAGAAGGATACTAAGAAGAAAAAGGCTATCATCGAAGATAGTGACGAAGACGACTAGTTTCGGGATTCAATGGAAATATTGATTTTCCGGTACCAATTTATATAGTAGATTATATAATAAAACATATTGAACATAAATTCGATAATTTTCTTTAGTTTTGGTTGAGCTTTTCGCGAGCGAAAACTATCGCTACGCCCCCTTTGGTTCGCCCATGAAACCTAGATAGGACACGGCTAAAGCACACGCTCATTAGTTTCTCATCTTTATTCGTAAATTTGAAATGCCAGTATCATTATTTATAATATTTGCATCGTTTGCTTATATTTTGATAAGTTCATTTAAGAAAACAAGTTGGCAAGCCAAAATATACCTCTCCTCGGAAGAATTGTCCCTAGTGGTATTAATTTCTCGAGATAACCCTTAAAGATATATCTCCGCAATTTAGAGTTATTTGTTAAAAATATTAACCCATTTCTATCCCGCCCGGTATAAAATTTTAATTATAATTAAAATAATTGAGACGAAACGACCAATTTTAATTTATTCAGAATATCATAAGTTAAGTAGTTACAACAGTAAGTTAGACGTACTATAACAATGCACAATTGAATTAAACCCTTTTACAGAACAAGTTTATCAGTTAAATATAATACGAAGCAAATTTTAATGAAATATCTACAGAGGCTTTTTGGAATTACTCGCTTACGGCATACTTGCCGCATCTTTAACGCTCATTTTATTTCAACACTCGCCCTTGATGAAGATACCGTAGAATAGCTATATTTGGCATCTGGTAGTGAACGACTCGTTCACTTCCTGTTGACGTTGTGACGCATACCACATGAAAAAGACCAATGCCGTCCAATTTCCAATATCATATAATGACTCGCACACCCAAGAAATCATTGACTGCGTTAGAAATCGTAGATATCCAAATATCCACACCAAATGTATTTACCTTACCATCAACAAAGCACAGAGAGCCACTTGACTAACCGCCAGCTTTTAAAGCAATTAACGTTAAATTATCTCCTTTGAATTAACAGAACTATATATAGGTCGTTAAGAAAGTGGACCACCCACAGGGTCTACCCTTTAACCCTCTAATCTCGGCTGACTGCGCTAAAACAAGATTTAACCTTTAAAAAATACCAGATTAGGCCTTCATAAATTCATTAATAAAAAAAGACTTTATTACCTATTATGCTTACGATGCCTGTCTTAATTTCAGTGACTCTAAGCAGCTATCGGTGGTTCTGTGGTAGAGCGCTCGACTGCCAAGCCGAATGGTCTGGGTTCGAAACCTGGGTGGCGCATTTGTTTTTAATCAATAGAGAAACGCTAAATTAGAATTTCTTCGATGCAATAATTTCAATTTCAATTCTATTTCAATTAAACCAAAATTTCGTACTCTATTAAATACGCTTCCGATAAAGCTGAAGGTCTAATTTTCAATAAGGCGTAACAAGTGTCGGTGGTTCTGTGGTAGAACGTCCGCCTGTCAATCAGGAGGTCTCGGGTTCAAATCCCGCCCGATGCGATCGCAAATTGATACTAAGACGAATACCGTGTACAACTGGTGGAAACCCTGCCATTGGACGTTGAGAGGTAGCATTACACTCAGCACTCGGTCCGTCCCAAAGTCATTAAGAAGAAGTTGGAGAGAAAACGCCCATATAAACACAACAGACTCAACATGCACAACCATCAGAACACAAACACAACAAATTCAACACTCACAACCTACGCATAAACATTACAAAAACGTAAAACACCAAACCGTCACGACGGTGAGCGAAAAAACACCATCCAAACCAAACCGCAAATGCTTCCGTTAACGCTCACCGTCACCCGGTGGTTTTGCCAACCCTTTGAAAAACTGCGTACGCAGTGATTACACTTTGCACCGAAAATGCGAACGCGTTCGCAGTCCTGACAGACAGACACACCCACAGACCCACACACAGACCCACCCACAGACCCACCCACAGACCCACACACAGACCCACCCACAGACCCACCCACAGACCCACACACAGACCCACACACAGACCCACCCACAGACCCACCCACAGACCCACACACAGACAGACACGGTCGTTGTATAACCCCTCCTAGGGGACTTTGTCCCCTCGGAGAGGTAAAAAACTTTCTTATGACTTTTTAATTGTAAACCAATTATCGATCATTTGCTAAAGAAATTAGCCCATTTTTTTGGCTTTAGTAGAAAATTTTAAATAAATCCAAATTGAATGTAATTTCTTACTATTCGCGAGCGAAAACTATCGCTACGCCCCCTAGATAGGTAGCTGCTGAATCAGACGCTATTAGTTTTTCGTCATGGTGTTTCGTAAGTTTGACTTTATAAATATTGATATTTGATTTTAATATGATTTTTGCATCGTTTGCTCATATTTTGATAATTTTATTTAAGAAAAAACGTTCTTATGACTTTTTAGTTTGTCCGTAGTAGGTGCAGGAACCAGGGGGGGGGGGGCAATGTCCCTCCCTAGAATTTTGCTGGGAGGGGCAACTAATGTTTTTGCTCATTTTAAACGCATATAAAGCTTATAGAACCAGAACTGTGTTTAAATTTCAGTCTTTTCCCACCAATTTACTCAACTTCTTTAGATTATTACGATAACGACATCTAGTGCGAGATAATGTATCTAGACAGGAACCGTCTAGAACAGGGGCGTAGGAACCAGGGGGGGCAGGGGGGCAATGCCCCTCCCTAGAATTTTGCTGGGAGGGGCAACTAATGTTATTGCCCCCTCCAACTGCTCAAATGCTCATTTTAAACGCATATAAAGCTTATAGAACCACAACTGTGTTTAATTTTCAGTCTTTTCCCACCAATTTACATAGTAGTAAAAAGTACACATGTACTTGGAGAAGCTACACTCGATTAAAAATTCAAAACCATTCTTTAGACCCATTTTCGTTTCTCTTTGCCCCCTCCCAACTTCTAGAACGCTCCTACGCCCCTGAGTAGACGCTACATCATAAGCGCAACCTCGAAGAAGCTAGCGCCGTTACGCCACCTAGACTCGTAAAGCCAGCGCCAGAAAATGTCCAGAAAACGTGTAGAGGGAACTTGTAGAAGGTGCAGGCAGTACACACAAACGTACGTCTACAATCCTACAAGTTCCCTCTACACGTTTTCGGACTGTGGCTTAACCTGTCTATTGTTTCTTGGTTGGTTTAAATCATTCAACACATAAAACCAATAATGTATTTATACTTCGTGGAGAATTAACTAACATCGTAAGTTGAAACGATCGGCGGGTGTCTTGGTCGAATTTTCCTACGGCACGAAAGGGGGAATGAAAAACTTAGGGAGATATGAAACACTATGGTAAAATCGCGTACAGTGTCTATCCCCTGGCCCCTTGTTTTTCCATTTGCTATGCCAGCGCCTCAGTGGCAGCTAGGAGCAAGAAATACAGCACCGCACACAAAGAGAAAGCAGCCCGTTAAAAGTAGTGGATTTTCTTGAGCACAATTTTCATTGCTTGGAGGCTTTAGCGTCTGCTGCCGTCGGAAGGGGGAAAAACGGAAATTGTCTCCCCCCCCCCGCCTGTAAAACGTTCAGCGTTAAGGCTCGTCCAATGAAATTTATACACAACACGGCGCTAGCGTGTTTAAAGGCTAATTGCGTTATACTTGTGTTTGTTGCTCCTAATTGGCAGGGAGTAAAAACATTTATTTCCCAAAAATTAACACGTGTTTCTGGTTAGAGATGGCGCCATGATGCGGGTGTATGGCCGACCGAAAAACTGTCATATCTCCGTCCCTTAGCGTAGCTATATAGCATGGAACCTGATGGAACCAATTAACTTGAGGACCTTTCGATCTGCCGAAAAAAGAAAAATAACCGTTCCCCTCGCCACCTCTCGGAAAAATTGGCTGAACGGAAATTGTCGAATTTGTTGGGACAAACAAATCCACGTGCGAATTCGCGGCGTCGTGCGGTGTGTTTTTAAGAGAAATGTTATAAGGCTTAGGAAACTAGACCATTAATATTAAGGATATTGTATCAATAACTTAACAATTTGATAAAGTTATTAGTCAAAAAAATTTACCAAAGTAATTAAACTAAATAATGATTAGACGTAATCTCATGAAAATCAGTTAATTCTATTAAAAACCTTTAAATTATGAGCTTGAATCGATGAGTGATATTCAAATAAAACGACCGTTTAAACATAGCCTACGATAGTAGATAGGACGCATCATAAATATTGTCAAAACCCGTAGCGCAATAGAAATACGACAGGTGGCGCTGTAATCTATTTCCGTTTGTACCAAAAATTAATTGGTTCCATGTATATAGGATCTTTAACCAATGGGATACCGGACTAATTCGATTTATTTTAAGGCGAAGGAGCTTACACTTTAAGCATGAGAGGAATTGTAAGCAATGGTAAAAATCGTCTCAACATAGAATTCATAAAACATTTTTCAATGTCCTTAATTAACTTTAACAGTTCAAAAATATTTAACTGAGAACTTGAGAAGGAATATAATCTCCAACGTGATTTTTGCTGAAGAATAAAAAAATTAACTGATTACATCCGCAACAAACCACTAAGCAGCGCCGAAAATGTCAAAAGCCACGCGGACAATATTGAAACCCTGTGGAGGAGACAGAAGTGCTACAAGCTAGGAGGATGGAAATACTGGAGGGGAAATATGGGCTTCATAGGCCTGGCACTGTGGGGAATTCGGACATAAGATACTAGAGACACCTAGCGGACACCATAGTCAAAATTTCGTCCGCGTGTTCGTTGGGACTTGGTTAGAAATGCGTGCCGGTTTTAAAATCGTGTTAAAGATTTATTTATTTTGTCTTCAAATTAAATAAACATCTCCGAAATTAGTTTCGTAGAATCCAGGTAGAATATTCGTGTTTCAACTTGTGAATAGAATGAAAAGTAGGCAAAATTTATAGAGACAAAAAATTCCGCCTATTTTTACGATGGCGCTACGCTCGTATGTCCGAAATTGTATAGCTCTCGCGTTGTCGAAGCTAAAACAGCGAGTCCGTGATGGAAGAATACAAATTTATGTTCCAGGTACGTAGTATTATATCCCTAGCTACAATAAGTTATATTCCCTTTCTCCCATGAACGTTACTCTCACTAAAATATTTTATAACCTTCCATACTTATGTAAAAATTTCAGACATATGTTCAAAATGTGTGCTCTTTCGTCCCAATTACGAACAAGGCTTGAACGATATCGCCATCTGTCGACTAAAACTATAACAATATTGATTTTATGGCCATACTTAGGACGCTATCGCAATCTATAGATACTTTACCCATATCTTAAATTATCTGTCAGAATCTGAAGTCAAGGGTTTATTAATTGCCTCAAAATTAATTACGCTTTTTAAAAGTAGAATATTTTCTAGATATATCTAGAAACTATATATGGAGCTCAGATACTCAAAATTATGTTTGAAGCATCAGTCGCGCACTTGGAAGAGGGGTTTCATCTTGGATTAATTAACGTATAGGGATATTCCAGTCTAGTAGAAGTTCCCCTTTTTTGTGATGTGGACGAAAAATGATTTCGGACATTCTGTAGTCCTTCGGTAGCATGGACTAATTAACACAGGGACACCCCGTTCCCGAATATTTGCTTCGGGCGATTGTTAAATGTGCGCTCTGGAGGTATAGTAATAGGTGATTATGAAAAATATCGGTGGTCATGTGATTTGGTTAAGTACTACCAAGTTGAAAGTATCAAAATTGGCCTTTTTGTAAATTCGTCTGGCTAGTTGGGCAAGGGTTAGCGAGATTTCTATTATTTCATTGTTCAATCGAAAGGATTTTTCGTTTTGAGAAATGTTTGCAAAGTCGTTAAATTAAGGTAATTGATTTATTAAATGAAATATTTTTAAATTCTATCTAAATTGATTTTAATTCATTTTCAGGAATAATGGAAACATGTATGTAAATAACCTTGTGTCTTCTATTAAAATTGGGCTTGTTTGTTTATCAATACTTGGTCTAGAACTATAAGAAATAAAAAAAATATATAATAAATATGTTAACTTTATGTATTTTTAATAATTTTAGAAAAATACTAACTTTTCAAACAATCAATCCATGGTTGGTGCTTTTTACTAAACGCGGACGACCGCGAGCCTCGGTAGGTGCAGAAGAATTAAGGCAGCCGATGCCCGATGCTTTGTCAAAAAATAACCAACTCCCGTGAGCCTATGCGCGCAATTCTTTTTCATAATCACCTATTACTAATTGAAAGACTGATTTTTGTCATGGTGAAATAATAGAGTATAGAAATAATTAAAATTACGGAAAACTCATGACTAAGGTCAAACGACATGAGAAAAAGGGGGGGGGGGATGAACATAAAGCTAGTCCATGTGGCTACCATGTTGTGGCGCGTAAAGTTTCGTTTTCCGGATTTAAATTAGCTAGAATTGTCCTTCTTAATTTGAAGTAAATAGAAAATGAATTTTTCTTCATTAACATATACGATGTTCATTTCTACATTTAAAAAAACGAAAAAAGAATTGGATGTCGATTTTGTTTCTGCAGGGTTCGTACACTATCTGGAAAACCTGGAAAAGTCAGGGAATTTTAAAATGTTTCCAAAAGGTCAGGGAAAAGTCAGGGAATTTTAAAATGTTTCGAAAAAGTCAGGGAAAATTTAGGGAATTTTAAAATTATTCCAAAATGTCAGAGAAAAGTCAAAGCATTTGAAAATGGTCCCAAGAAGTAAGGGAACTTTAAAATGACCCCAAATTAAATTAACTATTAAATTTTTGAAAGCAAATATTTTTCAAGATTTTTATCTCAAACCATTCATATATTCCACAAAAATGGTTAGGGAAAATTTGGCAATTTGGTCAGGGAAAACCTAGATAATGTCAGGGAATTTAATTTAAGTGTTTACCAAGGCTTAATAAGCAGCCTTTTTAGCGCTATCAATTTCAGAATTTCTCTATGGTATCTATTTTATTTTGTAGATGATGATGGTGATGATTTAGGGTTAAGGGAATGGTATAAAAAACTCCACTAATATGCTGTTTACTGCTGAATCTTGAATCACTTTTACACGATTTACATACACAGAGTTTTTTCATATTCCCAATAAAAATATAATCTAATGCTAAAAAACCATCATAAAACGTATTGTCGCGGCAAAAAAAGACCGTTGTAAAAATTGAGATAAAACCTTCTGCTATTTTTTTGAAAATTCAGAAGTGATATTGAAAACTACTAGATGGCGGTAGCCGTTTCCTTTTTTTTTACCCGAGTAAAATTCTGTAAGGGGGAGGGGGGATAAAAAGAGGAAGAGCATTTAACAAGGGTCTTTCGGAGCTCCCTGTAGCAGGGGCCTGTAGGAATAACATGGGAACGGGGTGTCCCTGTGTGAATTAGTCCATGACGGGAGGGAGGCTAGATAGAAACGAATGAGATAAAAGCAGATAAAACAAACGGAACTGAGTTTATAGAGGAACACAGAAAGGATGAGCAAAAGCATGAGCCAGTGGAGAGCCACTGGGATGCAATGGGAGACCAGAAAGGCAGTGTAGCTAAAGGCCACGGTGAGCATGGGCTAAATAAGAAAGATAATGAAGGTTGGTGTATATGGCTAGAAACCTTCACACCATGCCCGCAAGGTAAATAATACTAGGGAGTAAAACAAGGGAGCGGGAACTAAAATAAACATAAAGTTACAAAAAAGAGGAGTTATGGTGAGGTCCGTATGGTTTTGTGCAAAATGGCACTAACGGCCGTAACGACATCTTGGAATCCGGAGCGAACCACACGGAGGGCGCCTAGAAGTGTAGCCGTGAAGCCCGAGTTGAAAGTGCACGTGGAAGGTAAGCCCGCTCCGAACGACTTGCGGGCCAATTGAAAATAACGTGTGAAGAGTCGTCCCCCGCTCCACACCAAGAACAGGAATCCGTCGGACTCAAGCGAAATCTATGAAGAACCACCTCAGTAAGGGTAGACGTCCACACCTGAGTGTCTTCCCTCTGTGTTTATTTGAGACGCATAATGGCTTGAGTGCTACGAACAGGCTTCGCTTCAGGAAGAGGACCCTGCTACCTGTTGGCCAACGAGAGTAGACCGAGGCTGGAAATCTACCATAGGAGGCTAACTTGTAAACCCCCGGGAGCCTGTCGGCTATTTCGTTGCCCGGAGTTCTAATGTGAGTGGGACAACACAGAAGCGTTATAGGCCAGTGGTAACAGTCACAGACGCCATGGATAATGGTGACCACCGGGTCCGTAGAGCTTGAGTGGAGTTGGGAGAGAGCGCTTTTGGAGTCTGAACCAATTACGAAAGCTCCCTGGAGGTTAGCCGACGCGTTTGATAGAGCTATTTGGATGTTGAAAAGTTCAATCCTTTTTATGAGATGTCCCGAGTCCAGAAAACTCGTCACTCCGACATTGATGGCAGGAATCGTGAAAGCTGCGCCAGCCACCCCCGAGTCCTAAGTTAAGGAAACCGTAAGGGTAGATCACCGTCGAGTCCTTTGTGAGGGGTTCTAGAGTCGCAGAACATCCGAGCTATTATTCTCCTTAACGGTAGTGAGCCAGCGCGAGAGAATCTTCTTAGTAGGCGGTTCCCAGGGCGGGGTATCTTTCGATGGTAGGTGGCTCAGGGAGGTATTGAAGAGCTCACTGGAAAACAATGCTTCAAAATCTCCAGCTAAGCCAAAACATCCTGCAAGAGTGAGGTGTAGTAAGGTGGAGTGTCAGCCCCCAGCCGCGCCGCACTGGGCGAGGTTGAGGAGATCCAACAAATCTCGTCTGAAACGCAATGGAGGAATCGTGGCTTCCACCTCCATGAGACAAATGGCCATGGAAATGGGCACCCCCAGGATGACTCAAAGAGCCACATTTTGGACATTGTCGAGCTTGGCAAGCGTAGTAGAGGTGAGCGACACGTAGAAAGAGCTTAAATAATCCATCCTGGAGTGGATTGGTTGTGTAGAGCAGCCTAAGTAATACATGCGCCCAGTGTGTTGCAGAAACCGCCCTCAAAAGATTGAGACGCTTCAGAGATGCAGAGATCGGTAGTGGGCCGTCCAAGAGAGGCTATCGCCTAGAATGGCTCCTAGATATTTGTATGACTTCACCCTAGACAGGACAGTGCAGCCTTGTTTGAGACTGTCAGCGTCCGGGATCAGTTTAACCTTGGAAATAACCATGTATTGGCACTTTAACGGCTGGAAGTTCAGATCCCATCGTACGCCATAGCTAGAAATGTTGACCAGGATGACCTGCATAGTCGGAAAGATTCACATCAGGTCCCAGCCACAAATCCAGGTGGTGATATCATCTGTGTGTTCCCCTTGGTAGACCACCCTAAGACACAAAAGGGGACGCTTAAGAGGATAGGGCTGACCGAGCTGCCCTGAGGGACTCCTCTCCAAACTGTAAAAGATGTGGAAAGCGCGCTGTTTACCCTGACTTGGGACGTGCGAGGCGTCATCAACCTTTCAACCCATCAGGAACCTTTCGACCCATCTGAAGATATTTCCTTCCAAACCGTCATGTTGGAGCTTGTAGACGAGCGCTTGGTGGTGGACACTCCCGAAAGCGTCTTTAAGATCCAAGAAGACCGCCAAACAGCGTTGGTTAGTCGCTATCGCACATTGGGCCACAGTAGCCAGTCTGAGAGCGTTGTCGGTCGCCCGTCAAACCTTCCGGAAACCCGACTGCTCTCGTGGCAGAATTATTATTATCTAGGAACCAGACTAAACGGCTTAAAACCAGTTTCTTATAGATTTTTCCCAGGTTCGGAAGGAGAGAAATGTCTCGGTAAGAATTAGAAGACGTGGGAGACTAAATGCCTGCCTCCCACAGACCGTTGTAGAGCCACAATAATGCCGTGCGAAATGAATTTCCGATAAGAAGGTTAGAATTGTCCACTCTCGGTGCCGTATTGCGTAACCCGGATATGACTTTAGAGAAGGGAGCGTTAATAGCGGCTCAGGTACATACACCGGGTCGGGTTTTGAACAATCTAGCTTGGTTCCAGGCCTGACGCAGACTCGCAGAGGCGAGTGTGCATGCAGCTTATTGCAATAGGCCCTCCAGCTAGCCCGCTTCGTGTCGTGAATGGCTTGCCCCCACCCTCCTACGCATTGTAACCTGTTTAAAGGCATTATAAGTCGCTATATGACTTGGGCCTAAGGTGGTGACGTAGGTATTAGCCTAGCTGATTAGCTTAGGCCACCTTCTCCCTCTTGTAGGCTACCTAGGCCAACAGGAGTCTTGACCTCTTGGCCTTCTCTGAACAGCGTTCGTCCCACCAAGGAGGCTGACGAAGAGCCTAGCCACCGCCACCTTTTTTTGTAGGGATTGTCACCAGGGTGGCGTAGCGAGGACCAGCAAAGAGAAAGGGTTTGAGGTCACCGGATATCACACATGTTGAACACAGAGGGGAGATCACACGACTGGAGTATGGAAGTGATCTAGCAGAGTGAGGAAGAACGGCCATTCAAAGGAGCGCCGCAGACGGAAGCGCCAGACGGCCGGATGAAGAGGAGCTGGCTGTAATGATTGGAGAAACGTACGGTAGTGCATGAGGGCAGAACAATGGATATACAATTAGGCCAGCGGATCGCCGTAAAGGGTGTTCTGCTCCGAATAAATAAAAATACCACGCTTTTTATCGTATACGTTTTTGAAACTATAAAAAGAATATCATTGCACTTTGAACTTGTGTTTTTGAGTATGTAATCTAGATAATTTTAGTTCCTCGATGTTTTTTATTGTACATATAAAAACCCGCGACAAATTTTAAATGTTGGATTTTCTGAGTTGTTCTGTACTCTTCTTTTGACCACGTTATTTTAAATAAACACTTTTTACTTGTTAAGTACCTTTGTCCTCATTCTTCGAAATTAACGGTAATTATCAAAGGGTCCAGTGAGACTGGAGCTTACCAGCAGGAGAGAAAATATAAGGTGATACCATGGAAGTAGTAACACCGTGAACTTCCCGATGACCTTGGATCCCGACATGGGCGGGAACCCAAAGAAGAGAAAAACAGTCATGAGGAAAGTAACGTAAGCGATTAACAAGGGGTTGGAATAGATACAAGTCGGTGATCCTGGAGGGTGGATGCAAGATCAAGGAGAAACGGCATAATAACCTCCGCCACAGTAGCATAATACAGAACACTGGAGATGAATCCGTGGGGACCGAGGACAACGCGCCTAAAGTGGGCGTTGAAGGTGAAGGGTGCAGGCCCAGCGAAGGGTTGTCGGATCGCAAGGTGGGACTCGGTGGGAAGTCCTGTGCGTCGGCAGTGAACAAAGGGGTTTCAGGGGCAGTGCGAACGGTTGAGGCGTAGTTTGGGGCGGCTGAAATACGGATCAGGATCAATGATAATAATAATAATAATTTTATTCATTGGATTGATATACATGTATACTGGTAATGGGGACAAAAAGAAAAGAAAATATTTACACGGTGATAAACAAACTCTAGCGCCAACCACGATACTTATTTAAAAAGGCATTAAATGATGATTTGGCTTTAATATCTGAGGGAAGATTGTTCCAAATGTTAACCACCCTTTGGGTGAAGAAAGTACGTCGAACCGCACTGAAGCACCTTTTCTTAACGATGGTGGGGGCCCGGGTTCATTTGATGGCGATAAACCGTATGGCGGCAATGTCATAGTGGCTATAAATAATTTTAAAGGCCTCCACAGGGTCCGTACGAAGACGCCTATCTTCAAGGGACAGAAGGTTAAGGCACTTGAGGCGATCGAGGTATTGGAGACTATGTAAACCAGCTAAAAGTTCATACCAATAGAAGATACCCAGCTTTCTAGGGAATCGATATCCCTCTGGAGAGAGTGTGCATCAGTAAGCGAGGCGATCTTGTAACCGACCTTATTGTCATCCACAAATACTTTTAAGAGAGATTCTCGAATAACCAGAGGTACGTCATTTATGAATATCACACACAGGGTAGGACTAAGGACAGACCCCTGAGGCACGCCGCTAGCAACCGCAGACCAAGAGGAGCAGACGCCCCCAAGAACTACTCTTTGAAGCCGACCACTCAAGAAGTCTGCAATCCAGTTTACGATAATATGTGGAACTTCTAGAATTTCCAGTTTAAGGATGAGTAAGGAATGGGGGACAGTGTCCAAGGCCTTCCCAAAATCGAGATCAATGAGATCGACAGAGTTTCCACT
The DNA here is from genome assembly GCF_980474605.1 of Leiobunum rupestre. Taxonomy (NCBI): domain Eukaryota; kingdom Metazoa; phylum Arthropoda; class Arachnida; order Opiliones; family Sclerosomatidae; genus Leiobunum; species Leiobunum rupestre. The sequence goes on along the minus strand of NC_143392.1, from coordinate 13,790,486 downwards.
GTCGAGCCACTGAGTGACCTTCTCCACAGTAGCGAGTAAGTTGGTGAAACCCGACCGCCTTAAAGGAAAACCGTGTTAGTCATTGGAGAAGAAAGTGCCCTTAGAGAGGAATGAATCCAGGGTGTCCTGAACGTTAGTTTCCAGTTCTTTACAAGGGAGGCTAATCCCTCGGTAGGTGTCGTACGCACTGGAGTTGGGTGATTTCCTAACCGCCGCAACATTTGCTTGTTTCCAAATTGTAGGCAGACGACCAGCCTCCAACGAGCTGCGATAACAAAAAAGTACGAGATATATTTGACCATCAATTTTCAGCTGACCAACCAAAATATTAGGTGAGGTTAGAGAGCGATTCAAGGCGGCAGCAAAGACAGAACGACAGTACAAAACACAACCCCCACATTTCGTAATATCAGAGTCGGCGTGGAAGGAATCATACCCCTCAATTAGAAAAAGGACGGAAACCGTGTCATTGTCCAACCACGTTTCAGTGATTGCGAAACAGTCAGTAACGAGTCGCCACGCACGTGAGCGTAGTTCTAGTAATTTAGTGATAGGAAGCGGAGCAGGGCGCTGGCAGAAGGAATAAAAACTGTTGCCACAGGAGTGCCTGTGCAAGGAAGTGGCTCATCAATTGTTCGAAGTGAGGGAGGAGCTTGACTTCAGCAGTGTTGTGATTGGTTTGAAGAAACATGAGACCAGTTTGGGGGTCATGGCTGACGTATCGGCTGGATACGAGGAGGTTGATGGCAGTAGCGTCGCTACGGTTTTTTCACAGGTGGGCTAATTATTTTGTGGCACCTAAGAATTTTGTGGCCCTTACAACTTTAGTGACCCCTTAAAAATTTTCCAGGAAGCGAGAAGAGCAAGGTCGTTTATTGTTGCCGCTCTCATCGCGTTTACTGGACCCCCTATGACCTTGTATCCGACCTGGAGGGGACACGTGCATGCCCGGGGTTTTTCCTTAAATCCCCTTTCTTTTCTTTCTATTGCCCATTCAACTTTCTCTCAATTTTCGCTCACTTCCTCCCGAATCTATCTATTTATGGTCTACTATCTTATTGAGTAAACAAATTGATTTTGAAAGTTTTTTCCAGAAAAACTTTTCTTGGCAATAAAACAAATTTCTAGAGATAAAGAAAATTCATAAATTCAAATATGTGGCCTCTTAATTATAAATATGTGGCCCTTTTAATATAAATATGTGGCCCCTCTCAGAAATGCAGGGGGGCTAAAGCCCACTTCAGCCCACCCTTAGCGCAGCTACTGGTTGATGGTAGTTGTGCAACTGATGTGCGTAGGGAGGTTACTACATTTCAGCAGATCCAAAACACACTCTTGACCAGAGACATCATCAGAATTGGTAAGATCTTTCGGTGCGTTGAGTAGAAGAACATTATTCCGTCGTAGGTTCTCTTGTTGTATGTCCTCTAACGCGTCAACCAAGTGAGCCATATCCCTTTGCTGTTTTAGTATCGGATCAAGTTGCGCCAAAACATCAGTCGCAATAGAGGGGCATGATTATCAAATTTCTCATTAATGATTGTTCGGCTTGCAGAGAAATCAGCTCTAACAGCAGAGAGTTCAGATGTCAACAGCCGTATTTGACATTCTTATCAAATTTCTGTTCCAGTTTTAAAACACTAGCGGGAAAAGTTGAAATTTCAGTCCTAGTCCGTTGAAGAGTAGCATTAATGATATCAATTCTAGTAGTAACCACACCGTCTCGATTTTGCAGGGAATCAGTTTCACCACGGAGAAGTGCAAGTTCAGCAACAAGTGTAGAAGTACTATCATCTACGTCGGTAACAGCGAGCTGGCCGTGTAATGGGGTGTTTTCAAAGAGTTCCCAGCAAGGTTCACATATTGTATCCAATCAACATTGGAATTTATAACGTCCCTCCTTATCCTTATCCATTGTGACAATACTCATGGCACCAAGGCTTAGGGCATATGGCTAGGTATCATGGATAGTGTACAGCTGCTAGGACCTAGATTTCGGCATTCGAGTCGAAATCTCGGCAAAAGCCAGCTGCCCTTTATTTCAACATCAGAATAACCAGTACCTATATTTACATTAACGATCTTACGGCGCTGAAGCGGTTGTAAGTTTGGAGCATCCACCAGCTTGACAAGGATGTCACGAAAGTGAGTCACAGCACGAAGTTTTCCGGTGGCAATAGAGTTGACAGGAGTAATGGAAATCTGGCCATTCGGCAAAAGACAAATACCGGAGCTATCGGCACGATTGAAGTCAGGAAAGTTAATCACGTCCGTAGCCGACAGAGCTATAAGGGAGTGTGGGATTCAGAAGCAATAAAAATCAGGGGAGGGGAGCGCTCGACAAGTCCAACCTTAAAAGGAGGGAAAGCTGGAATGGATTCATCAGGGTCATCGGAAAGCGACCGTTTACCCATGATGACCAACACGAAACCCCCAAAGGATTGGAAATAGAGAAGCCCGCAAGTAGAGGCCTGCGCCGATCTAATATGGGTCGGCGGTGGCGTTTGACCCAAAATATATCGGCGGCGGCGGCTTACGGCGGCGTTTGTATAAATTTTAGAGCTATTTCTTGTAGCAACAGTTTAAAAAACACGCGACCAGAAGGGCAAGGGCAAATACCAACTCGTACTAGTCCTTCCATGGACTAATTAATGTACTTCGCACAGTGACGCCCCGTTCCCGAATATTTGCTTCGGGCGATTGTTAAATGTGTGCTCTGGCGGCAGAGTTTGGAACTAACTAACTAATGATAACCGGGGAAGAAGTAAAAGGGGTGAGGGGAGGGAAAATACAAATGTAGCTCAGCAGCTGGAAAACACGTTGGACTGGCTCAATTTGTAAAACGTTTGTTTTAATGTTTTAATGTGCGAAGTACATTAATTAGTCCATGGTCCTTCCTGTTTTTGGAAATAAGGTTGCGAAACGTGAGCGAGTTAGATGGCGCCTGTATCAATTGGTACAAAATTCAAATATAACAATAGTAGGCGGGCTATGAGATTCCGCTTCGAAAAGGACAACCGACTTGGACGAAAGTTCGACCCTCGATGTGATCTGAGAGACTGAGATCTCATAGAAACACCCCTCGCTGGCGGAAAATCGTGTGCTAATAGTGCTCTATCGGGAAAGATAGACGTAACAAAGTCTACGCATGCGTGAAATGCGGGGTACACTTTTTTCCTACGTAAATTACGCCACTCCTTAATATATCTACTTTCAAATTGGACGCAAGTTCGAAAAATAAACGAAGATGTTCCTCCTTTCTGAATCTAATTCGTTCCCCGTTTTACGCACTTGCGCAGATATAGCTTTGCATTTTATCGCCGCTAGAGTTCCATTAGCGCAGGTTTCCCGGTTTTTGCTAAACTGGAATATCCCTATACTATGATAATCAATTTCTAGGTGCGCCACTGAGTAACATTATATCATAATTATAATTAAGAAAAAACTTTAATTGTACCGTCTAAATAAGGCATCGTCATGGTTCCTCCTTGTAGCTTTAAGTTGCGATCCAATAACAATGAAATTTCTTTATCAAATAGATAAATGTCGTTGTTCTTTCAATTCTGCTCCCAAAGATATCGAAAGTTTCCGTTTGTATCTCGTAGTGCGTTCAAAGCTCAAATGAACTGATACATTATCCCATCTTTGAATTTCACAAGCTTCTTTAAAAAATTTCCGATACTATTTTAAATACTGCAACATTGTTAAATTAGTATTTACAGGAAACTATAGAGGTATACACTTGGAATGTCTAAGGTTCCATTGGGATTTGGGACGGTGATACGAAAGCGCGTCGAGAAAACGGCGGGGCTTAACTACGTCAAGTGTAAGACCAGGTGGTAAGACGTAACACGGCATTTCAAATTCATTGGCTCGAGGTTTGACGCGAAAAGAATGCGTCGTCATGGTAACAAATAGGCGATCTTCCCGCGCAAATAAAGGCTTATAAAACAATGGATTTAAAAACCTGAATTTGTTATCGTACTTAATATTTTGAAGTAATTATAATGTTCTCCGCGAAAGTGTAGTGATACCTAATTTCACGTATTTGTATGGTTATAAAAGAGATAATCAGGTAAGCTAATAATATTATAACCATTAGTCCTAGTCGATATCTACGCCGCAAAATTTTCGTTTTGAAAACGAAAACATTTGAGAGAGTTGGCCGTTTTCGGTCTATCGAAATCTGGTAGCCTTGCCTGCCTTCCGGCCTGTTCTCCATACCGAAAATGGCCAACGATTACGCCGCCGAAAATTATTTACTAAACTGAGCGGCGGCGATTTTGACCGTTATTTTGAATTATCGACTAAGACTATTAGGGTAGCGAGGCGCGAGAGTTGATTTGAGCCTAATCAACAAGTCAATAAACCAACTGACCAAACTAGTACCCGCCCTACGTGACCAATCCGCCGCCTACAGACGACACTTTTTACGCATACCCACTCTTGAGGATTGCCATCGTGAAACCGACTTAGGAGAGGTGTACTGTACTCCATATTATCTGGACGAAGTGTACTCCGAGAATCGGATTTTTTCACGGGACAAACCTCAACAATAACTAGAGGGCACGATCGTAAACTTTTTGCGCCTTGTGTAAATACATATCATATCGAAAACATCATTTCTCTAATAGAACAATATCCAACTGGAATCAAATTCCTCAAACGACTGTGTAGAAAAAATATCCCTAAATCATTTACGTCACCCCTATGAGCGCTTATAAGCAGCCCCTGGCAGCTTTGGTGCCATAGATATAAGAAATGTATATAAAGGTCTAGACATAGCCAACTATTATTGACTTGTTGATTAGGCTCAAATCAACTCTCGCGCCTCGCTACCCTAATAGTCTTAGTCGATAATTCAAAATAACGGTCAAAATCGCCGCCGCTCAGTTTAGTAAATAATTTTCGGCGGCGTAATCGTTGGCCAATTTCGGTATGGAGAACAGGCCGAAAGGCAGGCAAGGCTACCAGATTTCGATAGACCGAAAACGGCCAACTCTCTCAAATGTTTTCGTTTTCAAAACGAAAATTTTGCGGCGTCGATATCGACTAGGACTAATGGTTATAATATTATTAGCTTACCTGATTATCTCTTTTATAACCATACAAATACCTGATTTAGTTGGCTATGGTCTAGATAAATTTCGGGGCGTCTAAGCCTAACATAAAATACGGAATTGACACCTAGTAGACACCGAGGAAGGCACGTAACCAAGAGCGCGAGCTCTCTTAGCATTTTAGTACTAAGTGCTTGACCTTTCCGCAGGCCGTAGTCTTTAGACACCATCTGTTGGTGACTTTTAGTATAGTTTTTAAGCCGGAGACAATGGCTCTCGCGACGATAGCACGAGCTTTCTTACCGATAGATAGCGCGTTATAAGGATAGCCTGCAGAAATTACGCGTTTCTGCTAGCTGTCACCTCCGTATTCACTCCCTTTGAAATATTTTATCTAGACCTTTATATACATTGCCTATAGCTATGTTTGGTGCAGTCATAAGAAGAAGAGTTTTTCTCGTGAGTTTTCCCGCTTTAAGACACGACCGTTTCTGCGAGCTTCATCACGGCCGTAAAAATCTTCCTTAGACATTCCATGTGTATACCTATTTAATATTAAATTTTAATACAACTCAACTGACTAGACTTTATAACTTTTCTAATTTGTTAGCCCTAGCCCGTCCCAACACTTGAGCAAAAAAAACTTCACGTCTGAAAAAGGGCGCCTTATTCCAAGTGAAATCCTTGACTAGGATTGGCTAATACAAAATCACGTGACAAAAACAAACTTTGGAAAATCGAAACTTTCTCATAAAAGTATATAAAACTGTGCATTAATAGCATGGATTCAATTAAAAGTTGTGGTTTTAAGTCAAGTGTTAGTACTGTATATTGTAGATTAATTTTTGGAACAATTTATAAAGTAATCTTTAATTATTCGAGGAAAACGAAAACTTGTATTTATTTACTTTTTTAATTACACTGGTGGCGCCCTCGTGCGGTCACTCCGGTGGTAGATTTAAAAGTTTTTTCTAATGGCTGCTTTTCTTACGGGCGGATATTTGATTTTCGTTTAGATTAGTAATTAATTTGTTGCAATTTTATTTCTAGTCATTACATTGAAAATGTCGGAAAAAGATTTTTCACCCTTGAGTATAAATTGTGTGCGCGCTTTGAATGATAAAATGTACGATAAAAGGAAAGCCGCTGCGCTTGAAGTTGAAAAGTATGTTTTTGCAGAGGCTTAGGCGTCAAAATTTTTGAATTTTGGGATTAATTACCATTATTTATATAATTTTATAACCTAGAATGGTGAAAGACTTCTCTGCTGTCAACAATACTGTTCAAATAAAAAAACTGCTCAAAGTTCTTGGTCAAGATTTCACACTTTCGAGTAATTCTAACAGTCGCAAAGGAGGGTTGATTGGACTGGCAGCTATGGCTATCGCCCTTGGAAAAGTACTAATATTATTAAAATATGAACATTTGTTGAAGAATCATTAATCTTAATCACATTCAAGGATTCGTCTCACTACACAGAAGAACTTGTTCACCCAATACTAGCTTGTTTTATTGATCCTGATAGTCGAGTACGGTATTACGCTTGCGAAGCTTTGTATAATGTTGTCAAAGTGGCTAGAGGATCTGTTTTACCATATTTCAATGAAATTTTTGATGCCTTAAGCAAGGTATAGCTGATAAATATGTCAGCCCAGAAATGTAAAAATAGTATTCATTGGTTTCTTTACACTTAGCTCGCTGCTGATCCAGATCAAAATGTCAAAAATGGGTCTGAGCTCTTAGATCGACTTCTGAAAGATATTGTTACAGAGAGCTCATCATTTGATTTGGTTAACTTCATTCCGTTATTAAGAGAAAGAATCTACGCTACTAATCCTTTTGCTCGACAATTTATAGTTTCTTGGGTAGATATTGCTTTGACCTGAGAAAACTTGGCTTACGCTGATAACATAAAATTATAAATTTTTAGGTCTCAGTTTTAGATTCAGTGCCTGACATAGATATGATTATTTTTCTACCAGAAATTTTGGACGGACTTTTTAGAATACTTGCAGATCATCTAATTGAAATACGAAAAATGTTTGTTTGATAGCTCCCTAATGCTTGTTTTAAATTATATTTAATTCTTTAAATTATTTACAGATGTGAAACTGTTTTGGGAGAATTTTTAAATAGTATAATGAAGAATCCTGACAGAGTTGATTTTGCAGCCATGATTAATATTTTGATAGTTCATTCGCAATCATCTGGTAATTTAAAAATAAATGAAAACCTTTAACAACTTGTTAATAACCATTTAAATATAATTCTAGAGGAATTAGTGCAATTTACAGCCATAACGTGGCTAAAAGAATTTGTTAGTTTAGCTGGCAGAATGCTATTGTCAAATGTATCTGGAATATTAACAGCTGTTCTTCCGAATTTAGCTCACAGCGATGACAGCCGAAGAAGTTTGTGTTATTCTCCTAAAAATCAGTCATTCAAACCCAAATAAATCATTAGCAAAAATCTTTCAGACATTCAAGAAACAGCGAAAGCTGTGAATTTCACGTTAATGCAACTTATAACTGTAGCTGATAATGTAGAAGCCCCAAAAGAGTTGGAAGAATCAATAGAACCACCGTTAGCTCACAAAAACAAGTTAGATAAAGATGATCAGCTACAATTAAGCCCGGTTGTCGAAGTTCTAACGCAACATTTAACTCACGAGTCAATGCAAACAAGAATAGCGGTGTTAAGGTGGTTTTATCAACTTCGCACCAAAGTCCCGAACAAAGTAAAAACTATATCTCAATATGCCACTTTATATAATTAAATTTATATTTTTAACATCCATTTCGAACAGATATTTTGCCATATAGAACTTATATTTCCAATTCTTTTGAAAACGTTGTCAGACCCATCTGATGAGGTAGCTATTGTCATAAATTACTTAACAAGATAGGTGTGACACTTTTTTTATGATCTGATAATTATAAATTATACAATGAGTATAAAATTATAATTTATATAATGAGTATAAAATTATAATTTATATAATGAGTATAAAATTATAAGTTATAAAATGAGTATAAAATTATAAGTTATATAATGAGTATAAAATTATATAATGAGTATAAAATTATATAATGAGTATAAAATTATAAATTATATAACGAGTATAAAATTATAAATTATATAACGAGTATAAAATTATAAATTATATAATGAGTATAAAATTATAAATTATATAATGAGTATATAATTATAAATTATATAATTAATATATAATTATAAATAATATATAATTATAAATTATATAATGAGTATATAAATATAAATTATATAATGAGTATATAAATATAAATTATATAATGAGTATAAAATTATAAATTATATAACGAGTATAAAATTATAAATTATATAACGAGTATAAAATTATAAATTATATAATGAGTATAAAATTATAAATTATATAATGAGTATATAATTATAAATTATATAATTATAAATAATATATAATTATAAATTATATAATGAGTATATAAATATAAATTATATAATGAGTATATAGATATAAATTATATAATGAGTATAAAATTATAAATTATATAACGAGTATAAAATTATAAATTATATAACGAGTATAAAATTATAAATTATATAATGAGTATAAAATTATAAATTATATAATGAGTATATAATTATAAATTATATAATTAATATATAATTATAAATAATATATAATTATAAATTATATAATGAGTATATAAATATAAATTATATAATGAGTATATAAATATAAATTATATAACGAGTATAAAATTATAAATTATATAACGAGTATAAAATTATAAATTATATAATGAGTATAAAATTATAAATTATATAATGAGTATAAAATTATAAATTATATAATGAGTATATAATTATAAATTATATAATTAATATATAATTATAAATTATATAATGAGTATATAAATATAAATTATATAATGAGTATATAAATATAAATTATATAATGAGTATAAAATTATAAATTATATAACGAGTATAAAATTATAAATTATATAACGAGTATAAAATTATAAATTATATAATGAGTATAAAATTATAAATTATATAATGAGTATATAATTATAAATTATATAATTAATATATAATTATAAATAATATATAATTATAAATTATATAATGAGTATATAAATATAAATTATATAATGAGTATATAAATATAAATTATATAATGAGTATATAAATATAAATTATATAATGAGTATATAAATATAAATTATATAATGAGTATAATTATAATTCCTCAATATTATGGTTCCTAATGTTATGTTACTTAGGCTATTATTTATTTAACTTTTTTTAATAATTTTTTTTTCTTCATTCTAGGTAGTTTTACTTGATTTAGAAGTATTAGCTGAGATATCATCGTCCCAAGCCGCGATTAAAACTCCACAGGCTGATAAAGAGTCAAAATTAATTCAGTGCCCTCCATCTATGAACACTTACTTCACAAAATTCATGTGTTCCCTTTTGAAGCTTCTTAGCTGCGACCATCAACTTTTAGAAGACCGCGGTTCTTTCATAATTAGACAACTTTGTGTTCTGTTGAATGCCGAAGACATATATTGCACCTTATCAGAGATTCTTTTACAACAAGAAGATATGAAGTTTGCAAGCCACATGGTTCAGATTTTAAATTCAATCTTACTCACATCAACGGAGCTCTTTGATTTAAGAAATCAGCTTAAAGATTTGAAAACTGAAGTATGCCTTTGGAATTTTTGTAAATTACATTGCAATTATTGTAATTTTTATTAATCTGCGCAGGAGAGCTTTTCCCTTTTTATATGCCTTTACAAATCATGGTGTCACAATCCTGTTGCGACAGTCTCACTATGTTTATTAACTCAAAATTACAAGCACGCCTCCGATCTACTAAGATTATTGTAAGATTTTTACTTAAATTTTTCTGTTTGAAAAATATTAATTTTTTTGTTTTCTAGCGGAGATTTGGAAGTTACGGTAGAATTTCTGACTGAAATAGACAAGCTAGTCCAGTTAATTGAATCTCCAATATTTACATGTATTTTTCTTCAATTTATACTTATTTTTAGTTTTAGGTATTTTTAATATAATGTTGGTTTTATACAGATTTGAGACTTCAACTATTAGATTTTCAACACAATCCGTATTTAGTTAAAAGTCTTTACGGTCTTTTAATGCTTTTGCCCCAAAGCACTGCATTCCATACCTTAAGAAACAGACTGGAATGTGTTCCTAATTTCCAACTTCTAAATCTACAAGAATCTTCTAAGTAAATACCCTCTGTTTTTGAAAAATATTTGTCCACTTACAGAGTTTTTTGCTCTATCTCGATGTGTGTTTTAGATCAGGAAAACAAGAGAAAATTCCACCAAAGAAGTTCAATTTTGCTGAACTTTTAAATCATTTTCAAGAAATTCAACAAAAGCATAAACGGGCGAAAAATCCATCTCGATCCCATGAAAAAAACCCTCAGAAAACGAAAAAATAAGTAAAATAAGAGCTCTTGTTTCCCAGGAAAAAGTGAGTTAGCCCATTCCAAAGAAATTTCTATTTCTTTTTTACAAGAAAAAGGGCTATACAAATTTAATAAGCCATAATATATATTGTAAAATATTAGTAATTTAATTTTATTGTAAAATTATGTCTCAAATGTAATTTTCTTATTTATTTAATTGCATTTTTCAATAAATTAATCTTCAAAAAGCTTATCACTTTCTTGGAATATTCGAAAGTTTCATTTTTCACATGGTTTTCCCGCAATTTCACATGACGTCACGTCTCTGAGAACGACCGCAGCGCCACTGCGTCTGTTTATTAATCAGTTGTGGAAAATATTCCGTAGATACAGTGCAATTTCGAGGGATCTCGTTATCTGTCTTTGTTTAAAAACCTTTGTTTGTCTGAAATGTCGCGTCGATAGTGCTTAGTCTATTTCAAAACTAAGTCTATTTACTGTTGGTAATTAATTAGAGTAGTGTATGAGATAACGACGGAAGATTAAAGTAAACAAGTCGCTTTCAAGGGCTCTGGGTAATCTCAGCCTTGAAGGCTTGATGTTTTTACCATGCAAGTGCATTACACGCTTTAACCCCAGATGGGACGATGCTACGCAAAGGACAATGGACTGTCAATGCTTAGATTCTTTTGACGACAGTCTCCGTAGGCACTGCGTAACCCAGGTATAATCAGCTGTTTTTGGAAAGTCAACACCAAATTAATATAATGAGAATACGGGACAAGAAGATTTTTAACGTAAGTTATCGAGTTTAATTAAAGTGGTGAATTGTTAATTTTCGCGACTCTGTTTAGTAAACGACCCTATCGATTTATACAAATTGATAGGCCTACACAGGCTTAGTAGGAAAGCTTTGTTTATCTCCAGTAACTTTTCTCTCTTGTCCAATGAGAGTTTAAATTCTTGTCATCTGCTCTATCACAAACTGCCCATCAAAACAACATTCTGGGAGCATCCCTGATGTCTTAACACTTCGTACCTTAGATTTAATTGCAATTATAAAAAATTACGTCGCTTGTCACTAAGAAGAAATTTGTTTGTAATGGTAATAACATAATCACTTCAGTTTATTAGTTTATTAGACCTTTGTTTACATAGTTGTCTTGTCAATCTTTGCACAGCTAGATTTATGTGATGTTATGTAATCCTATATATGTAGCTATCTTTCTTTTTAAACATGGTGCAACAAACTGACTGTTTAAAAATTGGTATTTACCAAACTTTTGCAATTTAAATTAGCAAAATATAGAACTTAATTCCATCTCTGCCATGTCAGATTTTGTGGTCCGTGCAATGCCGTAAAATGTTACCGTATTTGTTTTCAGGGTAAATGTGTGGATGCAGGATGCTTTACAAAATCATGAATTCGAATGTTGTTTCGAGAATGGCTATTTCTCTTCCTGTGTCTGTAAGGTTAACTCTTCCATTGTAGAACTAGTTTTTTACGGATTTAAATAAAGCATTTTAAAAAATTATCTAACCTTCCATAAGACAGGCTGTTTATCTCCCATTTCAATTGACTTGTTTAAATTTTTTCCATCCAGTTGTAATTCTATTATGGTATTGTTGATGAATGATATCTTGTTACATACGTAGGTCTCAAAGGCAACAGAAGATGAAGCCCCAATCAATAAGAAACTTCCTAAAGAACTCTTATTAAGGTAGACCTTGTCAGAAATTTATATTATTAATATAATGACTGTCTAGATCTGTTGAAAGTAGTAGCTCGTATAATTTTTTTACCAGGTTATTTAAATTCATGTCAATCTTGGCTTTAAGCCAGAATGTTTTTAGAATATTTGGAACGTGCAATAAAATATCATCTGTCAAATTTAAACTTGAGCTAATGATTTTAATAATTATTTATACAAAGTTAATAGACCCAGAGATGTTAGATAACTTAAAATTATTTGTTTTTAACAATTTAGAATATTTTCTTACCTTGATGTTGTATCCCTTTGCCGTTCTGCTCAAGTTTCCAAGGTTAATATATTGAATAACTCATTGACTTTGAATTTTACAAAGCTATTTTCTGTGTCAATTAGGCATGGAATGTCTTAGCATTGGACGGTAGTAATTGGCAGAGGGTCGATTTGTTTAATTTCCAAACTGACATTGAGGTATTTTACCATATTTTTGATTTCCGGTGAAATTGTAAGCTTGTTTTTTTTTTAATCCAAGGGTCCTGTTGTTGAAAATATATCCCGAAGATGTGCTGGTTTCTTAAAGAAACTCAGTTTGAGAGGGTGCCAAAGTGTAGGCGATGCTGCCTTAAGGTATGATTTGTAAAGTTAAATCATTTTATGATGAAACGTTTAATCGTAATGTTTTATATTTAGCACTTTTGCGCAAAATTGTAATAACATTGAGGAATTAAATCTCAATGGGTGTAAAAAAATCACAGACAAGTGAGCTAAAACTATATCAGATAAAAGTGGGAAACACATGGTTTTATTTCTTTTTTTATTTTGTCTATAGTACTTGCCAAAGTTTAAGTAAATACTGTCCTAAACTTACAAGGCTAGATTTGGGCTCTTGTTCACAAGTTACAGACCTTTCACTAAAAGCTTTAGGGTAAATACATATTTATGGCTTGAGTATTATCCAAAGTTTATAATTATATCTTATGAGAGGAGTAGCCATTTACGCCGAAATGAAATATGTACCTTAACAGGCTGTAGGTAGTTTCCCTCCAATTCCTGTATGTCTATTACATCATAAACTAACATCTATTAAGTTAATTAATTCTATCGATTAAAAATTACACTAGGTAAACCATATTTTCCCCAAATAGAAGCTATAGAAAGTAAGTATTAAAGCCTTTTCACACGAGCCAACTTTTTGATCCAACTAGATGAGTCAACTTGAGTTGAGTAAACTAGTTGGTTCGTGTGAATAAAAGTTCGATGAGTTGATCCACCAAAAAAGTACGCCAGAAAAAAATGGATCACTGATCCATTTTTGCTGACTCAGCATTTTGATTTGAAAAGTTGGCTCGTGTGAAAAGACCTTTAGATATATTTTGTGTTCCACTATTTTTTTTCCAAAACTTGTTTTGTAAAATCAGCAGCGAAGGTACATGTTTTAATTGTATAAAGCAGTATTTAGAGATTGAAACTCCTTTAGTAAGATATACATTATAGGCTTTTGGTATGAACTGAATATTTTACAATGAAATATACTCATTCTGAAATCGTAGGTTGGGATGCCCTTACCTAGAAAGCATAAATACTTCTTGGTGCAATCAAGTTTCAAAATATGGAGTGGAATCTTTAGCTCGAGGATGTATTCGGCTTCGGTCTTTCATTTGTAAAGGTTGTCCATTGGTGAATGACGAAGCTGTTTGTGTATTGACTAAATTCTGTCCAAAGCTTCAAATAGTCAATTTACATGGTTGTGTGGTAAGTCTTTCTTTCATTGACGTATTCTTTTACTGTGTGTTCAATTTTTCAATAATTTCAGAATATAACCGATGAGAGTATGCAGTATATAAGTCAGTCTTGTCCAGCACTACATTATTTGTGCGTTTCAAACTGTTCTCATCTGACAGACTCCTCATTACTTGCTCTAAGTCAAGGATGTCCACGTCTTCGGTAAATATTAAATTTTGATTTTTTTATTTTGTTCGTGTATTAAAGCTTCCACGGTGTAGGACCCTGGAAGTAGCCGGCTGTTCCCAGTTCACCGATAGTGGATTTCAAGCTTTGTCTAAAGTAAGCTGGTGTTATAACTTTTGTTACAAAAATCCTTAACTTACTTTTGTTCTTTATTCAGAGTTGCCATTTGTTGGAGAAAATGGATTTGGAAGAATGCGTTTTGGTGTGTAATATTCGATGCCTAATATTAAACGCTAGAAAATGCGTAGGGAAAACGATTGTACTATAAAATTACATCTATAATGCTACGTTTTCCTGATACGTTTTCTACCCCAATGATTATGACAACTTTTTTAATTTCTATACGTTTATAGATCACTGATAGTACATTGTGCTATTTATCAGCTGGTTGTCCAAGGCTCGAGAAACTCGTAAGCCAGTTTCATGACAAATTTAGTTCTGGGTTAATATTGCTCTTTTATTTTCAGAGCTTATCCCACTGTGAACTGATAACTGATGAAGGTATTCGACACTTGGGTAACAGCCTATGTTCCTCCGAGCATTTAACTGTCTTGGAGTTAGACAATTGCCCCTTAATCACTGATGTATCTTTGGATCATCTTGTGACTTGTCATAGCCTGCAAAGGATTGAACTTTACGATTGTCAACTTATAACGCGGGCTGGAATTAGGAGACTCAGGGTAAATATAGAGTTTCAAGTTTCAACTTACATTTCTAGCCTAATAAAAACTGTTAATGTTTTTCACTCCTGTCAATACAGAATCATCTTCCGGATTTGAAAGTTCACGCCTACTTTGCCCCCGTAACTCCGCCCCCTTCTGTTGGAGGTGGAAGACCACGGTATTGCAGATGCTGCGTTATCTTATGAGACCAACTTAGAGTTAAATCGCGAAGATTGGTGTTTATTATGCGAACATATTCTCTTTTCGCGAACTTAAACTCCTAAGAAAGAGTTTCGGTTTTAGAGATTTGAGAAAGGCAAAGTTATAGTTTTTATTTCTTCGAAGGAAGGGTTTCATAACGTTATCAAGCCCTCTTAAAAAAGTTACAGAATATTATCTATGTTTAATTTTTTAACTACGCTAGTTAAAAATGAATAGTAGTTCCTGTTTTTTTTTCACGCTTATTCTGTACAACTTTTCTTCACCACGTGCAAAAATTCATTATTATCGATCAATCTACTCTGTTATATATAAAAATTATATATCTTAAGAAAAAGCTGTAATATACAGAATGTAATTTATTTGGTTAACAAATCTACGGAGCTTATGTTACAAGTTTTATTTAAACTTATGAAAATAAGTTAAAGAACTAAAAACAACGCTAAATGCAGACAAAATTTTAAAATATTTGTGGGACTTATGGTTATAATTGAATATTATTAACCAATGCAATATTTTAAAGTGGAGTTAACTGCTTCCAATGTGAAATTTCCAATATTTCCTTATTTTAATCTTAATTAGAGTTAACTATATCTTCAAATAAAAGTTATTTACCCATTTTAATAGACTCATTCTTTGAGTCTGAAAAACGTGCTGGTAGCGTTAAAATACTATCATTTAATTTGATTTCCATAAGTAATTCAAGCAGTTCTTAGATTCCACTGGCATGACAACACACTTTTTATTGTAATGGAAAGCATAGACAATCTCTTATTTAAGCAGCTATTTAGTTTTGTCAATTAATTTTAGCTAGTCAGCTGAAATGACTTCCTTTAAACACATTTGTAACGGTGGTTGACATGATACTGCTTTATTTTATCAGCAATGATCTTTAAAAACCTTCCCTATTCTATTTCGGTGAAATGCATTTGCCATAAATTTTACGTAATTTGCCATTGCTTTAAATAATCTTGGTGTTCAATTATTTTCTATGACAAATGGAATTTAATTAGTTAATATCAAGCACCCTAGTAAATATGGCAAATGTACGCTTTTTTATGACAAATGAAAGTCTATGTTACATACGCTTTCTTAATTTACATTTACTTAAATATCTATAGACTATATTTTTGTAGTTTTTCATTGAAAAGATTTTAAAAAAAGTCTTAACAAGCTTCTACGCTGTGCTTCCAATTAATTTAGTAAAATTGGTACTTGTAATGAAAAACTAAACTCTTATTTCCTACCAAGATTTTTAAATGGGGCTGGCCTCGTTTATAGAAACTTGTACAGAAAATTCATCCTTTTATCATAGCCTATTTTGTTTATTGTTAATATCCTCCTTCCAGTATTTATTTAGAACAAAATGTTAAGTTTAAAACCTGTTTAATTTGAAATCTATTGAGATATACCGCACTTTCGAGTAGAAAAAAGTTATTTGAAACATCCTTACAATACAAAGCAAAATTAATGAAAAGAAAAAAGATAGTATATTTTTGCACATTTTCTGATAAAGTGGGAAAAGCTAGGTGGTGTTGAAAATAATAAAGTTAAAGGTTAATGATGTCAGTTTCTTGCGTATTATACAAAATATAAGGAAGTTTTTGATACAGTTGCCTGTAAAATCTATAACCGTGATGTGTGTGAAAATATTTTCAGTTAATTTTGTACATTTTGCTTCTTTCAATACTTTAAAATCAGAAAAAAATCAAAGGGTTGTTTTAATTTAAAAATGTGAACTCTGTGACTCTTACATATACATGTAAATGTACATTTTGTCAAACGGTGATAACAGCTAAGCCTTTTTATATAAATAAAATAGTACTTGTGTTAGCTATTAAGAATAATTGGACTAGCTATTATATAAAGTGTTTTACGTTCATTGACAATAAAATACTGTCAAACAATGCTTTTGTGTTTTCTCAGTTTACTAGTTACAGGCTAAGGTAAGAGGCAAGGTTAGTAAATTTTAGGCTATAAAAGGTTGCCTCGATGCGCTGTGGTTGCTAAGGGCTAAGGTTGGTAACTTCGTTGCTAACGAACATCGTGATGTCACTGAGATGAGATCCTATTGAAAATCAATGGGATCTCATCTGGGTGACGTCAGCAACAGATGAATTGTGTAGGCAATCCAAAAATTCTTTCAAACCGTTTCTCGATCGAGACCCCGTTGGGTAAGAGGAGGAGCAATCGATTTTCACCAAAATTTCTGAAACGCGTATTTCAAAATTTGCGCCACCGATATCATATTGATGGTACCTATGATAGATCATAGATGGCGCTAAACTCAAACCTTTTGAAATTAACCATGGAGGAAGCCTCCATGATTTATCCATGGACACTTTTAAGTTAGAGATACATTGTCCATGATTTATCCCACTATTTGGATCATAGAGATAGAATATAAATAGAGGGAAGATTACCGCGTTAAGGCACCCCTGTTTTTGACCGGGAAAATTCATCCCCCCCCCCCCGCGCATGTATGAAAGCGGAGATGGGCAGAATTTGCAACGCCATCTATCCTTCCTTTGTTTATATCAAATGACAGTTGATTTTCAAAAAGGCATAATGTATTTCATTTCACCGCGCGTCGATGGTGCCACGTAATCTGCCCATCTCATGTCTTCCTACATTGGCGAAAAGGGGGTCGGCACTCGTGGTCAACTTCGCCAGATCACGGACGGTCCATCCGTGGTCCAAGCCGGGGAACCAATACTCCAGGGAGGCTGTCTTACCGGTACACCGGGCTATAAATCTGATGCATGTCCAGGGAGGTTGATAAAGGGGGTAAAATCAAGGAGGACCCAATACGGGACAAGTACGATTTAAAAGACACTTTTGTTCCAGATCAAGTTAAAAATACTCACCTCACAGAGTTCAATTTTGGAAAGATTTCCAGAAAAATATTCAACACGTGAGCGATATAAATCAAAAGTAGCATGGGTCTTA
The DNA here is from genome assembly GCF_980474605.1 of Leiobunum rupestre. Classification (NCBI taxonomy): domain Eukaryota; kingdom Metazoa; phylum Arthropoda; class Arachnida; order Opiliones; family Sclerosomatidae; genus Leiobunum; species Leiobunum rupestre. The sequence continues at coordinate 13,772,464 of NC_143392.1, read as the reverse complement.
TGCTACTTTTGCTAAAATCTTTAACTCGTCAGGTTACGTTTTTACGCTATTGTTCGTATTTGAGTGGCTGCTCCAAAAGAAGCAAGAGCATAATCTAAATTCGGATTCAGGCGCTTAAATAAAAAATTAAATCACCAAGTAGCAAAAGTAATATTTCCAAGAGCCAGGACCTTCAAGCTACTGTTTATATAGGGCTTGTTGAAAAAAGTGTTTCCTTTAAACCATGGTTAAAAGGAAACACTGGTTTCAACATGCAGGTAGCTTTTTGACATATTAAGGCTAAGCAAAACACGACGTTCGGTTTATAGGTGAAATGTTTCCATTATTTCAACAAGCACTATATGAACAGTAAATTGAAGGTCCTGGCTCTTGGGAATACTACTTTTTGGTGATTTCCTTGAAGATGTTTTATTTAGAGCAAAGATAATCTAGACTACGTACCCTAGATTGGAAATGCGGCGAGATTCCTACGGGCTCCCGTCTAACCATGCCATTCCCTAGTTGCGGGGGGCAATGTAATAGCGTGGGGGTAAAAAGTCTGAAAAATTCAGTTCGGTTCAGTTGTAAATCTCGTATCCGCGGTCGGTGCTGGCCAACGGGGTCTCGATCGAGAAACGGTTTGAAAGAATTTTTGGATTGCTAACCTTGGGTGCTGGCTGCTGGCAGTCTAAACAAAAAAAATCGGGACTGGAGGACGAGGCCCAAGGGTTCGACCACGGCCAACTTTGATCACGCGCTGTTCGCGCTACTACGGCCAACACATTCGTCGAAACTCCGCGAGCAAGGATTTTCCCCCTATAAACTGTACTATAATGTGTAGGAGTTCAGCGCCACGCTCGGTGGTTATATTGTCCCCAATGTAAAAACTATACTAAAAATAATAATCCGCTAGGGGCGCTGACGTCATACACATCTTTTGCTCATAGGTTAACACAGAAACGTCAACGAATGAGATGGCCGCTGTAGCGCGAGAGATGCGCGAGAAATCAAAGTTGGCCGTGGTTCGACCAAGTTTGATTTGAAGCGTAAATTTTCTTTATTTTACTGATTGGATTTCAAAAGTATTTGATTTAAGTTACATTAACCAGATATAATATTAAACTAAGGTTTATTTTATTTTACCAAGGTGTAAACTAAATATGGGAAAATCTTGCCAAATCAAGAGTTGTAAGAACTATTACAAATCATCTTTAATCATAAGTTGAGTTAAATTGAAATTGTAGCGAAGTTTATTAATACGTTGGTGAATTCGATTGAAAATATGGACAAGTAATGGAATGCTTCATTTGTCATCATTTTTATTGGATTTGCCTTAATTAAAGATCGGCGTTTGAATAAGAAATTATCCAATTATTTATTTTTATTCATAACTGCAAATTATCCAAAAAATATACGAAACAAGACGTACGACGGTCAGAATACACACAATCCTCCTAATGTGTTAAGTGTGTTTGAGCTATTCACAGCAACCTGCAGCGCCGTTATCACAACCAAAATATATCCACGGTCACACATATATACAAATTTACACTTATTTGTTACTTTTAGTCATACTTTGAAAGCATCGAAGATCAGTGTAACTCTTATTTTTTACTTCTGATAACACTTATTTGTTACTACTAGTCAGCCGTTGAGTGTCACACTTATTTCTTCTGGTTATACGACAAAGACTAGTTCGATTAGTTTCATACTTATTTGTTACTTCTTATCACACTTATTTGTTACTTCTTATCACACTTATTTGTTACTTCTTATCACACTTATTTGTTACTTCTTATCACACTTATTTGTTACTTCTTATCACACTTATTTGTTATTTCGGATCACGCTTATTTTTTACTTCTGATAACACTTATTTGTTACTACTAGTCAGCCGTTGAGTGTCACACTTATTTCTTCTGGTTATACGACAAAGACTAGTTCGATTAGTTTCATACTTATTTGTTACTTCTTATCACACTTATTTGTTACTTCTTATCACACTTATTTGTTACTTCTTATCACACTTATTTGTTACTTCTTATCACACTTATTTGTTACTTCGGATCACACTTATTTGTTACTTCTGATCACACTTATTTGTTACGTTGAGTGTCACACTTATTACTTCTGGTCATACGCCGAAGACTAGGTAGATCAGTGTCATACTTAATTGTTACTTCTGGTCATACGTTGAAAGCGCGGCCCACTCTGAACGGCCTTGAAAAACGCCAGAGGGAAACGGGCGCGGATTTACAATGTTGGAAATTGCGGGGATCCGTATACGCTGCCCAAAAAACCTTACTTAGAATTAAATTTAAGAAACGTTTTTACAATTCTAGGTTATATGTAAGCCACAGCTATTCAAAAATATAACTTTCATGAAAATCGGACTTAAATATGTAGATTTTTAGGCGGAAATATAAAACCACGAAAACTGGGGTCCCGTAAATTACCCTGAAAAGTATACTTAAATTTAATATTTACTGATATGACCGAAGTTGTAGGTTCGCTGAATCCTAACCTATCCAATAATATTTTTTTAACGTTATCGGACTTAATTTTAAACAAAATATCTACCACATAAAGGAAATCACCGAAAATAGTAAATTGGGCAAATTCCCAACTTCTTGGGCTCCGATTTGAAAACTTTATGAAAGGCTATCAATGGTAATATATGTACTTTTGAACGAGATATCATTGACTCTTCTAGTTATAACCGTTGAAGAGGTATGCGTGACACGGCGCCATCGGCGGCATCGGCGGCATCGGCGGCAACGGCTACACTGTACGTGAGACTAATACACACAAATCCTTAGTATTGTGTGTAACAAAAGTTAACCAAACTTTTTATGGTTAATTGAAATTTTGCCGGTTAATTTATTCGTTCCACCGACCTCTAGCCTTAATTTTTTTCTAAGCAAAGCTATTTAAAAATAATAAAAATATAGAAAAACATTTGAAATTAAGCATTTAAAACTTATTTTTACAAAAGGTAAATCAGGAGATTCAATCTCTTCATTGGGCAAATATATTACTTTTGAAGCGTTTTTTTAAGTTTACCCCTGAAATTATATTTAAAACAAACAATTAATGACTATATCGATGATAATTAAAATTGTAATACTAACCAATCGGCTTTTTAGATAGCCTGAGGCCCGAACAAGGTCCAGATACCGAAGCAGACGAACCCGCTGAAACTTTTCAGACTAAACTTCCACCCCCCCCCCTCTCCCACTAGGGAATCGCATGAGACAACGTATTTCGCGTACGTTTCTACCCCCTGTTTAGAGCCTATTACACTACTTCTGTTTTGGTGTCTAAGGCTATTTGATGACGAGTTATTTAAAAAAAAATTGTAGGAGCGCTGCCATTTTTGTTTATGTAAACAAATATTACGCTGTACACCATTAAAATCAACAAACGTAAGAGTAAGAAAGGACGTTTTTATTAATAGCACGAACTTATTTCTTCTTTAGTGTAATCATAAGTTAATGATACCTCTAAGTAGACAAATAAGCACTTTCAAGGTGGAATCTTTGTCCAGAAAATGTGATGTCAAATAAAGAGTAATGGCAGTGCTACGTCACACGACGTCACCCATGCTTTTTCCTATTCATAAAAAATTCGCGCCCACAATGGCCGACATGGCCAAAGCTACAGAGTGCTACTACTCTATTGTCTCTCCGATTCCCGCGAAAATGAAAGATTTGAAAAATATCTCGGACCCAGCGCCGCTGGGCGGTCGAGAATGAAACTATACACTTTTTTTGGGAATTTCGCTGGGCGCGTTCATGTTTACCCCCCTTAACCCCCATTCTCCATATCCTGGGACCAAAGACCCGAGCCTAGACCCCCACTGGTGGATCCTGGTAATCGCCGACTAGCGGGCGGCCAAAAAGAGGGGTCGAAAAGACCGCGAAAAAGAGTGTATATTGGGCTGAGAGAAATAAACCAATAGCAAAAAAAAAAACGTTCTTTGGTCTATGCGGGGGGAACGAATTTTCTAAGGGAATACCGAAATTTATCTCTTTTGGGGAAGTTCAAGCTAGCCTTGCACCAAACGAGATTAAAGAGACGTCAGCTTCGGCAGTTCCAAGTGTATGTTAAAGCTACTTTGATACGCAGTACGGAGAGACATAGGTCGATTTGGACAAGCATATCCGCCATAGGCAGCATAGCCATTTGTCTACTTAGAGGTATCATTAACTTATGGTGTAATATACCTTGTTGGTACGTTATTAAATTGAAAAGTACTTCAAGGGGTAGTGATAAAGCGTGTGAAAATTGTATCAGCAAACAACCGTATAATTTTGACATCGCGCGCAGACTGACTGGCATAAACATTTTTTTTGTGGTCTTATTAACGTTTTATCTTGAGCATAATGACATTATCGTGTTTTATCTTTTATATTAAAATATTTAAACGTCAACGTATTATAATTCTTTGGTCGTAATCTAAATTAAACAAGCGTTACTCGTGGGAAAGGTAAACAGTTCAGCCCGATTGAAATCGAATGCCAGCCTTGTAGGCTACTTATTGTTAAGTATATAGCAAATATATGTATAAAAACTAACTTAGAAAGTCATTATTGGCTGTCAATTTAGTAAAATCGTTTAATGCACAGTAGGTTTCCAAAAATAAAATACATTATTTTACGCACTACTTTAAACTAATGGCTTTTCTTTTGGCGGTTCCGATGGCTCCCGGTGTACTCCGAAAGTTGATGCGTGTCTCATTGGGAAGATTATAATTCTTTGTTATAGCTTTATTTCAAATTTTAACCCAAAATTGTTCCCTAACGCTGCTTTAAAATTATAGTGCTTCTATTCTGAAATAACTCTCGCATGAATAATAAGTGGGAATTTAGAGCAGTGTCGGAGCAGCTATATAAAACGCTATATATATGTAGTTCCGGGATGATTTGAGAGATGGCGCCACTGCGCCAGTGTTTCTGAGCAAACTGCTTACCGCCTCTAGTTTTTCAATATATTGTTTAATTTTAATTAATTTAAACGGAATACTCTTCCGGATATTTTTCAGTATTATAAATACATATTTTCAATTAATTTCTTTAAAATTATAAAATTTAAATTAAATATTAAATTGCAAATTTAACAAAAAACTCGAATCTGTCTAAATCAGAACAGAAGGTGCACCCATTAAATTAACCGAGGAGTGGGGAGGGGGTTATGGATAAACTTACATAAAAACGTAGCGCGCGCACATGTGTCTAGATGAAGTGTAAAAAACTAACTTGATTAAATCGTTCTCGGGGCCATCGTACAAACAGCCCCGCTTAAACTTATTGCCTATTCATAAGGCTCTATTGTTAAAGGCCCGGACCCCGCGGAGATTTGAATGGACCCTTAAAATGCCGGCCCAGATCGCTAGGGGGGGCCCTAGTCACCGATAAATCGCCTCGAGTGCGTAAGTGAGGGGAGGGCGGGGGTGTTAAATAATTCCCTTATATTTTACGATTTATAGGAACCCTTGGCTATTGTCGGTTAGCGGAAAATTGCCTGCAATTGCTAAGGGATTCTCCCTCTCACCATCGTCCCTACGTTCTGGGCGACACCTTAACTCGGCTTCACAACTGTGTCCCCTGCAATATCCCCCCGGGTATGGAATTGCGGAGGACGGTCAGGGTTAACTGGTCAGAACCCGCAAATGAAGGACATACGGGTGCCCACCTCCCTCGCCCTTCATTTCGTATGGAAAAATCTATTAGATTCGTTTTGCGCCTGGGTCGTTCTCTTTCCCCCGTAATTTTATTGGGAGCGTATTTATTAGACTATTTGTCTCCTTTTATTGGGAATAAATTGAATTTGTATTCGACCAGGGAGATAAATAGCTTGATAATATCATCGATAATTTAATTTGTCCCTGCGGCCGATTTGGCTATTTGAAGTTTGTTTGGGGGTTTTAATGTCGAAACGAATGCTACGCTAACAAAAGTTTTACCAATTTTTAATTTATTTTACTTGATTTAAGATGAATTGTTGAAATTACTTAATTATTAATATTCAGTAAGTATCCGAAATTTATTTTGGGTCACCTAATTTAACATTTCTGTTTTAACAGCAGATGACGATATAAACATCTCGTTGATCGTGTTAGCAGACGATTTTTCAATGTATACAGTCACTGGTCATAGTGCGTGGGTTAGTTTTCTCTAGTGTATTTTATTAGTGGGAGTTGGCTTTTTCAGTTTAAGGCAGGGCCTTAGCGAGGTGCTTTAGCGCTCCAGGCAAATTATTTTTCATTTCGCATCGTGGTCACTATATATAGGCTTCGAGCTTAGGAAATATAACGCCATCTGCCTAAATATCCATCAACTAAATATGTGAAGAAATAGCAGACGACCTTTGAATTTCTATGTTTTTCGGCTGAAAGTTTCTGTTGTTGCGCAGAAAGAATTTGGAACGAGCAGACAGCTTTCATATATCAGCAAGGCTTATACCCAAGTCATCGAGCGACTTTTAATGCCTTAAGCAGGTGGCCGCAGGGCCGGATTACCCAATAGGCCTACTAGGCCTGGGCCTAGGGCACCAAGAGGTTTCGATAACATTAAAAGTACAAAAATTTTATCATTTACTTTTTACAAAATATTTTTTTCCCGGAGTACTTTTATTAAATGCGTCCACATTTTTCGATACCATGTAAAGCAATCATTTATTAACTTCACTAAAATATCCGCAAAGTCTACATTGAAATTGTATTTTCCATCCATTTGTCAATTATAAATTGCGGGAACGCCTTGCTCGCCACTGAAAGGGGGGCCCAAAATTAGCTTGGGCATAAGGCCCCGCAAGGTATTAATCCGGCCCTGGGTGACCGGGTTGCAATGCGTAGGAGGGTGGTGGCAAGCCCTTCATGCCAAGCGAGCCAACAAATATATTCAATTTAAAACTCGGTCGGTAGGCGGAGATACTTAAAATTTAAACTACGGTGTACTAATTCTTTCAATGAGCGCTAAAATAGAGGGACACCGCTTCATTTCACAATGATTGTGGAAATAGTGGAGCGCTGTACTAGTGTTTAAAATAGTGTTGTTAATTTACCGCAAAAATAAAATGCAGAAAAATTTCCAGAAAATTTTCCGCAAATCGGAAAAATAAAAAATTGAATCATAAATTATTTTTTTAGGGTTTTTAATGTTTTTAACTTTTTATCGATATAAAATGTCTAATATCAGTAAACATACTACAAAAAAATAATAATGTTACATTGTTAATCAGTATAAACTATAGTCTAGAGATTTAGTTTTTACTTTTAGATTCGAAAAAATGCGGCGAAAATGCCGCTGTATTTAAATTTGCAAACAATATATTATTATTAAATCATGGAATTAAACCTTTTTTTTCGGAAAAATACGGAAATTTTTCCGACTTACAACACTCTAGTTTAAAATGAGCGCGATAATCGTGGTCTTCGTGGAAAAAGAGTTGCACCGCTTTTTGTCCATAAAAGCTTTAAAGTGAGGCGCTTTTTCATGATGAGTGCTCAAAGTATTATAGAATTTGAAATCAAATCGTTTAAGAAATTATAAAATACGAAATTGAAAAATAAAGAATTGGGCGATCCAGGTAACCGCTTGTTTTGCCTTGACGTCGCGATCGCCCTGCATGAAGGAAATCTAACTGCTAAGTGAGCTTCTCTAAAAAGGATAGTTGGATACATTTATGACTAGTCAAATTTCTGATACAAATCGGAAACACAAAAAGGTGTCGAAACAAACAGGACATCAGCCAGGGTTGGCGCGCGTCAGGGAAATCAGTGAAATTAAATATAGGCCTAAAAATTAAGGGAAAGGTCAGGGAATTTTAAGGTTTTTTTAAAAAGTAAGGGAAAGGTCCGGGAATTTTAAGAATATGTAAAAAGTCAAGGAATTTTAAGGGTTTTTTTTAAAAAGTCAGGGAAAGGTCATGGAATTTTAAGAATATGTAAAAAGTCAGGGAAAGGTCATGGAATTTTAAGAATATGTAAAAAGTCAGGGAAAGGTCATGGAATTTTAAGAATATGTAAAAAGTCAGGGAAAGGTCAGGGAATTTTAAGAATTTGTAAAAAGTCAAGGAATTTTAAGGTTTTTTTTTTAAAAAGTCAGGGAAAGGTCAGGGAATTTTAAGAATATGTAAAAAGTCAGGGAAAGGTCATGGAATTTTAAGAATTTGTAAAAAGTCAGGGAAAGGTCAGGGAATTTTAAGAATATGTAAAAAGTCAGGGAAAGGTCATGGAATTTTAAGAATTTGTAAAAAGTCAGGGAAAGGTCATGGAATTTTAAGAATATGTAAAAAGTCAGGGAAAGGTCATGGAATTTTAAGAATATGTAAAAAGTCAGGGAAAGGTCATGGAATTTTAAGAATTTGTAAAAAGTCAGGGAAAGGTCATGGAATTTTAAGAATATGTAAAAAGTCAGGGAAAGGTCATGGAATTTTAAGAATATGTAAAAAGTCAGGGAAAGGTCAGGGAATTTTAAGAATTTGTAAAAAGTCAGGGAAAGGTCAGGGAATTTTAAGAATTTGTAAAAAGTCGGGGGAAAGTCAGGGTATTCAATTTTAGCTTGCCACTTTTAGAAGGTAATTTTACTCTAGATCTATCACAAATTATCATGAATGTATTCCTCTCAACCATGAATATCGAACTATATCATGACCCTTTCTACCATCTGGGGCTACGATTGGCGGTGTCTTTCTGCGTTGCACGTAATTACCCAAGCCAATCAAGAGACAGCCGTTTGTCGTTGGCTCGATCTACAAAACGTTTCTAAGATTGCGCAATTTAATCGGCGAAGAAAATACAATACAATACAATTCAGTTCAGTTCAGTTTTTAATTTCGTGTTAAATGGATTGGTTACCGGTTATAATGGACTAACAATTGTAAGTCGACTGTACGGGTAAAAGAGGCCCAAAAAGAGCTCTCCAGCGGCAAAATTCGTCCCAACTTGCAATGTGGCCTAAAAATTATATTTTGATGTCTACTTTGAGGATCCGATGAGTCCGCAGCGGTGCGGGGTGGACAACACAGTTTTTGGGGGGGGGGCAAGGGGGGCAGGAGGGGGCTTTTGCCCCCTAAATTTGCTTTCACCGAATTGAGCCGTGTTTGGTGTTGTTCCCGATGGTACATTTCACCCTGAGTCGAATGCGACCAACCACATGCCCGTAAGATGAACCGTTTCAGAGTTATGGCCGAATTTGTACTGAATCGCGTGTTTTTTTCTCTAATATGAAAAAAAATCCCCAAATGTTAAATTTAGCAATCCGGTCAAGTTGGGTATCGTTTCTGTAGTATGTTTTAATTTTGAGTCGAATGAGACACGCCGCGGATCGCTGGGACTAATAGTTTCGGAGGTATGACCAAAGGTACGCTAAACAAAGGTTTTTGTTTCGGAATTTCACTAAATGTTGAAAAGGTATATCAACCATTTAGCCACGACCAACCATACTTTCGGATCGTACGTATTATTTTGTGCCGAATCGAATGAGACCAACCGCAATTCCGTAGGATGAATAGTTTCCGAGCTATAACGAAATATGTGCGAACCATAAATGGTGTTTTTTTCAAAAAGTTCGAAAATATTCATTTAAACCACCACCCGTGTCTACAAATTTCTCCCCGGACGACCACAATGTATTCATCTTACATACTACTAACATTGTAAGTGCTGAATCGAATGAGACCAACCGCAGCGCCGTGGAATGAATAGATAACGAGTGATGACGGAATTTAGATTAGATAATTGACATTTAATCCTCAAACAGGCAGGGGCGGCTTAAGGGCCGGGCAACCCGGGCAACTGCCCGGGGCGCTGTTTTGAGAGGGGCGCCGAAATTGAGTTGTGCGCCTTTTTAGTTTACCAAGAATTGGATTTGTTTATAAAAATTTTAATGAAAGCATAACATAATTTGAAAAATCTTTAGCTAATTAGAAATACAAACTGTTTTCCCAACCAAAATGTCCAACATCGTCGATGATCGTTTTTTTTTGCGACTATTTATTTTAAAATAGTAAATAAACCATAAAATTACGGTGCAAATTTCTGACGGATAAAGCATTTTCCTGGTATTTTCATTATAAACCAGGGTATATAATATGAACAAGAAAAAGTGGTTGGGAGATACTACAAGAATAGAAGTGTGTCAGAATTTTTAGCCCGGTGTACCTAGCAACAGGGGCCATACCACCGGAGGCCTATCGTCATAGTGCCCTACGCCAGCGTCCCCAAGCCCGGACAGGTGACAAATCCAGCATGGGTAGTAGCGTGGGGCTAGCCATTAAGTATTTGCCTGTACATCGATTACGTAATCATTAATGTGTTCAGATGATTACGAGGAGTACAGAATGATTACGATGAGTACACAGGCAACCCAAAACTTTAAAATTGTTACAGATGAGTAATTGAGTACGGGATAATTTCAATGAATAAGCGTGATTACAAATGATTACGCACTTTACAAATGATTACACGTGATTACAGATGAGAACGCGTTAATTCATAATGATTACGGTGATTACAGATGAGTACGAAGATTACAAATGATAACGGGATTTCAAATGAGTACAAAAGATTACAGAAGAATACGTAATCATTACAGTTAGGGTGTACACCGATTACGGGAAGTCGATAGCCCCTCGGGTAGTAGTACCCTACTACTGATGGTCGGACCTTTGACGTAAGCCACTCAACCCAGCAGAAGGGGAAGCAATGGGTGGACCAATTCTCACTTCGGAAACAGCCGTGCGAGTAAGAGTGGATGCTATAGCAACTCCTTCCGACACCCTACCTACGTAGATAAAGAGTCATACCCTTTGGAGAGAGCTGCTAAAGGGGAACGACGGGACACAGCGGTCCACATAACCCGGCACATCTGGCCTAGAGATACGAATCGGTAATTTACCCTGGTAATTTACGCGGTAAATTACACTGGTAACAGTAATTAACAATTTTCCCAGGTATGTTACGAAAATGGTCTCGTGTTTCACTGTTTCTCAATTTTCTTTGATCTTTCGGGCTAAAATGTACCTAAAATACGTCGCACAAGATTACAAAACTCAAAACCTAACGTTATTCGCGTTTTAGTGTATTTTTGCATCGTTTAATAATGTAATTTCACTCCAGTAAACAATAGATCATAGGCGTAAACCGCGTAACGCACTAACCCGACGAGCTAGGCACCGCTGCGACACCTAGATTCTTTTTGGTTGCGAATTTCCAAGGAGTCGAAGGCCGTGTTAGAATAGTTTGATACGTTTAATAGGAAAAATACTTATGTCTAGCCCTGTTTATGCCGGTTTAATTAACTATCGATGAATCTGACGAGGATGAAAACGATAGTGAGGACCCTGTGGAATATGATGATACTGATAATGCATCTCAATATGAAGATAATTGAACAGTTTTGGGCATTTATAACCTATTGTGGTAATTTATAAAATGTATAATACCCAACTAAAGCGTTTCTTCTTTGTGTTCCTGGTTTTAATCGTAAAAAAAACCGCCCTTATGGGTTACAAGAGCCGGACCCCGACTCCCTGGTAAACCCACCAGTTATTGCACACTCTAACCAATTTAGGGCCAAAGTAATACAATACTTCTATGTACTTGCTTGCTATTTCGTTGTCATTTATCCAGCTTTATGATAAATAAACTAGCTGGCCATTTTCAAGAATTCTATTTGTTTCTTAGACTATTATGAACCTGCATTTAATATTCTAAAATGCATTTAAATCGTTTTCGATGGCTAGTTCCAACGCAGTCTATCGGTACGATTTAATCTGTCGTGCGTCCGTGGTTACAGTTAGTCTCTTCTATTTTACGCGCACGCGCAGAAAGCCATTTATTACTTTCAGTTAAATAGTTTTTGTTAGATAGATATTAATTAGAGTCACGTTGAATTGAATTAAGATGTCCGAGAAATAGAAGCATTCTGGTTCTTTTTATAAAAAAAATTAAGATAAGCCGTTCAAGAAGAAAAGCAAGCGACAGCTTTAAAATAGGTAATCCCACAAAAAGTTTCTTAATTAAGTTGTTAAAGCAATTAATGTAATGAATAAAAGAATTAAGTTTACTAAGAACAACCCGTTAGTTAAAAATAAAAATATCCAGGGATTATTTTTATCTTTAACTCACGGGTTCTTCGTAAACTTAATTCTTTTATTTCACATATTAACCGTGATACTATTCAGTATGGACATTACAATTAATGTACTTAAGGTATACTAGTCTTGCCACCTTACCTAGTGTTTCAAGCTCCATGTAAAATGACCCTGTACCATAAAGAAGGTATTAAATATGTTTACACAAAGTATTTAGAAAGTGATTAAAGGGATTATTTATTGTTAGGAAAACGGTAAATTTATAACATGGAGATGGTAATGTTTTTTACGGGGGGGGGGGGGGGGGGTAGTTTAATTTAGTCTCAAAATAAGAGGGGCGCCAAAAACCCCCTTTGCCCGGGTGAAAAATATTTCTTGAGCCGGCCCTGCAAACAGGTTCTGAAAATGTTTGGTCGCATTCGACTCAGGGTGAAATGTACCATCGGGAACAACACCAAACACGGCTCAATTCGGTGAAAGCAAATTTAGAGGGCAACTTCCCCCCCCCCCCCCCAAACTGTGTTGTCCACCCCGCATAGCTGCGGAATCATCGGATCCTCAAAGTAGACATCAAAATAGAATTTTTAGGCCACATTGCAAGTTGGGACGAATTTTGCCGGTGAGCTACCCTCATTTATCCGTACTATTGTGCCCTCGTGATTCGTAGAAAAATACCTGTACTTTAACAAAGTTACATGATAATCATAAATAAATTAATTTATTATTAATATTTTTATCTATTTTCGTTCAATCAAAAAAAATTTAGAAAGCTAATCAAGTTTTAAAACGTTTCCCTTCAATACAATTTTTGAGCGGCGGCGCGTGACCAACTTCTTAATAAGTTAGCCCCTCCCATACTAGCGACTGAGGTTAGACAACCTAATGCTGTTCGATATTCATGGCTGAAATGAATACGTTCATGAAATTATGTGATTATTATTTGTTTGATTTAAAGTTTTGCTAATTTGTTTAAAGTTGCAATAATCTTTGTACTTAAATATAAGTTTATTACAATTTATTAACTTCTGATAAAAGTAAAATATTCGTGACCGAAACGAGTCTTGGGGTCGTAACGGCGCTAGCTTCTATGAGGTAGTCCCTACAGTCAAATTAAAAAGTCATAAGAACGTTTTTTCTTAAATAAACTTATCAAAATATAAGCAAACGATGCAAAAGTTATATTAAGATGCAAGTATCATTATTTATTAAGTCAAATTTACGAATAACGATGAGGAAAAACTAATAGCGCCTGCTTTAGCCGCTAACCTATCTAGGTTTCATTGGCGAACCAAATGGGGCGTAGCGATAGTATTCGGTCGCGAATAAAGCTAAAATTGGTCTAATTTTGTCTTTAAAAGTTAGGGAAAATCTCTTAAAATGGTCAGGGAATTTGAATCTGAAAATATTAGTGAAACCCGTTCCTCCTTGCATTTCCGTAAATCAGTTTTAATATAAATTATTTTTTTTAATAAAATTAATGACGAAATGTGCAGTTTAAGTTTAATTTGAAATTATATGAATTCTAAATTCGCTTAAAATGTTTCACCTTTAGACACTAGTATGGTTTCCATCCGTGTTCGGTGGATAAACCAACATCTAGGCAAATGTCACCAGTCATTCTCCCTAGATGGCGTTAGCGTCCCGTAAACTCGCCGATTTCACATTCGAAGAGAGAAATAAAACAAGTTTCTTAGGCACAATCGATAATTTAGCGCAATTTGGCAAGATTCGCTCTTTTTTTCGGTACGTTTTTTTGGTAGGGTGTTCCTTATCTCTTTCTCGGTCTTTGTCCCATTCTTCTTTTTCGTATTACCTTCACGTGTAAAAAGCGAGAAAGACAGGAACGGGTTACCGATGAAGACCATTTCGCTTTGTCTCTCTCCGGGTTTTTCTCGAACGGGGTCGCGCTTCTTTCCAAAAAGAAATTGCCTAGTTTGAGAAGGCCTCTTTCTTTATAAGCGTGATCGATTGAGACCCAATTAGGACTATTTTTAACTCGTTTCCACTTCTCTTTCTTTGGGGGGGGGGGGGGGGGCGGACAATTTTCGAAAATAGTCCCGACTATGACACAAACCATAAGCCTATCGTTAGGTCCCCCATAAGTAAAGGTCTAGCATAGAGCCCCATGTTTACGACATTGTCCATGCGAGAAGAAAATTATCGTACAACGATAGGGAAGTAGCGACATCTTCTTTTTCAAAATTTCTTCATCTAAAATATTATTTTATTTGGTAAGAAATGGTCCACCATTGTGGGTTGAGTGGCTTGCGTCTAAGGTGCGACCATCAGTAGTAGGGTACTACTACCCATGCTGGATTTGTCCCCTGTCCGGGCTTGGGGACGCTGGCGTACGGCACTATGATGATAGACCTCCCGTGCTATGGTCTCTGTTACTAGGTACACCGGGCTATAAATTCGGACACAATATCTTTCTTGGTAGAGCAGCCACGCTCGGGTTGATAAATGCCACTAAAACGCGTCTAAATCTCAAATTAAGAAAATAAATACCTTCAGAAACACAACTCTTATTTCCAATTTACGTTCTGATAAAATAAATAAGCCTTGGCTACGGTGCTAAGTGTCGCGGTGGAGATTTATCCCGCGTGGTTTTAAGTTTAAAAACGTTCGCGCACGGCTTGTGCGCATTCGTAATGCATTTTGCGAAATTTATTTCAGAAATGCATAGTTGAGCAGCCACTAGGAGGTACAGATTTAGAATAACTACCTCCTCTTAATAACGGGTACTTGATCGCCTAGTATCACATAGCTAGTGGTGGTATGTGTTTTAAAGCAAGAGACGGTTCCTGTCTAGTTACATTCTCTCGCACTAGATGTCGTTAGCGTAATAATCTAAAGAAGTTGAGTAAGCATCAAAATCTAGCCTAAGAGTTGTGGCCAATTAGAAGCTTCTCACGTTTATTAGCTTTTCGGAATCACCTGACTATTAACTTATTAAACACGTGGTTTCGGGAAGCCAATAGACGGCAGACAACTTTGAATTTCGCTTTAAGTCGCGGAAGGTGCCGCCACCTAGGAGCAACAAACACAACACCCCACACAAGGAGAACCCAGCTAGCCTTTAAACACGCGAACGCAGTGTTGTGTACAAATTTCATTGGACGAGCCTTTACGCTGAACGTTTTACGGAAAGACAATTTCCTAATTTCCCCCTTCCGACAGCAGCAGGTGCTAAAGTGTCTAGCCAATGAAAACTGTACATAATAAAATGCACGACTTTTGACGGGTTGCGTTCTCCTTGTGTGGAGTGCTGTTTGTTGCTCCTAGCTGCCACCTAGAAGCACTTTTGGAAGCATTTTTGTAAACTTTTTTTGATAGAGCCGCCACCGGTTTTAATACTAGCCGTCATCTTGCTTAAGATAAGTGCATTTGGATCAGATATCCTATAAATTATCCGATTTCCAACCACTGTCATTCCAATTGATATTGTTTTATCATTCCCGAAATAGGCGTTTCTATAAAATACTGGAGGTCACGTGTAAATATTTTTTCTACGTCGCTAGCCATTGTTATTGAAGATAGAGAGCGGGCGCTGGAGTCGATACAGATTTTGGAATTTGAAGTCCTGGTTCAAAGCATTGCGACCGTATTGAAAATCAATTCCCGACTATTCCCGAACTCATAATTACATTTTCCATCTATTCCGTAACCGAAAATAAGATATCAATCTGATTCCCATCCATTCCAGTGGCGTAGCCAGGGGGGGGGGCACAGGGGGCACATGCCCTCCCCCGAAACGTATGGTTGTACGTACAAATATTTTTATTTTTTACTTTTTTTTCAATGGTGTGCCCCCCCCCCCCCCGAAACAAAATCCCGGCTACGCTACTGATCCATTCCCGTGGTATTTCAAAGGTTACCATGGTAAATGGTATAATAAACAATTTCGAAACCGCTCTATAATCTAAAGCAAGTGTCGGCTTTATTGTTGTACCACTATGGCTCAATAGATGTCTTTGTCGGTAGGTAAGTTGGACTTACGAGGAGTGTACCCGAGGTGTTAATCACCGATTTTGATGAAACTCGGGGGGGGGGGGGGGATGTAGAGCTTCGGGCAACATTAATTTTCACCAAGGGAAAAGTTACACTGGGCTTCCGTTTTGCTATGTCAATCGAAAATGTTTTTGACAACTTAAAATGAAAAAATCTGCATTCAAAAAAGCATGGGATTTTCTCGGTTAAATCCATGAAAATGACGCCTTGTCAAAGCCGCCTAGATCTTTAGGTGTGTGAAATTGCATTTCAATAGGCGGGGTAGTTTCTGAGAAACAGCGTTACAGACATACAGACATTTCAAATATCAACTAAAATGCTAAATTTGAACTATTTTGGGTGAAATTCATCAAGTTTGGGTAAACTTCATCAAAATTTGGGTAAAATTGAGAAAAATTCAATGAATTTGATAAATAAAGGAATATTTTCAAAATTTTACCTAAATAGGGTATTGTCAAATAATTTTTTTAAATCGACAAAAATGGGATAAATTGACAAAAATTGGATAAATTGACCAAAATTGGGTAAGAAGACCAAAATTGGGTAATATGATCTAAAATGTTTGAAATTGGATAAAATCGTGTTAAACCAACTAATATCGTCTAAAATGGGGGAAAATGATAAAATTGAGTAAAACCGCCAAAAATTAATCAAATTGAATAAAATTGGGTAAAATGATAAAAATTTGGGTAAAATAATCAAAATTCGTCCAAATGAAAAAAATTGGATAAAATTGTGTTAAAACAAGTATAATCGGCTACAATTGGGTAAAATGATAAAATTTGGGTAAAATAATCAAAATTCGTCCAAATGACAAAAATTAGGTAAAATTGTGTTAAAACAACTAATATCGGCTACAATTGGGTAAAATGATAAAATTTGGGTAAAATAATCAAAATTCGTCCAAATGACAAAAATTAGGTAAAATTGTGTTAAAACAACTAATATCGGCTACAATTGGGTAAAATGATAAAATTTGGGTAAAATAATCAAAATTCGTCCAAATGACAAAAATTAGGTAAAATTGTGTTAAAAAACCTAATATCGGCTACAATTGGGTAAAATGATAAAATTTGGGTAAAATAATCAAAATTCGTCCAAATGACAAAAATTAGGTAAAATTGTGTTAAAACAACTAATATCGGCTACAATTCGGTAAAATGATAAAATTTGGGTAAAATAATCAAAATTCGTCCAAATGACAAAAATTAGGTAAAATTGTGTTAAAACAACTAATATCGGCTACAATTGGGTAAAATGATAAAATTTGGGTAAAATAATCAAAATTCGTCCAAATGACAAAAATTAGGTAAAATTGTGTTAAAACAACTAATATCGGCTACAATTGGGTAAAATGATAAAATTTTAGTAAAACAGCCAAAAACGTGGCTAAAAATGATTTAAATTGAATAAACTGAATGAAATTTGGTTAAAAAACCGGAATTTGGGTTAAATAAATGAAATTGACTAGAATCGTGTTGAATTAATTGTATTGACAATGAACAAAATTAATTTGATAAAAAGAGCAGTATTTATTTAAAATAAATAAGTTTCGACTACAATCGTCTTAAATCAATTGAAATTGACTAAAACAAATCTGTCAAACTGCCAAAAGTGATGCAGGACCAAAAGTAGCTAAACTGAAGAAAACCTACAAAATAAGGTAAAGTAAAAACTTAAAAGTTATCGATTTCGTTGTAATTTCGTAAACACTAATTAATAACGAAAACTACTATAACGTAAAGATTTTTTCGTTAAAAACCACCTTTTCGTTCATATCCAAAATACCCCAATTTTCAAAAAACATACTTCAACGTTTTCGTGAATTACAACTTGCTAAAAAATTGACTAGTGTCTTGTCGAAGCTCCCTCTCTAGGGAGTCAAATGTCTGTATGTCTGTAACGCTGTTTCTCAGAAACTACCCCGCCTATTGAAATGCAATTTCACACACCTAAAGATCTAGGCGGCTTTGACAAGGCGTCATTTTCATGGATTTAACCGAGAAAATCCCATGCTTTTTTAAATGTAAATTTTTTCATTTTAAGTTGTCAAAAACATTTTGGTTGCCATAGCAAAACGGAAGCCCAGCGTAACTTTTCCCTTGGTGAAAATTCATGTTACCCCAAGGTCTACATACCCCCCGAGTTTCATCAAAATCGGTGATTAACACCTCGGGTACACTCCTCGTTAGTGGATTAGATCCGAATGATTGAGATTTGTAAAGCTTAGGCGCGGGTACTAAATAACATTCAGGCGTCGCTTTCAGTTCTTACTCAACTGTTCATCTCTCGTATTGAACACGTTCGACAAATTGTGTTTCGCAAATATTAATTAACGTAAAGATAAAATATTAAAATTTTCATAATTTTATTATGTTTATCAATGTAATTAAATAATATAATATAATATGAATAAGTAGATTAACTATTTTTTAAACAATTACCACATAATAATTAATTCAAAATTTTATATAGAATATTTCATATTTAATTTAACATTTTATATGAAATATTAATATTTTATTTAACATTTTACATAAAATATTAATATTAAATTTAACATTTTATTTAAAATATTAATGTTTAATTTAACAATTTATATGAAATATTAATATTTAATTTAATATTTTGTGATGCTACAACGATGCTTTACGGGATGTCTTCTTTGGTGTAAAACGGAAAAGCATCCAAAAGGGTTTTTTTAAAGTCTAAACTTCCTTTAAACAACCGTTACCTCTTGTGGTACCCCTGGCGACGAAAATCTTAGCTTATACGTCCATTGTGCTAAAAAGATGAAAAAAATGTTGAATGCGAACGAGCCCTTCGAGAAAGTGCGGGGATTATATTTATAGCCGCTTTTCCATAATTTTCCCCTTAAAAACGGTTCGCAGGGCGACATCTAGAGTGAAAAAGAGTTAAAAAGAATGAGAAAGCCGGTAGGATAAAAATTCATAGTCCGTCTACGGTTTCCCTGCAAGGCCCTTAGTCGTTTCTTCTTCAAGATCCCTTTTTTTTGGGAGGTCGACCCTTATAATTTAGTTGAAAGCCGTTACGACTTTTATTTCTACGGAATTGGTGGAAAAGAGACGGCTTCTGCGTCCCCCTTTTTTTACCCCCTTCTTTCTTAGCTCTATCTTTTACCGAATCCCTTTTTCCTTTTATCTTTTCCGACTTTTTTGGAGCTCTTTTCCGGCCCCCCGGTCCCCTTTCTTTGAAATTGGGGTGTCCAATATCTCCTACCAATTTTATTTCGATCCTGTCTCATGGACCATCTTTTTAAGCGTCTATTGTCACTTCTTTGTCTCGCGCTATTTTATTTCTCTTGGCATTCGTTGCGATATTAATTGCCGTTTTAATAAGCCCTAATTTATGCTAATTGGAGGTACTATTTTGTTATGATCAATTTCGTTTCTTACGTACGAAAATGTGCTCTTACCAAATCGTTATTTTTGTTACTTATAAAGTGGTTTTTTGAAATTAAGCTTCTGAGAAAACGATTCGGTTTGATAAAGTAATGATGATGTCAGAAAATTATCCTTTTCAGTTTACATAGAGAAACGTAGAGGCTAACAGGAGAAGCTCATAAACTGATAGATTTTCGTCGGCAAAGCTGAAGCTCATAAACTGATGGATTTTCGTCTGCTAAGCAGAAGTTCATTAACTGAAGGATTTTCGTCGGCTAAGTAGAAGCTCATAAACTGATGGATTTTCGACGGCTAAGCTGAAGCTCATAAACTGATGGATTTTCGACGGCTAAGCTGAAGCTCATAAACTGATGGATTTTCGTCGGCTAAGCTGAAGCTCATAAACTGATGGATTTTCGACGGCTAAGTAGAAGCTCATAAACTGATGGATTTTCGACGGCTAAGCTGAAGCTCATAAACTGATGGATTTTCGACGGCTAAGCTGAAGCTCATAAACTGATGGATTTTCGTCGGCTAAGCTGAAGCTCATAAACTGATGGATTTTCGACGGCTAAGCTGAAGCTCATAAACTGATGGATTTTCGTCTGCTAAGCAGAAGTTCATTAACTGAAGGATTTTCGTCGGAAAAGCAGAGGCTAATAAACTGATACATTTTCGTCTGCTAAGCAGAAGTTCATAAACTGATCTATTTTTATCTGCTAAGCAGAAGCTCATAAATTAATGGATTTTCATCTGCTAAGTAGAAGCTCATAAACTAATGGATTTTCGTCTGTTAAGCAGAAGCTTTCAGATTTATCGTTTGCTTAGCAGACGAAAATCCACAAGCTCATTTTTAGAATTAAGATTAAAGGCGCATCAAGCACGGGTGTTCGGATTAGAGACGCCTCCTGCACGGGGGTTGAGATTAGAGATGCATCCTGCACGGATTTTCGGGTTAGAGACGCATCCTGCACGGGTGTTCGGATTAGAGACGCATCCTGCTCGGGGGTTCGGATTAAAGACGCATCCTGCACGGGTGGTCAGATTAGAGACGCATTCTGCACTGGTGGTTGGATTAGAGACACATTCTGCTCGGGGGTTCGGATTAGAGGCGCATCCTGCATGGGTGTTCGGATTAGAGACGCATCCTGCACGGGTGTTCGGATTAGAGACGCACCCAGCACGGATGTTCGGATTAAAGACGCATCCTGCACGGGTGGTCAGATTAGAGACGCATTCTGCACTGGTGGTCGGGTTAGAGACGCATCCTGCACGGGTGTTCGGATTAGAGACGCATCCTGCACGGGTGGTCAGATTAGAGACGCATCCTGCTCGGGGGTTCGGATTAAAGACGCATCCTGCACGGGTGGTCAGATTAGAGACGCATTCTGCACTGGTGTTTTGATTAGAGACACATTCTGCTCGGGGGTTCGGATTAGAGACGCATCCTGCACGGGTGTTCGGATTAGAGACGCATCCTGCACGGGTGTTCGGATTAAAGACGCATCCTGCTCGGGGGTTCGGATTAAAGACGCATCCTGTACGGGTGGTCAGATTAGAGACGCATTCTGCACTGGTGGTTGGATTAGAGACACATTCTGCTCGGGGGTTCGGATTAGAGACGCATTCTACACTGGTGGTCGGGTTAGAGACGCATCCTGCACGGGTGTTCGGATTAGAGACGCATCCTGCACGGGTGGTCAGATTAGAGACGCATCCTGCTCGGGGGTTCGGATTAAAGACGCATCCTGCACGGGTGGTCAGATTAGAGACGCATTCTGCACTGGTGGTTGGATTAGAGACACATTCTGCTCGGGGGTTCGGATTAGAGACGCATCCTGCACGGGTGTTCGGATTAAAGACGCATCCTGCTCGGGGGTTCGGATTAAAGACGCATCCTGCACGGGTGGTCAGATTAGAGACGCATCCTGTTCGGGTGTTCGGATTAGAGACGCATCCTGCTCGGGGGTTGAGATTAGAGACGCATCCTGCACTGGTGGTTGGATTAGAGACACATCCTGCTCGGGGGTTCGGATTAGAGACGCATTCTACACTGGTGGTCGGGTTAGAGACGAATCCTGCACGGGTGTTCGGATTAGAGACGCATCCTGCACGGGTGGTCAGATTAGAGACGCATCCTGCTCGGGGGTTCGGATTAAAGACGCATCCTGCACGGGTGGTCAGATTAGAGACGCATTCTGCACTGGTGGTTGGATTAGAGACACATTCTGCTCGGGGGTTCGGATTAGAGACGCATCCTGCACGGGTGGTCAGATTAGAGACGCATCCTGCACGGGTGGTCAGATTAGAGACGCATTCTGCACTGGTGGTTGGATTAGAGACACATTCTGCTCGGGGTTTCGGATTAGAGACGCATCCTGCACGGATTTTTGGATTAGAGACGCATCCTGCTCGGGGGTTGAGATTAGAGACGCATCCTGCACTGGTGGTTGGATTAGAGACACATCCTGCACGGGTGGTCAGATTAGAGACGCATCCTGCTCGGGGGTTCGGATTAAAGACGCATCCTGCACGGATTTTTGGATTAGAGACGCATCCTGCTCGGGGGTTGAGATTAGAGACGCATCCTGCACTGGTGGTTGGATTAGAGACACATCCTGCACGGGTGGTCAGATTAGAGACGCATCCTGCTCGGGGGTTCGGATTAAAGACGCATCCTGCACGGGTGGTCAGATTAGAGACGCATTCTGCACTGGTGGTTGGATTAGAGACACATTCTGCTCGGGGGTTCGGATTAGAGACGCATCCTGCTCGGGTGTTCGGATTAGAGACGCATCCTGTTCGGGTGTTCGGATTAGAGACGCATCCTGCACGGATTTTTGGATTAGAGACGCATCCTGCTCGGGGGTTGAGATAGAGACGCATCCTGCACTGGTGTTCGGATTAGAGACGCATCCTGCACGGGTGGTCAGATTAGAGACGCATCCTGCTCGGGGGTTCGGATTAAAGACGCATCCTGCACGGGTGGTCAGATTAGAGACGCATTCTGCACTGGTGGTTGGATTAGAGACACATTCTGCTCGGGGGTTCGGATTAGAGACCCATCCTGCACGGGTGGTCAGATTAGAGACGCATTCTGCACTGGTGGTTGGATTAGAGACACATTCTGCTCGGGGTTTCGGATTAGAGACGCATCCTGCACGGATTTTTGGATTAGAGACGCATCCTGCTCGGGGGTTGAGATTAGAGACGCATCCTGCACTGGTGGTTGGATTAGAGACACATCCTGCACGGGTGGTCAGATTAGAGACGCATCCTGCTCGGGGGTTCGGATTAGAGACGCATTCTACACTGGTGGTCGGGTTAGAGACGCATCCTGCACGGGTGTTCGGATTAGAGACGCATCCTGCACGGGTGGTCAGATTAGAGACGCATCCTGCTCGGGGGTTCGGATTAAAGACGCATCCTGCACGGATTTTTGGATTAGAGACGCATCCTGCTCGGGGGTTGAGATAGAGACGCATCCTGCACTGGTGGTCGGATTAGAGACGCATCCTGCACGGATTTTCGGATTAGAGACGCATCCTGCTCGGGTGTTCGGATTAGAGACGCATCCAGCACGGATGTTCGGATTAGAGACGCATCCTGCACTGGTGGTCGGATTAGAGACGCATCCTGCACGGATTTTCGGATTAGAGACGCATCCTGCTCGGGTGTTCGGATTAGAGACGCATCCAGCACGGATGTTCGGATTAGAGACGCATAGTATTTTGTAATTACACCACCGCCATCTGGTGATTACTAGGTTTCTTGTTTTGGTTTTACTTTTTATGCTTTAGTAAAATTTCAAAACAAAACATGGAGTGTGTAAAATCCAGTTGAATTTTATCGTAAATTTTTGTCAAAACAGACGAAATTTGGTAATAGCACTACCGTGATTTACAAAATCTTAGCTTAATCATTATTTAGCAGAAGGGAGTTTCTAGAAATCCGAGAGCTTTGCTAATAATTGGTTCCCCAATGAATCTAGAAGGTGATACCACCTTGTTAGCTGCCAACCTCCGTTTGGTAAATAAAAACATCAACCCTTAAATCTTATTCGGTTATATTCGAATTTTGCCTTAGTTGACTCCGTCGCAAAGAGATGGCGCGATGTGAAAATAGCCCTGACTCCGAGGGCTGGGCTTCAACGGCCCTTCCAGCCACTGATAAAACCGAACTTACCACTTGTTTTCTACTCCTGCAGCCATTATTCCTCCAAATATATCAACAAGAACGTACTTTTGGTTACTGAGAACACATATACGGGTCGTCCCGATTACGGCAGCAAAACCGAAAATCGCCATTCAAGTTGAAAAAGTAACGCCATCTACCGGCAAATTTTTAAAACATTTTTATTCGACTGAATAAATGAGAATACATCAAGAATTTGCCTACTTTTGATAATTAAATGAATTAATTCGTAAAATTCAGCTTTTAATGCTATCTTTATTCATAATTATTATTTTTAAATGTCAGCTTGCTCCATCATTTAAACTCTAATTCGCGACCGAAAGCTATCGCTACGCCCCCTTGGGTTCGTCATTGAAACCAAGATATGTTGCTGCTAAGTTATTTAAGAAAAAACGTTCTTATGACATTTTAATATGTCTGTAGCAGACGCTCTATCATAGCTGCCACGTTGGAGAAGCTAGCACCGTTACGCCACCTAGACTCGTTTCGGTCGCGAATTGATTTCCATAAATAAAAAAAAACTGCTCTAAAATTACTCCATATTGCTCCGGCGTAGCTCTAGAACTCCGGAGACATTATCGAGGAAAAAAACCGCCAAACAAAGCATCTAACCAAAATCTCTCCTGGCGTCGAAATATCGAACTAATTAAGAGCCCATACGAATGTAGAGATACCCTCGCACTGCAGCTCACTTCGCGTAAAGACAAAAAGATTGGCAAGGCTTAGAGGCAGCCAATAGAAGAGGAAGGGGGGAAAGAACAGCCCGAAGCGGCCTGTAATAGTGGTACACCCACATTTTTAATGTAATTTTCTAATTGCATCTTTTTCTTTTCGTCGGATAAAAAGGAGTCGGCGAAAAGAGAAAAGAGGGGAGGGGTCGGCGGTCGGTCGGCGCTCGAGCTGATTGTGCCGAGAGAAACGTCGTGTGGGCAAACAAGAACATTTTGGCCAAATAGTTGATATACATTATAGGCCTCGGCGAGTCTGGGGACGGTAGCGGCGCGCGCGGCGGCGGCGGGAGGAGTTTTTGGACGCCCCCGCTAGATGGCGGTTAAAAAAGGAGAGAAAGAAGCCGTCGTTATACAAGTCTGCGCCTTCGGGCCTTAGCCGCGGTAATCAAGACTAAGTCTTTTACTCCTCCTTTCATTGCGCCCTCCCCACTGCCCCCTTTTTGTCAGGGGGGGGGCACGCGCAAACCCCCAAAAATACCCCCCCTCCTTCGTGGGTGAACTAGGAGTTCCCCCCCCCCCCCCGCCTCAGCATTATCTCAAATCCACTTAGCGCGATCGAAAGGCAAGTAGGGGCCCTACTTTTTGGGGGGGGGGGGTGCTACAGTAGCGCCCTCTGTTACGTGATAGCCTCACTAAAGTCGTACTAAGGAGTACGGGATACGTGCTTGGTAGGTTGTAGGTACTGCGGGTACTGCTAAAAGGGGAACCAACGTAGCCATCGAACTGAAAGCCAAAAGGATGAGGGGGGTGGAATTTTTCTAACGGGTGACTATGGCGGAGTTGGTGGGGTGGCGGGGGGGGGGGTGGAGAAGAGTGAGTTTTAGGAGGAAATGGAAAAGCTTGGGAATAAAACGTCAAACGACACTTAATTAAATCTAAGTGCCCATTTCAGCCAAATTCAATGAGCTCCAATGAATGCGGACGTGCAGGTCGGTAATCAAAGACGAACGTTGCGTTGCGAATCAAAAGCGTCTCTGTCTGCCTCCCGCGCTGCTTTCCCGCCCTTTTTTGCCTCCCCGTTCCCTTTCCGCCTACCGCCGACAGGGGTCGTTCCTTACAGCTCAATTGCCAAGATTTCTCTTTTTACGAGGATGGATGCGGAAAGCAAATAATCCAGACTTTTTCAATATTGAATTTGATTTGGTTTTGGCGAGGAGTAATACTAGGTATTAAATATTTATTAAAACTTAATTGTAATATTTAATTACAAATATTCAATTAAATACAGGAAATCTATACTATATTCCTAAGTGTCTTCTGTCTGTCTGTCTGTCTGTCTGTCTGTCTGTCTGTCTGTCTGTCTTGCGTCTGTTTCTTTATAGGCGTCCGAGCCGTTCAACCTAGGACCTCCAAATTTCTCACAGCTATTCTTATGGCGCAAAGGCAGCGAGTCGCGCTATTTTCATCGATTTCGAATTTGGGTTAAGTTAATTAATTAAATAATGTTAAAAAGCGAGTCGAAATCTGTTTTTCTTTGCCCCTGGAAAGGTGCCGTGAAACCTGCAACCTACATACACCTATACAACCAATATTTTTCTGCCTCAGTCAATTTCATAGTCACTTGGAGAATGGAGACGGGGGGGGGGAAGGAATAGGGTTTTGTTTATGACTCGGTCTTCACGAGATTTTTGTTCTAGCTCCTCCCCACTAAAGAAATCAAATCTCATTGGTCAACTAAAACTTAAGCGATTGAAGCTCACGCCGAAGACGGGTTTCTTACCCCCCTGACCATGATGACCCTGAATATAGTCACTCTCGCTAACTATAAATAAGTAAATTCTTGAAATTATTTTAACGCTTAATTTTAAATTTATCGGCTAGCCGCTGCCGTCACCGATGAAAAATGGAAGACGTTCACTCGGAAAATAATCTTATCAGAAATTGGTTTTAAAAAACCCATTAATGTATTAAAAAGATTAAATTAGGTAAATGATCTTTTATCTGAGCCAAGGCTTGAAGGGACACACCGGCGTTTGAATTTAATCAGTTTCCCGCGCTTGTTTGCAGAATATGATTGGTTGTATCTTCTACCACGTGGTGAATAAGGACTGAATTTAAGGCTGTTAAATAGCGTATCATGGCTCAAGCAAAAATCTCGGCTGTAAACCACGCCTATTTCTATGTGAATCATCACTGCCACCGTCGTTCTTCCCTAGACATTCCAAGTGAACAGATATAATTTCCTTGTATAGATATCAGGAATCCATACCTATATTTGGAATGCTTATCCTTCCGTATGGCGTATGGTAAGATCACTCAGACGGCTTTGGCCCCGCCTACGAGATAAAAAAAACCCTCTGCGCGCGCTCCCTTCTCACGTTGTTGTTTGTTAAGTTAACATAGTGACGTCAAAAAAAACGTCAGCCGCGAGGTATAAATTCCTGTAGATGTATATGTTTTAAGAAAATATTTGGTTGTCTAACGAATTTATAAAAGTAAAAAATTATTTTTACATGCTTTAGACATCATCTTCCGTTTAGGCTTAATGTTCCAACAAGATGGCGACCAAATTGCGTTACATTTTGCACTATTAAAACAATTTTTGATTCATTTCTTCCATATCTACGATAGCAAAACTTTAGGCCTCCAGATGGTTAATAGATGGCGAATAAAGCTGGGCAAATTTAAAACAAATTTACGTTGTTATACTGAATGCCTAGTTTCGGACTCCATCTTGATTTTAGGTCTAGAGCGCCCTCACTTTAAAAGATTACGAGATAAGTATTATTATATTATACTAATTAATTATTATCACTATATTACTTTTATAAATACGTTATATTTTGTAACATGAATACGTAGTATATTAATTAAATTTAATTAATTTTATTTTGAAAATTTTATTTTATAAATAATGTAATTTTAACCATTAATAATTTATATTATAAAAAGTATAAATTTAAGATTAAGCATTACAGCATTTTCCGAAAGTATATTTATAATTAATTAGAAATTCGGAATATTTTGTATTAATTAAAGTTGGGCATTATTATAACACTTTCGATTTCGCTCAATAGATGGCGACAGCTGAGTGTTACGAAAAGTAAATAAAAAATAGCGGAACTACGTGAAAACGAAAACTGAGGGTGTTCTTTACGTAAATCGGTTCTTGGTTAAATTCTAATTTGTAGCAAAGAATCGCTCTATCGCGCGGTTTGACGAAAGCGCGAGTTAGCCGTTCTGGACGCCCCCTAACGGATGTTTCGGCGTTTTCCGCTCTCGGCTTTCGCATTATACGCGATGTGTGTAAACGTCGGCAAAGGTCCCCAGGGCCAAAGCCCATCTCTTCTCCTCCGAAAGGGTCGCTTGAAATAAAAGACCAAACGACTTTTACAGGGGCACTGGCGGAGGTGGCACCAACGTAAAAAACGCCACCAGGCGATTGCCTCTTCCACTTGGTGGGCGTTCACTTTTTTTCGCGCCTCGATCGCGCCATTATACAGCTCCACACCGCGGGTCGTTTCCACAATAACTTTATATATCCTTCTTTATCCTCGTTCGGTTTTAAAGAAAAAAGAATGAGTGTAAGGGGTATCTTATCGACCGAATTCGTCTGCTCGGAGAACGGCGGCCTCCGATTGGTCGTAATTTGAGGGGGTGACGTCACGCTTGACTCGTTGGCAATTAGGCCTACACGTTTCGCGGAAATTCTACTCCAGGGAAACGGACGATCGTGCCGCCAAAGTACCGCGCCATCAACACCCTTATTTGGATTCCCTCGGTGCCTGGCGACTCTCGAACGTCGCCGCTAACTCCGTCCTATTCTTCGGTATCATTGACGGCCCGTAGTTGCCAGACTGCCTGTATCTCTTTCGTTGATTGCACCCTTTTTCGGTCGTAGGATTACCCTTTCAGCAATTCTCTGGAGTTATTATTTTTCGCGCGATACGGAATACATTTCCTCCGATATATCGGAAATATCCTTGTTATTCTTAATACATATTCCATATTTTATCTCATTTCGCGCACTCTTTTATGGAAATTCACGTGTATCTTCTCTTTTCTTCAAACTTGGGACTAATGACAATAGGAAACTTCTTACTCTTTCCATAAGTAACGTGATAGTTTTAAGTATCGCAATTGATATTCTCCCGTTGCTATTTTTATAATGGATGAATTGTTTCGTTAATCAGTACGTTTAGTATTTACATAAGTCTATAATATTGTTTTATAAGTTTGTCACTTTGGGGAATATTTTAATGAGAGCTAGTAACGGAGTGACGTCATCACAAGAAGAAAATCCCCCCCTAGCGAGACGCTGTCAAAGGCTACGTGTGACGCGTTAGTAAGCGGACGCAAAACGGAGACGAAGCCCGTAATGCAGTCTGTCTAGTGAATAGCTCTCAGTAAATCTTTTGCATGTGAAGTATAGGAAGTGTCACACTTATGTAACAATATTATATACTTATGGTATTTATTTATACTTAGGCTGAATCTAAAGAAGTGGTATTTGATAGAAATATAATTTAATAAAAAATTTTAATCATACTTTGATCCGAATTTGATCACAGAATATGGAAAAAAATGTCATGTGATCAAGTAAAATTTGATCAAATGGTATTTGATCAGAATTTGATAAAATTCCATTTGATAAACGTTTTCTTGCTCAAATAACATTTGATCAGAATATTAATAATTTTTATTTGATGAAATACCATTTGATCGAAATTCGCTAATCTTTTACTTGCTAAAATACCATATCAGAATTTGGATAAATTTTACTTTTACTGATATCAAAATTTAATTAGAAATATAATTTAATTAAATATTTTTTATCACACTGTGATCCGAATTTGATATCAGAATATGAAAAAAGTTTATTTGATCGTATACCATTTGATCAGTATTTGATAAAATTCTATTTGCTTAGAATTTGATTAATTTCTATTTGATGAAATACCACTTGATCAGAATTTGATTAATTTCTATTTGATGAAATACCATTTGATCAGAAGTTGATTAGTTTCTATTTGATGAAATACCATTTGATCAGAAGTTGATTAGTTTCTATTTGATGAAATACCATTTGATCGGCATTTGCTAATCTTTTACTTGCTAAAATAACATCAGAATTTGATTAAATTGTACTTTTACTGATATAAAAATTTCATTAGAAATGTATCCCTTAAGAAAATAGGTGTTATTTGATCGAAATATAATTTATTAAAATAATTTTTATCATATTGTGATCTGAATTTGATATCAGAATATGAAAAAAATCAATGTGATCAAATAAAAGTATATAAAATTTTGAAAAAGGTTTATTTGATCATATACCATTTGATTAGAATTTTATAAACGTTTTCTTGCTCAAATATCAATTTGATCAGAATTTAATTAATTTATATTTGATGAATTACTATTTGATCGGAATTTGCTAATCTTTTATAACATATCATAATTTTGTAAAATTCTACTTTTACTGATATCAAAATTTATTTAGAAATACATCTATTTCCAAAAGAAGTGTTATTTGATCGAAATATAATTTAGTAAAATTTTTTTTATCAAACTTTGATCATAGTTTAAACAAATCTAAAAGTTCAGATTTGATCAAATTTTGATAAAACAATATTTGATAACAAATTTCATCACCATTTGATCGGTCCCATTTTTGATAAAATCATTTGATCAAAATTTTATCAATCATTTTCATAAGGGGTGAGGTGGATTGGGAACACCGCTAATAGTAAAAGTATAAATAAATTAATTCTTGATTATACTTAGGGATAATTACTGTTGAGATGATCCATGACCATTATGGTCTAATTTTCCGCCGGGTACCAGAAATTATTACTTATCACTAAGAAATTATTACATACTTCTGATATTACTCAGGTAAAAGAAATCAATTCAATAGCCAAATAAATAACCTTAAGTCTCTATTTGGGAAACTAGAACTAAGACACCCCATTTTATAGAAAGCAGCTATCTATTTCATTTAAACAAAATCAAAAGTAAATGGCCACGTTGTGTTATTCCATATTTATTGTGTAAACTATCCGTGATTTATGATTACATTTTGTAGACCAAACACGTCTCTCGAAATTTCAAACATTAAGCAACAGTAAAAATTCTGAGTGATCACAGGATCCAGTTTTTTGGTTCGCACCCAAAGCGATCAAATAATCCAGTTTTTTCAGTTCGCATCCAAAGTGATCAGATAATCCAGTTTTTTCAGTTCACACCCAAAGTGATCAGATAATCCAGTTTTTTCAGTTCGCACCCAAAGTGATCAAATAATCCAGTATTTTCAGTTCGCACCCAAAGTGATCAGATAATCCAGTTTTTTCAGTTCGCACCCAAAGTTAACAGATAATCCAGTTTTTCAGTTCGCACCCAAAGTGATCACATAATACAGTTTTTCGTGTTCTCAAACAAAGTGATCACATAAAATAGTTATTCCTGTTCACACCCAAATGGTAATAGTTAGTGTAGGGAGCTATTGGCTCGCGTGGCATGAAGGGCTTGCCATCACCCTCCTACGCATTGCAACCCGGCCACCTGTTTAAAGGCATTATAAGTCGCTAGATGACTTGGGCCTAAGGTTGTGCCTTGGGTATTAGCCTAGCTGATAATTATTTTAAAACTAGTTATTCCTGTTCGCACCCAAACCGATCACATAAACTAGTTATTCCTGTTCACACCCAAACCGATCACATAAACTAGTTATTCCTGTTCACACCCAAAGCGATCACATAAACTAGTTATTCCTGTTCACACCCAAAGCGATCACATAAACTAGTTATTCCTGTTCACACCCAAAGCGATCACATAAACTAGTTTTTCCTGTTCGCACCCAAAGCGATCACATAAACTAGTTATTCCTGTTCGGACCCAAAGCGATCACATAAACTAGTTTTTCCTGTTCGCATTAAAAGCGATCACAGAATACAGTTTTTACTGTTCGCACCCAGAGAGATCACATAAACTAGTTTTTCCTGTCTGCAATCACAGAATCCATTTTTTACTGCTCGCACCCAAAGCGATCACAGAATCCAGTTTTTCCTGTTCGCACCCAAAGCGATCAAAGGATCCAGTTTTTCCTGTTCGCGCCCAAAGCGATCACAGGATCCAGTTTTTCCTGTTCGCACCCAAAGTGATCACAGGATCCAGTTTTTCCTGTTCGCACCCAAAGCGATCACAGGATCCAATTTTTCCTGTTCGCACCCAAAGCGATCACAGGATCTAGTTTTTCCTGTTCGCACCCAAAGCGATCACAGAATCCAGTTTTTTATGTTCGCACCCAAAGCGATCAAAGGATCCAGTTTTTCCTGTTCGCACCCAAAGCGATCACAGGATCCAGTTTTTCCTGTTCGCACCCAAAGCGATCACAGGATACAGTTTTTCCTGTTCGCACCCAAAGCGATCACAGGATCCAGTTTTTCCTGTTCACACCCAAAGCGATCACAGGATCCAGTTTTTCCTGTTCGCACCCAAAGCGATCACAGGATCCAATTTTTCCTGTTCGCACCCAAAGCGATCACAGGATCCAGTTTTTCCTGTTCGCACCCAAAGCGATCACAGAATCCAGTTTTTCCTGTTTAAACACAAAGTTATCACAGAATTCAGATTTTCATGTTCCCACCTAAATCTATCTTAGAATCTTTACTAATTCTTCATTTCATAAACACAAAATTTATGAACTGTGATTAAACTAATACATATAAGCTATGTTCAAGGTCAAAGATGTATATTTTGGGAGGGGTTCGACATTTGAAAACGGGATTTAGAATCTCAAAGTGGTTTTAGAAATCAAAAACTGATTTTGAGATTTCAGAAAATGATTTTCGTGTTGATTTAATTTTTTTTTAACTTATTTCGAGATTTTTAAAAATCATTTTTCTCTAGAGTGTACGGGATTTGTAGGACAGTCGAATCCCACGATAATGTGACATTTAAAAACTACGATAAAGTTAGTCGAAATATTTTCGGAGTGCTACGTATGGAGTGACATAGAATTAACGTCACACCCCAAAAAAAACCTACTCTAGCGAGAGAAATACACAACTTCAAAACAAATGACCATTCGTCGAACCTCGGCTACGCGTTTACTATATAGCCACTAGGTAAAGAGAAAGTATTAACCCTAATGTCTGCACCAAACAGAGTTGCCAGATGCACGATCCGGATCTTATTTGTACGATAATTGAACCCTCGATACGATATACGGTCCGAAGGCTGGATCGTACGGCAAAAATACAATCTCACGATAAAATACAAAGTACGATCCGTCTAAAAACTGTTTTCTTTAGAGCGGAAACCTTTATATATCTCTAAATACTGCGGTGGCCACTGATCTTAAGCAAAGGTTATCTCCCAGATTCCGGATTTCCACTTCCAAACACGCTCTTGCGAATATAAAATATTTCCAAATATTTTCTCACGTGTTTTTCGTACATAACGGTGACCTGAAGTATATGACATAAAAGGTTTTACAAACTGTTTTTTATTATCTTTAAATAACTTTTGGTCTTAATTGGTTTGTCGTCAGCCGTACGATCCTTCTTAATCTAGTACGATTCAAATCAAAACTACAGGGTGGAAGCCTCAGCCGTGGTGCAGCCTCGGTACTTCTCCTAGTACACTAGAGTGCTGCGGGTGGAATACTTCTACAGGCGCTGCTTCGGCCATTTAATCCGTTATTTAATTATTAGATAATTAGAGATATTTAATTATCTCTACAAATTCTAGCTGGATGTTTCTCGCTCTTTATTTTACTTTTCGGTTTTAAATCGTCGTCTGCTATCGCGGAATCCAAGACGAGGAAGATATGTAAGCAATTTCAAAACTTCTAAGCCTTGTATTAGAAACTAGGAATCCATCATAACAATATCTAAATCGCTCGCCATTTTAACATCAAACTGTCAACTTCGGGGGAAAAAAATCCCCAACGGGGTAACGGGTGAATCTCTTCTAAACTTTGCCTAGATAATCAAAAAGTTCTCCCAAACTCGTACGGCGTCTTCGGCCGCTCTCTCTGGCGATTTCTTCCGTCTGATCTTGGCTGGGCGTGTGACAAAGGCTTACAGAAAACGCTTCACCGGAGCGGAAAGAAAAATTTGCCCGCCTAAACGCCAGCCTGATTGCGTTAGCTCCTCGCTAAGAGGGATAGTCGCCCGAAAAAGAGAAGGTCCTTTTGGCTTTTTGCGGTGGGCTGTGGGCGGTGGGCGGGGGGCGTGAGGGGAGGGGAAGCTCGCATTTGGTCGCGTGCCGAAGTCACGGAGGCTCCGGGGGTGGCCCGAAACCGAAGAGGTATTATTAGCGGCGAGGCAAAGACGGCGGTGTACTTGGGGGGTTCGATGGAACCTTTTTTGGACGACTGTGGCATGGCTAATAGGGACTATAGGAAGAAAAAGTTCCTTGGCAAGCAACTAGGACACACTGTAAGGAGAGGGGGTCGCGGTGAAAGGGAGTTATACCCCCCCTCGGGTTTCCAGATTAAGAATTAAGGGATAAAAAATTACTTTGTTAAATAGCGAAAAGGACGTGAAGGAAAGTTTCTGGGGCAATTTGGAGGGCCTTTAACCGAAGACAATCACCGAATTTATTGAAATTTATCGAGTTTGCCCTTCCCGCAAATTAAGGCTTTTACTTTTTTAACCACGTAACTCTCGAGAGTGCCTAGAGATGGCGTATCTGTCGCGCTGAGTTTCCAATTAGGCGGACTCTATTATTGGAATTTTTGAAGTATTTGCCGAAATTAACTGGTATTCCGGTTATGAGTTTTTTATTGAGGTGGTGGATGTTTCAACGGTTTAATTGGTATTAAATATAGAGGCTTAATTAATTTATAATTAATTTAATTTCAATATAATTTTCGTGTCTTTTGATGCACGGATTTGGTAGCGTGCTCCTGGTAGATGACTTCTTAACGAACAGCGATGTAATGCTGGTAGAACACTTCTACAGGCGCTAGTAGACCAATTTTAGAGCAAATTCTTATCGATAATATTTAAGGAATATTAATCGCAAATATATTGTTTATAATAGGACTTTTTTGTCGTTTTAAACGCGTCGTCCGTTTTAAATTCCGCGTAAAATCAACTTTACGACTTTGAGAGCGTCCTAAAGGGAATGAATAAGGACAGTTAAAAGCTAAGCAAGTCCTAAAACGCGCTCGACTCCGGCGTGTATGGCAGTTCTTACACGCCATTTGCGGGGTCCAAAGTAGCGAATCATCAGTGCCCAATGAGTGTAGTAAAAGTAGAAGCGTCCCAAAAAAAGGGAAGAGGGAGTGGAAGATGAGGCAAAGGCTTAATGGCAAACCGAGGCTTAGCGAGTCGTTGGCGCGCCGCGAATTAGGGCCTCGCAGATCCATTAAGGGCCATCATTAGGCTGCAGTTAACGAGTCAATTATGCAACTGAGATAGATTCCTCGGCCCATAACGACCGGCGGAGAGGGTCCCTTTTACGACTTTCCGGAACCCCGAAGACGCGCTCTTTTCACTCTAGCGAGCCAGACAGCCACTGCCCGAGTCGCCACTCTTTTGTTAAGCCTAATATAGATGGCGCTAACTGCTCTGCCGTTTAGGTATTACGAGCCGTAGATTGGCGGCATTAAGCCCGCGTCCTACGCGATTCCGTACCGCCTAGCTAATTCCCCTTCCACGGCCGAGCTTTACGGCTTTGCGGTTTATTAGTATTAAAGCGCCGGCTTCCGTCTAGGAGTCACCGGGGTCGCGTGGCGTATTAGCGGCGGTTAAACCCCGTCCGCCTTTCCCCGGCATCGCGCCGATAACCGCGCTTGTAGATTGTAGAGAGGAAATTACCTTAAACATTTTAAGCCTTGCCAAGGCCTTGGTTACCCCGTATTAGACCCATTCCCGCTTAATGCCGAGGAACCGCCCTCGCAATTGGGGTGGAGGATAAGTTTAGCCTTTAAGCGTATGCGAAAGCCTTAACTATAACTATATGATTATCACCTCGAAATATACCTCTCTCACGTATCTCCCATAATCGTTAAAAGTTAATTTTTAAAAGCCACAATTAAAGTTTTCCCGGCGCAGTTTTCAGAATAGCCCGAGCTTATCGAGACGAAATGGCCTCGATTTGGATAGTGTATATAAATCGGTATTACGGCTCTCCAATCCAATAAGAACCCTATAAAATTGCTTCCTCAATTTCACTGATTAAAATTGCGAAATTCGCAAATATTAATTTGGTAATAAAAAAAACTATCGCATATTTATAAATATAACCACCCGAAAATGATCGCGGATGGGGGCCATTTTTAAGAAGTAGAATACGTAAAAAGGGTGTCGTATATGTCCGGTTAATATGACAGGTCAAAGCTAGGGGGCGTGTTAAACGTTCTTTGGGCGCTTTTACCCTACTACGTCGCACCCTGGCGGCGCCCGACCCGAGGTATAATGGTCTCGTTTAGTTTTCCATTTCTTTTAATTACCATTTTACGCGAAAATGAAAGAATCCGCAAAATTTAATCTTAGGAAAGAATGAGAGAGAGAGAGAGAGAGAGAGAGGGAGAAGTACATGAGAGGCCGAGGCTTAGGTCGCGATTAAAGTGAAAGGCAACAATGGTGTAGTGGGGGGGGGGGATGAGGAGGGTTTCGGAGGGAGGGAGTGGAGAGGGAACGCGCAACAGAGAGAGGGGGGCAGGCAATTTAAGCCACAGCATTTGCATTAGGGCTTAGCGATGACGCGCCCTAGAACCCGTTGCTGCAAAATTCTGCCGCCCGCCGACATTAGCTAATTAGCGAGTTAATCTCTTAGCAGCGTGCCAACGATCCAATTAAGGGGGCAAAAGAGCCTTGTTTGCTCAGAGGATAGACCCCTCGGAATGAATATAAAGCCAGTCACCGCGCCTTCCTCGGGGACGGGGGGGGGGGACGCCACCACCCCCCCCCCCATTTCGCCTTGGCGACGGGCGAAGAGCGCCTAGCGGCAGCTGTATGGTGGCCGAAATTAATCAGATCTTCGGAGGCTTCGGCCAGACACGGGAGATGACAAACCCCGACTTTTCCCCTTCATATTCACTACAAAAGTCCCAACTTTCTCCGGACCCATTCGTGTACTGTGGGACGCGGGTGAACTCGGAGGTGGCCCGACCATAATTGGAGCTGATGCTGATGATAAACTCTCGCTAGGGCCTGTTCTCGACCAACTTGTTTGTGACGTTTATCAATTCGTTTTCCATAGGGTCATATAAGTGGTAATTATAGACCATATTATCTGTAAAACACGCGGAATATAGGAAACTGACACACTTCTATCTAGGAGCAACAAACCCAAGGAGAACACAGCTAGCCTTTAAACACGCTAACGCAGAGTTGTGTACAAATTTCATTGAACGAACCTTTACGCTGAACGTTTTATGGGCACGGGGGAAGACAATTTCCGAATTTCCCCCTTCCGACAGCAGCAATGAAAAATGTACGCCAGAAAATGCACGACTTTTGACGGGTTGCGATCTCCTTGTTTTTAACAACACAAAATGAAAATTTTATCATTGAAAATAACATGGGAATCTGGACCAACTTTAAGGGTAAAAAAATGGAAATGCGAAAAATAGAAAATATAAATAAAAAATAATGTAAAAGTTCGAAATTGATTAAAATTTTTAGAATTGGTCAGATTCCCATATTCCCCCTATTTACTTTTGATATAACATGTTATATCAAAAGAAAATAGGGGGAGAAAGTCTATAACTGCCTTCAGATTTTACCTTCCACCATGCTTGACACCCTTTTTAAAGAGCTAGTGATCACGTGATATTTCTAACCAATAAGGATAGCGCATTACGCGCGAAGTAGTGCATTTGTGGTATTCCGGTCCGCGCTCAAGATGAAAATTTGGAATTTTATTCCCTGGCAACCATGTCACCGCCTCGCGATTTCAAATAGTCTCTCTGTCAAATGCTGACCATTATTTCCTTCGATAACGGTTGATTTTAAATAATAATTACTATATCAATTGTAAAATAAACAAAAAAAGCTCGTAGCTATAGCTGTTATTTCAGTTAAACTTGCAAATTGTTAGGTCTTAACATCGTAGATTTAAATATTAGTCTCGATCTCTGCTCTTAGATGGCGCCACGCTCTCCACGATTTAAGTGAGTGTTATTCTAGTTACGGTTTATTTCTTTTCAAAAGTCGTGTTATTATTTTTAAAATGTCGCATTTTAGTTTCTATCATATATCTACTTTATTTAGGAACTAAATTAACCAAATTATCGAAAGCAAAAGTTTAATATTCACGTATTTTATAGAGAACTATTTTTCATCGTGCCGGAGTACAACCGATATCTTTGTGTCCCTGTAAAGAGGCGAGGGGGAAGTCATTTCCGAAGCCCAAATATTTTACCCCTCAAATAAGACGTCGTGCGGTTGGACCCAAGTGCCAGACTTTCTCCCCCTATTTACTTTTGGTTATATTCAATGGTAAAATTTCCATTTTGTATTGTCAAAAACATTTTTGGTTGCCATGGAAAAACGGTTGTCAAGTTACATGAAGGTCTACCAAACCCCCGAGTTTGAACAAAATCGGTGTGTTATACCTCAGGTCATCTCCTTGTAAGTATTGGCGACCGAAAACTATCGCTACGCCCCCTTTGGTTCGCCATTGAAACCTAGATAGGTAGCGATTGAAGCAGAAACTATTAGTTTTTCCTTATCGTGTTTCGTAAATATGAATAATTATGCTTGCATTTAAAGTGTATTTAAGAAAAAAACGTTCTTATGACTTTATAATTTGTCCGTAGCAGACGCTAGGTCTTAGGGGCAACCTCAGAGAAGCTAGCGCCGTTACGCCACCTAGATTCGTTTCGGTCGCGAATTATTTAATTATACTGTGTTGGGATTATCCGTGGACGGTGGTCATCATGGTCGAATTTACTTGCAAGACATTGGTTTTAGTTGACCAATGAGTATGAATATAAATATTAATAAATGCATTCTTGGCTTAGCTATATTATCGAAACGTTACAAATTATGCCATAACTATTAATTATACAAAAACGATTTTTACAAAAAAATTCAAATCAAATAGAATTTTCTAGTGTTGTAAGTTGGAAAATTTTCCGGAAAAAGACCGAGGCCTTTTTTCCGGAAAATGTTCCGTATTTTTCAGAAAAAAATAAAAAACAGTCTTCATTCCATGATTAGTCTAATATATTGTTTGCAAATTTAAATAAAGCGGCATTTTTGCCTAATTTTTTCGAATCTGAAAGTAAAACTAAACCTCTAGACTAGTTTAAACTGGTTAAAATGTAATACTTGTTAATGCTTTTTAGTATGTTTACTGATATTAGACATTTTATATCGATAAAAAGTTAAAAACATTAAAAACCCTTAAATAGTAATTTATCTTTCAATTTTTTATTTTCCCGATTTGCGGAAAATGTTCTGGAAATTTTTCCGCGTTTTATTTTTCCGGAAAATAAACAACACTAGAATTTTCTGAAAACTTTCGTTGCTTTATCTCATAATTAAAAAATGAAAAAATATTTGTGGCTTTGAAAAATAGCAATATCCGTAGTAATTTTGGGCGCGGTTAACTTACAAGGAGACTACCCGAGGTGTTACACACCGATTTCGTTCAAACTCGGGGAATTGGTAGACCTTCATGTAACTTGAAAAATCCTAAAGGGAATTTATTCAATGGGCAACGGTTTTGCCATGGCAATGAAAAATGTTTTTGACAACATAAAATGGAAATTTTCCCATTGAAAATAACATGGGATTTGGACCGATTCCAATGGTCCCCCCCCACCCCCTGTGAAAGATTTAAAAAAATTGAAAAATTTTAAAATACCAAAATTATAAAAAAAAAATAAAAATTGAAGAAAAAAATCAAAATTGATCACATTTTGATCAATTTGAACCAAATGGGTGAAAATGAACCGATATGGCTTAAATAGGAAAACTTAATATTTTATGTTGTCAAAAACATTTTTCGTTGCCATGGCAAAACCGTAACCCATTGAATAAATTCCCTTTAGGATTTTTCAAGTTACATGAAGGTCTGTCTACCAATCCCTCGAGTTTGAACGAAATCGGTGTGTAACACCTCGGGTCGTCTCCTTGTTAGTATCGGCCCATCGCATTTTCCCAGATTCTCCGAACCATTTAATACGATAGCGCATAAATATTGTTGTTATTGGCCTACGATTCTCGGACATCGGGGGGACTTTATTAATTGACTGGGGCAGTTGGCGATCTTCGTTGTGACCTCTATAGACGCCATTCTTCCACGATATTTATTTTTGTTGTCTCTTAATTGAATTGATTCCGTCCGAAGGAAGCTTGTTTATGTATGGTAGCCACCATTGAAACTAACGCTCTCTATCGCGATAACTTTTATCGGGAACTGCTTCACTCTCTCTCCTGCTCACATTAATTAAGTAATATGGATCGGCGGACGGATTCCGCCGGCGTCCCAACATATTTATGTTGCTCTTTGATAAATTGAATTGATGTAAGCTTTCACCTATAATCTTTTCCAGCCGTTACTTTTCGATATTTATCGGTTTCAGTTCGACGAATATTATGACCAGTTTTGACATTAGGAATAGCTGGCCGTTTTTCTAAATCAATCTGTGGTTCAGTTTTTCAAATATGAAGTTATTTTCTAGCAATTATTAATATTAAACAATATAATTACATTTCCTAAATTAAAGGGAGTAGAAACTAAATTGAAGGAATACGTGATTAATGCTAATACTCCCTAGGATTTGTTCGTAACGTAACTAGCGTCAATAAACACGCGGACAGAAATGTCGATTGCAATGATCCAAAATGACTATGTAAGTTCTTAACTCCCAAATATTATTTCTAAATCTTTTGGTTAAAATCGTACTGAAAAAACTAATATATTTTGGATATTTTAATCATATAAACCGATAACGTTATTCCTATAAACTGCATGATATCTTTAATCTTATAAACTTGTAATTTCAATCATATAAACTGATAATTTTGATCCCAAAACCTCATCATTTTAATCCTATAAAATGGTAATTTTTATCCCAAAACCTCATCATTTTAATCCTATAAACTGGTAATTTTGATCCCAAAACCTCATAATTTTAATCCTATAAACTGATAATTTTGATCCCAAAACCTCATAATTTTAGTCCTATAAACTGGTAATTTTGATCCTATAAACTGGTAACTTTAATCCTATAAACTGATAACTTTAATCCTATAAACTGGTAATTTCAATCCTTTAAACTGGTAACTTTAATCCTATAAACTGGTAACATTAATCCTATAAACTGGTAACTTTAATCCTATAAACTGGTAACATTAATCCTATAAACTGGTAATTTTAATCCTATAAATTGGTAACTTTAATCCTATAAACTGGTAATTTTAATCCTTTAAACTGGTAACTTTAATCCTATAAACTAGTAACATTAATCCTATAAACTGGTAACTTTAATCTTATAAATTGGTAACTTTAATCCTTTAAACTGGTAATTTTAATCCTATAAACTGGTAACTTTAATCCTATAAATTGGTAACTTTAATCCTATAAACTGGTAATTTTAATCCTTTAAACTGGTAACTTTAATCCTATAAACTGGTAACATTAATCCTATAAACTGGTAACTTAAACTTATAAATTGGTAACTTTAATCCTATAAACTGGTAATTTTGATCCTATAAACTGGTAACTTTAATCCTATAAACTGGTAACTTTAATCCTATAAACTGGTAACTTTAATCCTATAAACTGGTAATTTTAATCCTATAAACTGGTAATTTTAATCCTATAAACTGGTAGTTTTAATCCTATAAACTGGTAATTTTAATCCTATAAACTGGTAATTTAAATCCTTTAAACTGGTAACTTTAATCCTATAAACTGGTAACATTAATCCTATAAACTGGTAACATTAATCCTATAAACTGGTAATTTTAAAACTATAAACTGGTAATTTCAATCGTATAAAATGGTAACTTTAATCCTATAAACTGATAACTTTAATCCTATAAACTGGTAATTTTAATCCTTTAAACTGGTAACTTTAATCCTATAAACTAGTAACATTAATCCTATAAACTGGTAACTTTAATCTTATAAATTGGTAACTTTAATCCTTTAAACTGGTAATTTTAATCCTTTAAACTGGTAATTTTAATCCTTTAAACTGGTAACTTTAATCCTATAAACTGGTAACATTAATCCTATAAACTGGTAACTTTAATCCTATAAACTGGTAACATTAATCCTATAAACTGGTAACTTTAATCCTATAAATTGGCAACTTTAATCCTATAAACTGGTAACTTTAATCCTATAAATTGGTAACTTTAATCCTATAAACTGGTAATTTTAATCCTTTAAACTGGTAACTTTAATCCTATAAACTAGTAACATTAATCCTATAAACTGGTAACTTTAATCCTATAAATTGGTAACTTTAATCCTGTAAACTGGTAACTTTAATCCTATAAATTGGTAACTTTAATCCTGTAAACTGGTAACATTAATCCTATAAACTGGTAACTTAAAACTTATAAATTGGTAACTTTAATTCTATAAACTGGTAATTTTGATCCTATAAACTGGTAACTTTAATCCTATAAACTGGTAACTTCAATCCTATAAACTGGTAACTTTAATCCTATAAACTGGTAATTTTAATCCTATAAACTGGTAATTTTAATCCTATAAACTGGTAGTTTTAATCCTATAAACTGGTAACTTTAATCCTATAAACTGGTAACTTTAATCCTATAAACTGGTAATTTTAATCCTATAAACTGGTAGTTTTAATCCTATAAACTGGTAATTTTAATCCTATAAACTGGTAATTTTAATCCTTTAAACTGGTAACTTTAATCCTATAAACTGGTAATTTTAATCCTATAAACTGGTAGTTTTAATCCTATAAACTGGTAATTTTAATCCTATAAACTGGTAGTTTTAATCCTATAAACTGGTAATTTTAATTCTTTAAATGTATTATTTAATTCCTTAATTCCTTTCAGTCTAGGAACAATTTATTGTCTGTTACCGCCGCAACTGATGTTTTAATTGTGTAACGAATAAAATAATGGTTCCATTAATCCGAAAGTATTTACCTCGACGACTGTAAGTAAGACCCCCGTTTTATCCCAGCTTGTATTTGGTTTTTATGGATCGTTCGCTAGATGGGGCTGGTGGTCCCGGAGGTTGCGGAGGAATAGAGACGCTGTCGGAGAGGGCGAAACGAATCCCAGAGGTGACTAAAACACACAAGCGTATTACTTCTACAAGCTGAGCTGCCGATTTTCACTCGATTCCAGTGTTATCTCTCTCCCAGCGATGGAGATCGAAACCTTCTTTTCTCTTTCGTCTTTCGCCAGCAAATATCTTCTTATTGGATTTTCTCCTTACGATAATCGCCCATTTTGGGGCGAATCTAAAATCCTTTAGCGCCTTGTTAACTCGAGTCTCTTTCTATTAAGTATATAACGACTCTTCGATACCAAATATAAGCGAACGATGAAACGATTAAAATGACGACATCTGGTAAATTTTAATAACTTTATTGTGACGAATATTTTTTTAATTCTTCTTAAACAGAGCTGTCAGTTAAAGG
This sequence comes from Leiobunum rupestre, assembly GCF_980474605.1. Lineage (NCBI taxonomy): Eukaryota > Metazoa > Arthropoda > Arachnida > Opiliones > Sclerosomatidae > Leiobunum > Leiobunum rupestre. Next base: position 13,729,496 of record NC_143392.1, on the reverse strand, counting down.
TGATTTCTTTCAAACCAATTGCGAATTAAATTAGCACAATTAGTAAAAATTAAAAATTGTATTTTTAAAAATAGACTAAATATATGGAACCCATTTTGTAGCCTAATATTAAAGAAATGGAATCTATTAAATAAGTTCAAAAACTTACCAACCTAATTTTATTATTATTATAATTAACAATAACAAAACTTTATAACGTAATTTTATTTTTAGAGAATTAGGAATACTATTTTTCCCCCAGATATAAAATGATATTAAAATAACAATAGCATTGATTATTAATTATTAACCAAATCAAAAAAATGCCTTTAGTTACTCTTAGAGTTGAAAGTCGGAAAATGCCTTTAGTTACTCTTAGATTTGTAAGTCGGAAAATGCCTTTAGTTACTCTTAGAGTTGTAAGTCGGAAAATGCCTTTAGTTACTCTTACTTGTTAGAGTTGTAAGTCGGAAAATGCCTTTAGTTACTCTTACTTGTTAGAGTTGTAAGTCGGAAAATGCCTTTAGTTACTCTTACTTGTTAGAGTTGTAAGTCGGAAAATGCCTTTAGTTACTCTTAGAGTTGTAAGTCGGAAAATATTTCGTTGAAAATGACCGAGACCTTTTTTCCGAAAAAAGAAAATAAAGGTTTTCATTTCATGATTAGCCTAATATTGTTCGCAAATTTCAATTTCGCGGACTTTTCGCCTCATTTTGTCGAATCCAAAAGTAGAACCTCTAGACTAGCCTAGAATGAAAAACCCTTCCAATTTTTTATTTTTCCAATTTTCGGGAAAAGTTTTAGAACATTTTTCTGGAAAATTAACAACTCTAGTTACTCTAGTCTAATAATCTTCCCAGCACGAAATTTTGAAAAGTAGCCCAATTGGGTGTTAAAACCGCCCATCTGGTAACTCTGTTTCTTTCAACTATATGAAAAATATATGGAATCTATGGAGGTCAGATATTATAACATTTTTAATAAAAAGTAATGTGTTCCAATTTTTTATTTTTCCAATTTTCTGGTAAAGTTTTCGAATATTTTTCCGGAAAATTAACAAACTAGTTACTCTAGTCCAATATTTTTCCCAGCCCAATTGGGTGTTAAAACTGGCCATCTGGGAACTCTGTTTCTTTAAACCAGCGGTTCCCAAAAGGTGTTCCACGGAACCAAGGGTCACCGGGGTTCCGAGAAGAATCTTTTAAGATAAGTAAAAAAGGTATTTGAGGTTCCGCCAGAATTAGGTGGACAATTTCGGGTTCCATAGGAATGAAAAACTGCTGCTTAAAACTATATGAAAAATATATGGAATCTATGGAGGTCAGAGAATATTACATTTATAACATTAATTTACTCCTAAAATATGTAACTTAAGTTGATATTTTTGCACGGCTTTATCATAAATTTCTCCAATAAAGACATTTTCACACTTTAGTACTTCGTTAAATAAAATTTCTATGTGGAAACAACGGAAATTTCAACTTTAAACAATGGAGGGAAATTCCAAGAGAGAGATGAGGATTGTTATGGCCCTTTGTGACCCCCTCGCGTCTCCCGAAATGATAATCAAGTTAAAGCCGATAGACATTGTAGTAACAGTCGTTTAGTCGCGGGGAGAACGGTCCAAATCTGGGCTGGAATACACCGTGATGCGGGGCGACAAAACATTTCTTCCTTCACCAATTCTTACCCGCCTCTTCCCGGTCTTTGGCGCGGCGAAAGAGGAGAGCCTACCCTAATTCATCTTCTCCTCCTCTCGGGCTTCCTCCATCCCCATCCAGCAGATCGATCTCCCGCTCCTGAGCTTCCTCGCTCCCTCCTCTTCCAAAGAACTTTCTGCCCAGTTTCCAATCGAATTAGAGCCGAGACGAAGAATGGAAACCCTTTCGAACGATTTTTGAAAATACTCTTCTCTTGTTAAGCCCCTCCCCCGTCTTCTGCTTGCTTTTATTTGCTTTTAGACGCTCGCTGTATAAAGGAATTTTCACCAGATTAACTAATTCTCTTATTATTTGGAATTTCATAAATCGTCAGTAACACTGAAATGTTATAATTAAACAGTGCTTAGGCTAATATACCTGTGTTAAATAACTTGAAATGTAAATAATATACGCCTAAAATTTGCACTTTCCCACGGATCAAAGTTTGTTGTACGTTTTGACGCTAGAGGGCGAGAATAAGGCTGTTATTAGACAAACCTGGTCGAGAACAGTCAGCAGCGCTTCCACATGCGGGGAATTTTTCCTTTTTCTGGGATTTTTCAACCTTTCAAAATGCTTAAAGGGAATAATCCAATTTAAGAGTGAAAACGGGAAAAGTCAAGGAAAATGACATTTCGCGGGATAAACTGAGGGAAAAGTGTTCTTTGCACGGGAAGAAAGGGAATTTTTTAGCTTTTCTGATAACATTACCTGTTCTAGTCTACTCTAATTGTATATTTAGTCCATAGATATGATATGAGTCACAGATGTAAAAAATATTTTCAATGATCTAAATATCCATTTGCGACTTTTGCGGATATATTTTCGCAAAATTATTCAAATGTAAGTAATTTTGTAATAAATAAAACCTTATATTTTGAATTATTTTCGGAAATTAAACTGAATATTTATATAAATTAGTAGTAGTTCCAAAATATAGCGAGGGATAAAAATGGGGATTTCCAACCCAAAAATGGGATTTTTAGTTAAATGAAATTATTGCAAGAGGGAAATTTTAGATATCAGATGTGGAAGCCCTGACAGTCAGATTTTTCAACGTTCGAACCACGAAACAATCTACTTCTAGAAGTTCTTTGTAGCAGATGTTCAATATTTTAATGTTTAAGCTCATCAATAAATGACAGTTCGTTTTAATAGGCGAAACTATAAAGACCAGAGGGGCTGAAAAGATGGTAGTCACAGGACGTTGTAGAGAACTGCAGCGCCATCTATCCTAAGAAATACGAATTTTTATTAATTTTCTTTTGCTAATGTCGGTTTAAATTTTGAGCGATTCATCTAAATAATCTAATTATTATTATTATTTAAAACATCTTGTGGAAGTTAATTAACTGCCTGCAGTATTCTGGAAGGAATCATTTTTTTCTTTACCATCGCACGGCCAACTATGAACACGACTTACCAAATCGAAGTTGGCTGTGAAATGGTAGTCACGTGATTTTGTTTTCCCATTTTAACAAGTTGGTTAAGACCAAATTTACTTTATAGTTTTGCCTATTCACGTTGCGTTTGATTGTTTTTTATTTGTACACGAACAAACAGTAAAGCGATATTATTTACTTATTTATAAGAAGTATTTTCTCGAAGTCATAGTTTTAGAAAGTCAATATTTCTTCTGAAACATACTTTATAAATGCAGCGGAAGCCTGCTAAGGTATACACGTTTCAAGCAAATATAATTAGCAATATAATAATTGAATACTATATTATATTCTTCTAATATTACCTATTTTCATCACTGTCAGGTAATTAATCAGACGAAAATTCTGCAGATTCGGTAACTGAAAATCAGTTATAATTGATAAAAATAAGCTAGGATTATAACCTACTAGTGTTGTACGTCGGAAAATGACAGAGGCCTTTTTTTCCGGAAAATTTTCCGTATCTTTCCGAAAAAAAATAAAAAACGTTTTCATTCCATGACTAGTCTAATATATTGTTTGCCAATTTAAATAAAGCGCCATTTTCGCCTCATTTTTTCGAATCTGAAAGTAAAACTAAACCTCTAGACTAGTTTAACCCTATTAATGTTTTGTAGTATGTTTACTGATATTAGACATTTTATATCGATAAAAAGTTAAAAACATTAAAAACCCTTAAAAAGTAATTTATGTTTCAATTTATTATTTTTCCGGAAAATTTTGTGGAAATATTTCCGTATTTTATTTTTCCAGAAAATTAACAACACTAACCTACATTTCACTCACTATTGCTTTACAACATCTGCATGTTTTTATGGAAAGAGGAAGCCGGAGAACAGATGTCCAGAAATTAATCCATTATGTTCATACGTCCATGTTACTTTTGGTACCACGCATTGCGTGATACTTACGTAGCCAAATACTTTTGCATTATTTACTTATGATATTAAGAATGCTTTGCAAACGTTAAACCATGTATAAACCAATCAGAAACCGCTACTCCAACCTATGTAGTTTCTGATAAATGGTAGCAGAGCGTGTTATCGCGTTTATAATTTAGCTTAACACCGAAGCACTCTATATCGGCGATATAAATTGTTTTAATCAAAATTATCGATGCGCTCTGATGGTTCCGTTTCTAATTGGAAAGGCGATCGCGAGAGGTCGCTCCAATATTTACCCTATGACACTTAATTAGGAGATTGAGTCGCTCCCAACTCAAGAGTCCGATATGCTTAAGATAACGCCTAGATTTGATTCAGTTTGTTTCGCATTTTCCGTTACAAGGACAAATGGCGGCTCCCTTACATATAGCCTATGAAACTGGTACGTAAATGTAACCTTGGTTTAAATGACGCTATCAGAGAGCAAAAGTCAAGCGAGTAAAAAAACATTTACAGAAAAACAAGTTTTTAGTTATATGTCTGTAATAATTTCCATAATAATCTAATAATTGAAATTTACTAAAAACATTAATAATTTAATTATGTAAAAATACTCAAGGATTATTATTTGGAATATTTTTCAAAAATAAGGTATCTCGACTTGCTTGACTCTGGCTCTCAAGTAGCGATGTGTTGTAAGAAACTTTATGAAATATTTAACAAAAAAATTTATTTAAAAGATAAATTAAATTGGCACCACAATATTCGTAACAATTTTTTCGGGCATTCTTTAAACCTCGCATTAAATTTAATTCCAGATCGTTTTCGTTGCTTGGTTACAAATATACCTAAACCAGACTTAAATGCGCGTCGTTATAATTACGATACAATATTTGGCACTTAATGATTTCAATGATTGATGTCGGTTATTTTTAAATTCAAACTTTTTTTCGATATTATAAATGTCTTTCTTATTTTCGTTGTTTAAAGAAACCGTTCGTTTTTGTTTTAAAGATTTAAACTTAAAAGACTATTTACTTTTGATATAAATACATCTATTTTTTTTCATAGTTTACATACAAATCGCTTCACAGTTTTCAATTATTATTAATTATTCTCTCGCTATTTTTATAATACAGCTTCGGTAGCTTCGAGGTCAATATATTTTTATTATTAAATATTTTTTAAGCTCATGCCTCAGTAGCTTCGCGATGTATTTACAATTATTTTTAATTTAATTAAAAGAAAAAACATTTCGATTAATTTATAATTGATTTTAAATGAAAATATTTACTTTAAATCTTATTGCATTTTTAGACGGAAATTTAGAGTTAGAATTAATTTAATGGTGACTGCTGTAGAATTAAGAGTTGAATATTGTGGTTTGTGAATTTATAAAATGAATTTTAACTGAATTAAAGACCTAACATTAACTAAAATAATTTAAACTTAATTACACTCTTATTGCATTTCTAGACGTAAATTTATAGGTAAACTAATTTCATGGTCACTGCTATATTAAGAGTTGTACAATGTGTTTGTAATTGTTAATTTAGAAAATATAGTTTAACGTAATTAAACACTTAACATTAATAATTTAATTAAATTCTTATTGCATTTTTAGACTTAATTTGGTGGTCACTGCTATAGAATTAAGTAATAGTTTAAAGTTTAAAGTTGTTAATTAAGAAAATGAAGATTAACGTTATTAAACCCGTAACATTAATAAAATAATAATAATTTAATTACACTCTTATTCCATCTTTAGCCTTAAATTTATAATTAAAATTAATTTGCTGGTCAATGCTGTAGAGTAAAATAATGTGTAGAGTGTATAAAATGAAAATGAGCGTAATTAAACACTGAACATCAAAAATAATAGCAATTGTAATACTGAAATATGTCCCATCAGTAATGAATAAATACACTTTGTATTTGACTGTTCTTAGTTGCAAAACGTCCAATGTCCAATAGAGAGAGACTAAAAACCTTCACACAACGTAAGGGCGGTAAATAAGGTCACTGCACATAGTTTTGGACGAACCGCTACAAGACACCGGATGTCCAGCGGAGGAATGTCCGTGCGCGTGATGGTGATGTAGATGATGGTAGTCCTGTCCGTCGCCGAGCAGCCTCCGATCGGCCAAGCGGTCAAGAGCGATGGGCACGACGGGCATCTCCTTGCGGCGGATCAAAGAGTTCGCGCCGCCGTTGGACTCGTCTTCTCCGGAATCGGACCGTCCATCGGCGGCGTCGTCTTTCATCCGTTCGTCGGGATGCGGCCGGTGCAGGCTGGAAGGGGCGCTGGCCATGGCCGGGTGCTCTCTGGCCAGGGAACCGTGGTTGTTGTGTCCGGAACTGGACTTGTCCGAATCGCGTTCCGACGAGCCGCTGGACAAGCTGTTATGGTTGTTATTGTTGCTGTTTCCGTTGGAATTGTTACTTCCGCTTCCGGATGAGCTCTTGCTCTTCGATTCGTGCTGCGCTTTTTTGCTGCGTTTCCATTTCATTCGACGATTTTGGAACCAAATTTTTACCTGCAAGAATAGAATCTGTTATAAATAGTTTTCAGCTGACGTCATCGTTATTGTATCGGCAAAGGTTACTTTCAAGTTTCAATTCTCTTTCCCCGGTCTCGATTTGCCTTTGATCAACCATTTTTACCAAATTCCACTTCAATTATAATATTATGATAATATAATGTAACCTCAAACTAAATGTTTTTTATATAATAATAATCAGCTAGGCTAATACCCAAGGCACCACCTTAGGCCTAAGTTAAAGCCATTAATTTAGGTGGCCGGGTTACAATGCGTTCCATCATAAGAAAATACTAATTCACAAATTGTTTGTAGACTATATGTAGAACACTTAAAGGCTTAATTTCAATACTTCCATTTACAATAGATGGCGGCAATTTCAACATTTTAGAGGGAAATAAATAAAATAAAATTATAATAAAATAAAAAAATGAATACTTGTAAAATAATTAAACAAAAGTTTAATAATTTTGCATAAAAAAACACAAAAAAATTACATTTATATGGGTTTCTAGATCATTTAAAATGTCAACGTTCTTGACGCCATCTGGCATTTAAAAATCGCTTTGTAAAAGTTCAAATAGGGGCGAAAAAGTCGTTCTAAAAAGAAAATACGCAAAAATGAATATTTTTCTGTTTTTCGATAATTTAAAGCAAGTGGCGGCTCGACGTGAAGTAGCTCTTTTTTCAACAGATGTCGCTAGCGTCGAAATAAAAACAAGATGCTTAATCCAGATTTTGACCCAAAAGGCGGGACATAAAAGTACCCCTCGCGTTGAGTGACTCGTTTGTAAACTTGACGATAACTTAAATCATATAGTAATTTTTAACTATATATTTTATATGGGATAAATAATTTAGGTTAAAGTCCATTAAGTAGAGTATTAGTTGTCTAAATATAATAATCAATAATGGTTCTCTGGTGACGTTATCGTTTCGGGGGGGGGGGTCGGAATGATGTAGTAGCTCGAGCCCCCCCCCGCACAGCGAGCCCTGCGGACCATCAGCTACGCCACTGCATGCGCGCCAAATTTTACGTGTTAAACACAAGATAAAAGTTCCGAAACATACAAGAAATGTCAATAAAAAAACAAAACTACAACACAAGAGTCAAGCGACATAGGTAATAGAGTGTTGTCGTCTGATACGATTTTGAAAACTTGTAACGTCACAGCTGTAGTGTTAATAATGTCCGCCATGACAGTTACCGTTTTTTATCAATAGGCAAATTACAATGGTGACGTCGCAGGGTTTCAGACGACAACACTCTATAGGTTATCGCTATTCGGAATTGTAGCTTCTTTTTCCATTAATAGATGGCACCAGGCTCTCCAGTGAAGTCGTTATTTCGAAAAATTGGATAGACTCATTGCCATCTCTAATAACAAGGGCCTTATCATAATACACGTGGCAATGATAGAGCCGACTGTTGCTTCAAAACTCCTGGCGCCATCTAGTAAGACGTCAGGTATTTAAAAATATATCTCTAATGTCTTCTCCATGTTATCAAGTACGTAGTATATTTGGAATTGAAAGAGATTATAGCGTTCAGAAAATTCTAACTCCGAAACTAACTTCATTTAATCCCCTGAAATTTATTCCAAAGCGTTTTATTCGCTAATGGCGAGTCCCTGCATATCTTAAAAAGCAATTTAATAGCAACAAGATTTTTCCATCATTAAGGGCGGTCCCTTGTTAACCCTTTTCTTGAAAGTAGGGGAGCAAACCCTCCTTATCTCCGCCATCCCTTTTTTTCCCCATCTTAACCTTCTTATCACTCGGGGTGGGATGAAACTAGCTTATTAAGCGTCATAAATTTCTTTTGTCTTTTTTCTCGCGAGCCATGTTTGTTACTGCGCCTTCTATTAGTAGCTTGGGAATAAAGTACCCTTTTGTTTGGGCTCTATATTGTACGGGGGGGGGCTGATGATTCTGAAAGGGTTTTTGGTGGTACCCATTAAGGGGGGAGGGGTAAACCCCTGTTCGCCGGGTAAGCAATTAAGCCCCCAATTAGTGTTCTTCTTCATTACCGAGTAGCTGCAATTACAGGAGAATTACAACTAAGCTACTACGAATGGAACGTACCGCCCCCTGGTGGCGATGAGGTGAACCTAATTTTCCCCGATTTCTCCCTCCTTCAATCTCGCCCCCCTCGCCCCCCCCCCCTCAACCTTCGTCAAATCATCTAGGCCTCGTCATATTCATAAATCAATCCATGTTGATTTGCATACAGTTTTCATTACGTTTTTAATTTGATATTGTATTGTGTTGTATTGCTAATTAGAAGTAATTAAGAACGTGTACGGGTACGCGGAGAAAGAGCGACAGGTTTTAATTATCTTCAATCTCTTTTGATTAATTAGTAAATATGTATTATGTTCACCATTTTTAGCGCATATTTTTATTAGTTTCGTTTTAAATTCCTTATTTAATTATATTGGGTTCAACACCAAATAAGATTTTAAAAATTAAAGGGTTTTTAAAAATATTATTATTTTAGTCAAAATTTGAAATTCATATTTAAAGTATCGTCAACGTAACAGAGAACATGGAAACACTGTTTTATGGACGGGAAACCCCCTGTTTTTCTATGTAAATTAACACGTCAATTTTTCTTAGCGAGCTTTATTGTAATTCCTACAGAATACCTCATCTATTACAAAATATGTAAATTTATATTAATAAAGTTATCTAATTTTAATATTATCATTTAGTTTTCCCAGAAGTAAATGAAACAAGTTATCGAAATAGTGCTCAGAATCGGAGGGCGTTTTCCCGATGAAAATGATGAGGAAATCGAGTCAAATAAAAGCTAATTTCCATCCCCGTCTTTTGACGCGATAAATTGCGCTTAGGAAATAGGAATTGTGGGTATAGCTATTTCTATGTATAAAAAATAATTTCAATAAAACCAAAACAAAATTTTTTCACAGAAAAATTTTAAATTCGAGGTCAAAATGTAACTTCATAATTAAAGAAAACGCCTCGAACATGGGGAGTATAGCAGTTTGCTAACTTCGGTTCATTTACTTCTGGTTTTCCATAATCAAAAGGATGTATATGAAAAGTATTTGAATTAAATTTAATATAATATAATAATAGCTAGGCTAATACCCAAGGCACCACCTTAGGCCTGAGTTATCGAGCGACTTTTGAAGCCATTAATTCAGGTGGTCGGGTTACAATGCGTAGAAAGGTGGTGACAAGCCCTGTATGCCACGAGATCGAGCCAACAGCTCCCTACACTAACTATTACCGTTAACCTCTACACGTTTTTATGAAGGGGAAACCGAAGAGCTCGGAGGAAAACCCCTTAAACCAGTGGGGAGACAACTTGCAAACTCAACGCAGAAGGAGTTGTTCCGAGATTTTCACCCAGCGCCTGCACAAGCTGGGATCGAACCCGACTCCTCTTGCTGCGACGCGAAAGTGCTAACCACTCCGAAACCGAACATTATTCAAAACTAGTCCCACTAAAGTGTATGTGTGAACAGTGTGACCAACACGTTGTGAACATATTTTATCCATTCAATGATTCACACGGATTAACTAGGTTTTCGACTCGTGTTGATCAACAATGTTTTGCAAAAATGTTGGCGAAAAGGTAGTGTTAGGCTTAACGAAGATTTTTTGCGTGGCGTTTTTGCACTTAAAAAATTAAAGTCAAACATAGTTGACTTCATTTCGATTGTAGTTGACTTCTTGGCTAGCCGGTGAATCAGGTAACCAACCAACCAGAAATATTTAATTCAGCAATCCCCTTTGGTTCACTTAGGGGGTAGTGAATTGAGAGTGTTTTTTAATGAAACGTCTAAAGGATTTTGTTTAGGGCTGTACGAGTACTCGAACATCATCAATTACTCGGCATTTTTTGGAACTCAACCTCGAATAAATAATTGGAAAATACTCGTCGATTATCGCAGTGGCGTAGCGTGTATTTCTTCCGCCCGGGGCAAACCCTGACTTCCCCCCCCCCCTATTTTCGCAACTAAGCAAAAATTCTGTGGTACTCTGTTGCTCTGTTGATTGTAAAAGGATTCAAGTCGTTTAAAAATAAAAATTTTACTCTGCATGTTTTTTTTAACGCGAACCTCTTGTTCGACTCCCACGATACCCAGATTTGTTAATCTCAACGTGCACATGGTAGACCTGAAATAATTTCGTATCAATTTTCCAGGTCGCTGGCCCCCTTTGCCCCTCCCACGCTACGCCACTGGATTATCGAGTACCAAAAAATTGCATAGTCGGGTACCCGATTACTCGAATAAGCTGCTCTTAGTTGTAAGTTCATAGAGGGATTATTGCAACTTTTTGGGCTGGCAATAATAAACGGTACCTACAAGACGTACAAACAACAAATGGTTTGAATGACCCGACTCGTTAAAAATATTACTCGGTGTCAGAATTACTGGACTCGAATAAGAAAAAACTTTCCCTTAATCAAGTACTCGATTACTCAACTCGATTTCAATATTACTCGACTCAAATAATCGATGAAAAAAATTCCTACTCGATTGCCTAAAACCACTACTTACGCAACCCTATAAGCCCTATGTACATCGATAAATATTACTTTTCGCTTTCGCAATGGGAACATTAGGAATACCCCTTTAACAAACTTAACAAACGGCGAAAAATTAATGGAATTTTGGTCTAAAATACTTTAAAGATATTGGACTGCTAATTATTAAACTCGTCGCGACGATCTTAGTTGGCTAAAATGAGCACGTTTGAAAGCCCCAGAGGATGAAAAAGGGACCTTTTCGAATAGCCGCAGATTAATCGAGGGAATTCTTCGATATAACGCCACTTTTGATCTTCGTTCTCAATCGCCCCGAGCAGTCAAAACTTTGGCCAAATAAATTGTTTTTCCGGTTCGCTTCTAAAACGGATAGAAACGTTGAAAAAAATCGACTGGCATTTGAGGAGTTCACATCTTCTCCGTATCATCTCAGTTTCCCAGCCCAATCTATCACCATATCTTTTCTCCACGTCAAATTTTTGAGACGCCCATCGTTTTTCTAAAAGTGATCTATGGAATATAAAAATAAAGGCCGACCCTTCGTCGCGTTTTTTGCCCACTCCAAACGCGTACGCCGGAACTCGCGCTAGAACGGTTCGAGTGTGAGAGTTTAAAAGTTGCATTGCCATTTTACGATTCGGTGTTTCGCTTTGAAATATCCGAGTTACCGCGGCTCTCGCTCTATACAAACTAGACATCGTAATTTCGTTTTCCGAACGCGGGGATAAAAATAAGAAGTTGAAAAATATATAGATATATATATATCAAGACTGTATGGCTAAGCCTCGGTCGAACCAAATCGCGCGGTATTTCTAAGACCAAGGCTTAAGCCGAGGCCCGCTTTCAAAAATAAGATAGAAACTGACAGAAACGGGGGTTTCCATAATACGTTTACTTTCTTTTTTATTCGCGAATTTAGCGAATTTACGTCAAGTTTCTTTTCCGGAGAAAATGCCGACCGTTTATTTCCTATCACGTTCTCCTCGCTTTGTAGTTTGCCATAGAATGAATTTATATTGAACGCTTACAGTTTTTTTTATTTTTAAAATGATTTTTTTCCGCTGTTTTTATTATGTAAAACTCAGAAATAGAAACATTGGGATTTCGAAAAATTGAATTTATCTAGCTTCCAAAAAAGACCGTAGATGGCGATAGTGGTTCTGATATTTCGTTAATAATGCGGAGAAATATGGTTCAGATAAAATTTCGCGCGGATCAAGAATCTAAGGGAAGTCACTGTTTTAGTATTTAATAAGGAGAATCAGGAAACTTTGAATAATTTTTTTCAGTTCGAACAAATTTGATGTCAATGTCAATTTTTAACCATTTATAATTATCGTATTCTATACTACAGGTAGACCTCGATTCGCTCGACCAAAAACACGCTCTTAAGTTACCTGATATCAAAGTAAAAACGGGAGAAATCCTTAAACTTATATTACAACTTTTAAATGCTTCCATATTTTAAATGTGCTCTAGAACACGTCACTAAAAGATCCAATATAGAATAGAAAATCGGTTTGCTACTCGAATAAGTTCGTCGCTCTAGATTTCAACATTTTCTCCTCCTGTTTAACTGGTGATTAGTTTTCAAACAACCAGAGTGACGAGCTCCAAAACGACGATGGTCTAGCAAAACTAAATTAATTTTTGTGCAGTTTATCTACACAAATACAAATATGCACAAAATTACAAATACTAAATTGTCTCTAGCGAACCAAACACTGAAATGAACGAATATAATAATAATCAGCTAGGTTAATACCCAAGGCACCACCTTATGCCTAACGGGCCTAAGTATCGAGCATGTTTTGCAATTGATAATTCGCCAACTCTTGGTTTTGTTCTTCGGGGATGTCACGTGAGATAATTTTAGGTTAAGTTAAGTTTGGAAGACTTGAAATTTTCGGTTGATGATTGGCGAAGGTGAAATGTCAAAAGACGCCTTTGAGAGGCGTTTGGTGGATAGGTTATTGGTCGAAGTATAGTTGTATGGATGGAAGCTAATAGTTGATAGTCGGCAAGGCCGGTGACCAGTGTCCGCGTGTGGTGAGGAGAGCCATTCGAACACATGTTGGGGTAGTAAAACTTTCGCGAGGAAAAAAATACTTTTGTAAGAATAAGACACTATAATTATAAACATTTGGACACCCGTTCGGGGATAGCAAATATAAAAGGTCTTAAAGTGAAATTGTAAGGGGATGCTTTCTGCCTGTGGGAAAACTAAAAAGGCAAGATGGTAGGAAAATATACGAAAAGCTAAATTAAAGTTCCGCCAGATGTTTTAAGAAATCAATGGTGACGTTAAGAATATAGAAAAATTTAAACTATTTTAATAAATTAAGAATTATAAAATTAAGTAACGTCAGAGTGTAACCTAAATTTTCTGACGAATAATTGGTAAAAGTGTTATTTTGTTGCATTATCCAACCCCCATTTGAACCAGCAGAGGAATTTACATAGCAGGCTACAAAAGTTATTTTTATAAAGTAGCTTGGCCTTCTTGTTTAAATATTGCTCTTAGGTCTGAGTCTCTTACTTAGAGCTCTGCGTAACAGATAAATTAACTGACAAAATTTCGATTAATCGTAAGTATTTTGGTTAACTGTTTATTTATGGATATCATCCATGGATAAATAACGATTAAACATGCAAAAAAATAATTTATATTTTCGGATTATTGTAGGTTATGGATAATAATAAAATAAGTGGTTAATTTTTATCCAAACGCCGAGCATTACTCTTACTTTAAGTCTACAGTCGCCAGAGGAATATAGCGTTTTATAACGCACGTGTAAATCGCTCGTGCGAAGAATATACTAATAAAAATGGGTCTTGTGACGTAAGATCAACATTTTAACAAGTTAAGAAAGACCCCTTTTTATTTCATTAAATCAACTATTCAGACCTACCGATTGTAGAGTAGAGGGTGTACTGTATTTACAGTGTAGTGTAATTAGTGTAAAAAGAGATGTGAATAATTTGGAAAAGCGTAAAAAGTGTAATTTGAGTACGTGAATCAGCGCGCGTGATAAATATTCATAAAATATTTGGTTATATTTTGCTGTCCTTAACATTTTTAACGTAGACTACCACGTGGTTTAACTTCGAATATCTCAGGAAACAAATGGAAATTTTGGCCCAATAGGGACTGGGCAGTATATACGTCACAGTTTTTTTTCAATGGTTTTTATTGTGGGGAGAAAAATGTTACCACAATGGCGGCCATGGCCAAAGCTACGGAGTGCCTAGTCTCTATTAAGAGAGTACCTCGATTAGTGTAGTTATGATAAAATTTTCATTCAAATTGGATCACTTTTACTAAGATTAGCAAGATGATAATGATTAAGTTATTTGAGTTAATGATCTTCTTGATCACCTCGACAATTTACAAATCTTTTGAATCTAGTTATAAAATTTGACCTTTATTTTACTATCTACAGTTTTTTTGGCCCTCGGGTGTAAAGTATATCGTGTTGAAATTACTTTTGTAAAATTGTTAAACTGAAAGCAAGTGGCGGCTCCTATTTTAAGGTTAGTATCATTGGCGAACGAGAGATGTCACTAACGTAGAGTTTAGTCGAAATTGAAACAAGTTGAGCAAGCAAATTATTCCCTCAAAAGTAGGTGCCTCGACGTACCCCTTCGTTTGATTTTCTTTGCGTAATCACGTGCGCAGTCAACTTAGCTTGGATTGGCTTTTCTACAATCACGCAATCGTCGACTTTTAAATAAATGACAATACGTTTTTGAAAATCGATAATAGATGGAAGCACCTTCCCGGCGATCTAAGCAACCATAGCCATCTTCGTTACATAGACCCAATCAAAAATACAGAGGGCAACGATAGAGTCGACACTTGCTTTAAAGCAAGTGGCGGCTCCTAGATATCGCTAGCGTAATAATCAAAACAAATAAAAGGTGTGGCAAATTGAGAGCTTCTCGCGTTGATTGGCTTTTCGGGATCTATTAGCTTTTTAAACACGGGGTTTCGGGAAGCCAATAGATCGCAGACAACTCGCCTTTGTTTTAAGTCCCCGGAAGGTGCTGCCACCTAGAAGCGCTTTTAGAAGCATTTTTTTAACTTTTTTTAATTGTTTTTATAGAGTCGCCACCTGCTTTAATTTCTTTTCTAACATAACCGACACTTCCTATTGTCTTATTTCAAATTTTGTACACTGAGATTCTCGCCTAGCTTCAACTTGGACTCGCGAGTATATTTCGCCTTGGCGTATTCAGAAACTAGAGGGCTCTGTGCTGAACAAAACCTTGAAATTCGGTTCAGTGGTACTTTTTGTTAATTGTCATAGTTATAATTATTACTTTACTTATGCGTCTAATTATAAGGAAACTCGTGGTGCATTGTAACAATTGTCATCGTAACACTTGCCTGCGTTTCGGTCAACATTAGATTGGTGGCCACTTCAAATCGCTTTGGTCGGGATAAATATTTGTTGAGTCGGAATTGATTTTCCAGTTCCAACAGTTGCTGGCTGGTGAAGGCGGTCCTGGGGCGTCTCGTCTTGCCCAAAACCGACGGTTGTTGGGACCCTGCCACACGCGAAAATAGAAAAAATATATATTTCAAAAGACGTCTCTTATATTACCTACAATAAATTGATTCGTCAATTGCTTTTTCGTAAAAAAAATATTTAAAGGGAAGCTATTAGAGGTACGATTTTAACGCTTCAATGGCTTAAAGTAGATGGCGCCAGCTTAAATGTTTTAGTGGGAAGGGCCTATACACTCTTTTTAGAAACGTTTACTGGGCGCCGCCATTATCGTATGCTGGCCCCCTACTGCAGAAATTTCATCCCCCCAAAACCGGATTTTTCATTACCCTCCCCGTAGACTGTAAGGTAATGGCGGTCGATTGCGAAGGCGCGTTTAAGTCTATAAGTCCCAGGATGACTTGGTCCTATTACCATTGTAAAGAACAAGTGTTTTTCTAATAAATTTGAAATTGGAATTTGAAATTTAAATACCTACTAATTTATTATAAAATACACTTTTTATACTATTTTAAACGATGATTTATATAAAAACTATAAATATAAGTTAAGAATTTCTACGTTTCAGACTGCTGGCGCCATCTAGTAAGACTCTGGGTATTTAAAAATCAACCTCTAATGGCCTGGATCTTCCCGTCCTCGTCAAAAATATCCATCGTTCTATATCTGCAAGATTTAATACCGAAAATATAGCGTAGACCGTCCAATTTCCTACAGTACCCTCCATTACCGTGATTAAGCTAGACTCCGTAACGAGGCTTACCAAGTCAGACGGACAAGGCTCAACCTTGTCGTCGAGAAATTGCGGACATGATCGTTTGTAGACTAAATTGGCATGATGTCTATCTCGATGAAGAGTATCTTCGCGTATATTTGTGATGGCGGGGAGGGTCGTAAAACGTAATATCACGGATGACTACTAGCCTCGCCTCTTTGATATCTATAAATTCCCTTTCCTCAGCCCCTCCTTTACCCCCATTCTTTCCTTTCGTTTTTGGGGTCGTAACTTTTCCGATTCAGCTTCCGACTTTTTTTTATTATTTTCCGGGCCATTCCTCTTTCACGCGACTGCGAGACTAGAATCCGCATTTGGAATCGTAAAACAGTCGTTCATTTCGAGACCGAGGCCTAGCGAAAAGCGCAAAAGCCCATTTTCCCGGCGAGATCTCTCGATTTGGGGTCCCCTCTTTTAAATCACTTTTCGACGAAATTCCAGTCGTCGGCGAATTGCTCGCGAATAATAATAACGAGGGTTGCGGGCTGGCCCAGAATCTACGAAGCGAAAAACGTCAATGGCCAATTTAAAGAGCGAGTTTTCGATAAACGTGTATAAGAAGGAGAAAGTAAATTGAGGGGGATTCAAAAAGGAACCTCCGAAAATGCCGCCGTGGTCATAAAAGGATCTTCAGGGACGAATTACCGACGACAACGGCTCTTCGCTCTTTCTTATTTTTTTTTGTTTTTTTTTTTTCCTTTTTTTGGGGGTCCGTCGCCATGGATAAGATAGAAGGAAAGACTTCCTTATACAGGGTGGAAGCCTCAGCCGTGGTCCAGCCTCGGTACTTCTCCTAGTACACCAGAGTGCTGCGGGTGGAGCACTTCTACAGGCGCTGGTAGGCCAAATAAACCAATGGGAGAATTGGATGCCTCAGTCGTGGTCCAGCCTCGGTACTTTTCCTAGTCTAAAAAAAGACCAATGGGAGAATTAGAAACGCATCCTCCAAATGCTTTTTCGGGCGATTGGACAAAGATGCGCTTCTAATTATGCCATTGGTCTATTTGTGGAATACCAGCGCCTGTAGAAGTGTTCGACCCGCAGCACTCTGGTGTACTAGGAGAAGTACCGAGGCTGGACCACGGCTGAAGCTTTCACCCTGTATATATTTTTTTTAAAGGTTTTACAGACGGTTTTCACTGCTGAATTTAAGGAAATAACACCAAGAACGATCCGAGGCTACTGAGATCAAATAAACGGAAATTACTAAATGTCTATTTCAGACCAGTAAATTTTGTTGCGTTCAACGTGCCCGGCGATTGTCGCAACATAATCATTCTTCCTAAATATAAATAAATACATTCTTGCTAAAATCTTATAATTAAAAAATTACAAGTATAACATGGCGAGATCGACCTTGAGAATAGTGATTTTGACCTTCGAAAAGGAGATTTTTAGGATCCCAAACTTGGTAACCCCTGTTTTCAAATTTGGTAAGCGAGCCGTATTTTGAGGATCAGGTCATACTCGACATCTATTGACCCGCTACAAGTTTAGATTGGACAATTTAATCAATTACAAATTAGGTGAAAAATAATATTTTCCAAGTTAAATATCCCAGACTTGAAACTTAACTATGGATTTAATGTGGATTAGACTTTATGTTATCTGCGAAGTTTCTACCTAGAAACCTATTGATATATATTTTTAACTTCTTTCCAGATTCTTAACCATGGTTATGCTATTTTAGGTTGATTAACCAACTCGAAAAATGATTTTTTTTACCAATGTCTTTCCGTTTGTACACAGATCTTTCAAATCGCTTTAAGTACTTTTATACTGCTATAGACTGGTAGACTTTTAATAAGGAAACATATTTTTAGTGGTTGTTTTTAAATACCCAAAGACTTAACAGATGGCGCTACCAAATCTGAAACGTTGAACTATCGAGAAACCACGTGAATATTTTTGTTTATAGCTTTTACATAATACTTTACTTCAAATAATGTTTACTTAAATAATATTTATTACCTTCCAGGTAAATATTTAAACTAGAGCCATCTAGTATGAATAAAAGCATTGAAATCGAACCTCTAATGGCGTCGTTGTAAACGTTTGTTTCCCTGTGAGAACACTCATTGTAAATGGACTCCTATTACGGAAAGAAATATCTAATGGACGCTTTTCCGTTTGCTTAAAGTCAGTCGTCTTTTATAAAAATAAAAGCGCCAAATTACGGAAATAAATTTTATCCGATCTCGGAGAGCGTCGTCAAGGTAAAAAGAGCGAGCAGAGGATGCAATCCAATTTGGCTAGGGATAATAAGAGGCTGGAAGGAGGAGAGCCGCGTCCGCCGCCGCTGAAAATTGAACGTCAATCTAGATAATGGTTCGGCCATTGTGCCGCTGGGCGGCGCTAGTTTACTCTTAAACACGCGTCGACACAATGGAGGCCACATGTCAGAGATGAGACGAGGATGAGGACGGGAAGCCCGAGAGCGCCGCCCGCCGTTTGATAGGGCCTGTAATGAGATGAAAAAGCGACACGGGGAAATAGAGGGGATCATGTGCCCAGGGGGTTCAGGGGGCCGCTCTCTTCCATTATTTTTCCCGGTTTCATCCTCACTCGCCTCTCCTTCTCTTGGGATGAGAGAGAACCACCAGCGAGACCACCTCCTCCCGTTTGGATAAACGCTCTAATTTTCGGCACCAGTTAACGCTATCATCTTTCTATAACGAGACCCGTTCGCATTCGTATTCTTCGTGTTCTATATTCGTGATTTACAAACGTTTATATTTTGTGATAGAAGCCTCGTTAGAAATACCGAGAAGATTTTAAACTTAATCAGGGTTGCCACGGTACCTGGAAAACCTGGAATTCCTGGAATTTGAATATGGCTATAAAATTTAATTTCGGTTGAAAATAGGAAACTTTAGCAGAATTTGAATAATGGTATAAAAGTCAGGGAATTTTAAAAATTAATCTAAAAATCAAGGAAATGTCAGGGAATTTAATTTCGGTTGAAAATAGGAAACTTTTTATAAAATACGTATAAGTTAAAGAAAATACAAAATCTTGGCACAAAATAAGTCAGGGGAGATCTCCGGAGATGGCCAGGGAAAACCTAGAGTAGTCAGGGAATTTTATTGTGAAAAAACGGTGGCAACCATGTTAATGTTTTTAATCGAATTTTTAACTCTATTATAAAAATCGATATTTTTTAATTTAACTATATTATTAAAGAAGGAAGAAAATAATTTTATTTAGGGTGTAAAATTAAAGTAAAATTAAATAAAAACACGGACATTTTCTTCTGCCTTGACAATGGCCTATAGGTGTGCCGAAACTAGTCGGTGTTTATTATAAATGAAACTTATTTTACTTACGCAAAAGTTCGTGTTTTTATTTAATTTTACTTTAATTATAATTATATTTCAAATTATTTTTCTAGGGCAGCAACTCGTCTTTTAACTTATAAATATCAATACGTGTGGATAAATATGCATAGATGTTTTTGGGTAGTTATTTAAAAATACTATTATATTTTAGAATTATCCAAGAACATATCGAGGTGACTGAGAACAAACAAACGTAGCATTTGAGTTTTGTGGTATGATCTATTACTTATTTCTCGGGCCCAACCATACTAAAACATTTCGTGGCTACATCTGATCTCTGAAAATGGAATTACGAAGTGTTTTTACAGTTTTAAATATTTTAATTCGTATTTTTATTTATATTTATATTTATATTTATATTATATAAAACTAATTGTTAGTTAAATACTTAATTTAATATTAATTGTATTGCTAATTTAATTTTTAGCAATAATCATTAAAACACTATAAATTATTATTAAAATATTATAAAATTTTATAAAATTATAATATATGACGGCTTGTAAATATAGTTGCATTAGTGACTCGTAGATGGCGACTACGACACATTCCTCAATTCAAGCTCCACTTACAAAATTTTAAAAAGAGGAGATCATATTCTCAGTTGCCACGATATGTCCCTAAATTAATTATTAATTATTATTTAAAGTTTTTATTTAAAAGAGGTATGGTTGCGATTTAAGTTAACTAACAAAACTGATACGTTTAAATTAAGTGTCAAGTTGTCACGAGTATAATCATGCATTTTCATATGGTTTACACTAAAAGTTGTAACGTCCTTTCCCCCTCGAATTCATGTCCTGTGCTTCTCCCCGTACAGTACTGCCAGTCATTTGTGAGTTTGCCTTGTATTGAAATTTCAAGGGCGAGTCATACCGTCGACTGCTAAGTCGTACTCACAAATACTGGCAGTACTGTACGGGGGCACAGGGGATGAATTCGAGGGGGAAAAGGCCATTACACCTTTTAGTGTAAAGTATGTATAACATAGTTTAACGAGCTCAGTTAGAAATCAAACTTCATTTACATTGTATAAAAAATTACTTAAAAATGGTTGTTTGAAAATTAGGAATATTATTTAAAGTAAGCTGAATTTATAATATTGACTTTTGATTCTTTAAGATATATTATAATCTTGTAAATTTTTGTTATTATAATTGGAAAAAAAACTCAAGAAAACCACGAACAAGTTTTCTTATGTACTATTAAACATGAACTAAATAAAAGAATAATTGAAATTAGAAAGTTTTCTTATGTGGGGTTTTGGTTTTGGTTTTTCAATATTTCCGGAACCACTTGTCCGATTTTGAAACCGAAACCGGTTATGGAAAAGGAACAATTCCGCGCGTCGATTGGTGTTTGTCACGTGCACGAATTTCTCGAATATCTATTAGTTGAAAAGGCGATGTTTTACTTGTTGAGGTTAACGGTAATAGTTAGTGTAGGGAGCTGTTGGCTCGCGTGGCATGAAGGGCTTGCCACCACCCTCCTACGTATTGTAACCCGGCCACCTGAATTAATGGCTTTAAAAGTCGCTTGATGACTTAGGCCTAAGGTGGTGCCTTGGGTATTAGCCTAGCTGATTATTATTATTATTATTATTTTATCATGTTTTTTAAGCCTTGGTCGAATATTTCTTCACATTTAAAAAATTAAAATATCCAAATTATTCTCCGTTTTTTAACCTTTCCAAAAAGGTATCATTCGACTTTCTAGTATAAGCAGTCTTAAAACTATTTGAAAAACAAAGTGTCCAGAAACTTTTGCCCGGGACTGTACATTAAATAAAATAAAAAATAATTTAAATTAGAAGCGCAGAATTAGAAGTTCGAATGCGAACATCGTGAATTTAACCAGCTAAAAGGGTGTGAGTGGGGGGAGATGGGTGTATGTTTAAGTAATCATCGACACGATTGATTCTATGGCGGCGCCATCGTCCGCGGCCCATCGAATGATAATTGAGAGAAGCGTAAACGCAGAAGGGGACCCCGGATGGACGTCACCCTTCAACGGCGGGTGCCACCCCAGGGACCCCTTAAAAAACACGGTGACGCGAGGGGCGGCTAAGGGACACGCTATAAGGGATTAACTGTAAAGTATTTAAATACACAAGCACTCTCTCCCTTAGGTATTAATCCAATTTTTGCGCCCTTCTTTTTGGAATTACGACGAGGTGTTTGTTCAAACGTTTTGCCCCAATAACGTCCGTGTTGTCAGTCCAAATATGAGTAATCAAGGTTGAAGGGATTATGCCATATGGGGGTCATAGGTTATAATATTTCTTTAAGAATGTTCCACACGGTGGTCAATATTTATATTTTTTAAAATATTTTTGGTATTATGTTTTTGTGGAAAAACCGAATTGTACTATTTTTATTTTTTTTATTAAGAATGTGTTTCAATTTAATCTTAATAAATATTTCAAATCTGTTTTTGGGTATATCTTCAACATCAATTATCCTATACTTTCTGATATCGTCAACATCAATTATTCTATATTTGGTGATATCTTTAACAACAATTACCCTATACTTTCTGATATCGTCAACATTAATTATCCTATATTTTGTAATATCTTCAACAAAAATTACCCTATACTTTCTGATATCGTCAACATCAATTATCCTATATTTTGTGATATCTTGAACAAAAATTACCCTATATACTTTCTGATATCGTCAACATCAATTATCCTATATTTTCTGATATGTTCAACTGAATTTATCATATACTTTCCTATATCTTAAATATAAATTGTACTATATTTCATATCTTTAGCAGACATTATCCCATATTTTCCTTATATTTTCAACAGAAAGTATCCTATGTTTTCAGCATAAATTACCCTATAATTTCCTATATCTTCAACAGACATTGTCTAATATTTTCCTATATCGTCAACATTCAACAAACATAATAATATCATTTCCCATATCTTCAACAAAAATTACCCTATATTTTCATAAACCTGCAATTGAAATTATCCTATATTTTCCCATATCTTCAACAAAAATTACCCTTTATTTTCCTTAAACTTCAACTGAAATTATCCTATATTTTCCTAAACCTTCAACCAAAATTATCCTATATCTTCAACAGAAATATTCCTAAATTTCGCTACATCTTCAACCGAAATTATCCTTCATCATAATATATCTTCAATAGGAATTATCATAAACATATGGCCAACAGAAATTCTGTATTATCCTTGATGTACCAAAAATAATTCTTTAAATTTAAATTCAAATTTTCTATACCGAACTACACTATTATTAATATTGAAAAGATGTGTTTTTAATAAATATTTGAAACCTTTATTTTCCTTTATGTTCCACAGCAAGTTGAAACTTATTTTTCAATAATTTTGATATTCAATGTGTCGATTGTAAATTTCCATTATCTTAAAACTTTTTAGGGATTTTTATTGGTCACTATAGCTGCGCTGATAAATTCAGTTTGAAATTTGGCGTATCGGTGTTATTTTTATCGGCATCTGGAACAACTTTATTTCAATTTGTTTATAGCCGCTATAAATTACAGTAAATCGGCGTAGCATTTCCACTCGGCACGTTTGATGGGGCTACTCTGCGGGGGTTAAAGGGGACCCCCATCAGCCCACAAACGCGCGGTCATCGATAAGGCTAAAAAAAAACCTTTAAAATAATTAAAATCACTTTCGGTCGCAAATGGCGGTCTCCAAATTGCCTCCATCTGTCACGTTTTTCAGGCTCTCGCTTTGGCGCTAAACGACGCGGCCAGCGCCATCTATGGGCCAGTCTCCGTTCCACTCGGAAAGTACAGGGGGGGGGGGAGATCTGGAACCACTAAGTTCCAGCTCGCGCAAACCCCCGTGGTCTCTTTTTTCCTCTCTCTAGGATCCTTCGAAGGATGAGGATGGCGTTGTGGCTCGGATAAAAGAGACTCATGAATTGCTAATGACTTGGACGCGCGACGTGAGCAGGGGGAGACGATCAGCTATTTTATGGAGCCGAAAATTTCCGAATTGTGATGGGCTAATCAGGACCCTGTTACAAAACGCCTCTGTTTTACGCCCTAAATTGAATACGTATGGATTCAGAGGGGACCTTTTTTGCGCGCGTTGGATGGATTTTATTCCGGCCCCCGTATAGACGGCTTCACCTTCGCTATTCTCCGCGGACGTTTCTTTATTTTGTCGGCGTCCCAAATAAAATAACTGAGCTGCAGGGACGATTTGGCGGGGAATATTTCGTCTTTTTCACGTGAAAAACGATTTTTGAAATGTTTACCTTTTTCGTTTGAATTCCACCGAATTCGGAGGGTTTTCCTTTTATAGAAGTATCCTCTCTGGGGTTTTGAAACCTACTTTGATGTTGTTTTGAAACAGTCCCAAAAATTCCCGTTTGATTGGGCTACATTTATGTTTATTCGTGTTTTATATTTGGACCTTTTCTGTATGGTTGTCGGGTTAAGTGTTACTGTTATAATTTTACAGGATTGTTTTGGAAGTAACCTAACTGATAGCATTTTCTATTTCTGAATAATAAAATATCATGGTACTTGTATGTTATACATAATCCCATATTTATTTATTTATATTTATGGGATAATAACTACGTTGGAGCTTATTAATTCTTGTTATGATAATAATAATTAATAATAATAGTTATTTAAGAAATACAAACCATGTATAAATATTAAGTTAAGTCCTATGACTGCATGAATTTGGTAAAATTATGTACAATTGAAAGCAAACCCAAATACAAGTAGTAATTACTTATTTAAATTTTAGTTTACCGATACAAGATATTTAATAAGCGAGGTAAAATGGTATAAAATAAAAATATTTTATTCTAATAATCGTATAAATATTTTATTCTAATAATCATATAAATATTTTATTCTAATAATCATATAAATATTTTATTCGAATAATCGTATATTTTATTATAATAATCGTATAAATATTTCATTCTAATAATCATATAAATATTTTATTCTAATAGTCATATAAATATCTTATTCTAATAATTATATAAATATTTTATTTTAATAATCAAATAAATATTTTATTCTTATAATCATATAAATATTTTATTCTAATAATCATATAAACATTTTATTCTTATAAGCATATAAATATTTTATTCTAATAATCATATAAATATTTTATTCTAATAATCGTATAAATATTTTATTCTAATAATCGTATAAATATTTTATTCTAATAATCGTATAAATATTTTATTCTAATAATCGTATAAATATTTTATTCTAATAATCTTATAAATATTTTTTCTAAATTGAAAAAATTAGCAATCCTATGATAAAATATAACATTAATTTAATTAAAAAATATCGTAATAAGAATCCTTATCTCAAGTTAATATTTATCCTTTAAAGGCCGACTACGTAGCTATTCTGTCTTTCATTGGAAGCTGGCTTGCTTCCAAGACACATGTGCCACGCAACCAGCCAACTACCAGTGAAGAACCGAGTAAACCGAATAAATATGTAGTCGGCCTTTAAGCGCCAAAATGGTATTACTGGTTAACCCCCCCCCCCCCCCCCCGCAATAGAGCAAGTCCTTTCCTTACCATAAATTTAAAAGTATGTTACAGCGCATTTATCACTAATACGTTCCCTTGTTCGAAATGTAGTATTTTCCTTTACCTTACAAACATTTCAGTTACATATCCACCTGGGAGGTTGTAAAACCCCTTGGAGATTTACCTTCCCTGTAAGGCGTTAAAGAATTTCCCCAGCCGTGCTGTATAGTTTTAAGCCTCCACATTTATTCATATTATAACATTATATAAAGTAAACCCTGGTGATAGAATTTAAAAATAACGGGCGCATCTTCGGCGATCCCTGAAATTCTCTGGCGAGGTAGAATATTACGGGCAGCTTTACAAATGTTTATCTTGGCCTAAGATGGCCGGAAATTGGAGCCGTCAGTTTAAAATTACTGCGCGCTGGGATATAAATGGTGGCTTGTTGTTAGATTGAGGATGGCTGTAAGGTTAAACTGACTTTTATGTATGAGCAACTTTTAGCCATCATTTGTTACGGAGAAGCGGCGTTGCAGGCGAGTCCCCCTCCCACCAAGATGGAGGAAAGGTAATATGTTTGAGATACGGGCTTCTCCATCTCCGTAAATCACCAGGGATGCATTAAAGGAAGTGTCTGGTGCTTAAAACTCCCGGTTCGTACTCTCTCCGGGATCGTGGCATCTCCTTCAAGTTCGAGGCCCCACCTTTGGCCCCTTTCTGATATAAAGATTATTTCTCCACTGAATTCAACTCTGACTTTCGCCCTTGTAAAACATTGCCCGTTACTACCTCCTATATCTTGGTTTGCAATATCAGAAGAAGATTTTTTACTAGTAATTCCATAAGTTAAAAATATCGTTCCGTAAGTACGAATCTTACTGCTTTTCATGTGGTAAATGTTTACTGAGAGCATATGTAACATAATTACTCATAAGTATGCCACTAGCTCTATTTCTTCACTAACGGTTTGTCTCTCAGATATTGCGTCATCCATACCCTACGTAATATTTGACGTCATCAAATCTCAAATGCCGATTATGCCGTCGCACCATTAGCTCTACGTCTGATAAACCGACGGCCATTTTTTTGTAAACAAACCGGTTTGAACAACCAAGGCTTAGGAGCTAAAATGAACTACAATATAGTGTCAAATTCTGTTAATGTAATTAATTTGCAAATTAATAAGGTTCTCGGAGACTCACGTTCTATAACAAATTTGCATTGTCTAATAAAAGATGCAGGTTTATTGGAAAAAATTGTTGAAATTCAGGTTGAGCTTTTCTGAGGCATCTACAAGGTTGGAATTTTTGCAGATTCTTTTGACTTATTGGTCATTTTCCCCAACCTTTTCTTTTTCTAAACTACTCATTATTTAACTTCATCCGCACAAACCGAGCGAGTTTATAAATTTCGATAAAGCTACATTGGTCTAACTAAAACTTCGACACCAAAATTTCCTTCTCAATTTAGAGGTTTTCCATTGGCTTAAATACATATGTTAGTGCCAATAGTGTGACTCCCAAAATTACTAGGATGAATAAAAAGGTTAAAATCTAACGTAGTCCACCTTTTTACTGGTTCGTGGTGAAACAAACCGTTAGTGAAGATTTTATAATAAAATAAAGGTACAGTGGCATACTAATGAGTAATTATGTTACAAATGCTGAAAGCAATAGCTGTTTCCATAAAATAAAACATGCAAAAATAAACGTTTAAAATGTTTTTTTCAGCGTCACGAGCTTAAGCTTATTAGTACTTTATTGGCACGCGCGTTTCGCACGTGGAATTCCAAAATCTGTATCGGCTCGAGCGCGTGCTCTCTATCTTCAATAGCTAAAGTTAGTGACGTAGAAATACAGTCACACGTGACCTCCCGTATTTTATAGAAACATATTCAATACACTGTTTTCTCCTAGGGATCCGACATTCGTAAAAATTCCGTAAAAATGCCATACACTCTATATAAAATTTATCTTAGGCTTAGTTTCTCTTTTAGGTTTAATAGTCGCAAGCCAGATTTCCCGCGCGGTACTGACGAGTCCCAAATAGAACGAAACCGGTCTACCGTTGGAGTTTCAGGCTATTTTATTTAATTTAATTTAGTTTTTTC
This sequence comes from Leiobunum rupestre, assembly GCF_980474605.1. Lineage (NCBI taxonomy): Eukaryota > Metazoa > Arthropoda > Arachnida > Opiliones > Sclerosomatidae > Leiobunum > Leiobunum rupestre. Next base: position 13,702,164 of record NC_143392.1, on the reverse strand, counting down.
CCCGAAGATCTATTTGGTCCGAGTTTCGCGTCTTTTTGTTCGCTCGAAGACCTATTGGTACGAGCTATTTGTAAGTTTTTAAATTTCTTCAAATTTGTTTAGGGTTTAGCTTTTTTATCCCTTTTCATAATGGACTAATCTACTTATTCGCGTATTTTATCCGAGGGGCTAACCACTCTTTGAAAGTCTGTACACCAGATTACGCTTAGACTACCACTGCCAAAGGCAGGGACTTCAAAGATTACGCGTAGTCCCATTAGTACAGTCAAAGGTACGGCTCTGTACACCGATTACGCGGAGTGATCAGCCCCTCGATTTTATCATCCTTTGCAATGCAGTCCATACGTTGTTCCTTTTAAGGCTACATTTTGAAAATTCCTGCTCTGAAATCTCAAAATCTGTTTCTGATTTCAGAAATCACTTTGAGATTCAAAATCCCGCACGCAGTAGCGTAACTAGGAACTCCGGGGCCAACCCGCGAAAAATGACTTGGGGCCCTTTTAAATAGCACCGATTTTATTCATAAACGTTTGGGGGGCTATTTACGCCACTGCCCGCACGAAACATTTGCAAATAGCTCTTATTAGTATTAGCTATCCCAAAACTTGAGGGAAAAGTTATAGACTTATTATAATTCGACTAACAATTTAAGCGTTATTTATATTGGACTTAAGTGTTGGTTAAATATGGTATTATTTTGGAGTTATTCGCTCGATTTTACATATTAATTTTCGAAGTTTGTAATTTTTGGTGCCATCTATATGGAGACATTCGAAATATTTTAACGTTGTAGAGCGGGTTAAAGATTTTGAAGAATGTACCCTAACGTAAGTACAAATTGTAATTTAAAGCAAGTAACGGCTCCTGTCTAGTTACATTCGCTCGCACTAGATGTCGTTAGCGTAATAATCAAAACAAGATGAGTAAGCACCAAAATCTATACTAAAAGGTGTGGCAAATTGGGAGCTTCTCGCGTTGATTGGTTTTTTGGAATCACGTGACTATTAACTTATTAAACACGTGGTTTTGGGAAGCCAATAGACGGCAGACAACTCGCCTTTCGCTTTAAGTCCCGGAATGTGCTGCCACCTAGAAGCGCGTTGGTAAACTTTGCTTTAATTTATTTAAATTTTTACGATTATTTCAGATTTAGAAACTTCAATAACGTACCCTACAGATTGAACTATTTACTTTCCGACTCTCCTATTTAAACTAAATAAAATAAATAAATAAATTTATCATCTTCAATTTCTACAAAGAAATAGAAAAGTTTTCTAATTAAATCAAGCGAATTTCAACAAACCATAAACTGTTTCTAAGGGAACTGAACTTGGAAAAAAAGCGAGCATCTTTTCTCTTCAATGGCAGGACGCGGTGGGTGGTGTTGTCCTGCGGGGGGGTCTGGAACGTTTCCCATAATTAGTTTTCAGAGAGCCATTAATCAAAGTAGCGGTGGGGAACAACCCCCAACCCCCCATCTTTCTCTCTCTCCTTCACTTGTACCCCCCTTATTAAGAAAACGGCCGTCTTGTATCTAGGTATAATTATCAGCGGGCGAAATTTTTCTTTGATTTTTAATTCGTACCGCCATCTATCGGCCGCTTTTCGCGTCCTCGTGACTCAGCGCCCCCTCGCGGAAGAGTCGCGCGTATAATATCTCGATGGTATTCTTGACTAATTAGGATCCTTGCTCGATTTATTCAATTCCAGATACACACACACACACACCTATGTACGTCTCTCGCCCTTCTCCGAAATCAGTCGTTTTGGAATCCACTAGGCTAACAATCAGGCGAGGTTTAATTAACTATGCAAATGATAATTTGCCCGCGAAAGAGTTACAAGTCGATCGTGTCGCCCTCTCGCGCTAGTGACGCTCATTTCGGATTCGATCCCTATAGCTATCCCCTCCCCCCCGCTCCAGTCAGCGCGCGCTTCGTTCCCCGTCGCCTTCCCGCCCCCCTGCTACCCCCCCCCTTCCGCAGGTGGCGGAAAACGAAGCGCGCGCGGCACGAGACCGCGTCCCCTCTCTCTCTCTTTTCCCGCCTAAATGCTTTGGCGCGCGCTTTTCCGCCGACCAAATTGATAAAGGGGCGGGGCTTATATTGTCTCGAGCGAAGCCTTCTCGCCGATAGGGTCAGGAGTTGCCGATTATTTCGACGAAATTAAGGGGGGGGGGAATAGAAGGGAATGTAAGGTTTGATGTTGGGGGGGGGGGAGTCTCTACGCCCGCCCTTGTTTGTATTCCATCCAAGATTCGCGGCTTTATCGGTCTTGTTTACCAATATCCCCGTTCATGATATAAACTTAATATATGTCGGGCGGGAAGCCATCCCCTTTTCAACGCCATCTAGAGGCGGTGTGGGGAAGCTCTTCGCACGTTTTCGAAGATGTAAATTAATTTCCAACGTCGAATATTGACCGCTCGCTTAGCCTCGTGCCGGGAGTTTTAACCAGGGGGGTCACGGGGGGAGGGGGTGATGGGCGAGCTTTAAATTGTTTCCCCCCTTTATCCCTCCGACCGAATTATTGAAACTCACGTTTCCTCTATAATTTTAATAATCGTCAGTTTACCGAATATGATATATTTTAAGAAACGTCCAGTTCGCGTCCCCCATTTTGTCGACCCCCTAATTGGAATATCGGATTCAGAAGCCGTCACTGATAGGTCCCCCTTTTCCCCCTGCTCTTCTACCTTTTCCAAGTTTGTCCTCATTATGATTAAAATCGGTCCGCATCCTATTATCGGGCCTTGTTTGCTAGTCCCTCAGGCCCTTCGCGTATCTGCTCTGTGTATTTTGATATCTCTACATTATCCCTCTCTACCTGCGTGCTAGTTATTGAAATGATATGTGGGGTTGAGGTAAAATGGGTTCTCAAATTCTTATTTACCATACCAAGAACGTATTTACGTTACTGAGAATGGACGGGTCTATCTTTCCAAATCCGTTTGCATGATCTACTACTTACGTTACTCGAAATAGCGTCAACTATAGCGTCTGTTGAAAACGTATTTAACTTTTTAAGGTAATTAAAGGTTATATAAATTATAATATATAATTGTAATTTTACTGTAATTTTTTAACAATATAATTTTTTCTTCTGTAGAACCATCTAAATGCAATCTCTAATTTCTTTATAATAATAATAAATACATATTTAAAATTAAATTAATAAATACGTATTTAAAATTAAATTAATAAATACATATTTAAAATTAAATTAATAAATACGTATTTAAAATTAAATTAATAAATACATATTTAAAATTAAATTAATAAATACATATTTAAAAATTAAATTAATAAATACATATTTAAAAATTAAATTAATAAATTCATATTTAAAATTAAATTAATAAATACATATTTAAAATTAAATTAATAAATACATATTTAAAATTAAATTAATAAATACATATTTAAAATTAAATTAATAAATACATATTTAAAATTAAATTAATAAATACATATTTAAAATTAAATTAATAAATACATATTTAAAATGATAATAATAAATATTGAATTACTTTAATGAAAGCTTAATTTAACAAATTCTTCAATTTAATAAATTATAACTATCAAAATAGATGGTTGAACCTCAACTTATGTCAAGAAAAATTATTTTAAAACAATTAAATACTGTTCCAATTTAAAAAGCGCGATTAACAATCTGATTTTGCAAAACTCGTATGTTCTCAGTAATCTAAATACGTTGTTGACAATAACCGCAATCATATTATAAATTCTAGAAATTTAAAAAAATTCATGCGATTTTAATAATTACAGACTGAATAAAATTTTCAAATTTCAAAACTTTTGAAAAATAAAATCTCGATTTTGGAAAAACAAATTGTTTCGCTGCTAACTCGAGAAGAATCGTTTATTCCTATAAAAACAAAATAATTTTTGGATTTAAATATTTTAGTAATTTCTGAAAATTTTCATATAATTTGAATATTTTCCATGATTCCTTATTAAAGTGAAAATTTTTCAATATACAACCAACGTTTAAATTTGGTTGTAGACTACTTTCTAAAAATTCGACGAAAAAAAAATTCAATAATTGAGTTTTTCTATTTCAACAACGAATTTTTTTTAAATTTAATTAGCTGGTCTCACCCTTGATGCTAGTAAATTTAGTTTAGATATTCAACCTACTGTAAATATGTCTTTCATATCAGACGACAGTTCCTAAAATCCAGCGGACTCTGCTCATTAACCATTTGAAAAATTCCACCATAATTTTAATTTTTTTATGTAATTTTTATAGCCCCTTTTCCGGATACTATAGAGTAATATCGGCGCGACGTATGTCGACGTCACCCATGTGTTTTCCTACAGATAAAAAACTGCCCTCAAAATGGCGGCCATAGCCGAAAGCTACAGAGCGATACTACTCTATAATGATTCTGTTTCTTTAATAGTTCGGCTACGAAACTAGGGAACACGGTAGTCGCCATGACAGGGGTGGAATCCGCTTATAATACCTTTCCAAGAAGTGTATTCGTAGCTTTTTGTAAACGAATCCGGAATACCAAATAGCTAATATAATTTCCGTTATAACACTATTAAATTCAACCAAAGGAAAATCGCGCTAAAATACCACATCCCGGTAAAAAATGCTCCGAATATAAGCATTTTCAGCTTTTCAATATTCCATTCAACCCTAAAACAGCGAAATAAAGAATAAAAAAGACTTTTTTATACACGGCAGCAATTTGGTAGATTAAAACTTGGTCTCCTCTCCATTCAGAAAACGCTCATTTCAGCGAGCAGAATCCGACCCGGTAACCAATCAGTTCGAGAACACGGCCCCGTGAAGAAAGCGTTTGCCGCCTCAAATCTTCAGGGACTCCTTGCTTAGTAATAAGAAAAAAATGTTTGGGCGCTGGTAAACGCGGAAACAATAAAAGAAATTGCCTATTTTTTGCAAACGTGGACGACACGATGGCGTTCTTTCCACTAGCAAATTAAAACATGTATGGGGCCTCTCCTCAAAACCCCCGACACAAAAAAAATCCTAAGACCCCTAAACAAAAGAATACAGGGTCGCCAAAACCCCTGATACTTTGGATGCTGTGGGTCTAGATTTCGAGATTTCCTTTCCCCCTTCCTTTTCCCTTATATAGATCCCTAGTTCCTCGCGGGGACCATTTTGAAAGTGGCCCTGGGGTCTCCGATGGGAACACTAACTCCATCTAGAGGAAATGTTTGAAAAGAGAAGAACGCGAGGCAAAAAAGTCTTCCTCTTTTAGTAATATATTTCTAAGGGCGTAAAAGGGGCGATAATAAAGAATCTAAGCCTTGGCCGGATCGCATTAGATGGTGATTGACTCTGTGTAAAAGAAAGTTCGGAAAATTGTGGGGGGGGGGGACAGTAGGTCTATGCCTCCCCCACCCGATTCACCGTGCCTGTTTTTTCTTCGCTACAATAGCGCCCCCACTCGATTGGGCTCAGATGTACCCTCGTTTTTACGGTACGGCTCGTACGGGAGGAGGGTAAACATGGTCTTGATTAGTGACGAATTCTTCGTAAGGACACCTTCGATTCTTTGTCGAAATCCCCTCTTCTCTAGCGCCACATCTTTTTTGGTTTGGAATATATTTTAACTTCTAGATACAAATCAAATTTAAAAGTTCCCAAGGATACTCCCGAAACATTATTTTATGAACCTCCAAAGAATGATATGGTACGAAGATGTACTTTTCTGATTGCTAAGGAAGGATTTAAATTGTGTTATAGATTTCGACTGGTTTTTTCTCGTTTGTAATGAATTCGGGTTTTATTTTAATATTTGTGTCGTTTCAATCCTTTGTATTGGATGCCTATTTTTATCGACACTTTTCAAATTGATAATTTTCCGTAGATTCTTTTGTGATAGAAACTAACGTTATTACTTTGTATGAATGGTACAAACAAGTATTTATTAATACTTCTAGGGATAATGATTATATAAAGATTATTTTTAGAGATGGCACTTTCAAAGTGTTGTTCCAAACGTATTTTCAAAGCATTTTTTGGGGAAAAACGTATTTTTCGATTTTCCACGTGCATTGTTAGTGCGAAATCTATCCGGCATTGTAACTGCTGTCAACAATTACAATGCCTTTGAAAACAGCGTGAATGTCGCTTACAAGCGGAATTCGTAGAAAACCAGTTGCTTTGGTGGTGAAATTAGAACACATACTATAAAACTTTCAACAAACTCCAAAATGTTCGAACGTACTAAATATATGCCAAAAAATATCAAAACGCATTTTCGTATCATAAATTTTCCAAACGTACTAAATACGATTAAATAAATACAAAATGCATTTTTATCATAAATTTTCCAAACGTACTAATTACGATTAAATAAATCCAAAACGTAATTTCTTATCATAAATTTTCCAAACGTACTAAATTCGATTAAATAAATCCAAAACATATTTTCTTATCATAAATTTTCCAAACGTACTAAATACGATTAAATAAATCCAAAACGTATTTTCGTATCATAAATTTTCCAAACGTACTAAATACGATTAAATACATCCAAAACGTAATTTCTTATCATAAATTTTCCAAACGTACTAAATTCGATTAAATAAATCCAAAACATATTTTCTTATCATAAATTTTCCAAACGTACTAAATACGATTAAATAAATCCAAAACGTATTTTCGTATCATAAATTTTCCAAACGTACTAAATACGATTAAATACATCCAAAACGTATTTTCTTATCATAAATTTTCCAAACGTACTAAATTCGATTAAATAAATCCAAAACGTATTTTCTTATCATCAATTTTCCAAAGGTACTAAATACGATTAAATAAATCCAAAACGTATTTTCGTATCATAAATTTTCCAAACGTACTAATTACGATTAAATAAATCCAAAACGTATTTTCTTATCATAAATTTTCCAAACGTACTAAATACGATTAAATAAATCCAAAACGTATTTTCTTATCATAAATTTTCCAAACGTACTAAATACGATTAAATAAATCCAAAACGTATTTTCTTATCATAAATTTTCCAAACGTACTATATTCGATTAAATAAATCCAAAAACGTATTTTCTTATCATAAATTTTCCAAACGTACTAAATACGATTAAATAAATCCAAAACGTATTTTCTTATCATAAATTTTCCAAACGTACTAAATACGATTAAATAAATCCAAAACGTATTTTCGTATCATAAATTTTCCAAACGTACTAATTACGATTAAATAAATCCAAAACGTATTTTCTTATCATAAACTTTCCAAACGTACTAAATACGATTAAATAAATCCAAAACGTATTTTCGTATCATAAATTTTCCAAACGTACTAAATACGATTAAATAAATCCAAAACGTATTTTCTTATCATAAATTTTCCAAAGGTACTAAATACGATTAAATAAATCCAAAACGTATTTTCGTATCATAAATTTTCCAAACGTACTAATTACGATTAAATAAATCCAAAACGTATTTTCTTATCATAAATTTTCCAAACGTACTAAATCCGATTAAATAAATCCAAAACGTATTTTCTTATCATAAATTTTCCAAACGTACTAAATCCAATTAAATAAATCCAAAACGTATTTTCTTATCATAAATTTTCCAAACGTACTAAATACGATTAAATAAATCCAAAACGTATTTTCTTATCATAAACTTTCCAAACGTACTAAATACGATTAAATAAATCCAAAACGTATTTTCGTATCATAAATTTTCCAAACGTACTAAATACGATTAAATAAATCCAAAACGTATTTTCTTATCATAAATTTTCCAAACGTACTATATTCGATTAAATAAATCCAAAACGTGTTTTCTTATCATAAATTTTCCAAACGTACTAAATACGATTAAATAAATCCAAAACGTATTTTCGTATCATAAATTTTCCAAACGTACTAAATACGATTAAATAAATCCAAAACGTATTTTCTTATCATAAATTTTCCAAACGTACTAAATTCGATTAAATAAATCCAAAACATATTTTCTTATCATAAATTTTCCAAACGTACTAAATACGATTAAATAAATCCAAAACGTATTTTCTTATCATAAATTTTCCAAACGTACTAAATACGATTAAATAAATCCAAAACGTATTTTCTTATCATAAATTTTCCAAACGTACTAAATACGATTAAATAAATCCAAAACGTATTTTCTTATCATAAATTTTCCAAACGTACTAAATACGATTAAATAAATCCAAAACATATTTTCTTATCATAAATTTTCCAAACGTACTAAGTACGATTAAATAAATCCAAAACGTATTTTCTTATCATAAATTTTCCAAACGTACTAAATACGATTAAATAAATCCAAAACGTATTTTCTTATCATAAATTTTCCAAACGTACTAAATTCGATTAAATAAATCCAAAACGTATTTTCTTATCATAAATTTTCCAAAGGTACTAAATACGATTAAATAAATCCAAAACGTATTTTCGTATCATAAATTTTCCAAACGTACTAATTACGATTAAATAAATCCAAAACGTATTTTCTTATCATAAATTTTCCAAACGTACTAAATCCGATTAAATAAATCCAAAACGTATTTTCTTATCATAAATTTTCCAAACGTACTAAATACGATTAAATAAATCCAAAACGTATTTTCGTATCATAAATTTTCCAAACGTACTAAATACGATTAAATAAATCCAAAACGTATTTTCGTATCATAAATTTTCCAAACGTACTAAATACGATTAAATAAATCCAAAACGTATTTTCTTATCATAAATTTTCCAAACGTACTAAGTACGATTAAATAAATCCAAAACGTATTTTCTTATCATAAATTTTCCAAACGTACTAAATACGATTAAATAAATCCAAAACGTATTTTCTTATCATAAATTTTCCAAACGTACTAAGTACGATTAAATAAATCCAAAACGTATTTTCTTATCATAAATTTTCCAAACGTACTAAATACGATTAAATAAATCCAAAACGTATTTTCTTATCATAAATTTTCCAAACGTACTAAATTCGATTAAATAAATCCAAAACATATTTTCTTATCATAAATTTTCCAAACGTACCAAATACGATTAAATAAATCCAAAACGTATTTTCTTATCATAAATTTTCCAAACGTATTAAATACGATTAAATACATCCAAAACGTATTTTCTTATCATAAATTTTCCAAACGTACTAAATACGATTAAATAAATCCAAAACGTATTTTCTTATCATAAATTTTCCAAACGTACTAAGTACGATTAAATAAATCCAAAACGTATTTTCTTATCATAAATTTTCCAAACGTACTAAATACGATTAAATAAATCCAAAACGTATTTTCTTATCATAAATTTTCCAAACGTACTAAATACGATTAAATAAATCCAAAACGTATTTTCTTATCATAAATTTTCCAAACGTACTAAGTACGATTAAATAAATCCAAAACGTATTTTCTTATCATAAATTTTCCAAACGTACTAAGTACGATTAAATAAATCCAAAACGTATTTTCTTATCATAAATTTTCCAAACGTACTAAATACGATTAAATAAATCCAAAACGTATTTTCTTATCATAAATTTTCCAAACGTACTAAATACGATTAAATAAATCCAAAACGTATTTTCTTATCATAAATTTTCCAAACGTACTAAGTACGATTAAATAAATCCAAAACGTATTTTCTTATCATAAATTTTCCAAACGTACTAAATACGATTAAATAAATCCAAAACGTATTTTCTTATCGTAAATTTTCCAAACGTACTAATGTCGATTAAATAAATCCAAAACATATTTTCTTATCATAAATTTTCCAAACGTACCAAATACGATTAAATAAATCCAAAACGTATTTTCTTATCATAAATTTTCCAAACGTATTAAATACGATTAAATACATCCAAAACGTATTTTCTTATCATAAATTTTCCAAACGTACTAAGTACGATTAAATAAATCCAAAACGTATTTTCTTATCATAAATTTTCCAAACGTACTAAATACGATTAAATAAATCCAAAACGTATTTTCTTATCATAAATTTTCCAAACGTACTAAATACGATTAAATAAATCCAAAACGTATTTTCTTATCATAAATTTTCCAAACGTACTAAGTACGATTAAATAAATCCAAAACGTATTTTCTTATCATAAATTTTCCAAACGTACTAAATACGATTAAATAAATCCAAAACGTATTTTCTTATCATAAATTTTCCAAACGTACTAAATTCGATTAAATAAATCCAAAACATATTTTCTTATCATAAATTTTCCAAACGTACCAAATACGATTAAATAAATCCAAAACGTATTTTCTTATCATAAATTTTCCAAACGTATTAAATACGATTAAATACATCCAAAACGTATTTTCTTATCATAAATTTTCCAAACGTACTAAATACGATTAAATAAATCCAAAACGTATTTTCTTATCATAAATTTTCCAAACGTACTAAGTACGATTAAATAAATCCAAAACGTATTTTCTTATCATAAATTTTCCAAACGTACTAAATACGATTAAATAAATCCAAAACGTATTTTCTTATCATAAATTTTCCAAACGTACTAAATACGATTAAATAAATCCAAAACGTATTTTCTTATCATAAATTTTCCAAACGTACTAAGTACGATTAAATAAATCCAAAACGTATTTTCTTATCATAAATTTTCCAAACGTACTAAGTACGATTAAATAAATCCAAAACGTATTTTCTTATCATAAATTTTCCAAACGTACTAAATACGATTAAATAAATCCAAAACGTATTTTCTTATCATAAATTTTCCAAACGTACTAAATACGATTAAATAAATCCAAAACGTATTTTCTTATCATAAATTTTCCAAACGTACTAAGTACGATTAAATAAATCCAAAACGTATTTTCTTATCATAAATTTTCCAAACGTACTAAATACGATTAAATAAATCCAAAACGTATTTTCTTATCATAAATTTTCCAAACGTACTAAATTCGATTAAATAAATCCAAAACATATTTTCTTATCATAAATTTTCCAAACGTACCAAATACGATTAAATAAATCCAAAACGTATTTTCTTATCATAAATTTTCCAAACGTATTAAATACGATTAAATACATCCAAAACGTATTTTCTTATCATAAATTTTCCAAACGTACCAAATACGATTAAATAAATCCAAAACGTATTTTCTTATCATAAATTTTCCAAACGTATTAAATACGATTAAATACATCCAAAACGTATTTTCTTATCATAAATTTTCCAAACGTACTAAATACGATTAAATAAATCCAAAACGTATTTTCTTATCATAAATTTTCCAAACGTACTAAGTACGATTAAATAAATCCAAAACGTATTTTCTTATCATAAATTTTCCAAACGTACTAAATACGATTAAATAAATCCAAAACGTATTTTCTTATCATAAATTTTCCAAACGTACTAAATACGATTAAATAAATCCAAAACGTATTTTCTTATCATAAATTTTCCAAACGTACTAAATTCGATTAAATAAATCCAAAACATTTTTTCTTATCATAAATTTTCCAAACGTACCAAATACGATTAAATAAATCCAAAACGTATTTTCTTATCATAAATTTTCCAAACGTATTAAATACGATTAAATACATCCAAAACGTATTTTCTTATCATAAATTTTCCAAACGTACTAAATACGATTAAATAAATCCAAAACGTATTTTCGTATCATAAATTTTCCAAACGTACTAAATACGATTAAATAAATCCAAAACGTATTTTCTTATCATAAATTTTCCAAACGTACTAAATTCGATTAAATAAATCCAAAACATATTTTCTTATCATAAATTTTCCAAACGTACTAAATACGATTAAATAAATCCAAAACGTATTTTCTTATCATAAATTTTCCAAACGTACTAAATACGATTAAATAAATCCAAAACGTATTTTCTTATCATAAATTTTCCAAACGTACTAAATACGATTAAATAAATCGAAAACGCATTTTCTTATCATAAATTTTCCAAACGTACTAAATACGATTAAATAAATCCAAAACGTATTTTCTTATCATAAATTTTCCAAACGTACTAAATACGATTAAATAAATCCAAAACATATTTTCTTATCATAAATTTTCCAAACGTACTAAATACGATTAAATAAATCCAAAACGTATTTTCGTATCATAAATTTTCCAAACGTACTAAATACGATTAAATAAATCCAAAACGTATTTTCTTATCATAAATTTTCCAAACGTACTAAATTCGATTAAATAAATCCAAAACATATTTTCTTATCATAAATTTTCCAAACGTACTAAATACGATTAAATAAGTCCAAAACGTATTTTCGTATTAAAATTCATATTTGATACTTAAAATTTCTCTTTTTCGATAATTTCGTTAAACGAAAAATCCCTTTTTCCACTTAGAAATTAACATTTTTTATCCCTCGTTAAGATTTGTAGATTTTAATTTATATAGATATTCAATTTAATTTTAAAAATAATTCTTAATTTAAGGCTTTATTTATTACAAAATTACTTAAATTTGAATAATTTTGCAAAAATATATCCTCAAATATCTCAAACGGATATTTAGACTTTCATTACTATCAAAATGATCATCATTTTTGGAACGTATTACAAAAATTTTAAAACCTGTGACTCATAACATATGAAGTAAATATATTATTAGAGTAGGCTAGAACAGCTAAGGTTAACAGAAAAGATAAAAATTACTTTCTTCACATTTAAAGAACACTTTTCCCGTTTTCCCTCTTAAATTGCATTATTCCCTTTTAGCGTTTTGGAAAGTTGGAAAATCCCAGAAAAGGGAAAAATTATCCGCATAGTTGCCATGGTAACCAACGTGCCGGAAGTTACAAAACCAGCAATCGCAAAGATCTCAGAAGTCAGAATTCGAATCTAGGGTACTGAGATCTATATGATCTTTAGTTATTCTCCCTCAGTATAAGAAAATTCTTGGTACGAACTATTAATTTTTACAAATATTAGCAACTGAAATCGCGAATTACGCAATGATTTCAAGTGTTTTTGGAGAGATGAAAGCTGGAGATTAAGATGAGTCGTAAATTATTGTATCTTTTAGCCAAAATTGACGTGATTTCTTCCGACGTGTTTATGGTCTTTTAATAAATCAGTGAACGTCAAAGTTATTATCGATATTAGCTAATCTTTAAAGAATTCGGTTCGAGACCTTCGTTATCGACCTGGACATATTTTTACTACTCTGATTTCGATATTTCTGGATTTTACCAACAATTTATGATTTCTTAAAGAAAATAATTCACTTTGCTGACAAGATGATATACATCATATTTTGAAAATTTATGAATTGTGGAAATACTTGGGATCAGATTATAATATATATATTTATTATTATATATATCTTTGTAGATAAGTATTGTACGTAAACGTTATAGCTATTTCCATTTGCTGCTCTGGAGTACTAGTGATTGCTCCGATCAGAGTGCTCGGAACAGCTCCGAACACTATTTTCTGCTCTCGAGCAGTAAAAGGGATTTGCTAACATCGCTCTCAGAGTTAGATTTTGAATTTCTAAACAAAGAAAATAGAGAAAGAAATATAAACTTACTTCCGGTAATGTTAAGACTATTAAGCACTAAGTAAGTACTGGGTGTAAATCACCTTACGCGTATATGTAATGAGAATTAGTTTGAAAACAAAAAACAAAAACATGACCATTATTGCGTAAGTAAAGTCTTTACTTGCGCAATAATTATCGTGGTTTTGTTTTTGTTTTAAAACTAATTATCATTAATGTTAAGACTACGAAAATATTATTAGCCGGAAGATCATCACGTTTTAAGTACAACTTCTATTTATTTCCTATATTTTCTTTGTTTCCCCGCTTTGGAACACGTAGGTACCATAAACCCTCCGATGAAGCCATACACAGAATACCGTCTTAAAATTGTATTACTGACGATGCAAAATGTAGAAATTAAATTGAAAAATTACTTATTTATAAACTTTCGATTTAATAGTCTATTACAGCGGTTCCCAAAAAGTGTTCCACGGAACCCTGGGGTTGCGTGGAAGGGTCAAGGGGTTCCGAGAATTCTCAGCGCGGCCATCTTTGTTTGTGTCAAGAGTCTTTTAAGATAAGTAAAAGAAATTAGTTGGGGTTCCGGCAGAATTAGCTGGATAATTTAGGGTTCCATAGCAAAACAAAATTAGGAACCGCTGGTCTATTAGACCTATAAAACAGGGTTTGGACTCCTATTAGTAAACCATTTTTGTAGATACAGGTTTCAAGCGAATAATATTAGCAATATTGGGAAACTGATAGCTAATAGGAACCACCGATATAATTCGAAGAATGATAGAAAAGGTTAAAAATCCATCATATCAGGGGTTAAAAGCTAAACCCCAGCAGAATTTAGAGATACCATAAAACATGCATAGGAAAACCCTGAAAATTCGCCTTACAGTCATGAAATCACCCAGAAAATCCGCCTTAAAATCATGAAACCACCCTTCAAATCATGAAATCACGCAGATGATCAATCTTCAAATCCTTCTTCAAATCCTGAAATCACCCAGATAATCCACCTTCAAATCATGAAACCACCTAGATAATCAATCTTCAAATATTCAAATCCACCTTCAAATCATGAAATAACCCAGATAATCAATCTTCAAATATTCAAATCCACCTTCAAATCATGAAATAACCCAGATAATCAATCTTCAAATATTCAAATCCACCTTCAAATCATGAAACCACCCAGATAATCAATCTTCAAATCATGAAACCACCCAGATAATCAATCTTCAAATCATGAAACCACCCAGATAATCAATCTTCAAATCATGAAACCACCCAGATAATCAATCTTCAAATCATGAAACCACCCAGATAATCAATCTTCAAATCATGAAACCACCCAGATAATCAATCTTCAAATCATGAAATTAACCTTCAAATCAGGATATCACCTAGAAAATCATGATATAACCCTTAAAACTACGAATTCACCCAGAAAATCATGAAATAACGTAAAAAATATCCTTTTAAATCACCCAGGAAATTAACCCTAAGATCATGACATCACTCAGAAAATCCTGAAATAACTATAAAAATCCCAAAATAAGCGAGAAAATCCCACGTTAAGCCCCATTTTCATGCTCGCTGGTAGCGGATAAAAATCGTCAAAATTCGCTTCCGCCACTCGCAAGCGTGAAAATAAAGCTAAAATATCTGTTTGAAACAGATCGACGCGGAAAGTGAAAAAGTGTATAGCTGAAGCGGATTTTGACGATTTTTACCCGCTACCAGCGAGCATGAAAATGGGGCTTTAAAATCCCCAAAAATAGTTTTCTGATTTGCAAAATCACTTTGAAATTCTGAGCTTCGAAATGTCAGAGCACTCGCCTTCTGCTCCGATATCGGACACGATTTTCTTCTACCGATATAGATACCGAGAGTCCTAATTAAACCTAGACAAAGAAAATGTGTCGGTATAGCGGCGTGGGTACGAAAATAAAGCCATTACTTTCAATCGCCGGTTATCGTAAGCTCCCATAAATCATAAAGGAGCGCCGTAAGCCCTCTCATTTTGCCACCTTCGAGATAAAAGTCATCTTTTCTTATATAACGAAATTGCACATCTATGCAGCTAAATTCGACGTTTTTCGGAGGATGGAGGGGGGTATGATTTCGGGCCGATCTTTGGCAGACAGCCTGGTGCCAACGAGAGAAGGTCGGGGGGACGAAATGGGGCCGAAGTATAGTTGGATAACGGACCAATTTCGCGAGCTTATCAGCGACCGAACCTTTCTCTATACGTCGGATAAGAGAGGATTTTGAAAAAGAGCGCAAAATTGGAGTATCAGCGGAGGTCGGCGCGGAATTAAGACTTGTTTACGCAAGATTTCCCATTAGCGCTAATGGCAAGGATACAGTTAGGCGTTGAGACGAGAATGGGACACTTATACCGATAGTTTATTTTACAAATTATAGCGTATTACCAATTATCGGGTAATTTATTGATTAATGGATCCCGTAGCTGGAAGAAATATCAGTTTTCATAATATAAAGATTTCGTAAAGCAAATGGAAATAGTTATATGGATATTTGAAAAGGTTAAAGGTGAATTCGTCACCTGTTAAGATTTCGTGACTTTCCAATTTGAATTAGTAAAATCTTTTTTTTTCAAGTGTTCATTTTATTATCAAATTAGTTAGTTAATTGTTTCGGTAAAAGAACAACTTGAGTATAAAAATTGACATGATTTAACAATATATACTTCGTGATAAAAGTACCAAATTCTAAAATGGAAAATTATAAGGCCCGATTAGGGTGTCGGGAAAGCCGGTACAAATTACCGGAGCTCGAAATTATACTTCTGTTGATTATAAAGGATCTCAAAGGGCCCGGAATTATCGGGGCCCGTGCAGGGCCGGAGTAAGATTATGGGGGGCCCTGTGCAAAGAAGAATTTGGGGCCCCTAAAAAAATTCAGCCCTTACTTTTTGACTTTTAATAATATTAAACAAAATTGAAAAATCATTTATTTCGAAGACTGGGGCCCCTGTGCCATGGCACACTTGGCACATGCATTAATATGGCCTTGGGCCCGGGCTTTGACAAGTAAAATGCCCCCCTTGAAGGCTCCTTCCAAGATCTTCTATTTATCTCAGCTAATAACGACTTTCGAAAGGCCCGGAATTACAGTTTTCCCGGGCCCGGTGCCGGCGTCCTTGAAAACTATTCCAGTTTCCCATTCTTCCGTGAAGCGAGGAAGAGAGATCTTTGCCGAGGTTGAAGGAATATACATAAAACGATTTTAGGATTTAAAAGTTAAGCTTTTTCAAACAATGGTGTCTCTCTAAGCCCTCGTTATCACTGGTGATAAGAAATGTTCTATTACACTCTCAGCGTCGCGGTGCCATAATTAGCTAAACCTCAAATATATCAACTTTCCTAGCTGACATTAGACCAAAATAAGTAATATGTCAAAGGGTTAAATCAACTTTTTTCACACCATTTTCAGTCTCGATTTTTCGAACATACAAATCTCTATAATTATCTCGTGTCCTTTCCTCTTAGTACAACGGACATTTTTCTGATTAGTTGACTTAACGCCATATTTTTTTCTAAATTTTTCTTATCTTGGATTGTGATAATGTTTTCCAAATGACTTTTAAGTGACGCGCTCCCCTCCAAATCAACTTCTTTAGATTTGACGCTCCGTATGTGTTCAGGATGTGTTACATTTCGCGAGATTACTGATTCTGATATATTGAAAACACGTGGACCGTTCATAAAATCGAATTGCTGGATGGATTTATTTAAATAGTTCTTTCTATACATTTTTTACGCTTATCCATCTTGTTAAAATTAGAAGACTTCGCAAGATTGAGCTTTGGTAGAATTATCTTCGCGCGCGCGATTTGCATGAGCGTTAGAAAATAGGTAAATATAGTGACGTAAGATCTACATTAAAACAGTTTAAAGAACGAACTATTGAAAGAACAAGGAATATTCCTGTATTTTTTATTATCTATATTTATTACACTACTTATAATTTAGTCATAACAACCTTTGTAATCAACCGTAATAAAGTCAGTGGTAATTACATTATGACTGTATCTGTCTGAGATAGTAACATTTATATTATATTTATCTACATGTTATATAGTTTTTTAAGCGGATTAAAATAGTAACTGACCAATAATAGTTACCTGCACATTGTAATTGAAAACCAATTGGGAAAATTTAAATTTGAGATTTAAAAATACAAGAACAACAATGCTATTTTATTTTCAAATGATGTTATAAAATATATTAAATATTGGAAAGGTACACCTATAACTATAAGCTTAAAAACATTCTAATTTGAAAAACTAAGTTTTGATCATATAAAATTTAAAGATTTAAAGTACAAAGAACGGCATTGTTATTTAATTTTGTATCCCAAAAATTTATGGTCAAAATGATCTTTTTGAAAAAAACCAACCGAAAATATATTATAAAATGTTTAAAAGATAAAATTTATTGATTTAACCCAATATTGCTGACGCAATTGCTGAAGTTCAATATGAAGAAATGAATGGCTACTGTACGTTGTATAACCCGCATATTACAGTGATTTTGAGGAGATTTGAAGTATTTTTTTAGTGTAGACGGGAAATCTCGTTATCATCGATGTAGGGAAAAAAGTTATCTAAATGGAGTGGTTTCATTTTGTCAAATTTGGAATCTTTTATGAACGCTTAAAATTAGTTTGTTCGAGGGTATATCGAGAGGTGGTCGCTATCTTACAAATATGACTTCACTCACAAAAATTACTCTAGGATCGCTTTTTGTCGATTTTTGATAGGCGCAACTTCAAGTTGTCAAGAATTTTTCGATAATTCTCTACACAAGAGGTGAAGATCCTTAACATTCTCTACATGTATAGAATATCGGAATAGCCTCGTGGTATATTATTTGCCTCTCTAAGCAGATGGCGCGTTAATATTATTTGAGTGTCTTTTATCAGGCACCTTTTTATTAAATGTGTGAAAGATAAAGAGGAGGGGGGGGGGGACTGGCAGTTGATAGCGGTTATTTTCAAGAAGGAAGTCACTTATCTGCTAAACGCTTGTAATTACTGGCGATTAGAAAACTGAACTCCCCCCTGCCCGGGGAAATTTCCATATCTGATGTCTCACTCACTGTTATGTATTGGGAAATAATTGGATCATCCATCCTGCAACCAATGGTCAATGAAAAACCCTTTTAAGTGTGTTATAAGAGGCGTGGAATAACGTATAGCTAAGGCTTTTTAGGCCGATATAATTAAGATTTAGCTATATCCGTTTGCAAAGTAGGTATTTCCAACGGAAACAATAAATTTACAAAGATATAAATTACATTTTATATGACCTATAACGTAAAATGCAATGCTGAAATGGTATTTTCTGTAACGGTAGAAGTATTACGATATTAAATTAACTATTTTACACGTTATAGTTTATTTTTAATGGAGAAAAAGAAAGATTGTAAGACTTTGAAATTAATATAATATTGGGATGCCTATATACGATATTATATTAACTATATTATACGTTATAGTTTATTTTATATCGAGAAAATTAAAGATTGTAAGACTTTGAAATTAATATAATATTGGATTGTCTATATACGATATTTAATTAACTATTTTATACGTTATAGTTTATTTTTAATGTAGAAAATGAAAGGTTGTAAGACTTTGAGATTAATTTAATATTGGGTTGTCTATATACGATATTTAATTAACTATTTTAAAAAGTTATAGTTCATTTTTAATGGAGAAAATTAAAGGTTGTAAGACTTTGAAATTGAGATAATATTGGGATGTCTATATACGATATTTAATTAACTATTTTATACGTATTAGTTTATTTTTAATGGAGAAAATGAAAGGTTGTAAGACTTTGGGATTAATTTAATATTGCGAGTCTATATAGTAGTATATACGATATTAAATTAACTATTTTATATGTATTAGTTTATTTTTAATGGAGAAAATGAAAGGTTGTGAGACTTTGAAATTAATATAATATTGGGATGTCTATATACGATATTAAATTAACTATTTTATACTTTATTTTAAATGGAGAAAATGAAAGGTTGTGAGACTTTGAAATTAAGATAATATTGGGTTGTCTACATACCATTGATTTTTGGGCATTTAGGATTATCTCGAATTAAAATGTATCTAATATTTTACATTTTACCGAGTAGAATTTTATCATTTTACGACGGTTAGCTTATTAATTTTATTTCCTTTAAAATTGAGAGACGTAAAGTATAAATGGAACTTATTTATAAAAGTAAATTGAGATGGCCGTAACTTACCGGACATGTCGTAGGATCTCGGATAGAACATCCCAGCTCTCGCTAACCAGTCCAAAGAGACGTGTCCGCTTTTAAGTCCGGCCAGCGCGGCAGCTGAAGAAGGGTCACCGCCGGCCGCCGCGGCAGCCACAGCGGCGGCCGAAGGCGGGTGGAAGGCGCTGCTCTGGACGGCGTGGTGCACGGACAATGAGCCGTGACCCCCGTACGTGGCGTAGAGCGTGTTGGGCGTGAAGAAGGGCACCCCGTGGTGCTGGTTCGGGTACCCGGAAATGAAGAGTCCGCTTCCGGGGCCCCTCGACGGATTGACGGCGTGGAAAGCGTCGCAGTTGGGAGAGGAGTTGCGGGGCCCGAGGAAAGACGACTCGGGCCGTTGCGACGTCGGGGTGGTCGCCGGGGACGGGGCCGAGCTGCCCGACGCGCCTCCGGGGCTCAGAGGCGGCGACCCTCCGTTGCTCTCCGACTGGGACGTCGGCGACCTCGGCGCTCTGTCCGCGCGGGCCAGAAGGGCGTCAATTCGGAAGGATTTCGATACTTCCGTCGACGATTTCGAAGACATCGCTTCTATTTGATATTCTATCTTTTATAAATTATCTTTAAACAATTCCGTCTCGATTCTTAACACTTTGGTCAGTAAGGAACATTTTACGAAAACCGTAGAACGCGGATAGATTTCAACCGTCGGAAACTTGAAGAAGTGACGAGACAAAGTTTGGAGGTGCCGGGACAATGGGATTTACTTTTGTCGAGTTCGGAAAATGTTGCTTGCCAAGATATACCAATGGGATTTTAATGTTGTTTTCCTTTTTGGTCCCCCCTCTCGTCCGATGATGATGCTGATGGGCCTATACCTATTCGACTGGCTCTCTTTCCTCTGGCACAAAACGCGAGTACCTACCGACTCCACGCGGAAGGGAGGTGAAAGGTTCCTCTCCGTTCCGCATAGGCTCGTTGGCGCGAGGCCGTGGGCGGGGCCAATCCCGGATAGCTCCGCCTCCCTCCCTCTCGAATCTTGGTCGCTTCTAATAGCGCGCGCTCTCGGATAATGTGTCACGAACAGCGCTCAAATCGGCTTCCAGCGCCGGCTAGCAAATCAATTATGTGTTGACAGACCGAAAATTACGACCGTTTGATAACGTATAGGAATATAGAGACATCCGAGGCTTCGCGATTCTCTACTTTCTTTCACGGCGGACCCCCGGGT
The DNA here is from genome assembly GCF_980474605.1 of Leiobunum rupestre. Taxonomy (NCBI): domain Eukaryota; kingdom Metazoa; phylum Arthropoda; class Arachnida; order Opiliones; family Sclerosomatidae; genus Leiobunum; species Leiobunum rupestre. The sequence goes on along the minus strand of NC_143392.1, from coordinate 13,681,087 downwards.
GTAGGCGCTAGGATTATTTATCCGTCTTGTACCCATGCCCAAATTCTGTCAACACGGTTTTTTTGCGTACCTTAAACAAACATAATGGTTGACAAAAATTTTATATTTTCACTTTTAATTTTTTTACAATTGCCCCTGAATGTTGAACTACCCGCGATACCGCGACGCGAAACCGTTGGAACACTTCTACAGGGGCTCGTAGGCCAATTTTAGACCAGATTTCTTTTATCATAGCGTGATCGTTTCTATCGTTAATTTTTTTTATTTCAATCAGTAATTATTTTTATTATAATTTCCCATTGGTCTATTTAGAAAAGGCGTTTTTTTTTAAATTTTAGGATGTTTTCGTATCTTTTACATAAGAAAATACAAACGTTCATTTTTGAGTTATGTTGTGAAAATACGTTTTGAACAAAACCCAAAAATTAATAACATTTTAGCCTTTATTTAACAATAGTCATCTTAGCTCCCAAATATCAAATTTGGGCATTGTTTTTCCCACAGTGCGTTAAGTTTTTTTTAAATCATTTTTGACTCGCATGACTCTCCAGTAGTTTTGAAAAGTAGATAACATTACATCGTTTACAAAAATTCTTCATAAAAAGGAAAATTAATTAGAAGTAGAGAGTTATCGCACAATGGTTTTGTGCAACTTTGTTTTTTTTTTTAATTTTATATTTTTTTTCCTAAAGATTTTACTCTTTAATTTTCGAGGATTTATTTTTGCGTTTTTTTTGTCACCAATTCGTCATTATATCATTTTTAACTCCCAATATATTACTAGTTTAATACCGTCGTTTAGGAAAACTGTTTTATTTACATGAACGAATGAAAAACATACTCCAACCAACAATTTTTTGAAAAAAAATTAAAGAAATAATTTTTTACACCTAACCTAAACCTTAACGATCACCTGGTGGTAGAGGTGGGGGTGGAGGCGGTGGTTCCCTCGGCAAGGGTGGCTCGCGAGGTAAAGGAGGTGGCTGGTTGTTTAACATATGCGGAGGAGGTTGTAAATTTGAATACATTTGTTGATGAGGGTTGAAGCCCATTTGTGACATCTGAGTTTGAGGATAATTATAAAATTGTGGGAAAAAGTCAGGCCCGGCATAGCCCATCATGTTATATTGAGGAGGAGGAGGCTGCGGAAAGTTTGCCATGTGCATATTTCCCTTGCCATTTGAGGAAGCATAGTGCTGATTGGCCATACGATTTCCATTCTTATCCTGCGGATGGTGAGGAGGCATGGTTTGGTTCACGTTTCTTCTGCCACGTCCTCGACCAGAAATTGGAGTGTTAGTCCTAGATAATTTAGCACCTCGATAGCCACTTTCCACATTTTGGTTATCTTGATTACTAGAAGAGTGTTCTTTCGAATGGTGTCCGCGCTTTCTAGACTCCTTTTCCGGTTTCTGAGAAACGCTGGAGCTGTAAGTTCCGGAATTTAACCTATCTTTGGTAATTACTATCTTAAGTCCCGTGCTACCACCGCTCGTAGAAGCCGTGGCTGGCGTTGCGTTAGTAATAATTGGCAAGGAAGGATGGGCAGCTGTGGTTTTCGTTTCAGAAGGTGTGGCTAACTTGACTTTTGGAATTTTAATTTTTAAGGCTTCTCTCGGCGGACTGCTAGCGCCCAGATTTGTTTTATCCTTTTGGCCCTCGTCTTGATGCTTAGCTGATCCCAACATTATTTTGTCTTTAGGAATGGTTATTTTTAAACTGCCTGATACAGAAGATGTAGACGCGTTAATTGGCAGCGTTTCCTTCGCTTCCGCCCGATGAGTTGTGGTTTTCTCCAGCTTAATTCTCCTATCTACCTTCTCGTATTTACTAGGCAAAGGCTCCAATACTACGGAAGGTTCTTTTTCAAGGTGACGCAATTTACTATCTATTTTATGATTCATACCATGAGCTTTATCCTTTGCCGGACTCTTTTTACGATGAGACCTCTTTTCCGGTTGCGGTTGCGCTGCTAGTTGGTTGACTGCTTGATTATCCATTGTTTGTGGCGCTGTTGCAACGGGTTGGGGATCTCCACTAACAATCGGGGACTTTGTTCTGCTGTGTTTTTGTCTTGATTTTCCACCAGCCGGAGACTTGGTGGCTATTGCTGGCGATTTAGGTACATTGAGAGATACTGAAGGAGGTAGTAGTTCTTCTTTTGGCTTAATTAGGTTTTGAAGCCTTTCGTCCAATTGACTGACATTTGAGATAAGGCTACTTTCTAATTTTTTACCCTCTTCTCCACCTAGATCATTATGCTGGTTTTTAGAGCTATAATTATTTTTATCAGGCTCTTCTTTTATAACCAGACCTTGCTGAACTTCCGAATGATATCCTTTCGGATACTTCATATCGGGAACTTCAGCCGCGTGTTGAGAATTGGAATGTTCCTGAACCATTTCGGCTCTCCTTTGATCTCTAGAACTGTGGTGAGAGGCGCTTGGTTTAGAACTACTTCTTTCAACAGAAGAATCCTCGTTCTTGGGCACTGCTGATCCGTGCCTGCTTTTAGAACTTCTTTCATGATGATGAGCTTGCACGTGGCTCTTACTATCGTCAACGAATGGTTTCGGTTTTGAACTAGCGGAAGATGAAGAGTGAGCAATGTGTTGAGTTTCCAAAACCTTTTCAGGGTACGCCCCTTTGCTGGATTTGGGGAGCTCCGGACGTCTCTTGTCTTTTCTCTCCTTGTCTTTCATTTCATGGTAGGTGGCCAAAGAAATTGAAGAATGACCAGGCCTATCCTTCTTTTTGGACGGCGAAATTGAGGCAGCAGCGTCGTTATTCGGTGCAGCAAGTAAGTGCGGGTGACGAGGAGGAGTCATTTCTTTTCCCACTTGAGATGTACTTGGGACCGCAATCACTTCTTTCATGCTACTAATAAATTTCTGCTGGTTTTCTAAGGGTGGGGTTATTCTGCTACTAGACTGACTCATCATCATAGCATCGCTTTGCGCGTCTAAAAACTCTTTGCTTTCAAGATAAGATTCTAAATCGCGATCATTTTCAGGCACGCAATTGGAGGTGGAGGGACCCGGGTTATCAGTCTTAGATTTTTTGTTGTCTTTATCTTTTTCTTTATCACCCAGTTGATTTTCCTTAAAATAAGTTAAAGTAAAATTTGTTACGATACAATTCTACAAATCGAATTAAATAGATGCTTCAATAAAACTTCTAGCCTTCCCCAATCACAGCTAGGGATGCACCGATATGGGTACAGCCGATATATTGGCCAATATTAACAAAGTTATCTATCATAACAGTTGTGTATATGATAAAATTATTGTAAAAGATGGTTCAGTGCACTGTCGTACCATTTTATTCTAATTTTTCATTAAGAAAATTATGCAGCAAGAGCTTACCCGAATATATTTCTTTTCATCTAAGTTGATACATATTTTCTATCAAAAATCGAGTATCGTAGATTTTTTATTTGTTTACACTCGTAACCCAGTGTCTAAAAAAAGGTATGATCTAGTTTCTGAAGTTTGGCGTCTATGGCGCAGTCAATCAAATAAAATATTATCATTAGTTAGTTAATCAAGAAATTTCTTATTTTTAAAAGTTTTTTCTTAATTCTTTTTTCTATTACCAGTATCGGCTTTGTTTAAGCTGATATTATAAAAATAGGCCGATATATCAGTGCATCCCTAATCATAGCCAAAGCAGGATTATTTTAAGAAATATTTTTGGTGGGTATCTTACTAGATTAGACTGGCTAGTCAAAACAGTCAAATACAATTCGTACTCAAGAAAAATTAAGTCAATAGGTGAAGCATTTACAAGTTAAAGCGGGATTTCATTCTTCCAAAAGACTTAAAACGCAATAGCAGCAGGTATCAAAAAACTCTTATGCCTAATAATTTTTTTTGGCATTGACAATCGCTAGCAACACCTTTCTTCCCTGTGAAAACTAGCTGTTATTTCTTGCACTGTTTTACTGAAGCACCTATCGAGACAAATATATATTTACTTTGGAATTTCCACTCATAATTTTCCTTTTTAAGCGACTTGGACATTTATCTAATATGGCTAAAAATTCCGAAGTTAACTCTGTTAAAAGTAAAAGGTGGTTATATGCCAAGAGTCATTTTTTAGCGTTTATCCAAGTAGAATACCTTCCAATTGTTCCAAAGTTACCGATCGGTCTATGTAGAAATACCATTCCCTTCCTTCGTACGAATGAGGAATCTATAAAAGATTCAGATACTTGCTTAAACCGGTTCTTTTATCCGATATGGGGTCAACCATTAGAAAAAAGGATATACCTCCCAGTTGGACCACTTGCAAGCTAAATGAATACAAACGCAGGCCACGAGGGTTGGTTTGTACTGTAAGCACATTGTGGTCAAATGTAAGCTGGAAATAGAAACAAAACTTTCATTAGCACAGCCCTGAATACCTTAAAACACTATCGTTAACGAAACTATACTACACACATTAAAGAAATGAATTTTTAACGTTTCACCCACCTCAACTTACTGAACTATTTAATTTTTTTTACAGATTTTTGTTCTACCCTCAAATTTACTTTCAATTGAGAAATACTATTGGTCTTATAGCGATAGACCCTCAAACAAAAAATAAAAGTCGGAGAGTTAATAGAGAGCACAACCTGTTGGTGGCCATGAAATAGGAGGTCTGGGCAAGGTCTTTCGAAGCTGAAAATAATAATAATTAATGATTAATTTAATCATAAAGCAGAGCTCTTAAGCAGTAAATCAGCTTACCTCTTACAAGCTGACTCCATTTTACAACGTAAGTGTGAGGATGATCTATCGCAATATCAAATCCTATAAAAAAGGGTTAATTAGAACAGTTAGTTTACAAATAATTACTGAAATATATGCAAGACTATTTACCTAGTGTTTGTAGCATTATATTTTCATTTATTACTATTTCTTGGGTTTGGTCATTATAAGCCTGTGGATATTACAATTGTTATGAAGATTACGACACATATAAACCAATTAAATTGTTTTTAGAAGATACACACATCACTCTTTATGTCCAGTGGCGGTAAGTCCCGGTGAAGGAACATGTGCGCCACTTTAATGACATGTTCAAGTTTTCTAGGTTGTTCTTCAACTTTTGCGGCCAAAAACAGGGCGCAGGTTGATATAGCCTATAGATATACAATCATAGAGCTCAGATATAGTTTGTAAAAACAATATTAAGTGGTTGAAGGGACTTACATGGCGATGAAATTTTGTAAAGGAATGGAATACATAGAAACGGTGCATGTAAACAATTGCGGTATTGATGCAGAGTTGAGTACTATATTAGGTAATTAAGTTAAGCGGTAATAACCAATAACAAACATTTTGACCCAAAATTACAGTTTCACTTCATTATGCAATCATATTAGTCAACAATTTTATAACAAAGCCAAGGCTTATGTAGGCTTGTTATAAAGGAACAATGGTACAGTGCATGGGCTTTAAGATACTTGATATAATAAAATGTGCAATATTCATGAGGTAGTTTAACTTACTAAACGAAAATATACCATGTTTATATTTATTATTCCGCAATTTTTGGCCGTAAGTCGGACTAAAAATTATAGTTCTTTTGTAAAACATTGTTAACCTCACCCACTAAGCCTAACACGTAAGCAAGCAATGCGAATGAACGAGGCTTAACGAGGTAGCTTAAAATAGATAGTGTTTTAAAAAAAGGATACACCTGCAATCGTTGTCCCATATCTTGTATAAAATTAGCTGCTTGTTGTCTATAAGACAGTTCCTTGTCTCCGTCTATTCCACATACTTTACTTGGTGAACTATTTAATTGTTCTTTAGTAAAATACCATCTTTCGGATGCCGCCATTGACCTTCCTCGCGAATAACCCCGCGGTTGGATGCCTTTGGCTCCGAAGTCACTCTAACCGGAAATAACGTTACCAATCAACCGGGAAGAAGTTAACTCCAAGACGTATAGACTACTCTTATTGAAAGCGCGAAAAAGGTCCAAGCCAACTCAATCATTCTTATGGAAATTTCCTAATGCTTACTTTGAAAATAAAACCGTTGTAAAATATCATGCCATTGTAGTTGATCTATATATCTTATCCGGGGGTGTTTATTCTTTTTTCCGCCATGGCCTTGTTTGAAATCAGGGTCTAGCGTATTGAACTATCCACTTAAATTGGGTTTTTTTTTATAGATGTTTATGGGCGCACGGTCATTTTGGGTAGTTAAAAATATTTTCTTAACTCATGGAAGGTAAAGCAACTATTGTTTGAACGAGAACTCCAATTTACGATCGCACGTGCATGGCCGTGGTTTCTAAAGAAGTCACGTGACACAGCTGTTTAATAATCCTAAGATTCTGTTAAGACTTCAGTGGAGCTTTATTTAAGGCCCACGTTGACACCAAACAAAATGGTCGACTTGATAAAGAGGTTCACACATATACGCCACATGCGAGCTTGGCGCTGTGTGTAACTTCCAGGTAGTGATGGCTGCGAAATTTTTGAGTTGAAGTCGAAACGAACACAATGATCATAATCTCGAACGAGATGCGACATAAAATAATTTCTGTAACTTGTTTGATTTCAGTTCGATAAAGATATCGATTTTCGATAAGAGGGTAGAAGTCGAACGAGTGACGTAGTTCCCGTATTAGTCGACCAATAAGATCGTCGATTTTGAATGCATTTGAGACGGAAAGCATTTTGTTAATTTTTATTTACAAGCTTGATGGCATTATGAAATATATTTAAAGGGCCACACCGGCGTTTAGAAATTAAACTGAATTTAGCACGTGGTAGCAAATACGACCAATCCTTTTCTGGAAACTAGCGCGTGAAACAGGCCAAATTCAAACGCCGGTGTGGTCCTTTTACAAAGAAATAAGTTTGTAAAAAAATACACGAATAAAAACCCGATATTATTATTTTCTATTCGCGAATTTATTTTTAATAGATAGTCTTGACGCAAAGTTCACAAATAAATGTTTGTAATCGCTAAATATATAAATAAATAATTTTGTGAAGATAAACTTTCCATAAATAGAAATAATACCAAAGGTTAAGTATTTATGACGATATGGATAAGTAAGTAAATTAACTTTATTATAAATGTTTTATTTATTATTTAGATAATAAATTAAGTTAATTTATAATTGAATAATTATAAGCGTGTGCAAGCATGTCGTAGAATAATAATACGTGGTGATAGTTAAAAGTATAAAGTTTAATCAAAGTTAAGGTTACATTTGTTAGCGGTTATTCCGCGCGTACTCAGCTGTCGGAGTCATAAAACACAAAGCTCCTTAAGCTCGTTTCCCGTCCCTCTCGACGAGCGGTTCTCTCTACCCCCTTCCGTGGGGTATAGAGGGGGCAAAAATAATAAAGAAAAGGGCAGTGATCAGGTATCGCCATCTACGTACTCGTTATTATATTGACGCTTACATAATATAATTAAATATGACGTGGTACGTAAATGACTAATTTATAGTTAAATTAATATGTGTAAATTAGCCAATTTAATTGATTACTGAGTAAATGAGGTTGATTGTAACTCGGTAACTGAGTAAAAGTATAATTTCAGCCAATTGTAATTTATGAATTAACTATTTCATTACCTCGTAATCTTTATAATTAAATGAAACTTGAAAGTTTAAAATAGCAAAAATAATTTAATGTCTTTACACTCGTTTAGAACACTCGTTAAGAACTAAATTGCGTAAATTTAAATTTAACATAAACAATTTTAAACATCAAAATTAGGGCTTAGGCAGTGGCGTAGCCAGGGGGGCACAGGGGGTACATGCCCCCCCGAAACGAATGGTTGTACGTACAAATATTTTTATTTTTTTACTTTTTTTTTCAATGGTGTGCCCCCCCCCCCCCGAAACAAAATCCTGGCTACGCTACTGGGCTTAGGTCTATAACACGTTTACTTAAACAATTCCGATTGTTAATACAAATTAATAATTGTTATTGCGAAGTAACCGCAATACTGTTGTCGATCTCGAAGCTTACAGGGAGGATAGAGTATGAATGAATGAATGACTTTAATACCGTACATAAATTACAATGGTCCCTTTTTTAACAGGGAGGAGTACCCTACGGAAGGGCATGCAACATTTATCCTAACGGGCCAACTTGTTTTCGAGGCGTGAATAAATATAGTCCGAAGAGCGATGGTGTTGTTTTTACAGTTTTTAGAGTATAAACTTACGTTTTTATCCAGATATTGTGCATGACCTTTAGGGCACCTTGTCTATTTCACGTCTCGAAAACAAGACGTTGCGTATGAAAAGTGTTCACAAGTTTCGCTGATAGCCTTCCACTCTATGTGAGTGGGTTACTCTATGGTCCCAGCTGATCGTACTTACTACGCCACGAAATATTATTAATTTCCTTTCTCCACATTTTCGCAGGAAAACGAAAGTTTGCCATTTTCGGTGTATTAAAAAGAAAATCTGAATCCGACAACACTGCAGGAAATCTCCAAGAAGTAATATTTCCGAGAGCCAGGACCCGAAAGGTATTGTTTATATAGTGCTTGTGGAAATAATGGAAACTTTTCACCTGTAAACAGAACGTCGTGTTTTAGCCAAGCCTTAATATGCCAAAAAAGCTACCTGGTTAAAAGGGAACGCCATGGGGAACGCTTGTTGCTGGCGTTAAGGTGAAAAATTTCGATTAATTTAACCAGCACTATATAAACAATAACTTGCGGTCCTGGCTCTCGGAAATATTACTTCTAGGCGATTTCCTGGGAGGAGGTATAATTGACCACAAGGTTCGTAAATTGTGCATGCTCTAAGAGCAAAGACTATATAACGCTTCGCTTACTAGACAGGCGTGTTCTATGGCTCAACTTGCATACCGATTGTGGCTCCATCTCGACGCTGGCCCAAAATTTCCCCTAGCTTGAGCTGTGTTACTAGTGGCGCCTCTAGCCGCGGGTCCAAATATTACCCCAGCTTTTACAGTGCTACAGAGGTGTTAACAGGTTTTTCCTAGGAACACGCCTGTCTAGTAAGCGAAGCGTTATATAGTCTTTGTCTAAGAGGTTGGCCGATGGAGCCGATTTCAAAACGTAAATCCGCGGGTTTCGGTATGGTGGGTAGCAGACTCCTAAAAAAATGTCTTTAGAAGGGGGTAAAGAGTCCACGGGACTCCCTCAAATTATATCGTTAGCTGTGTAAAAAGAGGGAAAATTTTGAGAATTAAATAAAAAGTTGAATTATTTTTATCTTAGAGGCATCTGTATAGTGTATACTGACCGCCATTATTTCAGCTCTCCGATTATTAGTCGAACTCCCCACGGAGCCAGAGGTCCCCTATCTACTTATCTGTGAGGCCTATAGAAATTTACAATGACCAATGGAAAACTTGGGCCACCAGGGAAAAACTACTTTTAACTTAAACAGGTGTGGCCCGTGTGGGGAATAACTTCCATACTTCGTCTGGTGGGTAGAGACAGCGCGCCCCTCATTTTGAGGACATTGAGTTCGAGCCAAGTTGTTGCGCGTAAAGAGAAAACACGAAATAAGCCCCTCTCCATTTTTTCTCTCTTCCCGTCTTCCGTAGACCGTGAGTAGCGGCGGCCATGGGCCAGATAATGATAAATTTATCTAAAATAAATATAAGCCCGTCTGCTCGAGTTACTGGAACTCAATGACGTCACTGGCGCGGTAGAAAATCTTTACGCGAATTTTCCCCAGCATAAGTTCTAAATGCGCCCCCGTTTTCAAAGTTGTCTGTCTTTATAAGAATTTATAGACCCATAACATTTCAAGATTCCATACTTTTAAACTTTAATTAATAAAATATGAGAGATATATTTTTTAGGTGATGTAGTTTATGTAAAATATAAACATGAATCTTCGCACAATATAGTTTTGATTTCTAATTTTATTGATACTTAGAAAAAGTAACAAACATTTCGAAAGTCAGATCTTTGAGATCATTATTAGAAAAATATAACATTTTAAATCCGAACTCTTTGCACAATTGTAAATTCCTGAGTTAGAATAACAAGATAAATAAATAAATAAAAGCACGACGGATACTTCATGGTAATTTTATATTTATTAAAATTAGCGCTTTCGGGTTCGTAACCCCTTGTCAAGCGAAGTGTCTCGGTTGTGCTTAAAATATTAAGAATTATTGTTTTAATTTCTCTACAACCAATTTTTTGCAATGTTGTTTTTCACTATTTCAAATTTTATCTGTTTTCCTTTTTAAATTTTAACTACTCCCAATTTTTTATACAGATTTTACAGTTATCCAAATTTAGTTTCCCAATATTTTTAATAATGAAATCTCTCTTTAAATATTTGTTTTCTTTTGTTATAACTTCACCGTTATCGAAGTCGATGTTATGACCTTTAGTAATCCAAACGTTTTACTCCAATTTTCATACATTTTTTACGCTCCTTTAAATTTCCTTTTGTTTGCACCGTTGTTTTATTTTATTTGGATTAAAAATATTGTTTATAATACTTCTAGGATACCCACATTTTTCCAGTTGATTAAAGGTTCTTCTGAAATGGTTTCAATTTTATGTTTTACATATATTTTTTTGAAATACCTAATTTCGTTTTGTTTGGATGGGCAGATATATAATTTAAAAACGTTTTGGAGTGTGTAGGTTTTTAATCGGATAATTTATAGTGGTTTCAGGGCCATCTTTACCTAATTGGAGGCCCCTGGGCAAAGCTATGGGCGATCCCCTGTAACTCCACCCAAGTTTCTAACCTCCAGCGCGAAGTCCATCCTCGCTCTAATCTACAACTATCGATTCAAATAGTTTCACTTGTCCTACTAAAGGTTACTGAAGAAGAAGCTTATTCTGAATTTAAAAATACCAACAACCAAAAGTCTTTATTCGTTTTAGATTTACCCTGTCTATACACGCGACTAAATACGAAGTTTAGGACTTTCGAGCAATGTTAAAAACATTTTTGTGATTAAAATTTCTTTTGCATTTCACAATTTGAAAAATGGGGCCCTCCAGAAACTCGGGGCCAGCACCGTCCCTTGGGTAGGGCGAGCGGAACAGTGGCCCAGGGCGCAAAAATTGAAGATTTTTATTTAAATTTGATATTGAAAAATTAAAAATTTTATTAAAAATAAATTGAAAATATTTCACTAAAACTCGAAAATAATGAAACATAAATATATCTGTATTAGAATTGTCCAAATACGAATTTTGCTTTCCTTAGTCCGGCGGCTACACTGCCGTCAATTCGCCGAAAAAGGTTTAACAAAAGATATTTTTGGGACACAGTAGAACACACGAAACTCACAAAAAAACTTATCGAAATGTTAGACTACACTAAGGATCGTTTAACTTTCATAGATGGCGCCATTTTCAACATTTAAAATGGTTTTATAACTAAACTAGCTTAAAAAAAACAAAGAAAATGATAAAATCAAAGCTTGAATGTGAAATTAACTACATAATAATAAATTAACTGTAAAAATATTTAAGTATTACTAAATCTGACGAAAATTGATCAAATTAAAACTTGAATAATGCAAAAATTGTGAAATTAACTAATTAATTATTAATAAATTAATTATTAATTAGGTAATTTTTATTTGTTAATTATTCATAAGGGAAAAACCGATAAAACCCACAAGTTGGTTACGTAATTTCGCGTCATATCTCCATAACGACCAAGTAGAGCTCTTTCATATTAATATATGCTACTCTACGCTATTAAACCTTTTGATTAAAAGAAAAACTGGACTGGTAACTCCTATAGTTTTCATAAAATATCGAGACGCAAAAAATATCTCGAGCGATATTATTTTAAATACTACTTTCACGCTTGCTTTGTTTCACTTAAAAATTAAATTAGGGTTAATTTTCATGTTTTCCGTCATTACTATTTCTTCAATAACTTTACAACCACAAATCAGCTTTGAAAAATGAAACCAGATTATGTTTCCGAATATTATACCGCTTGAACAAGCGTAGGCACGAGATATTTTATTTATTTTTTCATGACGTCATTTTGGAGGGGTTTGGCTATTTCCAGCTTTGGTAGGGCATCAATTTTTACCTATATTATTTTCGTGCGGGTATTCTTTCATAGAAGTCCTCATTCGGCTCTCTACCTAAAATAGAAACAAAATGGCTGCCGAGAGAAAACGGCCAGAAATTTTTGATCGGGACTGTACCTTTCCAGTTGAAGATTTAAAAAAAACGAGCAGTCAAATTAGGCGAAAAATATCCAGGTGACATAGATCTAATAAAAATATCAGCAGAAATTGAAAGTTTTAAATATCTATTTAGTTCTTTAATGGACAATCTTGAAAGCGCAAATTCTTTAGATTTTTTAAATACCATATTGGAACACTCGCTGACAAATGTATATCCAAATATAACAATTGCCATTCGAATTTTTTACAACTCTCTCAATTTTATCGATAGAATACGAAATGTCAAAAAAAACTAATTTCGATATGGTTATCGACAAGTTTGCGGCAATAAAGGCCAGAAAAGTTAAAATTTAAAATTGTAAAAATAAATATCTTATGTATGAGTATGTAAAAATCAATGTTATTTTAAAATAAATATTTTTCTCTGTGTATTAGTTTTTCATAAAATATTTCTACATAAGGTTATGAGGGCGCCATTTTGATGTTTTGCCCAGGGCGCCATTTGGTCTAGGTACGGCTCTGCTCCAGGGTTGGCAAGTTTTAAACAAAATGTTTAAAACAAGGGTTTAAAACACGTTTAAAACAAATATTTTAAACAAACACCAATTTGTTTTAAACGTTTTAAACTATCTGTTTTAAACATGTTTTTTATAAGGTAAAGTTTCATTGTTTTTTTGTAATATTTTGGTTATTCAATATGAGGGAAAAGGTAGAAAAAACCATTCCAAGGCTCTAAGAAAGGTAAATTGTATTGATAACGGCTAGTTGGATTTTAAGATTATCTGAAAAGAGCGACTGAAAGGGCTCGATATGATTTCATAAATTTCCTACCAGTGCAAAAACCCTACGAACGCGTTGAATTTTGTCTTTTTGTTTAAATAGAATGTATATAGCGGCCAATATATACATCTACTTGGGACCCTACCTATGCACGAGATAAGAAACACGGCCGGTCTGGACAGATCGGGTTAATACCAACTAGGCAGCACTCCTAGATAAAAATTAAGGGATTCGGTCGATTTTTTTGAAATTTTATGAAGTGATGGAAGTTTTAAGATTATAGAGGTATCTAAGTTCTTATTTTTTATAAAATTGTTTATTTGTGATAATTTATGACTGCAGACGTGCACATTTCAGTAAACCAAAACTAAAAACCATGTGTGGATAACTAGCTATTTCCCTTTCTTAGTACTTTGCGACCGAAAATTCCAGGATGATAGCTATATTGAAAACTCTACTACAGGTTAGGTAGTATTTGCGTGGGGCATCGAAAACCCTTAGGCCGTCATGGCCCGTCAATGGTTGGTCGAAATTCTTGTCTAGTTTAAATAAGCGTGTACTCTTTAGATCTTCGCCCTGTGAGTTTATTTATAATACCATAAGTGGCATAATTACCCTAAGTGTGCCAATAGGAGCCTTTCCCACAGAAAATCTTCAATTAGAGCTGGTTCTAAAAAGACCAAAGAAACGTAGGACTCGCAAATTTCGTCACTGGAAAACATGACGTCATTTACGTCACTTTCGTTAAACAAGGTATCATTGAAAAAATCATCTTATTGATACACTTAGGGTAATTAGGCCACTTATGATAATACGTTTAATGATACGTAATATTTCTTTAAATGAGTTTACTCGTGAGTCTGATTCATAAGTATAATGAATAGTTTAAAACGTGTTTTAAACATAGTTTTTTATTGTTTATTATGTGTTTTTTATTGTTTGATTTAAAAACAGTTAAAAACAATGAATCTTGTTTAAAACAATAAAAAACATTGTTTTTGTTCTTTTTGAAAAAAACAAGGATTTTGCCAACCCTGCTCTGCTCGGGGCCCTAGGGCAGTGCCCTTTTTGCCAAATGGGAAAGGCGGCACTGAGTGGTTTGATTCACGTTTAATTTTTATGTCTAGAAATTGTGAAGCCTGGAAATTGTTGGCTTATGTTTAAACCATGTACGAGAGTTAAACTATAAAATACTATTTATTAATAATAGTATAAATATTTTTTTTAAAGTTTACAAAGCATGGCAACTAATAACTTTCCCTAGAAGAGAGAATAGGTGGTATTCACGAGAAGATGGCGGCCATTGCTCAATTAAGATCTCGTGTACTTTCGATCGCTCCCCAGCCCAAAGGAAGGCCCACAAACTTGCGGTTGCAGAATTAAAGACTCGTGTTGCGGGAGGGGAAGCCAACCTAACGTAACTGTAAATATTTCGAGCAAGACTGAACACTTTTGCATTGTATAAACCTTATCTCTATGTAAATACTGTAAATATTTCAAACGAGTCTCCAAACGCTTCCATACTGAACCCTTTGGCAAACCCATTTTTAACATGTACCCTGGATATTCCTGCACCACACCCCTCTTCAATTTAATTACTCCCGTTTTGACTGGACCACTCTAATGACCACTCCCTTGGCCTGTCACTCTACTAAAGCATTTCTAGAATGTGTGAAGAAAAATGCACTATTTCAAATTATTGACAGCCCCACCAGAAATGGTGGCCTCCACCAACGTGATAATGTGCTGGACTTAGTCCTTTCTTCCGACCAATATCTAGTGTCTGACCCGGAGATGCAGGCAGCGCTGGGGTGTAGCGACCATTCCACCATTGTGTCCAAAGTCCAAATTCAAGGGGCCGCTCCTTGGGACTCCCAGCATCTCCGATGCTTGGTCATTTGTCCTGCGTAAAAATCAAATGGGTATTGATCTATTTGTTCCCACGCGAAAACCCCTGAAACCGCCGAAACTAAATTTACGAACGATTCGCAGTCGCTCTTTTAAAAACAATGCGTGGTCTCACTTCCTGATAACCACAAAAAAAGCGATCTGTTTCCCAGACAACTCTGGCATCGGCGTACGAACGGTATCGAAAAGCGCGCAATGCCCACACTTCCCACTGTCGTAACCAGAGGTGGAAATTTGAAAATAACTTGGCCAAAAATATCACTGACAACCCTAAAGCCTTTTGGTCTCATGTTAATAGATTTCACTCCACTAGAGTAGGTATTACCGAGCTAATGAAACATGACGGAACATACACTGACACCACTGCAGAAGCCGCTTCCCTATTGAAAGATTACTTTACAAGTACAGTCACCCTACAAACACCGGTCGCTTCCCCGCCACCATCGCCTCCTCTCTCAATCCCTATATCTTCCTCCAGGCCCACTCCTCAGGCCAGTGGCGGACTGGGTCTAATATTTTGGGCTGCCAGAAGACAAAGGGTCCCAGCTTTAACAACTATAACGCTATCATGTTTGAGGGGCCCACTTCATGAACGGTCCGTGGGGCCCACCTGCCATCGAGCAGGTTCACTCTATGGCCAGTCCGCCACTGCCTCAGGCTAGCTTGACGGGTTTCACATGTAATCCTACAACCGTTAAAGGGCTTCTATCTAAATTAAATATTTCAAAATCCCCGGGCCCTGATGGTGTTCACCCGTTTCTGTTAAAATCCCTTTCTATTGCTCTATTTTTCCCACATACTTGATCATTTACCGCTCCTTCTCTGAATGTCAACTTCCCTTGTTCTGGAAAGAGGCCAACATAACCCCAGTCCCCAAATCGGGCTCCCGAGCTGACCGCACCAAATACCGCCCAATAATTAACCTTAACCAAACCCCCAAATTGAGTGAACAATTGGTCTATAGTCCACCTAACCGCCACCAACTTTTTATCCCGTTACCAGCACGGTTTTCTCGCCAGGCGATCCTGTCTGACTAACCTACTAGAAGCAACGAATTTGTGGTCCCAGTGGCTGGATGAGGGGTATAGTGTAGATGTAATTTACCTAGATTTGGCCAAGGCGTTTGACTTGATACCCCACTCCTGTCTCCTTGATTCACTAAAAGCTGCGGGCATTGTTGGCGATGCTCTCGCCTGGATTGAGGACTATTTGCGTGGTAGGAGGCAAAGAGTGGTGCTCAATGGCGTGGCGTCCGGCTGGGGTGATATTGGTAGGGGCGTTCCCCAGGGTTCTGTTCTAGGACCCCTTCTCTTCAATGTTCTCATCAATTCTTTGCCCGACGCTGTACTCGTTGCGCTTATACTCCTCTTTGCCGACGACTCTAAGCTCTTTCACCGTCTACAAACTCTCTCCGATTGTCATGATCTTCAATTTCATGTGGATAGGGCTGCACACTGGGCCAAATCGCGCCGTCTATCCTTTAATAAATCAAAGTGCTCTGTCCTCCACCTGGGCCACAAAAACCACAATTTGGTTTACACTTTAAACGGTACGCCCCTCAAAACTACTCTCTCGGAGCGAGATCTGGGTGTACAAATTGTCCCCTCCTTGAAGTTCTCTAGCCACACCAACACGGTTGCCAAACGAGTTCGCGCGGTAACTGGTCTAGTGCGGAGAAACCTCTACTTCCGGTCGCCTCTGTTGGTCAAATCGCTTTACAACTCTCTGATCCTTCCTATTTTTGACTACTGCTCAACAATTACCCCACACGTGAAGACAGACCAACAGGAACTCGAAAAAGCTCAGAAGCAGTTTACAAAACTTGCTTCCAAATTTTCAGTACAACCCCCTACCGCCCGGCCAAAAGCCCTAAAAATGGAACCAGTAATGATGTGCCATAAACTCAATAACCTGCGCTTACTCCGACTACTTGGCCCTAGACTCGGGGAACCGAACTAGGGCCACACCCTTAAGCTCAGCAAACCACGTGCCAACACGGCAGAGAGACTCGATTCTTTTCCCCATTCTGTTATAAACGATTGGAATAAACTTCCGCAGTCTTTTGTTTTAATGAAGGACTATCATAAATTCCGCTCCTCTGTAACTGACCACTTAACTGTCACCCCGTAATTCTTACACTGAGCTGTTCTTTTTTTTGTATTATTATTAATATTATTTCTTTTTTGTACTTTGTATATTCGTTGCCTGCGCAAAAGCCGTTCCGGCTTGGTAGGCCAAGTTCCTATTAGTGAAATAAATAAATAAATAAATAAATAAATAAAGGTTGATAGTTATGGGTGAAAGGGGGATGACACTAGCCTCCCATTACAGCGATGATGACGTCACGAGAATACACCCTATATAAAAGATTCGACTGGTTAGTAACCAAGAGAGTGACATGCATCAGATTTATAGCCCGGTGTACCGGTAAGATTGAAACCACACCACCGGAGGTCCATCGAGAGTGAGTCCAAAGTCCCGACGTCCCTTATATAGCGGGTCCCTCGGATGACGCTACCGGTCTCCAACCTAATTGGCTGGAGAAGAAAGCCCGCCAAGAAATCTTTGCGGACTCACTGTGGTGCAATAGTAAGCGTCACCGGTAACTTTACCCCGCTTTTAACCTTTCGGGTCAGAGGTCGCCACTTTCGAAGAATTCCGAAGGTGGCGACGCGAGCGAGGATGAATCATCCCTACCTTCCCCAGCAGCGTTGGCCCAAGGATCGTATATGTTAGAAGGATAGGTAGCCCTCCGGCCAGCCCGTGTTTTCAAAACGCCGGAAGCGCCGTCGATATTAAGAGAGCCTCTAAACGTGGGACGTCTTGTTTCTATTCCCCCAAGGACAAATTTTGGCGGTGCTACCTCCTTGCATGGATTAAACACTAAAGGATGTACCACGGGCGAAAAAACACACAAATGCCTTGTCACGTCGCCACCTAGCGGCGCGAGTCCGAAAAACCGGAAATTTAGTTTTCTCTAAGCTCTATCCAGGGGCAAACAAACCCACGTGCTTTTAAATAAATAATTGTATCGAAAAAATAGCAGACGAATTCTAAAAATCACGGTATAAAAGTTTCAAAAAATAACAGATGGCGCTACAAACTCGTATCCGGTGCCCCTGGATATAAGAAAAACAAAAAATAACACCTAGCTAACGAGGACTTTGCCTTAGGAAGCTAGCCCGTGGAACATCCTTTAGTGTTTAATCCATGCTCCATGTTTTGTCCTTGACGGAATCTAAAGACGTATTCTCTATCGCTCATGACCCACCGACGGCGCTGCCATTTTTCGTCCCTCGCCTCATATCCTTCTAACATATAGGATCCTTGGTTGGCCCAAAACAACGAGAGAATTCTCTGAAGTAAAGGGTAAGACTGTTTGGGACAAAGCCTACACACACAGAAAAATATTATTGCAAATTTTACAGTAAGCTGCGGTCAGCATAGATGCCAGCAGAATACTCTTAATTTCACAACCAGCTCTGACTGTTTTTTACACACAATCCTTAGGGATTTGTGTGTATTACGATCATCTACTGTGTAGCCGCCGCCGCCGCTGCCGTACACACGATTGCTCGCGGTACGTTAGTGGTACAAAGGCGATTGATATCTCAATCGATAGGCACTATTATAGCCTCGACGGGAGTTTCGTAGTTTTGGGATCGGAGCCCGAGAAGTTGGGCAAATGCCCAATTTACTATTTTTGGTGTTTTCGCTTTGTGTGGTAGATATTTTATTTAAAATTAAGTCCGATAACGTTAAAAATATATTTTTGGTTAGGTTAGGATTCAGCGGATCTACAACTTCAGTTATATCAGAAAATATTTAATTTAAGTATAGTTAACACGTTCATTTACGGGACCCCAATTTTCGCGGTTTAATATTTTCGCCTAAGAGTAATAATCAGCTAGGCTAATACCCAAGGCACCACCTTAGGCCTAAGTCATCATGCGACTTTTGAAGCCCTTAATTCAGGTGGCCGGGTTACAATGCGTAGGAGGGTGGTGGCAAGCCCTGCATGCCACGAGATCGAGCCAACAGCTCCCTACACTAACTATTACCGTTAACCTAGACAAGTTTTTATGGAAGGGGAAACATAACGTTCCTTAATTTAAGTCCGATTTTCATTAGAGTTATATTTTTGAATAGCTGTGGTTTCCATATAACCTAGACTTGCAATTACGTTGCTTAATTTTAATTCTAAGTGAGGTTTTTTGGACAGCGTATACGGACCCCCGCAACTTCCGACATTGTAAATCCGCGTGTTTATAGAGTTCTGAACACCAGTTTCCCTCTCGCATTTTTCAAGGCCGTTCGCGCCGAGCTTTCAACGTATTCCGTTAAGTAACAATAAGTGTTAAGCTTGGCTCACACGATGCGATTTTATCGTACGCGACTCTTTGTCGTACGCCATTCAGAACGCGGTCGCACCAGAATTTCGTTCACACAACGCGACGACAACAAAGAAGAAACCAATGACCATAAATGAAACAAGTCGTAGCCTCCAAATAGAGAATCCATCGCATCATTCAACCATTTGCTTATAGTAGAAACATGCTCCCAAATGATATGAAATATAAATTCCCATTTTGACCATTTATTTTGGACATTTTATGTTTATGCTAGCATAAACCCGTCGAAAGAAGAGGCAAATGCCACCGGTCCGTATGCTAAAATAGAATTTCGTAACGTGGAAGAAACTTAGAAATTTTCGAAAGGAATGTCTCCCGTTTACTCCCCCTTTTAATACTACCAAAGCTGCCCGTCGCGCGCGATAAAATAGGTTCCAACCTATTTTTGGTCGACGTCGCATGCGACTTCATAAAACCCCTTTATACGACGCGATCTTTGACGACAAAATCGCATCGTGTGAACCAGGCTTAACACTCAACGTTTTACGCACGTTTAACGCCCTTTTTTACGCACGTCGTACGGCAGGAAGAAGGTAAGTAAGATTTGATCAAAAACCACAAGTTTTGTTACTTCTAGGCCCTTTCCAGCTTAGGTTGCAGTCGCGTTGCAAAAAGTTAATTTTAAGTGAGTTAATTAGCCATTCTTACCAGAATTCTTTATGCGCTGAAGCTATATTCGCATTCCATTGAAAGCCTGCCTGAAATAAGAATAACGTATGAACAGGCGGGTAAAAAATAAGTGTGACCCTAAATATTTGTTATGCCCAGAAGTTAAGAATAAGTGTGCCACTAAATATTTTTTGACCAGCTGCCGTACACACGATTGCTTGCGGTACGTTAGTGGTACAAAGGCGATTGATATCTCAATCGGTAGGCACTATTATAGCCTCGACGGGATTTTTGGGATCGGAGTCCGAGAAGTGGGGCATTTGCCCACTTTAGTGTTTTTGGTCGATTTTTAATTTAAATGTACTCCACCAACCGCGTACGCACTATTGTCATATTTGAATTTCGTGCCAATTGATACAGGTGCCATCTAACTTGTTCGCGTTTCGCTACCTTATTTCCAAAACTAGGTAACTCAAAAAACTTGGTTTTTATAAAAATTAATTTAAATGAACGTGTTCGCGTTTCGCCACCTTATTTCCAAAACCAGGTAACTCGAAAAACTTGTTCGCTACCTTATTTCCAAATCCAGGTAACTCGAAAAACTTGTTCGCTACCTTATTTCCAAATCCAGGTAACTCGAAAAAATTGGTTTTTATAAAAATTAATTTAAATTAAAGTGTTCGCGTTTCGCCACCTTATTTTCAAAACCAGGTAACTCGAATAATTCTTTTCCGATAACCTTCCTCTTGGGTATATTAAGTTCATATTCAAGATGATTGGAAATTTGTTCAAATTTAAATTTAATATTTAAAATAAAGTTAATACATCAGTGGGATTGTGTGTACTTAAATGTCCGTGACATCTTGTTTTTATAGTCATGCTTCCTGTTAAATTTACTGAACACTCTGCTGTAGTGCTCGGCAGTCGATTAATTTTTATCCATGATTACAATAAGCTCGGCTATATTTAAATAATATTTATTTAATTAACCAATAGTTGAATAAAAATTGTAAAATTTTTAAATAATCGAAAGTGAATAAGCCTATTATTTAAATAAAACAAACAATTAATTAAATAAATACCACTTTTATTCAAATAATTCAATAAGTTAAAATGATATTCTTTTTACCAACGTTTTTTAAATAAATCGGAAAATTTATGGATAATGAATAAACAATTCCGAACACTACTCTGCTGTTTAAACATACAGCAAGATTAAGTTATATTTACAGAGTATTTCTGTTTATTTAACCTTCATTCCAGACGTATTTAATGCATGCAGTTTTTACAGTAAAATCCAATGTTTGTAAAAATCCAGTGTTTGCCGTAGTTTTAGTTATCAAACGTATTTAGTACAGAACCTATTCACAACCTTAAAATTTCATAAAAAATTTTACGGATCAAACCATTATCACATTGGTTTAATTCAAAATTTTCAATTATTTTATTAATCAATTCATGATAGAACTATATAAATTTTTTATCAATTATTAAAATTATTATATCAAATAGAAAAATTTAATCGAAAATATTAAAAATGACTACAGCTCTAGTTGATCATGTTTAGCTCGAGCCTTTGTAGTTTAGGAAAGTAAACTATTAACTTGGTTTCAAATGATTAAGCACACGATGAACAAGGGTTGTAATTAATATAGTATTTTGGGTGGGATGCTACTTATACAAAAGAGTATATACAAAATTTTTTATCGGATATTATTATATTTAAAACAAAAATGAAACTTGTGCGATTTTAAAAAATGTTTTGACAACTAAATAATAATTAGTTGTTTTATATACTAGCGCTTGCCGTTTATAACAGAAAAAACAGCAACGTGTTAGCGTCAGAAATTCGGCGTCGTGGTCTAGTTCTCCTTAATACGGTGTATTTGGGTTTGAAGACTTTATTGGTTCTTAAGTATACAAGAATTGTAAAAGACCCGGGTACGGCGTGGTCGGAGATCGTAGCGGCGGGTCACTGCGGTCGAAGACTCTCGAGCGGGCGGCGGAGTTGATAGCTGGACAGGCGGCGGATGTGGTTCCTGGACTGGCGGCGGAAGTTCTGGTCGGGGCTGGCTACATCGTGGTCGGTTGTAGTGGTCGCTCGAGTCCCACTCTGCTTCTCTCCATGATGGGCTGGCGACAGGGGCTTTTATGCCCCACTCCGCGGAAGCGAGCGGGGGGAGTCCGAGTGGGGGGAGATAGTCTGCCCCGGGACTTCCAGGCCGGTTCGCTGTGTTTTCCCCGGGGCCCGGGCGATCGTCCCCGGGATTCCCCTCTGGGCTGCTGGCGTTTCCCAGGTGTCCGTTACATGGGTCCCTCCGTCGTAAGAGGCCGTCTCGGTCGCAAGTAATTGAACATCCCTCTGGTGTGCAGGCTTCAGGCGAGAAACGTGAACGACTTCCTTCCTGGGACGTCCTCTGCCGGAAACAGTAGCGAGCTCGTAGGTTACTTTTCCGGTCTGACGTTGAACTTCGTAAGGGCCATGGAATCGGTGAAGTAGTTTCTCGGCTCTGCCGCGTCGGCTGGTGTGTCGATGAAGATAGACGAAGTCTCCAGCGTTGAAGGAGCAGTCCGGGTGGGTCTCGTTGTAGAGTCTTGTCCGGCGTTGTTGATGTGCAGTTTGGCAGTCTCCCGGCGGGTGGGGACATTTTCGGAGTTGAATTGGGCCGGCGTAATAGTGGGGAGAGTGCGGTTAATGGGGCGAAGTGCGGTGCGGTTGTATAGCAGCTCAAATGGCGTTGTTCGCGTTGACTCTTGACAGAAGGTATTCCCTTGTTGGCAGCGTGAAAAGGGGCCCAGGAAATCCATACCGACCCGTAAAAACGGTGAATCTGGGCACGGCAGTGGCTGCATGAGTCCGGTGGGAGCGAATGGTGGTTAATGGTTGGCCAATTAAGAGAGGAATTGTCTGGACGCGGTCGGGAACTACGTAGATGTCTACCAACGCCTCTGCCTGATCCACCTTAACTTTGACTTCCAGTCGTCCAGTGGGGCGTGCGCTTCCAGATCCGTATCCGCTGATCATTATTCCCGGGGGAACTGGTGCGTGTGTTAGGTTCAACGTCCTTGCTCCGCTCTCCTGAAGTGTGACGCATCGACTTCCCATGTCTACGTAGGATTTGATAGGTAAGCCATTGATCGTTGCTTCTTTGAAATACTTGGCATTCGGGCCTGTGGTTTTCGTATTGTCCTCGACGTGAAGTACATTGTGATTTCTGGTCGTGGCGTTCGTCGTTGCGCTTGCCAGATTCGGTGGCCTCTGCTGGGAGGTGTTTTTGCAGTCCTTGGCTTCGTGCCCACTGCGTTGACATTTCGTACACCGTGGTCTCTTCTGGGGTTTCGGACAGTCCTTCGAGACATGTCCGTAACTATCGCATTTGAAACATAACTGTTCACCCTTTTCGTTTCTCAGTGGCTTACGTGTTTTCCCCGAGTCGTTGGGAACGTTACGTTTATCGTCGGTG
The DNA here is from genome assembly GCF_980474605.1 of Leiobunum rupestre. Taxonomy (NCBI): domain Eukaryota; kingdom Metazoa; phylum Arthropoda; class Arachnida; order Opiliones; family Sclerosomatidae; genus Leiobunum; species Leiobunum rupestre. Next base: position 13,657,781 of record NC_143392.1, on the reverse strand, counting down.
CTTACGTGTCCGTTCGTGAGCGGTCGTTGGAGAAATTATTCCTCGTCCTCGCCTTCGTGGATTGACATGAAGTCATACGGTCTTCCATCCTCATCACACACCTTAGTAGTTCTTGAGGCGTATCAAAAATTTTCGAGCTCAAAGAGCTAATAAGTTGGTCATCGTGTAATCCAGTGATGTCTTCATCCGAAAGGCCACAGCGTCTGGCTTTTGCGACCTTGTCGTGGTAGTAGGTTTCTAATTTCATGTTCGGTTCGCGGATGCGCCTTTCCATTTCGCGGTGTAGCCCCTGCACACTTCGCTGCGCCAGAAACCAGTCCCTAATCATTTTCTTCCATTCCGCCCAGGAATAGTCTATCGATTCAAGTCCCTCGTACCACGTCTTAGCTATTCCTTGCAACTTCGGTAATGCGTAGAATATAGTCGTTCGTTTGTCCCAACTGAAAGCATGAGCGGTTTCGTCTACCTTTCTTAGCCACATGTCTGCGGTTTGGTGGGAAGCCTTGACTGGATCATAGAGAAATAATATTATTTCTCTATGACTGGATCGAAATCGGGAAGTGCTTTGCCTGCGTCGCCAAAATGACGCTGCCTTGGAGATGTATCTCTTCGTCGTTGGTCATCTCTCTGCCGTTGATCGTTATTCACCATTTGTACTGCTGGAACCGCTTGCTGTACCGCGGTCGTGACTGCCGCTTGAATAGCGCGCTCGAAAAAGTCCATCGGCATTACGCCTACCGGTACCCCGTTCGCGTTGTCGGCGTTATTTCCGTTTTCCCCGTACCGTACGTCGTGCGAGTCGTTACCGTCGTTCGACATTTCGCGTGTGGTTTCGTTCAGGGTTAGCATAGAACCAGCCATACCGGTTATAGCCACCTGGTTAAAACCGGTTATAGCCACTTGAAAAAAATCCGGATTTTATTGGCTTTTTAAAAAAAATTACAATATAAATATTTTAGTAAATTAATAGTTTTTATTTAGAAATTTAGTTTATTTTTTGTTTCATATTTAGAAACCAGTTTACTTTGGCCAGTTTTTTGGTCGGTTTAAAGTTCGAAAGTTCGCTGCCTCGCTTCTGTCGGTGCGTCATACACAAAAACTGGGGGGAATTTCCCGAGGAAATCAAAAGAATTCAGTTATTTTATATAGTTATTTCGCCGGGAGTAGTGGCTCACTCCTGTAATCCCAGGCGTCCGGGAGGCAGAGTTTGTGGATGGTCGTGTGAGGACGACTACCAATTCCCCAACGGGTGGTCGGAATACTTCCGCCACGGGTGTCCCCACGTATCCCCCCGTTCGCGTGGCCGTTACACATATCTCGCCCTGATTAATCAGATGGTGTTTCGCCGGGCTCGCGGTCTTCTCAGACTCAATCAGCCCTTTCTTCCTTGAATAATAATAAAATATATATAGTTATTTCGCTTTGTTTGTTTAGTTTCTTATTTACGACAATAACTGCAGACAATTTCTACTTAAATAAGTAAAAGGTACTGGTTATATTTTAGCCGGTTATAACTGATAAAAACCGGTTATAGCCAATTAAAACCACTGGTCTGGATTTTTTCAAAAAAAAGCCGGTTTTTTTCCAACCCTGGTTTCGTTTATCGGTCCAGGGATAATTTGTGGTCGTAAATTCGTTATCTTTAAACTGTTATTCGGTTGAACACAATTCTCAGTCTCACGTGGTATTGTTGCGTAGTCTTATGTCAAAGGCTTAGCGTCCTTTCGTGGTTGCATGGTAGAATTTAACGTCGTCGGAATATCGTCCTTCCTTTGTTGAATTATCTGGCTACGTCTAAGTCCATCGTTGTTCATGAAATTTTAACGTTAATTTCATTAAAGTCTTCTTTGCAGTTAGACCGGTTGATTCTTGATAGGATCCCGTCGTATGCGTTGATCGTGGCGTATACAAAAAAAAAACGCTCAAACTTCGCCCTCGTGGAGAAACCCCTTTTTTGTCTATCTAAATCGTTTTCAATCGTAATGTTCCTGTATCCAACTTCTGAGATGTTTGTGTCAGAAATTCGGCGTCGTGGTCTAGTTCTCCTTAATCAAATTATTAGGCGTATTTAAAGTGATAACTGTTTATTACGGTTAAATAAGTAAAGTATAAAGTACAAAAAGGTTTCATAGGTTAACGCGGCGGCCGGCGTGGCCGTTCGTTACCAAAAAAAGGGAAATTCATACCATGTCTACCCATGCGCTATTGCCATCTCGTGGTGAGGAAAGTTAAAGAGTAATATTTAAGGGGGTGCTAAACGTGGTTGTTTTCAAACGTGTGGTAAAATTTACGCATTTTTAAGTAAAACGTCAACCACGGTTTCATATTGTTAATTTTAATATAATTGTCATTTTAAAAACAGTACGAATATGAATTTTTACAGTCGCTACTGTTTTCTTCCAAATACAGCAGAAAGCTGTAAATTTTACGACAAACTGCTGTTAACCCACTTCAACTGCACCTTGCTGTAAATTATAAACCATATTTTCTGTTTTTTCAACAGTAAGTTTAGAGTGTGCATTTGCAGATGCAAATTAGGGCTTTACACCCCCCACCCAAATAGGCGTCAGGTGTGAGGTCAAGTGAGAAAGTGCTCGTTGCCGTGACGGCGGATCCTGATACTCGTGGGGGTGACAGGGGCGGGGGCGGCGCCAAGCTCAGCGACGGGAATCGGCTCGACTGACTTGGCAACGGGAGCCCCCAGCACCATAGAGACAGCTACCGAAGGATACCCTCGGAGCTACTTTCCCCACGGTACACCCCTGGAGGACATGGGGAGTGGGGCGTCCCACTACCCCAAGCATCTGCTGCTTGGGCCACCAGACGGCCCTGAAATAGGTCAACAGGCCAACGTCCATCGGTGCCACAAAAGTAGCCACGGTCCTCGACATCCGTTGAGGGGGCGTATGCCTCACCTCAATCGACGACGGTGATGCTGCCGCGGAGTGGGTGACCTGCCCCCTTGATCCTTGGGCGGTATGCCTTAAGGGTCCTCCTAAGGCCGTCTGCCTTGTGGTTTGGGCTGGCTGCCCTACTCCCGACAGGGTGGTCTGCCCCTGCGTTCCTTGGGACGTCTGCCCATTCTGGCGTCCCCGGTTCGCAAGGCCCGTGGTGTAGGCGGCTGCTCCCCGCCCCGACCGGCGAGATCCGCGTTACAATTGCTAAAAGATGGCGCGAATGCGCAACAATCTTCAGCCAAATTTACGTCAAATCTATGTGTGCGTTCGCCTTTAGTCTATGGTAAGACGAAATGAAAGCGTGTGATCACAGAAGAGAAGTATAGAGGTTATATTGAAGCGTCTATTAAATTATTTCATCAGAGTTGTTACGGTGGATATATTTAGTATTTTAATTTAGCCTTATTTAAATAAAAATTTAGCCTTATTTAAATCTAAATTTAGACTTATTTAAATAAAAATTTAGCCTTATTTAAATAAAAATTTAGCCTTATTTAAATAAAAATTTAGCCTTATTTAAATCCAAATTTATCGTTTTTTAAATCCAAATTAGCCTTATTTAAATCTAAATTTAAGCTTATTTAAATAAAAATTTAGATTTATTTAAATAAGGATGTAGCCTTATTTAAATAAAAATTTAGCCTTATTTAAATAAAAATTTAGCTTTATTTAATTTTTTTGTCTTATTTAAATAAAAATTTAGCTTTATTTAATTTTTTTGTCTTATTTAAATAAAAATTTAGCTTTATTTAATTTTTTTGTCTTATTTAAATAAAATATTTGATTAGAACTCTTATGGTATATAAATTTAATAGTTTAAAGGGAGTATTGGACCCTTAATTTAAATTTTGGATCCGAGTTTTATGCTATTTAAATTTCGTAAATGAATTGACCCTTAATGAAATAAACATTTGATTCATGTGTTAAGCGTGACTTTTACTTTGATAACACACATCCGGGCTTTTGCCTATTGGAAAGTCGGGTTCAAATCCGGGCTCTGAAGTATTATTTTGTGATGAGTATAATTGTTATTCTGTACAATATGATCTGTTTAGTAGTTTCAATTTTAAGTTTTACCTAGTAAAGTATCATTCACACTATACAACTTTCGTTGACCATTTTGTTTAGGCATTTTTATTCTTCCCACTAATTTCACACTTTGAAAGTGGAAGTTTAGCGAATTTTGGTTGCTGCGATAATTGTTCGTTTTTACACTGCGCAATTAGTTGGACGGATGAAAATGCTCAAAGAAAGTTGTATAGTGTCTCACTATACAATTAAAGTGTTGGTTGCACGAAAAATCGATAGCAATGAAAATGAATGAATGTGGGCTTCTTTTGAAGCCCTGGACGTTCTCTTTCCAAAGATGTCATTGTCGAAACAAGTTTCCAATCCTAAGTGTACTCATTTTGAGTCCGAAACTGATCTTTTCGCTCCCCAAAATCCAGAAATTTTCTGACGTCATGGGTGCCGAGAAGAATTTTACAAGTCTGGAAATTCGCCGATAAACTCGATTTCCACCATTTCGACTTCTTTTTTTATAATAATTCAAAGACCACTTAACCGATTTTGATGACATTTTCTGTACTTGCTATAAAATGTTTGCTCTTTCTAATGAATCACTAATTAGCTATATCTAAAATTTCGGGCAACCAACACTTTAACTTTCTTATATTATTTTCTTTGTATAAACTAAATTTTATTTCTTAGACGAAATTTGAATCCCCGCCATTCCATTAGACCAAGTGTTACATGTAGACAACGGGACAAAGAATATAATCTTTATATTCTTTGAACGGGAGATGTCGCCACTATAGTGAAAGAAATGCACTGCTTTAACAATGACTATATATTTGTTGCTAATCCTTTGACCGAAGCTCAGTTGTTTGGGAAATTTTACATGTTGGGTATTTTCAGCTTCAATACTTTCTCCCGTAGATGATTAGAAATCTCAAATATATAGAATATAGCTTATGTAGGCTTTTCATTGTCCCATGAAAAAAAGGTCACTCCCCCTTTTTTATTCCTTCATGGTCGCGCCATGGAAGAAGTCTTCCATGGTCTACTTCTTCCATGGTCGCGCTTAAGTGCTTACCGCCTCTGCTAGAGGTATTGTATTATCCCCTCCAGAAACACCTTCTTTCCTCCAAGAGTCTACCATTCTAAAACCAGGTAAATCATTGCTTAGAGCTAAAACCACATAACTCTCAATTTCGTTTTGCAAGCTCCGCTCAAGTTTGTCAGCCATGTTTAATTGTAACACGAGCAACGAAATAATATTATCGCCTTCTTGGCGAACTTGTTTTCTGACACATTGACGGTGGTTTAGTGCATGGGCCAAATAATGATAATTTATCATTATTTGGCCCATGTTTAGTGTAAGTCATATCCCGCGAACAAGGTGCTTTTATGACATACTTATGTGTAATTATGTTACATCAAAAGTAAATGAACCTAAGTTATCGAAATAGCGCTCAGAATCGGAGGGCGTTTTCCTTATGAAAATGATAATAAAATCGAGTCAAATAAAAGTTAATTTCCACACCAGTCTTTTGATGCGATAAATTCCACTTGGGAATTGTGGGTATCAGAGGTGGGCAAAAATAGTGAGCACTCGTTTTTGAAAATCCTGCAGTAATGAGCGAGCGCTTCAAATTCGAATTCCAGCTGCTCTTGTTCAGCGAGAGGGCTAAATTGAGCAGCCTCTGGGCGAGCGCCGAATAGTTCGCTCCGGCGTTGATGGCTGACGGCGCGCTGAGGGAGATTCCCCCCTCGACGGGTTAGTTCCCTCACTTTTAAGCGCTCACCGCGCGCTGAGCGAGATCTCCCGATCGTCGGAATAGCCCCCTCACTTTTAAGCGACGCGTTAGTACCCTCAGTAGAAAGCGCTGACGCAGCGTTGAGGGAAAATTACCGAGAGAAGGAATAGTTCGCTCAGATTTGAGCGCTAGCTACGCGTGGATTTTGATCACGGTGAGCGACGGTAAAGTTCGTTTACGCAAATCGCTCACAGCGCGGCGAGCAAAAATTTCAAAAATCAAACATTAAACTATTACTCGGCTATGGGTTTATTATTTACTTTTTTTATTAATAAAATGAAGGGTACTCTAAACGTCGGGAGTTAATGATATCTCCGATTGAATAAAATTCAAAGGTTCTTCCGAATTTATCCAACGATAAACTAGACTGCAAATATTCCGTTTAGTGTTAAAAGAGCTTTATTAAATATTAAAAGCCACAAATTATAACAATAGGCGCTGGTATACATTCTTTTGGTCTTGACAAACTTGGCAGGTGAAATGGGCAACGCGGTACGCGTTTCTTCATTTTTAGGGGATTGTGGCTCGCGCTACTTTAAAGGAAAATATTAGCGCGCTCTCAACTTAAATTAATGATCGGTACCATAAAAACAAGTGGACATTTACTAACCCCTAATCCAACTCATTTGTAAATCTCCAGAATTTAATAGACAGTTTTAGCAACTACCTACAGGGGCGGTGCCAGAAGATTCTTAGGTGTAGGCTAATAATGTTTATCATTTGTGGGCCCCCTGTTCCTCAATATTGGACTTATAATTCAATTTTGCAAATTCAGGTAATTTATTTATTATTTGATATTAGTGCGGTTTTTAAAATTTTACAGTATTAACTATCATCACATATTTTATTTGAATTTAAAAATCGACTTGATGTGGCCCCGTCAGATCGATTTGTGGGCCCCTATTTGAACACAAAAGTAGGCTATAGCTCGGGTTGCCTACCCCTAACGCCGCTCCTGACTACCTACACCGGGATTTTATTCACAGTGAACGACGACAGAGTTCGTTTACGGTAAATCGCGAAGAGCAAACATTTCAAAAATAAACTTCACATTTGACGGTATGAACAAGTTAATAATAAGATTATTTTTAATGTATATGTAAAATATAATACAATATCTTTGCATATAACCATCTTCGATTTTGTCCATTGTTATCGATTATTTTCCATTTTTAAAAAGCATTACGTTATAATTTTTTTTCCAATTTAAATAATATTTTTTAGATACCTGGTTTTGAAACTAATAGCGTTCTTTTCGTTTTTATTTCACACCGAATTTTAGTAATAATAAAAATGTTTGAATAATTCTAATGTCTAGTTTGTGCGGGTAACAAAAATCAACAGTGAAGAAGCTGTCAAAGATCACCGTCAAGCTCAGCATGTGGGGAGTGGGGAGCCGCTGGCTGCCGGGGAGTATGAACAAGGAGGAAGGGGGGTGGCATTACCAAGGTAACCTATTTAAAGTTACTATAGACAGTAGGCTATAATCACTATGCTGTAAACATCTGTGTCGCGCGAAAGCGATCCAAATGTAACGACTGACGATTACGATAAAAATTACATCATTCTTCCGAACTTCAAAAGGGCGTTATTTTATTTCTGGGGGGGGGGGGGATTTCTATTTGAACTTGTAATAACTTACACACAAATATTTTCTTTACATTTTTCTGTTTTTATTGCTTACGATGTTACACTTAATATACAATATTGGAAGTATTTCAATATTTATTTAAATCTTCGCTCTTGCTTGATACCTACAAAGATTCTCAAAAAAAATTGTGTGGATCGTGTCATTTTCGCCTAATTTGGTTTGCACATGTTTCTTAACAATGAAACGAAACCAAAATTAGTTACAGACATACGCCAAACGAGGAGGCAATGAACACCGCTAATGCCCCACAATGGAACATTTTGAAAAAAAAAAGGATCCACCGTGGAACTTCGTATGTCATTAGAAAGTGTTCATCTTGTAAAATACGGAACAATTAAAACAGCGAATATATTTTAGTTTCAATAGTTCAGCATTTTAGAATCACACAGTCTAATGGTCCTAAGAAATAAAAAAACAAAAATTATCAATAATTAGTAACAATAATAATAACTATATGTAAAACTGAGTTGCTGTATTTACGTTTTAGCGATCGGCTTTCAACTTGAAGCTTGAAAAGAGGGGGGGGGGGGGAACCCCAACCCCTTTCCAAACTATCCCAATCGTTTCAATTTTGGGACCCGCAGGTGGAGTCCAGACACGAAGGCGTCTCTTTCGGCATCTTAACGAAAAGGCAAAGGTTGACCACTCATAGGAAACGTCTCTTAGTCGCAGCGGGACATGACTAACCAAATATTTCCCCGAAATAGGCATTCACTCGCTAATTTAGGCTTGACTTATAATATACATATATAAATATACTTTTCGCTAAACTGAACTCCCCCTAAAAATGAGTCGTATAGCTTCATAGATAGACTAGATCAAAACTAGCCCTTCTGAAACCGAAATAAGTATACAGGAAAACGGAGAAAACCATGTATATTCGGGCCGCGTCTACGGAACGTTAGCTCCAAAGTATATTTTTCTGGACTACGGATAGACTAACATGAAAACGTTAATCAATAAAAATAAAAATACTACGTAATATCATAAATCCATAATTTAATGGAAATAATTCACTAAAAGCTATTTACAGAGTGACGTCATCACGGTAAAAAATCGCCCCTAGCGAGATGCTGATAAAGGGCACGTCATACACGAGAAGCCCTCTATATAGAGTGTCTCTTGTGGCTAGTTATCAGTAAACGTTTTGCATATAAAGAATAAGACGTGTCATACTTATGTAACAATATTATTAACTAATGGTATTATTAGCTATTTTTACTACATTTATTTACAATATTTATTTATTCTGTGTTACTATTTACTAAGTTGCGACTAATCGGGCCGATTAGATATTATTGAACCTTGGAATCTATAGCCGACATATTCAGACATTAGAATAATATTAGTTAATTCAAAAGCATTGAATTGGCGGCTTGGCCCGATTCATAAAATCCTATTTGGCTCTGCAAACCTTTTTTCCCACTTTGGGCTTTTTTTTTTCAACACTGCCCATTCCAGACAGCAAGGGCACCACTTACTCGTTACAGCACCTGACAAAAATATTAAAATAGGGGGACAGTCGATGGAGGGTTTTTTCTATTTAGCATCGAACCCATTTTCTTCATTCTCGCAGTTTTCAATTTCAACAATAGCGTGTACTTCTTAACGTCATATGACGGGGGGTCAACGCCAGAATTCCGAACTGACGCCAATGAGTCGCCCCTCCCTTGGGTCTTAGCCAATGCTAGGGCAATTTCGAAGTTTCCTATACTTAAACCTCGCTTCGTAATCCTTTCTACAATAATAGTATAAATAGTAGGTTCCTTTCTCATTTCGTTACAGTTTCTTGTCGACTTTTCTCAAGTCTGCGTCTTTCGATTCGTATTTCGGTCCTTCCTTAGTTTAATTTTTTCGTGTTTTTTGCTTTAGCTGTTCATAATTTAATTTTTTCGAGTCCATAGTTTTGGAGTTATAGTACTTCGACTGTGGCTTGAGTTTTTTTATTCAGTTTCAGGCTTTAAGTTCGCTTCCGTATTTTACAAGATGAACACTTTCTAATGACATACGAAGTTCCACGGTGGATCCTTTTTTTTTCAAAATGTTCCATTGTGGGGCATTAGCGGTGTTCATTGCCTCCTCGTTTGGCGTATGTCTGTAACTAATTTTGGTTTCGTTTCATTGTTAAGAAACATGTGCATACCAAATTAGGCGAAAATGACACGATCCACACAATTTTTTTTGAGAATCTTTGTAGGCATCAAGCAAGAGCGAAGATTTAAATAATTATTGAAATACTTCCAATATTGTATATAAAGTGTAACATCGTAAGCAATAAAAACAGAAAAATGTAAAGAAAATATTTGTGTGTAAGTTATTACAAGTTCAAATAGAAATCCCCCCCCCCCAGAAATAAAATAACGCCCTTTTGAAGTTCGGAAGAATGATGTAATTTTTATCGTAATCGTCAGTCGTTACATTTGGATCGCTTTCGCGCGACACAGATGTTTACAGCATAGTGATTATAGCCTACTGTCTATAGTAACTTTAAATAGGTTACCTTGGTAATGCCACCCCCCTTCCTCGTTGTTCATACTCCCCGGCAGCCAGCGGCTCCCCACTCCCCACATGCTGAGCTTGACGGTGATCTTTGACAGCTTCTTCACTGTTGATTTTTGTTACCCGCACAAACTAGACATTAGAATTATTCAAACATTTTTATTATTACTAAAATTCGGTGTGAAATAAAAACGAAAAGAACGCTATTAGTTTCAAAACCAGGTATCTAAAAAATATTATTTAAATTGGAAAAAAAATTATAACGTAATGCTTTTTAAAAATGGAAAATAATCGATAACTTTGTAACTATACATTGGCCGCTATTTGTAATATTTATATTTTTAGTGTAAAGGAAGTTTGAAAAACGGCAAAAAAGAAAATTCGCGTAAATCGAGTTACCTCAATTTGGAACTAAAACAGTTTTAATATTGGCACAGGCTGGCCATTATATTAATTCCAACCCCTCCCTTTTTTTCTGAAAAAAATTATTATTTAAAAACCGTGAATCTTCGCAATTAGCTTGATCATTTGATGATATGGTTATTTTTGTCGATGTCATAAACAATGGACCAAATCGAAGATGGTTATATGCAAAGATATTGTATTATATTTTATATATACATTAAAAATAATCTTATTATTAACTTGTTCATACCGTCAAATGTGAAGTTTAATTTTTGAAATGTTTGCTCTTCGCGATTTACCGTAAACGAACTTTGTCGTCGTTCACTGTGAATAAAATCCCGGTGTAGGTAGTCAGGAGCGGCGTTAGGGGTAGGCAACCCGAGCTATAGCCTACTTTTGTGTTCAAATAGGGGCCCACAAATCGATCTGATGGGGCCACATCAAGTCGATTTTTAAATTCAAATAAAATATGTGATGATAGTTAATACTGTAAAATTTTAAAAACCGCACTAATATCAAATAATAAATAAATTACCTGAATTTGCAAAATTTAATTTTAAGTCCAATATTGAGGAACAGGGGGCCCACAAATGATAAACATTATTAGCCTACACCTAAGAATCTTCTGGCACCGCCCCTGTAGGTAGTTGCTAAAACTGTCTATTAAATTCTGGAGATTTACAAATGAGTTGGATTAGGGGTTAGTAAATGTCCACTTGTTTTTATGGTACCGATCATTAATTTAAGTTGAGAGCGCGCTAATATTTTCCTTTAAAGTAGCGCGAGCCACAATCCCCTAAAAATGAAGAAACGCGTACCGCGTTGCCCATTTCACCTGCCAAGTTTGTCAAGACCAAAAGAATGTATACTAGCGCCTATTGTTATAATTTGTGGCTTTTAATATTTAATAAAGCTCTTTTAACACTAAACGGAATATTTGCAGTCTAGTTTATCGTTGGATAAATTCGGAAGAACCTTTGAATTTTATTCAATCGGAGATATCATTAACTCCCGACGTTTAGAGTACCCTTCATTTTATTAATAAAAAAAGTAAATAATAAACCCATAGCCGAGTAATAGTTTAATGTTTGATTTTTGAAATTTTTGCTCGCCGCGCTGTGAGCGATTTGCGTAAACGAACTTTACCGTCGCTCACCGTGATCAAAATCCGCGCGTAGCTAGCGCTCAAATCTGAGCGAACTATTCCTTCTCTCGGTAATTTTCCCTCAACGCTGCGTCAGCGCTTTCTACTGAGGGTACTAACGCGTCGCTTAAAAGTGAGGGGGCTATTCCGACGATCGGGAGATCTCGCTCAGCGCGCGGTGAGCGCTTAAAAGTGAGGGAACTAACCCGTCGAGGGGGGAATCTCCCTCAGCGCGCCGTCAGCCATCAACGCCAGAGCGAACTATTCGGCGCTCGCCCAGAGGCTTCTCAATTAGAGATAGAGAAAATAAACTCGTTTGCCTTGAGTACTCGCTCACTTGAGCAAGCCGTGTTTAAAACTCTATATGCTCATTTTTCCGAACGCTCGCAACTTTTTGCCCACCTCTGGTGGGTATAGCTATTTCTATGTATAAAAAATGGTTTCATAAAACAATTTTTTTTTCGTCCTAGGAGCGTGCAAAATTTCAAATTCGAGGTCCAAATGTTACTTCATAAGGAAAACGCCTCCAAGATGGAGTATAGCAGTCTGATAACTTAGGTTCATTTACTTTTGGTTACATATTAACTCAAGCTACACAACAATTTTCGATGCAGAACCAAAACCTTCGGCACCGCAGCGCCACCTAGAATCGTTTCAGTCGCCAATGGTAAAATGTCTATATTTTAAAATTTACCGCGGGAATTTACAACAAATTTAGGAAGAGGATAGTTAAAATAGCTTAACCAAGAAGCACTAACAAGAAAGACACTGCTTTGAAATAATTTGTGAAAATCGGTGTAAAAAGGGTATATTTTATTTACAAGTTTATCTTGAAACGTAAATTGAACAAAAAAACCTACTCAAAATCCAATATTGTACTCAATTTTTTGTGTAATATAATCCACATAGAGCATCCTGTATAGCTCTGTAACAAGCAAAATTTTCCACGTAACCTCCAGCTTTTTCTTGATCTCCCGCAGCTCTAACATGAGTAGTGTATTTTTCAGTAACTAATTCTTCAAAGCATGGTGCATCTGGGCCACACAGATCTAATTTAGGCTCTTCATAAGAAAACAATTCATTCTCAACCATCTTGGGAATTGGCAAGAAATTGTCTTTTTGGCCAATCTTTATGCCTGAAGAGAATTTTGTCACAGATGGTTTGACAGTAGGCAATTTGGTCGCATCTCTTCTTCTAATAAACGTCATAGTGTGGCTGGCTAAGATCTGATCCGCTGGCATGTCAGAAAACATAAGATTGTCAATGAGAGATTCTTTAGATTTTTTCTTGAATATTTCTTCCTCTTTCTCTTCTTCAAGCCATTGCTGTTTCCTAGTTTCATCCTCTTCTTGTTCTCTGAGCAACATTTCCTCGAGTTCCTCTTCTTCCCTCGTCAATTTTCCTTTGTTCCTTAATATCGTAGTCTTGTTTTCTTTCTTGTATTGCTCCATTTTTCGTTTGGTACCATCAATATCAATATCATTTACTAAATTATGAACAATCACTTCAATTTCTTCTAAATAGTCATTATATTCGTTTAGTGTGGCGAAGTCATCTTCCTTTTTATTGAAGTCTCTTAAAACTTTTCGACGAATATCAACTTCTTTCTCTACAGTAGCATCTTCGAATATTTGTAGCCTAAAATTTCCCCTTCTCAATGGGGTATTACAAACTGTACAGGCATTGGACCCTTTGACAAACAATAATTCAACGCATGATTCGCACAAAGCATGTCCACAGACATTTACTAAAAGTTTTAATGATGGATTTCTATATTTTGTTGTCTTGCAACGCGGACACGCTATATCTTCCATCTTTAAAAAGTTAATTACCTTGAATATTAGCTAAATAAACTTAAAAATTGGGCTGACAACTTCGGCACCGGTAGCAGATGCACACAACAAACTTGTTTTTATCGTCTGCTATTTTTATCCGAAGGTCAATCACTGGCTTCAAAGCCGAGTCAAAATACTAAGAATTCTACTAGAAATCCGGAATTCTCAGAATAGCTTTAAATTGATTGGTGGAAAAAGGTATTCTGCCCAAGAATTCTACTTATACATTTTGATAAGTAAAGTAATTTTCCTGTTTTTAAGTGGAGAGTTTTGCCCTTTCTAACTGTAATTACTATAAAAATCAGTGAACATAATATATTTTAAGATGTTACTTATACTATAACTTGGTACTAGAGATTTGTTTATATGATTGTCTTATTTTTATAGGAATTTTTGTTTATATGATTGTCTTATTTTTATAGGAATTTTTGTTTATATGATTGTCTTATTTTTATAGGAATTTTAGAGTAAAGAATGTCCAGCAAGCATCATTCCAGATCAAAAGATAAACATAGGTCTCATCACAAAGGACATCATCACCACCACCACCACCACCACAGACATCGTCATGATTATGATGAACATCGACATGATCCTGATTTGGACAAACTAAATCTAGTATTGCGTAAAACCTGTCCAGATATCAAACAAGTTGCTGGCCATTCCTTTCTGGAAGAGATTTTAGGTAAACCAGTTCACCGATGGGATAGGTTGGAAATTGGTTTAGACTGTGATGAGGTGTATCCAAATATTTTTGTTGGAAACAGGTATGTATGTCTTAGTTAATCAACAGCCAATTAGTGTTAACTGTATCACACTCTTTTTTTTTAAATAGAGGTGCTGCTCAGAATAAAACATATTTACAAAGACTAGGCATTACCCATGTTCTAAACACAGCTGCTGGAAAAACCGCTGACCAAGTGAACACTGGAGAGCACTACTACCAAGGAACACCTATAATTTATATGGGCCTGGATATCAATGACACCACAAATGTCCCAATATCACAATTTTTTGAACCAGCTGCAAAATTTATCAAAGATGCACTTGATAAACAAGGTATAAAAGGAAATCTGCTGAGGTAAATATTAAAATGTTAATATTAAATTTCAGGGAAAGTATTTGTGCATTGCTTAATGGGAATGTCAAGATCAGGTGCTATTGTCACTGCGTATTTGATGTTAAAACTGGGGATGAATGCGGAAACAGCACTAACAACTGTTAGGAAATACAGAGATATCAGGCCAAATTATGGCTTTCTCAAACAGTTAGTGCGGCTAGAAAGAAGTATGGGGGAAAAATGTGATAAGAAAAGAAAGTACGAAGATGAAAAAGATATACAATCTAAGAAAAGCAAGGAGGCAAATTGAAAATAAAATTTTTGTAAAAATTTAAAAACAAGTTATTAAAAGTGAGGATGAAATAGTATAAGGGCACAAATATTTTTATTAAAAGGGATTTTAAATATTACATTTGAGACATACGTGGGGTCTGAGGTTGAAGTATTTTAGTGGGCTATATCAACAATAGTCTTAAGAAACAAGTGGTTTTTTCTAGCTAGCATTGGTTAACAGTAATTGGGGAATCAATGGTCTCTCATTTAATACTTTTCTTTGGAAGCCCCTTTATATCAAAATTGAATCACTGTTAAAAGTACTATATACATAAATGCCATTACACAGAGAGAGCTATAATAATTGTAATAAACTTAAACAAAATTCAAATAATTCAGCTTATTCTACAGTGAAAATGTGGTCAAAAATCTATATTTATTGTCTTATTAGTTATTACTTTCAATACGTCAGTATCACTGATAGCTTTTGTTTTAAAACTAAAAAAAATTAAACTTTTCCAAAATGTTGAAGTGTGAATAAATTCTTAAGTTTTAACAGTAACTATTGGATATTTAAAAATATACATTTCCGAAAAATCAAAAACGGTTACGACATTTGTATTTCATTTTTGCACAGGGACACGAACGGAAAAAATGTACCTATTCTAAAAACAGTATTAAACTATTAATCTATTTTTGAGTTATCTACAGGTTAAAAGTTTTGTTCCGCAATAAATAGATGTACTGATAGTAATCACTACGTAAAAACTGCCTAAATAACTCTCAAACACGCCATGCATAGGTTGTCTGTCAATCTCATCTCTCAATTAGCAAAAAATAGGATTTATATATATATTTATATATTAGTGCATATCATTATAGTACTATAATAAACTCTTATTTCAATGACTATTTCCGATAATATTTCTTAAGCCTTATTGAAAATCTAAGGCACTCTTTGTAATTAGTGTCAATTAGGTAGTAACGGTACATGATCGCACGTGGACTGAGGATCTGACAGTGAAGATTCAGAATCTGTTTTGCTCATACCACTTTCTTCTATATTTTGCGAGGTTGACTGCTCATTGCTACTTAATGGTGGCAATGTACTTGTAACTTCTTTCACAACGGGAGAAGAGAAAGACTCTGGCGTGCTTAAGGAACTACCAGAATTTCTGGAGAAATCTTCCCCGCTACTGTTGCTATTATGTCTATCAAGATCAAGAATCGCTCCGTGATTGATATTTACGCTGGTATTAAAAGTTTCAGACAACTCTTCCACAATCGGAGGTGGTCTGTTTACACCCAAACTAGACCGCTGCCTATGGCTTCGGCTTCTCCTACTGTGCCTGTGTGAATTCCGTCTGGGACCTGGGTTACTAATAATATCGGGGTAATAAGCTCTAGGGTCTCCAACTGCTACGGCGTACGAGGGAGGAGGTTCTCTGTATAGGAATTCACGTTCTAAACGGGATAAAGGCGTCTCTCTAGCACTGGGAGTGGTTCCCACATTTCGAAGTGCGTAAAGTTTACAAGAACAACTTATAGCCACCACAAGCAAAAGGCCACATATCAACGAACCCATAACTGCGGCTGTTATAACACTATTTTTTAAACCTAAAGAAAAATCCATAAATAAACTGTTGAGAAAAATTAAATTATACGACAAACTGATTTACAATTATTTCGTTCATCAGATCCATCTCCACAATCATTCGTTCTATCACAGCTATTAATATTATGTAAATTATTATTACAAATTAATCTTTTTTGAAGTACTAGTTTACCTCCAAATTTCACGAATACATCGCTCATTTGCGCATAAAAAACCTCCTCTTTCAGATCTACATAGCTCACTATCTGTTTATTAGAAATAAATCCAACATTAACAACTTAATATTAGCTTTCCCACCCAACAAGATTTAAAATATTTACGTACTACAATATTTTTCGTCACTATCATCTTGGCACTGTGGTACCTTAATAAATAAAAATTGAAATTAGCATATTTAGGATTATCCTTTGACAGAAAAAAAAAGTATTTTCAAAATACTATTTTGCCAAACTTACCCCATCACATCTTTCACGAAGACTATAGCAACCAATTCCCGAATTGCACATGATCTTATTTTCGCAAGCAGAGTCGCAACTCAATTCATCAATACCATTTGGACAATCCAAAACTCTACAATACGTAATTAAGTATAAAAATATTGATTAAAAAGGAGGAGACTAGAATGCTTCAATTTGCATTTTACCTATTGCAAAGTTGAATATATGGGTTAAAACAATAGTTTGATGTTAGACTGCAGGAGGTATGATTGACAGGACATCGGCCGCAGTTAAGTTCATCAGAAAAATCTGCGCAGTACAATTGGCCATTGCATTTTTCATGCATCGGATAACATCCAATGCCATTGTTACATTTGATCTGTGACCCAGAACATGCACCTACATATGAAATGCCTTTTTACACAAAGCTCAAGAAACATCAAATTAAGTAAGCAATAATAATCTTACCAACAAAATATGTTAACTGAAACCCTCTTCCCCCTTTAGTCTCTAAACTTGTGTGAAATTTCACCCAAACTTCCGTACCCTCAAATATCAAAGGTTCGGGAAGAGTTCTATTTTGACCACAAAACTGTCTTTGCTCATTATCTTCACCAAGTTTAACCCAGTTAAGATAACAACAAGGGGGTTCATCGCAAGAATAATCTTCTTCAATATCCAAATCAATAAAATTAACAGTAACAATTTCCTCTGGCTTCTTCTTTATAATCCAATTGCATGATGTGTGATTATGATAAGCATAAGGATAGCCAGGGCTTTTTATAGTACCACTAGGACCTTTTATAGGTACCCTTTCGCAATTAGCTGTAAAAATTTAACTTAACATTAATACAATAATTTTTTTTTAAATGGATTTATAATACCATGTTCATATCCATCATTAAGATCTACACATGATATGAGACAGGATATCCAAACTAAAAATTGATTTAAATTTGATTTCAGTTTTTTAGAAATAAAAGATTGTAGTTTATTCCAGGCTTACGTAATATCGTCTTGGAATGGAACCATAGCAGTATTATTTGGTTTAAATATTGCATGTTTGGTTTGTCAAACGAGCTTGTTCAAATATAGCCAAGGCATAGTGACAAGAATAAGGCCAAGTTGAAGTTATACATCTGTTACCAGATTGATAATATTTCACTAAATGATATAATTAAACGAAAACTTTGCAACGTTTAATTCTAAAAACACTTCCGTCAATTAGCGTAACATGTAACATAACTGGGCCTTTCTTATGAAAAAAATTTAAAGGAAATTATTCGATTTCTTCCCCTACACTTTTCTAGGAAATTGGTTTGTTGTTTTGTGGTGAAACCCACTTCCACTTTTTCCCCTTCTAATGGGTTCTTGCTGACATCCAGTCGCTTAAATATAATAATAATTATCAGCCCATAATATCCTCCAAAAATTAACTTTAAGTTTAAAGACAGCTTAATAATTATTTTATAAGAAATTTTTTGTACGATTGTAGTATGGTACCATTACAGTTACGTAATTAACCACAAGATGGCTATACCTTCGCCATTTTCGAAAAAAAGAGCGCTAGTCTTTTTATCTAGTAAATCAATGAAATATTTTGGTAGAAGAGGTACCAAGAGCAGAATGTTTATAATTAATTTTTTTTAACTAGGAAACCCATTTAGAAAGTTTTCACAAGCTCAGAAGCTAACGTAGAGAAGAAAATATAAATAGAGATAATAATTATCTTATCAAAAACAAGATGTTACACACACTTTTGGAAAGTCAAAAAGCGACCAAAAATTACTTTGAGAAGTTTGGAAACCTTTCGGAAAACTAAAAAGTTAACACTTTCAGGGGGTAAAACCTGGGGAAAAGGGTAACTCGAGGTAGAGTTAAAGACCTTTTTTGCGCAAAAAAGCCACACCCATTTTAATTCACAAAGGGCAAGCGATCTTGCAGGAGCTTCGGAGCGGATCAGCAACAATTACATTCCCCTTTCATAGCCCCCCTCCTCTTTTCACAGCGGAGAGCGAGAGAGAGAGAGCGATCTTGCGGCTCTCCTCTCTCGGATAGAAGCAGATTTTCCTTTGAATCGGTCATTCAGTCGAAAACGCGTTTCGATCCGAGTAGCACGCGGCGCTATTTCGTCCCGTTCAATCGGAGACAGAGTGGAAAAAGGGTTTTTGTTTGTTACGCGAACCGCGTCGGTAAAGAGGATAAACCGGAGTTAAATTTCTATCGAGCTCAACGGGAATGGATCGGCGTGACACAGACAGGGACATGAATTTGGCCGCCGAGTGTTTGGTAGCGATGTCCAGCGGTCAGTTATTCGACAAGAATCGCTTTCTTTTACCGCGCGATTGCGATGTCCAGCCGCCGAGAGGATCGGACCAGGCGGATCAGCCACCACCCGTCTCGGACTCTTTGTTCATGATAGCCAGAATTCTGACCGATTTGACCAGGATTAAGCAGGAACCCGTCCCCGACATCGGCGGAGACCAGATGTTACCTTTAAACCTTATGGGCTGCGGCAGTTTGGTGAGCGGACAACAGAACTCTCGTCTTTGCGCGCCGAACAAAGGGGCAACGCCCACCCCGCCGCCGCTAAACGCCTCCTCGCTTCATCCGCAGACGACGGACAATCATAGAGTCAAAGAAGTACTACAATCGTCCAGCGTCGGGGTCAAAGGTGGCAGCGCGAATGGAAAGAAGAACCCTCAGACCAACTCCCAACTTAAGAAAGTCCACCAATGCCCCTACCCGGGTTGCGACAAAGTTTACGGCAAAAGTTCTCATCTCAAAGCGCATGTCAGGACGCACACTGGTAAATTTACATATCAAATCTTCTTATATAACGTATCCTCGCGATACGAACTAAAACGTTAGAAAATAAGAATAAGGATTTCGTTTCACTATTTACACGGCCTCTATAAAAGAAGGCGTGGTCGATCAATATCTAAGCGCCGTAGAACAGCGCTTCTTTATAAACGTCACCAACTTACGGATTTACGTATTACCGCGCGACTACGTGCTCTATAGAATCCCAAAGGTGATAAATATACCAAATTATCTCGAATTTCAAAAACGGCGTATTAATCCTTGACGAGGCGAGCTATTTTTACAGGGGTGGGGTGCTTCTTGAAACAAAAAAAATAAAGGTAGCCTAAAGCCTGGAAAAACCGCCCCAGAAAACGGCACGTGTAAAAACCCGTTTCATTGTTACCGATGCGTATATATTTAGCCGAGGCCTAGCTTCCAGCGCAGCCAAAGAGAATGGATTCTTTTTGAGCGCCACGCGCTCGCTGTCGGGAGCGGGGGGTCCTTATATCCCGAGGGAGGAACAGAATGATGAGGATGAAGAGGAGTCTGGGCTAAAAGGAAAAGCCCCGAAATTTCTACCGGTTACTAAGGGCTCGAATCGCGTTTTTTTTTAAAAAAAAAAGTAAATAAAAACGAAAAAGGAAAAACCGTTTCGTTTACCGTTCTAAAGTTTAACGATCGAGAATGCGGATTCGTCGATCTTTTAAGCGCCAATTAAAATAATATATGATAAAAAAATACGCGTTTGTTTTAAGGAATGGTTCTGAGAAGTAATTGGGGCGGTTCCCCTTGATATTTAACGCGGAAGAAACGGGCCTAATACTCTTGTTACAATTTAAAAATGAAATTTTCGTTAAACTAGATAGCCGGCCAATAACGTTAATATATTAAAATTTGCGGGGCCCGTTATCTATGGACTAAAAAGTGGGTTCATTATCTGGCTAAACCGTAGCCAGCAGAAATTATAATCTTCTTCGTGTGATTATTTCGCCCCTCCACCCATAATCTAATCGGTTACCAAACAAATAAATGTAGTTAGCGCAATTCGTGTGGTGGCATTTTTTTTATCAAGGCGAAAAGCTTCCTAGATATGCGTCAACCGCGCGAATGTTAACTATATATTTCACGTTAAATATTAGGTTGTAACAGAAGTATATAAACAATATAACCATAAGTAACATAATAACAATAAGTATGACACTTCCTATTGGTGGATCTTAAAATTCATTTTGCGCGTGAAAATACACCGCCATGTTTGGGTATAAAAGGAGGTAAATAAGCCTGCTATACCTCACAATGTAAAGGTACGGTCACGAGCAAAAACGTAATTTTGAAATCGGGCAATTGCTTTAATGCTAATTTTATAACCGAACCTTTTTTCGGCACTGATACTCTCTTAATGGCCTAGGTTTTCTTCTGCCTGTCGCCCTTTAAATTAGGCTAACATGTTCAGCGGTTGGCCTACCACCAGGGTATTTGTGCTCCACTAAGTTAATTAAAACGGGACAGGCAGAAAAAAACCTAGGCCTTTAAAGCTCAGAAGCTGTGACTTGGACTCGCTACCTTTCCGTTTTGGATGACTACTTTTTGATAAAAAAATTAAGCCTAATATCGGAGAGCCCGTTCTGGATTCGCGATGACCTTTGGCTTTGTTTTAAAGCCCGCGTGCGAATCACGCGTGATAAAAAACATGAGCTCGTGGCGCCGAGAAAAACGTTTTTAATTTTTATCGTTTTAGCCTAATATTCCGCCTATCTATCGGAAACCAGATATTTCGGCTTAGCGGAAGTCTCGCGTATTTTAGACACTAGAGGGCTCTGTGCTGAGAAAACATCTTGATTACGCAATAACTATGAAAATCAGTTTGGTTGTAAATCTCGTTAATTGTCATACTTATAGTTATTATGTTACTTATGATATAACGTATCTCTTACCAGATAAGTATGAACCTACGCAGGTTTGCTGTTTATTTTTCGAAAAAATAGTTCGAGGCGTAAACTGTCGTATATTGATTTTTCTAATACTACGTCATCGGTAAGATATGGTTCTTCAATAGGCAAATTAATATCCCTACGCGGTGCAATAGACGCTAGCATAAACTCTATTTATGTCTTATTCAACTTGTTAAAAAGTTCCACGCGCGTATTGATATTTTATCGTAAGCGGGCTAGAGCGATTTCGCGCGTGCTCCTTGAAATAAAAAAAATGCGCGAGCCTTTTACGCTAAAATATTAAAGAGCGCGTGGAACATTTTAACAAGTTGAACAAGACATGAATAATTTATGCTAGCGCCTATTTTAACATTTTTAAATAATAATAATAATTGACACGGTAAATTTTGAGCCGTGTTGCGATGTACACATCCGCGTTTTGGCGGGAAATTCACGTCGAGCCTGTGAAGGTACAAGTTTTATTTTAATGGATACTTATCTCGTAAGATATATATTATCTACTTCTGGTGCTACTTAAAATTTTAAAATATATGTAACGAAAGCAACTGCTATCTTTTCTATTAATATATCCAACTACATTTTTCAACTCGGACCTATTTTTAAAAGAGTCAAGTATTTGGGTCAATGCGAAACGTTGCTCAAGATATAGAGCTTGGGCACTAAGCACCCCCCCCCCCTCTCGGTAGTTTAAGGGGGGGGGGGGGGGAGGCTCGCCAAAAGCGACCTTCAAAACAAAATAAGCGTAGTTATCGCGTCGCTTGCTGTTATAATAAACGAGTTTTGGTTCACGTGGCAATTTACCACCAACACTGATCAGTGAGCGAATCTGGCTTCAATGACAGATTATGATACCTTTAAAATGTACGCGAACAATATGCGGAATTTCCCAATATTAAAGTCAAAGGCGTAGCGACAACGCCTGTAGCGTTTTTCGGCTAAGCTATCCACCTGGCGTTGTGTTTTACACGTGTTTAAGGTCAAACTTTACGAGGTCATAAATTTGCGGAATTAAATAGCTAGTTTCAATAGACCGAAACACACGGCGAAAGAGAAGATCCTTTCACTGTTGTAAAGACATTAGAGGTTGTTTTTTAAATAAGCAAAGTCTTACTAGATGGCGCCAACAGTCTGAAACGAAGAAAGTTTAATTTATAAAACCGCGATAAATATTTTTTTTACGACTTTTTTGTGTCTATTTATGACTACGTTTTCCCGAGTTCAACTTAGTTTTTTTAATTAAATATTTTTAATTACAGTTTGTAAAAAAATTTCCAATATTTATTCCCTTAATAAATAAATTTAAATAGACACTTCTATAAAAACATCTTCGAGGAAATCGCCAAGAAGTAATATTCCCAAGAGCCAGGACCTGCAAGTTACTGTTTATATAGTGCTGGTTGAAATAATGGAAACTTTTTACCTGTAAGCGGAAAGTCGTGGTTTTGCCAGTGGCGTAGCCAGAAATTCGTCAAGGGGTGGTCGAACTTCGCAGTGTTACCTAAATGTCACATTTTTAGAATAAAGTCCATGTCAGTGGCATAAAGTGGCAAATATGGCCAAAAGTGGCAAATATGGCCAAAAGTGGCAAATATGGAAAAAAGTGACAAATAGTAACTAATAATCAATAAATGCATTTAAATTATGTAAATAATATCTTTCAGAGATGTAGCATCACTTACATGTGAGATAATGTTTCAGTTTTTCACAAAAGAACCATTAAAAACACCTTAAAGATATATAGCAGACGAATTCAAACTCAGGAAAAATCGTTGAAAAATAGCCAAAAGAAATTACTAGATTGGGCTATAATTGAGTATCTAGCCCAAAACCTGACAACTAATACAGTATATTTGTCTAAAATAGCACAAATATATTTGTCCTTTCGTATGTTTTTTTTATTTTTATTAAAATTTATTATTTCCCACTTTTTGGCATATTAGCCAGTAAAAGTATTATTCGCCATGTCGGTATTTACCACTTTTTGCCCACATTATTTGACACCTGACATTTACCACTTCGGAACACTGGGTCGAAGTATGTGAATGTTAAGAGGGGGTCGATAAGGGGGTATAAATTTAGTACAGTCAAAGGTAGGCCCAAGGGGGGTCTAGCCCCGGAAACCCCCCTTGTCTACGCCACTGGCAGGGACCCCAGAGGTCGTATAATTAATATAAAATCCTATATTTTCAAAAATGTCCTATAACATCCTACAATTTTGATATTTTGCCTATTTCAAATCCAGCCACTCAGAAAAATTGCTAGATTTAGCTATATTATAAATTCCTATACCAAGTCACTCTAGTCTATACTTTTGTTATGGTTAACATGATTAGCTACTAGTATATTTTTGTCATAAAATGGTTAAATAGTTTCTATTTTTTAAAGTGAAAATAATTTTTTTTATTTCTCTAAATATAGATTTTGTTTTTAAATGCATAAAGTTAGTAAATGAAATATCATATATAGTCCTATAAAATCCTATAATTTTGTATAAAATAGTCCTATAAAGTCCTATATTTTTAGAAATATAATCCTATTTTTCCTGTAAGAAAATTTAAGATTTGAGTGGGTGCCCTTCACTGATTTTTGCTAAGCTTTAATATGTTAAAAAACGCAAGCTGGTTAAAAGAAAACACTTGTTGAAAAGTTTCCATTATTTCAACCAGCACCATATAAACAGTAACTCGCAGGTCCTGGCTCTCGGAAATATTACTTCTTGGCATTTCCTTGAAGGTGTTTTTATTGAAACGTCCATTAGCTCAATCTAGCGATAGTACACCAATACGCATATAAGAAGAGAGAAGACCCTTTTACAGGGGTACCGCCATTGTGTGTACATTTTTAATAATCTACTTGTTACTATAGATAGCGCCATCAGTTTACAATCCAAAATAACAAAAATGATCAAACCCGCGAAAGTCTTATTTAAAAGTTGAAATTTTGTATAACTATATTTTCTAAAATATTTTATATAAACATTCAGCTTGCAATAACACTTAATAAATATAATAATTTTTTTTTCAAATTTTGCGCCAAAATATCCACTCTGGTGTCATCTAGTGTAGATTACGAAATTAAAATTTTATACTCGATGGCGGTTTCTAAAGGTTTGTTTCCCTGTATGTAATATGCGAATTGGTTTGTTAGAAACGTTAAAATCGAACTTTTAAAGGGCCACACCGCCGTTTGATATATTCGGTCGAATTTAGCACGTGGTAGCAGATACGACCAATCCTATTCTGGCAACAATTCAAACGCCGGTGTGGCCTCTTCAGTGCTTCCCTTCAAATATTTGTTTCCCTGTAAGACGTTTGAAAATCGCCCCCCCCCCAATCAAAAATAATACGTAAAAAATCCGAGGGAATATTCCCAGAAATCTCCCTTTGAAGTTAACCTAACCAGATTACCATCATAATTCAACAAGTTAAAAAGAGAACCATCTGTATTGACGTAAAAAAAACATGGACCCAACCCCGATAACAATTTCTCAAGAGTATTTTTGGGGGACGTTCTTCCCATCGTTGCGAGCGGTAACAGGTGGGATCGAGCCTAACTTCCGGCCAACTAGATGTCGCTTCCGGCGCGGGAAAGAGAATCCCCCACAAAAGAAAGAGAGGAACCCCGGACAAAGAACGCTTTTCTGTCTGGCCTTTGCTAACATAAGGTGGTCGACTGCCACTCCGCGAAAAGTGCCGATTTTGTTGGGATTTAAAAAGCTACACGGGCTGGCGACCTGTTAAAAAGTTGCGCCACTATATCTCCGATCGTGAGATCCGATATTCATAAAGCGGAAATACTAAAGGAAGTAGGCTTTTAAATTTTAAAAAGCTAACCCGTATAAGATTAAAAGGGTGGCCACTGCTCAGGGAGTTTGAAAATAGGGATAAATACTCGGGGAAATTTAAATTTTTCTTTATCATTTTAAGCTAAGATCTGTAAATGTTACAGTAAATTTTTTCTTGGTTGGAACATAAACAGGGTTCGTACACGACCTGGAAAAGTCAGGGAATTTGAAAGTCGTTATATAAGTCAGGGAATTTGAAAGTCGTTATATAAGTCAGGGAATTTGAAAGTCGTTATATAAGTCAGGGAATTTGAAAGTCGTTATATAAGTCAGGGAATTTGAAAGTCGTTATATAAGTCAGGGAATTTGAAAGTCGTTATATAAGTCAGGGAATTTGAAAGTCGTTATATAAGTCAGGGAATTTGAAAGTCGTTATATAAGTCAGGGAATTTGAAAGTCGTTATATAAGTCAGGGAATTTGAAAATGGTTATAAAAGTCGGGAAATTTGAAAATGGTTATAAAAGTCAGGGAATTTGAAAATGGTTATAAAAGTCGGGGAATTTGAAAGTGGTTGTAAAAGTCATGGAATTTGAAAATGCTTATAAAGGTCATGGAATTTGAAAATGCTTATAAAAGTCAGGGAATTTGAAAGTGGTTGTAAAAGTCAGGCAATTTGAAAATGGTTATAAAAATCAGGGAATTTGTAAAATGGTTATAAAATCAGGGTATTTGAAAACGGCCCAAACAGTCAGAGAAAAGTCAGGTAATTTGAAAATGGCCCGAAAAGTCGGGAAATTTGAAAATGACCGCAAAAAGTCAGCAAAACAAATTTTGGAAATATTTTGCAAGATTTTACCTCGAACCATTCATTTATAGAGTAGTATCGCTTGCCAATATTACTCGTATTCTACAAAAATGGTCAGAGAAAATTTGGAAAAGTCAGGAAAATTTTGTACGAACCCACATTTTTACTGAAATATAAGGTGATAAAAGTTAAATCAATAATGTATTTATTTTTACTTATTTAGAATGACTATGTTGAGATGATTTATAGCGTTGTTCCAAAACCCACCACGCTCTAAGAGTAAGCTCCTCCCCCTACCACGCTGCTGCTGACGTTTTTCCTTTCCACCCTGTCGTGCCGGGCCAAATTTCGACCATGATGCCCGTGGACCGACTCAACAGAGTAATTTTCGCAAAGTGTAAATAAATACGTTATTGGTTAAATATACGGTTAACAAGTGGGCCCAGCCGTAATGTAAGTTCCACATCGTATGTGTTCAGCTACTTGCCGAGGCATGTCCAAAACACTAGACTCAAAGGGGAACCCAGTATCGTGTAAATACGCTTATTTATGATCGTACATTAAACAGTTTTATTTAGTATCATACTTATGATTGTACGTTAATTAACATCACTCACAGCTTCATTTAGTGTCGTACTTTTGGATATTGTTCTTTCAAGTTAGGTGGTATTGCGTAGGCTGCAGGTAAACATACTACAATTATAGAAGTTTCTTTTTAACAAAAGTATTACTTGGTTAAAGGGGAACCGTCAAGCTTTAACCAGTTAGATAGCCCTATAGCCCATTAAAAACTAAAATTTATGGCGAAAACCGCATAAGAAAATATTAAGTGGTTAATGTTTAATAAAATAAAGAAATTTCGGGAAATCGAAAAGCGCGCGTCCGCCGCGACACCTGGTGAGAAGTCGGTGAGACATAAAAACAACTTAAAAGCGCGCGCTGCTGAAGACGCAAAAAATATGTTATAAGAGACCTAAGCCAAAATTGCGCGATTTTAATAGTTAGGATAGTTCCCGAATCGCTCATACGGGGTTAGGGGCGCTGGCGGCAGCCCCTAAGATGGCGGCGAAAATTCAAACCCAAACACCTGGCGTTATTTTTCGTTTCAACTTTTTGGGCCAAAAGCTATTTTTTCAAGACCAAAAAGGTACGTGTTAGTATATTGAACGTTTTGTTAATCTTTTGATACGGAAATAAGGCCATATTTGGAAAAGCTTGGCCGTTCCCCTTTAAAAAGAAACTACTATAATTGTAATAATTCCTGCGCAATTAATATATATTTATCTCATTGAGTCAGATAAAAAAAAGCTACTCTGAAATTTTTTCTTACTAGAAGTTTCAAATTGCCAAGCGTCAGGCTATTATAGAGTCGCAGAATATTTTGAAAATTAATTTCCAAAAACATTATACGACTCAAAAATCGGTTAAATATTATCGACAAGGACGATAGCTATCGTATGTTTGGCAACACTGCCTTCAATAGCTAATTTTGCGCCAGCGCATTGAAAAACCAAAGGAGATGAGAGGGGAACCCAGAGGTAGTTCCAAACGATAATATATTAGAGTACTTTGGCCGTGAGCAAGCAGAGTTGCCTCGGGATCGAATCCTGGTGCTGCCAATAGTTGGGTTTGTTAAACTAATATCAAGAAGTACATCACCCCACACAAAGAAAATGCAACCCGTCAAAAGTTGTGATTTTCTTGTGTACATTTTTCATTGGTTAGACGCTTTAGCGCTTGCTGCCGTCGGAAGGGGAAAATTCGGAAATTGTCTTCCCCCGCCCGTAAAACGCTCAGCGTAAAGGCTCGTCCAATGAAATTTGTACACAACACTGAGTTAGTGTGTTTAAAGGCTAGCTGCGTTCTCCTTGTGTTGGTTGCTTCTATTTGGAAGCCAGTAGTCGAGGGTAAGAATAAAGAGTTTTTTATGAAATCTTGCAAAGGGTGTCGCATTTATGACAACTAACTACTACTACTTCTACATTTTGAACCTAGCAAAAGCTTCACTCGAAATAAATTTCGATGTGGAACTAAAAATTACCTGCCTTAAAAATGGTTAGGAAATTTAAAAAAAAATGTTTCGCAAAAACTGGGATTTTCAATTTGAAAATATTGTGGCAACCATTCTTAAAATATATTTTATTGTCATTTATCCGTATATCAACGTTTCATAGTAAGTGATCGAAGGGTGGGGATTAAAATAATACTTCCTTCAATTTGTTCAATCCCGTCGCGCAGATGTACTAGCGTACGACCTTCGCTAATTTTACCCTTGGATTTTTTGGAGGCGAAATAAAATTAAAAAAAAACCAAGGTAAAAAAGATTCAATCGCATCCCCAGCGTTGCATCACTTTACGAATCTGAAATTTTTCGCGGCTCTCTCCCCCATTTATTTCGTAAAGGAAGAAAGAAAAAAAATTATTTCGCGGGAAACTGCGCGCGCCAGCTGACCTCCCCGAATCCCCATCTTTCTCATAATGCGTCCGTGACGTCATAAACTTGGCCGAGACCCGCATCGAAAAAGAGGGAAGGAGCGCGCGAGCAGCTGCCGAGTACCGCGCCTCCTGGCGGGATCCGAACGACGAGCGGGGACGATAACCCCTCGTATCCCCCTTTACCGAAACGCACGAAATGTGCCGCGCGCGGAGTTTTGGCCCGAACGTATCCGTTTCTACCCAGCAACTAAGCGACTATCTCGAAAAATAAACCCTCTTTCAAACGAATGAAATTCCCATAAAGCCGGGTTCAAATTTACGTTGTAAGGTTTCCCATTGTAGGGAAAACCTCCCAAATGTGCATTTAATTAAAATTTATTCGCCTGTCCTCTACCAACTTTTTTACATTCATTTCACCTACAAAATATACCTCGAAATCGGCCGTACATTGTTTAGGGGTTGGACAAAAGTATGCGCTATGTAAGGTTGTTATAAACACTAGAGCAAATTAAATTAACGCGACGGCCACTATCCGTAATCGGTGTACTAAAGTGATTACGTAATCGATTACAGATTGAGCACTACCAAAGGCGGTAATCGGTGTACAGATTTTAAGGAAATGGCTAGCCACTCGTCGTCAACTTAAAAATCTCCGTTAAGCCTAATAATTTTTTTGCGTCGCGATGGTTTTGCCCTAGTGAAAACCAGCCTTAATAAAGCATTATTCAAGTTAAAGGTAGGAAAATGAAGCAAAACCGCTGAAATGCACGGATTTTGTTTAGCAGTAGAGCGCGGACAGCCGTCTGCAACGCGGGGAGACGTGGGCGTGGCGGCACTTCTGTTTCGCGCGTCACAGGCGAGTTGCCCGCGGAAAGAAGGTCGCCGCGCGAAAACGTGCTCCCGATTTCCTTCTCGCCAGCCTTTGTCAACGCAGTCAAGAGTTGAGGAAGAAGCAGACGAATCAACCCATTATTTTGACGTTCGGCGCGGGCATAGGAAGTCCCGCTTATAATTGTTTCGGTAGAGAGAGAAATAGGGGTGAGTGGGAGTTACCGGGTGAAACGGGGATGAAAATGTACCGGTATTAAAATTTAAAGTAAAGGAGGAGGAGGGGGTAGCGATATCGGAATAAAGATTTTCTTCGCGATACATTTTTCGCAGTTCACCCTGCCGTAGAAGCGTAATATAAATCGGGCGTGGCCATTTCGAGAACCCGGTAAAAGGACATTTCAACGCTTGACCGGTTAAATAACAGACTTTTTTCCCTAACTTTAAAAAAATATTTTTTTCGACAAAAAGAACCGAGGTTTGTTTCTTAACGGTTTTTGCTATTAGCAAAAAAAAGCTGTTTAACAGCCTTTTTTGATAAAAGTATTATATAAAGTTTATTAGAAGCGGGCTTATGCTATCCCTTCTGGGGTCTTTTTACGTTACCACCGAGGTTACAACTACTTGTTTCCTCCACCTTCTTATATTAAATTACGTTAAAGAATTGTTCTACGCTTTCATGAGTCGTGATAATACACTATTTACATTGACTTCAGAGCCACCTTACAGATAAAACTATAAGCTCTTCTTCCTGGTGGGTTTTCCTTCCGCAAACTAGTTATTGTTTTATCGGCATCTAACAATATTGACCAATAGATGTCTCTGTTGGCAATCGAGTTTGGATAATTAAAGATGGTGGATGTGATTTGACTAAACGAAGCAACGGTTTAACAATTTTTATTTCCTAAACCTCTCGCTAAAAAATAATTTTTCAAACAAATATGTAATATTCGTTACCTAACCTAAATTAATCAAAACATTGCGAAAACCTAGTCATTTAACTAACGATTTGCGAATTTCATAGACACCGGAAAAAATAATATGTAATATTTTTAATATTTCCTCCAAGTGGCGGATTTTGGAAGCTGATGAATAGAATTGGGGAAGCAGACGATATTTTAAGAGGGTTGGTTTCTATGCACTTATTATTGTCAAAACAGTTCTACAAAGATTGGTAAATTTTTGGTGTTTAAAAAGTAAATTAGAACAAAAAATGCACGTAAACTCTGTTAAAATATCGTCTGCTTCACCAATTATATTCATCACAGGGTTGCCACACGCCAGTTAAAAGTCAGGGAATTTAAAAATGGGCCTAAAAAGTCCGGGAATTTTAAGAATTTATGAAAAGTCAGGGAATTCAATTTTATCTTGATACTTTTTAAAGGTAATTTTACTCTAGATCTATGACAAATTCTATGATTACAACTTTTTTCCTTGAAAGTTTGGCTATTTTTTTCAACATTGCAATAACATTTTTACTGAAATATAATTACATTTAAATTAATTAACTCCTGAAAAAAGTAAAATGTAAAAATTTTGGCAATAAAAAGTCAGGGAAAATCTCTTAAATGTGGTCAGGGAATTTTAATCGGAAAATTTTGTGGCAACCCTGCATCAGCTTCCAAAATCCGCCACTTGTTGTTACGTTTAATCTCTTTGTTAAATAGATAATTATTTAGCTAGGCGTCTGTTCGATCGAGGATATTTGATTAACCGTTTTATCTTTTGCAAAACAGGGGAACGTCCATTTCCGTGCACGTGGCAGAACTGCGGGAAACGGTTCGCGCGATCCGACGAACTGGCCCGTCACCTGAGGACGCACACCGGAGAGAAGAAGTTCGCCTGTCCACTCTGCGACAAACGTTTCATGAGGTCAGACCATTTGACGAAACACGCTCGGAGACACCCGGACTTCGACCAGCGCGCTCTGACGCGTTGCAAACAACAGCAGCACCACATCTCGGCGGCGGCGGGTCAGGGAAACAACAAAAAGAAACCAGAAAAACAAGGAGGCGCGGCCGCCATGATAAAGGCCAACTCCGTCGCCGACAGTTCGGCCACCCCTTCAGAATCGTCCGACCAATGGCCGTTACCGTCGCCTTGAATTATAACGACTAATTCGAAAATCACGCGTAGTTAATTATAATTCATAATAATAACAAATAACGCCTAGCATTTTAAGGCTCATGAAAAATCATAGTTAAAAAATATATATTTCAAGCGTTATAAATCGCTTCTTTAAGATGTTACTTAGTATATATTTAAATACGACGGATTTTTTTAATGAGTTCGTTCCACGAACGATATATCATTCATCTATTCATTGATCTAATGAATCGCGCTTAATTATAACAATTTTTATACTATAAAATCACCCAGAGACGGGCTTCAACTACTACACAGACGCGACTTCCTGTTTCGCCTAATTAAAAAAATAGGCATATTTATCATGCAATTCACGCCAAACTGTGTACCGCAGCGTAGCTACAAATCAATGGTTTTGACGAAAAACAGACAGACGAAAGTATATTAAGGAAAATCACAATGTATCTTCAAATAAACTGTGCCTTTTACCAAAAATTCTGTTGAACATCATGAATTTCGCTGAGTAGAAAATCAAGTTTTGGCAATAAATTTGTTTTTATTACACAGTACTGTTGTGACAAAAGCCTTTCCTCGCCTCCCCCCTAAGGTCAAGATTATATATAGCGGAGTATAATTTCAGTCCAAAGCGCCGGGACTTTACCCCTTTCCCGCCTTTGATTGAACTGCCAGGTAGATTGCGGCTCAAAACTTTAGTTAAAAGAATGCTCAAGAATACAGTTAGTTATATAAAGAGTGATAATGTCGAGTTTTTAAAGAGTAAAAACACGTAAGACAACCGCGAAAAGTGGCTTAAATTTAAATTATAATTATATGTTCCCTATGAATACCAATCTATGTTTTGCACTTTTTTAAATTATTATTTTTCACGAACATTAATTGATGATTAATTCGTACGAATATTAAGTCCATTATTTTACTACTGTTTAACCAAACTGTGTAATTTTGTATTCGTTTTATTGTGAAGTGTATGAAAGTACTTAATTTGAAAGAGAACATTTTAATACTAACGTTTTGTTCATTTAGTTTTGTAAATATTGACTATTTCAATGCCCACAATAAAAGTATTTGAAATAATTATCAGTGTTATTTTTTGGCAAACGGACCACATCTCACTCGAATGATTCGAATCATAAGAACATTTGTACTGCGACAGCTAATGGGATAACCATTGGCCCCCTTACTACCCTATGGAAAATTTTGGATCGGACACTCCTAACAGAGAGTGTAAAGTCGCTTCGCTACAGAGAGGCGCCTCTTCCTATCCCCGTAATGTTAAAATTTCGTGGTACGTTTTTTCCCCATGAGAGCGTTGAAGAAGCAGACGACGGTGTTTGCAATTCCCGGACACACGATGGCACTGTAAAATTGCTTATCAAAGAAAAATAAATTTTGCTCTCAATAGGTTAAAGTTGAATTCAGCTCAGTCAGCTGTGATGTTGAATTATTTTAACTATTTAAGTAAAACAGTTGATTTCGTAAGAAATATAAAAGTAAGTTTATTATCAACTGTACTTTTTTAATATATCAAAAGAAATTCGTGGAATCTAAAGTGGAATATTTTATGGGCTGGCCAAGTCTTAATTAAATATACCAAAACCATGGTAGAACATGTGTTTTGAATAGCAGCGGTGAATTAAATATTCTGAAATATAATTAAGAACATTTTCTTTTAGAAGGTTTGGACTTTCAATGGCTTTGCAAATTTCTAAATCTTCGTCAGTGAATTGTCCTTTACCTTGCAAAACCCAATGGTTATCATATTTGGACAATTCTTCATGGTCCAGGAGCTGGTACTTTAAACAAGTCTGTTTAAAATAAAGTCATCCAAATTGTCAATTCAATATGAATCTGATGGTTTTAAGAGGCTATTGACTGATGCAGCTCTGTACGCTGCCTGGTATTGTTGAGGATTTGGATGATCTCAATTGTCTCCTTATTGGCGAATGGAACCAAAGTAGTTTTCTAAAAATCTTTGACTAATTCTTCCAGTTACTAAGAACTTAAAACCAAAATTATCCTGTATATCATTCCATAGGAGTAGCAAAGACTGAATTGATAGTTTCCACCCTTCAATACAAGGTAAGGTTTTATACCTAGAGTTCTGAAGCTACCATGTATTAAACCTTTCCAATTTTTCTTTCAGCATTGGTATGTGGATGGATTGATCAGTCATTGCTCTCTTACAGTGTGTTTCATTGTTTAATGTCCTGCTATTGCAGAAATCAAAAAGGCCATTCATGTGTAAGAGGAACTCTGCTGTGTATGTGCTTTCAATTGTTAACTCTCCTAATCCCAGTGAACAGGCCATTTGAATTAGAAACACTTTGACTGCAAATTTGGGGAGCTAAACTGACTTTCATGTTAGAAAATGCTGGTAACTTGATATGTTTACGTTTCAGCTTATGTGTGCTTTGAAACTTACCAATTTCTTGGTCTATTTTGAAAAAATGGTTCTAGGACTGCCCAAGAAACTAGATTGCCTTCCACTATTATCTGATACCGTTTGAAATTGTTCCTCACACTTTTCAAGAGATGTGGAGGATCAATTTCAATGAATGGCTTTTCCACTGATATCCCCATACTTTTGAACAAATTTTGATTGCCTGTTCCTTGGTCACAGACTACAGCTTTGACAATAAGGCCAATACGTTTTAGGTGAGTTACGCAATCATGAAGCAATCAATATCTTCAAAGTCTGTTCGTGACAAGCATCTTTTGTGAGGAAGTAACCAATTGGTGGTTTGAATTTCAGTTTTATGTCATTCACCATGAACACTAGGGCCTGATTTGCGTACTATTTTGACCTTCCATATGGACCGAAGTCTACGAAACCTTCAATGTTATCGTTTTCATTATTGTCAAAATGTTTAGTTGAATGGCTATAATTATGTTCAGTACAAATATATTTAAATGGAATAGAATTCAATAGATAGTTCTGGGTTTAAATTCATAGGAATTGACTTTATCCACTGTAAAAAAAATTTCATTTAAAGCTAGTGTTCATCATTGTGAATATTTTATATAAATTATCATTTTCTTCGTTGAATTGATTTTGGAGGGCATAATTTGGCATTTGTAGTGCTGCGTTTACCTTACACCAGATTGTAGTTGTAACATGATCTTCATGTGCATTTTCATTTGCTACTATTTGAATTAATTATAAATGAACATAAGGCAGTAAGAGACCATGGCGGGATATGTTTTTGCCTTCAGTTTACCTAGGGAAAACCGTGGTTTCATTGGAATTTTCCAAAAAAAATAGTAGGTGTAGCTAATGGTGTAAGCCTGTTTTTGGTTTTGATATTCATAAAACAATCGTCAGTGAAATGAAGCCCGCAAAATACGTGGTTAAAGTGTAAGTAATCTGTAGTTTTATTTTGGAGCTTTTCACTGTTTACATTTTGCAGCCACTGCAGAACTATTAAGTTTGAAGAAATGTTAATGTATTAGAATAGGCTGTAACGTTTTTAAGGAATTCGTCATACAATTGATGGACGTAAATATTCCTAACCCTTGCTCATAGATTTTAATTCACCAAGGCGGGGGGAAGATGGCGACAAAATGCGAGTCGTGGCCTTATCGTGGAGTGAATTAAATCTGAGAGAGGGGGTTACATACAGGGGAAAGAAAAAAATAAAAAAGAGGGGGAGATTCGAATTCAGAATGGAAACCCTTTGTCGTTAATCAATCACAAAATCTTTATTTAACACTCAAATTTATAAATAACACTAAAATACAAAAACAAATGAACAAAATTGCGGGGGGAACTGAGGGGATAATCTTACTTCGCTTCTAGTGATGGTTAGGCCATCTCTACTATGGTTCTTTTAGCTTTTTCCAATATAAGAGGGGAATTTAAACACTAAAAATACACTCTTTGACCTTAAATTTGTTAATGAAATTATCTCTTACTATTTTCTATGGGATCAGTTCCGGTATCCCTACTCTCAGGCATCTTGGTTTCAAAGGATGGAGGGGGCAGAAACAAATATACACTTACACTAAATAATAATAAACACTACAATTAAATACTACAATTAAAGATTCTACAATTAAACAATGACAATAATTAACTCAAAATAATAACAACGGCGAGGGCACAACGCGAACGGAAAAAGTAATCTGAACTGTATAAATACAAGAAGCAGAATGAACTCTCAACCTCGAGGGGACCTGTCTTAAATCCTTTTCTCGGACAATAGCGAGGGATTAAGCTTTCTTTTCTAAAACTTTTTCTCTACTTTTCACTGGCTACTTCGTATTTCGACCCTGGGTACTCTACAAGGGGGGGGGGGGTTATGATGGAAATTCTACTCATCACTTGGTTTCGGTGTCCTCCGCTACGTTGTCGTCTCTCCGTTTACGGGTTTTCTCTTTCCTCGGTTTACGTAAGATGCCCGACACACGCACTTCACAGAACGGGACGTCTTTGGGGATTGCTTGTTTACGCGTTTCTTTATTCACACTTTTCTTTAATTCTCTTTATTTACTCGTCTACGGTTTGGCGGCCGGATTGCGGGTTTCTTCCTATATTATTTTACTTCACAAGCTGACGGGGGCGTAGGTACTTCGGGTTTCGGTCTGAAATGTCCGGCTAGGCTAGGGAATCGGTCTCGGTCATCTGGCTGTCTTCTCTCGGAATGGCTAGATATTGGGTGATCAACAGGTGATTCGAGGGTGTCGAGGGCATTACGCTTCTCAGACCCATTACTGCTTGGCTTATGTTCTTCCGATCGGAATGTCCTGGCTGTGGGTCATCTAGGCAATCATGGAGCGTTGTTCCGATCATGTGGTTTGCATTGAGGGTTAATTAATATTTAAGCGCGACTTCATCGCACATTATTTTATATTTATTTCGACATGGTTCTTCTCTTGCCCGAGAAGCAGAGTTCTGTCAAGTTCTGTCCAGGTCTGCCAAAGCAGAGTTCTATCCGTTCTGTACCATTCTCTCAAGCTCTCTCAACTTCTCTCTTTGGGGCCCTGTCTCTTGGTTTTGTTCGGATTATGGGGGGGCGGGGTTGAAACAAAAAGCAACTGGTGACCTCCCATTTTACCTAGGTCATTGGTGTATTTAAGACTCGTGTCTAGTCATGCGGTGGTGACGTTGTCCGATTTACGAAAGTTCGCTTGGGATTGCGGGGGGGAAATGCCAGAGAGTCTCGAGGTTCCCGATTTTCTGTCTCCAAGCGGAAACGTCCGGGCGCCCTCTTGACCCTATGGCGGCAACCTTGGAAAACGTCCGCTTTTCTTGGGATCTTGCTACCTGATAGTTAATATGAAGCTTGTGGACTTAAAATGACTTCATGGGATCGCTGTAAGCTGAGGGAGCTTTACTGGTTTAGTTCGGAAAGTTTTAGGGAAATCTGGGCTGGGAAAGTTTGCTTAATGTATTGCACCATGGTCTTGTGACCGAAATAAAAACACTTTAATTAGCGAGGGATTAATTTTAGCGTTGCCGAAGGCAGGGATTTAGTTTATAATTTATATTGAGAGAATGGTTTAATTAATTATCTTAATTTTATATTTTATCGTGGGGTTTGATCGAGTTCTATAAGGCTTATAAACACTAATTAATTTGTATGTATGGTTCAAAAGTTATTTAAGTTTTTAGTTTATCATTAAATTAAATTTATATTTAACACGGGGATTAGTTTCATTAAATAGAGCTCGGAATTCTAAGAAATTTGATGTATGGGGCTTTACGAATACTTAACAAAAACTGTAAATTTAGAGGGTCAAGAGTGCGGGGAAAACGTAATAACAAAAGTAAATAAAACACAGAAAAAGTAAAAAAAAATAAGTATACGGGGGAAAATGAACCTGAAGGGTTACAAGGCTTATTAAATCAAAACGCGTATTCTTCGGTCTTTATCCCTTGGAAACTTGAAAGCAAAAGACAGACGCGTGGTTACCTTTTTATTCGATTTACAATTTTTAGCCGAACAAGACATTTCAAAATAAATTAAACTCGCAAAAATACCTAAAACACTTCCTTTTTTGCGTCTTCTCAAACTCTAATCTAGCACGCGCCGGAGATACTACTAGCGCCATCAAACGCCCGGGAATTGTGGACATTCTCGGCGAATAAAATCGTACCACGGATTTTTTAAAGAGAGGCGCCTCTCTGTAGCGAAGCGACTTTACACTCTCTGCTCCTAAGCAGCTGTTCGAAATCCTGGACAAGCGCACCGAAGCCAAGCCCACTCTCGCCATCTCTGAAGATAAAAATGAAAATTGAGACTGTGGAGCCATCTGTCCCTAACATTTTCATACACTCGCTTAACCAAAACCAACACGTTCTTGGGTAACTCAATAATTGTAAAGTAAACAATGGATCCTGATAATTCTCATAAAATTAAAAAATGCGTTAAAGAAGCTAAAAAGGCTCTGCAAGAAAAAGACTACCAAGCGGCTCTAGAATATTGTCATGTAAAAATTTACAAATGGAATTAAATCATATGGGAAGTTAATGGACTTATTGTTTTATTAATTATTTTCAGTCTGCATTGAACTTAGATGCAAGCAATTATAATGCATTGGTTTTTAAAGCTCTAGCATTGCAAGAAACAAACCAACCTAAACAAGCTGTAGCTACCTTTGAAAGGGCAATTTCATTAGAACCGCAACAATTATTGGCTTGGAAGGTTTGATATAGTATTAAAAATTATCCAAACTACTTTACATTTTAACGTATTAAATGCTATAGGGACTATGTGGACTCTATGAGAAAAACAGCTCCCCAGAGAATGACAAAGAACTGATAAAAGTGTACAAATCATTAGAATCATTGTCAAAAGAAGATACCACTAAACAATTGGATATAATTTCTAAATTAATTTCCCTTTCAAAACTAACCGGCGATGTCCATGAAGTATGTTTAAGATATATTCAATACTTTAAAACAATTGTTCAATAAATTATGAATCATAGTGTGTTCAAGCTATGACGTTATTAGCTGAGAAATATTTAGATTCAAAGGATGAACGACTTGAATTTTGCGCTTGGAATTCCCTGATTAATTACATATTATCAAAGAATGACACCAGGGAATATTACGATTTGGTATATATATATATATTATTAAATACATTTTTATAACTCTAAAACATTTTTTTTTTTAAATATAAAAGCTAGAAAAAGCATTTGAAAGAGCTTTAGGCACTAGTGAAGGAGCAAGAATTAGTGAATCTGATCTTCAAACACTCCAGAATCAGTACCTCATTTATCTAAAGCTAGTATGTTTTGCTAGAAAGGACTTCATGTAATTAATTTCATAAGAATATTTCCTTACATAATAGAAAGGTTCTATAGCTGTGGCTTTGGAGCAAGCCAAATCGTATCTTTCGGGAAATGACAATGATTCTCAATGGCTAGAATATATCTGCCACTTATTTTGCGAGTGCTGCATTGTTTCAAACTTCGAGAATTCATTTGATTTGACAGAAATCAAAGAAATTGCCTTACTTTTGCAAAATTTAAGTTCAAAAAATGTTTATAACGCTGCCTTATCATACACAACCCAAGCTATAGTTGCTTACTGTGATAATAATTACTTAGAAGCATTAAAACTAGTAGCTAAAGGGCTAGCAGAAAGCACCAAACTTATAGAAAGTTGGGTTTTTATCTCGGAAGTTCATCTGCACTTACACAATTACAAAGATTCGGAAACATCTTGCCTAACTGGTATTGTTTAAAACTTACAAAATATCATTACATTGTTTTAAAACTATTTTATATGCAGGTTTGCAACACCTTAAGTCTAACAATGATAACTCACTGGTTAGTTCGCAGTATTTTGTTATTTTTTGCGTCAATTTAAGTAAAGCCCAGACAATGTTAAACCTCCTAAGTGAAGCTAAGCAATCTATCGCAAGGGCTTTAAAAAAACTTTACTCTATAACTGAGCAATGTGACAAAATTGAAGGAAAACTAAAAGAATCCAAAGCTTGTTTAGCACTTCGTTTGAATAATTTAAATGAAGCTACTGAAGTTTCCGATGAATTGGAAAAATTTAAGCCGCATTTGGCTTATTTGATTAAAGCGCAAGTTAATTTACTTAAAGAAGACTATGAGGAAGCTGAAAATTTGTAATTTACACGTTTAGCTCTCAATTAATTTTAATATTTGTTAGAAAATACATTTTAAGCAATATTTTCTATACTCTTAGAGCAACTTTATCATTGGAGATTAAAAGAACACCAGAAGGACTTCACATCTTAGCAGTGTCGCAATGGAATCTGGAACTAAATAGATCTCAAGCAATAGATACATTTCTAATGGTTTATATCTAACACCCACTCCTTTTAAATTTAATTGTATTCTAATTGCGTTAATTATTTAGGCATGCAAATCAGATTCTTACTATGGGAGAAATTACCTATACCTTGGGCACTATTACAAAATTCAGTACAACTTGAGGTATTATAGAAAACAGATTCTTATAATTTTTCATTTAATGTAAATTAATGTAAACTTTCTACTAGTCTTGCCCGGCAGTGTTATGAAAAAGCACACGAACTAGACCCATATGATGAAAAAATTTCTTTGCATTTAAGCGATTTTCTTATGGAATTTCAAGATTTAGACTCTGAGAAGTCTCATCATTTAACTGTTTTACAAAAAATATCAGAATATATTCCACGGTATTCAAACTAATTTAAATTCAAAATTAAATGTTGTTAAAAGTTACTGGTACTATTGTAATTTATAGGTCACATTGGGTTTGGTTTCGTTTGGGATTGTGTTATCTGCCTGATAATCTCACACTAGCCATCCAAGCATTTCAAAATGCAGTTCGATTGGAGCCCAATGATAGGTTTGAAAAAACCTATTCTCTATAATATCGCAAAATTATTAAAAATGTTATATAATTACAGTAAGAGTTGGGAATGTTTGGGCGATGCGTACTTACTGCAAGGTAGCTACGGAGCTTCTCTCAACGCTTTCAATAAGTTGGCTGACCAAAAACCAGATGATGTTTACTCTGCATATCAGTAAAAACAAATAGCGTTTTCCATTTGACTGCTCTTGAGCGCTCTGATCAACATTTTATGCTCCATTTGCATGTTCGGATCTGCTACGATCAAGTTTCGCGTGTTCCATTTCCCTCTCTCGGGTACTCGGAGATCGACCAAAACCTATCTGCTAACTTCAACAGATCAACGAATCGAGATTGGAGCAAATTTTTGCGTGTTCTTTTTAGATTTTTTGGCAAAATGGCAGACCAAGACGTGAAAATTCAAATTACTAGAAGACGAAAAACAACAAAGCGCTGTAATATGCTAATGGAATGTTCCATTTGCGGTTTTACTCTAGTCCTTTGGGGCGAGATTTATGACGTCAGAGACAGATTCGGAGCGAATCTCGAGCAATCAAATGAAAAACGCTAAAAAATTATGACTTTCAACAAAAATAGAACAGTCTAAATAAATTGTTGATTTCAGAGTGGCTAGAAACAAGCAACTGTTAGAGAAATATACCGAAGCCTTAGAAGACTACCAAGCTATTTTAATGAAAGACCCGAGTTACATCCCAGCCTGCCTAGGTTTAAAATTGAATATTATAAGAGTGTAGATCAAATTTAATTTTTTTTATTAACTAATAGGTTTGGTTGAATCCCAGTACTTCCTGGCGAATGACTTTTTCAATCAGTCACTTTTTGGCTTGGCTAAAAGCTATGCTACGGATGCCATAGTTTTCTTAATTTTAAAGTAAATCAAAATATTCGGTATTCAAAATATTAAATTATTATTGATTGCTTCTAAATTTTTTTAGGATTTTTGCATCAAAGAGGAATTTTGTCAGTATATATAAAATTGCGGGAGATTTAACTTCTTTATTAGCATCTTTGGGTTCTAATCATTTGCCTATAGAATTGCCATGTCAGTTATTAGGTTTGCAAAAAAAGGAAATGATTTACAACCTATTAGACTTGCATACAAGTTCAAATTGGTAAATTGACTAAACATAAATTTTAGGTAAATTGACTAAATTCTCTAAATTTAAATGCTTTTTAAAAGGTGTTATGGCCAGGCTGTAGCTATAAACCCTAAA
This sequence comes from Leiobunum rupestre, assembly GCF_980474605.1. Taxonomy (NCBI): domain Eukaryota; kingdom Metazoa; phylum Arthropoda; class Arachnida; order Opiliones; family Sclerosomatidae; genus Leiobunum; species Leiobunum rupestre. Next base: position 13,616,315 of record NC_143392.1, on the reverse strand, counting down.
TTACATTCTCTATGGCACGATCTTGGGGTGACATATTACCACATTTACCAATGTCATGTTCAAAATGAAAGTCCTAATGTTAAGAGAGTGGTGGGGAAAAGTTTGGCTTGTTTAAAAAAAGCCATAGACTTGAAACCAAATGATTCCAGCCATTGGATGGCTATGGGAGTTGTATCAGCGAATATGGAAGACAAAAATAGCTCCGCTTTTGCTCAACATTGTTTCATAAAGACATTGCAATTGGAACCAAAGGTGTGCCAATTACGGTGTAATTTTTTCGTTTTCAAAATATTACTACCAGCCTTTTTTTACAGAATGTTTTAGCGTGGAGTAATTTAGGAATTTTATACTTGACTCATGAAGAGATAAATGTATAATAATACAAATTTGTGTGTTCGAGTACCATAATTTGATTACATTTTAAAATTTAGCTAGCAAATGAAGCATTTAGCAGAGCCCAGTCTGTAGACCCAGCTCATGAAGTACCGTGGATTGGTCAAGCTCTAGTTGCAGAAAAAATTGATGATCCCATGAAAACTGAACTCTTTAGGCATTCTACAGTTTTAAAGCCAAGAGTAAACTATTTTTGTTTAAATTAATAAAAGTGATTTTTTTCAAGGAATGCTAATTTAAATTTTTTTTCCCATAGGCTGAAGGAGTGCTAGGTTATGCTCATTGGTTAATATCGAGTATGGTTCACCATTCGAGAGAAGATTTGGGGAAAAGAAAAAATATTGCTTACAAGGATAGATGGATTATCCAAGCTGCGGATGGGCTTGTGAAATTAATAGGTATGTGTAGATGCAAAGGTAAATAAAATGCAAATTTAATATATCTGCTATTTTGTTACAGAAAGTGAAAAGATGAAAATAGAAGCCTATCATTATTTAGCCTTGTTATATGAAAGGCAAAAACTATTTAACCCAGCAGTTGAAGCTGCAAAAATGTATAAAACTTATTACCTAACAACAAAATATCGTAGCTATTAACTTCAAAAACATTTTCAGGTCTTATAAGCTTCTGAAAGAAACAAACTCACCTTTTGAAGTAGTAGATGCATCAAGAGCAAATTTAGGTCGTTTACTAAGGTATCCTATACTTTTAAAAGTTTTTTTAATTTAAATACAGGTTGGAAATAATAATTTATTAATAGGTTAGCTGGACATAATGATGAGTCGCTGTCTATACTAACTGAAATTAAATTTCCCGATGTATCAGTTTTCTGTGAAACTGCCTTGACATTCTTAAAAACAGGAAGCCCTCTAAAAGCTTTCGCAGGTGGAGTTTCGTTTAATTTAATCCCAGCCTAATAATGAATAATAAAAATTCTGTATATTTAGCATATGAAATGGGTCTAAATGCCAGCGCAAAGAGCTGCCCTAATTTACAAGCAGATATACTAACAGCCATGGCCTTCGTAATAAGAAGAGTTCATGGATCAGAAGACCAAGCAAAAACATTCTTGTTCAAAGGGTTATTATTTGCATCTACCACTTATGAAGCATGGCACAAAATTGATAATTATTCAACATTTACAGGGCCACTTGTAAACCACAATCCATACCTGGACTTTTAGCATTGTGCACTTTGGGATTTCTAAATAATGACTCTGTTCTTGTTAGTGCAGCTTTGTCTGAATTAGAGCAATATAAGTATGACCCAAAATACTGGCCCAGAATAGCGCATTTATTAGCGCTAAATAAGGCAGTACAAGGGGATTTGAAGGGAGCTATCCACCAGATATGCAAAGCCATCCATTGGCAACCTCACAGTTCAGAACTTTGGTCTTATCTCTCGTCATTCTTGTTACTGTCTGGTACGAAAAACACTGAACCCGCCGTAAACTGTGCTAGGAAAGCTTGGATGCATAGTATTGCGGATCAAAATAGTCTGGGTCAAACGCTGCTTATGGCCAATTGTTACTTGGCAGCTGGTGATGTTAAATCTAGTCGGAGTTTAGCGTTAAAAGCAGTTCATTGTGAACCAGGTAGATTTTGCATCGCTTGTCTTACCCATAGCATTTATAAAGTATTATTCATATACTTAAACATTTTCTAGATAATATAAGAAGCTGGTGTTGTCTTTTGGCAGCAACAAGTTCAAACCCGTCAAAAAAATATGATCTTGAACCCATTTATAAGAGTATTCGTAAACTAAGTGAATATTGCTTTAAAATACCATTAAGAACTTCTGATTTGCTACTGAAAGATTGGTTTGAAGCAATGGAAACATATTATCGCCTCTACAATTGCAAGGATGTAACCCAAGAGACTATGTCCGATCAAGCAGTAAGTTGTATTGGAATTTACTATAGGACAAAACAGTACAGCACAAACCTCCTTATAGGACTTGAACACTAACGCAAATAAGCGTATCGTAAATCACCTTAGGCAAGCATTGGTTAAGCAAAAAAAGTCAGAAGCAGCATCATATCTAACAAATATTCTGAGAAATGATCCATCACTTCTTTCTGAAAAGCTAATCTGGAGTGTAAAAAGCTTCTTAATAAGTGGTTTCATATAGTCTAGGTTATTTCTGAAATTTAATCATTTCTTAGACCCTCATAAAGAGCCGATTGAATGAGGCTCAGTACAGCGAAGCTCAAAATGAAATATGTCTTTGGCTACAGATTTTAGATAACAGTGAACAGTATGCACTTTTTCCATGAGCTTCTTAATTCTTATGCATATATAAACTTAATGCACTAACGTTTAAGGATATTTTTAATTTTTAGATCCGGAGAAGAAAAAATCCTTCCATTGTTGTACCTCTCATTACTAGCCAAAGAAGCCAGTCATGTGGTATAAAATCAGTGCAATATTAAAATAAAAACTAAAAATACTATTTTTAAAGTTATAATTTTTTTAAACAATGCACATTTTTGTACAATTCCTTATTTAGACAAAAGATGAAGCAGATAGCTGGATCTCTTTGGGCAAAGATGCCATTGTTCAAGCTTTAAAAGTATCCAAAAACTGTCATCTTTCCAATTTCATATTTGCACTTCTTTCACTTCAAAAGAATGATAATGAGTCCCTTACGTAAGTAATTTCTATATCATGCACATAAAATTTTAATTGTATTCACGAATTTTATACAACAATGATAATTTACTATTAATTTATTTCAAAACAGTAATGCGGAAAAATCTCTGGAAGAAGTGTTATTCTCGTTGAAAGACGAAAAACTTTGTTTAAGCTATATGAATGCTGCTAGAAAACTGCTTCTTGATGTTTATAAAACAAGGAACAAAAGTGTCGTTTCATACGAGAAACTTTTACTCAATGCCCAAACCCACGGGGATGACGAAATAACAGAAGAGCTGGTCAAGATTGTTAACGAAAAAAAAAAGACCTAAGTAATGGAAATGTAATTTCTTTTCAAATTTAAATTTGTACATAGTATTTTTAATACCAAATTTGCATTTCTTTCTAACTTGATATAATAAAATGTTTTTAGAAACTATGAACTCGATATTTAAAAAAAAAACGTTTTTGTCTAGACCATACATTTGAGGGGGAGGGGGGAGAGGGAGAAATGTGTCCCCTGTTCCACCCCTGGCTATGGCCACTGATCAAATGTACGCGATTTTTATCTCAACTTACAGGGCCGGATTAAGACCTTATGGGGCTATAGGCCCTAGTTAATTTTGGTGCCCCCCCCCCCCTTTCAATAGCGAGCGAAGCGAGCTAAGCGCTCCCTCAATTTATAATTGAGAAATGGAAGGAAGATTTAGTATGTCGTCAGGGGCTAGACGGCAGTCCGTCAGAGAATGTGACAATCAAACGTTTTTGGTTCATAAGGGTGGACGCATTTACTAAAATTACTCGGGAAAATATTTTGTGAAAAGCAAATGATTAAAGTTTTGTACTTCTATTTTTTCGAACCCTCTTGGTGCCCCTTGTAGGCTTGGTGCCCTAGGCCCAGGCCTATTCGGCCTATTGGTTAATCCGGCCCTGTCAACTTATATACAAGGTGTTTCAAAAGGTTATGCACAATTTTTAAGGAGTAGGGGGTGAGTTGAGAAGTATGCCTGTTTTTTTTTTCATTTTCCTATGATGAGTTAAAAGAGCACCAGAGAGCTTCAAAGTGTGACCAGGGTTGTAGAGAAACCCTGGTGTGACCTACTAGCCCCTGAAGTAGGCTGCAACAAGCGCAAAACCAAGCAGCAGGGAAACGCGAACATTAAGGTTTGGGTTCGTGTGATAAGTAAAAAAGGACTTTGTAAACAAATCGAGGTAAGGCCAGCGTAAAAAAGTAAACTTAAACAGTATTTTAAGTCCCTACTGCTTGGTTTTGCACTTGTTGCAGCCTACTTACAGGGACTAGTAGGCCACACTTTGAAGCTCTCTGGCGCTCTTTTAACTCATCCTAGGAAAATGAAAAAAAAAAAAAAAACAGGTATACTTCTCAACTCACCCCCTACAACCTTGGAGGAATAAAACAAGTATACAGGAGTTGCGGAGAGCTGCGAAATCGGTTTCGTCAGTGACTGTGAACTCGCGCGAGACGGAGGGGTTCAAACGCGACTAGCGCCAGCTGCATACGGAATTTTGCAACTATTCTCATTTTATATCATAATTGTTTTCGCGTCGTCTGGTTTGTTTTGAAACATTTCTAAATTCTTTGCACCTTTTTCCAAAATGACTCGTATTTGTTTGGAGGAATAAAACAAACCAGACGACGCGAAAACAATGCTATAAAATGAGAATAGTTACAAAATCCCGAATGCAGTTGGCGCTAGTCGCGTTTGAACCCCTCCGAATCGCGCAAGATCACGGTCACTGACGAAACCGATTTGGCAGCTCTCCGCAACTCCTGTATACTTGTTTTATTCCTCCAAGCTACAACCAGTGGCGTCACCAGGATTTCAAAACTGGTGGCGCTTAAGCCATTAGCACTGGTCAGGGGCGTCCTATAGTGAGTGATATGGGGGAGGGGGGGAGCTCCCAAAAAGGTTTTTAAAGTTGAAATATTGAGGCCGACTATGAAAAATTAAATTTTTCGAAGAAACTTTTCGACAAGTTAATTGGAAAAATTGGGAATTTTAGGTGGCGCTTCTCGGAAAATTTAGGTGGCGCTTCAGAAATTTGACAGGTGGCTCAAGCGCCGCCTAAAACACCCTAGCGACGCCACTGCCTACAACTCCTTTAAATGTTTGCATAACCTTTTGAAACACCCTGTAAAAATTATATATTATTATATTGTTATGATTGAATATGAATAAATTCATAATATTATATATAATATTAAGGGAGAAGCCCGCCTTACAGGCGGGCCCTCAGTTAGTTGTGTGTTTCGAGACACTCTACCCCAGTACGCCCCCCCCTCCCCTTTTTCCCATGTGATAATTACCGGGCTACCCCTCCCCCTTTTGCCCATTTGATAATTACCGTGGTACCCCCTCCGCTAGTAGTAGTAAACTAAAACTTAGCACTTTTATTTCCAAGATGGCCGCCAAGATGGCCACCAAAACAACCCCCCACCCCCCCAAAATATTTAACAAAAATTTTTGGAAAAATCGAAAAACATATTTTTGTTTTCAAATTTCACCTTGAAGATAATCTTTGATCTCGACGCTCGAACACTGTCAACAACCACTAAGCCTCGGTCTATCAAATCAACAAGTTTGGTCACGATCGGACAAGGTCGAACCGAGATATCGGCGGTAATATGTAACCCCACCAAATACTTACGTTAATTTACTTTTGGTGTCATTTTTTCGTTTTTTTCGTTTTTTCGCCGTTTAAAATGCTAATTAGTTATTTGCGAGATGGGGAAACGAATTCGCGACCTTCGCTTTATACCCTTGGCGGTTTTGGCCCCACCCAAAATACTTTAAATAACTAAACTAATATAAATAAAGTTTAAAATGCTAATTAGTTATTTGCGAGATGGGGAAACCTTCGCTTTATACCCTTGGCAACTTTTGGCCACACCCAATCACGTAATATCCAACTTACCCCTGTTGAAAATTAAACTTTATTTACTTTTTGGAAATAAATAAATAAACAATCAATACATAGTTTGCATCCCTACGTCATCAATGACGCAGTTCCAAGTATAGATATAAGAACCAAGAATAAATATTTAATTTGAGCTAGAATGAACTATGCCGCCATTTTGCCGGTGTAGATTTCTTAGTAAAACGGGAGGGTTAACAGTTTCAATCGTCTGTTTGCGGATTTTAATTATTTTCAAATGATTAAGAAATTAGTTTCACGTTAAAAATGGTTATCTGCCTGGTTAAAAATTGTTCGAGTAGTTCAATTACCAAGGGAGAGCGAAAATTGTTTATTCGATAGCGAAGGTAATTGTAAAAAGGATGACCGCAAAGGCCTAACTTTGATAAGCTTTGTCAACTTCTTTTCGTAGATATTTCTGTCGTAATTTGATATTTTATTTAAATAACCCGGCCTTAGAATCTTATCTGACTTTGTTTAGGGCCCATTTAAAATTTTAAAGCATAAATCTAATTAGTTTTGTCGCTTTGACGAGATTACCAACAAAATGGCTACCTATTTAGTAGCTACGCGCGAAATGGTTTGAATTTTTGATCGCCCTCCCAGTTTCCTTGGAGACCATAGGCCCCTCCCTTCGGTGCAAACTATGTATACACATTTTAAAACAAATTACAATGGGGCTGGTCAATATCCGCCCGAGATATAGCCCCTTATGTATAACCCCGGTCGAAATAAAATACAATTTAGCTTACCCCTGTCGAAATAAAATACATATTTTAAAACACAACAAATAGGTCTGATTGGTCAATATCCGCCCAATAACTTATGTTTTACCCCTGTTGAAATGAAACTTTATTTACTTTTGGAGATAAATAAATAATACAATAACGACATAATAAACAATCAATACATATTTTAAAAACACAGCAAATTACAATGAATAAAAGCGGTATTTATTTAAGTAATTGTTTGTTTTTATTTAAATAATAGGTTTATTCACTTTCAATTATTTAAACATTTTGCAATTTTTATTAAACTATTAGTTATTTAAATAAATATTGAAATATAGCCGAGCTTATTTTATTCATGGATTAATCTACTGCCGAGCACTAACTTTTGCAACTCAAAAGACTATAATTTTACACAAATGGATGGCTGGTTAATTTTTAATAGTAAAATAATATATTCTAAAGTTGGAAAATCATTTTTAAGTTACATAATCAATAAAAATTCCAAAAACCATTTATTGAAAATAAATAAAAAATAATAATAATTAAATTAAAAATAGCAACATTGTAAATAGAATTTTCTCTGACTATACACAGTAAACGAACGGGTATTTTTTGGTGGCTAAATTAAAACAAAATTAAGTTTATTAATTTGAATTATTTTCAAAATTAAACATTACTTACTTTGATTTATAAGTTTATTTTTCTGCTGAACAGCGTTACCAGAAACACGCAAAGCTATCGATCGTACAAGACACGGTATATGAAATTCGGCCGGATTGCGAGCTATATCTTTAAATTCATAAATAAAAAACTACCTCTAGGATATAACTGGTTCAATTGCATTAACCTTGTAATTTGATACCCACCCCTTAATTATTTTTACGTGTAAATGTTATCAACTACAATTACAGCCTTCTAAAACTAGTTTGGATTTTTCAACAATTTTCTAACAAACGATAAAATTATAAACGCAGATCACGTTTCACAAGGAAACATTCAACAGAGCCAGTGAGAAGAAAAAACTGGTTTTTACAAACAAATGCTAGATATTAATAAAATATCAATTTATAAATCCTCTAATTTGAAAAAAAAATTGTAAATAAAAATGAATGTTTTTAAAAACAAAGCTTATTGACAATTTACTTTTTGAAGATAATTGTTTATATTACTTAACAACTATTAATAATAATAGTAATAATAATAATACTTCTTTCGCAAAAGACTAAATGTATTGGCTACCAGGATATTGCAATAAATAAGATAAAAAAATTTACACCAATAAAATTATTTTTTAAACAATTGCAAATTAAATTATATAAACAATAAAGATTAACAAAACAATCTCAAAATATGTACAAACTAGCCTATTTAATTAAGAGATAATTAGTAATATGAAAAAAATTAAAGGTTGTAAAAATAGAACATTAAAAAAATTATAAATATTATAAGGATACAATTAAATATATTTATATTTACCTTAATCCGTAGAAGATATTTCTTTACTACGAAATTAGGTATCAGGTTTGAAATTCGGGCTAAAACTTGTAATTGTTAAATAGTATAATTAAATAAATATAATGATAAATATTAACTAACAAATTATTTGATATTATGCTGTTGTAATGTGTTTACGTTGTTAAAAGAGCGGTTTTTATGCTGAATTTCCCTACACATTTGAACAACAGCATCATTGCTAATAATGGAATGGATTTGGTTTTGAATATAAAAATGTTTTTAAATTTAATTGTTTTCTTAATTTTACATTAACTGTGGAATTCAAAATAGAAATATTAATTGCAGAAGCATGTTCCTTAAAAAAGAGGATATTTAAATCTATTTTTTTAATTTTAAACCTTAATTAACGTGTCATTATTAATTCTGTTTAATTCACAATGCGCTTCTGATTTGATCTGTCTGTTTTAAAATTTAAATATTCAGTTTTTCATGTTTGCAGATTGAATTTCGTCAAATAAAAAATTAAAAAAATACTGGTAGAGATAAAAATATTAAATTAAAATTGATAAAAAGTAAATTAAATCTAATAAAGAATCTGGAGACTTTAGTTGATTGAAGAGTAGGTTGGTTTCTTCGTAGTACACCTCTGACAGGTGGCTCAAAAGTTCTTCCTCTTCTAGCAAAACGTATTCAATTAATATTTCACACATGTTTTCAATATTAATATAAAATTACTCTTTCGTGTTTATAATTTCAATTCTTAAATTACACAACTTAACAATAAAGAACCGATATCATATTAGTGTTCTTTTCGGAAATGTGGTACTGTAGAACTCAGGATTAAACTTTTTAAAGGCTTAGACTACACTACAGTAAAACCCAAAATTTATTAATAGGGCGTGAATCACCAGATATTATCTATCACACAGATAACACTTCTATTTTTTCGAGTTAAAAGTATAAGAAATAAAAGGTAATTGCCATGGTACATACATACGTCTTATTTTATTTATTATTTATTTATTTATGGTTATTTACTGTTTATTGCTTTGAAAAGCAAGTTTTCTAAAACCACCTCAATTTGTTAACCATTGGATAAAATATTTATTTGAACCGTGTTGTATTTAATAACATTTTTACATAATTTCACCGCTAGGTTTAATTATGGATTCATATTGTACCCGATTAATGTTTTTATTGCATTTATCAGAATTACGTTAACATAACATGAAATATTTGACTTGATTTCATATTGTCTCGGATATATTTTAGAATAAAATGTTTTAATTTTTATTAATTTTGTGTAAAACATTATGGATTCATATTTTACCCGATTAATGTTTTATTGCATTTATAACATGAAATATTTGACTTTATTCCATATTGTCTTCACGCGTACGGATATTTTTTTAGTATAACAAATTTGTATTTGTATTATTTTTGTTTAAAACATTTGCAGTTAAGGATATAAAAACAGATATAATTGGATTGAAAATATTGCAAGATAGTTGGAAGAGAGCAGAAAACTAGAAAGCGTGTTTACAAAAGGTTCTTTTAAACGTAACTTAGTACATTAATTAAGTATTTTTAAATATTTGAATATCGGAATTGTATTTTGTTGCATTAAAAGTAGAGTTTAGATGTTTTTCTAGTATTTTTCTATGTATTTGGATATCTGAAATATATTTTAACCGATTTAAAGTAGAGTTAAGACATTTTTGTAATATTTTCTATGTATTTGCGTATTGGAAAAGTATTTTAACGTATTAAACGCCAAATTTAGGTGTTTTTGTACTATTGTTCCACCTATATTTGCGCATTGAAATATATTCTAACGTGATGAACGTAGAGCATTTTCCGACCTTTATTTACACATTGGAAAGTTAATTTATCGTATTAAAGTTGATTAAAGAGTTTTTATAGTATCTTTCTGACTATATTTGTGTGTAAAAATTTAATTTTACCGTATTTAAAATATAGATAAGTGGTTTTTGTCTTATTTTTATAACTATATTTACATATTAAACATTTTTTTAATTTTAATTTTCCTATTTACAACACTATCTTTAATATATAAGTTTATTCCTAAATTTATAAGCTTGTTACAATTGACATATCATTTTCGACTAATCTTACAAAAATTCTTTAAGAAATAATATTTGTAATAGGAAAATCGTGGATGTTAAATTACTTGAAATACCGTAAGCCTATGTAGTATTTTTCTACCTATATTGGCATTTCGGAAATATATTTTAACGTATTGAATGTAGAGTATAGAGATTGTTGCAGTATTTTTCTTCCTACGTGACTACACCAGAAACGTCAATGTTATTCTCCTTATTAATCAAGCCGACACTGAACATATGTTTTACACTTTGTTCTACGACGTTTTAACATAAACCATTTCAATACATTCTTAACTTATTCCATACGCTATTTAAAACACATGAGATAAAGATAACGAGGAAAAAGGTTGACTCTGAACAAATATGTTTTACTCTACGGGAAGGATGTTGTAAGATTAAATTCATAATGGTTAATGTGAAGTATTTTTCTACCTTTTTTGGTATTTCTTTATCTATATATGTGTATCGGAAATGTGTTTTAAAGAATCGAACGTAGAGTAAAGGGTTTTTTTTTAGTATTTTCTGTCTATATTTGCGTATCGGAGTTGTGTTATGTAGAAGAAGAAGGAATTTTTATATTATTATTCTACCTATTAACATATCGGAAATTTATTTTATAAAATTTAAAAAGGGATTTTAGTAGTATTTTTCTATTTATATTTTAATATTTGAAATGTATTTTAAAGTATTAAAAGCAGAATAAAGTTTCATAAGAATTAATCTTTCTCACAAGTCTTACCCATCATACATACATCATCTAATGTGGAATTTATGTTTAACAAATGGATGAATTCGTGTTTACAAAAGGTTCTTTTAAACGTAACTTAGTGCATTAATTAAGTATTTTTTTAAATTTGAATATCAGAGTTTTTTTTTATTTTAAAGTGTAATACCTAGAAGGATGTAAGACAATTTTTCCGAAAAAATAATAACAATTTTACAAGTATATTTAATTTCAGCTTCCGAGTTGAAAATTATCTTATAACTGTATTATTCATTTTGAATTTTTGTTTAAAAACAAAATTTGGAAAAAAGTTATGTTATCAATTTTATTCAAATAAGCAACACTCGTTAGTTGTAAACTAGATTAAGTGTTAAAAACTAAAACCCAAAATTTGTTAGTAAACCATGATTTCCAAAAATTTACATATCAACCTCACAGAATGCTAAGCTTATCAGACAGTAAAGAGAGTCATAAAATCGATTGATTTAAAAGTTATTATAAATCCTACAAAATAAAGGTGTTTCGGATAGTTAAATTGTTCTCTTGGTAATTTGTATGATCGCTTACATGTATCGACTCCATTTTTTAAATTTCAATTAATTTAGTTTTTCATGATATTTATTATAAAGAAAAAATATCCAAAATAATGCAATAAAACCTTTAAATAATATTTTACCTCCGCTAATCTCGTAATGAGATTTTATCAAACCGCAAAATCTTCGTCACGAAATTTAAAAAAATATATAAAATATTAAGAAATGAAACATCTACATTTTAAGCAAAAAAATAAAATATTGTATCTATCTTCGGGGCAAACGTTTCTAATATTACGCAAACATTTAAAAAATTTCTTGTGGTTTCGGGCTACTATTTTTTGCATTGTAACACATTTTTCGTATACAGTACCTGTTTATTTATTTGATCTGTTTTAAAATACTAATTGTCTGATTATTATAGGACAAGAAATTTAACACTTATACGAAAATATTAGTATATTTTCTACTAAATCATGTTTAGATGGATTATGAATTAACCGTTTGAATAATACGTATAAGAATTAATCGTTATCGAGATGATTAGGGTTATTTCAAACTTTAAATACTTTAATTCGTAAAATATTTTAAACGTAACAAGGAAAGACTAAGTAACATTTACCCCGGAGAAAACAAAGCGCATTCTAGCCAAGGGCTGTACTATGAAGGAAACGTAATTGACTTCTTGTCGTTTTTACCTGAGAGTAAGAGTGATGGAAATGGAGCCAATCAAGCCTTTGGTAATACTGTGAGGTTAGTGGGTGGCCGATTCTGTCCACCTTGGTATTAGGCGATTATTAATGTATTATTTTTATGGTCCGTTATTCAACGTTAACATTTAACTCCTATACGCTTAAATAGGATTTATTGACCGTCGTCTTGATTGTTGGCTACTGTTATAATTACTACAATGATTACGATATGTTTTATTTATTCCGAGAGATTGATTTGACATACACTTTACAGCGATAAGTTATTAATGCTTTAAATTTTATTAAAAATGGTGTCCTAGGTAAAATATTTCTAAGTCAAAAACACCCTTAGATAAATGGTCAAAGTTTAAATATTTTATTTAATTTAAAAATATAAACTTTATTATAACAGATTTGACATATTATATATTACATAGAGTTGAAATCTTTGAAAGATGATATAATTATTTTTAGTGTTTTTTAATGAAAATTATAATAAAATATCGCATTAAGAAACATTTTCATAGAGTGAGTTTTTAATGGAATATGCAATTATCAATATAAAACTATCAATTTGATATTATAGGTTATGTTGTTGCAAATGTGATTATTAAATTTTATTCCACGTGAAATCATTTTTTAGTTATTACAACTACTTTAACACTAACACAACTTTGATTATTTTAAATAATGTTTGGAATATAGACTATTTTCTAAATCTTCCAGGTTTTACTTGTTTTATTAAAAATCTATTGCTTTTAGTCCCAGTTTATTAATATTTTGGTAAAGAATATTTTTTCACATACAACGAGACAACCCGAGGTGTTTCTCACTGATTTTGTTCAAAGTTGGGGAATAAAGTCCGAAATGTAACACGAAAACAATAAAGGGAAAATTACGCTTGGCTTCCGTTTTGTTATGGAAACCAAAAAATGCTTCTGACAACTTAAAAAGAAAAGTTCAACGTAAAATAACATGGGAAAATAACAATGTTTAATTATCTGACCGAGTAAATCAATCCTATTTATTTTGAAAGAAATCTTGTTTCGTTTTGCAAATAAGCGCATATTAATGTATCTCTTTGTGTGATAAATTCGATATTATCATTGTTATTAAAAATTATGTCAAATTCATATTAAACGAGTAAATTTGAATACATTTGGGCAAATTAAAATAATATTGGGTAACTTTTTATAATATTGAATTAACTTAAATATTTTTTACTTGAATTCGTATTAAATTGTGAAATTTAGAATACATTTAGGTAAATTCTTGTATCTTGGCTAAATATAAAAATATTTTGTATATTTGATTAATATTGAATAAATTCAAATAATACTAGGTCGATTCAAATATTCTAGTTAACATTTAAACAGTTTTGAGTAAATTCCAATAGTATTGTGTCAATTGATATAAAGATAAGTAAATAAAACGTTGATTATATTTATATTTTTATTAGATTACAATTAAAATTGGGTTATTTAAATTTTTTATTTGTATATTCGAATAATATTGTGTGAATTCCAATAATATTAGAACAATTCAAATATTGTTTTTTTATATTTTGATTAAAATCCCATAAAATTGTGTTAATCGATATAATGATAGGAAGCGTCTCCGATAAGACGTCATTTTCTAAAAACTATAAACGTTCTTCAAACTACTGCCAAGGTTGAAATGTTTAGGATCCGACAATTTCGGGCCATTACAAAAAGTTGAAGACCTAAAAAGCAATTAAACGTTCTAAATTACCGCCTCACGAACAATGTGAACTAATTTTATCCTTAAACGTAACGATTCGGCTCGATTCGTGAGTTTTCTAATGCCCTTCTTTTGTTTCTGAAATTATCCTCGCTTGATAGAGTAAACAATTTAAACTACAAAATATCATTAAGTTTTGAAAGACGTACAATTATATGCCGTATTCATTTAAGTAAAATATAGACACTCGGTGCAGTTCCTTTTAGAGCTGTTCACACGTTGGTCAAAATATAACGCTAGTTAGGTATTTGTTGGTATTTTGTTTAAAAAAGCAATCGGTTAAAATTAAATCACATGGTTCGTGAGGCGGTAATTTAGAACGTTTAATTGCTTTTTAGGTCTTCAACTTTTTGTAATGGCCCGAAATTGTCGGATCCTAAACATTTCAACCTTGGCAGTAGTTTGAAGAACGTTTATAGTTTTTAGAAAATGACGTCTTATCGGAGACGCTTCCTATCATTATATCGATTAACACAATTTTATGGGATTTTAATCAAAATATAAAAAAACAATATTTGAATTGTTCTAATATTATTGGAATTCACACAATATTATTCGAATATACAAATAAAAAATTTAAATAACCCAATTTTAATTGTAATCTAATAAAAATATAAATATAATCAACGTTTTATTTACTTATCTTTATATCAATTGACACAATACTATTGGAATTTACTCAAAACTGTTTAAATGTTAACTAGAATATTTGAATCGACCTAGTATTATTTGAATTTATTCAATATTAATCAAATATACAAAATATTTTTATATTTAGCCAAGATACAAGAATTTACCTAAATGTATTCTAAATTTCACAATTTAATACGAATTCAAGTAAAAAATATTTAAGTTAATTCAATATTATAAAAAGTTACCCAATATTATTTTAATTTGCCCAAATGTATTCAAATTTACTCGTTTAATATGAATTTGACATAATTTTTAATAACAATGATAATATCGAATTTATCACACAAAGAGATACATTAATATGCGCTTATTTGCAAAACGAAACAAGATTTCTTTCAAAATAAATAGGATTGATTTACTCGGTCAGATAATTAAACATTGTTATTTTCCCATGTTATTTTACGTTGAACTTTTCTTTTTAAGTTGTCAGAAGCATTTTTTGGTTTCCATAACAAAACGGAAGCCAAGCGTAATTTTCCCTTTATTGTTTTCGTGTTACATTTCGGACTTTATTCCCCAACTTTGAACAAAATCAGTGAGAAACACCTCGGGTTGTCTCGTTGTATGTGAAAAAATATTCTTTACCAAAATATTAATAAACTGGGACTAAAAGCAATAGATTTTTAATAAAACAAGTAAAACCTGGAAGATTTAGAAAATAGTCTATATTCCAAACATTATTTAAAATAATCAAAGTTGTGTTAGTGTTAAAGTAGTTGTAATAACTAAAAAATGATTTCACGTGGAATAAAATTTAATAATCACATTTGCAACAACATAACCTATAATATCAAATTGATAGTTTTATATTGATAATTGCATATTCCATTAAAAACTCACTCTATGAAAATGTTTCTTAATGCGATATTTTATTATAATTTTCATTAAAAAACACTAAAAATAATTATATCATCTTTCAAAGATTTCAACTCTATGTAATATATAATATGTCAAATCTGTTTATATTTTAAAATTAAATAAAATATTTAAACTTTGACCATTTATCTAAGGGTGTTTTTGACTTAGAAATATTTTACCTAGGACACCATTTTTAATAAAATTTAAAGCATTCATAACTTATCGTTGTAAAGTGAATGTCAAATCAATCTCTCGGAATAAATAAATTAAAGTTCTTGTAATCATTGTAGTAATTATAACAGTAGCCAACAATCAAGACGACGGTCAATAAATCCTATTTAAGCGTATAGGAGTGAAATGTTAACGCTGAATAACGGACCATAAAAATAATACATTAATAATCACCTAATACCAAGGTGGACAGAATCGGCCACCCACTAACCTCACAGTATTACCATAGGCTTGATTGGCTCCATTTCTATCACTCTTACTCTCAGGTAAAAATGACAAAAAGTCAATTACGTTTCCTTAATAGTACAGCCCTTGGCTAGAATACGCTTTGTTTTCTCCGGGGTAAATGTCGCTTAGTCTTTCCTTGTTACGTTTAAAATATTTTACGAATTAAAGTATTTAAAGTTTGAAATAACCCTAATCATCTCGATAACGATTAATTCTTATACGTATTATTCAAACGGTTAATTCATAATCCATCTAAACATGATTTAGTAGAAATTATACTAATATTTTCGTATAAGTGTTAATTTTCTTGTCCTATAATAATCAGACAATTAGTATTTTAAAACAGATCAAATAAATAAACAGGTACTGTATACGAAAAATGTGTTACAATGCAAAAAATAGTAGCCCGAAACCACAAGAAATTTTTTAAATGTTTGCGTAATATTAGAAACGTTTGCCCCGAAGATAGATACAATATTTTATTTTTTTGCTTAAAATGTAGATATTTCATTTCTTAATATTTTATATATTTTTTTAAATTTGGTTTAATTTAAAGGTTTTATTGTATTATTTTGGATATTTTTTCTTTATAATAAATATCATGAAAATTGTATATTTAATTTTTAAATACAATACAAAACTAAATTAATTGAAATTTAAAAATGCAGTCGATACATTTAAGCGAATATACAAAATAGTAAGAAATCAATTACCCGAAACACCTTTATTTTGTCTGATTTTTAATATATTTTAAATCAATCGATTTTATGACTCACTTTACTGTCTGATAAGCTTAGCATTCTGTGAGGTTGATATGTAAATTTTTGGAAATCATGGTTTACTATCAAATTTTGGGTTTTAGTTTTTAACACTTAATCTAGTTTACAACTAACGAGTGTTGCTTATTTGAATGAAATTGATAACATAACTTTTTTCCAAATTTTGTTTTTAAACAAAAATTCAAAATGAATAATACAGTTATAAGATAATTTTCAACTCGGAACCTGAAATTAAATATACTTGTAAAATTTTTATTATTTTTTCGGAAAAATTGTCTTATATACTTCTAGCTATTACACTTTAAAATTAAAAAACTCTGATATTCAATTTTAAAAATATACTTAATTAATGCACTAAGTTACGTTTAAAAGAACCTTTGTAAACACGAATTTATCCATTTGTTAAACATAAATTCCACATTAGATGATGTATGTATGATGGGTAAGACTTGTGAGAAAGATTAATTCTTATGAAACTTTATTCTGCTTTTAATACTTTAAAATACATTTCAAATATGAAAATATAAATAGAAAAATACTACTAAAATCCCTTTTTAAATTTGATAAAATAAATTTCCGATATGTTAATAGGTAGAATAATAATATAAAAATTCCTTCTTCTTCTACATAACACAACTCCGATACGCAAATATAGACAGAAAATACTAAAAAAAACTCTTTACTCTACGTTCGATTCTTTAAAACACATTTCCGATACACATATATAGATAAAGAAATACCAAAAAAGGTAGAAAAATACTTCACATTAACCATTATGAATTTAATCTTACAACATCCTTCCCGTAGAGTAAAACATATTTGTTCAGAGTCAACTTGTTTCCTCGTTATCTTTATCTCATGTGTTTTAAATAGCGTATGGAATAACTTAAGAATGTATTGAAATGGTGTATGTTAAAACGTCGTAGAACAAAGTGTAAAACATATGTTCAGGGTCGGCTTGATTAATAAAGAGAATAACACTGACGTTTCTGATGTAGTCACGTAGGAAGAAAAATACTGCAACAATCTCTATACTCTACATTCAATACGTTGAAATATATTTCCGAAATGCCAATATAGGTAGAAAAATACTACATAGGCTTACGGTATTTCAAGTAATTTAACATCCACGATTTTCCTATTACAAATATTATTTCTTAAAGAATTTTTGTAAGATTAGTCGAAAATGATATGTCAATTGTAACAAGCTTATAAATTTAGGAATAAACTTATATATTAAAGATAGTGTTGTAAATAGGAAAATTAAAATTAAAAAAATGTTTAATATGTAAATATAGTTATAAAAATAAGACAAAAACCACTTATCTATATTTTAAATACGGTAAAATTAAATTTTTACACACAAATATAGTCAGAAAGATACTATAAAAACTCTTTAATCAACTTTAATACGATAATTTAACTTTCCAATGTGTAAATAAAGGTCGGAAAATGCTCTACGTTCATCACGTTAGAATATATTTCAATGCGCAAATATAGGTGGAACAATAGTACAAAAACACCTAAATTTGGCGTTTAATACGTTAAAATACTTTTCCAATACGCAAATACATAGAAAATATTACAAAAATGTCTTAACTCTACTTTAAATCGGTTAAAATATATTTCAGATATCCAAATACATAGAAAAATACTAGAAAAACATCTAAACTCTACTTTTAATGCAACAAAATACAATTCCGATATTCAAATATTTAAAAATACTTAATTAATGTACTAAGTTACGTTTAAAAGAACCTTTTGTAAACACGCTTTCTAGTTTTCTGCTCTCTTCCAACTATCTTGCAATATTTTCAATCCAATTATATCTGTTTTTATATCCTTAACTGCAAATGTTTTAAACAAAAATAATACAAATACAAATTTGTTATACTAAAAAAATATCCGTACGCGTGAAGACAATATGGAATAAAGTCAAATATTTCATGTTATAAATGCAATAAAACATTAATCGGGTAAAATATGAATCCGTAATGTTTTACACAAAATTAATAAAAATTAAAACATTTTATTCTAAAATATATCCGAGACAATATGAAATCAAGTCAAATATTTCATGTTATGTTAACGTAATTCTGATAAATGCAATAAAAACATTAATCGGGTACAATATGAATCCATAATTAAACCTAGCGGTGAAATTATGTAAAAATGTTATTAAATACAACACGGTTCAAATAAATATTTTATCCAATGGTTGACAAATTGAGGTGGTTTTAGAAAACTTGCTTTTCAAAGCAATAAACAGTAAATAACCATAAATAAATAAATAATAAATAAAATAAGACGTATGTATGTACCATGGCAATTACCTTTTATTTCTTATACTTTTAACTCGAAAAAATAGAAGTGTTATCTGTGTGATAGATAATATCTGGTGATTCACGCCCTATTAATAAATTTTGGGTTTTACTGTAGTGTAGTCTAAGCCTTTAAAAAGTTTAATCCTGAGTTCTACAGTACCACATTTCCGAAAAGAACACTAATATGATATCGGTTCTTTATTGTTAAGTTGTGTAATTTAAGAATTGAAATTATAAACACGAAAGAGTAATTTTATATTAATATTGAAAACATGTGTGAAATATTAATTGAATACGTTTTGCTAGAAGAGGAAGAACTTTTGAGCCACCTGTCAGAGGTGTACTACGAAGAAACCAACCTACTCTTCAATCAACTAAAGTCTCCAGATTCTTTATTAGATTTAATTTACTTTTTATCAATTTTAATTTAATATTTTTATCTCTACCAGTATTTTTTTAATTTTTTATTTGACGAAATTCAATCTGCAAACATGAAAAACTGAATATTTAAATTTTAAAACAGACAGATCAAATCAGAAGCGCATTGTGAATTAAACAGAATTAATAATGACACGTTAATTAAGGTTTAAAATTAAAAAAATAGATTTAAATATCCTCTTTTTTAAGGAACATGCTTCTGCAATTAATATTTCTATTTTGAATTCCACAGTTAATGTAAAATTAAGAAAACAATTAAATTTAAAAACATTTTTATATTCAAAACCAAATCCATTCCATTATTAGCAATGATGCTGTTGTTCAAATGTGTAGGGAAATTCAGCATAAAAACCGCTCTTTTAACAACGTAAACACATTACAACAGCATAATATCAAATAATTTGTTAGTTAATATTTATCATTATATTTATTTAATTATACTATTTAACAATTACAAGTTTTAGCCCGAATTTCAAACCTGATACCTAATTTCGTAGTAAAGAAATATCTTCTACGGATTAAGGTAAATATAAATATATTTAATTGTATCCTTATAATATTTATAATTTTTTTAATGTTCTATTTTTACAACCTTTAATTTTTTTCATATTACTAATTATCTCTTAATTAAATAGGCTAGTTTGTACATATTTTGAGATTGTCTTATTTTTAAAATGCTTATTAATTTTATAATTTAATTTGCAATTGTTTAAAAAATAATTTTATTGGTGTAAATTTTTTTATCTTATTTATTGCAATATCCTGGTAGCCAATACATTTAGTCTTTTGCGAAAGAAGTATTATTATTATTACTATTATTATTAATAGTTGTTAAGTAATATAAACAATTATCTTCAAAAAGTAAATTGTCAATAAGCTTTGTTTCTAAAACCATTCATTTTTATTTACAATTTTTTTCAAATTAGAGGATTTATTAATTGATATTTTATTAATATCTAGCATTTGTTTGTAAAAACCAGTTTTTTCTTCTCACTGGCTCTGTTGAATGTTTCCTTGTGAAACGTGATCTGCGTTTATAATTTTATCGTTTGTTAGAAAATTGTTGAAAAATCCAAACTAGTTTTACAAGGTTGTAATGAGTTGATAAATTCTACGCATGACGATAATTAGGGTGTGGTTATAAAATCAGTTTTAGAATGTTGAACCAGTTATAGCTCGCAATCCGGCAGAATTTCATATACCGTGTCTTGTACGATAGCTTTGCGTGTTTCTGGTAACGCTGTTCATCAGAAAAATAAACTTATAAAACAAAGTAAGTAATGTTTAATTTTGAAAATAATTAAAATTATTAAACTTAATGTTGTTTTAATTTAGCCACCGTTAAACACCCGTTCGTTTACTGTATATAGTCAGAGAAAATTCTATTTACAATGTTGCTATTTTTAATTTAATTATTATTATTTTTTATTTATTTTCAATAAATGGTTTTTGGAATTCTTATTGATTATGTAACTTAAAAATGTTTTTCCAACTTTAGAATATATTATTTTACTATTAAAAATTAACCAGCCATCCATTTGTGTAAAATTATAGTCTTTCGAGTTGCAAAAGTTAGTGCTCGGCAGTAGATTAATCCATGAATAAAATAAGCTCGGCTATATTTCAATATTTATTTAAATAACTAATAGTTTAATAAAAATTGCAAAATGTTTAAATAATTGAAAGTGAATAAGCCTATTATTTAAATAAAAATAAACAATTACTTAAATAAATACCGCTTTTATTCATTGTAATTTGTTGTGTTTTTAAAATATGTATTGATTGTTTATTATGTCGTTATTGTATTATTTATTTATCTCCAAAAGTAAATAAAGTTTCATTTCAACAGGGGTAAAACATAAGTTATTGGGCGGATATTGACCAGCCCCATTGTAATTTGTTTTAAAATGTGTATTTTATTTCGACAGGGGTAAGTTAAATTGTATTTTATTTCGACCGGGGTTATACATAAGGGGCTATATCTCGGGCGGATATTGACCAGCCCCATTGTAATTTGTTTTAAAATGTGTATTTTATTTCGACAGGGGTAAGTTAAATTGTATTTTATTTCGACCGGGGTTATACATAAGGGGCTATATCTCGGGCGGATATTGACCAGCCCCATTGTAATTTGTTTTAAAATGTGTATACATAGTTTGCACCGAAGGGAGGGGCCTATGGTCTCCAAGGAAACTGGGAGGGCGATCAAAAATTCAAACCATTTCGCGCGTAGCTACTAAATAGGTAGCCATTTTGTTGGTAATCTCGTCAAAGCGACAAAACTAATTAGATTTATGCTTTAAAATTTTAAATGGGCCCTAAACAAAGTCAGATAAGATTCTAAGGCCGGGTTATTTAAATAAAATATCAAATTACGACAGAAATATCTACGAAAAGAAGTTGACAAAGCTTATCAAAGTTAGGCCTTTGCGGTCATCCTTTTTACAATTACCTTCGCTATCGAATAAACAATTTTCGCTCTCCCTTGGTAATTGAACTACTCGAACAATTTTTAACCAGGCAGATAACCATTTTTAACGTGAAACTAATTTCTTAATCATTTGAAAATAATTAAAATCCGCAAACAGACGATTGAAACTGTTAACCCTCCCGTTTTACTAAGAAATCTACACCGGCAAAATGGCGGCATAGTTCATTCTAGCTCAAATTAAATATTTATTCTTGGTTCTTATATCTATACTTGGAACTGCGTCATTGATGACGTAGGGATGCAAACTATGTATTGATTGTTTATTTATTTATTTCCAAAAAGTAAATAAAGTTTAATTTTCAACAGGGGTAAGTTGGATATTACGTGATTGGGTGTGGCCAAAAGTTGCCAAGGGTATAAAGCGAAGGTTTCCCCATCTCGCAAATAACTAATTAGCATTTTAAACTTTATTTATATTAGTTTAGTTATTTAAAGTATTTTGGGTGGGGCCAAAACCGCCAAGGGTATAAAGCGAAGGTCGCGAATTCGTTTCCCCATCTCGCAAATAACTAATTAGCATTTTAAACGGCGAAAAAACGAAAAAAACGAAAAAATGACACCAAAAGTAAATTAACGTAAGTATTTGGTGGGGTTACATATTACCGCCGATATCTCGGTTCGACCTTGTCCGATCGTGACCAAACTTGTTGATTTGATAGACCGAGGCTTAGTGGTTGTTGACAGTGTTCGAGCGTCGAGGTCAAAGATTATCTTCAAGGTGAAATTTGAAAACAAAAATATGTTTTTCGATTTTTCCAAAAATTTTTGTTAAATATTTTGGGGGGGTGGGGGGTTGTTTTGGTGGCCATCTTGGCGGCCATCTTGGAAATAAAAGTGCTAAGTTTTAGTTTACTACTACTTCCGCTTTTCCCATGTGATAATTACCGTGGTACCCTCTCCCCCTTTTCTCCATGCGAGAATTTCCGTAGTACTCCCCTTCATTTCCAATGCGAGAATTTCCGTGGTACCCTTTCCCAGCCAAAATATCTCAACCCTGTACCCCTTTAAGCCCCCTGTATCCAATGGCTGATGCATAAAGGCCACGGGACTAAAGTACGCCGAGAGCGCCACGGGACTTTCAAATCGGAACGACCCCGAAACCCCGCCCCCTCCCACCTACCCGATTCCGAAACTACCCCATACGATCCCCTTCCCCTCCGAAATTCGCGGCGGAAAGAGAGAAAATTTCGGGTGTAATTCGTGTGGGGAGAAACACGGCCCAACTCTCAGGGGCGACAGATTTTGAGAAAATAGATAGTCGAACCCCCTCATTCCTCAGTAACGAAGCGCAAGGCAGTCTCGGGAGCGAAAAAGAGAAAACGAAGAATTGAAAACGAAAAATGTGCTCAAAAGCCAAAACCCTTCCTCACTGGTTTTCTGAAAAAACCATCCGGACATGTAACTAGATCTGAACCTGAACCCCAGTTTGAAAACCAATCTGAAGACCTTCCTGAGAAAATGTACACAGCAGAGCTGCAGAGGCGTTAGGGCAAGGGTATATAGAGGAAAATATTTCCATTGAAATGGAAACTCATAATAATGATGGAAATGAAGCGTGCGAGGATTCTAATAAATGTGTAGAAATAGCACATTTTGATAAAATGCAAACAGCAGAGGCGTTAGGGCAAGGGTATATGGAAGAAAAGATTTCCATTGAAATGGAAACTCATAATAATAATGGAAATGAAGCGTGCAAGGATTCTAATAAATGTGTAGAAATAGCACATTTTGATAAAGACATAGCATTATGGCCTAACCTAGTATCACAAAAGATGGTAGACCATTTTTTAGTAAATAAACCACGCAATAAAGGCGACATAAAAAATCTTAAAATTCAATATTTCGACAGAAATCGAGTCTACCATAGAAGTATTTCTAAATCAAATTTTTACTGTTACAAAGCAAATGGAACTAAGGAATATCGCGAATGTATGATATTTTCCGATACAAGCAAATGCATTTATTGTTATCCCTGCAAACTGTTTTCCTTTATTGTAAAAAAAAAGTTAACATAAAGGGCCTCCTTACACTTTTGCGCCTAGGGCCTCAAAGGAGCATAGTCCGCCACTGCGGGTAAGTCCACATACCCGTAATGCAATGCAGTTTAAAATGCGTGTACTTAGATAGGAAAGTTTTTTAAGACCAATTTTAATCAATAAGATAGAATCGCTAAGTACTTTGCGGGTATAAAAAAAGTGAACTCGTTCAATGTTTAAACCACATTCGAAGAGTTTTTCCCTGAAATAGAAGCAATCCCTAGAAAACCTTTAAAAATGTAAGTATAAAATCTGTTCATAATCAAATTATTTATCTCATAACATATATGTATATTTAATTGGTTAATTTTAGATTTTAACTATAAACCGGCTAAATTATTTAGGAATGGACTGAAAGTGTTTCCCATATCCCAATGCGTGTACTTAGAATGGAAAGTTTTTTAAGACCAATTTTAATCAATAAGATAGAATCGTTAAGTACTTTGCGGGTATAAAAAGAGTGAACTCGTTCAATCTTTAAACCACATTCGAAGAGTTTTTCACTGAAATAGAAGCAATCCCTAGAAAACCTTAAAAAATGTAAGTATCAAATCTGTTAATAATAAAATTATTTGTCTCATAACATATATTTGGTTCATTTTTTTTATTTGATTTTAACTATAAACCTGCTACATTATTTAGGAATGGACTGAAAGTGTTTCCCATATCCCAAGTTTAAGGTATCGCTGTTACACCGGTTTGTGAAATATTTTTCGGAACAATAGATGGGAAAAGGGGATTAAGCTGACGGAAGAAGAATTACATCAATTATGGATGAAACGGGAAGAGATTTCGTCGTTCTTTCAGGCCGAGTCCTCCCAATGCTCGAAGTCGTTTTTCGAGGGATCAACGACCAGACAAATAGATCTGTGTATTTTTCAAAACGTAAAAATTATCAACATTCGAAAAATATGTCACGGGACGGAACCGCTTTACGAAACGCTATTCCCCACTAGAGAGGGTTTTGCGAGGACTTATTCGTCGCGAGGGGCTAACCACACTTAGAAAGTCTGTACACCGGATTACGCTTAGATTAGTACTTCCAAAGGCAGGGACTTCAAAGATTACGCGTAATCCCATTAGTACAGTCAAAGGTACGGCTCTGTCGATTCGTCGTGGGGGAAATTTACCGAAATTTATGATGAACTTTTAGTATATTTTAATGAGGTTAAACGAGTTCCCAATCTTATTAGTGATAATATCGAAAATCAACTACGTAAATTTATTCGAAACAAGTGTTACGGGTGTGAAATATCGCACGAGTCGCAATTACAACATGACTGTTTAATGATGGAGTGGTATCAAAGAGTTGATTTACCCTTTTTAGATGCCGTTAGCTAGGAGCAACAAACACAACACCCCACACAAGGAGAACGCAACCCGTCAAAAGTCATGGATTTTCTTGTGTACGTTTTTCATTGGCTAGACGCTTTAGCGCCTGCTGCCGTCGGAAGGGGAAAATTCGGAAATTGTCTTCCCTCCCGCCCGTAAAACGTTCAGCTTAAAGGCTCGTGACGCTCGTCCAATGAAAATCGTACACAACCTTTCATTAGCGTGTTTAAAGGCTAGCTGCGTTCTCCTTGTGTTTGTTGCTCCTAGCTGTTAGTAACTTAAACTATTCAGAAATCAATATGATGTATTCTGGTAAATCATTTCTGGAATATAATTTCTGCGAACTTATTGTAAGTAAAGTTAGAAGAGACCACCTATGGACTGTGAGAAGGATGATAAAATACGTGAAAAAGTAGATTAGTCCATAATTAAAAGGGATAATATATCTAAATCCTAAACAAATTTGAAGAAATTAAAAACTTACTAATAACTCGTACCGATAGGTCTTCGAGCGAATCTCGGATCAAATAGATCTTCGAGTAATAAACTACATAAAAACTAAATAAAATAGCCAGAAATTCCAACGGTAGACCGGTTTCGTTCTATTTGGAACCATAGAAATCTCATAGGTAACTAGAATGCTGCAAATGGGCCAAACGCCGTGGCAGACGATAGCCAGATCTCAGCCAATCAGAGCTCAAAGAGTGGTTCTGCCAAGAATTTAATGTCACCAGAGAGAATGACGTCACCTATCTCCCGCTATAGTAGCGGATCCAAGGAAGATTATTATCCTCCTTGGCGGAACCACTCTACGGCCTCTCATTGGCTGAAGGTTCAAGACGAACTGGCGTCAAGCTCGGCCGTAGGCGGCAGCATTCTAGTTACCTATGAGATTTCTATGTTTGGAACTCATCAGTACCGTGCGGGAAATCTGGCTGGCGACTGTTATATCGAAAAGAGAAACTAAGCCTAAACATTAAAAATTTCAAAATGCGTTGCATAGCAACGGAAAGCCGAAAAGGTAAGTAAAATTGTTTGTAAGACGAAGCAAATGTTATTATAGACAAATAAAATTATTTTAATGTAATTTGTTAAAAATAAATAGTTGAATATTATCTCACGACATTAACGATTTTAAACGTAATTTATGAACACTAACCTATTCTATTTAGCTTTGTGACGTAGTTAACTTTTTTTTATTTAAATTTTCTCATTTACAACACTATGTAATCCTCATTTAACGTCTTAAAATTAGGGGCGACAAAGTTTATTTTAATATAATTTATTCATAAATCGTTTTGAAGTGCAAACAAGAATAGTAACCTAATACTACACTCAAGAAACATCTTTACTCTACTTTAAATCCAATCAAATCTATTTCCGATATGTAAATAGGTGGAAACCAAGAATGTATTTATTTATATTTAGGACGAATGATTATGTTGCGACAATCGCCGGGCACGTTGAACGCCTATCCCCCGTCTCGCGCGGGGGGAAGACAAAACGTCACCGGCGTTTGATTTCCATCGCGTTAGGTGACGTAAATTTTAAGGAGCCAATGAAATACCGGGACTATTCGTTTTATTTAAAGTGGAGGAGCGTACTGGGGGGATTGAGAGAAAGGCTATAATTCCGATATTCAAATATTTAAAAATACATAATTAATGTACTAAGTTACGTTTAAAAGAACCTTTTGTAAACACGCTTTCTAGTTTTCTGCTCTCTTCCAAATATCTTGCAATATTTTCAATCCAATTATATCTGTTTTTATATCTTTAACTTTATTTCTCAGTACAATTTCTCTTTGACTAGCTTCATCAAGCTTAAATTTAAACTCTTCAATATGCTTTTCCATTTCTTCCAAATGCTTTCTTATGTCTTGCACATCTAACCACGTCTCATTATACTCTTCGACTATTTTACTCACTTCTTCAAATGTATTGAAATCCATATGGTTATAAGTAATAAAACATAATTAATATAAAAAGTTCAGAAATGCTAAAATTTAGGTCGTCTGAAAGACCCTTCTCTCTACTACGTTACAAGAGTTTTGTTAAAATGAATCAAATTAATTATAAACTACATTTAATATCATTAAGTGCCTATATACCAAAGTAGTGTTTTAGCCAACATCACAAGCATTTTGTTAAAATACACATCTCAAGTTTTAGTATGAGAAACGTATCTTTCTCAAGTATTGTAATTGTACACGTGATTCCGTATGAGGACCCGATAAATTTATATATACCTATTGTGTAAGATGAGCCGAAAATGATATGCCAATTGTAATAATAACAATTTCAATGTGTAAATATAGGTATAAAAATACGACCAAAACAACTTACCTATATTTTAAATACGGTAAAATACAATTCTTATACACAAATATAGTCAGATAGATACTATAAAAACAAAAAAGTGAAAATAAAATAAAATTAGTGTGGATAAGATCTGTAAATATCATTTTGAAACTAATAATTTTCACGCTTTATTTAAGTCAAGCAATTACAATTTTAAAAATGAAAGACGTTAAACAAAATAAAAATTTGTAAATATAATTTTAGGAATAAACTTATATATTATAGATACCTCTAGTGTTGTAAATAAGAAAATAAAAAAAACAATATGTAAATATAGGTATAAAAATACGACAAAAACCACTTATCTATATTTTAAATACGGTAAAATACAATTCTTATACACAAATTTAGTCAGAAAGATACTATAAAAACTCTTTATTCAACTTTAATACCACAAATTAACTTTCCAATGTGTAAATAAAGGTCGGAAAATACTGCTTATACGCAAATATAGTCCGAAAGATACTATAAAAACTCTTTATTCAACTTTAATACGTTACGCTATTTAAGAAGCGCAATTTTGCGGACAGAAATAATGCAAAGCTTTATAAGGTAGCAAAAATAATATTAAAACGAGTGATATTTTCTTAGACGCGATTTTGTGAGATTTAACAACTTCGCAATTATTAGGGTCACGGTGAAAATGACAATGGTTATTTGCTTAAAAAACATTTTATCGTTTACATTTATAAATTTAAATTTTTCTACGTATATTTGAGTATCGAAAATCTATTCTACACCATTTCAATACATTCTTAACTTGTTTCCTCGTTATCTTTATCTCATGTGTTTTAAATAGCGTATGGAATCAGTTAAGAATGTATTGAAATGGTGTATGTTAAAACGTTGTAGAATAAAGAGTAAAAAATATCTTCAGAGTCGGCTTGATTAATAAAGAGAATAACACAGACGTTTCCGGTGTAGTCACGTAGGAAGAACAAGTTGGCGAGCCAAAATATACCTCTCCTCGGAAGAATTGTCCCTAGTGGTATTAATTTATTGAGACGTCCCTTAAAGATATCTCCGCAATTCAGAGTTATTTACTTAAAACCGTAATCCCGGTTCAATCCCGCCCGGTATAAAATTTAAATTTTAATTAAAATAATTGAGACGAAACAACCGAGTTTAATTTATTCAGAATAATATAAATTAAGTAGTTACAACAGCGAGTTAGACGTACTAAAACAATGCAAAATTGAATTTAACCCTTTTTACAGAACAAGTTTATCATTTAAATAGAATACGAAGCAAATTTTAATGAAAGAAATATCTACAGAGGGTATTTGTATTTTACTCGCTTACGGCATACTTGCTGCATCTTTAACGCTAATTTTATTTCAACAATCGCCCTTGATGAAGATACCGTAGAATAGCTATATTCGACATCTGGTAGTGGACGACACGTAGACTTCCTGTTGACGGTGTGACACATACCGCATGAAAAAGACCAATACCGTCCAATTTCCAATATCATATAATGACTCGCACACCCAGGAAATCAATGACTGCAATAGGAATCGTAGATGTCCATTTTTAAAAATGTAATTGCTTGACTTAAATAAAGCGTGAAAATTATTAGTTTCAAAATTATATTTACAGATTGTCTAAAAATATTTGCAATATTTAAAAAAAAAATTATTTTGTTTAACGTCTTTCATTTTTAAAAATGTAATTGCTTGACTTAAATAAAGCGTGAAAATTATTAGTTTTAAAATGATATTTACAAATCTTATCCACACAAATTTGATTTTATTTTCATTTTTGTGATTTTATATAGAATCTTTCCGACTATATTTATGTATAAGAATTGTATTTTACCGTATTTAAAATATAGGTAAGTTGTTTTGGTCGTATTTTTACCTATATTTACACATTGAAATTGTTATTATTACAATTGGCATATCATTTTCGGCTCATCTTACACAATAGGTATATATAAATTTATCAGGTCCTCATACGGAATCACGTGTACAATTACAATAATTGAGAAAGATACGTTTCTCAGATATAAAAACAGATATAATTCGATTGAAAATATTGCAAGATATTTGGAAGAGAGCAGAAAACTAGAAAGCGTGTTTAGAAAAGGTTCTTTTAAACGTAACTTAGTACATTAATTAAGTATTTTGAAATATTTGAATATCGGAATTGTATTTTTTTGCATTAAAAGTAGAGTTTTGATGTGTTGTAGAATGTTTCTATGTATTTGCGTATCTGAAATATATTATAGTATCTTATATTTGTGTATAAGAATTGTATTTTACCGTATTTAAAATATAGGTAAGTTGTTTTTATCATATTTTTATACCTATATTTACATATTGAAATTGTTACAAAGGGTTCTTTTAAACGTAACTTATTACATTAATTAAGTATTTTTAATTTACCGTATTTAAAATATAGGCAAGTTGTTTTTATCGTATTTTTTAACTTTATTTATATATTGGAACGCGGAAAAATCTTCCACCAAAATCACAACCTCAGTCCCACCTCAATCCCACCTCCACCATGGAAGAAAAGACCCAACATATTGTTTTAAGGAATCGGTCGCGTCTAATATAATTTAATCCCATTGATCATTGTATATAGGTAAATGTTAATTTTTCTGAATCTCTGAGACAATTAAGTAGTAGTCTTCGATCTCAATGTTCGCGAAGATAAAACAATTGTTGGACTAGATCTTTAGAGTTGTTACATGGAGCCAAAACTTGAAATATTCGTTTGAAATACTCGTAATTTAGGAAATTCTGTTAAAAATTAGTACAATTGGGGAAAATTGGTTAAAAGTTGGTATAATTTGGAGACTTGTTAAAGTTAAAAATATAGAATTAATTAGGATATACTTTTAAAATTGAAGAGATAGAAAGGCAATTACGAACGAGATGATGATTTAAAAAAAAATAGATTTTTCAATGAACTGTAAAACGCTTCTATAGATGGCAGCCTTGTCTCAAAAGTTTATTTTCCTTAAAAGGTGTTATACATTCGAAAAGCAGTTGCGAGAATTCCCGTCAATCAGAGTAATATTTTATCAGTATATCCCAAATTTTTCTCAGTTTTCATCAACATACCCAGAAACAAGATCCCCAATGCGGAAAACTACGTGAAAACCCGCTGGTGTGTCGAAAAACGTGCTCATCCCCAATGCGGAAAACTACGTGAAAACCCGCTGGTGTGTCGAAAAACGTGCTCATTCGCGGAAAAAATACGCGGAAAACGCCCTTATACGGAAATATACGCGGTAAACAAACTCGTATGCGGGACAATTCCCGGAAAAACCCCCACTACCCAATGCCACACGCGTCTTATATAACAGTTTATCTCTTTAAAGTATTGAAACACTCGACATAAAGATAAGCAGAGATAAAGATAACGCCGAACAAGCCGGCCCTGAGGAATATAGGTTGATATGCACTTAATTTAATTAAAATAGAGTTTAAAATAACTCTACAAAACACTCGTAACGAATGTCAAGTATTCTATGACGTAGTTTAATGAGATTTGTTTCAATAATTACCCGTGACCAAGGTTCAAGTACCACTTCAATGACGTTGCTATTTAAAACACTCGAGATTAAGGTAAGCAGAGATAAAGATAACGCAAAACAAGCCGGCCCTGAGATATATGTTGATAAGTGGAAAAACAATTCGTCGCGAAAAAGTTTCTAAATACATTGACTTTTCGACGATTTTTCCCCCATTTCACCCATTAAATCCCGGATCCCGACGATCCCGACGATCCCGATCCCGGGATCGATGCCACACCCTCACTTTCCTTCTACTAAAATTATTAACAAGAAGCAAAAAACTTACCATTCACAAAGCGCAGAAAGCCCCTTGACTAAACGACAGCTCGTATATCAATAAATGACCGTAGACGGAATAGTTACGGCTCTTTATAAATAAAACAAACGAACCCAATTGATGAACTGCATTAAACACCTTAATCACTCGAGGAGACGTTTAAAATAAATTACGAAGTAATGACGACCCAGCTAAAAACCCAGAACACTATGTAAACAACTCGATATTTTCTTCATAAATGAACTATTACCCTTGAAAAATATTACGCTAAACACACAATAGATAAAAAAAAGACTGAAAAAACGAAATAAATTACAAAAAACTAACGGGTTCTACCCCTTAACCATTTTATCTGCTGACTGCGCTAAAACAAGATTTGACCTTTAAATTTTCATACGTAAAATATTTAGAGTTTAACAAGTTCACAAAAATTAAAAAACAAAGTTCAATAAACAATATATACAGATATTGTATTCATCCGTTTAGTAAAAAAACCCGCCGTATCACAATGGTTCCTTTACTTTAACATTTT
Organism: Leiobunum rupestre; assembly: GCF_980474605.1. Taxonomy (NCBI): domain Eukaryota; kingdom Metazoa; phylum Arthropoda; class Arachnida; order Opiliones; family Sclerosomatidae; genus Leiobunum; species Leiobunum rupestre. The sequence continues at coordinate 13,584,225 of NC_143392.1, read as the reverse complement.
CCCTGAGGAAGTCAATAGCTCGGCGGTGAACTATCTGCATGGTAACAATGCGACCTGAGTTCAATTCCTGATCACGATCAAATTTCACATTAAAATACTAAAATATTTAATTAAATATAAGATTAATATAATTTATAAATATTTAATTAAATATAAGATTAATATAATTTATAAATATTTAATTTAATATAAGATTAATATAATTTATAAATATTTTATTAAATATAAGATTAATATAATTTATAAATATTTAATTTAATATAAGATTAATATAATTTATAAATATGTAATTAAATATAATATTAATATAATTTATAAATATTTAAATAAATATAAGATTAATATAATTTATAAACATTTAAATAAATATAAGATTAATATAATTTGTAAATATTTAAATAAATATAAGATTAATATAATTTATAAATATTTAAATAAATATAAGATTAATATAATTTATAAATATTTAAATAAATATAAGATTAATATAATTTATAAATATTTAAATAAATATAAGATTAATATAATTTATAAATATTTAAATAAATATAAGATTAATATAATAATTAATACTTCACTACTACGCGAGGAAAACTACAAGCAAATATTAGAATTTAATCTAAAGAAATGGGCTAAGAACATACCATACAATATTTACGACAAATTTAAGTGGTGGGAGTCATTGAAACTAAATATAAAAACATTAACCAAAGAATTAACATATAACAATAAAAAGAGAGAAGACACGGAGATAATTAAACTTAACTTTGAACTAGAAAAAACAACAAACGATAATATCAGACAAATTTTTTTTAAAAGAGCGCAATTTATCGAGTCAGAAAGAGCTAAAGCACTTTTAATAAGATCTAAAATGGAATGGAACCTACAAACTAATATACCAAGCAAGCTACTATTACAAAAAGAAAATCAAAAATCTATTAATAAACTGACTGATGTAATCAAAAGTAATGGCCAACTCACTACTGATCCGGTGGATGTTTTCTCAGAAGTACATAAATACTACACAAACTTTTTTCGAAAAAGTAATATCGAAATCAAAAATATTGAAAAATATTTGAGTCCGCTTCCAACGTTATCAAATGAACAAAAAGAAGAATTAAACAAACAAATTACAAATTTAGAAGTCAAAGAAACTATAAACTCAATGCCAAACAACAAATCCCCCGGTAAAGATGGAATTTCCTTTGAACTATATAAAACATTCTCGCTTTTTTTTCGTACCAATTTTGCGCGACATTTTTAATTTGTGCATAGAAAACAACAAGTTTCCAGAATCCTTTCACGAAGCTATTATAACTTTACTTTTCAAAAAAGGTGATCATTCTAATCTACGGAATTGGCGTGGAATTTCATTACTCAATACCGATTATAAAATACTAGCTAAAATTCTTGCAAATAGACTCAAAGCTGTAATATCCACCGTAATTCATCAAGATCAAACATGTTCAGTTCCCGGTAGAAATATAAGGGACAATTTGGATATTGTACGAGATACTCTGCATTACTATAATGAGTCAAATCAAAATTTGGCACTGGTCTCATTGGATTTGGAAAAAGCTTTCGATAGGATAAACCATGACTATTTATTTGCGGTTCTCAAAAAATTTGGCTTCGATGGATTTCTATTAAATTTCATTAAAACAGTTTATAAAAATGCTTTCGCCAGAGTAAAATTAAACAATACGTTAACAGCAAAATTTTTTATATTTACTGGAATAAGGCAAGGAGATCCCCTATCTAGTATGTTATTTGTATTAGCTATCGAACCACTACTATGTCATCTAAGGCAAAAATTACGTCCTTTTTCAATAAATTTAAGTTTTTTAAATCGACCGCTAATAACTCCTACAGTACGAACAGAATCGAACCGGTCTCGGCACCCGGCTCGGCACGGGACCCGGCGGGGTGCGCGGGTCGGGGGAAACCTTTCCGAGTCCGAGAAACCGAAGAGACTCGGCGCGATCGATATTTGGCCGGGTGCCGTTCCGAGATAGGGAGCCGGCGTACGATTCGGACTCGGCGTCGGGCAGGTTTGGGGTGGTGGGAGGATACGAGAGAGAGGGTAGTTACTTCGCGCCCCGTTGGATGGCGCGCGAGAATGACGGAAGAGAAAAATCAATACTTTTCTATACAAAATCGAAGCTACTTTCGCGGCAAAATGATTCGATTTAAAAAAATTATTTTAGTTTTAGATACTTATATTTTAAATGTTAATTTAGAGATTCCAATTAATAAAGGAACAATAAAAGGTTTTTTTTAATAATCAATTAATATTTCATAATTGTTTACGAAATAGATAATTTAAATTATTGTGGGCGTTTCGGTAAAAGATTGATTAACTCATAGTGACTTATTTAAGTTGGTTTTTATATTTGGCGTTTAGTTAGTCTTATTCAAGTATATGTGCATTCCTTAAACGTTTAGCAGAACAGGTGAAAACGTTAAAATGATTATTCTTAGCTTTTCAATTTATGCGACACGTAATCATGTTAATTAACTTAATCAAAGCGCGCAAGTATAAAGTAATAGTGAGTTTTCACCCGTTAGGAAACGAGCAGAAAGAATTCCTACCGCGTTAAATGTGAGTTTAATAAGGCTATGCATAGACTTCTACACCTTATCATTACCTGCTTCCTAGCTGGGGCGTAATCTCCTTAATATTTGAAATTATTTTCATCGGTGGCAAAAAAAATAACATTTTCCAATATAACTAATTATTTCGAGAAGCTACAAGTTTATTTGTTCGCCAGAACCTTATCATTTTTTAATAATTAGAAATATATAAACGTGTTTATTCCGATTAAATTAATTTATTTAAATATCCTTAATAAATATGAAAATAACATATTAAAAATTCAATTCGTTTCTATTCGCGGCCATTTCTTTGTCGTTAATCGACGTCCCGATAGATCCTAGTGGTTCTAAATGATGTGTATAATAATTTAAATATTATCAGTTAATTTCAATTGGATTAACAGGTTTCATGCGCCTAGAAAAGGTATCGAGAGAGCTCGTAAGAGTGTAGAATGTTCGCGATAAAGCTACGTCTACACTCCTACACATTTCACGCTCTCGGTTTCTTTAGCTTCAGTCGCTTAACCTGATGAATATTCATATTCTTGAAATAATAGGCCTTTCTGTAAAGTATCGTGTCCTTCCTGTTCAAATTTGGCTCTTACGCCATTGCTTTTTACTTTTACAAATTTACGCTTGAATATAAATGGCCCGTGCCTAGATTATTCCGATTAAGCTCAGTCTTGTGACGTCAAGTCTTACTTTAATACGTTTACGTTCTATTCGTTTTATTTTATAGAAACATTTCTTAGGAACCGAATGATTTATAAATAGTTCATTAGAAATTTGAAAAATTTGATGTGAAAAACGACTTTGAAATCGGTGAATTATCCCGTAAATTGAGTAATGGAACTGTAACGTCATAGGACGTCACCGATGATTTTAACGGCGGATAAAAAAATTACACCCAAAATGGCGGCCATGGCCTAAGCTACGGAGTGCCACTACTCTATCGCGTAAACTCTTGCAATTCCAGTTAGCGTCCCATATTTTCAGTAACATAGCGCGCAATTAGCTAACCGATTTTGAAGTTGAAATAATAATAAAGTGACGCACGTGGCTTTTCTGGGCCACGTGTATGGCGCGTGGAGCTGAAACTGACCAAAGATGCCTTTTTACACAGAATGGAAAATTCGAAAGGCGGGAAGCGGCTTGTCAAAGGAGCGGGTGAGAGAGAGGCAGTGAGAAACAGCGGGCGGTGACTGCGACCACGGAAAGACGATAAGGGAAGTGCCCCTAAACAACAATCCGACCTTCGTCTTTCCCTAAACCAGCGCTTCTTTCGATTCTTAGAAAGCGACTAAAATTTCTATTGTAAATTTTGTTATTCCCTAGCTTTCGGCTTAGCGATAGTCTTCCTTGACATTTTTACGATGAGAAATATACATTTAACTGCCTATTTTTGGTTCCACGTCATTTGTCATACCAGAGTTTGGGAAAGGTTTCGAATATTTTTAATGATTGTGAATTTTTCTACGCTAAATGAGCAATTTTCAAAGAAGTGTGATTTGACTTTGATACTTTTTTTGCCCTGTGCTTATTAATTTATTTGAGTTTAACAAAACAAAGACCTAAAAATATTGGATACTATAGAGGCTCTCTTTTGCCCAATTGGAATTATTTTTAAAGGTTTTCGAAATAATACAATTTTAAATAATTTTAATATAAAATAAAATTTAAGTATTTCGCGGAACTAGAATGACACTTATAAAAATTAAACGATTTGGGAGTAAATGTTTAACTGGCGACGCTTTGTGACTTTTATATCGGGCCCACGGCACCGGCGGTCCCTGAATTAGAAGGGGCCCAAAAACGCTTCCGAATAACATTGTCCCAAATGATCGAAAAGGGCCTCAATATCGAGTTTCGTTGAGGACGATTGTTGCGCAACTGACAAAGCTTATGTCGTTTTTCATTAAGTGTGATATAATTTATTGTTAACATTATATTCATTTAAATGAAAGTGCCCCTAAACCACAATCCGAGCCTCTTGTCTCGTTTTCTCTGGTCAATTTTGAGCATTAGATGACAAGTAGAGTACTTTTCAATGGTGCATAGGTCTAATACCTTTAAGGTCCACCCTACCATGTTGGTCTATCCTGACATTTTTATAAGGAAAAATATATTTTACCGCAGTTTTTCTGCCTGAAGATCCGGGTAAATTATTTGTGTGTTAGTTTTGTTTCTTCTTTAGAACGTATTCAATTTTTATATTAGAAAATTAAAAATATACAAGAGTGGAAAACCGAAATTTCACAATTCTACCGGATGAAACCAAATTTCAATGAAATATTTGATTATATATTTATCACCGGATCAGTGTATAAGCTTAAAGCTGTTTGAGCCAGATTTTTTTATTTTCCACTTCAGACTATTAGCTTTGGAATACTTTTAAATGTCACAGATTTTTATTTAATTTGCGTATAGTATAGCGCAATAAAGTTTAGGAATCTGGATTTGAACGAGATTTTTACCATATTGTAAAATCTACTCAAATTTCACTGACATATAGGATTTAGTGGCGTTGAAAGCGTCCTGGCCTAAGAAGGGCAAAGTTTTAATTATAAGCCAAGCATTCGCTAAAGAATTTTTCTAACCTAAGACCAAATAATTAAAAAAACCATGAATCTATTGAACACTTGAATATTCAACTGGAATACCCTACATGTAGTTCACCTATGGCGACGCGTGGGGCAGAGCCAATTTATAATGACGTAGTGAAAGTAGAGCTCCCCTGTTATTTATAAGCAGATGGAGCGTTACTTCCTAAAGTGACGCGTTATGGTTAGATTTCCTTTTTGCATTATTTATCGTGAATCTATTTAAATAAATAGATTCTGCTCTCATGAACTATCTTACCCTAAAATGCCATCATTTCCGAATTCGTTCTTATTGGCTTAAAAAAGTAAATCACACGTTTGGCGCGAAAACAGGCTCCGCCCCACGTTTTCTCAGAGTATACCATGTGGCTAATGATAGAGTTGAAAATTCATGGGTTAAATAGATTCATGAAAAAACGTTATTTATTTAACTTTTACGATTGCCGCCCTAAGTCCTCCCAGTAAATTCGACAGAGCATTCGGGGGTAACTGAAGTTCAGGACGCTAAAGATGAAAAATTACCCTAACAAAATGAAGTTGTTCGATAAATCAGATTTGTCCCGTGGTTCTTTTAATTAGTCCCAAAATTTAAATTAATTTTTCAGGGGTTTTTTGGTTTTTCGATTTATAGGACTATCTGTTAAGAAGTTTAATAAATAATTTTTAATAGTTTTTGATGCGTGCACGTACTCGGTAAATCAAAGGGATCTAAACGAGAACGGAACGTCCACAAAGTGATTTATTGATAAGACCCTCTACTTTTAAATTCCAAGAGAAAGAAACTGGAAAAGGAAACGGGGCGTAGCCTATGCGCTGCAAGTTGTGAATGGTGCCATACATGTTTATAGGACAAATATCCATTTTCAGGCTGAATTCCTGGCACAAAAAGGATTACATTCATTTGCCGCGGTATCTCCCGTACCCCATTCGCACTAAGTCATATGGGATATTCAATTCAATTTTAAAAGCTGGTTTCCCACTCAACAGAAAATGTAACAGAATCGTAGCGGTAAACGCTGATCACAAAATAATATACTTTTAGTTTTACCAGAAGTGTATAATATTTTTACATAAGTGTACACTTACTATTCTTCACATGCAGAAGTATTAATGAGAGCTATTCACAAAACAGATAGCATTACGGGCTTCGTCGCCATTTTGCGTCCGCTTGCTAACGAGTCACAGTTAGCCTTTCACAGCGCCTCACTAAGGGGAGATTTTCTTCTTGTTATGACGTCTTTCCGCTACTAGCTCTCAGTAAAATATTCCCCAAAGTGACAAACTTATGAAACAATATTATAGACTTATGGTTTTACCGCTGTCTAACTTTACGCGGCTAATATTTCGTCTATAATGTGAAACCAACCTTAAGGGTGAATTTTTGGGATAGCTGAGCTTCATTTCGCGTAATGGTTATTTTTGGATTGAAAAATCCTCGAGTCCAAAAAAAATGTTAATTCGAAAAAGACAGGTGCCCCAAATTAATGTTTTAATTTAATTTTATGTAAAAGTATTGAAAATGTATAAGTATAAATGTAATAATTAAAACGAATGCGAAAGTAAATAGGTATTTCATCAAGAAGAGACCAAAACCATAAACTTATAACCGTATTTTATGCCAATGTTTCGTTGCCAAATATTTGTATTTTTTTTACCCATCGAGGACATATGTCATTTCTAAAAATGGGCTAAGGTCAATGGCCCGCGATGGAAAAGACTTTGGACAAGTTGTTCCGCATTATTTGACGTACCAATATACATTTAAAGTTCATCTTTAAGTTATATTTGGAAAACACGTGGCTTTAAGCACGTGGGTATGTTTTGACATTTTCTCCTCGGCGAGACGTACGACCCTTCCCCTTTCCGCGACGATCTCCCTCTTGAACCACGGACTGAACTATGTGAAAGGGGAGGGTGAAATGCTTTAACTTCGTTTTTCGTCGTGGCTACCAGTTTCAATAGTTTTTGAAAATGGGCGCAAAGGAGTGAGAAAGAAAGAATACAATGAAAAAAATTTGATATAAACGTGTTAACGTCATAAATTATACGGCTTAATAACCAAACTAATTCTTCCACCATTCCAAGACATTGTAGCTTTCAGTTTTGCCATTTTTTTAATTCCCCTTTTATAGTTTTCCAGGATTTTCATTTGTAAAACAATTACATTACAAATCAAAAAAATCAAAATACATAAAAACAGGGTCAAAAAACATTACATCAAATCGCTACATAGGTTCCCAGGTTTTTAATAAGATAACCAGATAAAGCTAGGAGTAGGCCTATATTGCGAATTACCAAATTAAAATGGGACGAAGAACGTGACAGTTTAATTTCGCAAAATATATTTTTTTTTATTCCAACGTTTCGGAGGAACTGCCCCTTCTCTTTCAGAAGTGTAAATACGCAGCTGAAGAAGAAGTAGCAGCTCTGCTCCGAAACGTTGGATTTAAATAAATAGATTTTGGTCATTTAAACCCTTGACTACGAATCGTTTTAAATTATTTAAATTTAGAAAAATAGTATTAAGAAATGCTTTATAAAAATTGGAGAAATATAAAACCATATAAACGAAGGTTGAATTGCTCTTTTTGAAAAAATCCGTAAAGAAAATTTCGAGTTACCTGTTTTTGAAACTACAATAGCGAAAGCTTTTTGGTGATTTGTTTTTAAAATAATATTGTTCACATTTTTAAACGGTATATACAATAAAAAATAAAATTATCAATGAAACATTTTCAAAATCCTGAAAATGATAGATTTAGCCATACAATTTATTATTTTAGTTAAATAGTAATATTGATATTCTTTATCGTTATATGAAATTGGTATATTTTTTATCTTAAGTGATTGCAATTTATATCATGTTCTTTTTTAATTTAGACAATGATGTTCGACCGCATTATAGAAAAATGTAGATTTATTTTTGTATCACGATATAAAAACAAATTGATTCTTTTACGTAGAGCAGCGGTTCCCAAAAGGTGTTCCGCGGAACCCTGGGTTTCCGCTGAAGGGTCACGGGGTTCCGAAAATTCGCAGCGCGGCCATCTTTGTTTGTGTCAAGAGTCTTTTAAGATAAGTAAAAAAAATGAGTTGGGGTTCCGCCAGAATTAGGTGGATAGTTTAGGGTTCCATAGTAAAAAAAATTGGGAACCGCTGACGTAGAATATTCGTGGGGGAATCCATAGCTTGACTACCTGGGGAGGGGACCCGTTAGGGGAAAGAAATTTCAATAGTGGAGGCCTAGGTAGTACGGCCGTAACGTAAGGGGGGGGGGGATACGGTCGTAAAAAGAGTGTATACTAATTTGCTTTTCTCGATTTATTTTAAGTCTAATTCCTACCAGGATCACTTGAGACGTAGTACTTGTATTCTAATCGAAGACATTTTCTTAGAGGCACTTTAAATCTCAAGCCACCATTTTGCTTCCGGTTCCTTCTTCCTGTACTGCTAATATTATGACTATGAATTAATGAGACAGTAATAAAAACTAAATCGTTAGTTCTGTGAAGGTTAAATTATCAAAAAACCATTAACAAAGTAAGAATAGAAATAAAATTTGGAAAGGTTAATAAGAAGGTATGATAATTGGTCGCTTTAATCAAAACTATTTTACAAGGCCTTAATTGTTTTTCATTTTAACAGACATTAAAAAAATTTCAACTTATATATTTACTTTTTTAACTGCTTGGCTCGCAACTACCAATTTCCTGTTTATTTCTGATAAAAAAGCTAATGTACTGCTTTTTTAATTAATTAATTTACTGCAGATTTAATATTAAGAACTGCTCCATTATATATAAGCATAATATAATTCGCTTAAAACATGAACCTTAGTGTGCTCCTTTTCAATACAATCATTAGTCCTAGTTCAAAAATTATTTTACAATAGGGTTGCGTGGTTCTTTTTAACTAAGAAGCGAATGCTATTATGAAATCATATTTCATTCCATTAATACAACCTAGCAGTCCGGCTGAGTCCGAAAAATACCTGCCTTTGGTAGTGGTATTAAAAAAAACGTGATTTTCGAGTAAAGTTATCCTATTATCTAATTACAGATGAATTATATTAGAAGTTAGTGTATTTAAAGTATATTCCAAACGTTGTGTTGTACATTTAAAAATTACTTAATAAATGTTCCTTGTTATAATGAAAAATCAAACTTTTTCAGTATAGGTAAGTCTAATTTTATTAAAAAAATAATATCGAAATAATATTAAAATTTTAAAAATCGCCATGTTTCGTTTTATAAGTTGCCCCAATTTTATTTTAAAAGGGACTAACCTAATTTGAACCCGTACAATGATATGTTCATATTTTAAGATTTCCAATATCATGATCACCTTAAAACAAATTTGAGGCTGACCCACGTTTAACGAACATATTTTGTAGAAGTGAAGTATGACTCATACGATGACGAATAGTTTTAAAAACTAAACATAAGTTAACAAATGAATTTGGATTAAAACATTAAAGCGGTCGATTATTTTACGGTAATACGTAATTCTAGTTTCACCAATAATTAATAAGTTTCCCTATTATAAAGGATCAAACACTACATCTTTTGAAAAAATTAGATTCTGCCAAGTGATCAACCCCTAACACAATATGGTAAAAATCTCGTACAAATCCAGATTCCTAAACTTTATTGCGCTAGACTATACGCAAAATAAATAAAAAAGCTTATACACTGATCCGGTGATAAATATATAATCAAATATTTCATTGAAATTTGGTTTCATCCGGTACAATTGTGAAATTTCGGGTTTCCACTCTTGTATATTTTTAATTTTCTTATATATAAAATTGAATACGTTCTAAAGAAGAAACACAAAACTAACACACGTGTAGTTTTTCTGCCTGAAGACCCGGGTTAATTATTGCTAAATAATTAACCCGGATCTTCAGGCAGAAAAACTGCGGTAAAATATATTTTTCCTTATAAAAATGTCAGGATAGACCAACATGGTAGGGTGGACCTTAAAGGTATTAGACCTATGCACCATTGAAAAGTACTCTACTTGTCATCTAATGCTCAAAATTGACCAGAGAAAACGAGACAAGAGGCTCGGATTGTGGTTTAGGGGCACTTTCATTTAAATGAATATAATGTTAACAATAAATTATATCACACTTAATGAAAAACGACATAAGCTTTGTCAGTTGCGCAACAATCGTCCTCAACGAAACTCGATATTGAGGCCCTTTTCGATCATTTGGGACAATGTTATTCGGAAGCGTTTTTGGGCCCCTTCTAATTCAGGGACCGCCGGTGCCGTGGGCCCGATATAAAAGTCACAAAGCGTCGCCAGTTAAACATTTACTCCCAAATCGTTTAATTTTTATAAGTGTCATTCTAGTTCCGCGAAATACTTAAATTTTATTTTATATTAAAATTATTTAAAATTGTATTATTTCGAAAACCTTTAAAAATAATTCCAATTGGGCAAAAGAGAGCCTCTATAGTATCCAATATTTTTAGGTCTTTGTTTTGTTAAACTCAAATAAATTAATAAGCACAGGGCAAAAAAAGTATCAAAGTCAAATCACACTTCTTTGAAAATTGCTCATTTAGCGTAGAAAAATTCACAATCATTAAAAATATTCGAAACCTTTCCCAAACTCTGGTATGACAAATGACGTGGAACCAAAAATAGGCAGTTAAATGTATATTTCTCATCGTAAAAATGTCAAGGAAGACTATCGCTAAGCCGAAAGCTAGGGAATAACAAAATTTACAATAGAAATTTTAGTCGCTTTCTAAGAATCGAAAGAAGCGCTGGTTTAGGGAAAGACGAAGGTCGGATTGTTGTTTAGGGGCACTTCCCTTATCGTCTTTCCGTGGTCGCAGTCACCGCCCGCTGTTTCTCACTGCCTCTCTCTCACCCGCTCCTTTGACAAGCCGCTTCCCGCCTTTCGAATTTTCCATTCTGTGTAAAAAGGCATCTTTGGTCAGTTTCAGCTCCACGCGCCATACACGTGGCCCAGAAAAGCCACGTGCGTCACTTTATTATTATTTCAACTTCAAAATCGGTTAGCTAATTGCGCGCTATGTTACTGAAAATATGGGACGCTAACTGGAATTGCAAGAGTTTACGCGATAGAGTAGTGGCACTCCGTAGCTTAGGCCATGGCCGCCATTTTGGGTGTAATTTTTTTATCCGCCGTTAAAATCATCGGTGACGTCCTATGACGTTACAGTTCCATTACTCAATTTACGGGATAATTCACCGATTTCAAAGTCGTTTTTCACATCAAATTTTTCAAATTTCTAATGAACTATTTATAAATCATTCGGTTCCTAAGAAATGTTTCTATAAAATAAAACGAATAGAACGTAAACGTATTAAAGTAAGACTTGACGTCACAAGACTGAGCTTAATCGGAATAATCTAGGCACGGGCCATTTATATTCAAGCGTAAATTTGTAAAAGTAAAAAGCAATGGCGTAAGAGCCAAATTTGAACAGGAAGGACACGATACTTTACAGAAAGGCCTATTATTTCAAGAATATGAATATTCATCAGGTTAAGCGACTGAAGCTAAAGAAACCGAGAGCGTGAAATGTGTAGGAGTGTAGACGTAGCTTTATCGCGAACATTCTACACTCTTACGAGCTCTCTCGATATCTTTTCTAGGCGCATGCAACCTGTTAATCCAATTGAAATTAACTGATAATATTTAAACTATTATACACATCATTTAGAACCACTAGGATCTACCGGGATGTCGATTAACGACAAAGAAATGGCCGCGAATAGAAACGAATGGAATTTTTAATATGTTATTTTTATATTTATTAATGATATTTAAATAAATTAATTTAATCGAAATAAACACGTTTAGATATTTATAATTATTAAAAAATGATAAGGTTCTGGCGAACAAATAAACTTGTAGCTTCTCGAAATAATTAGTTATATTGGAAAATGTTATCTTTTTTTGCTACTGATGAAAATAATTTCAAATATTAAGGAGATTACGCCCAAGCTAGGAAGCTAGCATAAGGTCTAGAAGTCTATGCATAGCCTTATTACATTCACACTTAACGCGGTAGGCATTCTTTCTGCTCGTTTCCTAACGGGTGAAAACTCACTATTACTTTATACTTGCGCACTTTGATTAAGTTATTTTAAAGAATTTTAAAGAAATGAATAAAAACCACTATTGCACAGTAAAAGAGTTTTGTTTTAATAAACAAAAATCTTTTACTGTGCAATAGTGGTTTTTATTCATTTCTTTAAAATTTTAAATGTACAGGACAGTTCCACAATATTTGTTGATTAAGATAATTAACATGATTACGTGTCGCATAAATTGAAAAGCTAAGACTAATCAATTTAACGTTTTCACCTCTTGCACATATACTTGAATAAGACTAACTAAACGCCAAATATAAAAACAAACTTAAATAAGTCACTATGAGTTAATCAATCTTTTACCGAAACTCCCACAAAAAATGTGAATTATCTATTTTGTAAACAACTAATAAAACTTTATTTAAATTATGAATTATTAATTGTTTATTAAAAAAACCTTTTATGTTCCTTTATTAATTTGAATCTGCAAATTAACATTTAAAATATAAGTAACTAAAACTAAAACAATTTTTCTAATTCGAATTATTTTGCCGCGAAAGTAGCTTCGTTTTTGTATAGAAAAGTATTGATTTTTCTCTTCCGTCATTCTCGCGCGCCATCCAACGGGGCGCGAAGTAACTACCCTCTCTCTCGTATCCTCCCACCACCCCAAACCTGCCCGACGCCGAGTCCGAATCGTACGCCGGCTCCCTATCTCGGAACGGCACCCGGCCAAATATCGATCGCGCCGAGTCTCTTCGGTTTCTCGGACTCGGAAAGGTTTCCCCCGACCGGCGCACCCCGCCGGGTCCCGTGCCGAGCCGAGTGCCGAGACCGGTTCGATTCTGTTCGTACTGTAGCTACGCTGATGATGTAAATATTTTCATAACCAAAGAAAACGGTTTTACCGTTTTAAAGAAAGAATGTAATAGATTCGAAACAATAAGTAATTCTAAATTTAATTTAAATAAAAGTAATGGTTTATGGATTGGTTCATGGAAAACTAGAACTGATTGTCCACTAGATATTTCATTTTCAAACGAAAAAATTAAAATTTTAGGCGTAGAATTTCATAATGAATCCAATTTAAATACCAAATTTTTAAATAATATAACAAACCAAATAGAGTGTAATATCCTAGCTAAATCTAAAACCGAAACAAATTTAAATATGAAATCCAAAGCTTTAATTTGTAATAACGAAATGTCAGTTTTATGGTATTTCGTTACAGTAATTATCTTTCCTATTGAAATAATCAAAAAATTGGAAAATATCTTTCTAAACTATATATGGAATAATAGTCGACACTGGCTTAAGAAAGAAATACTATACGCTAAAACCATTGATGGTGGAATTGGATTACTTAATATTTCTGAACAAATTAAAAAATTCCACATAATAAAGATTCAGAAAATCATAAATTTAAAAACCAATGATATAGCCAGAGACTATTTTTATTTTAATTTGAGCTTAGTCAATGAAATGTGCTATGATTTTGAATTTTTTTTTGTATGAAGATATTCCAGTTAGTTACAAAGATGTTCAACCTGTGTATAAACAAATTCTTGAAACTTGGAAAGAAAATGTAATATCTAAAATTGAAGTAGTTCATACAAAACGTAGTTTTCTTCATCAACCTTTATTTTACAATCACTACTTAAATCACAATTTAACCCATCCATTATGGAAGCAAAATAATTATAGATATGTGCTTAATTTTTTTGTAGTAAATCATTTTTTGAAAATAAAAAATTTAGAGGACTGTTTGAAAAGCAATAGAAGCACAATTTTACAATATAAATCCTTTAAAAGGGATTTAGAAGAAAACTATTCTGATATATTAAAAAAACCTAAATATACAAAATATGTAAAAATAGATAAAATTTATAATAAACCGTGTATAATTTTAAAAATTGGAAATGAAAAATACGAAATTACAAATGTAAAAAAATTATCAATTAAAAAAATTAATTGTCTCAGCCGAAGAAAATGCTAAAGAAGTGGAAAATGAAATTCTTAAAAATTTTCATTTAATTGAAAGGAATTTAAAAATAAATCCTAATTTCTATTTTATTTGGAATAGCAGCTTTAACTTCAAAGAAAAAGATACTCTGTACAAAATGATTTACTTAAAAACTTTATCCCCCTATAATGGTTATAAAATTTATAAAAATTTTAAAAAAGAATGCCCGTTATGTAACACTTACCTTGGAACAAACCACCATATTTATTTTGAATGTGAGGTAACAAAAAATGTAATTTTTTGGATGTATAATTTTATATTACGTTTTGAAACCAATCTTAATTTTAACATAATTTTTTATTGGTTTTATGATTTAACTAATCAAAATTTTAACAAAGAAAATGTAAATTTAATATGTGCTTTATCAATGTGTGTTAAACTGGCTATTTATTTCACTGTTTTTGATCCACCTATGCACGGACCGGATCAAAGAATCAAGTCCTTTTTTAAAAAGAAATTATTATCTGTTATTCTGTATGCCAAAAATTTAAAATCACCAAATTTGTTCACTAGGGCTGTTGAACTAAAAATTGTAAAAAAATATAATAATACGATTGTTCTAACTTTGTAAAATTTTTAAGTAGTTTGTTATAGCCTGTTTCCTAGATGAACAGGCAAAAAAATGATTTATATAATTGATATTATATATTGTACCGCCTCAAACTGAAATAAAAGACGTCATAAAAAAAATATAATTTATAAATATTAAATTAAATATAAGATTAAAATAATTTATAAATATTTAATTAAATATAAGATTAATATAATTTATACATATTAAATTAAATATAAAATTAATATAATTTATACATATTTAATGAAATATAAGATTAATATAATTTATACTGATTTAATGAAATATAAGATTAATATAATTTATACATATTTAATGAAATATAAGATTAATATAATTTATACTGATTTAATTAAATATAAGATTAAAATAATTTATAAATATTTAATTAAATATAAGATTAATATAATTTATACATATTAAATTAAATATAAGATTAATATAATTTATAAGTATTTAATTAAATATAAGATTAATGTAATTTATAAGTATTTAATTGAATATAAGATTAAAATAATTTATAAATATTTAATTGAATATAAAATTAATATAATTTATAAATATTTAATTAAATATAAGATTAATATAATTTATAAATATTTAATTGAATATAAAATTAATATAATTTATAAATATTTAAATAAATATAAGATTAATATAATTTATAATTATTTAATTAAATATAAGATTAATATAATTTATAAATATTTAATTAAATATAAGATTAATATAATTTATACATATTTAATTAAATATGAGATTAATATAATTTATACCTATATAATTAAATATAAGATTAATATAATTTATACATATTTAATTAAATATAAGATTAATATAATTTATACATATTTAATTAAATATAAGATTAATATAATTTATACATATTTAATTAAATATAAGATTAATATAATTTATGAATATTTAATTAAATATAAGATTAATATAATTTATAAATATTTAATTGAATTGAAATTAAATGAAATGAAATTTTAATGTGTTCCAAAACAACCCTTTTTACAGTGTCAACTAGTTGGTACACAGCGTGTTACTTAGATATACATATTTACATATCACAGTAGTGAAATCAGATATATTATAACCTGAATTTATATAAAACTTGAGTCTGATAAATATCAAAGACTTAACTAGGTTAGGTACAATTGGTTGTTAAATTTAGAGATTTTCACATACATTTGCAATGCTTTGATTTCAGATATTTTACAGATATACAAATCAATTTAAATATAAGATTAATATAATTTATAAGTATTTAATTAAATATAAGATTAATATAATTTATAATTATTTAATTAAATATAAGATTAATATAATTTATAAGTATTTAATTAAATATAAGATTAATATAATTTATAAGTATTTAATTAAATATAAGATTAATATAATTTATAAGTATTTAATTAAATATAAGATTAATATAATTTTTAAGTATTTAATTAAATATAAGATTAATATAATTTATAAATATTTAATTGAATATAAGATTAATATAATTTATACATATTTAATTAAATATAATATTAATATAATTTATAAATATTTAATTAAATATAAGATTAATATAATTTATAAATATTTAATTAAATATAAGATTAATATAATTTATACATATTTAATTAAATATAAGATTAATATAATTTAAACATATATAATTAAATATAAGATTAATATAATTTATACATATTTAATTAAATATAAGATTAATATAATTTATACATATTTAATTAAATATAAGATTAATATAATTTATACATATTTAATTTAATATAAGATTAATATAATTTATACATATTTAATTAAATATAAGATTAATATAATTTATAAATATTTAATTAAATATAAGATTAATATAATTTATGAATATTTAATTAAATATAAGATTAATATAATTTATAAATATTTAATTGAATTGTAATGAAATGAAATGAAATTTTAATGTGTTCCAAAACAACCCTTTTTACAGTGTCAACTAGTTGGTACACAGCGTGTTACTTAGATATACATATTTACATATCACAGTAGTGAAATCAGATATATTATAACCTTAATTTATATAAAACTTGAGTCTGATAAATATCAAAGACTTAACTAGGTTTGGTACAATTGGTTGTTAAATTTAGAGATTTTCACATACATTTGCAATGCTTTGATTTCAGATATTTTACAGATATACAAATCGATTTAAATATAAGATTAATAGAATTTATAAGTATTTAATTAAATATAAGATTAATATAATTTATAAGTATTTAATTAAATATAAGATTAATATAATTTATAAGTATTTCCTAGATGAACAGGCAAAAAAAATGATTTATATAATTGATATTATATATTGTACCGCCTCAAACTGAAATAAAAGACGTCATAAAAAAAATATAATTTATAAATATTAAATTAAATATAAGATTAAAATAATTTATAAATATTTAACTAAATATAAGATTAATATAATTTATACATATTAAATTAAATATAAAATTAATATAATTTATACATATTTAATGAAATATAAGATTAATATAATTTATACATATTTAATGAAATATAAGATTAATATAATTTATACATATTTAATGAAATATAAGATTAATATAATTTATAAATATAAGATTAATATAATTTATAAATATAAGATTAATATAATTTATAAGTATTCAATTAAATATAATATTAATATAATTTATAAGTATTTAATTAAATATAAGATTAATATAATTTATAAGTATTTAATTAAATATAAGATTAATGTAATTTATAAGTATTTAATTGAATATAAGATTAAAATAATTTATAAATATTTAATTGAATATAAAATTAATATAATTTATAAATATTTAATTAAATATAAGATTAATATAATTTATAAATATTTAATTGAATATAAAATTAATATAATTTATAAATATTTAAATAAATATAAGATTAATATAATTTATACATATTTAATTAAATATAAGTTTAATATAATTTATACATATTTAATTAAATATAAGATTAATATAATTTATGAATATTTAATTAAATATAAGATTAATATAATTTATAAATATTTAATTGAATTGAAATGAAATTAAATGAAATTTTAATGTGTTCCAAAACAACCCTTTTTACAGTGTCAACTAGTTGGTACACAGCGTGTTACTTAGATATACATATTTACATATCACAGTAGTGAAATCAGATATATTATAACCTGAATTTATATAAAACTTGAGTCTGATAAATATCAAAGACTTAACTAGGTTAGGTACAATTGAATGTTAAATTTAGAGATTTTCACATACATTTGCAATGCTTTGATTTCAGATATTTTACAGATATACAAATCAATTTAAATATAAGATTAATAGAATTTATAAGTATTTAATTAAATATAAGATTAATATAATTTATAAGTATTTAATTAAATATAAGATTAATATAATTTATAAGTATTTAATTAAATATAAGATTAATATAATTTATAAGTATTTAATTAAATATAAGATTAAAATAATTTATAAATATTTAATTGAATATAAGATTAATATAATTAATACATATTTAATTAAATATAATATTAATATAATTTATAAATATTTAAATAAATATAAGATTAATATAATTTATAAATATTTAATTAAATATAAGATTAATATAATTTATACATATTTAATTAAATATAAGATTAATATAATTTAAACATATATAATTAAATATAAGATTAATATAATTTATACATATTTAATTAAATATAAGATTAATATAATTTATACATATTTAATTAAATATAAGATTAATATAATTTATGAATATTTAATTAAATATAAGATTAATATAATTTATAAATATTTAATTGAATTGTAATGAAATGAAATGAAATTTTAAAGTGTTCCAAAACAACACTTTTTACAGTGTCAACTAGTTGGTACACAGCGTGTTACTTAGATATACATATTTACATATCACAGTAGTGAAATCAGATATATTATAACCTTAATTTATATAAAACTTGAGTCTGATAAATATCAAAGACTTAACTAGGTTTGGTTCAATTGGTTGTTAAATTTAGAGATTTTCACATACATTTGCAATGCTTTGATTTCAGATATTTTACAGATATACCAATCGATTTAAATATAAGATTAATAGAATTTATAAGTATTTAATTAAATATAAGATTAATATAATTTATAAGTATTTAATTAAATATAAGATTAATATAATTTATAAGTATTTAATTAAATATAAGATTAATGTAATTTAAAAGTATTTAATTAAATATAAGATTAAAATAATTTAAAAATATTTAATTGAATATAAGATTAATATAATTTATAAATATTTAATTAAATATAAGATTAATATAATTTATAAATATTTAATTAAATATAAGATTAATATAATTTATAAATATTTAATTAAATATAAGATTAATATAATTTAAACATATATAATTAAATATAAGATTAATATAATTTATACATATTTAATTTAATATAAGATTAATATAATTTATACATATTTAATTAAATATAAGATTAATATAATTTATACATATTTAATTAAATTTAAGATTAAAATAATTTATACATATTTAATTAAATATAAGATTAATATAATTTATAAATATTTAATTAAATATAAGATTAATATAATTTATACATATTTAATTAAATATAAGATTAATATAATTTATACATATATAATTAAATATAAGATTAATATAATTTATACATATTTAATTAAATATAAGATTAATATAATTTATACATATTTAATTAAATATAAGATTAATATAATTTATACATATTTAATTAAATTTAAGATTAAAATAATTTATAAGTATTTAATTAAATATAAGATTAATATAATTTATACATATTTAATTAAATATAAGATTAATATAATTTATAAGTATTTCCTAGATGAACAGGCAAAAAAAAATTATTTATATAATTGATATTATATATTGTACCGCCTCAAACTTAAATAAAAGACGTCATAAAAAAAAATATAATTTATAAATATTAAATTAAATATAAGATTAAAATAATTTATAAATATTTAATTAAATATAAGATTAATATAATTTATACATATTAAATTAAATATAAAATTAATATAATTTATACATATTTAATGAAATATAAGATTAATATAATTTATAAATATAAGATTAATATAATTTATAAATATAAGATTAATATAATTTATAAATATAAGATTAATATAATTTATAAATATTTAATTAAATATAAGATTAATATAATTTATAAATATTTAATTAAATATAAGATTAATATAATTTATAAATATTTAATTAAATATAAGATTAATATAATTTATAAGTATTTAAATAAATATAAGATTAATATAATTTATAAGTATTTAATTAAATATAAGATTAATATAATTTATAAGTATTTAATTAAATATAAGATTAATATAATTTATAAGTATTTAATTAAATATAAGATTAAAATAATTTATAAATATTTAATTGAATATAAGATTAATATAATTTATACATATTTAATTAAATATAATATTAATATAATTTATAAATATTTAATTAAATATAAGATTAATATCATTTATACATATTTAATTAAATATAAGATTAATATAATTTATACATATATAATTAAATATAAGATTAATATAATTTATACATATTTAATTAAATATAAGATTAATATAATTTATACATATTTAATTAAATATAAGATTAATATAATTTATACATATTTAATTAAATTTAAGATTAAAATAATTTATAAGTATTTAATTAAATATAAGATTAATATAATTTATACATATTTAATTAAATATAAGATTAATATAATTTATACATATTTAATTAAATATAAGATTAATATAATTTATACATATTTAATTAAATTTAAGATTAAAATAATTTATAAGTATTTAATTAAATATAAGATTAATATAATTTATACATATTTAATTAAATATAAGATTAATATAATTTATACATATTTAATTAAATATAAGATTAATATAATTTATAAGTATTTCCTAGATGAACAGGCAAAAAAAAATTATTTATATAATTGATATTATATATTGTACCGCCTCAAACTTAAATAAAAGACGTCATAAAAAAAATATAATTTATAAATATTAAATTAAATATAAGATTAAAATAATTTATAAATATTTAATTAAATATAAGATTAATATAATTTATACATATTAAATTAAATATAAAATTAATATAATTTATACATATTTAATGAAATATAAGATTAATATAATTTATACTGATTTAATGAAATATAAGATTAATATAATTTATACATATTTAATGAAATATAAGATTTATATAATTTATAAATATAAGATTAATATAATTTATAAATATAAGATTAATATAATTTATAAATATAAGATTAATATAATTTATAAATATAAGATTAATATAATTTATAAATATAAGATTAATATAATTTATAAATATAAGATTAATATAATTTATAAATATTTAATTAAATATAAGATTAATATAATTTATAAATATTTAATTAAATATAAGATTAATATAATTTATAAATATTTAATTAAATATAAGATTAATATAATTTATAAGTATTTAAATAAATATAAGATTAATATAATTTATAAGTATTTAATTAAATATAAAATTAATATAATTTATAAGTATTTAATTAAATATAAGATTAATATAATTTATAAGTATTTAATTAAATATAAGATTAAAATAATTTATAAATTTTTAATTGAATATAAGATTAATATAATTTATACATATTTAATTAAATATAATATTAATATAATTTATAAATATTTAATTAAATATAAGATTAATATAATTTATAAATATTTAATTAAATATAAGATTAATATAATTTATAAATATTTAATTAAATATAAGATTAATATAATTTATAAGTATTTAATTAAATATAAGATTAATATAATTTATACATATTTAATTAAATATAATATTAATATAATTTATAAATATTTAATTAAATATAAGATTAATATAATTTATAAGTATTTAAATAAATATAAGATTAATATAATTTATAAGTATTTAATTAAATATAAAATTAATATAATTTATAAGTATTTAATTAAATATAAGATTAATATAATTTATAAGTATTTAATTAAATATAAGATTAAAATAATTTATAAATTTTTAATTGAATATAAGATTAATATAATTTATACATATTTAATTAAATATAATATTAATATAATTTATAAATATTTAATTAAATATAAGATTAATATAATTTATAAATATTTAATTAAATATAAGATTAATATAATTTATAAATATTTAATTAAATATAATATTAATATAATTTATAAATATTTAATTAAATATAAGATTAATATAATTTATACATATTTAATTAAATATAATATTAATATAATTTATAAATATTTAATTAAATATAAGATTAATATAATTTATAAGTATTTAATTAAATATAAGATTAATATAATTTATAAGTATTTAATTAAATATAAGATTAATATAATTTATAAGTATTTAATTAAATATAAGATTAATATAATTTTTAAGTATTTAATTAAATATAAGATTAATATAATTTATAAATATTTAATTGAATATAATATTAATATAATTTATAAATATTTAATTAAATATAAGATTAATATATATATTAAACTTATTATTTACCATGGTGAATATTAGTAGAAATTATGTTTAATTCAGAGAAAACGGCATGGTATTAGAAGATAAAACTTATTTTATACAAGACGTTTCGAGCCGAGGCTCTTCTTCAGTCGTTCGTTAGTTTTAATTTAATTTATATTTTACAGATATACAAATCAATTTAAATATAAGATTAATATAATTTATAAGTATTTAATTAAATATAAGATTAATATAATTTATAAGTATTTAATTAAATATAAGATTAATATAATTTATAAGTATTTCCTAGATGAACAGGCAAAAAAAATGATTTATATAATTGATATTATATATTGTACCGCCTCAAACTGAAATAAAAGACGTCATAAAAAAAATATAATTTATAAATATTAAATTAAATATAAGATTAAAATAATTTATAAATATTTAACTAAATATAAGATTAATATAATTTATACATATTAAATTAAATATAAAATTAATATAATTTATACATATTTAATGAAATATAAGATTAATATAATTTATACATATTTAATGAAATATAAGATTAATATAATTTATACATATTTAATGAAATATAAGATTAATATAATTTATAAATATAAGATTAATATAATTTATAAATATAAGATTAATATAATTTATAAGTATTCAATTAAATATAATATTAATATAATTTATAAGTATTTAATTAAATATAAGATTAATATAATTTATAAGTATTTAATTAAATATAAGATTAATGTAATTTATAAGTATTTAATTGAATATAAGATTAAAATAATTTATAAATATTTAATTGAATATAAAATTAATATAATTTATAAATATTTAATTAAATATAAGATTAATATAATTTATAAATATTTAATTGAATATAAAATTAATATAATTTATAAATATTTAAATAAATATAAGATTAATATAATTTATACATATTTAATTAAATATAAGTTTAATATAATTTATACATATTTAATTAAATATAAGATTAATATAATTTATGAATATTTAATTAAATATAAGATTAATATAATTTATACATATTTAATTAAATGTAAGATTAATATAATTTATGAATATTTAATTAAATATAAGATTAATATAATTTATAAATATTTAATTGAATTGAAATGAAATGAAATGAAATTTTAATGTGTTCCAAAACAACCCTTTTTACAGTGTCAACTAGTTGGTACACAGCGTGTTACTTAGATATACATATTTACATATCACAGTAGTGAAATCAGATATATTATAACCTGAATTTATATAAAACTTGAGTCTGATAAATATCAAAGACTTAACTAGGTTAGGTACAATTGGTTGTTAAATTTAGAGATTTTCACATACATTTGCAATGCTTTGATTTCAGATATTTTACAGATATACAAATCAATTTAAATATAAGATTAATAGAATTTATAAGTATTTAATTAAATATAAGATTAATATAATTTATAAGTATTTAATTAAATATAAGATTAATATAATTTATAAGTATTTAATTAAATATAAGATTAATATAATTTATAAGTATTTAATTAAATATAAGATTAAAATAATTTATAAATATTTAATTGAATATAAGATTAATATAATTAATACATATTTAATTAAATATAATATTAATATAATTTATAAATATTTAAATAAATATAAGATTAATATAATTTATAAATATTTAATTAAATATAAGATTAATATAATTTATACATATTTAATTAAATATAAGATTAATATAATTTAAACATATATAATTAAATATAAGATTAATATAATTTATACATATTTAATTAAATATAAGATTAATATAATTTATACATATTTAATTAAATATAAGATTAATATAATTTATGAATATTTAATTAAATATAAGATTAATATAATTTATAAATATTTAATTGAATTGTAATGAAATGAAATGAAATTTTAAAGTGTTCCAAAACAACACTTTTTACAGTGTCAACTAGTTGGTACACAGCGTGTTACTTAAATATACATATTTACATATCACAGTAGTGAAATCAGATATATTATAACCTTAATTTATATAAAACTTGAGTCTGATAAATATCAAAGACTTAACTAGGTTTGGTTCAATTGGTTGTTAAATTTAGAGATTTTCACATACATTTGCAATGCTTTGATTTCAGATATTTTAAGATATACCAATCGATTTAAATATAAGATTAATAGAATTTATAAGTATTTAATTAAATATAAGATTAATATAATTTATAAGTATTTAATTAAATATAAGATTAATATAATTTATAAGTATTTAATTAAATATAAGATTAATGTAATTTAAAAGTATTTAATTAAATATAAGATTAAAATAATTTAAAAATATTTAATTGAATATAAGATTAATATAATTTATACATATTTAATTAAATATAAGATTAATATAATTTATAAATATTTAATTAAATATAAGATAAATATAATTTATAAATATTTAATTAAATATAAGATTAATATAATTTATAAATATTTAATTTAATATTAGATTAATATAATTTATACATATTTAATTAAATATAAGATTAATATAATTTATACATATTTAATTAAATTTAAGATTAAAATAATTTATACATATTTAATTAAATATAAGATTAATATAATTTATAAATATTTAATTAAATATAAGATTAATATAATTTATACATATTTAATTAAATATAAGATTAATATAATTTATACATATATAATTAAATATAAGATTAATATAATTTATACATATTTAATTAAATATAAGATTAATATAATTTATACATATTTAATTAAATATAAGATTAATATAATTTATACATATTTAATTAAATTTAAGATTAAAATAATTTATAAGTATTTAATTAAATATAAGATTAATATAATTTATACATATTTAATTAAATATAAGATTAATATAATTTATAAGTATTTCCTAGATGAACAGGCAAAAAAAAATTATTTATATAATTGATATTATATATTGTACCGCCTCAAACTTAAATAAAAGACGTCATAAAAAAAAATATAATTTATAAATATTAAATTAAATATAAGATTAAAATAATTTATAAATATTTAATTAAATATAAGATTAATATAATTTATACATATTAAATTAAATATAAAATTAATATAATTTATACATATTTAATGAAATATAAGATTAATATAATTTATACTGATTTAATGAAATATAAGATTAATATAATTTATACATATTTAATGAAATATAAGATTAATATAATTTATAAATATAAGATTAATATAATTTATAAATATAAGATTAATATAATTTATAAATATAAGATTAATATAATTTATAAATATAAGATTAATATAATTTATAAATATAAGATTAATATAATTTATAAATATAAGATTAATATAATTTATAAATATAAGATTAATATAATTTATAAATATAAGATTAATATAATTTATAAATATTTAATTAAATATAAGATTAATATAATTTATAAATATTTAATTAAATATAAGATTAATATAATTTATAAATATTTAATTAAATATAAGATTAATATAATTTATAAGTATTGAAATAAATATAAGATTAATATAATTTATAAGTATTTAATTAAATATAAGATTAATATAATTTATAAGTATTTAATTAAATATAAGATTAATATAATTTATAAGTATTTAATTAAATATAAGATTAAAATAATTTATAAATATTTAATTGAATATAAGATTAATATAATTTATACATATTTAATTAAATATAATATTAATATAATTTATAAATATTTAATTAAATATAAGATTAATATAATTTATACATATTTAATTAAATATAAGATTAATATAATTTATACATATATAATTAAATATAAGATTAATATAATTTATACATATTTAATTAAATATAAGATTAATATAATTTATACATATTTAATTAAATATAAGATTAATATAATTTATACATATTTAATTAAATTTAAGATTAAAATAATTTATAAGTATTTAATTAAATATAAGATTAATATAATTTATACATATTTAATTAAATATAAGATTAATATAATTTATAAGTATTTCCTAGATGAACAGGCAAAAAAAATTATTTATATAATTGATATTATATATTGTACCGCCTCAAACTTAAATAAAAGACGTCATAAAAAAAATATAATTTATAAATATTAAATTAAATATAAGATTAAAATAATTTATAAATATTTAATTAAATATAAGATTAATATAATTTATACATATTAAATTAAATATAAAATTAATATAATTTATACATATTTAATGAAATATAAGATTAATATAATTTATACTGATTTATTGAAATATAAGATTAATATAATTTATACATATTTAATGAAATATAAGATTAATATAATTTATAAATATAAGATTAATATAATTTATAAATATAAGATTAATATAATTTATAAATATAAGATTAATATAATTTATAAATATAAGATTAATATAATTTATAAATATTTAATTAAATATAAGATTAATATAATTTATAAATATTTAATTAAATATAAGATTAATATAATTTATAAATATTTAATTAAATATAAGATTAATATAATTTATAAGTATTTAAATAAATATAAGATTAATATAATTTATAAGTATTTAATTAAATATAAGATTAATATAATTTATAAGTATTTAATTAAATATAAGATTAATATAATTTATAAGTATTTAATTAAATATAAGATTAAAATAATTTATAAATATTTAATTGAATATAAGATTAATATAATTTATACATATTTAATTAAATATAATATTAATATAATTTATAAATATTTAATTAAATATAAGATTAATATAATTTATAAATATTTAATTAAATATAAGATTAATATAATTTATAAATATTTAATTAAATATAAGATTAATATAATTTATACATATTTAATTAAATATAAGATTAATATAATTTAAACATATATAATTAAATATAAGATTAATATCATTTATACATATTTAATTAAATATAAGATTAATATAATTTATACATATTTAATTTAATATAAGATTAATATAATTTATACATATTTAATTAAATATAAGATTAATATAATTTATACATATTTAATTAAATATAAGATTAATATAATTTATGAATATTTAATTAAATATAAGATTAATATAATTTATAAATATTTAATTGAATTGAAATGAAATGAAATGAAATTTTAATGTGTTCCAAAACAACCCTTTTTACAGTGTCAACTAGTTGGTACATAGCGTGTTACTTAGATATACATATTTACATATCACAGTAGTGAAATCAGATATATTATAACCTGAATTTATATAAAACTTGAGTCTGATAAATATCAAAGACTTAACTAGGTTAGGTACAATTGGTTGTTAAATTTAGAGATTTTCACATACATTTGCAATGCTTTGATTTCAGATATTTTACAGATATACAAATCAATTTAAATATAAGATTAATATAATTTATAAGTATTTAATTAAATATAAGATTAATATAATTTATAATTATTTAATTAAATATAAGATTAATATAATTTATAAGTATTTAATTAAATATAAGATTAATATAATTTATAAGTATTTAATTAAATATAAGATTAATATAATTTATAAGTATTTAATTAAATATAAGATTAATATAATTTTTAAGTATTTAATTAAATATAAGATTAATATAATTTATAAATATTTAATTGAATATAAGATTAATATAATTTATACATATTTAATTAAATATAATATTAATATAATTTATAAATATTTAATTAAATATAAGATTAATATAATTTATAAATATTTAATTAAATATAAGATTAATATAATTTATACATATTTAATTAAATATAAGATTAATATAATTTAAACATATATAATTAAATATAAGATTAATATAATTTATACATATTTAATTAAATATAAGATTAATATAATTTATACATATTTAATTAAATATAAGATTAATATAATTTATACATATTTAATTTAATATAAGATTAATATAATTTATACATATTTAATTAAATATAAGATTAATATAATTTATAAATATTTAATTAAATATAAGATTAATATAATTTATGAATATTTAATTAAATATAAGATTAATATAATTTATAAATATTTAATTGAATTGTAATGAAATGAAATGAAATTTTAATGTGTTCCAAAACAACCCTTTTTACAGTGTCAACTAGTTGGTACACAGCGTGTTACTTAGATATACATATTTACATATCACAGTAGTGAAATCAGATATATTATAACCTTAATTTATATAAAACTTGAGTCTGATAAATATCAAAGACTTAACTAGGTTTGGTACAATTGGTTGTTAAATTTAGAGATTTTCACATACATTTGCAATGCTTTGATTTCAGATATTTTACAGACATACAAATCGATTTAAATATAAGATTAATAGAATTTATAAGTATTTAATTAAATATAAGATTAATATAATTTATAAGTATTTAATTAAATATAAGATTAATATAATTTATAAGTATTTCCTAGATGAACAGGCAAAAAAAATGATTTATATAATTGATATTATATATTGTACCGCCTCAAACTGAAATAAAAGACGTCATAAAAAAAATATAATTTATAAATATTAAATTAAATATAAGATTAAAATAATTTATAAATATTTAACTAAATATAAGATTAATATAATTTATACATATTAAATTAAATATAAGATTAATATAATTTATACATATTTAATGAAATATAAGATTAATATAATTTATACATATTTAATGAAATATAAGATTAATATAATTTATAAATATAAGATTAATATAATTTATAAATATAAGATTAATATAATTTATAAGTATTCAATTAAATATAATATTAATATAATTTATAAGTATTTAATTAAATATAAGATTAATATAATTTATAAGTATTTAATTAAATATAAGATTAATGTAATTTATAAGTATTTAATTGAATATAAGATTAAAATAATTTATAAATATTTAATTGAATATAAAATTAATATAATTTATAAATATTTAATTAAATATAAGATTAATATAATTTATAAGTATTTAATTAAATATAAGATTAATATAATTTATAAGTATTTAATTAAATATAAGATTAATATAATTTATAAGTATTTAATTAAATATAAGATTAATATAATTTTTAAGTATTTAATTAAATATAAGATTAATATAATTTATAAATATTTAATTGAATATAAGATTAATATAATTTATACATATTTAATTAAATATAATATTAATATAATTTATAAATATTTAATTAAATATAAGATTAATATAATTTATAAATATTTAATTAAATATAAGATTAATATAATTTATACATATTTAATTAAATATAAGATTAATATAATTTAAACATATATAATTAAATATAAGATTAATATAATTTATACATATTTAATTAAATATAAGATTAATATAATTTATACATATTTAATTAAATATAAGATTAATATAATTTATACATATTTAATTTAATATAAGATTAATATAATTTATACATATTTAATTAAATATAAGATTAATATAATTTATAAATATTTAATTAAATATAAGATTAATATAATTTATGAATATTTAATTAAATATAAGATTAATATAATTTATAAATATTTAATTGAATTGTAATGAAATGAAATGAAATTTTAATGTGTTCCAAAACAACCCTTTTTACAGTGTCAACTAGTTGGTACACAGCGTGTTACTTAGATATACATATTTACATATCACAGTAGTGAAATCAGATATATTATAACCTTAATTTATATAAAACTTGAGTCTGATAAATATCAAAGACTTAACTAGGTTTGGTACAATTGGTTGTTAAATTTAGAGATTTTCACATACATTTGCAATGCTTTGATTTCAGATATTTTACAGACATACAAATCGATTTAAATATAAGATTAATAGAATTTATAAGTATTTAATTAAATATAAGATTAATATAATTTATAAGTATTTAATTAAATATAAGATTAATATAATTTATAAGTATTTCCTAGATGAACAGGCAAAAAAAATGATTTATATAATTGATATTATATATTGTACCGCCTCAAACTGAAATAAAAGACGTCATAAAAAAAATATAATTTATAAATATTAAATTAAATATAAGATTAAAATAATTTATAAATATTTAACTAAATATAAGATTAATATAATTTATACATATTAAATTAAATATAAGATTAATATAATTTATACATATTTAATGAAATATAAGATTAATATAATTTATACATATTTAATGAAATATAAGATTAATATAATTTATAAATATAAGATTAATATAATTTATAAATATAAGATTAATATAATTTATAAGTATTCAATTAAATATAATATTAATATAATTTATAAGTATTTAATTAAATATAAGATTAATATAATTTATAAGTATTTAATTAAATATAAGATTAATGTAATTTATAAGTATTTAATTGAATATAAGATTAAAATAATTTATAAATATTTAATTGAATATAAAATTAATATAATTTATAAATATTTAATTAAATATAAGATTAATATAATTTATAAATATTTAATTGAATATAAAATTAATATAATTTATAAATATTTAAATAAATATAAGATTAATATAATTTATACATATTTAATTAAATATAAGTTTAATATAATTTATACATATTTAATTAAATATAAGATTAATATAATTTATGAATAATTAATTAAATATAAGATTAATATAATTTATAAATATTTAATTGAATTGAAATGAAATGAAATGAAATTTTAATGTGTTCCAAAACAACCCTTTTTACAGTGTCAACTAGTTGGTACACAGCGTGTTACTTAGATATACATATTTACATATCACAGTAGTGAAATCAGATATATTATAACCTGAATTTATATAAAACTTGAGTCTGATAAATATCAAAGACTTAACTAGGTTAGGTACAATTGGTTGTTAAATTTAGAGATTTTCACATACATTTGCAATGCTTTGATTTCAGATATTTTACAGATATACAAATCAATTTAAATATAAGATTAATAGAATTTATAAGTATTTAATTAAATATAAGATTAAAATAATTTATAAATATTTAATTGAATATAAGATTAATATAATTAATACATATTTAATTAAATATAATATTAATATAATTTATAAATATTTAAATAAATATAAGATTAATATAATTTATAAATATTTAATTAAATATAAGATTAATATAATTTATACATATTTAATTAAATATAAGATTAATATAATTTAAACATATATAATTAAATATAAGATTAATA
This sequence comes from Leiobunum rupestre, assembly GCF_980474605.1. Classification (NCBI taxonomy): domain Eukaryota; kingdom Metazoa; phylum Arthropoda; class Arachnida; order Opiliones; family Sclerosomatidae; genus Leiobunum; species Leiobunum rupestre. Next base: position 13,552,355 of record NC_143392.1, on the reverse strand, counting down.
TAATTTATACATATTTAATTAAATATAAGATTAATATAATTTATACATATTTAATTAAATATAAGATTAATATAATTTATGAATATTTAATTAAATATAAGATTAATATAATTTATAAATATTTAATTGAATTGTAATGAAATGAAATGAAATTTTAAAGTGTTCCAAAACAACACTTTTTACAGTGTCAACTAGTTGGTACACAGCGTGTTACTTAAATATACATATTTACATATCACAGTAGTGAAATCAGATATATTATAACCTTAATTTATATAAAACTTGAGTCTGATAAATATCAAAGACTTAACTAGGTTTGGTTCAATTGGTTGTTAAATTTAGAGATTTTCACATACATTTGCAATGCTTTGATTTCAGATATTTTACAGATATACCAATCGATTTAAATATAAGATTAATAGAATTTATAAGTATTTAATTAAATATAAGATTAATATAATTTATAAGTATTTAATTAAATATAAGATTAATATAATTTATAAGTATTTAATTAAATATAAGATTAATGTAATTTAAAAGTATTTAATTAAATATAAGATTAAAATAATTTAAAAATATTTAATTGAATATAAGATTAATATAATTTATACATATTTAATTAAATATAAGATTAATATAATTTATAAATATTTAATTAAATATAAGATAAATATAATTTATAAATATTTAATTAAATATAAGATTAATATAATTTATAAATATTTAATTTAATATAAGATTAATATAATTTATACATATTTAATTAAATATAAGATTAATATAATTTATACATATTTAATTAAATTTAAGATTAAAATAATTTATACATATTTAATTAAATATAAGATTAATATAATTTATAAATATTTAATTAAATATAAGATTAATATAATTTATACATATTAAATTAAATATAAAATTAATATAATTTATACATATTTAATGAAATATAAGATTAATATAATTTATACTGATTTAATGAAATATAAGATTAATATAATTTATACATATTTAATGAAATATAAGATTAATATAATTTATAAATATAAGATTAATATAATTTATAAATATAAGATTAATATAATTTATAAATATAAGATTAATATAATTTATAAATATAAGATTAATATAATTTATAAATATAAGATTAATATAATTTATAAATATAAGATTAATATAATTTATAAATATAAGATTAATATAATTTATAAATATAAGATTAATATAATTTATAAATATTTAATTAAATATAAGATTAATATAATTTATAAATATTTAATTAAATATAAGATTAATATAATTTATAAATATTTAATTAAATATAAGATTAATATAATTTATAAGTATTTAAATAAATATAAGATTAATATAATTTATAAGTATTTAATTAAATATAAGATTAATATAATTTATAAGTATTTAATTAAATATAAGATTAATATAATTTATAAGTATTTAATTAAATATAAGATTAAAATAATTTATAAATATTTAATTGAATATAAGATTAATATAATTTATACATATTTAATTAAATATAATATTAATATAATTTAAAAATATTTAATTAAATATAAGATTAATATAATTTATACATATTTAATTAAATATAAGATTAATATAATTTATACATATATAATTAAATATAAGATTAATATAATTTATACATATTTAATTAAATATAAGATTAATATAATTTATACATATTTAATTAAATATAAGATTAATATAATTTATACATATTTAATTAAATTTAAGATTAAAATAATTTATAAGTATTTAATTAAATATAAGATTAATATAATTTATACATATTTAATTAAATATAAGATTAATATAATTTATAAGTATTTCCTAGATGAACAGGCAAAAAAAAATTATTTATATAATTGATAATATATATTGTACCGCCTCAAACTTAAATAAAAGACGTCATAAAAAAAAATATAATTTATAAATATTAAATTAAATATAAGATTAAAATAATTTATAAATATTTAATTAAATATAAGATTAATATAATTTATACATATTAAATTAAATATAAAATTAATATAATTTATACATATTTAATGAAATATAAGATTAATATAATTTATACTGATTTATTGAAATATAAGATTAATATAATTTATACATATTTAATGAAATATAAGATTAATATAATTTATAAATATAAGATTAATATAATTTATAAATATAAGATTAATATAATTTATAAATATAAGATTAATATAATTTATAAATATAAGATTAATATAATTTATAAATATAAGATTAATATAATTTATAAATATAAGATTAATATAATTTATAAATATTTAATTAAATATAAGATTAATATAATTTATAAATATTTAATTAAATATAAGATTAATATAATTTATAAATATTTAATTAAATATAAGATTAATATAATTTATAAGTATTTAAATAAATATAAGATTAATATAATTTATAAGTATTTAATTAAATATAAGATTAATATAATTTATAAGTATTTAATTAAATATAAGATTAATATAATTTATAAGTATTTAATTAAATATAAGATTAAAATAATTTATAAATATTTAATTGAATATAAGATTAATATAATTTATACATATTTAATTAAATATAATATTAATATAATTTATAAATATTTAATTAAATATAAGATTAATATAATTTATAAATATTTAATTAAATATAAGATTAATATAATTTATAAATATTTAATTAAATATAAGATTAATATAATTTATACATATTTAATTAAATATAAGATTAATATAATTTAAACATATATAATTAAATATAAGATTAATATCATTTATACATATTTAATTAAATATAAGATTAATATAATTTATACATATTTAATTTAATATAAGATTAATATAATTTATACATATTTAATTAAATATAAGATTAATATAATTTATACATATTTAATTAAATATAAGATTAATATAATTTATGAATATTTAATTAAATATAAGATTAATATAATTTATAAATATTTAATTGAATTGAAATGAAATGAAATGAAATTTTAATGTGTTCCAAAACAACCCTTTTTACAGTGTCAACTAGTTGGTACATAGCGTGTTACTTAGATATACATATTTACATATCACAGTAGTGAAATCAGATATATTATAACCTGAATTTATATAAAACTTGAGTCTGATAAATATCAAAGACTTAACTAGGTTAGGTACAATTGGTTGTTAAATTTAGAGATTTTCACATACATTTGCAATGCTTTGATTTCAGATATTTTACAGATATACAAATCAATTTAAATATAAGATTAATATAATTTATAAGTATTTAATTAAATATAAGATTAATATAATTTATAATTATTTAATTAAATATAAGATTAATATAATTTATAAGTATTTAATTAAATATAAGATTAATATAATTTATAAGTATTTAATTAAATATAAGATTAATATAATTTTTAAGTATTTAATTAAATATAAGATTAATATAATTTATAAATATTTAATTGAATATAAGATTAATATAATTTATACATATTTAATTAAATATAATATTAATATAATTTATAAATATTTAATTAAATATAAGATTAATATAATTTATAAATATTTAATTAAATATAAGATTAATATAATTTATACATATTTAATTAAATATAAGATTAATATAATTTAAACATATATAATTAAATATAAGATTAATATAATTTATACATATTTAATTAAATATAAGATTAATATAATTTATACATATTTAATTAAATATAAGATTAATATAATTTATACATATTTAATTTAATATAAGATTAATATAATTTATACATATTTAATTAAATATAAGATTAATATAATTTATAAATATTTAATTAAATATAAGATTAATATAATTTATGAATATTTAATTAAATATAAGATTAATATAATTTATAAATATTTAATTGAATTGTAATGAAATGAAATGAAATTTTAATGTGTTCCAAAACAACCCTTTTTACAGTGTCAACTAGTTGGTACACAGCGTGTTACTTAGATATACATATTTACATATCACAGTAGTGAAATCAGATATATTATAACCTTAATTTATATAAAACTTGAGTCTGATAAATATCAAAGACTTAACTAGGTTTGGTACAATTGGTTGTTAAATTTAGAGATTTTCACATACATTTGCAATGCTTTGATTTCAGATATTTTACAGACATACAAATCGATTTAAATATAAGATTAATAGAATTTATAAGTATTTAATTAAATATAAGATTAATATAATTTATAAGTATTTAATTAAATATAAGATTAATATAATTTATAAGTATTTCCTAGATGAACAGGCAAAAAAAATGATTTATATAATTGATATTATATATTGTACCGCCTCAAACTGAAATAAAAGACGTCATAAAAAAAATATAATTTATAAATATTAAATTAAATATAAGATTAAAATAATTTATAAATATTTAACTAAATATAAGATTAATATAATTTATACATATTAAATTAAATATAAGATTAATATAATTTATACATATTTAATGAAATATAAGATTAATATAATTTATACATATTTAATGAAATATAAGATTAATATAATTTATAAATATAAGATTAATATAATTTATAAATATAAGATTAATATAATTTATAAATATAAGATTAATATAATTTATAAGTATTCAATTAAATATAATATTAATATAATTTATAAGTATTTAATTAAATATAAGATTAATATAATTTATAAGTATTTAATTAAATATAAGATTAATGTAATTTATAAGTATTTAATTGAATATAAGATTAAAATAATTTATAAATATTTAATTGAATATAAAAAAATAATATAATTTATAAATATTTAATTAAATATAAGATTAATATAATTTATAAATATTTAATTGAATATAAAATTAATATAATTTATAAATATTTAAATAAATATAAGATTAATATAATTTATACATATTTAATTAAATATAAGTTTAATATAATTTATACATATTTAATTAAATATAAGATTAATATAATTTATGAATAATTAATTAAATATAAGATTAATATAATTTATAAATATTTATATGAATTGAAATGAAATGAAATGAAATTTTAATGTGTTCCAAAACAACCCTTTTTACAGTGTCAACTAGTTGGTACACAGCGTGTTACTTAGATATACATATTTACATATCACAGTAGTGAAATCAGATATATTATAACCTGAATTTATATAAAACTTGAGTCTGATAAATATCAAAGACTTAACTAGGTTAGGTACAATTGGTTGTTAAATTTAGAGATTTTCACATACATTTGCAATGCTTTGATTTCAGATATTTTACAGATATACAAATCAATTTAAATATAAGATTAATAGAATTTATAAGTATTTAATTAAATATAAGATTAATATAATTTATAAGTATTTAATTAAATATAAGATTAAAATAATTTATAAATATTTAATTGAATATAAGATTAATATAATTAATACATATTTAATTAAATATAATATTAATATAATTTATAAATATTTAAATAAATATAAGATTAATATAATTTATAAATATTTAATTAAATATAAGATTAATATAATTTATACATATTTAATTAAATATAAGATTAATATAATTTAAACATATATAATTAAATATAAGATTAATATAATTTATACATATTTAATTAAATATAAGATTAATATAATTTATACATATTTAATTAAATATAAGATTAATATAATTTATGAATATTTAATTAAATATAAGATTAATATAATTTATAAATATTTAATTGAATTGTAATGAAATGAAATGAAATTTTAAAGTGTTCCAAAACAACACTTTTTACAGTGTCAACTAGTTGGTACACAGCGTGTTACTTAGATATACATATTTACATATCACAGTAGTGAAATCAGATATATTATAACCTTAATTTATATAAAACTTGAGTCTGATAAATATCAAAGACTTAACTAGGTTAGGTACAATTGGTTGTTAAATTTAGAGATTTTCACATACATTTGCAATGCTTTGATTTCAGATATTTTACAGATATACAAATCAATTTAAATATAAGATTAATATAATTTATAAGTATTTAATTAAATATAAGATTAATATAATTTATAATTATTTAATTAAATATAAGATTAATATAATTTATAAGTATTTAATTAAATATAAGATTAATATAATTTATAAGTATTTAATTAAATATAAGATTAATATAATTTATAAGTATTTAATTAAATATAAGATTAATATAATTTTTAAGTATTTAATTAAATATAAGATTAATATAATTTATAAATATTTAATTGAATATAAGATTAATATAATTTATACATATTTAATTAAATATAATATTAATATAATTTATAAATATTTAATTAAATATAAGATTAATATAATTTATAAATATTTAATTAAATATAAGATTAATATAATTTATACATATTTAATTAAATATAAGATTAATATAATTTAAACATATATAATTAAATATAAGATTAATATAATTTATACATATTTAATTAAATATAAGATTAATATAATTTATACATATTTAATTAAATATAAGATTAATATAATTTATACATATTTAATTTAATATAAGATTAATATAATTTATACATATTTAATTAAATATAAGATTAATATAATTTATAAATATTTAATTAAATATAAGATTAATATAATTTATGAATATTTAATTAAATATAAGATTAATATAATTTATAAATATTTAATTGAATTGTAATGAAATGAAATGAAATTTTAATGTGTTCCAAAACAACCCTTTTTACAGTGTCAACTAGTTGGTACACAGCGTGTTACTTAGATATACATATTTACATATCACAGTAGTGAAATCAGATATATTATAACCTTAATTTATATAAAACTTGAGTCTGATAAATATCAAAGACTTAACTAGGTTTGGTACAATTGGTTGTTAAATTTAGAGATTTTCACATACATTTGCAATGCTTTGATTTCAGATATTTTACAGACATACAAATCGATTTAAATATAAGATTAATAGAATTTATAAGTATTTAATTAAATATAAGATTAATATAATTTATAAGTATTTAATTAAATATAAGATTAATATAATTTATAAGTATTTCCTAGATGAACAGGCAAAAAAAATGATTTATATAATTGATATTATATATTGTACCGCCTCAAACTGAAATAAAAGACGTCATAAAAAAAATATAATTTATAAATATTAAATTAAATATAAGATTAAAATAATTTATAAATATTTAACTAAATATAAGATTAATATAATTTATACATATTAAATTAAATATAAGATTAATATAATTTATACATATTTAATGAAATATAAGATTAATATAATTTATACATATTTAATGAAATATAAGATTAATATAATTTATAAATATAAGATTAATATAATTTATAAATATAAGATTAATATAATTTATAAGTATTCAATTAAATATAATATTAATATAATTTATAAGTATTTAATTAAATATAAGATTAATATAATTTATAAGTATTTAATTAAATATAAGATTAATGTAATTTATAAGTATTTAATTGAATATAAGATTAAAATAATTTATAAATATTTAATTGAATATAAAATTAATATAATTTATAAATATTTAATTAAATATAAGATTAATATAATTTATAAATATTTAATTGAATATAAAATTAATATAATTTATAAATATTTAAATAAATATAAGATTAATATAATTTATACATATTTAATTAAATATAAGTTTAATATAATTTATACATATTTAATTAAATATAAGATTAATATAATTTATGAATAATTAATTAAATATAAGATTAATATAATTTATAAATATTTAATTGAATTGAAATGAAATGAAATGAAATTTTAATGTGTTCCAAAACAACCCTTTTTACAGTGTCAACTAGTTGGTACACAGCGTGTTACTTAGATATACATATTTACATATCACAGTAGTGAAATCAGATATATTATAACCTGAATTTATATAAAACTTGAGTCTGATAAATATCAAAGACTTAACTAGGTTAGGTACAATTGGTTGTTAAATTTAGAGATTTTCACATACATTTGCAATGCTTTGATTTCAGATATTTTACAGATATACAAATCAATTTAAATATAAGATTAATAGAATTTATAAGTATTTAATTAAATATAAGATTAATATAATTTATAAGTATTTAATTAAATATAAGATTAAAATAATTTATAAATATTTAATTGAATATAAGATTAATATAATTAATACATATTTAATTAAATATAATATTAATATAATTTATAAATATTTAAATAAATATAAGATTAATATAATTTATAAATATTTAATTAAATATAAGATTAATATAATTTATACATATTTAATTAAATATAAGATTAATATAATTTAAACATATATAATTAAATATAAGATTAATATAATTTATACATATTTAATTAAATATAAGATTAATATAATTTATACATATTTAATTAAATATAAGATTAATATAATTTATGAATATTTAATTAAATATAAGATTAATATAATTTATAAATATTTAATTGAATTGTAATGAAATGAAATGAAATTTTAAAGTGTTCCAAAACAACACTTTTTACAGTGTCAACTAGTTGGTACACAGCGTGTTACTTAGATATACATATTTACATATCACAGTAGTGAAATCAGATATATTATAACCTTAATTTATATAAAACTTGAGTCTGATAAATATCAAAGACTTAACTAGGTTTGGTTCAATTGGTTGTTAAATTTAGAGATTTTCACATACATTTGCAATGCTTTGATTTCAGATATTTTACAGATATACCAATCGATTTAAATATAAGATTAATAGAATTTATAAGTATTTAATTAAATATAAGATTAATATAATTTATAAGTATTTAATTAAATATAAGATTAATATAATTTATAAGTATTTAATTAAATATAAGATTAATGTAATTTAAAAGTATTTAATTAAATATAAGATTAAAATAATTTAAAAATATTTAATTGAATATAAGATTAATATAATTTATACATATTTAATTAAATATAAGATTAATATAATTTATAAATATTTAATTAAATATAAGATTAATATAATTTATAAATATTTAATTAAATATAAGATTAATATAATTTATACATATTTAATTAAATATAAGATTAATATAATTTATACATATATAATTAAATATAAGATTAATATAATTTATACATATTTAATTAAATATAAGATTAATATAATTTATACATATTTAATTAAATATAAGATTAATATAATTTATACATATTTAATTAAATTTAAGATTAAAATAATTTATAAGTATTTAATTAAATATAAGATTAATATAATTTATACATATTTAATTAAATATAAGATTAATATAATTTATAAGTATTTCCTAGATGAATAGGCAAAAAAAAATTATTTATATAATTGATATTATATATTGTACCGCCTCAAACTTAAATAAAAGACGTCATAAAAAAAATATAATTTATAAATATTAAATTAAATATAAGATTAAAATAATTTATAAATATTTAATTAAATATAAGATTAATATAATTTATACATATTAAATTAAATATAAAATTAATATAATTTATACATATTTAATGAAATATAAGATTAATATAATTTATACTGATTTAATGAAATATAAGATTAATATAATTTATACATATTTAATGAAATATAAGATTAATATAATTTATACTGATTTAATGAAATATAAGATTAATATAATTTATACATATTTAATGAAATATAAGATTAATATAATTTATAAATATAAGATTAATATAATTTATAAATATAAGATTAATATAATTTATAAATATTTAATTAAATATAAGATTAATATAATTTATAAATATTTAATTAAATATAAGATTAATATAATTTATAAATATTTAATTAAATATAAGATTAATATAATTTATAAGTATTTAAATAAATATAAGATTAATATAATTTATAAGTATTTAATTAAATATAAGATTAATATAATTTATAAGTATTTAATTAAATATAAGATTAAAATAATTTATAAATATTTAATTGAATATAAGATTAATATAATTTATACATATTTAATTAAATATAATATTAATATAATTTATAAATATTTAATTAAATATAAGATTAATATAATTTATAAATATTTAATTAAATATAAGATTAATATAATTTATAAATATTTAATTAAATATAAGATTAATATAATTTATAAATATTTAATTAAATATAAGATTAATATAATTTATAAATATTTAATTAAATATAAGATTAATATAATTTATAAGTATTTAAATAAATATAAGATTAATATAATTTATAAGTATTTAATTAAATATAAGATTAATATAATTTATAAGTATTTAATTAAATATAAGATTAAAATAATTTATAAATATTTAATTGAATATAAGATTAATATAATTTATACATATTTAATTAAATATAATATTAATATAATTTATAAATATTTAATTAAATATAAGATTAATATAATTTATAAATATTTAATTAAATATAAGATTAATATAATTTATAAATATTTAATTAAATATAAGATTAATATAATTTATACATATTTAATTAAATATAAGATTAATATAATTTAAACATATATAATTAAATATAAGATTAATATCATTTATACATATTTAATTAAATATAAGATTAATATAATTTATACATATTTAATTAAATATAAGATTAATATAATTTATACATATTTAATTAAATATAAGATTAATATAATTTATGAATATTTAATTAAATATAAGATTAATATAATTTATGAATATTTAATTAAATATAAGATTAATATAATTTATGAATATTTAATTAAATATAAGATTAATATAATTTATGAATATTTAATTAAATATAAGATTAATATAATTTATAAATATTTAATTGAATTGTAATGAAATGAAATGAAATTTTAATGTGTTCCAAAACAACCCTTTTTACAGTGTCAACTAGTTGGTACACAGCGTGTTACTTAGATTTACTTATTTACATATCACAGTAGTGAAATCAGATATATTATAACCTTAATTTATATAAAACTTGAGTCTGATAAATATCAAAGACTTAACTAGGTTTGGTAAAATTGGTTGTTAAATTTAGAGATTTTCACATACATTTGCAATGCTTTGATTTCAGATATTTTACAGATATACAAATCGATTTAAATATTAGATTAATAGAATTTATAAGTATTTAATTAAATATAAGATTAATAGAATTTATAAGTATTTAATTAAATATAAGATTAATATAATTTATAATTATTTAATTAAATATAAGATTAATATAATTTATAAGTATTTAATTAAATATAAGATTAATATAATTTATAAGTATTTAATTAAATATAAGATTAATGTAATTTAAAAGTATTTAATTAAATATAAGATTAAAATAATTTATAAATATTTAATTGAATTTAAGCTTAATATAATTTATACATATTTAATTAAATATAAGATTAATATAATTTATAAATATTTAATTAAATATAAGATTAATATAATTTATAAATATTTAATTAAATATAAGATTAATATAATTTATAAATATTTAATTAAATATAATATTTATATAATTTAAACATATATAATTAAATATATGATTAATATAATTTATACATATTTAATTTAATATAAGATTTATATAATTTATACATATTTAATTAAATATAAGATTTATATAATTTATGAATATTTAATTAAATATAAGATTAATATAATTTATAAATATTTAATTAAATATAAGATTAATATAATTTATAAATATTTAATTAAATATAAGATTAATATAATTTATAAATATTTAATTAAATATAAGATTAATATAATTTATAAATATTTAATTAAATATAAGATTAATATAATTTATAAATATTTAATTAAATATAAGATTAATATAATTTATAAATATTTAATTAAATATAAGATTAATATAATTTATAAATATTTAATTAAATATAAGATTAATATAATTTATAAATATTTAATTAAATATAAGATTAATATAATTTATAAATATTTAATTAAATATAAGATTAATATAATTTATAAATATTTAATTAAATATAAGATTAATATAATTTATAAATATTTAAAATGATGTAGAATAAATTATAGTACCTAACGCTATAACTTCGTAAAGGACATTCGCCAAAGCTGATTTCGAAGAACCACCAGCGTCGGTGGCTCAGTGGTTAGAGTAAATCTTTTGCAGACCTGGGTTCGATTCCCGGCCGGCGCCAGTAAATCGCAAATTGATACTAAGACGAATACCGTGAACAATTGGTGGAAACCCTGACATTGGACGTTGAGAGGTTGCCATAACACTCAGTACTCGGTCCGTCCCAAAAGTCAATAAGAAGGAGTTGAAGAGAAAACGCCCGTACAAACACAACACAACAAACACAAACACAACACAACAAACACAAACACAACACAACAAACACAAACACAACACAACAAACACAAACACAATACAACCGGCTCAACACCCACAACCGTCATAACACAAACACAACAAACTCAACACCCACAACCGTCATAACACAAACTCAACATTCACACCCTACACATAAACATTACAATAATGAAATATCCAATCAAACTGGGTTCAAACTGTCGCGACGGTGAGCGTTAACGAAAAAAAAACCATCCAAACCCAACCGCAAATTAATCCGTTAACGCTCACTGTCACACGGTGGTTTTGCCAACCCTTCGACTTCGTTCCCTAATTCCTAGCAACTGCGAACGCAGAGATTTCGAGAAACTGCGTACGCAGTGATTACGCTTTGCACCGAAAATGCGAACGCGTTCACAGGACAGACACACGGACACACACACACACACACACACACACACACACACACACACACATACAGACATATGACACACAGACTACAACAATCTCTATACTCTACATTCAATACGTTAAAATATAATTCCGAAATGCCAGAAATAAATTAATTTTTTCTCATTTTAATAAATAAGATAACAGTGATAAATAATCTGAGGGTATAACAAGTTGGCAAGCCAAAATATACCTCTCCTCGGAAGAATGGTCCCTAGTGGTATTAATTTCTCGACACGACCCCCAAAGATATCTCCGCAATTCAGAGTTATTTACGAAAAACGTATTCTCGGTTCAAACCCTGCCCGGTATAAAATTTTAATTTTAATTTAAATAATTGAGACGAAACAATCGAGTTTAATTTATTCAGAATATTATAAATTAAGTAGTTACAACAGCGAGTTAGACTTACTAAAACAATGCACAATTGAATTTAACCCTTTTTACAGTACATGTTTATCAGTTGAATATAATACTAAGCAAATTTTAATGAAAGAAATATCTACAGATGGTAATTGTATTTTTCTCGCTTACGAAATACTTGCCGCATCTTTAACGCTCATTTTATTTCAACACTCGTAGACTTCCAGTTGACGTTGTGACACATACCGCATGAAAAAGACCAATGCCGTCCAATTTCCAATATCATATAATGACTCGCACACCCAAGAAATCATTGACTGCGTTAGAAATCGTAGATATCCAAATATCCACACCAAATATATTTACAAGAAGCAAAAACCTTACCATCAACAAAGCACAGAGAGCCACTAGACTAACCGCCAGCTCCTAAAGCAATAAACGTTAAATTATCGTCTTTGAATTAACACAACTATAGTGAGTTGCAGGCTAAGAAAGACAAAATATATAGTACAATCGGCGCAAGGATGCCTCAGATCGTTTCCGGTCATTCCACCGCGCGAAATTTGAATTTGGCCATTTTACGGTCAAATTCGAATTTTGCTCTTTTTGTCGTCTTTTAGCACCATCTAGAAACCGAAATTGGAATCTTTATTTTTTAATTTCATAATTGTGGTGGCGAGCAAATTTAAAAGATAAGGCATTCCTATCATTCTTAAATATAAAATAGTATGTATAATTATTTATTTTTGTAAATTTATTTCTACGTCTTACCAGTTAAATCGGCAGTTTCTTTTAAAATAGTTACCACGCTTTCTTGGGGGTAAAGTTGTCTTAATGAGCTATAGACGTTGAAAATTATATTTTTATCTTTACTTGTTAACAATAAACCTTTATCATGCTTTTTATAGTAACCTCTTGGGCTATTTAAAATATTTGTAGCTTCAATTATCGAACCTTCTTTAGCTGCATTCAGTAATTAAACTCATGACAACATGAAATTAAAAAATAGATTCCAATTTCGGTTCCTAGATGGCGCGAAAAACGATGAAACTCACGAAATTTGAAATTGACTGTAAAGTGGTCAAATTTAAATTACGCGCGGTCGACTGGCCGGAAATGGTCTGAGGTATCCTTGCGCCGACTGTACTATATATTTTGTCTTTCTTAGCCTGCAACTCACTATATATATAGGTCGTTAATAATACCCGTAAATAAATAACAAAAAAAACTAACTAAGAGGACCACCCACAGGGTCTACCCTTTAACCCTCTTATCTCGGCTGACTGCACTAAAACAAGATTTAACCTTTAAAATTTCATTCGTAAAAAAACCAGATTAGGCCTTCATAAACTCATTAATAAAAAAGACTTTATTACCTATTATGCTTACGATGCGTGTCTTAATTTCAGTGAACCTACGCAGCTATCGGTGGTTCTGTGGCAGAGCGCTCGACTGCCAAGCCGAATGGTCTGGGTTCGAAACCTGGTTGGCGCATTTGTTTTTAATCAATAGAGAAACGCTAAATTAGAATTTCTTCGATGCAATAATTTCCATTTCAATTCTATTTCAATTAAACCAAAATTTCGTACTCTATTAAATACGCTTCCGATAAAGCTGAAGGTCTAATTTTCAATAAGGCGTAACAAGTGTCGGTGGTTCTGTGGTAGAACGTCCGCCTGTCAAGCAGGAGGTCTCGGGTTCGAAACCTGAGCGGCGCTTTCGTTTTTAATCAACAGAGAATACGCTACATTAGAGTTACTTCGATGCAATAATTTAAATGGAACACGAAATTTCGTTTTATTTAATAACAAGATTAAATCAACATAGTTTCATTCGTAAAACAAGCGTGAGTGGTTAGATTAAATCTCTTGCACGAGGCAGACCCGGGTTCGATTCCCGGCCGGCGCTAAAAAATCGCAAATTGATACTAAGACGAATACCGTGTACAACTGGTGGAAACCCTGCCATTGGACGTTGAGAGGTAGCATTACACTCAGCACTCGGTTCGTCCCAAAGTCATTAAGAAGAAGTTGGAGAGAAAACGCCCATACAAACACAACAGACTCAACATCCACAACAATCATAACACAAACTCAACACCCACAACAGTCACAACACGAACTCAACATTCACGACCTACAACATAACAATAACGAAATATCCAGTGAGCGTTGACGAAAAAAGGCCAACCAAACCCAACCGCAAATCAATCCGTTAAAGCTCACCGTCACACGGTAGTTTTGCTAACCCTTCGAGAAACTGCGTACGCAGTGATTACCCTTTGCCCCGAAAATGCGAACGCGTTCGCAGGCCACACACACATACATACACACACACACACCCACCCACAGACGGACACGCTGGTTGTATAACCCCTCCTAGGGGACTTTGTCCCCTCGGAGAGGTAAAAACCTTGCGGTCCACTTTTGGGTGCATTAATTATTTCGGAGAGGGAACCCTCACTATCGCGATAGGCGCGAATTTGTTGCATTAAAAGTAGAGTTTAGATGTTTTAATAGGTCTATATTTACGTACCGGAAAAGTATTTCAACGTATTGAACGGCAAGTTAATGTGTTTTTGTATTATTTTACTACCTATATTTACATTTTGGAAAGCTATTTAAACGTATTGAACGTCAGGAATATATATATATTTGGAATCACGAGTACAATTACATTCCGATATCAAAATATATAGACACTTAATGATATTAAATGGAGTTTAAAATTAATTTGATTCTCTTTAACAAAACACTTGTGACGTAGTTTACTATAAACTATCAAATATTCCATGCATCACTTTTAAAACACTCAAATCCATGTTTTCATTTAAATTCAAATTAACCGCGCCCCGGGTAATCCGCGCACGCCCGAGGGTATCGCGAACATTATCTCCCACCCAGGTTATCAAGTATCATACAACTTACATCATTTCAATACATTATCAACTTATTCCGTACGATATTTAAAACACGAGGAAAAGAGAAACAAGCCAAACCTGAAAATATATGTTCAAGTACCATATAAGTGTCTCGTGACGTTACTCTTTAAAACACTCGAGATAAGCAGAGATAAAGATAACGTAAAACAAGCCGGTCCTGAAGGCTGCAAAACATATGTTGATATGAGAAATACCCTAAATACATTGACGTTTCAACGATTTTACCCCTATTTCACCCCTAAAATCCCGGATCCTCGATCCTCGATTCTAGGATCGGAGTGTCGACCTTACTTTCCTTCTATTAACTTCAATCAGCCCTACCTTCTAGGTTAGTCAAGCCTAACTTTTGTGGCAAAAATATGAAGTTAATTGATCCACTTTAAACTAATTGCACCACGAAACTCGATTTACTTTGAAGCATTGGAGTTAGTTTATAGTTTTAATACATTGTGTGCGAAAACGTCATTACAATTTAACAACTAATTAACGTATTTAAAGATTCATCCGTAATAAAAAAAATATTATTTCTGATTCGGAACCAATTTCCCAAAATTTATACCGATAAAAGAAATAATCCCCTCTTAACACGACTTTTCTGTGAAAACCAATTTTTTAATAATCCTCCCTTAAATCTGTTAAAGCCAAGATTTTGTTATACATTTTTGTGTGTTAACACAAAATGTATTTGAAAACAGTCGCTTTGAATATGTTTGGTTATATTTTTTTCTATGGTAAATGAAAAATGTCTAGGAGGGCTTTGGGGCCTGCTTGAGTCACGTCAATCACCTAAAGGTGGGGTGGTGGAGTGGTTAGCACTTTCGCCTCGCAGCAAGGTTCGATTCCAGCTTGTGGCACTGGGTGAAAACTCGGAATCACTCTTTCTGCGTAGAATTTGCAAGTGCTCTTCCCACTGGTTTAAGGGGTTTTCCCGCGAGATCTTCGGATTCTCCTTTCATAAAAACTTGTAGCGGTAATAGTTAAACTTTTTATCGATATAAAATGTCTGTAAACATACTACAAAACATTAATAGTGTTACATTGTCAATCAATGTAAAGCTAGTCTAGAGGTTTAGTTTTACTTTTAGATTCGAAAAAATGAGGCGAAAATGCCGCTTTATTGAAATTTGCAAACAATATACACGTATTAGACTAATTATGGAATAATTTCTTTCGAAAAAATACGGAACATTTTCCGGAAAAAGGCTTTGGTCATTGTCCGGAAATTTTTCCGACTTACAAAACTAATTGGTACTATAAAATAAGAGTTGAATATTGGAAAATAGTAATTGAAATCATTGCACTTTGCTAGTATCATGTATTTTCATGGATTTATTGAAAAATTGTTGAACTATTTAGTAAATTATTCGATTTAATATTTAGTGACTAAAGGCGCTGAAACATAGTTGGAGTGGAGCGAGTCTTCAAAGGAACGAACGTTTCCATCACTTTCAGAAACCACAAAAGTGGAAAACAGGGTTTACGGTTTTACAAGAATCGAGTCAGGTTGTCTGACGCGTTTCAAGTACCCGTTTCAAACCTTCGCTATTCAGCCAGAAAAATTTGAAACTGAATTAAAGGATAGATGAAAATAACGCGTAGAGCTAAAAACATCCAGACCCGGGAAACCTCTACCACTTTATGGACGTTAACTTTATCTTCAACGCGAAAAACTCTTTTATCGAAATTCTGGGAAGGAATAAGGATACGTGAAGAAAGCGGCTTCATTCGGTGTATTAAGTTTAAAAGGTATAGAACGCTAATTAAAGGGGAACGGTCAAGCTTTAACCAGTTAGATAGCCCTATAGCCCATTAAAAACTAAAATTTATGGCGAAAACCGCATCAAAATATATTGAGTGGTTAATTTTTAATAAAATAAAGACATTTCGGGAAATCGAAAAGCACGCGTCCGCCGCGACACCTGGTGAGAAGTCGGTGAGACAGAAAAACAACGTAAAAGCGCGCGCTGCTGAAGACGCGAAAAATTTGTTTTGCACGCGCGGCGCGTTCCAGTTATAAGAGACTTAAGCCTAAATTGCGCGATTTTAAAAGTTAGGATAGTTCGCAAATCGCCCATACGGGGTTAGGGGCGCTGGCGGCAGCCCCTAAGATGGCGGTGAAAATTCAAACCCAAACACCTGGTGTTATTTTTAGTTTCAACTTTTTGGGCCAAAAGCTATTTTTTCAAGACAAAAAAAAGGTACGTGTTAGTATATTGAACGTCTTGTTAATCTTTTGATACGGAAATTAGGCCATATTTGGAAAAGCTTGGCCGTTCCCCTTTAATATCACGTTCAAAGTCAAGACCAAAATTCCTATCGAAAACGTTACTATGGTAATTGCGCCGATGAAACCAGCTAACACAAATGTACTACTCCAAAGAGCTGATTTAATAGCTAAACATCCTACCCAAATGAACAATTCCTTGATCGATAAATGTTTCCTCGATTGGGGGAGACCGGGAAATTTCATAAGGGAGGAGCTAGCCATTAGTTTTAGATTACAAATCATAGGAGACCACGAACTAGACGTATTTAGTTTCGGAAATCAAGGCCCCCGGAAGCAACGGAAAAATAAAGTTAAGGTTACATTAGATAATAAAAGGGTTGAAATCATCGCAATTGTTCCAAAATTCTTAACCGAAACAAAATTCAAAGGGCACAATATTAGCCTGCTATCCGTAAATAGACAATGACCCGCATCACCCAGAGAAAGATATATTCATTGGAGTAGATTATTAGTGGAGAGTTGTCACCGATATAAATGAAATACAAGACCCCTCAACCGTAGCTATAAAAACCAAACTAAATAAATAATTGTGAAGAATTTTGCAATTTTTTAGTTCACTAACGACACTCATACCAATTCCCATGACCTACAATTCTTATCTACTGTTTCAGTCTGATAGATAGATCTCCAAAGCTAGCACTCCCTAAGTGCAAAACTTGTACTAGTTCAATAGTGCAGGTAGAATGGTATAAATTATTTCTTTTATATTTCAAACTATTAGTAGAGTGTTATGGAACATGCAAGAATTATGAGTTATTCAATTATTTAACCAACCACCGTCCACTGTTTCAAATAACGTTTGTTACCGCTCATGCAGGTAGGTATGACACGTAGAAAAAATCTGACACATCATTTGTTAAATTTGGTTCAGTAGATTTTTAGTTATATGTATTCAACAAATACCGGCCATGTTCCAAGATGGCGGACAAACTTACCAGTTCTGGTTCATTTGACCAATTATTTTCTGTAATTATGAATTAAAAATGTATTTTCAAACTATTAATAGCTGTCTGATGATAAATTACTTATTATTATTTGTTATTTCACGTTTGAGGTTTTAGCTTCAAATGGTGGTGTTGTAATTAAACGACATTAGTTAACCCAAAACAAATTAAAAATCATTTATCTAAAAGAATATTCGAAATGAAATCGAAACTTGGAAAGGAAAGATATGATCTCGGATAATAAATTATTATACCTGTTTTACGATTCAACTATTTCAAATTTGATGTCGAACTTGGGACTCTTTCAAAAGCTTTCTTTATTTTAGATTTTCATTTTTATCTTCTTCAATTGCTCTGTCAATTATATCGTAGGGCACTTGCAGAAGGACTTGTTATGTCTCCATTGGTCTCGCATTCGTTATACTGAGGTTGGAGCATAGGCATGGGCTGGAGTCTCGAACGAGCCAACATTTTCGCAAAACCGACTTGCTCCGTGTGAATGGAACCACGCTTAAAATTTGTTGCAAAGGCAATTGCTTTTGGTAAACACGATTCGTGTAAGGCGCAAAAATTGACTCCGCCTTTCGCATTTTAACAGGAGATGACATTTTAAAGATAGGGTTAAAGAGATTTCTGATGATACCCACAGTTTTTTCACTATCAAATTTCCTGACTTTTCCAGGTTTCCCCTGACCATCTCCGGAGATTTTCCCCGACTTATTTTGCGTCAAGGGTTTTTTATTTTTTAACGCATATTTTAGTAAAAGTTTCCTATTAGCCACCAAAATTAAATTCCCTGACTTTTCCCTGATATTTATACACGTATTCAAATTCCCTGATATTTCCCTGATTTTTAGACAAATTTTTAAAATTCCCTGACTTTTCCCTGATTTTTATACCCATATTCAAATTCCCTGACTTTTCCAGGAATTCCAGGTACCGTGGCAACCCTGAATTAGTTAAAACGCGAAATAATTTGTTAATGATTCCTAAAGCCTTTACGTACCCCCTATGAATTTCCTTATGCCACTTAGGCTAATACCCGAGGCACCACCTTAGGCCCAAGTCATCATGTTGCCTCTAAATCAGGTGGCTGAGTTCCAAACTTCCAATGCATAGGAGGGTGGTCTAAAGCTCTTCATGCCACACGAGCCAACAGCTCCCTTCACTTACTATTACCGTTAAGCTCTACAAGTTTTTTAAATAGTAAAATTATTATTGCCCATGATTAAAAATTATACTGGTTTCAATTTAAGTAGAAGAATTACGCACGGTTTGTTTTTCAATTATTAAATCCATTTAATATTTAAATGGGTTTAAAATAATGATAATACATGAGCTTTCGAGCCTTTTTTTTCATCTGACGCGACAAACATTTTCAAATAATTAATAAATTAAACAAGCATTCATGGAAGGTTAACCCGAAAACTCGGTGGGGATAGAACTTGCAAAAATTAGCGTGAATACGATAAATTCGAGGGCTAACCACTTCCTTAAATTCTGTGCAACTATTACAGCGAGTACAGCCTTTGCTAGTGCTAAATATGTAATTGATTACGTAACCACTTAGTATTGGCAAAGCTACGAGCTTGTACACCGATTACGGATAAATTTTTATAAATTGGACACCAATCAGCTTCGAGTTTAGTCAATTAATTACCAAATTTCGAAGGTATTCAGATTACATAAAATTAGTATCTACAGAGGCTTTTTGGAATTACTCGCTTACGAAATACTTGCCGCATCTTTAACGCTCATTTTATTTCAACACTCGCCCTTGATGAAGATACCGTAGATATCTGGTAGTGGACGACTCGTTCACTTCCTGTTGACGTTGTGACGCATACCACATGAAAAAGACCAATGCCGTCCAATTTCCAATATCATATAATGACTCGCACACCCAAGAAATTATTGACTGCGTTAGAAATCGTAGATATCCAAATATCCACACCAAATGTATTTACAAGAAGCAAAAACCTTACCATCAACAAAGCACAGAGAGCCACTTGACTAACTGCCACCTCTTAAAGCAATTAACGTTAAATTATCTCCTTTGAATTAACAGAACTATATATAGGTCGTTAAGAAAGTGGACCACCCACAGGGTCTACCCTTTAACCCTCTAATCTCGGCTGACTGCGCTAAAACAAGATTTAACCTTTAAAAAATACCAGATTAGGCCTTCATAAATTCATTAATAAAAAAGACTTTATTACCTATTATGCTTACGATGCCTGTCTTAATTTCAGTGAATCTAAGCAGCTATCGGTGGTTCTGTGGTAGAGCGCTCGACTGCCAAGCCGAATGGTCTGGATTCGAAACCTGGGTGGCGCATTTGTTTTTAATCAATAGAGAAACGCTAAATTAGAATTTCTTCGATGCAATAATTTCAATTTCAATTCTATTTCAATTAAACCAAAATTTCGTACTCTATTAAATACGCTTCCGATAAAGCTGAAGGTCTAATTTTCAATAAGGCGTAACAAGTGTCGGTGGTTCTGTGGTAGAACGTCCGCCTGTCAATCAGGAGATCTCGGGTTCAAATCCCGCCCGATGCGATCGCAAATTGATACTAAGACGAATACCGTGTACAACTGGTGGAAACCCTGCCATTGGACGTTGAGAGGTAGCATTACACTCAGCACTCGGTCCGTCCCAAAGTCATTAAGAAGAAATTGGAGAGAAAACGCCCATATAAACACAACAGACTCAACATGCACAACCATCAGAACACAAACACAACAAATTCAACACTCACAACCTACGCATAAACATTACAAAAACGTAATACACCAAACCGTCACGACGGTGAGCGAAAAAACACCATCCAAACCAAACCGCAAATGCATCCGTTAACACTCACCGTCACACGGTGGTTTTGCCAACCCTTTGAGAAACTGCGTACGCAGTGATTACACTTTGCACGGAAAATGCGAACGCGTTCGCAGTCCTGACAGACCCACAGACGCACAGACAGACCCACCCACAGACCCACCCACAGACCCCCCCACAGACCCACAGACAGACACGGTCGTTGTATAACCCCTCCTAGGGGACTTTGTCCCCTCGGAGAGGTAAAAATGAAAGAAGTTAAACAATACACATATAGTCAGAAAGATATTATAAAAACACTAAAATTAAATGAAAAACTCTTTATTCAAATTTAATACGTTACGCTATTTAAGAAATGTAATTTTAGAAAACAGACATAACGTAAAACCAATGTGATGAAACAAAAATAATATTAAAACGACTTATATTTTCTTACACACGATTTTTCGGTACCACACAGCGATTTTGTGAGATTTCACAACGGCGCAATTATTAGGGTCACGGTGAAAATGACAATGGTAGATAAGTTAGGACAGTCTAAATCCTCGACGTTCTTGACGTTAACTCCTATGAAATCCGATAAAACTTTGGCCTTTACTAAACCTTTACAAAAAAAACGTGAACCCTTGTTCTTTTATATAAATTGCGATGGCTCCTAGGCTGTTGTAGTCTTCCCGTCCGTCGTCCCAATGGAGATCGCAAATGTTCCAATACAACCATCTACACTGCCATTTATCTTCTTCCGTAAGACTGGAATATGGATATGGTGGTTTAAAGGTCCAGACGTTATGCTTCTCCGTTTCCGCATCGTAAATAGCTAACTCTTTAATTATCATTTCTCCATTTGTAACGAAAAATGTAAGGCATATACGCTAGATATCAAATTTAATCAAATAACCCCTTGCAATTAAAATATAAAATAATATGGTTTTAAAGTCAGTGACAGTGCTTCCAGTTTCCTGCAGGTGCACGTGCTGGTAGCGTAGGCCTGCCGGCGACGATGGTTCCCATTGTCGCTGCCTTTAGTTCGTTTCGCGAAGAGGGACCCCCTGGCCAGAGCCCTTCCTAAACGATTCGGCCCAAACAATATTGACTCGCTTTCCATTTCGGGATTGGCGGGTTAATCCCCTAATCCCTTCAGTTGAAAACACGATTCCCATCATTTTCCTTTTTTTATTTAAGAAACCAAAAATAACGAGGGTGCCAAGCCTCTTTTATACCATACATGAATATATAAAAACTTTTCTAAAATGTACTGTATTTTGTAAAACGGATATTGGTGTGCGCGAGTTTTGTGGAATGTGTAGTTGGGATTTTTGAAGAAAAACCCGATGACGTAGGGGTGACGTTTTTCATGAACGACTATCTTTCGGACTCTACGGAGAGACGGTAGATCGGAGTGACCGGCCCAGAGGAAGGTGAAGGCAAAAATCTCTCAGAGCCTTTTGAGTGTCGAGCCGCGATTTAAAATATGCGAGACATCCCTGATTAATGAGCGTCGCGTAAACGTCGTTCGGGTGAAATGTGCAATTCTTAAAAAGATAAACCAAATTACCGCGGTCGTCCCCAGTGAGTGCCGTACCAGCCAGAATCGGACGCCGGCTCCAAGCATGGACACCATCAGCAAGCGCAACTCGAACGTTGGAAGAATGGACCGCCGCCGATATAGAGCTTCGCTCGGATAATATAAGTATATTATAAAACTTACAAAACTCAATCTCTGATTGGTTTGGCCTTGCTGCCGTTAATGTAACCTTCGAACGGACCCATATGGGCCGTTATCTTGTTTTAAATAGTGCTAGTCTTGGTAATGCTCATAAAGCGTTAATATATTCCCCCCTAATGTTTAAGTGTGCACACACCACTGAATGTGGTTAAGATTAAGGCCCCCTATTCGTTTAAAGAAAATCATTTCATTAAAATTAATTAATTTCAATGTCAGTTATGCAATTTGATTCCATTAAATGTGTGAATGTTTTTGGCAACCCTCTAAAATCTGGTTTACTCCTTATTTTAATTAATTAAGTATTTAAAAATTCCCCTAGACAACGTTTTCCTTTAATTTTGATACCGCTAACCCCGAAAGTTAAGCGAGTTAACCCGGGCCATCATTTTTAATGTGGAGGTTAAAATATTCGAATAAGCTTATTGAGCCTAACGTGCTCTCATTTACGTACCCGACCTATTGGGCTTAATGCCCAACTTTTACGAACCGAATAGGCTTATTCATGCTGTTAAGTTATAATAATTAATAATTCCTCTATACATTCACACGGAAAAAGTTTGCCTCGATAAAACATTTTCATTTCTAGAAATAAACTTGTTTTAAAAAAAACTTAGAACATGTAATTAAGACTTCGCACTGAAGCTTCCATCAGTCCAGTAACTTTACCCTATGAAAAGTTTCATCAGGTCAATTGAACCCAAAAACATTTTCTACGTTATTATGGACCCAATGAACTATTAATTACGTAATCTAAAAACCAAAATGACGCGAGCAATGAGAAATAACGAGTCTGATCTATAAGATAATAAAAATATATATTTTTTTACAAAATATTTTATAAGATGATATATTACAAAAATTATTTTTCTTTTACGAGCCAAAAAATATTATAATGCGATACAACAAAAAAAAAAATTTAAAATGGACATAAATGAATTTTTTTCAACTAATACTGTAATATATGCAAATATTTCACTCAGAATCAAAATTATTGAATCCAAAAAATATTTAGCTATTTTATTATTAACCTTCAGAGCTAGTCAGACTTAGGGAAGCTTGTTTTAAGCTAAGTTAAAAATGAATTTGGAAAAAAAATTGCTTGAGCTTTTAAATTTACGATACAGAGTGGATCACATTTAATGTGATGATTCTGAGTGAAAAATCTTCAAAAGTCAAAGTTATTGGATTGCATGAAACTTTAGTGTTTTCAAGGTGAAATTTAAGGGAAGTTACCGTTAACTATAGTTGAAAATTATCTTTTTAAGTCTGTGTTCACCTATTGAATTTGTTAGGAAGTGAAAAAATTTCATTTAGCAAGCTTTTATTAAATTTTATTTTGAAATTTTGGTATCCATCCTGTATCATATATTTAAAAAGCTCAAGTTTTTTTTCCAAATGAATTTTAAACTTATCTTCAAACAAGCTTCCCTACACATAACTGAACCAATAAATATTTATCTACGTTATTAGTACTCTACACAACTATTCTGACTTGCATAAGGTTATTAAAGTGATGTTTAAATTAGAATTAAAAAAAAAATAATAATTTCAGGTTTTATATAACTGATATAGGGGTGGATCCAAAAAAAACGTAATTTTTTTAAAATGAACACCATCTCTTCTGAATACCTGTGTGAGTTAATTCTAAGAGGGTTACATATTTTTTTCGATTCAATAAATGTAATTCTGGGGTGGAACAAATTGCATGTAATAAAGTTATCGCATTGAAAGAAGCTTCAGTGTTTTCATAGTGAAATGTAAGGAAAGTTGGCTATAAATATAGTGGAAAATTATCTTTGTTATTCTATGTTCACCCGTTGAGAATGGTAGCAGGTGAAAAAAATAATTACCCAACCTAATACTGTAATATATGCAAAATTTTCACTAAGAAGCACAATTATTAAACCCAAAAAATATTTAGCTATTTTATTATTACCCTACAAAGCTAGTCAGACTTAGGGAAGCTTGTTTTAAGATATGTTTAAAATTAACTTGATAAAAACAATGGTTGAGCTTTTAAATGATACAGGGTGGATACCGAAATTTAAGAAAAGCTTGCTAAATGACATTTTTTCACTTCCTAACATAATCAATGGGTGGACACAGACTTAAAAGATAATTTTCAACTATATTGTAAGACAACTTCCCTTAATTATCACTCTGAAAACACTGAAGTTTCCTTCAATCCAATAACTTTAACATATGCAAATTTTTCGCTCGAATCATCACATTAACTGAACCCAGAAATATTTATATCTGTTAATAGTACTCTACACAGCTATTCAGACGCGCTAAGTTTTTAAAGTGATTGTTAAATTAGAATAAAAAAATAATATGTAAATGATATAGGGTAGATACAAAAAAAATCTTATTTAAAAGCCGAAGTAATTTTCTTTTAAATTGAACACTACAAATGTAGTTTTCGCATTTTAACTTTAAATATAGACTATTTTACCATTCTCGAGTATCTTGCATATTGAAATTGGTACGCATACAGGGTTACCATTTAATTTTGGAATAGATCACCAAGCTAAAAATATAAAAATTGATAAAAAACTTACAGGGGTACGTCCTCATCCGAGAACAGCGGAGATGGATTTCTAGTGGACTTGGTTGGATACAAAAAAAAGAACAGAGTTGTGATGTCTTAGGGACCAAATCCCTGGGTTTTTATACCCAAAAGGACCCCCCCATACACACTTTGAGGGGCACCCCCATACGTAGGGGCCATTTGGGATGTAAAAACAAAAAATCTATGAGAATCCCTCGTAGTTTAAACTGAAATAGTTAAGAGGTTCTATTCCCGCTACTAGTTTATAGGCCTCCATAAAATTCTACGCGCAAAAAAACATTTTTGGTGGGAACACTCGTTTGTTATAACCATTTTAGCGCTAAGAATCCACACCTGATGTAAAAAGTTGGGGGCCACTTTTTCAATTTATTCGCCATGGTCTCTACAAATCATAGAATGTCGTTGAAAAATAAACCGTTTTTATAATACACTCGGCTCTTTTTTACCAAAACGACACTTTTAGTTAGCGAGAGGGGACACCCGCTGTGTCTATTTTACGGGCTGGGGGTAAGGGTCATTATCTAGCTACCCTTTACCCCTTAGGGCCGATATTCCGTAAGACGGATAGCTTTACGCATCGTGAAAGTGTTTGAAAATAATGTTACACGGGGAAAGTGTTTGTCGGCGAAAACACAAAAGGCTCGACCCATTGAACTATTTGGATTTATTACATAACACCACTCGCACGTGGAGAAAAGTGTTTGACAGATGCCGTGGGGGGACATTCCCTAAGACGGATAGGTTTTTGACACGTGGTTGAGAAATAATGATGGACCTATTGACCTATGGGTAAATAGGCCCATTACTCGGGTTTATAGCTACTGGCTGTTTGCATAACATCATGTCAGATGATTCCACCACCCCTACCGAATAGGGACGCTAAAGGGGAGATCCTCCAACTATCGATAAATCATATGACCCTATTGACCTACCGAAAATGAACGCAAATGGGGGGTCTATATATAAGACATTCACCCCCGTCATCCATCGGCAGTACACTACAAACCGTTTCTCGAGCATCATGTCTAAACGAAGCTGTGTAGATAACGTTCCTGGGCCTACTAAAATGTCTAAATTTGATCCGACTCAGCGTAACATTAACCCTTGGTATTCACTTTCATCCGAGCTTTTCGTTACTACGGGTTTTACATCTGAGCTCGATATATCTGTAGCTCTATGCAATAAAATCACACACCAGGTCTTTGAAATGTCTTCGCGCGCCTGGGACGATTTATACGGGCACTGGGAACAAATAAATGATCCCCAAAGGCTGCCCTTTCGATCACCGTTCCCGTTATCAGACGCGCTAGTGACCGCCGCCATGTCTGACCAAAAAGAATTAACCTTGCAAAGTACGATATCCGAAGCGTCGGTCGTAATCAAAGCGCCCGAAACTCGAGAATTGTACAGACTCAAATATTCCATTAATTCGCACATTCAACTCCTTAAAGTGAACCAAAAACTCTTTGAATTAATGGGTTACGTTATAACCGATAATTATCGTAAAATTTACGAAATATTGTATGCACCAAACAATTTATTTATATCGGATGAACATGAAAGGTATGATACCCTTGTACGCTACGCGTCCAATTACGTAACAGCATTTAAAATTATTGAAGATTTTAAAGAAACAGTGGCCAACCAAAATATGTTTTGTGTATTTAACTTTTACAATTTGTTTACTATGGTATCTACAAACCATAAATATATTAAAAATAAATTGTTTTATCTTTAAGCGTTTTTCATCCGCTTAATAGTAGTACTGTAACTTTGAATGTATAAATAAAACATTATAATTTGTATACACTCTGCTCTTTTTTTCCAAAACACTTTTACCGATGACCGCCCGCTATTTTACGGTACCCTTTTACAACCCTTAGGGGCCCGAAAGTGTTTGTCGGCGAAAACCAGCCAACCAACTCGAATTGTGCCCTAGGCCTGACATTCACAGGTTTTGCCCGGAAACTATTTAACGGCTGTTTGCATAACATCGTGTCCACACCGCCATAGGGGCAGATAACCCATTGACCCAGGTTTTATAACATCGTAAATTATCTAACCTCGTAAATCAGCTAACCTATTGACCTGCCGAAAATGTACGCAAAATGGGGCCCCTACAGGGGCCTGTTTCACCCCCGTTTCCCCCGCCCACAGGGGGCCCCTGTCGGCATACACACTCACTTATCTCTTTCCGATTTAATAATTCATCATTATTTTCCAAAAGTAAGCGTTATTTCCACTTTTGAAAGCATTTCAATTTTCAACAGGCCTTGGCTGGTCCGTCGAAAAGGCGATTTTCCGGGCTTCCTCCAAATACTAGGAGCAGTTCGCGGAGAGTTGTCAGTCCGTCGGTACGTAATGGTTTACGTTGTCATTGGCGAAACAGACTATCATTAAGAAATTGCATTGGGTGAATAGGAAGTGTCATACTTATGTTTCTTATTCACTTATGGTACCATGAAGTATCCCTCTTAATTTAAAGCAAAAGCAAATATTGAGATAAACTCTAATGGTGCCTTCAGATTTTACCTTCCATCATGCTTGACATCCTTTTTAAAGAGCTATCGATCACGTGGTTTTTTTCCACCAATAGAAAAGCACTTTATTCAACATATTTTCCCGCGAAAAGTAGTGCATTCCATGATTCCGGGGAAATTTGGCATAAATTATTTCGGTCCTCGCTTTCGACGTCTCGAATCGTCCGCTTCTGTTACAGAAACGTTAGCCTAGTATTTTACTTCGCGCTCGGTTTTGTTTGGACCTCGTTTAACGATTTTAATTAAGTGATTAGTTTAATACAGTGAATAAAAATGCCACGTAAGCAACCTTTGCCGCCGATTGCAGTTTTAAAGGCCCCGAAAGTTCAATCTACACAGTGTAATTTTTATTTGAGGGATGAATTTGAAATGAGAGCAAAGGCTTCAGTCAGTAAACAAACCCAAACCGAAATTTTAGGTGTTATGTTTCCATCCTCTGTTGTAGTTTAAGCATAGTTTATCTAGTATTTGCTGAAGACTTCCATCCATCAACAACGACTCGCAAATAGCTTTATAGGTTACATCCAGTTCGAAAAAATCATCTTCATAATTCTTCAAAAATGCTTCAATACTTAACCCTTGGCTAGTCATTTTTATAAAACCAATTAATATGCTCCTTTCTGGCTATAAAATTGAATGTCAACTAATTAAAAACCACGAAAAAAGTCTAATTTTAATGTTATTTAAAATTCTTACCTTTTTAAGTTTTAAATCCGTTTAAATATTCGTTTTCTTGTAATATACTCCACATGACATTGACATAAATTTGTGGCTAGCGCGATATCACGTCATATTAGGCCTATTAAAAGCACTGATTTAAGTTACATGTGTATCTATTTTAAAAAGTCGTATTTTAGGTTCAATCATATATCTACCATGTGCCAATAAAAGCAGGACATGACTCTCTTATCGCTATGCGGCCACTAAGAGAAACAGCCGAGCTACTAAAGGACCCTATCGGCCAAAATTACAAACGCGAACAAGTAACAACCCACGTGACACCTTTTTCGAGGAGGGGGAAGGGTTAAGGAGGCAGTTTTAAAAGTGCAATGGCGACAAAGAGTGAAGGAAAAGGATTTTAAGGATTTGAAAGTGAGTTTAATAAAGTATTATTTTATTTTTATAGTTTGGTTGAACTATTTAATTTATTCTAATATTATCCATATGTGTATAGAATGTTTAAATTAGATGATTGCTGGCTGTGATATTTTGAATGATATGAACTCATCTGATGAGCAGCACCTAGCAGCAGTCTGTGATAATATTTTCAATGATGATTCTTACTCTA
This sequence comes from Leiobunum rupestre, assembly GCF_980474605.1. Lineage (NCBI taxonomy): Eukaryota > Metazoa > Arthropoda > Arachnida > Opiliones > Sclerosomatidae > Leiobunum > Leiobunum rupestre. Next base: position 13,521,943 of record NC_143392.1, on the reverse strand, counting down.
TTGATGTACCTGAACCTAAAGCATTGAGTTTAAGATTGAAATGGTAAAATTTAGTTTTCAGTGTGGTTATTGTTAATACCATTGTATTCAAATTATTAGTGAAAATACTCCACCAAAATGAAAAAGACAAAAACCAGAGACTGGATCAAAATTGAAAAACCCCAAACCGAAAAAGGAGCCCAAACTGAAGATGGCGCAGCCGTAGCTAAAAAAAAATGTTACGGGTTCCGTTTCAGCCCCCTTTTCAACCCCCTAACACATAGGTCCTCGTTTATCGAGAGAAACGGTAGCGTCGTACGCGAGGTAAATCGAGAGTCATGTCTTGGATGAACATCTTTTATTGGCCCATGTATCTACTTTATATACTTTATTTTGGAAAAAATTTTATCAAATTATAGCAAGCGAAAGTTTAATATCCGCGTATTTTAAAGCGAACTATTTTTACCGCGGCGGAGTACATCGATACACTTAATGTTCCTGAAAAGTGGCGAGGGGGAAGGCATCACCAAAGCCAAGAATTTTTTACCCCACAAATAAGATGTCGCAGGTCGAGGTGATAGTATTAGACTTTATCTCAATATTTACTTTTGCTAGACGCGAGTCCCGATCTCTTTGCGCAAGCGCACGCAACTAGCGCAAAATACAAGCGTGGATTAAAACTGAAAAGCTAGAAGCGCTAGCGTGTATTTTGAACTATTTCTAGCTCACGCCAAAGTTTTACACGCTAAAAGCTTCCATGAAAACCCGGCTTTTATTAAATCTAAGGGATTTATAAGAGATAAGCCAATTATTTGGCCTCGTCTATTCCCAGGGTTCCGTGGAACACCTTTTGGGAACCGCTGGTCTAATTAACACACTGAAAATAATTTTTTTCTTCGCGACTGCAAACCAAGGTAGAATGGGACGAGAAATAGCTAACATTCTGATTTTCATTCAAATCGACCTAAATATAAGAAATATACGTAGATTTCAAACCAAAAATAGCCAAAATCACTAAAATGGGTAGAGGTCGGGGATGGTTAACTTTTATTCAATAGATAAAGCTCTCAAAATTATTCGTAAAACGTTTTGATCAAGTAATTTGTATTTCTGTATTATCCGATTAATTTTTTGGTAAATTTGTAAAATTAATCGAAAAACGACGTTTTTTTTCGATTAAAAGCTCAAATTTTACGAATAATACATATGTTTTACTAATTTTCCGAAATATTAACCGGTAAATTTCTTTGTTTACATTTTTTTCACAAAAAAATCAATTTAATCATGGATAATGATTAACCGTTACCGACCTCTAAAAATGGGCAATTTCAAACTTCTTGTAAAAACGAATGTCATCAAAAAACGGTCACGTTTTTAAATATTTTTTATTGGAAATAAAATATTTCTTTTGATACCTTTTACGCTGCATTTCGATTAAATACGACTAAGCTAAGCTTATTCATTTTGTATGTTTGTTAGCGAGCTAATAATAAGTACAGCTGCCATTTTGACGATAATGCAGACGATCTTAGTCGGAAGAAGGAAATTGAATCGTGGATTTCTTAACTTACGAGTAGACTACCCGAGGTGATTATCACCGATTTTGTTGAAACTAGGTGGGTATGTAGACCTTATGGTAACATGAAATTTCACCAAGGGAAAAATTGCAATGGGCATTAGTTTTGCCATGGCAACCGAAAATGTTTTTGACAACACAGTATGTATATTTTCTCATTGAAAATAACAATCTGATCAATTTTTACATATTTTGATCAAATTGACCAAAATTCATCAAAATATCATAAAATTAATTTCATTTGTCAATTTTGATCTATTTTTTTTGGTTTTGAAATTTTCAATTTTTTTAAATTTTTTCACAGGGGGGTACCCTTAGAAGTGCTCAGATTCCCATGTTATTTTCAACAACAGGAAGTAGAATGTTTCCAATGGGGTCATTTTCATTTATGGGGGCTTGCCTGTATGTACTTTACGAATAGGTCTATTATCATGGAGGAGAGATAAGAAGAAGCAACTCAACTAATTTAATAAATTTAGTAAATTGATGCTTATGCATTATCGCTCAAACCGCGCTTTTAATTTTATTTTAATTTTATTTTTTAATTTTTTGAATTCACAGCCTGATATAAATCATTCACCCTCGAAATTACTCATCATAGAATATACAATGTATTGCGTATTGTGCCAACGAGTATGATTCAAGTCCATCTGACACTTCTTAGCCGTAACATTAACAAGAATAAACACGGTTTTTTCAGTTCGCAGTCTCGCAGAACTGGTTTTTGTATAATAAATGTCCCTTTTTCAGAAGGCTATATAATCATTCAATTAAAGTTATTTTTTAATTTTGTTGCGAATGAAATGCATTCATATTAAAGCACTTTCTATAACACCGAAGGTTAAATAGAGGCATTCGAGTGAGGTGGAGTGAGGTGGGATTGGGGTGTATGTTAAAACCCGTAGAAAAGCAACATATGTTATTTTGTGGTAGTTTTTTTGAAAGATAAGATAAGATATTGATATCATACGCATTTAAGAAATAAACTGGTATATAAGGCGATGTCAAAACCGTCATCTGCTAACCTCGTATCACAACTTGAAGACAAAGCCTAGTAAGTAATTTTTACATGTTTTCAATAGCTTTTCCTAATAAAAATATTTATTTTAGAAGATGCCTTGTATAATTGAAGGAAATTTTCTCCGTGCGAACGGAGACTACATCGTGAAAGAATTGGCATTTCTCTTGACGGAAACGGGGGAAAAAGCAGTCTATCATTTCAAACCCCCGTTCCCTTACAGGGATTTGGATGCCAAGGATAAGCGAACCAATGCGTGGATCACCCGTAATATTTGCCACCTGCATGGGATGATGGGGAGATTGAATTCAACGATTTATCAGATGTAATGGCAGTCATTTCCACCAAATCAACACTATTCTACACAAAAAGTTTGGAGAAAAGTATGATTTTCTCTAAACTTTTAACACAAAATGTTGTAAACTTGGAGGACAAAAATTGTCCCAAGTATAGTTCTTTAAAAAAAATTGGAGAGGAATATATATGTAAGTATCATTTTGAAAATATTCATTGTTGTACAACGGCCTGTATAAATCAAAACAATTAACAGATTTTTGCATTGAAAATATTTAATAAAACAATTAGTTTGTTTATTTTCCTATAATCCATTCACCAACGTTTAAGCCATATTCATAGACATATCTCAAGTCCATACCCATCAACTGCGAGGTGACATAGGTAGGTGTGAACGTGAATTCCGATAGGTTAAGCAAATCTAATTTGCATGGTGATAAAATAAATTTAGGCTTTCATTTCTTCACAAAATCCATTCAGCCATCGATTTTGGATGATATTTGTAAACACTGGAATTTTAATGACGTTTTAAAGATTATTCCTAAGAGTTGAAGCGGTTCCGATAAAATAAAATTATTTTATAAACTCTTTAAAATATTCTTTGGAATATTCTTTGGAATATTTCTTCAAATTAAAAACCCCACGATTTCACCACGTTTTGACATTTGCCAATCAAAGAAATATCAATTAGAAAGTTTCCAACAATCTTAGGTGCTTCAAGTTTTGGGTATAAAAGCCTACTGATTTATGAAAATTGTATCCATACTCTCTCTCCCTCGATTGAGACAAACTTCAGCTGCTACAATGGAAGAAGAAGTCGATATGAGTGTCACCAATCAAATTCTACGGTTTTCGGTAGTTGACAACAAAATGTCTTTAAGAATGCTGGTGGTTGTTCTTAAAAAATATCAGAGATGGTACCGACGGAAGATTGAAGTAAACCATGAAAAACAATTCATTGATGTCCATCTGGCGACCTTTTTGAATATAGGTCTTATTTTTCAACGTTTGGGGAAATATTCTCGTAATTATATAAAGGTTAGCCCAATTCAAATATTAATAAATCTGTAAAAGTGTTCCAATAAATAATTTTTTTATTTTATTTTTAGATCGAGGAACGTACAGTCGACGTAACCGAAGAAGAGGAGGAGGAGGTAGAGGCTCTTTTTCGCTGTTTTAATGGGGAGGACCCCGCTGCAAACCCCATGCCGATCAACCCTACACCGGGCACCAAAACCGTGCCAGACGCTCTGATGTTGGCCATCGAAGCGTTAAACGCCCCATCTTCACCAACAGAGGTCCTGAAACGACCAGGCAACGTCAAAGAAAAAACAATAAAAAAAATATATTGAGAATAACGAACTCCAAAATAGAGTTAATGAAAACAAAGTGTAAATAAAATAATAATAAAAATTTCTTATTTAGATTGCAATATATTCATTTTAATTACACATACTCAAAGCGATAAATTTTAAGTATTTTTCTATTTTAGATTGTAATACGTTAATTGAACCTCTCCAAAAAGATAGACTTTATCAATGTACTCAAATCAATTCCCGTATATAAGGTCTGCACAATTTTTCTCGATCTGTAGTCGCTATTTTGAACAGATTCAAACACATTGGTTAAGTTCTCTAGATGTTTTCTTGTGTGTTATGCGCTAAAGAGTTTAGTCGGAAAGACGCGTTAAAACGTCATGTTAATGAACAAAACGAGAGTGTCACATTTAATTGTGGAATTTGTGGAAAGTCTTTCACGCGGAAGGATAATCTGAAACGTCATTCGTTGATTCATCGGAGGGATAACGGAGAGGAGGTACAGACCAACACATCAACAGCTGAGGATCTAAATACCCTATCAACATCGGACGGTATCCGTCACCCTTCTTCCTCGTCTCTCGCCACAACCACCCCACCTACTCAACCTCCTACCTCACCCACCCAATCTACCCCGTCTATCCTTCCTACCTCAACCACCCCACCTACTCAACCTCCTACCTCACCCACCGTATCTACCCCGTCCATCCTTCCTACCTCAACCACCCCACCTACTCAACCTCCTACCTCACCCACCCAATCTACCCCGTCTATCCTTCCTACCTCAACCACCCCACCTACTCAACCTCCTACCTCACCCACCCAATCTACCCCGTCTATCCTTCCTACCTCAACCACCCCACCTACTCAACCTCCTACCTCACCCACCCCATCTACCCGTCCATCCTTCCTACCTCAACCACCCTTCCCACTAACCATTGTGACGATTTTATCAATTTTGATGACCCGGATTTCCAGGATGAAGTTGAGGAGATTTCTTTGGATGCTGAAGTGTTGGAAGCTTTGAATGGTGCAGTGACCTGTTCACGCTATACCCCATCTGAAAATGTGATAGACCCGCACAACCTCATCCAAGAAATCGGTGGCTGTCTCATCGACTATTTGAAACACCGTCTACGTAGGAATGGTATCAAGTGGTACATTGTTATCCGAGCGTGTTTCACACGTGACGTAGCAGATGGTCAAAGCGTGGAGGTACACCCGTATTTCCGAAGTCAAACTTTTACAACATTGACACCTGATGAGTTACCTGAATATGTTATTGTGGGTGAGAAGCAGATCTTCAAAGCGATGGAGGAGTTCGAGGATATGGGTTCCGGATTTAAAATTCAATATATTGAGTTTTTTCAAGTAGATATTATTAAATATCTACCATTAGTAGCCGGAACCTATATTGAACTTCCAACTGAAATTCAGAACGGAAAAGGAGTGCTTAATGTCAAATCTACGGACGGGAAGTGTTTCCTATGTAGTGTTTTAGCACATCTGTATCCCGCTAAAGAAAATCCTCACCGTGTAACTAATTACAAACAATATGAAAACGTGATAGACAGTTCAGATATTGAGTTTCCATTTGTTTTGAATTCATTGAAATTAGAAGCATTTGAAAAAAAGAACAATTTATCCGTGAATATATTCGCGTAAGACGACGGTGTTTTCCCACGTCATATCAGCAACTTTAAAACGGTCAAAGAACGTCAGATAAACCTCTTATTCATAGTGAACGGAGGGATTCATCATTTTTGTTTGATTAAAAGTTTAAGCATACTTTTATCAAAATTCACAAATCACAATGGTCAATCATTTTACTGCCATTACTGTTTACATCGATTTTCAGGTGTTAATGCCGAGTTTAACCATAAACAAGTTGGCAAGCCAAAATATACCTCTCCTCGGTAGAATTGTCCCTAGTGGTATTAATTTCTCGAGATAACCCTTAAAGATATATCTCCGCAATTTAGAGTTATTTGTTAAAAATATTAACCCATTTCTATCCCGCCCGGTATAAAATTTTAATTATAATTAAAATAATTGAGACGAAACGACCAATTTTAATTTATTCAGAATATCATAAGTTAAGTAGTTACAACAGTAAGTTAGACGTACTATAACAATGCACAATTGAATTAAACCCTTTTACAGAACAAGTTTATCAGTTAAATATAATACGAAGCAAATTTTAATGAAAGAAATATCTACAGAGGCTTTTTGGAATTACTCGCTTACGAAATACTTGCCGCATCTTTAACGCTCATTTTATTTCAACACTCGCCCTTGATGAAGATACCGTAGATATCTGGTAGTGGACGACTCGTTCACTTCCTGTTGACGTTGTGACGCATACCACATGAAAAAGACCAATGCCGTCCAATTTCCAATATCATATAATGACTCGCACACCCAAGAAATCATTGACTGCGTTAGAAATCGTAGATATCCAAATATCCACACCAAATGTATTTACAAGAAGCAAAAACCTTACCATCAACAAAGCACAGAGAGCCACTTGACTAACCGCCACCTCTTAAAGCAATTAACGTTAAATTATCTCCTTTGAATTAACAGAACTATATATAGGTCGTTAAGAAAGTGGACCACCCACAGGGTCTACCCTTTAACCCTCTAATCTCGGCTGACTGCGCTAAAACAAGATTTAACCTTTAAAAAATACCAGATTAGGCCTTCATAAATTCATAAATAAAAAAAGACTTTATTACCTATTATGCTTACGATGCCTGTCTTAATTTCAGTGAATCTAAGCAGCTATCGGTGGTTCTGTCGTAGAGCGCTCGACTGCCAAGCCGAATGGTCTGGGTTCGAAACCTGGGTGGCGCATTTGTTTTTAATCAATAGAGAAACGCTAAATTAGAATTTCTTCGATGCAATAATTTCAATTTCAATTAAACCAAAATTTCGTACTCTATTAAATACGCTTCCGGTAAAGCTGAAGGTCTAATTTTCAATAAGGCGTAACAAGTGTCGGTGGTTCTGTGGTAGAACGTCCGCCTGTCAATCAGGAGGTCTCGGGTTCAAATCCCGCCCGATGCGATCGCAAATTGATTCTAAGACGAATACCGTGTACAACTGGTGGAAACCCTGCCATTGGACGTTGAGAGGTAGCATTACACTCAGCACTCGGTCCGTCCCAAAGTCATTAAGAAGAAGTTGGAGAGAAAACGCCCATATAAACACAACAGACTCAACATGCACATCCATCAGAACACAAACACAACAAATTCAACACTCACAACTTACGCATAAACATTACAAAAACCGTAATACACCAAACCGTCACGACGGTGAGCGAAAAAATACCATCCAAACCAAACCGCAAATGCATCCGTTAACGCTCACCGTCACACGGTGGTTTTGCCAACCCTTTGAGAAACTGCGTACGCAGTGATTACATTTTGCACCGAAAATGCGAACACGTTCGCAGTCCTGACAGACAGACACACCCACAGACCCACAGACAGACACGGTCGTTGTATAACCCCTCCTAGGGGACTTTGTCCCCTCGGAGAGGTAACAAGTTGGCAAGCCAAAATATACCTCTCCTCGGAAGAATTGTCCCTAGTGGTATTAATTTCTCGAGATAACCCTTAAAGATATATCTCCGCAATTTAGAGTTATTTGTTAAAAATATTAACCCATTTCTATCCCGCCCGGTATAAAATTTTAATTATAATTAAAATAATTGAGACGAAACGACCAATTTTAATTTATTCAGAATATCATAAGTTAAATAGTTACAACAGTAAGTTAGACGTACTATAACAATGCACAATTGAATTAAACCTTTTTACAGAACAAGTTTATCAGTTAAATATAATACGAAGCAAATTTTAATGAAAGAAATATCTACAGAGGCTTTTTGGAATTACTCTCTTACGAAATACTTGCCGCATCTTTAACGCTCATTTTATTTCAACACTCGCCCTTGATGAAGATACCGTAGATATCTGGTAGTGGACGACTCGTTCACTTCCTGTTGACGTTGTGACGCATACCACATGAAAAAGACCAATGCCGTCCAATTTCCAATATCATATAATGACTCGCACACCCAAGAAATCATTGACTGCGTTAGAAATCGTAGATATCCAAATATCCACACCAAATGTATTTACAAGAAGCAAAAACCTTACCATCAACAAAGCACAGAGAGCCACTTGACGAACCGCCAGCTCTTAAAGCAATTAACGTTAAATTATCTCCTTTGAATTAACAGAACTATATATAGGTCGTTAAAAAAGTGGACCACCCACAGGGTCTACCCTTTAACCCTCTAATCTCGGCTGACTGCGCTAAAACAAGATTTAACCTTTAAAAAATACCAGATTAGGCCTTCATAAATTCATTAATAAAAAAAGACTTTATTACCTATTATGCTTACGATGCCTGTCTTAATTTCAGTGAATCTAAGGAGCTATCGGTGGTTCTGTGGTAGAGCGCTCGACTGCCAAGCCGAATGGTCTGGGTTCGAAACCTGGGTGGCGCATTTATTTTTAATCAATAGAGAAACGCTAAAGTAGAATTTCTTCGATGCAATAATTTCAATTTCAATTCTATTTCAATTAAACCAAAATTTCGTACTCTATTAAATACGCTTCCGATAAAGCTGAAGGTCTAATTTTCAATAAGGCGTAACAAGTGTCGGTGGTTCTGTGGTAGAACGTCCGCCTGTCAATCAGGAGGTCTCGGGTTCAAATCCCGCCCGATGCGATCGCAAATTGATACTAAGACGAATACCGTGTACAACTGGTGGAAACCCTGCCATTGGACGTTGAGAGGTAGCATTACACTCAGCACTCGGTCCGTCCCAAAGTCATTAATAAGAAGTTGGAGAGAAAACGCCCATATAAACACAACAGACTCAACATGCACATCCATCAGAACACAAACACAACAAATTCAACACTCACAACCTACGCATAAACATTACAAAAACGTAATACACCAAACCGTCACGACGGTGAGCGAAAAAACACCATCCAAACCAAACCGCAAATGCATCCGTTAACGCTCACCGTCGCACGGTGGTTTTGCCAACCCTTTGAGAAACTGCGTACGCAGTGATTACACTTTGCACCGAAAATGCGAACGCGTTCGCAGTCCTGACAGACAGACACACCCACAGACCCACCCACAGACCCACCCACAGACCCACCCACAGACCCACAGACAGACACGGTCGTTGTATAACCCCTCCTAGGGGACTTTGTCCCCTCGGAGAGGTAAAAACACGAATCAGAGTGTAGCGTTTATGATCCACAACGGATCAAATTACCCTTTAGAGAACCTGTATTACGGTTTAAGAAATATGAATGGAACCAGAGGGTTCCATTCTTTATCTATGCGGATTTCGAATCCATTCTCAACAGGATAAATACCTGTTTACCCAATTCAAAATTATCTTCAACAACTAAACTACAGGAACACGTTGCATGTGGTTTTAGTTACGTGGTGGTTGGACCCGAAGGTAAGAAAATTTTAATTTAATTTTTATATTTTTACTTATTTTTTTATCTCTTTATACAGAACCAAATCCTCCCGTTAGTTATCGAGGTACCGACGCTATAGACATTTTCCTCGAGTTGAAGAGTAACACCCCCATGAATCTTTCACCTAAGGAGATCGAAGAAACTCAGGGTTGTACTAAATGTTACATTTTCAACAGGGATTTTACGGATGAGGATGTACCTGTGCGAGATCACTGCCATTATTCTGGTATGTAATCAACTATTTTAAGATTTAAACAAAGTTATGACATTTTTTAACCTAAATATAGGACGATTCCGTTGGATTGGCTCACAATGCATGCAACTTAAAACTCAAAGTTGTGAAATTTATTCCTGTGGTAATGCACAACCTGTCCAGGTATTAAGTTCATATTAAATATATAATATTAAATATATATATTTATATTTAGATACGACGCGCATTTGATCATGCAACGGATCGGTATACAAAAAGAAAGGAAGCTTTCCTGTATTCCGTCAAACACAGAAAATTACATCAGCTTCTCTTTTGGAGCATTAAGATTTTTGGATTCGTACCGGTTTCTACCAGATAGTCTCGCAACATTAGTAACCAATATCACTAAGAAAGGACCTGACCATTTCAAGATTCTAAACCATTTTTATCCCCCGAAACAAGTGGAACTTCTATTATGTAAACAAGCTTATCCGTACGAATACATGGATAGTTTCGAGAGGTTTAACGAAACGCAGCTACCCTCGCGAGAAGATTTCTACAGCTCGCTAACCGAGGATAAAATTAGTGATGAGAGCTACAAAAACGCGAAAGAAGTTTAACGGAGATTCGATATCAAAACACTCGGTACTTTAAAACTTCTAAATGATAACAATCAATCTTAATTTAACAGTCATTTCTTATCACAAGAATAGGAGACTTCCATGATCTGTACGTGACAGTCGATTCTCTCCAGCTGGCCGATGTTTTCGAAAATTTTAGGAGCACTTGTATGGACGATTATGGTTTGGACCCTGCCCACGCGTTCGCAAGCTCGGGATTCGCTTGGCAGGCGGCGCTGCACATGACTAAATTTTACCCTTTAGCTCCAGAATCTATTAAAATTAGTGAGGATATGTTTTCAGAGTACCAAATTCAAATGATGGAAGAATTAGGTATCCCAATTAAGGATACTCTCCCAAAACTGACCCCTAATTTATATGATAGAGTTAATTACGTAGTTCATTTCCGAAATTTGAAATTTTATATTTCAAAAGGAATGAAACTCGTATCGGTCAATCGCGTATTAATGTTCAAACAAAAAGCCTGGCTGAAGTAGTATATCGACTTTAATACTGAAAAACGTAAAGCCGCTACCGACGAATTTTCAAAGAACTTATATAAACTTTTAAATAACAGCGTTTTCGGAAAAACTATGGATAATCTGCGTAAGCAGATTAATTTTTATTTGGTAAACACCCCGGAAATGGCTGTAAAGAAAGCTTCGTCCCCCGCGTTTAAAACGTTCACTATATTCCATAATGAACTGGTTGGGATAGAACAGGTTAAAAAATCGCTTCTGCTTAATAGACCTATATACACAGGTTTTACTATTCTGGATCTTTCTAAATTGATTATGTACGATTTCCATTATAATTACATAATGAGCAAATACAGGGGGTGTGTACGTCTTCTTTTCACAGACACAGATTCTCTCACATATGACTTTCAAACGCAAGATATTTACAAGGACTTTGAAAAAGAGTCGGAGTGGTTTGATTTTTCAAACTACCCAACAAATCATTTTCTTTATAGTGATAAGAACAAAAAGGTGTTGGGTAAAATGAAAGATGAATTAGATGGAACCCCGATAGAGGAATTTGTTGGTTTGCGCTCAAAAGTGTATAGTATACTTTCTAAAAAGGGGGGAAAAACTTTGAAGGGGATTTCAAAACGTGTTGTCAAGAAATATATAAGTCACTCTGACTATCGCGCTTGTTTGTTTAACAAAACAATTTCTGTAAATTCAATGAAACGCATCATGAGCGATAAACATCTACTTTTTGCAATATCCCATAACAAGGTTTCCCTCAACCCGTGCGATAGTAAGAGATATATTTTGAGTGATGGTATTAGTACGTTGTCCTACGGACATTGTCAGATAGATGCTATTGAAGAAAGATATGGTGAATAAAGTATTCGTGACTAACATTTTTGTAAAATATTTTGTGTTTTTAATCAATATTTGTTATTTCAATAAATTTATTGAGTACTTCTTGTACATAAATTCAGATATCATACAATCATTTGTATTTTTATTTTTAGTAAATCTTTGTAATATTTTAAACATTTTAATTCCCCTACATCGATAAATAGCGAAATACACGCAATACCCCCCACAAGTCATACTAGTATTCCCCTGCAATTGCTAAGAATTATACGTCACAGTTAAGCTGTTTCGTTCTATAAAGTAGTTAAATTTAAACAAGTCTGGACTGTTTCGGAAGCTTTCAAAAAATGAAGTATTGAGTTTCCTTGATATGTATATTACACACCTTAACAAGTTGGCAAGCCAAAATATACCTCTCCTCGGAAGAATTGTCCCTAGTGGTATTAATTTCTCGAGATAACCCTTAAAGATATATCTCCGCAATTTAGAGTTATTTGTTAAAAATATTAACCCATTTCTATCCCGCCCGGTATAAAATTTTAATTATAATTAAAATAATTGAGACGAAACGACCAATTTTAATTTATTCAGAATATCATAAGTTAAGTAGTTACAACAGTAAGTTAGACGTACTATAACAATGCACAATTGAATTAAACCCTTTTACAGAACAAGTTTATCAGTTAAATATAATACGAAGCAAATTTTAATGAAAGAAATATCTACAGAGGCTTTTTGGAATTACTCGCTTACGAAATACTTGCCGCATCTTTAACGCTCATTTTATTTCAACACTCGCCCTTGATGAAGATACCGTAGATATCTGGTAGTGGACGACTCGTTCACTTCCTGTTGACGTTGTGACGCATACCACATGAAAAAGACCAATGCCGTCCAATTTCCAATATCATATAATGACTCGCACACCCAAGAAATCATTGACTGCGTTAGAAATCGTAGATATCCAAATATCCACACCAAATGTATTTACAAGAAGCAAAAACCTTACCATCAACAAAGCACAGAGAGCCACTTGACTAACTGCCACCTCTTAAAGCAATTAACGTTAAATTATCTCCTTTGAATTAACAGAACTATATATAGGTCGTTAAGAAAGTGGACCACCCACAGGGTCTACCCTTTAACCCTCTAATCTCGGCTGACTGCGCTAAAACAAGATTTAACCTTTAAAAAATACCAGATTAGGCCTTCATAAATTCATTAATAAAAAAAGACTTTATTACCTATTATGCTTACGATGCCTGTCTTAATTTCAGTGAATCTAAGCAGCTATCGGTGGTTCTGTGGTAGAGCGCTCGACTGCCAAGCCGAATGGTCTGGATTCGAAACCTGGGTGGCGCATTTGTTTTTAATCAATAGAGAAACGCTAAATTAGAATTTCTTCGATGCAATAATTTCAATTTCAATTCTATTTCAATTAAACCAAAATTTCGTACTCTATTAAATACGCTTCCGATAAAGCTGAAGGTCTAATTTTCAATAAGGCGTAACAAGTGTCGGTGGTTCTGTGGTAGAACGTCCGCCTGTCAATCAGGAGATCTCGGGTTCAAATCCCGCCCGATGCGATCGCAAATTGATACTAAGACGAATACCGTGTACAACTGGTGGAAACCCTGCCATTGGACGTTGAGAGGTAGCATTACACTCAGCACTCGGTCCGTCCCAAAGTCATTAAGAAGAAATTGGAGAGAAAACGCCCATATAAACACAACAGACTCAACATGCACAACCATCAGAACACAAACACAACAAATTCAACACTCACAACCTACGCATAAACATTACAAAAACGTAATACACCAAACCGTCACGACGGTGAGCGAAAAAACACCATCCAAACCAAACCGCAAATGCATCCGTTAACGCTCACCGTCACACGGTGGTTTTGCCAACCCTTTGAGAAACTGCGTACGCAGTGATTACACTTTGCACGGAAAATGCGAACGCGTTCGCAGTCCTGACAGACAGACAGACCCACCCACAGACCCACCCACAGACCCACCCACAGACACGGTCGTTGTATAACCCCTCGGAGAGGTAAAAATTGTTAACATATTTGTCTTTTATTATACATACACATATAACACATAACCAGTGAATTCCTTGACCTTTCGAAGTATCAGTGTTTAAAATGAACAGGGAAGGTTGATGATGGATGCTATAAACACGCTTTTTCCAGACTGTGTGGCACCCGCTACCAGACCATTAAAAGGATGTTGTAAGTTGAAATCCATTTTAAGAAATGACACATTTTGAGAGGATTAAGTTATTTTATTAAGAAGTTTCGTTCTATTTTTCTAATAAAAGTTTTTTGTTCAGAGTACAAACAATTTTACTAATAACGATTTCACAAAACCTTTTCTCAAGAAATGATTCACCTGAATATATGGAATTAATTACAGAATAGTTTAAATTATTTATAGCTTCTGAGAGGTGTAATTCCACCCTCAGATCCCACTCCATCATTAAACAATCATGCTGTATTTGGGAAGGGTGGTCTATTTCACAACCATAACATTTTTTCTTTATATAATCATGAATTTGACTCTCAACATTTTCGCTAATAAGATTATAAACACGTTTAACTTCATTGAGATAGATGGAAAGTTCATCGTACACTGCAACTAGTTTATTCCATGAAGATTTGGCTATAATTAAGCCTTCTTTACTGGGGAATAACAACCCGTATAACGAACCAGTTCCGTGGTACATTTATCGGATGTTGAGCATTTTCTGGCCTCGGTAATTACCCAGTTCGATTCGTCTAGTCGTCGATCCTTCGAAGAACCATGTAGATCCATTAGCTGATTCGGTGTTGAAGAATGATGTGATGTCTCCCCGCTTCATCCATTATTGGTGAAATTCGCTCCCAGATAGGGTTATCCCACTTCTACCATCTATCACTCCAAGGCGTACTTCACACTCTGGTGTGATGGTAACACCTTTAACTCGGGATATCGGAAATACTTTGAGACCGTCCCTAAAAGGAAGGATTTCCAGGCTTAAAAATCAATATATTATTATGAACTATAGAGCATCGTTTTTACTTACATTGTTCAGATTTCTGTGATTTTCGGGTATAGTCCCTATCAAAGAAGTATACCAGCTTTATATACCGCCGCGTACATCAGTAAATATGCAAACATGATAACAATTTTCAATTGATCTCTTAAATGTATGTTATCAATATCTTATCTTTCAAAAAACCTACCACGGAATAACATATGTTGCTTTTCTACAGGTTTTAACATACACCTCAATCCCACCTCACTCCACCTCAATTCCACCTCACTCCACCTCACTCCCTCTCCACCCCGTGTTCCAGCTCTCCATCAAACATTCACCACACTTTATGAAAAGATATTAACTAATTTTGAAAATTAATATATCTACTTTAATCGCGCACACACTACCTCCCACCCAGGATTCAACTATTTAGTGTTCATAAATTACAACAAAATCGTTAATGTCGTGAGATAATATTCAACTATTTATTTTTTTAACAAATTACATTAAAATAATTTTATTTGTCTATAATAACATTTGCTTCGTCTTACAAACAATTTTACTTACAATAAGTTCGCAGAAATTATTTTCCAGAAACGTTTTACCAGAATACATCATATTGATTTCTGAATAATTTAAGTTACTAACAGCATCTAAAAAGTGCAAATCAACTCTTTGATACCACTCCATCATTAAACAGTCATGTTCTAATTGGGACTCGTGCGATATTTCACACCCGTAACACTTGTTTCGAATAAATTTACGTAGTTGATTTTCGATATTATCACTAATAAGATTGTGAATTCGTTTAACCTCATTAAAATATACTAAAAGTTCATCATAAATTTCGGTAAATTTCCCCCACGACGAATCGATTACTCCGCGTAATCGGTGTACAGAGCCGTACCTTTGACTGTACTAATGGGATTACGCGTAATCTTTGAAGTCCCTGCCTTTGGCAGTACTAATCTAAGCGTAAACCTGTGTACAGACTTTCTAAGTGTGGTTAGCCCCTCGTGACGAATAAGTCATCGCAAAACGCTCTCTAGTGGGGAATAGCGTTTCTTCAAGCGGTTCAGTCTAGGAATATGAATGACCCATCCTCCTAGGTTCAGTCCCGCGACACATTTTTCGTATGTTGAGAATTTTCACGTTTTGAAAAATACACAGATCTATTTGTCTGGTCGTTGATCCCTCGAAAAACGACGTAGAGCATTGGAAGGACTCGGCTTGAAAGAACGACGAAATCTCTTCCCGTTTCATCCATAATTGATGTAATTCTTCTTCCGTTAGCTTAATCCCCTTTATCCCATCTGTTGTTCCGAAAAAGATTTCACAATCCGGTGTAACAATGATACTTTTAACTTGGGATATGGGAAACACTATCAGTCCATTCCTAAATAATGTAACAGGTTTATAGTTAAAATCAAATACCAAAAAATTAACCAAATAAATATACATATTTGTTAAGAGACAAATAATTTTATTATGAACAGATTTTATACTTACATTTTTTCACAGGCTCGCCAAGTCAATGACAGAAAGCGTCACGCAGGTGCGCGAGAATCGGAAACGGTTGAACAAGCAACTTTCCGCCGTAAAGAAACTTCAAAACAAAGTGAAACGCGGAGAACTACCGATCGCGAACGACGCTCCATGGTTCGGGCTGAAGAAAATTCGGAACAAAGTGAAACGCGGAGAACTACCGATCGCGAACGACGCTCCATGGTTCGGGCTGAAGTAAATTCGGAACAAAGTGAAACGCGGAGAACTACCGATCGCGAACGACGCTCCATGGTTCGGGCTGAAGTAAATTCGAAACAAAGTGAAACGCGGAGAACTACCGATCGCGAACGACGCTCCATGGTTCGGGCTGAAGAAAATTCGGAACAAAGTGAAACGCGGAGAACTACCGATCGCGAACGACGCTCCATGGTTCGGGCTGAAGTAAATTCGGAACAAAGTGAAACGCGGAGAACTACCGATCGCGAACGACGCTCCATGGTTCGGGCTGAAGTAAATTCGAAACAAAGTGAAACGCGGAGAACTACCGATCGCGAACGACGCTCCATGGTTCGGGCTGAAGAAAATTCGGAACAAAGTGAAACGCGGAGAACTACCGATCGCGAACGACGCTCCATGGTTCGGGTTGAAGAAAATTCGGAACAAAGTGAAACGCGGAGAACTACCGATCGCGAACGACGCTCCATGGTTCGGGCTGAAGAAAATTCGGAACAAAGTGAAACGCGGAGAACTACCGATCGCGAACGACGCTCCATGGTTCGGGCTGAAGAAAATTCGGAACAAAGTGAAACGCGGAGAACTACCGATCGCGAACGACGCTCCATGGTTCGGGCTGAAGAAAATTCGGAACAAAGTGAAACGCGGAGAACTACCGATCGCGAACGACGCTCCATGGTTCGGGCTGAAGTAAATTCGGAACAAAGTGAAACGCGGAGAACTACCGATCGCGAACGACGCTCCATGGTTCGGGCTGAAGTAAATTCGAAACAAAGTGAAACGCGGAGAACTACCGATCGCGAACGACGCTCCATGGTTCGGGCTGAAGAAAATTCGGAACAAAGTGAAACGCGGAGAACTACCGATCGCGAACGACGCTCCATGGTTCGGGCTGAAGTAAATTCGAAACAAAGTGAAACGCGGAGAACTACCTATCGCGAACGACGCTCCATGGTTCGGGCTGAAGAAAATTCGGAACAAAGTGAAACGCGGAGAACTACCGATCGCGAACGACGCTCCATGGTTCGGGTTGAAGAAAATTCGGAACAAAGTGAAACGCGGAGAACTACCGATCGCGAACGACGCTCCATGGTTCGGGCTGAAGAAAATTCGGAACAAAGTGAAACGCGGAGAACTACCGATCGCGAACGACGCTCCATGGTTCGGGTTGAAGAAAATTCGGAACAAAGTGAAACGCGGAGAACTACCGATCGCGAACGACGCTCCATGGTTCGGGCTGAAGAAAATTCGGAACAAAGTGAAACGCGGAGAACTACCGATCGCGAACGACGCTCCATGGTTCGGGTTGAAGAAAATTCTGAACAAAGTGAAACGCGGAGAACTACCGATCGCGAACGACGCTCCATGGTTCGGGCTGAAGAAAATTCGGAACAAAGTGAAACGCGGAGAACTACCGATCGCGAACGACGCTCCATGGTTCGGGTTGAAGAAAATTCTGAACAAAGTGAAACGCGGAGAACTACCGATCGCGAACGACGCTCCATGGTTCGGGCTGAAGAAAATTCGGAACAAAGTGAAACGCGGAGAACTACCGATCGCGAACGACGCTCCATGGTTCGGGTTGAGGAAAATTCGGAACAAAGTGAAACGCGGAGAACTACCGATCGCGAACGACGCTCCATGGTTCGGGCTGAAGAAAATTCGGAACAAAGTGAAACGCGGAGAACTACCGATCGCGAACGACGCTCCATGGTTCGGGTTGAAGAAAATTCTGAACAAAGTGAAACGCGGAGAACTACCGATCGCGAACGACGCTCCATGGTTCGGGCTGAAGTAAATTCGGAACAAAGTGAAACGCGGAGAACTACCGATCGCGAACGACGCTCCATGGTTCGGGCTGAAGTAAATTCGAAACAAAGTGAAACGCGGAGAACTACCGATCGCGAACGACGCTGTGAAAGAACGACGAAATCTCTTCCCGTTTCATCCATAATTGATGTAATTCTTCTTCCGTTAGCTTAATCCCCTTTATCCCATCTGTTGTTCCGAAAAAGATTTCACAATCCGGTGTAACAATGATACTTTTAACTTGGGATATGGGAAACACTATCAGTCCATTCCTAAATAATGTAACAGGTTTATAGTTAAAATCAAATACCAAAAAATTAACCAAATAAATATACATATTTGTTAAGAGACAAATAATTTTATTATGAACAGATTTTATACTTACATTTTTTCACAGGCTCGCCAAGTCAATGACAGAAAGCGTCACGCAGGTGCGCGAGAATCGGAAACGGTTGAACAAGCAACTTTCCGCCGTAAAGAAACTTCAAAACAAAGTGAAACGCGGAGAACTACCGATCGCGAACGACGCTCCATGGTTCGGGCTGAAGAAAATTCGGAACAAAGTGAAACGCGGAGAACTACCGATCGCGAACGACGCTCCATGGTTCGGGTTGAAGAAAATTCGGAACAAAGTGAAACGCGGAGAACTACCGATCGCGAACGACGCTCCATGGTTCGGGCTGAAGAAAATTCGGAACAAAGTGAAACGCGGAGAACTACCGATCGCGAACGACGCTCCATGGTTCGGGTTGAAGAAAATTCTGAACAAAGTGAAACGCGGAGAACTACCGATCGCGAACGACGCTCCATGGTTCGGGCTGAAGAAAATTCGGAACAAAGTGAAACGCGGAGAACTACCGATCGCGAACGACGCTCCATGGTTCGGGTTGAAGAAAATTCTGAACAAAGTGAAACGCGGAGAACTACCGATCGCGAACGACGCTCCATGGTTCGGGCTGAAGAAAATTCGGAACAAAGTGAAACGCGGAGAACTACCGATCGCGAACGACGCTCCATGGTTCGGGTTGAGGAAAATTCGGAACAAAGTGAAACGCGGAGAACTACCGATCGCGAACGACGCTCCATGGTTCGGGCTGAAGAAAATTCGGAACAAAGTGAAACGCGGAGAACTACCGATCGCGAACGACGCTCCATGGTTCGGGTTGAAGAAAATTCGGAACAAAGTGAAACGCGGAGAACTACCGATCGCGAACGACGCTCCATGGTTCGGGCTGAAGTAAATTCGGAACAAAGTGAAACGCGGAGAACTACCGATCGCGAACGACGCTCCATGGTTCGGGCTGAAGTAAATTCGAAACAAAGTGAAACGCGGAGAACTACCGATCGCGAACGACGCTGTGAAAGAACGACGAAATCTCTTCCCGTTTCATCCATAATTGATGTAATTCTTCTTCCGTTAGCTTAATCCCCTTTATCCCATCTGTTGTTCCGAAAAAGATTTCACAATCCGGTGTAACAATGATACTTTTAACTTGGGATATGGGAAACACTATCAGTCCATTCCTAAATAATGTAACAGGTTTATAGTTAAAATCAAATACCAAAAAATTAACCAAATAAATATACATATTTGTTAAGAGACAAATAATTTTATTATGAACAGATTTTATACTTACATTTTTTCACAGGCTCGCCAAGTCAATGACAGAAAGCGTCACGCAGGTGCGCGAGAATCGGAAACGGTTGAACAAGCAACTTTCCGCCGTAAAGAAACTTCAAAACAAAGTGAAACGCGGAGAACTACCGATCGCGAACGACGCTCCATGGTTCGGGCTGAAGTAAATTCGGAACAAAGTGAAACGCGGAGAACTACCGATCGCGAACGACGCTCCATGGTTCGGGCTGAAGTAAATTCGAAACAAAGTGAAACGCGGAGAACTACCGATCGCGAACGACGCTCCATGGTTCGGGCTGAAGAAAATTCGGAACAAAGTGAAACGCGGAGAACTACCGATCGCGAACGACGCTCCATGGTTCGGGTTGAAGAAAATTCTGAACAAAGTGAAACGCGGAGAACTACCGATCGCGAACGACGCTCCATGGTTCGGGCTGAAGTAAATTCGAAACAAAGTGAAACGCGGAGAACTACCGATCGCGAACGACGCTCCATGGTTCGGGCTGAAGAAAATTCGGAACAAAGTGAAACGCGGAGAACTACCGATCGCGAACGACGCTCCATGGTTCGGGTTGAAGAAAATTCGGAACAAAGTGAAACGCGGAGAACTACCGATCGCGAACGACGCTCCATGGTTCGGGTTGAAGAAAATTCTGAACAAAGTGAAACGCGGAGAACTACCGATCGCGAACGACGCTCCATGGTTCGGGCTGAAGAAAATTCGGAACAAAGTGAAACGCGGAGAACTACCGATCGCGAACGACGCTCCATGGTTCGGGTTGAAGAAAATTCGGAACAAAGTGAAACGCGGAGAACTACCGATCGCGAACGACGCTCCATGGTTCGGGTTGAAGAAAATTCGGAACAAAGTGAAACGCGGAGAACTACCGATCGCGAACGACGCTCCATGGTTCGGGTTGAAGAAAATTCTGAACAAAGTGAAACGCGGAGAACTACCGATCGCGAACGACGCTCCATGGTTCGGGCTGAAGAAAATTCGGAACAAAGTGAAACGCGGAGAACTACCGATCGCGAACGACGCTCCATGGTTCGGGTTGAAGAAAATTCGGAACAAAGTGAAACGCGGAGAACTACCGATCGCGAACGACGCTCCATGGTTCGGGTTGAAGAAAATTCTGAACAAAGTGAAACGCGGAGAACTACCGATCGCGAACGACGCTCCATGGTTCGGGCTGAAGAAAATTCGGAACAAAGTGAAACGCGGAGAACTACCGATCGCGAACGACGCTCCATGGTTCGGGTTGAAGAAAATTCGGAACAAAGTGAAACGCGGAGAACTACCGATCGCGAACGACGCTCCATGGTTCGGGTTGAAGAAAATTCTGAACAAAGTGAAACGCGGAGAACTACCGATCGCGAACGACGCTCCATGGTTCGGGCTGAAGAAAATTCGGAACAAAGTGAAAGAACGACGAAAATAGGCTTCAGCAGCAAGTAACCCAAAGATCCATTTTAAGACTTTCCAACTGGCAATCATTACACAATGAAGGTCTAAAATATGATTCGACAGTACCTCAAATCAGTATTGGTAACATGTCGCACATTTGCCCACATTATGCCGCTAAGAAGTGGAGTGGCGAAACTAAGGGAATGTGCTGCGCTGGTGGTAAGGTAAAGTTACCACAAATAATAAAACCTCCTTAACCTTTAAATTCCCTCATGAGACATGAGACTGCAGACTCGAAAGCGTTTCTAAAGCTGCTTCGAAAATACAATTCTTGTTTTCAAATGACATCTTTTGGGACGACAGTTCCGATTCCTTTAAATCAGGGTTTTATGCCAACATTCAAAGTTCAAGGCCAAATATATCATAGAGCCGGATCGCTTTTGCCTCTCAGAAATGAAAAACCTAAGTTTTTACAAATGTATTTTATGGGTGATGAAGAAGCCGAGTTAAATGAACGCTGCTTTCATAACCCTGGGACAAATAGAGCCTTGACGTTTAATCTTCAAAAGGTGCTACACTAATTTAACTCGTACGTACAAAGCTTTAAGTCCGCTTTAGACGAAATGCCTCAAGACGACATGCGTTTGGTTATACGAGCTGATAAGCGTCCAGAAGGAGGGCACGGACGCGTTTACAACGCGCCGGTAACAAACGAAGTAGCTGTGATTATTGTCGGTAACGATTTCGAACCCCGAGACATAAATAATCAACTTCAGCGGATTCAAGATTCACACAGATCTTACGATGCATTGCAATATCCTTTACTATTTCTTACGGGTGAAGACGGCTATCACATCTCTGTAACAAAAGTTACTCCACAGACAAGCGCTGCTCAAAATAAGATGGTTTCAGCTATGGAATTTTACGCCTACAGAATAATGGTTCGAGATAAGTTTAACCATATTATTAATTGTCGCCAACTTTTCCATCAATTCGTAGTTGACATGTACGCGAAAATCGAAAGCGAGCGTCTACTTTTCCTTCGATTGCACCCATCCCAGCTGCGGGCTGAGCAATATATTCATTTAAGAGATGCCGTAGTTGTTGATGGTCATTCGGAAAACAGAGGACAATTAGTAATCCTACCCTCATCTTTCACCGGAAGTCCTAGATATATGCACTGGGTGAAAACTCGGAACAACTCCTTCTGCGTTGAGTTTGCAAGTTCTCTCCCCACTGGTTTAAGGGGTTTTTCCCCGAGTTCTTCGGTTTCCCCTTCCATAAAAACTTGTCTAGGTTAACAGTAATAGTTAGTGTAGGGAGCTGTTGGCTCGATCTCGTGGCATGCAGGGCTTGCCACCACCCTCCTACGCATTGTAACCCGGCCACCTGAATTAAGGGCTTCAAAAGTCGCATGATGACTTAGGCCTAAGGTGGTGCCTTGGGTATTAGCCTAGCTGATAGTTGGTAGTTGGTAACGAATACACGCAAGACGCCATGACGTACGTTAAAAACTATGGTCGGCTGGACCTTTTCTAACTTTTACCAAATGGCCCGAAATTCAAGAGGAATTGGTTGATGGTCAAAATCACACAGACCGTCACGATCTTATAGCCAGAGTGTTCCGCCAGAAGGTCATAAAGCTCATGTACGTTATTAACAAGGGTAAAATATTTTGTGAATCAAGGTGTTGGGTGTATTCAATAGAATGCCAAAAAAGGGGGTTGTCTCACGCCCACATTTTAATTTGGCTTATTGAAAAAATTAAACCAAATCAAGTTGATTGTGCCATTTCTGCTGAAATTCCAAACGCAACAAGTGATCCAACGCTGCACAACATTATCATAAAAAATATGTTGTACGGGCCTTGCGGTCAAATTAACCCAGGATCTCCTTAAACCTCCTCCAACAAACTCTAACTGGAGAAGATGGTTACTCGTTATATAGGAGAAGAAAACCATAAGATGGAGGCTCAGTAGCTACTATTAAAGCCAAAACTATTGACTGCTATAAAGAAATAGAAGTGGATAAGAGGTGGGTAGTGCCTTATTCACCATTGCTGTGCCGAATGTTTGACGCTCACATAAATGTCGAATATTGCAATTCCGTTAAAGCAATTAAGTACATTTTAAAGTACATCAATAAGGGGTCAGACAAAGGAGTATTTGGAATTCAGAAAATTACTGATGAAATTTCCGAATATCAAGCGGGGCGATATATAAGCAGCAATGAAGCAATTTGGCGCACCTTGGAATTCCCTATTCACGAGCGGCATCCCACTGTTCATTTGAATGTCCACCTCGAAAATGGACAAAGGGTTAATAATGTTCAAAGTAAGATTTCGGAGCCGCCAAAAACCGCGACGCCTTTGCTAAAACTCTTTTGTATAACGAGGTTCCCAGTTTTACACCTGGGATAAGACAAGGAAAGTTTTCCAACGAAGAAAACAGGGAAAACCTGTACCAGGCTACACTACAGTGGAGTCAAATCAAGCGACGCTCTAGGCCGCGTTTATACAGTACATCCAAACAACTTTGAATGCTATTTTCTTAGACTTTTACTGCACGTAGTTAGGGGTCCAACGTCGTTTCAAGCCTTGAAAACTTACGAAGGTGAAATATGCGCAACTTATCGAGAAGCGTGCCAAAAACAAGGGTTATTGGAAAACGACAATCATTGGGAAGAAACTTTGAGAGAAGCATAATTGTCGCAGTCGCCCCCAAAAATCAGATCACTCTTCGTAATTCTTATAACGACTTGTGGAGTTTTCAATCCCAAAGAGCTATGGGAATCATTCAAAGAATTCATGACGAAAGATATATTGATGCGTGTAAGGCGCCAGAATCCAAATTTAGAAATATCATATTCGGAAGCCATGTTTAACAAAATCGAGAATTGTTGAAAGAAATAGAATTAGAGCAATTTGTAGCGGTTAATGAACCATTATTAACCGAAGATCAAGATATCGCCTATCAATCCATTTTAGCAGCAATCGATAATAATTCGGGCACTCTATTCTTTATAGACGCCCCAGGTGGCACAGGTAAAACATTCCTGTTAAATTTGCTTTTGTCAAAAATTAGACGCTCTAAAATTGCTCTAGTTGTCGCGACTTCAGCGATTGCAGCCACGTTATTACAAGGAGGACGAACGGTGCATTCCATTTTCAAACTGCCTCTTGATTTAGCTCGCTGTGATGTCCCAACATGCAATATCAGTAAAGGGACTAACAAAGCGCAAGTGCTAAAAGAATGCGAATTAATAGTTTGGGACGAATCTACAATGGTACATAAACACGGTCTTGAAGCACTATGTAGGAGGTTGCAAGATCTTAGGCAGAAC
Source organism: Leiobunum rupestre (assembly GCF_980474605.1). Classification (NCBI taxonomy): domain Eukaryota; kingdom Metazoa; phylum Arthropoda; class Arachnida; order Opiliones; family Sclerosomatidae; genus Leiobunum; species Leiobunum rupestre. The sequence goes on along the minus strand of NC_143392.1, from coordinate 13,497,132 downwards.
CAGAATGTCATGGGTGGAATCGTTGTTGTACTTGCTGGTGGTTTCCGGCAAACACTTCCAATTATACCTCGAGGGTCAATGGCAGATGAAATTCAAGTCGTCTAGGCTATGGTCTTTAGTCAAAGTTATCCATTTGAAAACAAACATGAGAGTTCATTTAATGCAAGATGAAAACGCTGCGGTATTTTCGGACCATCTCATTAATATTGGAAACGGATAAATTCCAAAGGAACCAAATACAATTGATACAATTACCTTTCCTGCTGGATTTTTTAATACTGTCAACTCTATAGAGGAATTAAAAACGCGAGTATTTTCTAACATCGTACAAAACTTCCAAAATCACAAATGGCTCTTTGAACGAGCTATCCTTGCACCCAAAAATGACTCGGTAGATGCACTTAATTTTGAAATTCAAGAGCTCTTGCCTGGTAATCCTGTTATTTATAAATCTATTGACACAGTCGTGGAAATCGACGAGGCCATTCGGTACCCTGTTGAATTCCTTAATTCACTTCATTCAAGTGGCCTGCCACCACATAATTTAATTTTAAAAATTGGATCGCCAATTATGCTTCTAAGGAACTTAGATGCTTCTAAATTGTACAATGGCAAAAGATTAAGTGTTAAAAGGCTGAGCCCAAATAGAATTGAAGCCATCATACAAACGGGCTCTGGAAAAGGTGAGGAAGTATTTATTCCACGTATTCCCTTTATGCCATCAGACACAATAATCGCGTTTAAAAGACTACAATTTCCGGTGCGCGTTGCTTTTGCGGTCACTATCAACAAATCGCAGGGTCAGTCTCTTACAGTCGCTGGTATTGACCTTCGAAGCGAATGCTTCACTCACGGACAATTATACGTTGCCGTATCAAGAGTCGGATCGGGTAAAAATGTATACGTACTGGCTGAGAGCTCAAAAACCCGAAACATTGTTTATTCGCAAGCCATAACAAATTAATGTTGTTCATCGAATTTTTTTTTTCTGTAAGTGTTTATAACAGAAAAAAAAACATTAAAAAAGGAATAGATATTAAACGTTATCACAATATAGACTTATGTCTTTTACACATACACCAAAAATACATTAGCTGAGAGGCCGCCCGAAGGGCGGGCTACTCAGCTACTATATGATATTATAAAAGTTGATAATTTTTTGGATATTTTACTTCAATTTGACCAAAAATCGAAAGCAGACCAATAATTATAATGAAGACCGTTTTGTAAAATAAGTGATTGCGCGATGAATCTTAAATAAATGTTAATTGAAAATTAAATGTAATTCAATTCAATTCTAAAATAAATAAATATAAATGTAATTAAACTTGTAAAACCCTAAACCTTAGAAATGTGTAACTTAAATATTTTATAATTGTGAAACTCAAAGCGAAAAATTATTTGTATGTATGTATGTATTGTATTTGAATCTTTTCGACGCTCTCTCGACATTCTCAAAAAATTCCGCGTCTCGGGAAAATCAGGGAAACGAGCGCGTCAGTAGTATTTCATAATATATTTCCGCTCGTTTCTTCCCCCGCATTGTTAAAGGATTAACCGAGCTTTCTTCGAGGGTCCAGAGAGCGGAGATGAGCAGAGTAAAAAACTTTTTCTCAACCGTATAAGGTGAAAATAAACCTTGAAAAAAAACAAACGTAACGTGGTATTTTTTTCTGACCTAAAACTTAGGAACCAGAGATGGCGCGTAGTAAAGTAAATTAATTTCCCTTAACTTGTTTCAGTCCAAGTTAAGTGATAGGCTAAAAATTAGCTCTCCCAAAGTAGAAATAGAGAAGGGCAAAAAAAACCCTTTTCTTCACGGTTATTATTGCATATTTACAGTATTTGAAATGTGGACTCTCATGACATTTGTATATGAACAAAATTAAACATATTTAAAATCCGAATATTGCAATTCTATGTTCATGTTGTCTACGTACTCTTTATAGACCGTAAGGAGGCATAGGTGATTCAATCGAGCTTGATACATAGTACTACGCTAATGAGTGAAAACTCTCCTCAACACTGAAAATGACCGTTCGGCGGTTGCAGAAGTCGCAGGAATGACAGAAGCAGTTTTATTAATTTACAAACTTCAGGAAAGAGTGCACGCGTTTCATTATGTAAAGACTTTAATTTAGCCTTAATTTCTTTAATTGTTTCGGGCATTTTCTTTTCTAAGAAAAGACTCAGCATAATTTTTAGTTCATTTTCTAAGTTTCTTGTTACAAATCCATAAGCTTTTAAAAGTTGTTGAGTATCTTCATCGTTTTTAAAGGGATCTCGTGTCTGGGATAACAAAACCTTTTCGAAAATGCAATACTTTTCAAAACCTGGCTGCTGATATCTTCTACTTATTTCGTTTATTAGTAAATCCAGAACTTCAAAGTAAATTATACGCATATTTCTCCTTTGGCGAATTCAGTATATGGGGATCAAAGGGATTTGCGGTGTGCTCTAAACGCTTGGATAGGTGCCTAACTTTTGGTAAACTAATTAGAATCAAATTAAAGCTGTTCTCAGCTTCCACTAGTTTTTATCTTTATCTTCGTGAAGATGTGATGATGATAGATGTAAGTAGAAGGAAAGTGAGGGCGAGACGCCAGTCCCAGGATCGAGGATCGAGGATCCAGGATTTTAGGGGTGAAATGGGGGTAAAATCGTCGAAAAGTCAATGCATTTATGATATTTCTCGCGACGATTTGTTTTCCCGTATATCAACATATTGTGTCCAGGCCAGCTTGTTTATTTATCTACGCTTATCGCGAAAGACACTTGAACGTATATCTTATCGCGTTTTATCGTACGTAATAAGATTAAATGATGTAAAAATTAATAACCTAGGCGGCGCGTGCGTGGATTGCCCGGGAGGCGCGGTTAATTTGAATTTAAGAGTGTTTTGACGTCATGGAATATTCGTTGTTAAAGTAGAATGGAAATATTTTTAAACTTCATTTTAATATCATTGTAGTACGCTTGGCACTTAAACCGATCTCACGAGTATTTCTTAAAACGAATATCTCGATCGCGTTTTATCGTACGAAATAAGTTGTAATTATGTAAGTTGTATGATACTTAATAACCTAGGCGGGAAGATAGTGTTCACGCGCGCGTGCGCGGATTACCTGGGAGGCGCGGATTACCTGGGAGGCGCGGATTAACTGGGAGGCGCGGATTAACTGGGAGGCGCGGATTAACTGGGAGGCGCGGATTGCCCGGGGAGCACGGTTAATTTGAATTAAAAACATGGATTTCGTCTCCGAAATAATTCATGTACCCAAAATTGGACCGCAAGTGTTTTGCTTTTTAGGGGAAGCTATATGGGAGTTTAACATTACAATAAAGCTAATAAGTCCAGTTTTGGGTACTTTTGGTTCGAAATGGGGTACATAGGGCCGAAAATGGTGACTTTGGTCGTTTTTACGGTACTTTTGGTCTATTTTGGTCCATTTTTGGGTACATCAGAAAAGCAGTTGGAAAAACGAAGAGCCTTATTTTTTTTTCCACCCATCCCCAAACTCTAAAAATTTATTGCTATAATTTATTTATCGCTTCCGTAGGTATAAAATAAGATAAAAACCACTTACCTATATTTTAATTTCGGTAAATTAAAAATACTTAATTAATGTACTAAGTTACGTTTAAAAGTACCATTTGTAACAATTCCAATATGTAAATATAGGTAAAAGGATTGAAAAAATACTTAAAGTAAGTGGTTTTACTGATAAACTCTAAAGGAATTTAACTTTAAAGGGTATCTTAGATTATTGTTTTTAATTTTATTCAAGTTGAAAACGTATTAAGAGTCCTTCAAAGTACTATAAAAGGATTTTATTTACGAACTAAATTCATATTTTCTTCAAACTTTCAATTCGCTTTTATTACTATTTAAATACGGTAAAATAGAATTCTAATACACAAATATAGTCAGAAAGATACTATCAAACACTAAAATTAAAATGAAATGAAATTTGTGTGGATAAGATTTGTAAATATAATTTTGAAAATAATTACTTTCACGCTTTATTTAAGTCAAGCAATTACATTTTTTTAAATGAATGAAGTTAAACAATATAAAAATTTGTAAATATTGTAAATATTTTTAGACAATAAAGAAATTAAGAAATGTTTTAATTAAAATATCTTTTATTTTCTACAATAGTTATCTTTTATTACTATAAATATTCCAATATTAAATGGGAACCACGTATGCGTAACAATTTCAATATGTAAATATAGGTATAAAAAATACTATAAAAACAATTACCTATATTTTAAATACGGTAAAATATAAATACATTTCCGATATGTAAATAGGTAGAATAACACCATGAAAAATTCCTTTTTCTACTTTTAATACGACAAAACACAACTCTGATACGCAAATATATACAGAAAATATTAAAAAAAAACAATTTTCCGATACACAAATATAGATAAAGAAATACTATAAAATGTAAAAAGGTAGAAAAATACTACACATTAACCATTATAAATTTAAGCTTACAACATCCTTCACGTATAGAGCATAACATATATGTTCAGAGTTAACTTGTTTCTTCGTTATCTTTATCGCATGTGTTTTAAATAGCGTATGGAATAAGTTAAGAATGTACTGAAATGGTGTATGTTAAAACCTCGTATAATAAAGAGTAAAACATAAGTTCAGAGTCGGCTTGATTACTAAAGCGAATAACACAGAGACGTTTCCGGTGTAGTCATGTAGGAAGAAAAATACTACAACAATCTCTATACTCTACATTCAACACGTTAAAATATATTTCCGAAATGCCAATATAGGTAGTAAAATACTACAAAATCTCTATACTCTACCTTCAATACGTTAAATTACATTCCGATATGTAAATATAGGAGGAAAAATACTACAAAAGCCTCTTTTCTTGGCGTTCTATATGTTAAAATAGATTTCTGAAATGCAAATATAAGTAGTAAAAATGATATGCCTCCGATCGAATCGTTCATTTTTTTCCCTATTTATTTAAATATAAGTATTTAAATTAGAATTGCTTCTAGTCTTCGGCAGTCGATTAATTTTTATCCATGCATAAAATAAGCTCGGCTATATTTAAATAATATTTATTTAAATAACCAATAGTTGAATAAAAATTGTTAAATGTTTAAATAATCGAAAGTGAATAAGCCTATTATTTAAATAAAACAAACAATTATTTAAATAAGTACCACTTTTATTCAAATAAATGCTTGGTTACGTAAAAAACCTAATTTAATAAGTTAAAATGATATTCTTTTTACCAACGTTTTTTAAATAAATCGGTCGGTATATAAAGTTTAAAATGTGTGTTCTGAGGGTAGAAATAATATCAGCCCTATTTTGATTTTCTTCCAAGTTAAGTGTTTCAGATAACGTTTACTTATTCCGCACCTTCCATCCATTTTTCACATTAATTTGATATAACCTTGTATCTTCCTACAATTCAGTTTTATGCTATGTACAATTCCCTTATTCATTACATCATTCCAAATTTAGTCTAATTCATTCACGGGCGTTGATCTTCTGAAATGGATATTCCAATAAAACATTTTTCTTATATCATCGCTTCTGATTAATCTGAATGTTGTCAATATAAAAAACATCATATGCTATATTTAAATATAAAGGATAAATTCATTACATCATTCCAAATTTAGTCTAATTCTTTCACGGGCGTTGATCTTCTGAAATGGATATTCCAATAAAACCTTTTTCTTATATCATCGCTTCTGATTAATCTGAATGTTGTCAATATAAAAAACATCATATGCTATATTTAAATATAAAGGATAAACAATGCTTAGGTTAAGGATAGATTGAAATGGAATATTTAAGTAAAAAAGCATAAATTTCTGAGGGCCCTTTCCTCCAAAATATCTAAAAGGGCAAGTACATTCTCGATAATTATACAAGTTCTTTGGAATAAGAGACGTTTTTATCAAAGATAAGCCAAGTTTATACCTTATTGTCATTAGTTCCATAACAAGAACCACGTTGTAACGTGATAATGGCTACCCCTATCGAGAATTTTCGGCACTAAGAAATTCTACGTTTCTATGTATTATACGGGTTTTGACAGATTGATATTTTAAATATCCGTGAAACGTAAACTTATCAGAATAGGAAATGGCATACAATGAGATTAGATAACTAGATAACGATCATTGATAATAAAATTCTAATCGTTTAAATTTAACATATATTTTTTACTAATAATAAAAATATTTAAGAAACATGCTATTATTTTTAACATATATAAGACAATTTTTTTATTCACTATATAATCCATTTTTTTTTCAAACTTAGAAGTTAGTTTGTATGAAATACTTACTAATACCTGAAAAATAGACTTAGAGTGGATAATTAAGTATTTTTCAATCCTTTTACCTATATTTACATATTGGAATTGTTACAAAAGGTTCTTTTAAACGTAACTTAGTACATTAATTTATTTTGGAAGTTCAAAACGTATTAAGAGCCCTTCAGAGTACTATAAAAGGATTTAATTTACAAACTAAATTAATATTTTCTTCAAACTTTCAATTCGTTATAATTTGAATTTAAATAAAAACATCATGGATTATAGGTGCGTAAACTACTATTAGACCGAACGGATTAAAAATACTTAAAGTAAGTGGTTTTACTGATAAACTCTAAAGGAATTTTGGAATTTTCTAGAATAGCAAAGTAAAACTAAAACGTAAACCAAGTTTAAAACGAAACTAATAACTGGGAGAAAGGTTGAAGTAAGTAATTTTTTTGATTATTCGTTTTTTAATTTTTGAGTTCCCTATATTATTATAAACTAAATTAAATATAATTTTTGAAAATTTGTGATAAAAGATCTGCTCCTTCGTGTTTTACATATATTTAAAAACTCGAGATTTTAATGAATTGTTTTCAAAGCATGAAAAATATAGCAGATCCTTTGATTTTAATTGTAGTTAGTAGTTACTTAAAAAAAAGAAAAGTCTCTAGCTGACTTGGATCTGGTGTAGTTAAATTTTAAAAATGTGTATTTTAAATTTTGTTTGTAAAAGTTTTTTTTTGAAAAAGTTTAGTATTATAGTTTAAATTTATTAAATAAAACAAAATATAAATTATCCCCAGTAGCATTGTGTTTCCGTTTTTTAGTCGGTTATCAGTCGAAACAGTCGGATAGGAGTCGAAGTCGGCATTGAGTCGGTGGAAGACCTTAAAATGGCGTGCAGTCGAAGTTCGACTATTACCCGACAGTCGGGGAAGAGTCGGGTTGCGACTCAAAAAAGTCAATGCGGAAATAAACAAGTAGCGTGATTGTGATTTTACTTTGGGGACCCCGTAGTCCCTAGCAGTTAGAAGTCAGGAGAACAGCGTTGCGAGACATCCTAAATTTTAATTTTTTATTTAAAAAGTTTTTTTAACATACGTCAATGGGTTTATTTAAAACTGAATTTCCATCAAGCATCAGTGGGATATCCTATGCAAAATTGAAATTACAGTCAAATACAATTTGTTCAATAATTTGGAGTGGAAATTTATAAGTTTTAGTCCTTGTGTCTCTAATTTGATTTTGGCTATCTGCCAACGCTGCTGGAACAGAGTTGTTCCATGAGCGCGTACTTTGTCTTTGTACTGGACTACTGGAGTAAGTTTCATAGAATCATAGTCTTCGCATAAAGGTCCTTTGTGCCCTTGCGGGATTTAAGGTAAGATTGATTATTTTATTGTTTAAAACCTATTTGTTGAAAAGCAGGTTTATGATGTAGGGTTTTCGATAAACATAATTTAATATATTTCTTGTGTAAGGCCTAACATTTGCCAAATAAATTCATCTTGCTAAGCCTATGAAACCATAATTTTAGACGCGTATCGCATTAAGCCTAACTGTACAGTAACGGTAGGCCACATGGGTGAGTTCATAGCAACCTAGATTAATCTAGGTTGCTATGGTGAGTTGGTTAAAATTTTTACAAAACTTTAATCTGTATTTTACTTACACCTGTTTCGTGATTTAAAATATCTACGGCCATGATCTAGCTAAATAAACTTAAAACAGGTTTTAAAAAAAATATTTTCTGTTTTTTAATCCTACCTGCTAGACACCCAGTTATTTTTATATGTTAATTAAATATCAGGTATAATTAATAATTAAAAGTCGCGTATAATTAAATAGGTGTATGGATATTTTGGAATAATTGGTAAGAAGTTATGGAAGGACTTATTAACACTGAAACAGAGAAAAAAGTAAGTCATTTCAAATCCTCCGTTGCACACAAAAATTTTTAATTTTCTAAGATTCAGTCTACTTTATCATGCCACAATCAAATTTTAAGGGCTTTTTATATTTCTGATCTGATATATCTGTCTGTAACTGAGAAACACATTTTAATGTAATAACTCAATTTATTTAAATTTTTAATGAAAAAATGACAAATTTAGATTGTTAAAAATAGTGTATTGAAACAAGTCCAAATATAATTTTGAGGGTTAGAGTTGATATTTCTGGCCTGATATATCAGTCTGTAACTGAGAAAGCTAATAGCACTATGTGTTAGAATTAATTTGATTTCTATTCTCCAAATTTGAAAACTTTAGTTCGTTAAATCCTCCGTCGGACACCAAAATTGTAAATTTTCCAAGATTCAGTCTACTTCATCATGCCACAATCCAATTTTAAGGGTAAACTATCATATTTCTAGTCTGATATATCAGTCTGTAACTGAGAAAGCTAGTAGCAAACATTTTAATGTAAAAACTCCATTTATTTAAATTTTAAATGAAAAAATGACAAATTTAGATTGTTAAGAATAGTGTATTCAAACAAGTCTAAGTATAATTTTAAGGGTTAGTTGATATTTCTGGTATGATTAATTGATTATAACAAAAACATACTAAATATATTAAGATTATTCTAGTATAAAATAGAGGGAACAATATTTAATTTAATCATTTTAATTCACCCATAAAGTATCTTTTATTTTTAACTTTTATCGCAATCATACACAGAATTGAAACTAAATAAACTTTTTTGGAGACTGTACGTTCTAACCACAAATTTCTTCGTGCAACCGACAACGAAATAGAGCAACTGATTAAGGATTGGGTAAAGCACTCGAAGGACAGAAATGGCGGAAGGAAGAAGTGCAAAATTGTCGGCTAATCTCAAATTTGCTGGAAATAAATAAAAAATAAAGACATTTTGCTTTAAATTTTTGTCTATTTTTAACTTATATTACAATTTAAAAGTTGGCTTGCGTTCTTAAGAGTAGTGGCTAAATGCGTTTCTAGAGTAAGCTTGAAATTGGTAAGCTTTTAAGCCGCTTTTAAGCAGAGCAATAAATGAATATACTTTTTAAGTCGGCTCGAAGTCGGAAAGTCATTTAAAATTCACTCAAGCGTCCGTTTAATCGTCGGGTCAAAGTCGACCAGGCTTCTGAACAGTATCTCAGCTGACCACTTTATTAGTATCCGTTTTAAAGTCGGATTGAAGTCAACAAGGGCTCTTAAAAGTCACGTAGCCGACTGCTTTATCAGTGTCCGTTTTAGAGTCGGCTCGAAGTCGATAAGACTTCTGAATAGTCTCTCAGCCGACCGCCTTATCAGTTTCCGTTTTAGAGTCGGCTAACAGTCCACCAGTCTTCTTTACCGACTGTCCATCGGCTAGCCGTTGCAAAAAAGCAGGCCACCCGACTCTTTTTTTATCAGTCGGCCCGACTGTTTTTTGCTACTGGGGATACATTTGGTTTAGTATTTTACTATTGCAAGTAAAATAAACAGTAATTTCAATTACTTTTTTAGTTTTTTTTGACAAATATGCAAACTATTTAGGCATTTCAAAAACAAATACGTCGAATTATTTGGTATTCGAAATACTATTGGTTAGTTTTTATATCTTTAATTTTATTTTTCAGAACAATTTCTCTTTGTCTAGCTTCTTCTAACTTGAATTTAGATGGCCTTAAAGCCAAGTATTTAACAAATTTTGTAACCAAGTAGATGGACCTTTAAACAATTTTTCAGTCATGACCCCCGTCGACGTCTGAAATGTGAAATGGGGCACCGACGGGGCTGGCGCGGACGCTGGGGACACGGGCGCCACCCGCGTCTCTACGTCTGACTATCATCTGGCAGTTCCATACTGGGCTATTTGACCATCAAAATGACCAAATACACGTATATTTGAACATTTCCTTGACTACATGACTGAAAAATTGTTTAAAGTTCCATCTACTTGGTTACAAAATTTGATAAATACTTGGCTTTAAGGCCATCTAAATTAAAGTTAGAAGAAGCTAGACAAAGAGAAATTGTTCTGAAAAATAAAATTAAAGATATAAAAACTAACCAATAGTATTTCGAATACCAAATAATTCGACGTATTTGTTTTTGAAATAACTAAATAGTTTGCATATTTGTCAAAAAAAAAACTAAAAAAGTAATTGAAATTACTGTTAATTTTACTTGCAATAGTAAAATACTAAACCAAATGTATAATTTATATTTTGTTTTATTTAATAAATTTAAACTATAATACTAAACTTTTTCAAAAAAAAAACTTTTACAAACAAAATTTAAAATACACATTTTTAAAATTTAACTACACCAGCTCCAAGACAGCTAGCGACTTTTTTTTTAAGTAACTACTAACTACAATTAAAATCAAAGGATCTGCTATATTTTTCATGCTTTGAAAACAATTCATTAAAATCTCGAGTTTTTAAATATATGTAAAACACGAAGGAGCAGATCTTTTATCACAAATTTTCAAAAATTATATTTAATTTAGTTTATAATAATATAGGGAACTCAAAAATTAAAAAACGAATAATCAAAAAAATTACTTACTTCAACCTTTCTCCCAGTTATTAGTTTCGTTTTAAACTTGGTTTACGTTTTAGTTTTACTTTGCTATTCTAGAAAATTCCAAAATTCCTTTAGAGTTTATCAGTAAAACCACTTACTTTAAGTATTTTTAATCCGTTCGGTCTAATAGTAGATTACGCACCTATAATCCATGATGTTTTTATTTAAATTCAAATTATAACGAATTGAAAGTTTGAAGAAAATATTAATTTAGTTTGTAAATGAAATCCTTTTATAGTACTCTGAAGGGCTCTTAATACGTTTTGAACTTCCAAAATAAATTAATGTACTAAGTTACGTTTAAAAGAACCTTTTGTAACAATTCCAATATGTAAATATAGGTAAAAGGATTGAAAAATACTTAATTATCCACTCTAAAGTCTATTTTTCAGGTATTAGTAAGTATTTCATACAAACTAACTTCTAAGTTTGAAAAAAAAATGGATTATATAGTGAATAAAAAAATTGTCTTATATATGTTAAAAATAATAGCATGTTTCTTAAATATTTTTATTATTAGTAAAAAATATATGTTAAATTTAAACGATTAGAATTTTATTATCAATGATCGTTATCTAGTTATCTAATCTCATTGTATGCCATTTCTTATTCTGATAAGTTTACGTTTCACGGATATTTAAAATATCAATCTGTCAAAACCCGTATAATAAATAGAAACGTAGAATTTCTTAGTGCCGAAAATTCTCGATAGGGGTAGCCATTATCACGTTACAACGTGGTTCTTGTTATGGAACTAATGACAATAAGGTATAAACTTGGCTTATCTTTGATAAAAACGTCTCTTATTCCAAAGAACTTGTATAATTATCGAGAATGTACTTGCCCTTTTAGATATTTTGGAGGAAAAGGCCCTCAGAAATTTATGCTTTTTTACTTAAATATTCCATTTCAATCTATCTTTAACCTAAGCAGTGTTTATCCTTTATATTTAAATATGGCATATGATGTTTTTTATATTGACAACATTCAGATTAATCAGAAGCGATGATATAAGAAAAAGGTTTTATTGGAATATCCATTTCAGAAGATCAACGCCCGTGAAAGAATTAGACTAAATTTGGAATGATGTAATGAATTTATCCTTTATATTTAAATATAGCATATGATGTTTTTTATATTGACAACATTCAGATTAATCAGAAGCGATGATATAAGAAAAATGTTTTATTGGAATATCCATTTCAGAAGATCAACGCCCGTGAATGAATTAGACTAAATTTGGAATGATGTAATGAATAAGGCAATTGTACATAGCATAAAACTGAATTGTAGGAAGATACAAGGTTATATCAAATTAATGTGAAAAAATGGATGGAAGGTGCGGAATAAGTAAACGTTATCTGAAACACTTAACTTGGAAGAAAATCAAAATAGGGCTGATATTATTTCTACCCTCAGAACACACATTTTAAACTTTATATACCGACCTATTTATTTAAAAAACGTTGGTAAAAAGAATATCATTTTAACTTATTTAATTAGGTTTTTTACGTAACCAAGCATTTATTTGAATAAAAGTGGTACTTATTTAAATAATTGTTTGTTTTATTTAAATAATAGGCTTATTCACTTTCGATTATTTAAACATTTAACAATTTTTATTCAACTATTGGTTATTTAAATAAATATTATTTAAATATAGCCGAGCTTATTTTATTCATGGATAAAAATTAATCGACTGCCGAAGAATAGAAGCAATTCTAATTTAAATACTTATATTTAAATAAATAGGGAAAAATGAACGATTCGATCGGAGGCATATCATTTTTACTACCTATATTTGCATTTCAGAAATCTATTTTAACATATTGAACGCCAAGAAAAGAGGCTTTTGTAGTATTTTTCCTTCTATATTTACATATCGGAATGTAATTTAACGTATTGAAGGTAGAGTATAGAGATTTTGTAGTATTTTACTACCTATATTGGCATTTCGGAAATATATTTTAACGTGTTGAATGTAGAGTATAGAGATTGTTGTAGTATTTTTCTTCCTACGTGACTACACCGGAAACGTCTCTGTGTTATTCGCTTTAGTAATCAAGCCGACTCTGAACTTATGTTTTACTCTTTATTATACGAGGTTTTAACATACACCATTTCAGTACATTCTTAACTTATTCCATACGCTATTTAAAACATATGAGATAAAGACAACGAGGAAACAAGTTAACTCTGAACATATATGTTATACTCTATACGTGAAGGATGTTGTAAGCTTAAATTTATAATGGTTAATGTGTAGTATTTTTCTACCTTTTTACATTTTATAGTATTTCTTTATCTATATTTGTGTATCTGAAAATTGTTTTTTTTTTATATTTTCTGTATACAGGGTCTTTTTTTTTGCTCGGAAAGGTGTTTTTTTTCAAAAACTATTAATAGTACCGATTTCAAATTTGGAAGGTCAATTCTCTATACCGGGGGACATCAGTTTGAGAAATTTGAGCGTTTTCGGTAATGTTTTTCACCAATTTTGAAAAATTATTTTTCGACCACTAGGTGCGAGATAAAAAATTTCTATTATAAAGTTGTAGGCCGTCATCGAAAACCCTTAAAAATTGTTCACTCGACGAAAAACAACTTATTTATCAGTGAAAATTCGAGCTTGAAAAATTTACAAGTTGGTGAAGCCAAATTACGATTGTTTGAAACGATAATTGAAAAGGGAACAAGTCTAATACAAACGTAGTAGAGTTTTCACACTTGAAAAAATGTACACGTTTGGTTTTTAAATGCAGATATTTTATTCACATAAATTTTTACAAAACATTTTCAATAATATCACCATTGGCTGCAACACAGGTTTGTGCGCGGACAATTAAGTTCTCAAACGCTTTCTCTACCATTTCTGGTGTGACGTCTCGGCAAGCACTGATTATTCGTCTAATGAGTTCCTCCCTAGTTTCAATGGGCGTGGCGTATACCTTTGCTTTAACGAATCCCCAGAGAAAATAAACCAGCGGTGTTAGGTCAGGTGACCTTGCTGGCCAATGCACTGGACCATTTCTCCCTATCCACCTTTCAGGAAACTCGTTGTTGAGGTGCTTAGTTACTTGCCGGGAAAAATGCGGAGGGGCGCCATCTTGCTGAAACCACAACTGACGTCTTTCAGCCAATGGAAGGTCGTCGATTGCGTCACTCAGTTCGTTCTGTAGAAAATGTAAATACCTTTGGCCGTTGAGGTTCGTCGGCAGGAAAAAGGGACCAATCAAACGGTTTCCAACAAGTCCAACCCAAACATTGACCCGTTCAAATTGAACCTGGTGATGATATTCAAAACCCCAATGTGGGTTGATGTCAGACCAAAGATGGCTGTTTTGATGATTAAAGGGCCCATCTCTAGAAAATGACGCTTCGTCGGAGAACAAAACATGGCGCAAAAATTGTCTATCTTCTTGGACAGCATTTAGTAACCAGTTGCTAAATTCATAACGTCTTTGATGGTCTCCGTCAATTAGTCCTTGGTGGAGCGTAGCTCTGTATGGGTGATAGCGATTCTTACGAAGAATTTTCCACACACGATTTGCAGAACAACCCAAATCAGCAGCGGCGTTAGCGCAACTGTGACGAGGATATGCCACACAGTACGCGAGTACATTGTTCTCGAAGTCTAAATCCGGTTGACCCAATCCGCGAAACCTAGGTTGCAAGTTACCAAATTGATTGAAATCGTGAATTGCTCGTCTTACTGTATTTACAGATGGTGCTCCATTTGGATGTATTTCTGCGAAGATTTCAGTCACTCTTCTAAGGTTTTGCGCTGCTTCTCCATAGTAAATGGCAACTATCTCGGTACGCTCAGCTACTGAATAACGAGGCATTGTTCAAAATATTATCAAACACTGATAATAATCTCCCAAAGTTTTCCTTTAAATACCCAATGCATGTTTAGGATTGACCTATAGCCTCGTGTTTTTTAAATCCGGTCGTTTTTTTAACCAAAGTTTCAACTGGATTAGGTAATTCGGTTTCAATTATCGTTTCAAACAATCGTAATTTGGCTTCACCAACTTGTAAATTTTTCAAGCTCGAATTTTCACTGATAAATAAATTGTTTTTCGTCGAGTGAACAATTTTTAAGGGTTTTCGATGACGGCCTACAACTTTATAATAGAAATTTTTTATCTCGCACCTAGTGGTCGAAAAATAATTTTTCAAAATTGGTGAAAAACATTACCGAAAACGCTCAAATTTCTCAAACTGATGTCCCCCGGTATAGAGAATTGACCTTCCAAATTTGAAATCGGTACTATAAATAGTTTTTGAAAAAAAACACTTTTCCGAGCAAAAAAAAAGACCCTGTATATTTGCGTATCAGAGTTGTGTGTTGTCGTATTAAAAGTAGAAAAAGGAATTTTTCATGGTGTTATTCTACCTATTTACATATCGGAAATGTATTTATATTTTACCGTATTTAAAATATAGGTAATTGTTTTTATAGTATTTTTTATACCTATATTTACATATTGAAATTGTTACGCATACGTGGTTCCCATTTAATATTGGAATATTTATAGTAATAAAAGATAACTATTGTAGAAAATAAAAGATATTTTAATTAAAACATTTCTTAATTTCTTTATTGTCTAAAAATATTTACAATATTTACAAATTTTTATATTGTTTAACTTCATTCATTTAAAAAAATGTAATTGCTTGACTTAAATAAAGCGTGAAAGTAATTATTTTCAAAATTATATTTACAAATCTTATCCACACAAATTTCATTTCATTTTAATTTTAGTGTTTGATAGTATCTTTCTGACTATATTTGTGTATTAGAATTCTATTTTACCGTATTTAAATAGTAATAAAAGCGAATTGAAAGTTTGAAGAAAATATGAATTTAGTTCGTAAATAAAATCCTTTTATAGTACTTTGAAGGACTCTTAATACGTTTTCAACTTGAATAAAATTAAAAACAATAATCTAAGATACCCTTTAAAGTTAAATTCCTTTAGAGTTTATCAGTAAAACCACTTACTTTAAGTATTTTTTCAATCCTTTTACCTATATTTACATATTGGAATTGTTACAAATGGTTCTTTTAAACGTAACTTAGTACATTAATTAAGTATTTTTAATTTACCGAAATTAAAATATAGGTAAGTGGTTTTTATCTTATTTTATACCTACGGAAGCGATAAATAAATTATAGCAATAAATTTTTAGAGTTTGGGGATGGGTGGAAAAAAAAATAAGGCTCTTCGTTTTTCCAACTGCTTTTCTGATGTACCCAAAAATGGACCAAAATAGACCAAAAGTACCGTAAAAACGACCAAAGTCACCATTTTCGGCCCTATGTACCCCATTTTGAGCCAAAAGTACCCAAAACTGGACTTATTAGCTTTATTGTAATGTTAAACTCCCATAGAGCTTCCCCTAAAAAGCAAAACACTTGCGGTCCAATTTTGGGTACATGAATTATTTCGGAGACGAAATCCATGTTTTTAATTCAAATTAACCGTGCTCCCCGGGCAATCCGCGCCTCCCAGTTAATCCGCGCCTCCCAGTTAATCCGCGCCTCCCAGGTAATCCGCGCCTCCCAGGTAATCCGCGCACGCGCGCGAACACTATCTTCCCGCCTAGGTTATTAAGTATCATACAACTTACATAATTTCAACTTATTTCGTACGATAAAACGCGATCGAGATATTCGTTTTAAGAAATACTCGTGAGATCGGTTTAAGTGCCAAGCGTACTACAATGATATTAAAATGAAGTTTAAAAATATTTCCATTCTACTTTAACAACGAATATTCCATGACGTCAAAACACTCTTAAATTCAAATTAACCGCGCCTCCCGGGCAATCCACGCACGCGCCGCCTAGGTTATTAATTTTTACATCATTTAATCTTATTACGTACGATAAAACGCGATAAGATATACGTTCAAGTGTCTTTCGCGATAAGCGTAGATAAATAAACAAGCTGGCCTGGACACAATATGTTGATATACGGGAAAACAAATCGTCGCGAGAAATATCATAAATACATTGACTTTTCGACGATTTTACCCCCATTTCACCCCTAAAATCCTGGATCCTCGATCCTCGATCCTGGGACTGGCGTCTCGCCCTCACTTTCCTTCTACTGATGTAATTGATCAATAACTTTATTGATTTTGAACTTCCATCTACAAAGTAAAAGCGAAAAATTCTTACATCATACTTATAGAAAGTTTAAAACATCATTTCGTTTATTTGAGAGATTTAGAACAGAACATTTTTCTGCCGTTTCAAACTTAAGCAGTTAGGCGTTTGTAAAATAGTAAACGATCTATGTAGACGAATTTAATAAGAGGATTCCTAAAACTATAGCCCAGACGTTCAAATCTGGGGTTACAAAATTTCTAAACAAAATTTAACATACGTTACTATGATGGGCATTTTTCAAAATTTTGTGATAACTCTCACTCCACCTCATTCCCGTTTCTAAAATTTTAAACTCAAACTCATCTCCTCTCACCGTTAACTAACTTTTTATCTAATCTCCTCTCATCGAATTATAATTTAAATATAATTTAAAAATCTTTCGATATGAAATGTCAAACTCTGTATTTGTTTCCCCGTTGTTTATATACGCTAAAACTGCATTTTTTAATAAGTAAATTCACTTACCATCAACTAATAAAGCTGTTTATGAAAGCGTTATTTGATGTTGTTTAAACTCTCCTTTAATTAAATTTCTACATTGTTTACGCTATTCACGAAGCTTAAATTGCTACATCAAAATAACGGAAAAAGGCCAGAAGAAAAATTATATGCTAATGAACATCGCAAAATATAATTTCAATGAGTATAGGAAAAAGATTAACCCTTGATAACGCCAAATGTTTTATTATCAAGTCTAGTCCTTCCCTAAAAGTCTGTTAAATCAAATTATAAAAATTTTGAGAAATATGACCAACTTTAAAAGCTTATTTTTTAATCAACAAACGGTATCTTGTTAAGAAAAACTGGCGAGGTATTTGTGAAATCTCACCTCACGTTGAACCAGTCATAGTTTGCTATTTTATTGATTAATGAGAGGCCTTGAGTGGCGGCTTTCTAAACTCCTTCTTTTTCGTTGGATTTATTTTTGCTCCGTATCTTAATTAGGAAAGATAATAATAAATAACACGTATTAAAGTGATAGTTCCACAAAACCGTTAATACTGAACCACGGATGATTTAACATATAAAACAGTACAATACTTAATTTAGAAGTTTGGACTTGAAATAATTATTTAAATTGAATTAAAACTGATTTTAAAGTTGGTCCCTCCCCAATGACATAAAGAGGGTTAAAATAGATATTAAAACTAAGCTCTACCTCTGTAGAAATTCTAGAGTGCATGTGCACTCTTCTGGGTATTCGATGGTTGATATACAGTATAGAGAAAATAGAGAACTCACTTGTAAGTGCTTCAATCAAATCCATAAGACAACGGTATGCAAAAACTATTTTAATGTCCATTTTTGAAAAACCCGATAACCTTTTGAACCACAATGTCTATAACACACGCTCGGTTTCAGATGGGCATTTATTTTAGAAAGAAAACAAAATCTTTTGGCCAAAAAAATCCACTTTATCTTGGATCCAAACTCTATAATATTTTATATAAAAATGTTAAATCTTTTAACAATATTGATTTGTATTTTAAATAAATCTATATGGTTGACAGCTGCATACAAAGATTTGTATGATTTCCTAGGTTTTAATTAACTGTTCCCTTATTTTTGTTTCTTTTTAACTCTTCTTAATTATATTTAATTCATTGTTTAATTAATGGCTTTGTAATTAATTTATAATCAATTTAATTATTGTTCTCTGGTTTTCCCGCACCACGCACGAGCTTTCGCTTATGTGGATACTGGGGTGATGTACGTATGTGAGTACCTAACATTAATGTATTAATACATGTCATCAATAAATTCTTATTATTATAATAAAAGCAGGTAAAAAAACCTGTTATACCTCACAATGTAAAGGTACTGCCACGCGGAAGAACGTAATTTTGAAATCTGTCAATTGTACAGCGCCGGTAGTTAGGTATTCGCGACTGAAACGAATTTAGGTGGCGTAACGGCGCTAGCTTATCCGAGGTTACGCCTATGATCTAGCGTCTGCAGTGTTGGGCATTTTCATCAAAGAGCCACTAAGCTCACTCACCGCTCGCACTCGCTAGACTAATATCCGCTCACGCTCACGTATTTTTGAGCGGTAAAATCGGCGCTTCTCTCTTTTCGCTCTGTTTGAGAGGAATAATCAGCGCTTCTCACTTTCTGCTATTTTTTTAGCGCTAAAATAAGCGCTCCTCTCTTTTCAGAGCGGTAAAATCAGCGCTCCTCTCTTTTCGCTCTTTTTAGAGCGGTAAAATAAGCGCTCCTCACTTTTCACTCTTTTTTGAGCGCTAAAATAAGCGCTCCTCTCTTTTCAGAGCGGTAAAATAAGCGCTCCTCTCTTTTCGTTTAGAGCTCTTTTAAAAAATCATTTTGCTGCTGAATTTCGCTCATAATGAGAGGAGCGGTGTCCATCACCGTCTGCTGAAAACAAATTAATAAGTCATAAGAACGATTCTTCTTAAATAAACTTATCAAAATATAAGCAAATGAATTGTAGTAAAATGCAAGTATCATTGTTTATGAAGTTAGATATACGAATAACGACGAGGAAAAACTAAAAAAAGGCGAACCAAAGGGGGCGTAACGATAGTTTTCGGTCGCGAATTAACAGATATTTTATTTCAATTTTTATTTATTGGAATAAATGGTTACAATTTTTAGGAGGTGAGGGGCTAAGTCAGCATGTGACTTGTGCCCCGCGCAACAATAGAAAATATTTATATATAATATAAAAAATAAATAAAGGTTGTATAAACAACATCAGATAATGTATAATAATTAAAGGAGAAAAAAAATACAAATTCGAATGCTAAGAGCAAAGAGAATATAAACTGTTATCATCAAAAAATTCGAGCATGGGTCCCTCTAGTTCTTAGAAATCAAAGTTATACTTGAATGAAAGTAGAGTCAAGAATCAGTTTTTTGATTTTATCTTTAATTAAGTGGCTTTTTTCTTAGGGGCGTAGTTTAGGAATGAGGGAATTAAATAATTTGATCCCTTTATAAAAAATGGAAGACAGCATTTTGGAAGTGTTACAGAATGGGAGTTTTAAATAATTTACATACCGAGTTATAGAGGGGGTTGTATTGAGTACGAATATTGGTGGTAAGGTACTTGGGCATGACGTCTCATTATGAATAAGTTTTAGGCAGTTATAATCGTATACTTGAAACACCGACATAATTTTACTGAGGTAAAAAAAACGGGAGGTGTGTGCGCAATAGGATAGATTGTATATGGAGCGGATCGCCCTTTTTTGAAGTTTTATAGGGCACGGTCTAAGTTAGTATTGCTAGTGTTACCCCAGATTGCAATCCCATATGAGAGGGAGGAGTTAAAAAGGGCATGATATAATTCTATTAGATATCGCCTAGGGATGGTTGATTTATTTAGATATCATATAGCATACTGCAGGCCCTCGTCAGGGATTTGCATATTATGTTTATTTTATTTATTTTAATATCGGGAGAGCGAACAGATAAAGTTGGGTATTGATTTTTAAAAATTATATATTATGTTTTGTCTGTTTAGGGAGAGACCATTTCGCATAAGCCAACTGTAAATATTTTTTATGTGATTGTTAATAGATGACACTAATAGTGAGAGACATGTACCAGAGGCAATTAATATTGCGTCGTAGGCAAATAAGTATAACATTCCCTTAGGTACTACGATTATGATGTCATTAATAAATATTTTAAATAATAGAGGGGATAGGATCGACCCCTGGGGTACACCGGCCGTTAGTTCACAGGCCGTAGATAGTTCGTTGTTGAGTTTAGGTAGCTGGAAAGCCAATCGTAGGCTTTACCTCTTATGCCCAGGCGGTGCAGTTTAAATAGGAGAGCACTATGGGAGATTGAATCAAACGCCTTCCGCAGGTCCAAAAAGACTCCAACACACTTTTCACTTTTATCTAAGGCAGTTAATAGTTTGTGGTATACAGTAATTAGAGCGTTGGTTGTTCCCCTGTGTCTGCGGAAGCCGAATTGTGAGTCCGATATTAGATTTGATTTCTCACTGAAGGAAAGCAGTCTGTCATAAAAAGCTTTAACGAAAATCTTTGCAAAAAATGATCAAAGCGAAATTGGCCTGTAGTTTTTTTGGTCTAAACTGTCGCCCTTTTTGTAAATTGCTATAATTAAAGTGATTTTTAATTTTTCTGGGTATTTACCTGAAGAAAAGGACAGATTCAGTAAAAATAGAAGTACAGTGATTAATGAAAGGGCGGCAAATTTAATTGTTTTCGGACTAATACTGTCTAAACCTGGTGAGGTAGACGGTAAAGTGTTAATAATTTTAAGAAGTTCAATTTGATCGATTTCGTACAGGGCCATTGAATTTGGTATATGAACATTTAGGGTAGATATAGTGTCTGGGTTGTGTGAACTAGAGTCAGTAGTAAAATATGTATTTAAGCTGTCTGGGGGTATAGGAATGCTATTAGTGCGGGGCGGATTTCTTTTTAATAGAGTGTTGACTAATTGCCATTTTTGTTTAGAGGACCCAGCAGCTTCAAATTTTTTCATGAAATATTAGTGTCCACCATTTCTGAGCGCGTTGTTCGAAAAATTACGATAAGATCCGATAGTTATTTATATTATATCATGTTGGAGTTTTTTTTTAGAGAGTTTTAACAATTTATTTTTATGTCTTATTTTTTTGAGGACAGCTGTTAACCAAGAATGATTAGATATTTTATTATATTTATTTTTTAAAATATTTTTTGGTTGTATTTATTATTTACATTAACGTATTCATATTCAAAATAATATAATGATAATCGTGAACGCTGTACGATATGCGCATGCGCCGAGACGCAAAAAAAGTTGTACGTATCACGGTTTCCCTGGCAACGCGATCACCTAAATCTTATTTTCCCTTCCGTTTCGCGCCGAAGTATACCTCGACGAAGGTAAAGTCTTCAAGATTTATTTGTTTATTTTTATTATTTAATTTAATTATCTCAATGGATCTTTTTTTCCTATCGGCTGGAATAGGACAATTCATTGTGATAATTAAATAAAAAATAAAAATAAACCAATAAATAATGCCCCAATTTCTATTTTCAGATATATATTTTTATTGGTAGTGTTTTAAATAATTAATTTCATATTCCGATGCAAATAACAGTTTTCATCATGAAAGCGGTTTAATTTTCAATATGCCTTGATCTCAAGCACACAGTGGAATAGCGAGGATATTTGGTGCCTGGGGAAAAACACCCAAATTGGCGCCTCTGGAAAACCTAATTATTTTCTTTTATTCAAACAAAGTGTACTTTTCAAGTTTCAAGAAAAAGAGTTTAATATATAATGCAACAAATCCATTTTACATGTAATACTTTTAGCATCTCCTAGCCATCGCCCCCCCTGCTCCCCCCCTCGATACGCCTCTGCAAGCAAATACACGCTTTTATACCCTACAAGCTTTAATACCCGGCTTCGCCCAGGGTCATTTTGATTTGTACGTAATAAAAGTACGGCACCATAACAAAACCTTCTTCAGAAAACTTCGTATTTTTATTTCCTTCTGACGATTCTTCCTAATAACTTTTGGGAGAGCTAACTTTGAGTTTGTTCTTTAATTAGCCGACTGAAAAGCTAAGTAAGATTTAAAAACCCAGCAAAACCCGATGACTTTCAATACGGTAAAGACTACCGGCGAAAAGCAAAACTCGCTAACTTTCAATACGCGAAAGAAAACCGAAAAATAATACGGTTCGCGAAAAGCAAAACTCGAAAGAATACCGAAAAATAATACGGTAAAGAATACGGGCGAAAAGCAAAACTCACTAACTTTCAATACGTGAAAGAAAACCGAAAAATAATACCGAACGCGAAAAGCAAAACTCGAAAGAATACCGAAAAATAATACTGTACGCGAAAAGCAAAACTCGAAAGAATACCTAAAAAGAATACGGTAAAGAATACGGATGAAAAGCAAAACTCACTAACTTTCAATACGTGAAAGAAAACCGAAAAATAATACCGAACGCGAAAAGCAAAACTCGAAAGAATACCTAAAAATAATACGGTAAAGAATACGGGCGAAAAGCAAAACTCACTAACTTTCAATACGTGAAAGAAAACCGAAAAATAATACCGAACGCGAAAAGCAAAACTCGAAAGAATACCTAAAAATAATACTGTACGCGAAAAGCAAAACTCGAAAGAATACCTAAAAAGAATACGGTAAAGAATACGGATGAAAAGCAAAACTCACTAACTTTCAATACGTGAAAGAAAACCGAAAAATAATACCGAACGCGAAAAGCAAAACTCGAAAGAATACCGAAAAATAATACTGTACGCGAAAAGCAAAACTCGAAAGAATACCTAAACAGAATACGGTAAAGAATAAGGATGAAAAGCAAAACTCACTAACTTTCAATACGTGAAAGAAAACCGAAAAATAATACCGAACGCGAAAAGCAAAACTCGAAAGAATACCGAAAAATAATACTGTACGCGAAAAGCAAAACTCGAAAGAATACCTAAAAAGAATACGGTAAAGAATACGGATGAAAAGCAAAACTCACTAACTTTCAATACGTGAAAGAAAACCGAAAAATAATACCGAACGCGAAAAGCAAAACTCGAAAGAATACCTAAAAATAATACGGTAAAGAATACGGGCGAAAAGCAAAACTCACTAACTTTCAATACGTGAAAGAAAACCGAAAAATAATACCGAACGCGAAAAGCAAAACTCGAAAGAATACCTAAAAATAATACTGTACGCGAAAAGCAAAACTCGAAAGAATACCTAAAAAGAATACGGTAAAGAATACGGATGAAAAGCAAAACTCACTAACTTTCAATACGTGAAAGAAAACCGAAAAATAATACCGAACGCGAAAAGCAAAACTCGAAAGAATACCGAAAAATAATACTGTACGCGAAAAGCAAAACTCGAAAGAATACCTAAACAGAATACGGTAAAGAATAAGGATGAAAAGCAAAACTCACTAACTTTCAATACGTGAAAGAAAACCGAAAAATAATACCGAACGCGAAAAGCAAAACTCGAAAGAATACCTAAAAATAATACGGTAAAGAATACGGGCGAAAAGCAAAACTCACTAACTTTCAATACGTGAAAGAAAACCGAAAAATAATACCGAACGCGAAAAGCAAAACTCGAAAGAATATCGAAAAATAATACTGTACGCGAAAAGCAAAACTCGAAAGAATACCTAAAAAGAATACGGTAAAGAATACGGATGAAAAGCAAAACTCACTAACTTTCAATACGTGAAAGAAAACCGAAAAATAATACCGAACGCGAAAAGCAAAACTCGAAAGAATACCTAAAAATAATACGGTAAAGAATACGGGCGAAAAGCAAAACTCACTAACTTTCAATACGTGAAAGAAAACCGAAAAATAATACCGAACGCGAAAAGCAAAACTCGAAAGAATACCGAAAAATAATACTGTACGCGAAAAGCAAAACTCGAAAGAATACCTAAAAAGAATACGGTAAAGAATACGGATGAAAAGCAAAACTCAATAACTTTCAATACGTGAAAGAAAACCGAAAAATAATACCGAACGCGAAAAGCAAAACTCGAAAGAATACCTAAAAATAATACGGTAAAGAATACGGGCGAAAAGCAAAACTCACTAACTTTCAATACGTGAAAGAAAACCGAAAAATAATACCGAACGCGAAAAGCAAAACTCGAAAGAATACCGAAAAATAATACTGTACGCGAAAAGCAAAACTCGAAAGAATACCTAAAAAGAATACGGTACAGAATACGGATGAAAAGCAAAACTCACTAACTTTCAATACGTGAAAGAAAACCGAAAAATAATACCGAACGCGAAAAGCAAAACTCGAAAGAATACCTAAAAATAATACGGTAAAGAATACGGGCGAAAAGCAAAACTCACTAACTTTCAATACGTGAAAGAAAACCGAAAAATAATACCGAACGCGAAAAGCAAAACTCGAAAGAATACCTAAAAATAATACGGTAAAGAATACGGGCGAAAAGCAAAACTCACTAACTTTCAATACGTGAAAGAAAACCGAAAAATAATACCGAACGCGAAAAGCAAAACTCGAAAGAATACCGAAAAATAATACTGTACGCGAAAAGCAAAACTCGAAAGAATACCTAAAAAGAATACGGTAAAGAATACGGATGAAAAGCAAAACTCACTAACTTTCAATACGTGAAAGAAAACCGAAAAATAATACCGAACGCGAAAAGCAAAACTCGAAAGAATACCTAAAAATAATACGGTAAAGAATACGGGCGAAAAGCAAAACTCACTAACTTTCAATACGTGAAAGAAAACCGAAAAATTATACCGAACGCGAAAAGTAAAACTCGAAAGAATACCGAAAAATAATACTGTACGCGAAAAGCAAAACTCGAAAGAATACCTAAAAAGAATACGGTAAAGAATACGGATGAAAAGCAAAACTCACTAACTTTCAATACGTGAAAGAAAACCGAAAAATAATACCGAACGCGAAAAGCAAAACTCGAAAGAATACCTAAAAATAATACGGTAAAGAATACGGGCGAAAAGCAAAACTCACTAACTTTCAATACGTGAAAGAAAACCGAAAAATAATACCGAACGCGAAAAGCAAAACTCGAAAGAATACCGAAAAATAATACTGTACGCGAAAAGCAAAACTCGAAAGAATACCTAAAAAGAATACGGTAAAGAATACGGATGAAAAGCAAAACTCACTAACTTTCAATACGTGAAAGAAAACCGAAAAATAATACCGAACGCGAAAAGCAAAACTCGAAAGAATACCTAAAAATAATACGGTAAAGAATACGGGCGAAAAGCAAAACTCACTAACTTTCAATACGTGAAAGAAAACCGAAAAATAATACCGAACGCGAAAAGCAAAACTCGAAAGAATACCTAAAAATAATACGGTAAAGAATACGGGCGAAAAGCAAAACTCACTAACTTTCAATACGTGAAAGAAAACCGAAAAATAATACCGAACGCGAAAAGCAAAACTCGAAAGAATACCGAAAAATAATACTGTACGCGAAAAGCAAAACTCGAAAGAATACCTAAAAATAATACGGTAAAGAATACGGGCGAAAAGCAAAACTCACTAACTTTCAATACGTGAAAGAAAACCGAAAAATAATACCGAACGCGAAAAGCAAAACTCGAAAGAATACCGAAAAATAATACTGTACGCGAAAAGCAAAACTCGAAAGAATACCTAAAAAGAATACGGTAAAGAATACGGATGAAAAGCAAAACTCACTAACTTTCAATACGTGAAAGAAAACCGAAAAATAATACCGAACGCGAAAAGCAAAACTCGAAAGAATACCTAAAAATAATACGGTAAAGAATACGGGCGAAAAGCAAAACTCACTAACTTTCAATACGTGAAAGAAAACCGAAAAATAATACCGAACGCGAAAAGCAAAACTCGAAAGAATACCTAAAAATAATACGGTAAAGAATACGGGCGAAAAGCAAAACTCACTAACTTTCAATACGTGAAAGAAAACCGAAAAATAATACCGAACGCGAAAAGCAAAACTCGAAAGAATACCGAAAAATAATACTGTACGCGAAAAGCAAAACTCGAAAGAATACCTAAAAAGAATACGGTAAAGAATACGGATGAAAAGCAAAACTCACTAACTTTCAATACGTGAAAGAAAACCGAAAAATAATACCGAACGCGAAAAGCAAAACTCGAAAGAATACCTAAAAATAATACTGTACGCGAAAAGCAAAACTCGAAAGAATACCTAAAAAGAATACGGTAAAGAATACGGATGAAAAGCAAAACTCACTAACTTTCAATACGTGAAAGAAAACTGAAAAATAATACCGAACGCGAAAAGCAAAACTCGAAAGAATACCGAAAAATAATACTGTACGCGAAAAGCAAAACTCGAAAGAATACCTAAAAAGAATACGGTAAAGAATACGGATGAAAAGCAAAACTCACTAACTTTCAATACGTGAAAGAAAACCGAAAAATAATACCGAACGCGAAAAGCAAAACTCGAAAGAATACCTAAAAATAATACGGTAAAGAATACGGGCGAAAAGCAAAACTCACTAACTTTCAATACGTGAAAGAAAACCGAAAAATAATACCGAACGCGAAAAGCAAAACTCGAAAGAATACCGAAAAATAATACTGTACGCGAAAACCAAAACTCGAAAGAATACCTAAAAAGAATACGGTAAAGAATACGGATGAAAAGCAAAACTCACTAACTTTCAATACGTGAAAGAAAACTGAAAAATAATACCGAACGCGAAAAGCAAAACTCGAAAGAATACCGAAAAATAATACTGTACGCGAAAAGCAAAACTCGAAAGAATACCTAAAAAGAATACGGTAAAGAATACGGGCGAAAAGCAAAACTCACTAACTTTCAATACGTGAAAGAATGCCGAAATATAATACTGTACGCGAAAAGCAAAACTCGCTAACTTTCAATACGCGAAAGAATACCGAAAAATAATACGGTAAAGAATACTGGTGAAAAGCAAAACTCGCTAACTTTCAATACGCGAAAGAAAACCGAAAAATAATACGGTTCGCGAAAAGCAAAACTCGAAAGAATACCTAAAAAGAATACGGTAAAGAATACGGGCGAAAAGCAAAACTCACTAACTTTCAATACGCGAAAGAATACCGAAAAATAATACGGTAAAGAATACGGGCGAAAAGCAAAACTCACTAACTTTCAATACGCGAAAGAAAACCGAAAAATAATACCGAACGCGAAAAGCAAAACTCGAAAGAATACCTAAAAATAATACGGTAAAGAATACGGGCGAAAAGCAAAACTCACTAACTTTCAATACGTGAAAGAAAACCGAAAAATAATACCGAACGCGAAAAGCAAAACTCGAAAGAATACCGAAAAATAATACTGTACGCGAAAAGCAAAACTCGAAAGAATACCTAAAAATAATACGGTAAAGAATACGGGCGAAAAGCAAAACTCACTAACTTTCAATACGTGAAAGAAAACCGAAAAATAATACCGAACGCGAAAAGCAAAACTCGAAAGAATACCGAAAAATAATACTGTACGCGAAAAGCAAAACTCGAAAGAATACCTAAAAAGAATACGGTAAAGAATACGGATGAAAAGCAAAACTCACTAACTTTCAATACGTGAAAGAAAACCGAAAAATAATACCGAACGCGAAAAGCAAAACTCGAAAGAATACCTAAAAATAATACGGTAAAGAATACGGGCGAAAAGCAAAACTCACTAACTTTCAATACGTGAAAGAAAACCGAAAAATAATACCGAACGCGAAAAGCAAAACTCGAAAGAATACCTAAAAATAATACGGTAAAGAATACGGGCGAAAAGCAAAACTCACTAACTTTCAATACGTGAAAGAAAACCGAAAAATAATACCGAACGCGAAAAGCAAAACTCGAAAGAATACCGAAAAATAATACTGTACGCGAAAAGCAAAACTCGAAAGAATACCTAAAAAGAATACGGTAAAGAATACGGATGAAAAGCAAAACTCACTAACTTTCAATACGTGAAAGAAAACCGAAAAATAATACCGAACGCGAAAAGCAAAACTCGAAAGAATACCTAAAAATAATACTGTACGCGAAAAGCAAAACTCGAAAGAATACCTAAAAAGAATACGGTAAAGAATACGGATGAAAAGCAAAACTCACTAACTTTCAATACGTGAAAGAAAACTGAAAAATAATACCGAACGCGAAAAGCAAAACTCGAAAGAATACCGAAAAATAATACTGTACGCGAAAAGCAAAACTCGAAAGAATACCTAAAAAGAATACGGTAAAGAATACGGATGAAAAGCAAAACTCACTAACTTTCAATACGTGAAAGAAAACCGAAAAATAATACCGAACGCGAAAAGCAAAACTCGAAAGAATACCTAAAAATAATACGGTAAAGAATACGGGCGAAAAGCAAAACTCACTAACTTTCAATACGTGAAAGAAAACCGAAAAATAATACCGAACGCGAAAAGCAAAACTCGAAAGAATACCGAAAAATAATACTGTACGCGAAAACCAAAACTCGAAAGAATACCTAAAAAGAATACGGTAAAGAATACGGATGAAAAGCAAAACTCACTAACTTTCAATACGTGAAAGAAAACTGAAAAATAATACCGAACGCGAAAAGCAAAACTCGAAAGAATACCGAAAAATAATACTGTACGCGAAAAGCAAAACTCGAAAGAATACCTAAAAAGAATACGGTAAAGAATACGGGCGAAAAGCAAAACTCACTAACTTTCAATACGTGAAAGAATGCCGAAATATAATACTGTACGCGAAAAGCAAAACTCGCTAACTTTCAATACGCGAAAGAATACCGAAAAATAATACGGTAAAGAATACTGGTGAAAAGCAAAACTCGCTAACTTTCAATACGCGAAAGAAAACCGAAAAATAATACGGTTCGCGAAAAGCAAAACTCGAAAGAATACCTAAAAAGAATACGGTAAAGAATACGGGCGAAAAGCAAAACTCACTAACTTTCAATACGCGAAAGAATACCGAAAAATAATACGGTAAAGAATACGGGCGAAAAGCAAAACTCACTAACTTTCAATACGCGAAAGAAAACCGAAAAATAATACCGAACGCGAAAAGCAAAACTCGAAAGAATACCGAAAAATAATACTGTACGCGAAAAGCAAAACTCGAAAGAATACCTAAAAATAATACGGTAAAGAATACGGGCGAAAAGCAAAACTCGCTAACTTTCAATACGTGAAAGAAAACCGAAAAATAATACCGAACGCGAAAAGCAAAACTCGAAAGAATACCGAAAAATAATACTGTACGCGAAAAGCAAAACTCGAAAGAATACCTAAAAATAATACGGTAAAGAATACGGGCGAAAAGCAAAACTCGCTAACTTTCAATACGTGAAAGAAAACCGAAAAATAATACCGAACGCGAAAAGCAAAACTCGAAAGAATACCTAAAAATAATACGGTAAAGAATACGGGCGAAAAGCAAAACTCACTAACTTTCAATACGTGAAAGAAAACCGAAAAATAATACCGAACGCGAAAAGCAAAACTCGAAAGAATACCTAAAAATAATACGGTAAAGAATACGGGCGAAAAGCAAAACTCACTAACTTTCAATACGTGAAAGAAAACCGAAAAATAATACCGAACGCGAAAAGCAAAACTCGAAAGAATACCGAAAAATAATACTGTACGCGAAAAGCAAAACTCGAAAGAATACCTAAAAAGAATACGGTAAAGAATACGGATGAAAAGCAAAACTCACTAACTTTCAATACGTGAAAGAAAACCGAAAAATAATACCGAACACGAAAAGCAAAAATCGAAAAAATACCGAAAAATAATACTGTACGCGAAAAGCAAAACTCGAAAGAATACCTAAAAAGAATACGGTAAAGAATACGGATGAAAAGCAAAACTCACTAACTTTCAATACGCGAAAGAAAACCGAAAAATAATACGGTTCGCGAAAAGCAAAACTCGAAAGAATACCTAAAAAGAATACGGTACGCGAAAAGCAAAACTCGAAAGAATACCTAAAAAGAATACGGTAAAGAATACGGATGAAAAGCAAAACTCACTAACTTTCAATACGTGAAAGAAAACCGAAAAATAATACGGTTCGCGAAAAGCAAAACTCGAAAGAATACCTAAAAAGAATACGGTAAAGAATACGGGCGAAAAGCAAAACTCACTAACTTTCAATACGCGAAAGAATACCGAAAAATAATACGGTAAAGAATACGGGCGAAAAGCAAAACTCACTAACTTTCAATACGTGAAAGAAAACCGAAAAATAATACCGAACGCGAAAAGCAAAAATCGAAAAAATACCGAAAAATAATACTGTACGCGAAAAGCAAAACTCGAAAGAATACCTAAAAAGAATACGGTAAAGAATACGGATGAAAAGCAAAACTCACTAACTTTCAATACGCGAAAGAAAACCGAAAAATAATACGGTTCGCGAAAAGCAAAACTCGAAAGAATACCTAAAAAGAATACGGTAAAGAATACGGGCGAAAAGCAAAACTCACTAACTTTCAATACGCGAAAGAATACCGAAAAATAATACGGTAAAGAATACGGGCGAAAAGCAAAACTCACTAACTTTCAATACGTGAAAGAAAACCGAAAAATAATACCGAACGCGAAAAGCAAAACTCGAAAGAATACCGAAAAATAATACTGTACGCGAAAAGCAAAACTCGAAAGAATACCTAAAAAGAATACGGTAAAGAATACGGATGAAAAGCAAAACTCGCTAACTTTCAATACGTGAAAGAAAACCGAAAAATAATACCGAACGCGAAAAGCAAAAATCGAAAAAATACCGAAAAATAATACTGTACGCGAAAAGCAAAACTCGAAAGAATACCTAAAAAGAATACGGTAAAGAATACGGATGAAAAGCAAAACTCACTAACTTTCAATACGTGAAAGAAAACCGAAAAATAATATCGAACGCGAAAAGCAAAACTCGAAAGAATACCTAAAAATAATACGGTAAAGAATACGGGCGAAAAGCAAAACTCGAAAGAATCACTAAAAATAATACGGTAAAGAATACGGGCGAAAAGCAAAACTCACTAACTTTCAATACGTGAAAGAATACCGAAAAATAATACTGTACGCGAAAAGCAAAACTCGAAAGAATACCTAAAAAGAATACGGTAAAGAATACGGATGAAAAGCAAAACTCACTAACTTTCAATACGTGAAAGAAAACCGAAAAATAATACGGTAAAGAATACTGGTGAAAAGCAAAACTCGCTAACTTTCAATACGCGAAAGAAAACCGAAAAATAATACCGAACGCGAAAAGCAAAACTCACTAACTTTCAAAACGTGAAAGAAAACCGAAAAATAATACCAAACGCGAAAAGCAAAACTCGAAAGAATACCTAAAAATAATACGGTAAAGAATACGGGCGAAAAGCAAAACTCACTAACTTTCAATACGTGAAAGAATACCGAAAAATAATACCGAACGCGAAAAGCAAAACTCGAAAGAATACCGAAAAATAATACTGTACGCGAAAAGCAAAACTCGAAAGAATACCTAAAAAGAATACGGTAAAGAATACGGATGAAAAGCAAAACTCACTAACTTTCAATACGTGAAAGAAAACCGAAAAATAATATCGAACGCGAAAAGCAAAACTCGAAAGAATACCTAAAAATAATACGGTAAAGAATACGGGCGAAAAGCAAAACTCGAAAGAATCACTAAAAATAATACGGTAAAGAATACGGGCGAAAAGCAAAACTCACTAACTTTCAATACGTGAAAGAATACCGAAAAATAATACTGTACGCGAAAAGCAAAACTCGAAAGAATACCTAAAAAAAATACGGTAAAGAATACGGATGAAAAGCAAAACTCACTAACTTTCAATACGTGAAAGAAAACCGAAAAATAATATCGAACGCGAAAAGCAAAACTCGAAAGAATACCTAAAAATAATACGGTAAAGAATACGGGCGAAAAGCAAAACTCGAAAGAATCACTAAAAATAATACGGTAAAGAATACGGGCGAAAAGCAAAACTCACTAACTTTCAATACGTGAAAGAATACCGAAAAATAATACTGTACGCGAAAAGCAAAACTCGAAAGAATACCTAAAAAGAATACGGTAAAGAATACGGATGAAAAGCAAAACTCACTAACTTTCAATACCTGAAAGAAAACCGAAAAATAATACGGTAAAGAATACTGGTGAAAAGCAAAACTCGCTAACTTTCAATACGCGAAAGAAAACCGAAAAATAATACCGAACGCGAAAAGCAAAACTCACTAACTTTCAAAACGTGAAAGAAAACCGAAAAATAATACCGAACGCGAAAAGCAAAACTCGAAAGAATACCTAAAAATAATACGGTAAAGAATACGGGCGAAAAGCAAAACTCACTAACTTTCAATACGTGAAAGAATACCGAAAAATAATACCGAACGCGAAAAGCAAAACTCGAAAGAATACCTAAAAATAATACTGTACGCGAAAAGCAAAACTCGAAAGAATACCTAAAAAGAATACGGTAAAGAATACGGATGAAAAGCAAAACTCACTAACTTTCAATACGTGAAAGAAAACCGAAAAATAATACCGAACGCGAAAAGCAAAACTCGAAAGAATACCTAAAAATAATACGGTAAAGAATACGGGCGAAAAGCAAAACTCACTAACTTTCAATACGTGAAAGAAAACCGAAAAATAATACCGAACGCGAAAAGCAAAACTCGAAAGAATACCGAAAAATAATACTGTACGCGAAAAGCAAAACTCGAAAGAATACCTAAAAAGAATACGGTAAAGAATACGGATGAAAAGCAAAACTCACTAACTTTCAATACGTGAAAGAAAACTGAAAAATAATACCGAACGCGAAAAGCAAAACTCAAAAGAATACCGAAAAATAATACTGTACGCGAAAAGCAAAACTCGAAAGAATACCTAAAAAGAATACGGTAAAGAATACGGGCGAAAAGCAAAACTCACTAACTTTCAATACGTGAAAGAATGCCGAAATATAATAATGTACGCGAAAAGCAAAACTCGCTAACTTTCAATACGCGAAAGAATACCGAAAAATAATACGGTAAAGAATACTGGTGAAAAGCAAAACTCGCTAACTTTCAATACGCGAAAGAAAACCGAAAAATAATACGGTTCGCGAAAAGCAAAACTCGAAAGAATACCTAAAAAGAATACGGTAAAGAATACGGGCGAAAAGCAAAACTCACTAACTTTCAATACGCGAAAGAATACCGAAAAATAATACGGTAAAGAATACGGGCGAAAAGCAAAACTCACTAACTTTCAATACGCGAAAGAAAACGGAAAAATAATACCGAACGCGAAAAGCAAAACTCGAAAGAATACCGAAAAATAATACTGTACGCGAAAAGCAAAACTCGAAAGAATACCTAAAAATAATACGGTAAAGAATACGGGCGAAAAGCAAAACTCGCTAACTTTCAATACGTGAAAGAAAACCGAAAAATAATACCGAACGCGAAAAGCAAAACTCGAAAGAATACCGAAAAATAATACCGAACGCGAAAAGCAAAACTCGAAAGAATACCTAAAAATAATACGGTAAAGAATACGGGCGAAAAGCAAAACTCACTAACTTTCAATACGTGAAAGAAAACCGAAAAATAATACCGAACGCGAAAAGCAAAACTCGAAAGAATACCTAAAAATAATACGGTAAAGAATACGGGCGAAAAGCAAAACTCACTAACTTTCAATACGTGAAAGAAAACCGAAAAATAATACCGAACGCGAAAAGCAAAACTCGAAAGAATACCGAAAAATAATACTGTACGCGAAAAGCAAAACTCGAAAGAATACCTAAAAAGAATACGGTAAAGAATACGGATGAAAAGCAAAACTCACTAACTTTCAATACGTGAAAGAAAACCGAAAAATAATACCGAACGCGAAAAGCAAAAATCGAAAAAATACCGAAAAATAAAACTGTACGCGAAAAGCAAAACTCGAAAGAATACCTAAAAAGAATACGGTAAAGAATACGGATGAAAAGCAAAACTCACTAACTTTCAATACGCGAAAGAAAACCGAAAAATAATACGGTTCGCGAAAAGCAAAACTCGAAAGAATACCTAAAAAGAATACGGTACGCGAAAAGCAAAACTCGAAAGAATACCTAAAAAGAATACGGTAAAGAATACGGATGAAAAGCAAAACTCACTAACTTTCAATACGTGAAAGAAAACCGAAAAATAATACGGTTCGCGAAAAGCAAAACTCGAAAGAATACCTAAAAAGAATACGGTAAAGAATACGGGCGAAAAGCAAAACTCACTAACTTTCAATACGCGAAAGAATACCGAAAAATAATACGGTAAAGAATACGGGCGAAAAGCAAAACTCACTAACTTTCAATACGTGAAAGAAAACCGAAAAATAATACCGAACGCGAAAAGCAAAAATCGAAAAAATACCGAAAAATAATACAGTACGCGAAAAGCAAAACTCGAAAGAATACCTAAAAAGAATACGGTAAAGAATACGGATGAAAAGCAAAACTCACTAACTTTCAATACGCGAAAGAAAACCGAAAAATAATACGGTTCGCGAAAAGCAAAACTCGAAAGAATACCTAAAAAGAATACGGTAAAGAATACGGGCGAAAAGCAAAACTCACTAACTTTCAATACGCGAAAGAATACCGAAAAATAATACGGTAAAGAATACGGGCGAAAAGCAAAACTCACTAACTTTCAATACGTGAAAGAAAACCGAAAAATAATACCGAACGCGGAAAGCAAAACTCGAAAGAATACCGAAAAATAATACTGTACGCGAAAAGCAAAACTCGAAAGAATACCTAAAAAGAATACGGTAAAGAATACGGATGAAAAGCAAAACTCGCTAACTTTCAATACGTGAAAGAAAACCGAAAAATAATACCGAACGCGAAAAGCAAAAATCGAAAAAATACCGAAAAATAATACTGTACGCGAAAAGCAAAACTCGAAAGAATACCTAAAAAGAATACGGTAAAGAATACGGATGAAAAGCAAAACTCACTAACTTTCAATACGTGAAAGAAAACCGAAAAATAATACGGTAAAGAATACTGGTGAAAAGCAAAACTCGCTAACTTTCAATACGCGAAAGAAAACCGAAAAATAATACCGAACGCGAAAAGCAAAACTCACTAACTTTTAAAACGTGAAAGAAAACCGAAAAATAATACCGAACGCGAAAAGCAAAACTCGAAAGAATACCTAAAAATAATACGGTAAAGAATACGGGCGAAAAGCAAAACTCACTAACTTTCAATACGTGAAAGAATACCGAAAAATAATACCGAACGCGAAAAGCAAAACTCGAAAGAATACCGAAAAATAATACTGTACGCGAAAAGCAAAACTCGAAAGAATACCTAAAAAGAATACGGTAAAGAATACGGATGAAAAGCAAAACTCACTAACTTTCAATACGTGAAAGAAAACCGAAAAATAATATCGAACGCGAAAAGCAAAATTCGAAAGAATACCTAAAAATAATACGGTAAAGAATACGGGCGAAAAGCAAAACTCGAAAGAATCACTAAAAATAATACGGTAAAGAATACGGGCGAAAAGCAAAACTCACTAACTTTCAATACGTGAAAGAATACCGAAAAATAATACTGTACGCGAAAAGCAAAACTCGAAAGAATACCTAAAAAGAATACGGTAAAGAATACGGATGAAAAGCAAAACTCACTAACTTTCAATACGTGAAAGAAAACCGAAAAATAATACCGAACGCGAAAAGCAAAACTCACTAACTTTCAATACGTGAAAGAATACCGAAAAATAATACTGTACGCGAAAAGCAAAACTCGAAAGAATACCTAAAAAGAATACGGTAAAGAATACTGGTGAAAAGCAAAACTCGCTAACTTTCAATACGCGAAAGAAAACCGAAAAATAATACCGAACGCGAAAAGCAAAACTCACTAACTTTCAAAACGTGAAAGAAAACCGAAAAATAATACCGAACGCGAAAAGCAAAACTCGAAAGAATACCTAAAAATAATACGGTAAAGAATACGGGCGAAAAGCAAAACTCACTAACTTTCAATACGTGAAAGAATACCGAAAAATAATACCGAACGCGAAAAGCAAAACTCGAAAGAATACCTAAAAATAATACGGTAAAGAATACGGGCGAAAAGCAAAACTCACTAACTTTCAATACGTGAAAGAAAACCGAAAAATAATACCGAACGCGAAAAGCAAAACTCGAAAGAATACCGAAAAATAATACTGTACGCGAAAAGCAAAACTCGAAAGAACACCTAAAAAGAATACGGTAAAGAATACGGGCGAAAAGCAAAACTCGCTAACTTTCAATACGTGAAAGAATACCGAAATATAATACTGTACGCGAAAAGCAAAACTCGCTAACTTTCAATACGCGAAAGAATACCGAAAAATAATACGGTAAAGAATACTGGTGAAAAGCAAAACTCGCTAACTTTCAATACGCGAAAGAAAACCGAAAAATAATACGGTTCGCGAAAAGCAAAACTCGAAAGAATACCTAAAAAGAATACGGGCGAAAAGCAAAACTCACTAACTTTCAATACGTGAAAGAAAACCGAAAAATAATACCGAACGCGAAAAGCAAAACTCGAAAGAATACCTAAAAATAATACTGTACGCGAAAAGCAAAACTCGAAAGAATACCTAAAAATAATACGGTAAAGAATACGGGCGAAAAGCAAAACTCGCTAACTTTCAATACGTGAAAGAAAACCGAAAAATAATACCGAACGAGAAAAGCAAAACTCGAAAGAATACCGAAAAATAATACTGTACGCGAAAAGCAAAACTCGAAAGAATACCTAAAAAGAATACGGTAAAGAATACGGATGAAAAGCAAAACTCACTAACTTTCAATACGCGAAAGAAAACCGAAAAATAATACGGTTCGCGAAAAGCAAAACTCGAAAGAATACCTAAAAAGAATACGGTAAAGAATACGGGCGAAAAGCAAAACTCACTAACTTTCAATACGCGAAAGAATACCGAAAAATAATACGGTAAAGAATACGGGCGAAAAGCAAAACTCACTAACTTTCAATACGCGAAAGAAAACCGAAAAATAATACCGAACGCGAAAAGCAAAACTCGAATGAATACCGAAAAATAATACTGTACGCGAAAAGCAAAACTCGAAAGAATACCTAAAAATAATACGGTAAAGAATACGGGCGAAAAGCAAAACTCGCTAACTTTCAATACGTGAAAGAAAACCGAAAAATAATACCGAACGCGAAAAGCAAAACTCGAGAGAATACCGAAAAATAATACTGTACGCGAAAAGCAAAACTCGAAAGAATACCTAAAAATAATACGGTAAAGAATACGGGCGAAAAGCAAAACTCGCTAACTTTCAATACGTGAAAGAAAACCGAAAAATAATACCGAACGCGAAAAGCAAAACTCGAAAGAATACCTAAAAATAATACGGTAAAGAATACGGGCGAAAAGCAAAACTCACTAACTTTCAATACGTGAAAGAAAACCGAAAAATAATACCGAACGCGAAAAGCAAAACTCGAAAGAATACCTAAAAATAATACGGTAAAGAATACGGGCGAAAAGCAAAACTCACTAACTTTCAATACGTGAAAGAAAACCGAAAAATAATACCGAACGCGAAAAGCAAAACTCGAAAGAATACCGAAAAATAATACTGTACGCGAAAAGCAAAACTCGAAAGAATACCTAAAAAGAATACGGTAAAGAATACGGATGAAAAGCAAAACTCACTAACTTTCAATACGTGAAAGAAAACTGAAAAATAATACCGAACGCGAAAAGCAAAAATCGAAAAAATACCGAAAAATAATACTGTACGCGAAAAGCAAAACTCGAAAGAATACCTAAAAAGAATACGGTAAAGAATACGGATGAAAAGCAAAACTCACTAACTTTCAATACGTGAAAGAAAACCGAAAAATAATATCGAACGCGAAAAGCAAAACTCGAAAGAATACCTAAAAAGAATACGGTAAAGAATACGGATGAAAAGCAAAACTCACTAACTCTCAATACGTGAAAGAAAACCGAAAAATAATACCGAACGCGAAAAGCAAAACTCACTAACTTTCAATACGTGAAAGAAAACCGAAAAATAATACCGAACGCGAAAAGCAAAACTCGAAAGAATACCTAAAAATAATACGGTAAAGAATACGGGCGAAAAGCAAAACTCACTAACTTTCAATACGTGAAAGAATACCGAAAAATAATACCGAACGCGAAAAGCAAAACTCGAAAGAATACCTAAAAATAATACGGTAAAGAATACGGGCGAAAAGCAAAACTCACTAACTTTCAATAAGTGAAAGAAAACCGAAAAATAATACCGAACGCGAAAAGCAAAACTCGAAAGAATACCGAAAAATAATACTGTACGCGAAAAGCAAAACTCGAAAGAACACCTAAAAAGAATACGGTAAAGAATACGGGCGAAAAGCAAAACTCGCTAACTTTCAATACGTGAAAGAATACCGAAATATAATACTGTACGCGAAAAGCAAAACTCGCTAACTTTCAATACGCGAAAGAATACCGAAAAATAATACGGTAAAGAATACTGGTGAAAAGCAAAACTCGCTAACTTTCAATACGCGAAAGAAAACCGAAAAATAATACGGTTCGCGAAAAGCAAAACTCGAATGAATACCTAAAAAGAATACGGTAAAGAATACGGGCGAAAAGCAAAACTCACTAACTTTCAATACGCGAAAGAATACCGAAAAATAATACGGTAAAGAATACGGGCGAAAAGCAAAACTCACTAACTTTCAATACGCGAAAGAAAACCGAAAAGTAATACCGAACGCGAAAAGCAAAACTCGAAAGAATACCGAAAAATAATACTGTACGCGAAAAGCAAAACTCGAAAGAATACCTAAAAATAATACGGTAAAGAATACGGGCGAAAAGCAAAACTCGCTAACTTTCAATACGTGAAAGAAAACCGAAAAATAATACCGAACGCGAAAAGCAAAATACGAAAGAATACCGAAAAATAATACTGTACGCGAAAAGCAAAACTCGAAAGAATACCTAAAAATAATACGGTAAAGAATACGGGCGAAAAGCAAAACTCACTAACTTTCAATACGTGAAAGAATACCGAAAAATAATACCGAACGCGAAAAGCAAAACTCGAAAGAATACCTAAAAATAATACGGTAAAGAATACGGGCGAAAAGCAAAACTCACTAACTTTCAATACGTGAAAGAAAACCGAAAAATAATACCGAACGCGAAAAGCAAAATCGAAAGAATACCGAAAAATAATACTGTACGCGAAAAGCAAAACTCGAAAGAACACCTAAAAAGAATACGGTAAAGAATACGGGCGAAAAGCAAAACTCGCTAACTTTCAATACGTGAAAGAATACCGAAATATAATACTGTACGCGAAAAGCAAAACTCGCTAACTTTCAATACGCGAAAGAATACCGAAAAATAATACGGTTAAGAATACTGGTGAAAAGCAAAACTCGCTAACTTTCAATACGCGAAAGAAAACAGAAAAATAATACGGTTCGCGAAAAGCAAAACTCGAAAGAATACCTAAAAAGAATACGGTAAAGAATACGGGCGAAAAGCAAAACTCACTAACTTTCAATACGCGAAAGAATACCGAAAAATAATACGGTAAAGAATACGGGCGAAAAGCAAAACTCACTAACTTTCAATACGCGAAAGAAAACCGAAAAATAATACCGAACGCGAAAAGCAAAACTCGAAAGAATACCGAAAAATAATACTGTACGCGAAAAGCAAAACTCGAAAGAATACCGAAAAATAATACTGTACGCGAAAAGCAAAACTCGAAAGAATACCTAAAAATAATACGGTAAAGAATACGGGCGAAAAGCAAAACTCGCTAACTTTCAATACGTGAAAGAAAACCGAAAAATAATACCGAACGCGAAAAGCAAAACTCGAAAGAATACCGAAAAATAATACTGTACGCGAAAAGCAAAACTCGAAAGAATACCGAAAAATAATACTGTACGCGAAAAGCAAAACTCGAAAGAATACCTAAAAATAATACGGTAAAGAATACGGGCGAAAAGCAAAACTCGCTAACTTTCAATACGTGAAAGAAAACCGAAAAATAATACCGAACGCGAAAAGCAAAACTCGAAAGAATACCTAAAAATAATACGGTAAAGAATACGGGCGAAAAGCAAAACTCACTAACTTTCAATACGTGAAAGAAAACCGAAAAATAATACCGAATGCGAAAAGCAAAACTCGAAAGAATACCGAAAAATAATACTGTACGCGAAAAGCAAAACTCGAAAGAATACCTAAAAAGAATACGGTAAAGAATACGGATGAAAAGCAAAACTCACTAACTTTCAATACGTGAAAGAAAACCGAAAAATAATACCGAACGCGAAAAGCAAAACTCGAAAGAATACCTAAAAATAATACGGTAAAGAATACGGGCGAAAAGCAAAACTCACTAACTTTCAATACGTGAAAGAAAACCGAAAAATAATACCGAACGCGAAAAGCAAAACTCGAAAGAATACCGAAAAATTATACTGTACGCGAAAAGCAAAATTCGAAAGAATACCTAAAAAGAATACGGTAAAGAATACGGATGAAAAGCAAAACTCACTAACTTTCAATTCGTGAAAGAAAACCGAAAAATAATACCGAACGCGAAAAGCAAAACTCGAAAGAATACCTAAAAATAATACGGTAAAGAATACGGGCGAAAAGCAAAACTCACTAACTTTCAATACGTGAAAGAAAACCAAAAAATAATACCGAACGCGAAAAGCAAAACTCGAAAGAATACCTAAAAATAATACGGTAAAGAATACGGGCGAAAAGCAAAACTCGCTAACTTTCAATACGTGAAAGAATACCGAAATATAATACTGTACGCGAAAAGCAAAACTCGCTAACTTTCAATACGCGAAAGAATACCGAAAAATAATACGGTTCGCGAAAAGCAAAACTCGAAAGAATACCTAAAAATAATACGGTAAAGAATACGGGCGAAAAGCAAAACTCGCTAACTTTCAATACGTGAAAGAATACCGAAAAATAATACGGTTCGCGAAAAGCAAAACTCGAAAGAATTCCTAAAAAGAATACGGTAAAGAATACGGGCGAAAAGCAAAACTCACTAACTTTCAATACGCGAAAGAATACCGAAAAATAATACGGTAAAGAATACGGGCGAAAAGCAAAACTCGCTAACTTTCAATACGTGAAAGAAAACCGAAAAATAATACCGAACGCGAAAAGCAAAACTCGAAAGAATACCGAAAAATAATACTGTACGCGAAAAGCAAAACTCGAAAGAATACCTAAAAATAATACGGTAAAGAATACGGGCGAAAAGCAAAACTCGCTAACTTTCAATACGTGAAAGAAAACCGAAAAATAATACTGTACGCGAAAAGCAAAACTCGAAAGAATACCTAAAAATAATACGGTAAAGAAAACGGGCGAAAAGCAAAACTCGCTAACTTTCAATACGTGAAAGAAAACCGAAAAATAATACCGAACGCGAAAAGCAAAACTCGAAAGAATACCGAAAAATAATACCGAACGCGAAAAGCAAAACTCGAAAGAATACCGAAAAATAATACTGTACGCGAAAAGCAAAACTCGAAAGAATACCTAAAAATAATACGGTAAAGAATACGGGCGAAAAGCAAAACTCACTAACTTTCAATACGCGAAAGAAAACCGAAAAATAATACCGAATGCGAAAAGCAAAACTCGAAAGAATACCGAAAAATAATACTGTACGCGAAAAGCAAAACTCGAAAGAATACCGAAAAATAATATTGCACGCGAAAAGCAAAACTCGAAAGAATACCTAAAAATAATACGGTAAAGAATACGGGCGAAAAGCAAAACTCACTAACTTTCAATACGCGAAAGAAAACCGAAAAATAATACGGTTCGCGAAAAGCAAAACTCGAAAGAATACCGAAAAATAATACTGTACGCGAAAAGCAAAACTCGAAAGAATACCGAAAAATAATACTGTACGCGAAAAGCAAAACTCGAAAGAATACCTAAAAATAATACGGTAAAGAATACGGGCGAAAAGCAAAACTCGCTAACTTTCAATACGTGAAAGAAAACCGAAAAATAATACCGAACGCGAAAAGCAAAACTCGAAAGAATACCGAAAAATAATACTGTACGCGAAAAGCAAACCTCGAAAGAATACCTAAAAATAATACGGTAAAGAATACGGGCGAAAAGCAAAACTCGCTAACTTTCAATACGTGAAAGAAAACCGAAAAATAATACTGTACGCGAAAAGCAAAACTCGAAAGAATACCTAAAAATAATACGGTAAAGAATACGGGCGAAAAGCAAAACTCGCTAACTTTCAATACGTGAAAGAAAACCGAAAAATAATACCGAACGCGAAAAGCAAAACTCGAAAGAATACCGAAAAATAATACTGTACGCGAAAAGCAAAACTCGAAAGAATACCTA
Source organism: Leiobunum rupestre (assembly GCF_980474605.1). Taxonomy (NCBI): domain Eukaryota; kingdom Metazoa; phylum Arthropoda; class Arachnida; order Opiliones; family Sclerosomatidae; genus Leiobunum; species Leiobunum rupestre. The sequence continues at coordinate 13,454,078 of NC_143392.1, read as the reverse complement.
AAAATAATACGGTAAAGAATACGGGCGAAAAGCAAAACTCACTAACTTTCAATACGCGAAAGAAAACCGAAAAATAATACCGAATGCGAAAAGCAAAACTCGAAAGAATACCGAAAAATAATACTGTACGCGAAAAGCAAAACTCGAAAGAATACCGAAAAATAATATTGCACGCGAAAAGCAAAACTCGAAAGAATACCTAAAAATAATACGGTAAAGAATACGGGCGAAAAGCAAAACTCACTAACTTTCAATACGCGAAAGAAAACCGAAAAATAATACGGTTCGCGAAAAGCAAAACTCATAAGAATACCGAAAAATAATACTGTACGCGAAAAGCAAAACTCGAAAGAATACCGAAAAATAATACTGTACGCGAAAAGCAAAACTAGAAAGAATACCTAAAAATAATACGGTAAAGAATACGGGCGAAAAGCAAAACTCACTAACTTTCAATACGCGAAAGAAAACCGAAAAATAATACGGTTCGCGAAAAGCAAAACTCGAAAAAATACCTAAAAAGAATACGGTAAAGAATACGGGCGAAAAGCAAAACTCACTAACTTTCAATACGCGAAAGAATACCGAAAAATAATACGGTAAAGAATACGGGCGAAAAGCAAAACTCACTAACTTTCAATACGCGAAAGAAAACCGAAAAATAATACCGAACGCGAAAAGCAAAACTCGAAAGAATACCGAAAAATAATACTGTACGCGAAAAGCAAAACTCGAAAGAATACCTAAAAATAATACGGTAAAAAATACGGGCGAAAAGCAAAACTCGCTAACTTTCAATACGTGAAAGAAAACCGAAAAATAATACCGAACGCGAAAAGCAAAACTCGAAAGAATACCGAAAAATAATACTGTACGCGAAAAGCAAAACTCGAAAGAATACCTAAAAAGAATACGGTAAAGAATACGGATGAAAAGCAAAACTCACTAACTTTCAATACGTGAAAGAAAACCGAAAAATAATACCGAACGCGAAAAGCAAAACTCGAAAGAATACCTAAAAATAATACGGTAAAGAATACGGGCGAAAAGCAAAACTCACTAACTTTCAATACGTGAAAGAAAACCGAAAAATAATACCGAAAGCGAAAAGCAAAACTCGAAAGAATACCGAAAAATAATACTGTACGCGAAAAGCAAAACTCGAAAGAATACCTAAAAAGAATACGGTAAAGAAAACGGGCGAAAAGCAAAACTCGCTAACTTTCAATACGTGAAAGAAAACCTAAAAATAATACCGAACGCGAAAAGCAAAACTCGAAAGAATACCGAAAAATAATACCGAACGCGAAAAGCAAAACTCGAAAGAATACCGAAAAATAATACTGTACGCGAAAAGCAAAACTCGAAAGAATACCTAAAAATAATACGGTAAAGAATACGGGCGAAAAGCAAAACTCACTAACTTTCAATACGCGAAAGAAAACCGAAAAATAATACCGAATGCGAAAAGCAAAACTCGAAAGAATACCGAAAAATAATACTGTACGCGAAAAGCAAAACTCGAAAGAATACCGAAAAATAATATTGCACGCGAAAAGCAAAACTCGAAAGAATACCTAAAAATAATACGGTAAAGAATACGGGCGAAAAGCAAAACTCACTAACTTTCAATACGCGAAAGAAAACCGAAAAATAATACGGTTCGCGAAAAGCAAAACTCGAAAGAATACCGAAAAATAATACTGTACGCGAAAAGCAAAACTCGAAAGAATACCGAAAAATAATACTGTACGCGAAAAGCAAAACTCGAAAGAATACCTAAAAATAATACGGTAAAGAATACGGGCGAAAAGCAAAACTCGCTAACTTTCAATACGTGAAAGAAAACCGAAAAATAATACCGAACGCGAAAAGCAAAACTCGAAAGAATACCGAAAAATAATACTGTACGCGAAAAGCAAACCTCGAAAGAATACCTAAAAATAATACGGTAAAGAATACGGGCGAAAAGCAAAACTCGCTAACTTTCAATACGTGAAAGAAAACCGAAAAATAATACTGTACGCGAAAAGCAAAACTCGAAAGAATACCTAAAAATAATACGGTAAAGAATACGGGCGAAAAGCAAAACTCGCTAACTTTCAATACGTGAAAGAAAACCGAAAAATAATACGGTTCGCGAAAAGCAAAACTCATAAGAATACCGAAAAATAATACTGTACGCGAAAAGCAAAACTCGAAAGAATACCGAAAAATAATATTGCACGCGAAAAGCAAAACTCGAAAGAATACCTAAAAATAATACGGTAAAGAATACGGGCGAAAAGCAAAACTCACTAACTTTCAATACGCGAAAGAAAACCGAAAAATAATACGGTTCGCGAAAAGCAAAACTCATAAGAATACCGAAAAATAATACTGTACGCGAAAAGCAAAACTCGAAAGAATACCGAAAAATAATACTGTACGCGAAAAGCAAAACTAGAAAGAATACCTAAAAATAATACGGTAAAGAATACGGGCGAAAAGCAAAACTCACTAACTTTCAATACGCGAAAGAAAACCGAAAAATAATACGGTTCGCGAAAAGCAAAACTCGAAAAAATACCTAAAAAGAATACGGTAAAGAATACGGGCGAAAAGCAAAACTCACTAACTTTCAATACGCGAAAGAATACCGAAAAATAATACGGTAAAGAATACGGGCGAAAAGCAAAACTCACTAACTTTCAATACGCGAAAGAAAACCGAAAAATAATACCGAACGCGAAAAGCAAAACTCGAAAGAATACCGAAAAATAATACTGTACGCGAAAAGCAAAACTCGAAAGAATACCTAAAAATAATACGGTAAAAAATACGGGCGAAAAGCAAAACTCGCTAACTTTCAATACGTGAAAGAAAACCGAAAAATAATACCGAACGCGAAAAGCAAAACTCGAAAGAATACCGAAAAATAATACTGTACGCGAAAAGCAAAACTCGAAAGAATACCTAAAAAGAATACGGTAAAGAATACGGATGAAAAGCAAAACTCACTAACTTTCAATACGTGAAAGAAAACCGAAAAATAATACCGAACGCGAAAAGCAAAACTCGAAAGAATACCTAAAAATAATACGGTAAAGAATACGGGCGAAAAGCAAAACTCACTAACTTTCAATACGTGAAAGAAAACCGAAAAATAATACCGAAAGCGAAAAGCAAAACTCGAAAGAATACCGAAAAATAATACTGTACGCGAAAAGCAAAACTCGAAAGAATACCTAAAAAGAATACGGTAAAGAAAACGGGCGAAAAGCAAAACTCGCTAACTTTCAATACGTGAAAGAAAACCTAAAAATAATACCGAACGCGAAAAGCAAAACTCGAAAGAATACCGAAAAATAATACCGAACGCGAAAAGCAAAACTCGAAAGAATACCGAAAAATAATACTGTACGCGAAAAGCAAAACTCGAAAGAATACCTAAAAATAATACGGTAAAGAATACGGGCGAAAAGCAAAACTCACTAACTTTCAATACGCGAAAGAAAACCGAAAAATAATACCGAATGCGAAAAGCAAAACTCGAAAGAATACCGAAAAATAATACTGTACGCGAAAAGCAAAACTCGAAAGAATACCGAAAAATAATATTGCACGCGAAAAGCAAAACTCGAAAGAATACCTAAAAATAATACGGTAAAGAATACGGGCGAAAAGCAAAACTCACTAACTTTCAATACGCGAAAGAAAACCGAAAAATAATACGGTTCGCGAAAAGCAAAACTCGAAAGAATACCGAAAAATAATACTGTACGCGAAAAGCAAAACTCGAAAGAATACCGAAAAATAATACTGTACGCGAAAAGCAAAACTCGAAAGAATACCTAAAAATAATACGGTAAAGAATACGGGCGAAAAGCAAAACTCGCTAACTTTCAATACGTGAAAGAAAACCGAAAAATAATACCGAACGCGAAAAGCAAAACTCGAAAGAATACCGAAAAATAATACTGTACGCGAAAAGCAAACCTCGAAAGAATACCTAAAAATAATACGGTAAAGAATACGGGCGAAAAGCAAAACTCGCTAACTTTCAATACGTGAAAGAAAACCGAAAAATAATACTGTACGCGAAAAGCAAAACTCGAAAGAATACCTAAAAATAATACGGTAAAGAATACGGGCGAAAAGCAAAACTCGCTAACTTTCAATACGTGAAAGAAAACCGAAAAATAATACCGAACGCGAAAAGCAAAACTCGAAAGAATACCGAAAAATAATACTGTACGCGAAAAGCAAAACTCGAAAGAATACCTAAAAATAATACGGTAAAGAATACGGGCGAAAAGCAAAACTCACTAACTTTCAATACGCGAAAGAAAACCGAAAAATAATACCGAATGCGAAAAGCAAAACTCGAAAGAATACCGAAAAATAATACTGTACGCGAAAAGCAAAACTCGAAAGAATACCGAAAAATAATATTGCACGCGAAAAGCAAAACTCGAAAGAATACCTAAAAATAATACGGTAAAGAATACGGGCGAAAAGCAAAACTCACTAACTTTCAATACGCGAAAGAAAACCGAAAAATAATACGGTTCGCGAAAAGCAAAACTCGAAAGAATACCGAAAAATAATACTGTACGCGAAAAGCAAAACTCGAAAGAATACCGAAAAATAATACTGTACGCGAAAAGCAAAACTAGAAAGAATACCTAAAAATAATACGGTAAAGAATACGGGCGAAAAGCAAAACTCACTAACTTTCAATACGCGAAAGAAAACCGAAAAATAATACGGTTCGCGAAAAGCAAAACTCGAAAAAATACCTAAAAAGAATACGGTAAAGAATACGGGCGAAAAGCAAAACTCACTAACTTTCAATACGCGAAAGAATACCGAAAAATAATACGGTAAAGAATACGGGCGAAAAGCAAAACTCACTAACTTTCAATACGCGAAAGAAAACCGAAAAATAATACCGAACGCGAAAAGCAAAACTCGAAAGAATACCGAAAAATAATACTGTACGCGAAAAGCAAAACTCGAAAGAATACCTAAAAATAATACGGTAAAAAATACGGGCGAAAAGCAAAACTCGCTAACTTTCAATACGTGAAAGAAAACCGAAAAATAATACCGAACGCGAAAAGCAAAACTCGAAAGAATACCGAAAAATAATACTGTACGCGAAAAGCAAAACTCGAAAGAATACCTAAAAAGAATACGGTAAAGAATACGGATGAAAAGCAAAACTCACTAACTTTCAATACGTGAAAGAAAACCGAAAAATAATACCGAACGCGAAAAGCAAAACTCGAAAGAATACCTAAAAATAATACGGTAAAGAATACGGGCGAAAAGCAAAACTCACTAACTTTCAATACGTGAAAGAAAACCGAAAAATAATACCGAAAGCGAAAAGCAAAACTCGAAAGAATACCGAAAAATAATACTGTACGCGAAAAGCAAAACTCGAAAGAATACCTAAAAAGAATACGGTAAAGAATACGGATGAAAAGCAAAACTCACTAACTCTCAATACGTGAAAGAAAACCGAAAAATAATACCGAACGCGAAAAGCAAAACTCACTAACTTTCAATACGTGAAAGAAAACCGAAAAATAATACCGAACGCGAAAAGCAAAACTCGAAAGAATACCTAAAAATAATACGGTAAAGAATACGGGCGAAAAGCAAAACTCACTAACTTTCAATACGTGAAAGAATACCGAAAAATAATACCGAACGCGAAAAGCAAAACTCGAAAGAATACCTAAAAATAATACGGTAAAGAATACGGGCGAAAAGCAAAACTCACTAACTTTCAATAAGTGAAAGAAAACCGAAAAATAATACCGAACGCGAAAAGCAAAACTCGAAAGAATACCGAAAAATAATACTGTACGCGAAAAGCAAAACTCGAAAGAACACCTAAAAAGAATACGGTAAAGAATACGGGCGAAAAGCAAAACTCGCTAACTTTCAATACGTGAAAGAATACCGAAATATAATACTGTACGCGAAAAGCAAAACTCGCTAACTTTCAATACGCGAAAGAATACCGAAAAATAATACGGTAAAGAATACTGGTGAAAAGCAAAACTCGCTAACTTTCAATACGCGAAAGAAAACCGAAAAATAATACGGTTCGCGAAAAGCAAAACTCGAATGAATACCTAAAAAGAATACGGTAAAGAATACGGGCGAAAAGCAAAACTCACTAACTTTCAATACGCGAAAGAATACCGAAAAATAATACGGTAAAGAATACGGGCGAAAAGCAAAACTCACTAACTTTCAATACGCGAAAGCAAACCGAAAAGTAATACCGAACGCGAAAAGCAAAACTCGAAAGAATACCGAAAAATAATACTGTACGCGAAAAGCAAAACTCGAAAGAATACCTAAAAATAATACGGTAAAGAATACGGGCGAAAAGCAAAACTCGCTAACTTTCAATACGTGAAAGAAAACCGAAAAATAATACCGAACGCGAAAAGCAAAATACGAAAGAATACCGAAAAATAATACTGTACGCGAAAAGCAAAACTCGAAAGAATACCTAAAAATAATACGGTAAAGAATACGGGCGAAAAGCAAAACTCACTAACTTTCAATACGTGAAAGAATACCGAAAAATAATACCGAACGCGAAAAGCAAAACTCGAAAGAATACCTAAAAATAATACGGTAAAGAATACGGGCGAAAAGCAAAACTCACTAACTTTCAATACGTGAAAGAAAACCGAAAAATAATACCGAACGCGAAAAGCAAAATCGAAAGAATACCGAAAAATAATACTGTACGCGAAAAGCAAAACTCGAAAGAACACCTAAAAAGAATACGGTAAAGAATACGGGCGAAAAGCAAAACTCGCTAACTTTCAATACGTGAAAGAATACCGAAATATAATACTGTACGCGAAAAGCAAAACTCGCTAACTTTCAATACGCGAAAGAATACCGAAAAATAATACGGTTAAGAATACTGGTGAAAAGCAAAACTCGCTAACTTTCAATACGCGAAAGAAAACAGAAAAATAATACGGTTCGCGAAAAGCAAAACTCGAAAGAATACCTAAAAAGAATACGGTAAAGAATACGGGCGAAAAGCAAAACTCACTAACTTTCAATACGCGAAAGAATACCGAAAAATAATACGGTAAAGAATACGGGCGAAAAGCAAAACTCACTAACTTTCAATACGCGAAAGAAAACCGAAAAATAATACCGAACGCGAAAAGCAAAACTCGAAAGAATACCGAAAAATAATACTGTACGCGAAAAGCAAAACTCGAAAGAATACCTAAAAAGAATACGGTAAAGAATACGGATGAAAAGCAAAACTCACTAACTTTCAATACGTGAAAGAAAACCGAAAAATAATACCGAACGCGAAAAGCAAAACTCGAAAGAATACCTAAAAATAATACGGTAAAGAATACGGGCGAAAAGCAAAACTCACTAACTTTCAATACGTGAAAGAAAACCGAAAAATAATACCGAAAGCGAAAAGCAAAACTCGAAAGAATACCGAAAAATAATACTGTACGCGAAAAGCAAAACTCGAAAGAATACCTAAAAAGAATACGGTAAAGAATACGGATGAAAAGCAAAACTCACTAACTCTCAATACGTGAAAGAAAACCGAAAAATAATACCGAACGCGAAAAGCAAAACTCACTAACTTTCAATACGTGAAAGAAAACCGAAAAATAATACCGAACGCGAAAAGCAAAACTCGAAAGAATACCTAAAAATAATACGGTAAAGAATACGGGCGAAAAGCAAAACTCACTAACTTTCAATACGTGAAAGAATACCGAAAAATAATACCGAACGCGAAAAGCAAAACTCGAAAGAATACCTAAAAATAATACGGTAAAGAATACGGGCGAAAAGCAAAACTCACTAACTTTCAATAAGTGAAAGAAAACCGAAAAATAATACCGAACGCGAAAAGCAAAACTCGAAAGAATACCGAAAAATAATACTGTACGCGAAAAGCAAAACTCGAAAGAACACCTAAAAAGAATACGGTAAAGAATACGGGCGAAAAGCAAAACTCGCTAACTTTCAATACGTGAAAGAATACCGAAATATAATACTGTACGCGAAAAGCAAAACTCGCTAACTTTCAATACGCGAAAGAATACCGAAAAATAATACGGTAAAGAATACTGGTGAAAAGCAAAACTCGCTAACTTTCAATACGCGAAAGAAAACCGAAAAATAATACGGTTCGCGAAAAGCAAAACTCGAATGAATACCTAAAAAGAATACGGTAAAGAATACGGGCGAAAAGCAAAACTCACTAACTTTCAATACGCGAAAGAATACCGAAAAATAATACGGTAAAGAATACGGGCGAAAAGCAAAACTCACTAACTTTCAATACGCGAAAGAAAACCGAAAAGTAATACCGAACGCGAAAAGCAAAACTCGAAAGAATACCGAAAAATAATACTGTACGCGAAAAGCAAAACTCGAAAGAATACCTAAAAATAATACGGTAAAGAATACGGGCGAAAAGCAAAACTCGCTAACTTTCAATACGTGAAAGAAAACCGAAAAATAATACCGAACGCGAAAAGCAAAATACGAAAGAATACCGAAAAATAATACTGTACGCGAAAAGCAAAACTCGAAAGAATACCTAAAAATAATACGGTAAAGAATACGGGCGAAAAGCAAAACTCACTAACTTTCAATACGTGAAAGAATACCGAAAAATAATACCGAACGCGAAAAGCAAAACTCGAAAGAATACCTAAAAATAATACGGTAAAGAATACGGGCGAAAAGCAAAACTCACTAACTTTCAATACGTGAAAGAAAACCGAAAAATAATACCGAACGCGAAAAGCAAAATCGAAAGAATACCGAAAAATAATACTGTACGCGAAAAGCAAAACTCGAAAGAACACCTAAAAAGAATACGGTAAAGAATACGGGCGAAAAGCAAAACTCGCTAACTTTCAATACGTGAAAGAATACCGAAATATAATACTGTACGCGAAAAGCAAAACTCGCTAACTTTCAATACGCGAAAGAATACCGAAAAATAATACGGTTAAGAATACTGGTGAAAAGCAAAACTCGCTAACTTTCAATACGCGAAAGAAAACAGAAAAATAATACGGTTCGCGAAAAGCAAAACTCGAAAGAATACCTAAAAAGAATACGGTAAAGAATACGGGCGAAAAGCAAAACTCACTAACTTTCAATACGCGAAAGAATACCGAAAAATAATACGGTAAAGAATACGGGCGAAAAGCAAAACTCACTAACTTTCAATACGCGAAAGAAAACCGAAAAATAATACCGAACGCGAAAAGCAAAACTCGAAAGAATACCGAAAAATAATACTGTACGCGAAAAGCAAAACTCGAAAGAATACCTAAAAATAATACGGTAAAGAATACGGGCGAAAAGCAAAACTCGCTAACTTTCAATACGTGAAAGAAAACCGAAAAATAATACCGAACGCGAAAAGCAAAACTCGAAAGAATACCGAAAAATAATACTGTACGCGAAAAGCAAAACTCGAAAGAATACCGAAAAATAATACTGTACGCGAAAAGCAAAACTCGAAAGAATACCTAAAAATAATACGGTAAAGAATACGGGCGAAAAGCAAAACTCGCTAACTTTCAATACGTGAAAGAAAACCGAAAAATAATACCGAACGCGAAAAGCAAAACTCGAAAGAATACCTAAAAATAATACGGTAAAGAATACGGGCGAAAAGCAAAACTCACTAACTTTCAATACGTGAAAGAAAACCGAAAAATAATACCGAACGCGAAAAGCAAAACTCGAAAGAATACCGAAAAATAATACTGTACGCGAAAAGCAAAACTCGAAAGAATACCTAAAAAGAATACGGTAAAGAATACGGATGAAAAGCAAAACTCACTAACTTTCAATACGTGAAAGAAAACCGAAAAATAATACCGAACGCGAAAAGCAAAACTCGAAAGAATACCTAAAAATAATACGGTAAAGAATACGGGCGAAAAGCAAAACTCACTAACTTTCAATACGTGAAAGAAAACCGAAAAATAATACCGAACGCGAAAAGCAAAACTCGAAAGAATACCGAAAAATTATACTGTACGCGAAAAGCAAAATTCGAAAGAATACCTAAAAAGAATACGGTAAAGAATACGGATGAAAAGCAAAACTCACTAACTTTCAATTCGTGAAAGAAAACCGAAAAATAATACCGAACGCGAAAAGCAAAACTCGAAAGAATACCTAAAAATAATACGGTAAAGAATACGGGCGAAAAGCAAAACTCACTAACTTTCAATACGTGAAAGAAAACCAAAAAATAATACCGAACGCGAAAAGCAAAACTCGAAAGAATACCTAAAAATAATACGGTAAAGAATACGGGCGAAAAGCAAAACTCGCTAACTTTCAATACGTGAAAGAATACCGAAATATAATACTGTACGCGAAAAGCAAAACTCGCTAACTTTCAATACGCGAAAGAATACCGAAAAATAATACGGTTCGCGAAAAGCAAAACTCGAAAGAATACCTAAAAATAATACGGTAAAGAATACGGGCGAAAAGCAAAACTCGCTAACTTTCAATACGTGAAAGAATACCGAAAAATAATACGGTTCGCGAAAAGCAAAACTCGAAAGAATACCTAAAAAGAATACGGTAAAGAATACGGGCGAAAAGCAAAACTCACTAACTTTCAATACGCGAAAGAATACCGAAAAATAATACGGTAAAGAATACGGGCGAAAAGCAAAACTCGCTAACTTTCAATACGTGAAAGAAAACCGAAAAATAATACCGAACGCGAAAAGCAAAACTCGAAAGAATACCGAAAAATAATACTGTACGCGAAAAGCAAAACTCGAAAGAATACCTAAAAATAATACGGTAAAGAATACGGGCGAAAAGCAAAACTCGCTAACTTTCAATACGTGAAAGAAAACCGAAAAATAATACTGTACGCGAAAAGCAAAACTCGAAAGAATACCTAAAAATAATACGGTAAAGAAAACGGGCGAAAAGCAAAACTCGCTAACTTTCAATACGTGAAAGAAAACCGAAAAATAATACCGAACGCGAAAAGCAAAACTCGAAAGAATACCGAAAAATAATACCGAACGCGAAAAACAAAACTCGAAAGAATACCGAAAAATAATACTGTACGCGAAAAGCAAAACTCGAAAGAATACCTAAAAATAATACGGTAAAGAATACGGGCGAAAAGCAAAACTCACTAACTTTCAATACGCGAAAGAAAACCGAAAAATAATACCGAATGCGAAAAGCAAAACTCGAAAGAATACCGAAAAATAATACTGTACGCGAAAAGCAAAACTCGAAAGAATACCGAAAAATAATATTGCACGCGAAAAGCAAAACTCGAAAGAATACCTAAAAATAATACGGTAAAGAATACGGGCGAAAAGCAAAACTCACTAACTTTCAATACGCGAAAGAAAACCGAAAAATAATACGGTTCGCGAAAAGCAAAACTCGAAATAATACCGAAAAATAATACTGTACGCGAAAAGCAAAACTCGAAAGAATACCGAAAAATAATACTGTACGCGAAAAGCAAAACTCGAAAGAATACCTAAAAATAATACGGTAAAGAATACGGGCGAAAAGCAAAACTCGCTAACTTTCAATACGTGAAAGAAAACCGAAAAATAATACCGAACGCGAAAAGCAAAACTCGAAAGAATACCGAAAAATAATACTGTACGCGAAAAGCAAACCTCGAAAGAATACCTAAAAATAATACGGTAAAGAATACGGGCGAAAAGCAAAACTCGCTAACTTTCAATACGTGAAAGAAAACCGAAAAATAATACTGTACGCGAAAAGCAAAACTCGAAAGAATACCTAAAAATAATACGGTAAAGAATACGGGCGAAAAGCAAAACTCGCTAACTTTCAATACGTGAAAGAAAACCGAAAAATAATACCGAACGCGAAAAGCAAAACTCGAAAGAATACCGAAAAATAATACTGTACGCGAAAAGCAAAACTCGAAAGAATACCTAAAAATAATACGGTAAAGAATACGGGCGAAAAGCAAAACTCACTAACTTTCAATACGCGAAAGAAAACCGAAAAATAATACCGAATGCGAAAAGCAAAACTCGAAAGAATACCGAAAAATAATACTGTACGCGAAAAGCAAAACTCGAAAGAATACCGAAAAATAATATTGCACGCGAAAAGCAAAACTCGAAAGAATACCTAAAAATAATACGGTAAAGAATACGGGCGAAAAGCAAAACTCACTAACTTTCAATACGCGAAAGAAAACCGAAAAATAATACGGTTCGCGAAAAGCAAAACTCATAAGAATACCGAAAAATAATACTGTACGCGAAAAGCAAAACTCGAAAGAATACCGAAAAATAATACTGTACGCGAAAAGCAAAACTAGAAAGAATACCTAAAAATAATACGGTAAAGAATACGGGCGAAAAGCAAAACTCACTAACTTTCAATACGCGAAAGAAAACCGAAAAATAATACGGTTCGCGAAAAGCAAAACTCGAAAAAATACCTAAAAATAATACGGTAAAGAATACGGGCGAAAAGCAAAACTCACTAACTTTCAATACGCGAAAGAAAACCGAAAAATAATACCGAATGCGAAAAGCAAAACTCGAAAGAATACCGAAAAATAATACTGTACGCGAAAAGCAAAACTCGAAAGAATACCGAAAAATAATATTGCACGCGAAAAGCAAAACTCGAAAGAATACCTAAAAATAATACGGTAAAGAATACGGGCGAAAAGCAAAACTCACTAACTTTCAATACGCGAAAGAAAACCGAAAAATAATACGGTTCGCGAAAAGCAAAACTCATAAGAATACCGAAAAATAATACTGTACGCGAAAAGCAAAACTCGAAAGAATACCGAAAAATAATACTGTACGCGAAAAGCAAAACTAGAAAGAATACCTAAAAATAATACGGTAAAGAATACGGGCGAAAAGCAAAACTCACTAACTTTCAATACGCGAAAGAAAACCGAAAAATAATACGGTTCGCGAAAAGCAAAACTCGAAAAAATACCTAAAAAGAATACGGTAAAGAATACGGGCGAAAAGCAAAACTCACTAACTTTCAATACGCGAAAGAAAACCGAAAAATAATACCGAACGCGAAAAGCAAAACTCGAAAGAATACCGAAAAATAATACTGTACGCGAAAAGCAAAACTCGAAAGAATACCTAAAAATAATACGGTAAAAAATACGGGCGAAAAGCAAAACTCGCTAACTTTCAATACGTGAAAGAAAACCGAAAAATAATACCGAACGCGAAAAGCAAAACTCGAAAGAATACCGAAAAATAATACTGTACGCGAAAAGCAAAACTCGAAAGAATACCTAAAAAGAATACGGTAAAGAATACGGATGAAAAGCAAAACTCACTAACTTTCAATACGTGAAAGAAAACCGAAAAATAATACCGAACGCGAAAAGCAAAACTCGAAAGAATACCTAAAAATAATACGGTAAAGAATACGGGCGAAAAGCAAAACTCACTAACTTTCAATACGTGAAAGAAAACCGAAAAATAATACCGAAAGCGAAAAGCAAAACTCGAAAGAATACCGAAAAATAATACTGTACGCGAAAAGCAAAACTCGAAAGAATACCTAAAAAGAATACGGTAAAGAAAACGGGCGAAAAGCAAAACTCGCTAACTTTCAATACGTGAAAGAAAACCTAAAAATAATACCGAACGCGAAAAGCAAAACTCGAAAGAATACCGAAAAATAATACCGAACGCGAAAAGCAAAACTCGAAAGAATACCGAAAAATAATACTGTACGCGAAAAGCAAAACTCGAAAGAATACCTAAAAATAATACGGTAAAGAATACGGGCGAAAAGCAAAACTCACTAACTTTCAATACGCGAAAGAAAACCGAAAAATAATACCGAATGCGAAAAGCAAAACTCGAAAGAATACCGAAAAATAATACTGTACGCGAAAAGCAAAACTCGAAAGAATACCGAAAAATAATATTGCACGCGAAAAGCAAAACTCGAAAGAATACCTAAAAATAATACGGTAAAGAATACGGGCGAAAAGCAAAACTCACTAACTTTCAATACGCGAAAGAAAACCGAAAAATAATACGGTTCGCGAAAAGCAAAACTCGAAAGAATACCGAAAAATAATACTGTACGCGAAAAGCAAAACTCGAAAGAATACCGAAAAATAATACTGTACGCGAAAAGCAAAACTAGAAAGAATACCTAAAAATAATACGGTAAAGAATACGGGCGAAAAGCAAAACTCACTAACTTTCAATACGCGAAAGAAAACCGAAAAATAATACGGTTCGCGAAAAGCAAAACTCGAAAAAATACCTAAAAAGAATACGGTAAAGAATACGGGCGAAAAGCAAAACTCACTAACTATCAATACGCGAAAGAATACCGAAAAATAATACGGTAAAGAATACGGGCGAAAAGCAAAACTCACTAACTTTCAATACGCGAAAGAAAACCGAAAAATAATACCGAACGCGAAAAGCAAAACTCGAAAGAATACCGAAAAATAATACTGTACGCGAAAAGCAAAACTCGAAAGAATACCTAAAAATAATACGGTAAAAAATACGGGCGAAAAGCAAAACTCGCTAACTTTCAATACGTGAAAGAAAACCGAAAAATAATACCGAACGCGAAAAGCAAAACTCGAAAGAATACCGAAAAATAATACTGTACGCGAAAAGCAAAACTCGAAAGAATACCTAAAAAGAATACGGTAAAGAATACGGATGAAAAGCAAAACTCACTAACTTTCAATACGTGAAAGAAAACCGAAAAATAATACCGAACGCGAAAAGCAAAACTCGAAAGAATACCTAAAAATAATACGGTAAAGAATACGGGCGAAAAGCAAAACTCACTAACTTTCAATACGTGAAAGAAAACCGAAAAATAATACCGAAAGCGAAAAGCAAAACTCGAAAGAATACCGAAAAATAATACTGTACGCGAAAAGCAAAACTCGAAAGAATACCTAAAAAGAATACGGTAAAGAATACGGATGAAAAGCAAAACTCACTAACTTTCAATACGTGAAAGAAAACCGAAAAATAATACCGAACGCGAAAAGCAAAACTCGTAAGAATACCTAAAAATAATACGGTAAAGAATACGGGCGAAAAGCAAAACTCACTAACTTTCAATACGTGAAAGAAAACCGAAAAATAATACCGAACGCGAAAATCAAAACTCGAAAGAATACCGAAAAATAATACTGTACGCGAAAAGCAAAACTCGAAAGAATACCTAAAAAGAATACGGTAAAGAATACGGATGAAAAGCAAAACTCACTAACTTTCAATACGTGAAAGAAAACCGAAAAATAATACCGAACGCGAAAAGCAAAACTCGAAAGAATACCTAAAAATAATACGGTAAAGAATACGGTCGAAAATCAAAACTCACTAACTTTCAATACGTGAAAGAAAACCGAAAAATAATACCGAACGCGAAAAGCAAAACTCGAAAGAATACCGAAAAATAATTCTGTACGCGAAAAGCAAAACTCGAAAGAATACCTAAAAAGAATACGGTAAAGAATACGGATGAAAAGCAAAACTCACTAACTTTCAATACGTGAAAGAAAACCGAAAAATAATACCGAACGCGAAAAGCAAAACTCGAAAGAATACCTAAAAATAATACGGTAAAGAATACGGGCGAAAAGCAAAACTCACTAACTTTCAATACGTGAAAGAAAACCGAAAAATAATACCGAACGCGAAAAGCAAAACTCGAAAGAATACCGAAAAATAATACTGTACGCGAAAAGCAAAACTCGAAAGAATACCTAAAAAGAATACGGTAAAGAATACGGATGAAAAGCAAAACTCACTAACTTTCAATACGTGAAAGAAAACCGAAAAATAATACCGAACGCGAAAAGCAAAACTCGAAAGAATACCTAAAAATAATACGGTAAAGAATACGGGCGAAAAGCAAAACTCACTAACTTTCAATACGTGAAAGAAAACCGAAAAATAATACCGAACGCGAAAAGCAAAACTCGAAAGAATACCGAAAAATAATACTGTACGCGAAAAGCAAAACTCGAAAGAATACCTAAAAAGAATACGGTAAAGAATACGGATGAAAAGCAAAACTCACTAACTTTCAATACGTGAAAGAAAACCGAAAAATAATACCGAACGCGAAAAGCAAAACTCGAAAGAATACCTAAAAATAACATGGTAAAGAATACGGGCGAAAAGCAAAACTCACTAACTTTCAATACGTGAAAGAATACCGAAAAACAATACCGAACGCGAAAAGCAAAACTCGAAAGAATACCTAAAAATAATACGGTAAAGAATACGGGCGAAAAGCAAAACTCACTAACTTTCAATACGTGAAAGAAAACCGAAAAATAATACCGAACGCGAAAAGCAAAACTAGAAAGAATACCGAAAAATAATACTGTACGCGAAAAGCAAAACTCGAAAGAATACCTAAAAAGAATACGGTAAAGAATACGGGCGAAAAGCAAAACTCGCTAACTTTCAATACGCGAAAGAAAACCGAAAAATAATACGGTTCGCGAAAAGCAAAACTCGAAAGAATACCTAAAAAGAATACGGTAAAGAATACGGGCGAAAAGCAAAACTCACTAACTTTCAATACGCGAAAGAATACCGAAAAATAATACGGTAAAGAATACGGGCGAAAAGCAAAACTCACTAACTTTCAATACGCGAAAGAAAACCGAAAAATAATACCGAACGCGAAAAGCAAAACTCGAAAGAATACCGAAAAATAATACGTAAAAGAATACGGGCGAAAAGCAAAACTCGCTAACTTTCAATACGTGAAAGAAAACCGAAAAATAATACCGAACGCGAAAAGCAAAACTCGAAAGAATACCGAAAAATAATACTGTACGCGAAAAGCAAAACTCGAAAGAATACCTAAAAATAATACGGTAAAGAATACGGGCGAAAAGCAAAACTCGCTAACTTTCAATACGTGAAAGAAAACCGAAAAATAATACCGAACGCGAAAAGCAAAACTCGAAAGAATACCGAAAAATAATACTGTACGCGAAAAGCAAAACTCGAAAGAATACCTAAAAAGAATACGGTAAAGAATACGGATGAAAAGCAAAACTCACTAACTTTCAATACGTGAAAGAAAACCGAAAAATAATACCGAACGCGAAAAGCAAAACTCGAAAGAATACCTAAAAATAACATGGTAAAGAATACGGGCGAAAAGCAAAACTCACTAACTTTCAATACGTGAAAGAATACCGAAAAACAATACCGAACGCGAAAAGCAAAACTCGAAAGAATACCTAAAAATAATACGGTAAAGAATACGGGCGAAAAGCAAAACTCACTAACTTTCAATACGTGAAAGAAAACCGAAAAATAATACCGAACGCGAAAAGCAAAACTAGAAAGAATACCGAAAAATAATACTGTACGCGAAAAGCAAAACTCGAAAGAATACCTAAAAAGAATACGGTAAAGAATACGGGCGAAAAGCAAAACTCGCTAACTTTCAATACGCGAAAGAAAACCGAAAAATAATACGGTTCGCGAAAAGCAAAACTCGAAAGAATACCTAAAAAGAATACGGTAAAGAATACGGGCGAAAAGCAAAACTCACTAACTTTCAATACGCGAAAGAATACCGAAAAATAATACGGTAAAGAATACGGGCGAAAAGCAAAACTCACTAACTTTCAATACGCGAAAGAAAACCGAAAAATAATACCGAACGCGAAAAGCAAAACTCGAAAGAATACCGAAAAATAATACGTAAAAGAATACGGGCGAAAAGCAAAACTCGCTAACTTTCAATACGTGAAAGAAAACCGAAAAATAATACCGAACGCGAAAAGCAAAACTCGAAAGAATACCGAAAAATAATACTGTACGCGAAAAGCAAAACTCGAAAGAATACCTAAAAATAATACGGTAAAGAATACGGGCGAAAAGCAAAACTCGCTAACTTTCAATACGTGAAAGAAAACCGAAAAATAATACCGAACGCGAAAAGCAAAACTCGAAAGAATACCGAAAAATAATACTGTACGCGAAAAGCAAAACTCGAAAGAATACCTAAAAATAATACGGTAAAGAATACGGGCGAAAAGCAAAACTCGCTAACTTTCAATACGTGAAAGAAAACCGAAAAATAATACCAAACGCGAAAAGCAAAACTCGAAAGAATACCGAAAAATAATACCGAACGCGAAAAGCAAAACTCGAAAGAATACCGAAAAATAATACTGTACGCGAAAAGCAAAACTCGAAAGAATACCTAAAAATAATACGGTAAAGAATACGGGTGAAAAGCAAAACTCACTAACTTTCAATACGCGAAAGAAAACCGAAAAATAATACCGAACGCGAAAAGCAAAACTCGAAAGAATACCGAAAAATAATACTGTACGCGAAAAGCAAAACTCGAAAGAATACCGAAAAATAATACTGTACGCGAAAAGCAAAACTCGAAAGAATACCTAAAAATAATATGGTAAAGAATACGGGCGAAAAGCAAAACTCACTAACTTTCAATACGCGAAAGAAAACCGAAAAATAATACGGTTCGCGAAAACCAAAACTCGAAAGAATACCGAAAAATAATACTGTACGCCAAAAGCAAAACTCGAAAGAATACCGAAAAATAATACTGTACGCGAAAAGCAAAACTCGAAAGAATACCTAAAAATAATACGGTAAAGAATACGGGCGAAAAGCAAAACTCACTAACTTTCAATACGCGAAAGAAAACCGAAAAATAATACGGTTCGCGAAAAGCAAAACTCGAAAGAATACCTAAAAAGAATACGGTAAAGAATACGGGCGAAAAGCAAAACTCACTAACTTTCAATACGTGAAAGAAAACCGAAAAATAATACCGAACGCGAAAAGCAAAACTCGAAAGAATACCTAAAAATAATACGGTAAAGAATACGGGCGAAAAGCAAAACTCACTAACTTTCAATACGTGAAAGAATACCGAAAAACAATACCGAACGCGAAAAGCAAAACTCGAAAGAATACCTAAAAATAATACGGTAAAGAATACGGGCGAAAAGCAAAACTCACTAACTTTCAATACGTGAAAGAAAACCGAAAAATAATACCGAACGCGAAAAGCAAAACTCGAAAGAATACCGAAAAATAATACTGTACGCGAAAAGCAAAACTCGAAAGAATACCTAAAAAGAATACGGTAAAGAATACGGGCGAAAAGCAAAACTCGCTAACTTTCAATACGTGAAAGAATACCGAAATATAATACTGTACGCGAAAAGCAAAACTCGAAAGAATACCGAAAAATAATACTGTACGCGAAAAGCAAAACTCGAAAGAATACCTAAAAATAATACGGTAAAGAATACGGGCGAAAAGCGAAACTCACTAACTTTCAATACGCGAAAGAAAACCGAAAAATAATACGGTTCGCGAAAAGCAAAACTCGAAAGAATACCGAAAAATAATACTGTACGCGAAAAGCAAAACTCGAAAGAATACCGAAAAATAATACTGTACGCGAAAAGCAAAACTCGAAAGAATACCTAAAAATAATACGGTAAAGAATACGGGCGAAAAGCAAAACTCACTAACTTTCAATACGCGAAAGAAAACCGAAAAATAATACGGTTCGCGAAAAGCAAAACTCGAAAGAATACCTAAAAAGAATACGGTAAAGAATACGGGCGAAAAGCAAAACTCACTAACTTTCAATACGCGAAAGAATACCGAAAAATAATACGGTAAAGAATACGGGCGAAAAGCAAAACTCACTAACTTTCAATACGCGAAAGAAAACCGAAAAATAATACCGAACGCGAAAAGCAAAACTCGAAAGAATACCGAAAAATAATACTGTACGCGAAAAGCAAAACTCGAAAGAATACCTAAAAATAATACGGTAAAAAATACGGGCGAAAAGCAAAACTCGCTAACTTTCAATACGTGAAAGAAAACCGAAAAATAATACCGAACGTGAAAAGCAAAACTCGAAAGAATACCGAAAAATAATACTGTACGCGAAAAGCAAAACTCGAAAGAATACCTAAAAATAATACGGTAAAGAATACGGGCGAAAAGCAAAACTCACTAACTTTCAATACGCGAAAGAAAACCGAAAAATAATACCGAACGCGAAAAGCAAAACTCGAAAGAATACCGAAAAATAATACTGTACGCGAAAAGCAAAACTCGAAAGAATACCGAAAAATAATACTGTACGCGAAAAGCAAAACTCGAAAGAATACCTAAAAATAATATGGTAAAGAATACTGGCGAAAAGCAAAACTCGCTTACTTTCAATACGTGAAAGAATACCGAAATATAATACTGTACGCGAAAAGCAAAACTCGCTAACTTTCAATACGCGAAAGAATACCGAAATATAATACTGTACGCGAAAAGCAATACTCGCTAACTTTCAATACGCGAAAGAATACCGAAATATAATACTGTACGCGAAAAGCAAAACTCGCTAACTTTCAATACGCGAAAGAATACCGAAAAATAATACGGTAAAGAATACTGGTGAAAAGCAAAACTCGCTAACTTTCAATACGCGAAAGAATACCGAAATATAATACTGTACGCGAAAAGCAAAACTCGCTAACTTTCAATACGCGTAAGAATACCGAAAAATAATACGGTAAAGAATACGGGCGAAAAGCAAAACTCACTAACTTTCAATACGCGAAAGAAAACCGAAAAATAATACCGAACGCGAAAAGCAAAACTCGAAAGAATACCGAAAAATAATACTGTACGCGAAAAGCAAAACTCGAAAGAATACCGAAAAATAATACTGTACGCGAAAAGCAAAACTCGAAAGAATACCGAAAAATAATACTGTACGCGAAAAGCAAAACTCGAAAGAATACCTAAAAATAATACGGTAAAGAATACGGGCGAAAAGCAAAACTCACTAACTTTCAATACGCGAAAGAAAACCGAAAAATAATACGGTTCGCGAAAAGCAAAACTCGAAAGAATACCGAAAAATAATACTGTACACGAAAAGCAAAACTCGAAAGAATACCGAAAAATAATACTGTACGCGAAAAGCAAAACTCGAAAGAATACCTAAAAATAATACGGTAAAGAATACGGGCGAAAAGCAAAACTCACTAACTTTCAATACGCGAAAGAAAACCGAAAAATAATACGGTTCGCGAAAAGCAAAACTCGAAAGAATACCGAAAAATAATACTGTACACGAAAAGCAAAACTCGAAAGAATACCGAAAAATAATACTGTACACGAAAAGCAAAACTCGAAAGAATACCGAAAAATAATACTGTACACGAAAAGCAAAACTCGAAAGAATACCGAAAAATAATACTGTACACGAAAAGCAAAACTCGAAAGAATACCGAAAAATAATACCGAACGCGAAAAGCAAAACTCGAAAGAATACCGAAAAATAATACTGTACGCGAAAAGCAAAACTCGAAAGAATACCTAAAAATAATACGGTAAAGAATACGGGCGAAAAGCAAAACTCACTAACTTTCAATACGCGAAAGAAAACCGAAAAATAATACGGTTCGCGAAAAGCAAAACTCGAAAGAATACCTAAAAAGAATACGGTAAAGAATACGGGCGAAAAGCAAAACTCACTAACTTTCAATACGCGAAAGAAAACCGAAAAATAATACGGTTCGCGAAAAGCAAAACTCGAAAGAATACCGAAAAATAATACTGTACACGAAAAGCAAAACTCGAAAGAATACCGAAAAATAATACTGTACGCGAAAAGCAAAACTCGAAAGAATACCTAAAAATAATACGGTAAAGAATACGGGCGAAAAGCAAAACTCACTAACTTTCAATACGCGAAAGAAAACCGAAAAATAATACGGTTCGCGAAAAGCAAAACTCGAAAGAATACCGAAAAATAATACTGTACACGAAAAACAAAACTCGAAAGAATACCGAAAAATAATACTGTACACGAAAAGCAAAACTCGAAAGAATACCGAAAAATAATACTGTACACGAAAAGCAAAACTCGAAAGAATACCGAAAAATAATACTGTACACGAAAAGCAAAACTCGAAAGAATACCGAAAAATAATACCGAACGCGAAAAGCAAAACTCGAAAGAATACCGAAAAATAATACTGTACGCGAAAAGCAAAACTCGAAAGAATACCTAAAAATAATACGGTAAAGAATACGGGCGAAAAGCAAAACTCACTAACTTTCAATACGCGAAAGAAAACCGAAAAATAATACGGTTCGCGAAAAGCAAAACTCGAAAGAATACCTAAAAAGAATACGGTAAAGAATACGGGCGAAAAGCAAAACTCACTAACTTTCAATACGCGAAAGAATACCGAAAAATAATACGGTAAAGAATACGGGCGAAAAGCAAAACTCACTAACTTTCAATACGCGAAAGAAAACCGAAAAATAATACCGAACGCGAAAAGCAAAACTCGAAAGAATACCGAAAAATAATACTGTACGCGAAAAGCAAAACTCGAAAGAATACCTAAAAATAATACGGTAAAAAATACGGGCGAAAAGCAAAACTCGCTAACTTTCAATACGTGAAAGAAAACCGAAAAATAATACCGAACGCGAAAAGCAAAACTCGAAAGAATACCGAAAAATAATACTGTACGCGAAAAGCAAAACTCGAAAGAATACCTAAAAATAATACGGTAAAGAATACGGGCGAAAAGCAAAACTCACTAACTTTCAATACGCGAAAGAAAACCGAAAAATAATACCGAACGCGAAAAGCAAAACTCGAAAGAATACCGAAAAATAATACTGTACGCGAAAAGCAAAACTCGAAAGAATACCGAAAAATAATACTGTACGCGAAAAGCAAAACTCGAAAGAATACCTAAAAATAATATGGTAAAGAATACTGGCGAAAAGCAAAACTCGCTTACTTTCAATACGTGAAAGAATACCGAAATATAATACTGTACGCGAAAAGTAAAACTCGCTAACTTTCAATACGCGAAAGAATACCGAAATATAATACTGTACGCGAAAAGCAATACTCGCTAACTTTCAATACGCGAAAGAATACCGAAATATAATACTGTACGCGAAAAGCAAAACTCGCTAACTTTCAATACGCGAAAGAATACCGAAAAATAATACGGTTCGCGAAAAGCAAAACTCGAAAGAATACCGAAAAATAATACGGTAAAGAATACTGGTGAAAAGCAAAACTCGCTAACTTTCAACATGCGAAAGAAAACCGAAAAATAATACGGTTCGCGAAAAGCAAAACTCGAAAGAATACCGAAAAATAATACGGTAAAGAATACTGGTGAAAAGCAATACTCGCTAACTTTCAATACGCGAAAGAATACCGAAATATAATACTGTACGCGAAAAGCAAAACTCGCTAACTTTCAATACGCGAAAGAATACCGAAAAATAATACGGTAAAGAATACTGGTGAAAAGCAAAACTCGCTAACTTTCAACACGGGAAAGAAAACCGAAAAATAATACGGTTCGCGAAAAGCAAAACTCGAAAGAATACCTAAAAAGAATACGGTAAAGAATACGGGCGAAAAGCAAAACTCACTAACTTTCAATACGCGAAAGAATACCGAAAAATAATACGGTAAAGAATACGGGCGAAAAGCAAAACTCACTAACTTTCAATACTCGAAAGAAAACCGAAAAATAATACCGAACGCGAAAAGCAAAACTCGAAAGAATACCGAAAAATAATACTGTACGCGAAAAGCAAAACTCGAAAGAATACCTAAAAATAATACGGTAAAGAATACGGGCGAAAAGCAAAACTCGCTAACTTTCAATACGTGAAAGAATACCGAAATATAATACTGTACGCGAAAAGCAAAACTCGCTAACTTTCAATACGCGAAAGAATACCGAAAAATAATACGGTAAAAAATACGGGCGAAAAGCAAAACTCGCTAACTTTCAATACGTGAAAGAAAACCGAAAAATAATACCGAACGCGAAAAGCAAAACTCGAAAGAATACCGAAAAATAATACTTTACGCGAAAAGCAAAACTCGAAAGAATACCTAAAAATAATACGGTAAAGAATACGGGCGAAAAGCAAAACTCACTAACTTTCAATACGCGAAAGAAAACCGAAAAATAATACGGTTCGCGAAAAGCAAAACTCGAAAGAATACCTAAAAAGAATACGGTAAAGAATACGGGCGAAAAGCAAAACTCACTAACTTTCAATACGCGAAAGAATACCGAAAAATAATACGGTAAAGAATACGGGCGAAAAGCAAAACTCACTAACTTTCAATACGCGAAAGAAAACCGAAAAATAATACCGAACGCGAAAAGCAAAACTCGAAAGAATACCGAAAAATAATACTGTACGCGAAAAGCAAAACTCGAAAGAATACCTAAAAATAATACGGTAAAAAATACGGGCGAAAAGCAAAACTCGCTAACTTTCAATACGTGAAAGAAAACCGAAAAATAATACCGAACGCGAAAAGCAAAACTCGAAAGAATACCGAAAAATAATACTGTACGCGA
Source organism: Leiobunum rupestre (assembly GCF_980474605.1). Lineage (NCBI taxonomy): Eukaryota > Metazoa > Arthropoda > Arachnida > Opiliones > Sclerosomatidae > Leiobunum > Leiobunum rupestre. The sequence goes on along the minus strand of NC_143392.1, from coordinate 13,429,567 downwards.
AAAGCAAAACTCGAAAGAATACCTAAAAATAATACGCTAAAGAATACGGGCGAAAAGCAAAACTCACTAACTTTCAATACGCGAAAGAAAACCGAAAAATAATACCGAACGCGAAAAGCAAAACTCGAAAGAATACCGAAAAATAATACTGTACGCGAAAAGCAAAACTCGAAAGAATACCGAAAAATAATACTGTACGCGAAAAGCAAAACTCGAAAGAATACCTAAAAATAATATGGTAAAGAATACTGGCGAAAAGCAAAACTCGCTTACTTTCAATACGTGAAAGAATACCGAAATATAATACTGTACGCGAAAAGTAAAACTCGCTAACTTTCAATACGCGAAAGAATACCGAAATATAATACTGTACGCGAAAAGCAATACTCGCTAACTTTCAATACGCGAAAGAATACCGAAATATAATACTGTACGCGAAAAGCAAAACTCGCTAACTTTCAATACGCGAAAGAATACCGAAAAATAATACGGTTCGCGAAAAGCAAAACTCGAAAGAATACCGAAAAATAATACGGTAAAGAATACTGGTGAAAAGCAAAACTCGCTAACTTTCAACATGCGAAAGAAAACCGAAAAATAATACGGTTCGCGAAAAGCAAAACTCGAAAGAATACCGAAAAATAATACGGTAAAGAATACTGGTGAAAAGCAATACTCGCTAACTTTCAATACGCGAAAGAATACCGAAATATAATACTGTACGCGAAAAGCAAAACTCGCTAACTTTCAATACGCGAAAGAATACCGAAAAATAATACGGTAAAGAATACTGGTGAAAAGCAAAACTCGCTAACTTTCAACACGGGAAAGAAAACCGAAAAATAATACGGTTCGCGAAAAGCAAAACTCGAAAGAATACCTAAAAAGAATACGGTAAAGAATACGGGCGAAAAGCAAAACTCACTAACTTTCAATACGCGAAAGAATACCGAAAAATAATACGGTAAAGAATACGGGCGAAAAGCAAAACTCACTAACTTTCAATACTCGAAAGAAAACCGAAAAATAATACCGAACGCGAAAAGCAAAACTCGAAAGAATACCTAAAAATAATACGGTAAAGAATACGGGCGAAAAGCAAAACTCGCTAACTTTCAATACGTGAAAGAATACCGAAATATAATACTGTACGCGAAAAGCAAAACTCGCTAACTTTCAATACGCGAAAGAATACCGAAAAATAATACGGTAAAAAATACGGGCGAAAAGCAAAACTCGCTAACTTTCAATACGTGAAAGAAAACCGAAAAATAATACCGAACGCGAAAAGCAAAACTCGAAAGAATACCGAAAAATAATACTTTACGCGAAAAGCAAAACTCGAAAGAATACCTAAAAATAATACGGTAAAGAATACGGGCGAAAAGCAAAACTCACTAACTTTCAATACGCGAAAGAAAACCGAAAAATAATACCGAACGCGAAAAGCAAAACTCGAAAGAATACCGAAAAATAATACTGTACGCGAAAAGCAAAACTCGAAAGAATACCGAAAAATAATACTGTACGCGAAAAGCAAAACTCGAAAGAATACCTAAAAATAATATGGTAAAGAATACTGGCGAAAAGCAAAACTCGCTTACTTTCAATACGTGAAAGAATACCGAAATATAATACTGTACGCGAAAAGCAAAACTCGCTAACTTTCAATACGCGAAAGAATACCGAAATATAATACTGTACGCGAAAAGCAATACTCGCTAACTTTCAATACGCGAAAGAATACCGAAATATAATACTGTACGCGAAAAGCAAAACTCGCTAACTTTCAATACGCGAAAGAATACCGAAAAATAATACGGTAAAGAATACTGGTGAAAAGCAAAACTCGCTATTTTTCAACACGCGAAAGAAAACCGAAAAATAATACGGTTCGCGAAAAGCAAAACTCGAAAGAATACCGAAAAATAATACGGTAAAGAATACTGGTGAAAAGCAATACTCGCTAACTTTCAATACGCGAAAGAATACCGAAAAATAATACTGTACGCGAAAAGCAAAACTCGAAAGAATACCGAAAAATAATACTGTACGCGAAAAGCAAAACTCGAAAGAATACCTAAAAATAATATGGTAAAGAATACTGGCGAAAAGCAAAACTCGCTTACTTTCAATACGTGAAAGAATACCGAAATATAATACTGTACGCGAAAAGCAAAACTCGCTAACTTTCAATACGCGAAAGAATACCGAAATATAATACTGTACGCGAAAAGCAATACTCGCTAACTTTCAATACGCGAAAGAATACCGAAATATAATACTGTACGCGAAAAGCAAAACTCGCTAACTTTCAATACGCGAAAGAATACCGAAAAATAATACGGTAAAGAATACTGGTGAAAAGCAAAACTCGCTAACTTTCAACACGCGAAAGAAAACCGAAAAATAATACGGTTCGCGAAAAGCAAAACTCGAAAGAATACCGAAAAATAATACGGTAAAGAATACTGGTGAAAAGCAATACTCGCTATTTTTCAATACGCGAAAGAATACCGAAATATAATACTGTACGCGAAAAGCAAAACTCGCTAACTTTCAATACGCGAAAGAATACCGAAAAATAATACGGTAAAGAATACTGGTGAAAAGCAAAACTCGCTAACTTTCAACACGGGAAAGAAAACCGAAAAATAATACGGTTCGCGAAAAGCAAAACTCGAAAGAATACCTAAAAAGAATACGGTAAAGAATACGGGCGAAAAGCAAAACTCACTAACTTTCAATACGCGAAAGAATACCGAAAAATAATACGGTAAAGAATACGGGCGAAAAGCAAAACTCACTAACTTTCAATACTCGAAAGAAAACCGAAAAATAATACCGAACGCGAAAAGCAAAACTCGAAAGAATACCGAAAAATAATATTGTACGCGAAAAGCAAAACTCGAAAGAATACCTAAAAATAATACGGTAAAGAATACGGGCGAAAAGCAAAACTCGCTAACTTTCAATACGTGAAAGAATACCAAAATATAATACTGTACGCGAAAAGCAAAACTCGCTAACTTTCAATACGCGAAAGAATACCGAAAAATAATACGGTAAAAAATACGGGCGAAAAGCAAAACTCGCTAACTTTCAATACGTGAAAGAAAACCGAAAAATAATACCGAACGCGAAAAGCAAAACTCGAAAGAATACCGAAAAATAATACTGTACGCGAAAAGCAAAACTCGAAAGAATACCTAAAAATAATACGGTAAAGAATACGGGCGAAAAGCAAAACTCACTAACTTTCAATACGCGAAAGAAAACCGAAAAATAATACCGAACGCGAAAAGCAAAACTCGAAAGAATACCGAAAAATAATACTGTACGCGAAAAGCAAAACTCGAAAGAATACCGAAAAATAATACTGTACGCGAAAAGCAAAACTCGAAAGAATACCTAAAAATAATATGGTAAAGAATACTGGCGAAAAGCAAAACTCGCTTACTTTCAATACGTGAAAGAATACCGAAATATAATACTGTACGCGAAAAGCAAAACTCGCTAACTTTCAATACGCGAAAGAATACCGAAATATAATACTGTACGCGAAAAGCAATACTCGCTAACTTTCAATACGCGAAAGAATACCGAAATATAATACTGTACGCGAAAAGCAAAACTCGCTAACTTTCAATACGCGAAAGAATACCGAAAAATAATACGGTAAAGAATACTGGTGAAAAGCAAAACTCGCTAACTTTCAACACGCGAAAGAAAACCGAAAAATAATACGGTTCGCGAAAAGCAAAACTCGAAAGAATACCGAAAAATAATACGGTAAAGAATACTGGTGAAAAGCAATACTCGCTAACTTTCAATACGCGAAAGAATACCGAAAAATAATACTGTACGCGAAAAGCAAAACTCGAAAGAATACCGAAAAATAATACTGTACGCGAAAAGCAAAACTCGAAAGAATACCTAAAAATAATATGGTAAAGAATACTGGCGAAAAGCAAAACTCGCTTACTTTCAATACGTGAAAGAATACCGAAATATAATACTGTACGCGAAAAGCAAAACTCGCTAACTTTCAATACTCGAAAGAAAACCGAAAAATAATACCGAACGCGAAAAGCAAAACTCGAAAGAATACCGAAAAATAATATTGTACGCGAAAAGCAAAACTCGAAAGAATACCTAAAAATAATACGGTAAAGAATACGGGCGAAAAGCAAAACTCGCTAACTTTCAATACGTGAAAGAATACCAAAATATAATACTGTACGCGAAAAGCAAAACTCGCTAACTTTCAATACGCGAAAGAATACCGAAAAATAATACGGTAAAAAATACGGGCGAAAAGCAAAACTCACTAACTTTCAATACTCGAAAGAAAACCGAAAAATAATACCGAACGCGAAAAGCAAAACTCGAAAGAATACCGAAAAATAATACGGTAAAGAATACGGGCGAAAAGCAAAACTCACTAACTTTCAATACTCGAAAGAAAACCGAAAAATAATACCGAACGCGAAAAGCAAAACTCGAAAGAATACCGAAAAATAATATTGTACGCGAAAAGCAAAACTCGAAAGAATACCTAAAAATAATACGGTAAAGAATACGGGCGAAAAGCAAAACTCGCTAACTTTCAATACGTGAAAGAATACCAAAATATAATACTGTACGCGAAAAGCAAAACTCGCTAACTTTCAATACGCGAAAGAATACCGAAAAATAATACGGTAAAAAATACGGGCGAAAAGCAAAACTCGCTAACTTTCAATACGTGAAAGAAAACCGAAAAATAATACCGAACGCGAAAAGCAAAACTCGAAAGAATACCGAAAAATAATACTGTACGCGAAAAGCAAAACTCGAAAGAATACCTAAAAATAATACGGTAAAGAATACGGGCGAAAAGCAAAACTCACTAACTTTCAATACGCGAAAGAAAACCGAAAAATAATACCGAACGCGAAAAGCAAAACTCGAAAGAATACCGAAAAATAATACTGTACGCGAAAAGCAAAACTCGAAAGAATACCGAAAAATAATACTGTACGCGAAAAGCAAAACTCGAAAGAATACCTAAAAATAATATGGTAAAGAATACTGGCGAAAAGCAAAACTCGCTTACTTTCAATACGTGAAAGAATACCGAAATATAATACTGTACGCGAAAAGCAAAACTCGCTAACTTTCAATACGCGAAAGAATACCGAAATATAATACTGTACGCGAAAAGCAATACTCGCTAACTTTCAATACGCGAAAGAATACCGAAATATAATACTGTACGCGAAAAGCAAAACTCGCTAACTTTCAATACGCGAAAGAATACCGAAAAATAATACGGTAAAGAATACTGGTGAAAAGCAAAACTCGCTAACTTTCAACACGCGAAAGAAAACCGAAAAATAATACGGTTCGCGAAAAGCAAAACTCGAAAGAATACCGAAAAATAATACGGTAAAGAATACTGGTGAAAAGCAATACTCGCTAACTTTCAATACGCGAAAGAATACCGAAAAATAATACTGTACGCGAAAAGCAAAACTCGAAAGAATACCGAAAAATAATATTGTACGCGAAAAGCAAAACTCGAAAGAATACCTAAAAATAATATGGTAAAGAATACTGGCGAAAAGCAAAACTCGCTTACTTTCAATACGTGAAAGAATACCGAAATATAATACTGTACGCGAAAAGCAAAACTCGCTAACTTTCAATACGCGAAAGAATACCGAAATATAATACTGTACGCGAAAAGCAATACTCGCTAACTTTCAATACGCGAAAGAATACCGAAATATAATACTGTACGCGAAAAGCAAAACTCGCTAACTTTCAATACGCGAAAGAATACCGAAAAATAATACGGTAAAGAATACTGGTGAAAAGCAAAACTCGCTAACTTTCAACACGCGAAAGAAAACCGAAAAATAATACGGTTCGCGAAAAGCAAAACTCGAAAGAATACCGAAAAATAATACGGTAAAGAATACTGGTGAAAAGCAATACTCGCTAACTTTCAATACGCGAAAGAATACCGAAATATAATACTGTACGCGAAAAGCAAAACTCGCTAACTTTCAATACGCGAAAGAATACCGAAAAATAATACGGTAAAGAATACTGGTGAAAAGCAAAACTCGCTAACTTTCAACACGGGAAAGAAAACCGAAAAATAATACGGTTCGCGAAAAGCAAAACTCGAAAGAATACCTAAAAAGAATACGGTAAAGAATACGGGCGAAAAGCAAAACTCACTAACTTTCAATACGCGAAAGAATACCGAAAAATAATACGGTAAAGAATACGGGCGAAAAGCAAAACTCACTAACTTTCAATACTCGAAAGAAAACCGAAAAATAATACCGAACGCGAAAAGCAAAACTCGAAAGAATACCGAAAAATAATACTGTACGCGAAAAGCAAAACTCGAAAGAATACCTAAAAATAATACGGTAAAGAATACGGGCGAAAAGCAAAACTCGAAAGAATACCTAAAAATAATACGGTAAAGAATACGGGCGAAAAGCAAAACTCGCTAACTTTCAATACGTGAAAGAATACCGAAATATAATACTGTACGCGAAAAGCAAAACTCGCTAACTTTCAATACGCGAAAGAATACCGAAAAATAATACGGTAAAGAATACTGGTGAAAAGCAAAACTCGCTAACTTTCAATACGCGAAAGAATACCGAAATATAATACTGTACGCGAAAAGCAATACTCGCTAACTTTCAATACGCGAAAGAATACCGAAATATAATACTGTACGCGAAAAGCAAAACTCGCTAACTTTCAATACGCGAAAGAATACCGAAAAATAATACGGTAAAGAATACTGGTGAAAAGCGAAACTCGCTAACTTTCAATACGTGAAAGAATACCGAAATATAATACTGTACGCGAAAAGCAAAACTCGCTAACTTTCAATACGCGAAAGAATACCGAAAAATAATACGGTAAAGAATACTGGTGAAAAGCAAAACTCGCTTACTTTCAATACGCGAAAGAATACCGAAATATAATACTGTACGCGAAAAGCAATACTCGCTAACTTTCAATACGCGAAAGAATACCGAAATATAATACTGTACGCGAAAAGCAAAACTCGCTAACTTTCAATACGCGAAAGAATGCCGAAAAATAATACGGTAAAGAATACGGGCGAAAAGCAAAACTCGCTAACTTTCAATACGCGAAAGAATACCGAAATATAATACTGTACGCGAAAAGCAATACTCGCTAACTTTCAATACGCGAAAGAATACCGAAATATAATACTGTACGCGAAAAGCAAAACTCGCTAACTTTCAATACGCGAAAGAATACCGAAATATAATACTGTACGCGAAAAGCAAAACTCGCTAACTTTCCATACGCAGTTTTCCCCTGTAACTTTGCTAACTTTGGAGGCTTCGTTGGCCGGGGACTAATTAGCGGCTGCGGGAGGGCGAAAATGGAGGGGACAACCGCAACGGGTTCAAGAGATAGCGAGAGACCGAGAGCGCGGGGGGAGAACACTTAGGGGACGATCGTCGATCGGTCCACGGAAGCCACAAACACACAAACATTGAGGATTATATATAAGATTATATATAAGTTATCAGGAAACTATATAGATATACCCTTGGAATGTCTAAGGAAGATTTTTACGGCTGTGATGAAGCTCGTAGAAATGAGCGTGTTTTAAAGCGGGAAAACTCACGAGAAAAACTCTCGCGCCTCGCTGCCCTCATTCGACGAAAACTCGTCATTAAGCCTAGTCATGGTTATTATACAGGGTGTTAACTAAAAAATGATACAGAGCCAATTACTCAAAATGTGTTTTATGTAAGAATTTGAAATTTGCAGGTTACATAGAGGGTGCAGGGGGACAAATTTATCTCGAGAACCATTAGGATTAGAAGAATGGTTCCAATTAGAAATGTGTTCTACGTTTAATTTTAAGTCTAAACAACTTTGACCCGATCTAATTTAATCATTGGGAAGCCGATAAATGTTAGACCAAAAACCCTAAGGTCGTGTGGTATTCAAATAAAGACACGACATTTAAGGGCTTATAAATCGAAAACTACCAGATCTAATGGATCAAAATTGTCGTGACACTCTAAACGAGTTCGTAATTTGTAACTTATGATGACCTTGAACAATTAGTTCAAGGTCATTCAATTTATTTCAATTACTTCTTTAGTTTCTTTTGTGTTTAAAACATTTACACTAAAAAAGTTAATAAAAATACTTGGTACGTCTTAAATCAATTAATTAACGTTAATTTTGGAGTTTTATTGGTTTATTTACCTCGGGTAAAAGGTAATTTGACTTAAAGCACCTTGCGGGGCATTTTTCTAATTGGAACCATTCTCCTAATAATAATGGTTCTCGAGATAAATTTTGAATGACCTTGAACTAATGTTTCAAGGTCATCATAAGTTACAAATTTCAAACTCCCCCACTCAGTTTAGAGTGTTACGACAATTTTGATCCATTAGATCTGGTAGTTTTCGATTTATAAGCCCTTAAATGTCGTGTCTTGATTAGAATGACACACACGACCTTATGGTTTTTGGTCTAACATTTCTCGGCTTCCCATTAGTCAAATTAGATCGGGTCAAATCTGTTTAGACTTATAATTAAACGTAGAACACATTTCTAATTGAAACTATTCTTCTAATCCTAACGGTTCTTGAGATAAAATTTGAATGACCTTGAAGACTTGGTTCAAGGTCATTGAAATTTTCATTGCCATTTGTCCCCCTGCACCCTCGATGTAACCTGAAAATTTCAAATTCTTACATAAAGCTCATTTTGAGTAATTGACTCTGTATCGTTTTTAGTTAACACCCTGTATTATTAGCTTACCTGATTATCTCTTTTATAACCATACAAATACCTGAAATTAGGTATCCCTACACTTCTTTCGCGAAGAACATTATAATTACTTTAAAATATTAAGTACGATATTTTTTAGGTTTTTAAATCCATTGTTTTATAAGCCTTTTTGCGCAGGAATATCGCCTATTTGTTACCATGACGACGCATTCTTTTCTCGAGCCAATGAATTAGAAATGCCGTGTTACGTCTTACACGTAGTTAAGCCCCGCCTTTTTCTCGACGCGCTTTCGTATCACCATGGTATCACCGTCCCCAGTAGCGGCGCCAGGATGTTTGGGGAGGTAGGCCAACCATTTGGAGGCCCCACCAATATTATGGAGGCCCCCCCACCTCAGGTTTTTTCAAATCCGTCCACGTGGATTATTTAATTTTTTTGAAGCAAGTGGTGAAATTTTTGGGTAAAATGGGTACACGACGAAATAATTAGAGTTAATTATGAATTTAAACATTACTAAAAACTGAGTGTGTGTTGATCCTTTGTTGTGTACCGATAACACTTAACAAATGAGTGGTTATTTACTTATTTCTACGACTGAATTCCAGTCTATCAATTTACTTTCATTCCTTCGGTACTTCGCATGTACATCCCTTAAATCAGAACTTACAACTTTACGAAAATGAATGTACATAGGTACACTAACAACGTAAGTAAAGTAAGTTTAAGAACCATTAATTTGTAAAGATAAAATTAAAGATACAATTTGGATATACTAGCGCTCGCGAAAAATTAAAACTAAAAAATGAACTACTGTCAAAGAAAAGTTACTCGTACCTTTGAAAGGAATAAAAACAGCAGTGTCGTTAAGCGAAGCACTCGCGTTGAATATTGGAAAATTAATAAATAAATAAATTATTTCGCAAACAAATTACAGAATTTTTTATATTAAATTTTGGAGGCCCCTTAAGACGACTTTTGGAGGCCGCTACCAAAATTTCAAGTAGGCCCAGGCCTACCCCGGCCTATTGCTGGCGCCGCTACTGTACCAAGAACCTCCAAGTGTACACCTCTATAGTTTCCTGCTATTATAGCGACGTATTGAATGTTGAAATCGACCGATTTGCTAACCTAGAATACAGGGGCGTAGGAACGTTCTAGAAGTTGGAGGGGGCAAAGATAAACGAAAAGGGGTCTGGAGAATGGTTTTTAATTTTTAATGGAGTGTAGCTTCTCCGAATGCATGTGTAATTGTTACTACTACGTAAATTGGCGGGAAAAGACTGCAATTTAAACACCGTTGAGGTTCTATAAACTGTATACGCTTTTAAAATGAAAATTTGAGCCTTTTGAAGATTTCAACTAGTTAAAGAGGTTTGCCTCCGAATTCTTCGGTTTCTCCCTTCTTAAAAAACTTGTTGAGGTCACGGAAATAGTTTGTGTAGCGCCTAGCGCCGCCGATCCAAGATCCAACGACGCCGTCCCCGATATTTCCACTCGCTCCGAACATGCTCCGAACCGCCGCCGCCGGGACATTCAGTTTTCGGCGCGCCGCCGCCAGTGATAAATTTTGATCACGCCGTCAAATGTTTTTTTGAGATTTTCTACGCTACTTTATTTTTTTTCCTTCAAATAAATTTTGGAATTTTCTTTTAATTGCTTAAATTTTTACCCCTTCGCGCTGCTACGGTTGATTTTCGTGAAACGCTGCCGCCGACGCAAATAAAATCGGCGCTATGCTCTAAGTATGTGTTTGCTCGCGTGACACAAAGGTGGGACCTGCAGCAATTTGCGACGACCTGTCCAACCTACACCTGCCAAGTTTCTAACCTGTACCACCTGGCACCTGCAACCTGCAATTTTTTCTAAAACCAATGATCTACCCAACCTGCACCTGCAGGCTATTTCACCTGTTCAACCTGCAACCTGCGCAGGTAACCTGCAAATCACCTGCAGAAATACTAATAAAGACATATGTAGAGAAGTATTAATTTTATTGAGGTAAATGCTAAAGAGTAAGCAAGTAACATTACCAGTGAGAGTTTCCCACTGATAATGTTTTAAAAGACATATTAAATATTAACTGGTCTGTTAAACACTTGACGTCTTAACCTACAAAGAAAATAATCATCCAACGTCGCCGGCACCGTAGAAATTTAATTCTTAGTCTCCAAAATAAAACGTATTTTACAGCTAAGGCCCACGAGTGACGAGACTAGAGTTAAAAACAAAACTAAAACAAAACTGACTTTCGATAATTGATATTAAGTCGAGGCAGGAATCCATAACGCTACTTGGAATGAATAACGGCTTCGATTCCCCGCCGTTGTGGCGGCACATAGTAGGCGGAGCTTATAAGCCTTTGTTTGTCACTGAATTTGACGTCATTTAAGGCGGTATAAGCGTTTTTAGCCCATCCCACAATGTTCCGCCACAAAATACCACAGGGGATATGGGGAGATACTCATTCCAAGTAGCGTTATGGATTCCTGGTCGAGGCGCGTCACCGCATGGAGAGAGTTAGAGGCCGGAGCCTGGAGCTGGCGTGGAGAGAGTAAGGGAAAACGTAATCCGAGAAGCTACACATTTCCATTCTCCCCGCGGTTATTTTAGCGAGGACAGGCACCAGTTCGTCACAGCATAGTATACATATTGCATACTCGTTTTCTTAGTTCTTTTATTTTGCGGTAAAGCGGACCTTTCGTATATATGGCAGATTGGCAGGTAAACCTGCAAATCTGCGATAATATGATCTACCCTACCTGTATCTGCCACTCTTTTCACCTGTCCAACCTGCAACCTGCAAAAAATATTTTCTATCGTGATCTGATCTGACCTGACCTGCGCAGGTTACAGTTATCTGCAGACCTGCACAGGTAATCTGTACAGTTCCCACCTTTGGCGTGGCATGAAGGGCTTTCCACCACCCTCCTACGCATTGTAACTCGGCCACCTGAATTAAAGGCAATAAAGGTTTCTAGATGACTTGGGTATTAGCCTAGCTGATCGTTACCTCGAATTTATTGCGTCAAGTTCACTCGCAAAGTATGTGTGAGTTTCATAATCAGATCGATAATTAGCTTTTAACGAGGCTTATAGAGCGTTTAACTATCAATTCGATTTCGTTATCGAAACACTATTTCCTCAAAACCATCTCCCAATGGGTCCTATTCATCATCATGCCTCGGTTCGCAAAGTCGTGGTGAATATTCCGGTGTGCGCTGTTACGAAGGAGTCCTTCCACGACGAGTTGTTTCTTTCGAGGTTGAATTCCTTTTCTTTGTATACTGCAACGATGAAAACTAGCCGATCAAGATTCTTGTGGTTGGTCTCGCTGGGTGTCCGGTACATTCCCGTCTTCAGCGATTATTGACGTTGATAAAAGATAAAAAATATTAGTGACGCCTTCCAAGTCTCACTTTATCTTCCCCTTGAAAACGTTAACGGTGAAACCTGTAGCTGAGAGTAGACGTAATTTTAATAACTCAGCTTGGCTAATACCCAAGGCGGTCATCTAGCGACTTTTAATGCCATGGAATTCGGGTGGCCGGGTTATATTGCGTAGGAGGGTGGTGGCAAACCCTTCATGCCACGCGAGCCAACCTTTAATACCTGCACTAGCGCCATGTCATTGTAATTTGTGCATTTCCCCAAAATCACTTAACCGCCATTTTCCAAAATTGATTGCGTTTCGTTTTAATAATTGAGAAATATTTGTAAACTTGCTATTGTATGAACATACTGTTTCAAACTTTACCTGCATATAAAATATTACATATTTAAATTATGTCATAAACTATAATATAATTATAATATTATGATAAATAGTGCAAATGTGGATACTAAATACGTTTCTTTGGAAAGAGCAGCAGAACGAGTTTATTTTTGCCCGAACGTACGCTAGGATACGCGACGGAAACTAAAAGATGTGCGAATTTAACTTTAACAAATTTCTCTAATAACGCCATTATTTGCAGAGCACGTGCATCTTTTTTTAATAATAGCTGATTTGAATTGCTCTGACTGGGCATCTTTTTCAGAAACTGCAAGAGATAGAGTTGCGAAATTTTCAGGGTATTATTTCTAGTGTGTGATCGCTTTAAATCCTAAATTTCAGAAAAATCGGAATATTTTCGGGTTTTTGTAAACAATATTTTTACACCAGTAGGTGCTAGAAAAACGTTTTACTGAGAAAATTGTAGAGTGCTGTCGAAAATGTTCAAAGAAATTAGTTTCATTGAAAAAAAACCCTTTTCACGAAGATATGAGCTGATGAAAAAAAAACAAGCAATCCATAGGGGCCAATAGCCTTCGCATTTTTGTACGTAAATTAAAACACCCACATGTGGTGTGACGCAAATCTGCGATGTTGTCAACGGGCGTCACGTTAACTTGTGCTTTGATGAACCATGGATTAACAATAACTCACAGGGATAGTTATCTTACATAGAGCTATCATTGCCAGCCAAAAATACGTTTGCTACAAACTCTTCCCCTCTTACAGTCCTACACTCCCCACTTTCCGCCCCAAAAACGATTCAAATCCGGAAATAGTAACGCCATCTGGTGTCTGAAATGTGCACTATGGTTTTTTAATATGGTTTTTAAATATGGCGATTGTCAGTAAAATTGGTCCGCAGATTATTTTATTCGGAATTTAATAGGATTTGTCATTGTTTATGCAGAAAATTTATATCGCGCACGTTTCAGCTCTGTCAGGTAAACAGGGGGCGCAACAGCCCCCCATTAAAAAACCATTACGCAGTCTTATAATCTTGGATCTGATTGACTTTAAAATTCCGTTTCATTTTTAATATATATTACTGCTATACCTCTACACTGTGTGCACGTTTCAGCTCTGTCAGGTAAAGATGGGCGCAACAGCCCCCATTTAAAAACAATTACGCAGTCTTATAATCTTGGATCTGATTGACTTTAAAATTCCGTTTCATTTTTTATCTATATTACTGCTATACCTCTACACTGTGTGCACGTTTCAGCTCTGTCAGGTAAAACGGTGCGCAACAGCCCCCCATTAAAAAACCATTACGCAGTCTTATAATGGTTTTTTAATGGGGGGCTGTTGCGCCCCCTGTTTACCTGACAGAGCTGAAACGTGCACACAGTGCAGAGGTATGGCAGTAATATACAGGGTGTTTTGAATCGCTCTGACTGGCCATTTTTTCAGAAACTCCAAGAGAAAGAGTTACGAAATATTCAGGGTATTATTTCTAGTGTGGGATCGGCTCGCTTTAAATCCTAAATTTCAGAAAAATCGGAAATAATTTCGGGTTTTAGTAAAAAAAGATTTTCACCGGTAGGTGCTAGAAAAAACCATTATGCAGTCTTATAATCTTGGATCTGATTGACTTTTAAATTCCGTTTCATTTTTAATCTATATTACTGCTATACCTCTACACTGTGTGCACGTTTCAGCTCTGTCAGGTAAACAGGGGGCGCAACAGCCCCCCATTTAAAAACCATTATGCAGTCTTATAATCTTGGATCTGATTGACTTTTAAATTCCGTTTCATTTTTAACCTATATTACTGCTATACCTCTATACTGTGTGCACGTTTCAGCTCTGTCAGGTAAACAGGGGGCGCAACAGCCACCCATTTAAAAACCATTATGCAGTCTTATAATCTTGGATCCGATTGACTTTAAAATTCCGTTTCATTTTTAATCTATATTACTGCTATACCTCTACACTGTGTGCACGTTTCAGCTCTGTCAGGTAAAGATGGGCGCAACAGCCCCCATTTAAAAACAATTACGCAGTCTTATAATCTTGGATCTGATTGACTTTAAAATTCCGTTTCATTTTTTATCTATATTACTGCTATACCTCTACACTGTGTGCACGTTTCAGCTCTGTCAGGTAAAACGGGGCGCAACAGCCCCCCATTAAAAAACCATTACGCAGTCTTATAATCTTGGATCTGATTGACTTTAAAATTCCGTTTCATTTTTATCTATATTACTGCTATACCTCTACACTGTGTGCACGTTTCAGCTCTGTCAGGTAAACAGGGGGCGCAACAGCCACCCATTTAAAAACCATTATGCAGTCTTATAATCTTGGATCCGATTGACTTTAAAATTCCGTTTCATTTTTAATCTATATTACTGCTATACCTCTACACTGTGTGCACGTTTCAGCTCTATCAGGTAAAGATGGGCGCAACAGCCCCCATTTAAAAACAATTACGCAGTCTTATAATTTTGGATCTGATTGACTTTAAAATTCCGTTTAGTCTTTAATCTATATTACTGCTATACCTCTACACTGTGTGCACGTTTCAGCTCTGTCAGGTAAAGATGGGCGCAACAGCCCCCATTTAAAAACAATTACGCAGTCTTATAATCTTGGATCTGATTGACTTTAAAATTCCGTTTCATTTTTTATCTATATTACTGCTATACCTCTACACTGTGTGCACGTTTCAGCTCTGTCAGGTAAAACGGGGCGCAACAGCCCCCCATTAAAAAACCATTACGCAGTCTTATAATCTTGGATCTGATTGACTTTAAAATTCCGTTTCATTTTTATCTATATTACTGCTATACCTCTACACTGTGTGCACGTTTCAGCTCTGTCAGGTAAACAGGGGGCGCAACAGCCACCCATTTAAAAACCATTATGCAGTCTTATAATCTTGGATCCGATTGACTTTAAAATTCCGTTTCATTTTTAATCTATATTACTGCTATACCTCTACACTGTGTGCACGTTTCAGCTCTGTCAGGTAAAGAGGGGGCGCAACAGCCACCCATTTAAAAACCATTATGCAGTCTTATAATCTTGGATCCGATTGACTTTAAAATTCCGTTTCATTTTTAATCTATATTACTGCTATATCTCTACACTGTGTGCACGTTTCAGCTCTGTCAGGTAAACAGGGGGCGCAACAGCCACCCATTTAAAAACCATTATGCAGTCTTATAATCTTGGATCCGATTGACTTTAAAATTCCGTTTCATTTTTAATCTATATTACTGCTATACCTCTACACTGTGTGCACGTTTCAGCTCTGTCAGGTAAAGAGGGGGCGCAACAGCCACCCATTAAAAAACCATTATGCAGTCTTATAATCTTGGATCCGATTGACTTTAAAATTCCGTTTCATTTTTAATCTATATTACTGCTATACCTCTACACTGTGTGCACGTTTCAGCTCTGTGAGGTAAAGAGGGGGCGCAACAGCCACCCATTTAAAAACCATTATGCAGTCTTATAATCTTGGATCCGATTGACTTTAAAATTCCGTTTCATTTTTATCTATATTACTGCTATACCTCTACACTGTGTGCACGTTTCAGCTCTGTCAGGTAAAGAGGGGGCGCAACAGCCACCCATTTAAAAACCATTATGCAGTCTTATAATCTTGGATCCGATTGACTTTAAAATTTCGTTTAGATTTTAATCTATATTACTGCTATACCTCTACACTGTGTGCACGTTTCAGCTCTGTCAGGTAAAACGGGGCGCAACAGCCCCCCATTAAAAAACCATTACGCAGTCTTATAATCTTGGATCTGATTGACTTTAAAATTCCGTTTCATTTTCATCTATATTACTGCTATACCTCTACACTGTGTGCACGTTTCAGCTCTGTCAGGTAAACAGGGGGCGCAACAGCCACCCATTTAAAAACCATTATGCAGTCTTATAATCTTGGATCCGATGGACTTTAAAATTCCGTTTCATTTTTAATCTATATTACTGCTATATCTCTACACTGTGTGCACGTTTCAGCTCTGTCAGGTAAAGAGGGGGCGCAACAGCTACCCATTTAAAAACCATTATGCAGTCTTATAATCTTGGATCCGATTGACTTTAAAATTCCGTTTCATTTTTAATCTATATTACTGCTATACCTCTACACTGTGTGCACGTTTCAGCTCTGTCAGGTAAACAGGGGGCGCAACAGCCACCCATTTAAAAACCATTATGCAGTCTTATAATCTTGGATCCGATTGACTTTAAAATTCCGTTTCATTTTTATCTATATTACTGCTATACCTCTACACTGTGTGCACGTTTCAGCTCTGTCAGGTAAAGAGGGGGCGCAACAGCCACCCATTTAAAAACCATTATGCAGTCTTATAATCTTGGATCCGATTGACTTTAAAATTTCGTTTAGATTTTAATCTATATTACTGCTATACCTCTACACTGTGTGCACGTTTCAGCTCTGTCAGGTAAAACGGGGCGCAACAGCCCCCCATTAAAAAACCATTACGCAGTCTTATAATCTTGGATCTGATTGACTTTAAAATTCCGTTTCATTTTCATCTATATTACTGCTATACCTCTACACTGTGTGCACGTTTCAGCTCTGTCAGGTAAACAGGGGGCGCAACAGCCACCCATTTAAAAACCATTATGCAGTCTTATAATCTTGGATCCGATGGACTTTAAAATTCCGTTTCATTTTTAATCTATATTACTGCTATATCTCTACACTGTGTGCACGTTTCAGCTCTGTCAGGTAAAGAGGGGGCGCAACAGCCACCCATTTAAAAACCATTATGCAGTCTTATAATCTTGGATCCGATTGACTTTAAAATTCCGTTTCATTTTTAATCTATATTACTGCTATACCTCTACACTGTGTGCACGTTTCAGCTCTGTCAGGTAAACAGGGGGCGCAACAGCCACCCATTTAAAAACCATTATGCAGTCTTATAATCTTGGATCCGATTGACTTTAAAATTCCGTTTCATTTTTAATCTATATTACTGCTATACCTCTACACTGTGTGCACGTTTCAGCTCTGTCAGGTAAAGAGGGGGCGCAACAGCCACCCATTAAAAAACCATTATGCAGTCTTATAATCTTGGATCCGATTGACTTTAAAATTCCGTTTCATTTTTAATCTATATTACTGCTATACCTCTACACTGTGTGCACGTTTCAGCTCTGTCAGGTAAAGAGGGGGCGCAACAGCCACCCATTAAAAAACCATTATGCAGTCTTATAATCTTGGATCCGATTGACTTTAAAATTCCGTTTCATTTTTATCCTTATTACTGCTATACCTCTACACTGTGTGCACGTTTCAGCTCTGTCAGGTAAACAGGGGGCGCAACAGCCACCCATTTAAAAACCATTATGCAGTCTTATAATCTTGGATCCGATTGACTTTAAAATTCCGTTTCATTTTTAATCTATATTACTGCTATACCTCTACACTGTGTGCACGTTTCAGCTCTGTCAGGTAAAGAGGGGGCGCAACAGCCACCCATTTAAAAACCATTATGCAGTCTTATAATCTTGGATCCGATTGACTTTAAAATTCCGTTTCATTTTTCATTTATATTACTGCTATACCTCTACACTGTGTGCACGTTTCAGCTCTGTCAGGTAAAACGGGGCGCAACAGCCCCCCATTAAAAAACCATTACGCAGTCTTATAATCTTGGATCTGATTGACTTTAAAATTCCGTTTCATTTTTATCTATATTACTGCTATACCTCTACACTGTGTGCACGTTTCAGCTCTGTCAGGTAAACAGGGGGCGCAACAGCCACCCATTTAAAAACCATTACGCAGTCTTATAATCTTGGAACTGATTGACTTTAAAATTCCGTTTCATTTTTATCTATATTACTGCTATACCTCTACACTGTGTGCACGTTTCAGCTCTGTCAGGTAAACAGGGGGCGCAACAGCCACCCATTAAAAAACCATTATGCAGTCTTATAATCTTGGATCCGATTGACTTTAAAATTCCGTTTCATTTTTAATCTATATTACTGCTATACCTCTACACTGTGTGCACGTTTCAGCTCTGTCAGGTAAACAGGGGGCGCAACAGCCACCCATTTAAAAACCATTATGCAGTCTTATAATCTTGGATCCGATTGACTTTAAAATTCCGTTTCATTTTTAATCTATATTACTGCTATACCTCTACACTGTGTGCACGTTTCAGCTCTGTCAGGTAAAGAGGGGGCGCAACAGCCACCCATTAAAAAACCATTATGCAGTCTTATAATCTTGGATCCGATTGACTTTAAAATTCCGTTTCATTTTTAATCTATATTACTGCTATACCTCTACACTGTGTGCACGTTTCAGCTCTGTGAGGTAAAGAGGGGGCGCAACAGCCACCCATTTAAAAACCATTATGCAGTCTTATAATCTTGGATCCGATTGACTTTAAAATTCCGTTTCATTTTTATCTATATTACTGCTATACCTCTACACTGTGTGCACGTTTCAGCTCTGTCAGGTAAAGAGGGGGCGCAACAGCCACCCATTTAAAAACCATTATGCAGTCTTATAATCTTGGATCCGATTGACTTTAAAATTTCGTTTAGATTTTAATCTATATTACTGCTATACCTCTACACTGTGTGCACGTTTCAGCTCTGTCAGGTAAAACGGGGCGCAACAGCCCCCCATTAAAAAACCATTACGCAGTCTTATAATCTTGGATCTGATTGACTTTAAAATTCCGTTTCATTTTCATCTATATTACTGCTATACCTCTACACTGTGTGCACGTTTCAGCTCTGTCAGGTAAACAGGGGGCGCAACAGCCACCCATTTAAAAACCATTATGCAGTCTTATAATCTTGGATCCGATTGACTTTAAAATTCCGTTTCATTTTTAATCTATATTACTGCTATATCTCTACACTGTGTGCACGTTTCAGCTATGTCAGGTAAAGAGGGGGCGCAACAGCCACCCATTTAAAAACCATTATGCAGTCTTATAATCTTGGATCCGATTGACTTTAAAATTCCGTTTCATTTTTAATCTATATTACTGCTATACCTCTACACTGTGTGCACGTTTCAGCTCTGTCAGGTAAACAGGGGGCGCAACAGCCACCCATTTAAAAACCATTATGCAGTCTTATAATCTTGGATCCGATTGACTTTAAAATTCCGTTTCATTTTTAATCTATATTACTGCTATACCTCTACACTGTGTGCACGTTTCAGCTCTGTCAGGTAAAGAGGGGGCGCAACAGCCACCCATTAAAAAACCATTATGCAGTCTTATAATCTTGGATCCGATTGACTTTAAAATTCCGTTTCATTTTTAATCTATATTACTGCTATACCTCTACACTGTGTGCACGTTTCAGCTCTGTCAGGTAAAGAGGGGGCGCAACAGCCACCCATTAAAAAACCATTATGCAGTCTTATAATCTTGGATCCGATTGACTTTAAAATTCCGTTTCATTTTTATCTATATTACTGCTATACCTCTACACTGTGTGCACGTTTCAGCTCTGTCAGGTAAAGAGGGGGCGCAACAGCCACCCATTTAAAAACCATTATGCAGTCTTATAATCTTGGATCCGATTGACTTTAAAATTTCGTTTAGATTTTAATTTATATTACTGCTATCACTCTACACTGTGTGCACGTTTCAGCTCTGTCAGGTAAAACGGGGCGCAACAGCCCCCCATTAAAAAACCATTACGCAGTCTTATAATCTTGGATCTGATTGACTTTAAAATTCCGTTTCATTTTTATCTATATTACTGCTATACCTCTACACTGTGTGCACGTTTCAGCTCTGTCAGGTAAACAGGGGGCGCTACAGCCACCCATTTAAAAACCATTATGCAGTCTTATAATCTTGGATCCGATTGACTTTAAAATTCCGTTTCATTTTTAATCTATATTACTGCTATATCTCTACACTGTGTGCACGTTTCAGCTCTGTCAGGTAAAGAGGGGGCGCAACAGCCACCCATTTAAAAACCATTATGCAGTCTTATAATCTTGGATCCGATTGACTTTAAAATTCCGTTTCATTTTTAATCTATATTACTGCTATACCTCTACACTGTGTGCACGTTTCAGCTCTGTCAGGTAAACAGGGGGCGCAACAGCCACCCATTTAAAAACCATTACGCAGTTTTATAATTTTGGATCTGATTGGCTTTTAAATTTCGTTTAGTATTTAATCTATATTACTGCTATACCTCTACACTGTGTGAACGTTTCAGCTCTGTCAGGTAAACAGGGAGCGCAACAGCCCCCCATTTAAAAACCATTACGCAGTCTTATAATCTTGGATCTGATTGACTTTAAAATTCCGTTTCATTTTTAATCTATAATAATATTACTGCTATACCTCTACACTGTGTGCACGTTTCAGCTCTGTCAGGTAAAGATGGGCGCAACAGCCCCCATTTAAAAACAATTACGCAGTCTTATAATCTTGGATCTGATTGACTTTAAAATTCCGTTTCATTTTTTATCTATATTACTGCTATACCTCTACACTGTGTGCACGTTTCAGCTCTGTCAGGTAAAACGGGGCGCAACAGCCCCCCATTAAAAAACCATTACGCAGTCTTATAATCTTGGATCTGATTGACTTTAAAATTCCGTTTCATTTTTATCTATATTACTGCTATACCTCTACACTGTGTGCACGTTTCAGCTCTGTCAGGTAAACAGGGGGCGCAACAGCCACCCATTTAAAAACCATTATGCAGTCTTATAATCTTGGATCCGATTGACTTTAAAATTCCGTTTCATTTTTAATCTATATTACTGCTATACCTCTACACTGTGTGCACGTTTCAGCTCTGTCAGGTAAAGAGGGGGCGCAACAGCCACCCATTAAAAAACCATTATGCAGTCTTATAATCTTGGATCCGATTGACTTTAAAATTTCGTTTAGATTTTAATTTATATTACTGCTATCACTCTACACTGTGTGCACGTTTCAGCTCTGTCAGGTAAAGAGGGGGCGCAACAGCCACCCATTTAAAAACCATTATGCAGTCTTATAATCTTGGATCCGATTGACTTTAAAATTCCGTTTCATTTTTAATCTATATTACTGCTATACCTCTACACTGTGTGCACGTTTCAGCTCTGTCAGGTAAACAGGGGGCGCAACAGCCACCCATTTAAAAACCATTACGCAGTTTTATAATTTTGGATCTGATTGGCTTTTAAATTTCGTTTAGTATTTAATCTATATTACTGCTATACCTCTACACTGTGTGCACGTTTCAGCTCTGTCAGGTAAAACGGGGCGCAACAGCCCCCCATTAAAAAACCATTACGCAGTCTTATAATCTTGGATCTGATTGACTTTAAAATTCCGTTTCATTTTTATCTATATTACTGCTATACCTCTACACTGTGTGCACGTTTCAGCTCTGTCAGGTAAACAGGGGGCGCAACAGCCACCCATTTAAAAACCATTATGCAGTCTTATAATCTTGGATCCGATTGACTTTAAAATTCCGTTTCATTTTTATCTATATTACTGCTATACCTCTACACTGTGTGCACGTTTCAGCTCTGTCAGGTAAAGAGGGGGCGCAACAGCCACCCATTTAAAAACCATTATGCAGTCTTATAATCTTGGATCCGATTGACTTTAAAATTTCGTTTAGATTTTAATTTATATTACTGCTATCACTCTACACTGTGTGCACGTTTCAGCTCTGTCAGGTAAAACGGGGCGCAACAGCCCCCCATTAAAAAACCATTACGCAGTCTTATAATCTTGGATCTGATTGACTTTAAAATTCCGTTTCATTTTTATCTATATTACTGCTATACCTCTACACTGTGTGCACGTTTCAGCTCTGTCAGGTAAACAGGGGGCGCTACAGCCACCCATTTAAAAACCATTATGCAGTCTTATAATCTTGGATCCGATTGACTTTAAAATTCCGTTTCATTTTTAATCTATATTACTGCTATATCTCTACACTGTGTGCACGTTTCAGCTCTGTCAGGTAAAGAGGGGGCGCAACAGCCACCCATTTAAAAACCATTATGCAGTCTTATAATCTTGGATCCGATTGACTTTAAAATTCCGTTTCATTTTTAATCTATATTACTGCTATACCTCTACACTGTGTGCACGTTTCAGCTCTGTCAGGTAAACAGGGGGCGCAACAGCCACCCATTTAAAAACCATTACGCAGTTTTATAATTTTGGATCTGATTGGCTTTTAAATTTCGTTTAGTATTTAATCTATATTACTGCTATACCTCTACACTGTGTGAACGTTTCAGCTCTGTCAGGTAAACAGGGAGCGCAACAGCCCCCCATTTAAAAACCATTACGCAGTCTTATAATCTTGGATCTGATTGACTTTAAAATTCCGTTTCATTTTTAATCTATAATTAATATTACTGCTATACCTCTACACTGTGTGCACGTTTCAGCTCTGTCAGGTAAAGATGGGCGCAACAGCCCCCATTTAAAAACAATTACGCAGTCTTATAATCTTGGATCTGATTGACTTTAAAATTCCGTTTCATTTTTATCTATATTACTGCTATACCTCTACACTGTGTGCACGTTTCAGCTCTGTCAGGTAAACAGGGGGCGCAACAGCCACCCATTTAAAAACCATTATGCAGTCTTATAATCTTGGATCCGATTGACTTTAAAATTCCGTTTCATTTTTAATCTATATTACTGCTATACCTCTACACTGTGTGCACGTTTCAGCTCTGTCAGGTAAAGAGGGGGCGCAACAGCCACCCATTAAAAAACCATTATGCAGTCTTATAATCTTGGATCCGATTGACTTTAAAATTCGGTTTCATTTTTAATCTATATTACTGCTATACCTCTACACTGTGTGCACGTTTCAGCTCTGTCAGGTAAAGAGGGGGCGCAACAGCCACCCATTTAAAAACCATTATGCAGTCTTATAATCTTGGATCCGATTGACTTTAAAATTTCGTTTAGATTTTAATCTATATTACTGCTATACCTCTACACTGTGTGCACGTTTCAGCTCTGTCAGGTAAAACGGGGCGCAACAGCCCCCCATTAAAAAACCATTACGCAGTCTTATAATCTTGGATCTGATTGACTTTAAAATTCCGTTTCATTTTTATCTATATTACTGCTATACCTCTACACTGTGTGCACGTTTCAGCTCTGTCAGGTAAACAGGGGGCGCAACAGCCACCCATTTAAAAACCATTATGCAGTCTTATAATCTTGGATCCGATTGACTTTAAAATTCCGTTTCATTTTTAATCTATATTACTGCTATACCTCTACACTGTGTGCACGTATCAGCTCTGTCAGGTAAACAGGGGGCTCAACAGCCCCCCATTTAAAAACCATTATGCAGTCTTATAATCTTGGATCTGATTGACTTTTAAATTCCGTTTCATTTTTAATCTATATTACTGCTATACCTCTATACTGTGTGCACGTTTCAGCTCTGTCAGGTAAACAGGGGGCGCAACAGCCACCCATTTAAAAACCATTATGCAGTCTTATAATCTTGGATCCGATTGACTTTAAAATTCCGTTTCATTTTTTATCTATATTACTGCTATACCTCTACACTGTGTGCACGTTTCAGCTCTGTCAGGTAAAGAGGGGGCGCAACAGCCCCCCATTAAAAAACCATTACGCAGTCTTATAATCTTGGATCTGATTGACTTTAAAATTCCGTTTCATTTTTAATCTATATTACTGCTATACCTCTACACTGTGTGCACGTTTCAGCTCTGTCAGGTAAAGATGGGCGCAACATCCCCCATTTAAAAACAATTAGGCAGTCTTATAATCTTGGATCTGATTGACTTTAAAATTCCGTTTCATTTTTTATCTATATTACTGCTATACCTCTACACTGTGTGCACGTTTCAGCTCTGTCAGGTAAAACGGGGCGCAACAGCCCCCCTTTAAAAAACCATTACGCAGTCTTATAATGGTTTTTTAATGGGGGCTGTTGCGCCCCGTTTTACCTGACAGAGCTGAAACGTGCACACAGTGCAGAGGTATGGCAGTAATATACAGGGTGTTTTGAATCGCTCTGACTGGCCATTTTTTCAGAAACTCCAAGAGAAAGAGTTACGAAATATTCAGGGTATTATTTCTAGTGTGGGATCGGCTCGCTTTAAATCCTAAATTTCAGAAAAATCGGAAATAATTTCGGGTTTTAGTAAAAAAAGATTTTCACCGGTAGGTGCTAGAAAAAACCATTATGCAGTCTTATAATCTTGGATCTGATTGACTTTTAAATTCCGTTTCATTTTTAATCTATATTACTGCTATACCTCTACACTGTGTGCACGTTTCAGCTCTGTCAGGTAAACAGGGGGCGCAACAGCCCCCCATTTAAAAACCATTATGCAGTCTTATAATCTTGGATCTGATTGACTTTTAAATTCCGTTTCATTTTTAATCTATATTACTGCTATACCTCTATACTGTGTGCACGTTTCAGCTCTGTCAGGTAAACAGGGGGCGCAACAGCCACCCATTTAAAAACCATTATGCAGTCTTATAATCTTGGATCCGATTGACTTTAAAATTCCGTTTCATTTTTAATCTATATTACTGCTATACCTCTACACTGTGTGCACATTTCAGCTCTGTCAGGTAAAGATGGGCGCAACAGCCCCCATTTAAAAACAATTACGCAGTCTTATAATCTTGGATCTGATTGACTTTAAAATTCCGTTTCATTTTTTATCTATATTACTGCTATACCTCTACACTGTGTGCACGTTTCAGCTCTGTCAGGTAAAACGGGGCGCAACAGCCCCCCATTAAAAAACCATTACGCAGTCTTATAATCTTGGATCCGATTGACTTTAAAATTCCGTTTCATTTTTATCTATATTACTGCTATACCTCTACACTGTGTGCACGTTTCAGCTCTGTCAGGTAAACAGGGGGCGCAACAGCCACCCATTTAAAAACCATTATGCAGTCTTATAATCTTGGATCCGATTGACTTTAAAATTCCGTTTCATTTTTAATCTATATTACTGCTATACCTCTACACTGTGTGCACGTTTCAGCTCTGTCAGGTAAAGATGGGCGCAACAGCCCCCATTTAAAAACAATTACGCAGTCTTATAATTTTGGATCTGATTGACTTTAAAATTCCGTTTAGTCTTTAATCTATATTACTGCTATACCTCTACACTGTGTGCACGTTTCAGCTCTGTCAGGTAAAGATGGGCGCAACAGCCCCCATTTAAAAACAATTACGCAGTCTTATAATCTTGGATATGATTGACTTTAAAATTCCGTTTCATTTTTTATCTATATTACTGCTATACCTCTACACTGTGTGCACGTTTCAGCTCTGTCAGGTAAAACGGGGCGCAACAGCCCCCCATTAAAAAACCATTACGCAGTCTTATAATCTTGGATCTGATTGACTTTAAAATTCCGTTTCATTTTTATCTATATTACTGCTATACCTCTACACTGTGTGCACGTTTCAGCTCTGTCAGGTAAACAGGGGGCGCAACAGCCACCCATTTAAAAACCATTATGCAGTCTTATAATCTTGGATCCGATTGACTTAAAAATTCCGTTTCATTTTTAATCTATATTACTGCTATACCTCTACACTGTGTGCACGTTTCAGCTCTGTCAGGTAAAGAGGGGGCGCAACAGCCACCCATTTAAAAACCATTATGCAGTCTTATAATCTTGGATCCGATTGACTTTAAAATTCCGTTTCATTTTTAATCTATATTACTGCTATACCTCTACACTGTGTGCACGTTTCAGCTCTGTCAGGTAAAGAGGGGGCGCAACAGCCCCCATTTAAAAACCATTACGCAGTCTTATAATTTTGGATCTGATTGGCTTTTAAATTTCGTTTAGTATTTAATATATATTACTGCTATACCTCTACACTGTGTGAACGTTTCAGCTCTGTCAGGTAAACAGGGAGCGCAACAGCCCCCCATTAAAAAACCATTACGCAGTCTTATAATCTTGGATCTGATTGACTTTAAAATTCCGTTTCATTTTTAATCTATAATAATATTACTGCTATACCTCTACACTGTGTGCACGTTTCAGCTCTGTCAGGTAAAGATGGGCGCAACAGCCCCCATTTAAAAACAATTACGCAGTCTTATAATCTTGGATCTGATTGACTTTAAAATTCCGTTTCATTTTTTATCTATATTACTGCTATACCTCTACACTGTGTGCACGTTTCAGCTCTGTCAGGTAAAACGGGGCGCAACAGCCCCCCATTAAAAAACCATTACGCAGTCTTATAATCTTGGATCTGATTGACTTTAAAATTCCGTTTCATTTTTATCTATATTACTGCTATACCTCTACACTGTGTGCACGTTTCAGCTCTGTCAGGTAAACAGGGGGCGCAACAGCCACCCATTTAAAAACCATTATGCAGTCTTATAATCTTGGATCCGATTGACTTTAAAATTCCGTTTCATTTTTAATCTATATTACTGCTATACCTCTACACTGTGTGCACGTTTCAGCTCTGTCAGGTAAAGAGGGGGCGCAACAGCCACCCATTAAAAAACCATTATGCAGTCTTATAATCTTGGATCCGATTGACTTTAAAATTCCGTTTCATTTTTAATCTATATTACTGCTATACCTCTACACTGTGTGCACGTTTCAGCTCTGTCAGGTAAAGAGGGGGCGCAACAGCCACCCATTTAAAAACCATTATGCAGTCTTATAATTTTGGATCTGATTGACTTTAAAATTCCGTTTCATTTTTATCTATATTACTGCTATACCTCTACACTGTGTGCACGTTTCAGCTCTGTCAGGTAAAGAGGGGGCGCAACAGCCACCCATTTAAAAACCATTAGGCAGTCTTATAATCTTGGATCCGATTGACTTTAAAATTTCGTTTAGATTTTAATCTATATTACTGCTATACCTCTACACTGTGTGCACGTTTCAGCTCTGTCAGGTAAAACGGGGCGCAACAGCCCCCCATTAAAAAACCATTACGCAGTCTTATAATCTTGGATCTGATTGACTTTAAAATTCCGTTTCATTTTTATCTATATTACTGCTATACCTCTACACTGTGTGCACGTTTCAGCTCTGTCAGGTAAACAGGGGGCGCAACAGCCACCCATTTAAAAACCATTATGCAGTCTTATAATCTTGGATCCGATTGACTTTAAAATTCCGTTTCATTTTTAATCTATATTACTGCTATATCTCTACACTGTGTGCACGTTTCAGCTCTGTCAGGTAAAAGGGGGGCGCAACAGCCACCCATTTAAAAACCATTATGCAGTCTTATAATCTTGGATCCGATTGACTTTAAAATTCCGTTTCATTTTTAATCTATATTACTGCTATACCTCTACACTGTGTGCACGTTTCAGCTCTGTCAGGGAAACAGGGGGCGCAACAGCCCCCCATTTAAAAACCATTATGCAGTCTTATAATCTTGGATCTGATTGACTTTTAAATTCCGTTTCATTTTTAATCTATATTACTGCTATACCTCTATACTGTGTGCACGTTTCAGCTCTGTCAGGTAAACAGGGGGCGCAACAGCCACCCATTTAAAAACCATTATGCAGTCTTATAATCTTGGATCCGATTGACTTTAAAATTCCGTTTCATTTTTTATCTATATTACTGCTATACCTCTACACTGTGTGCACGTTTCAGCTCTGTCAGGTAAAGAGGGGGCGCAACAGCCCCCCATTAAAAAACCATTACGCAGTCTTATAATCTTGGATCTGATAGACTTTAAAATTCCGTTTCATTTTTAATCTATATTACTGCTATACCTCTACACTGTGTGCACGTTTCAGCTCTGTCAGGTAAAGATGGGCGCAACATCCCCCATTTAAAAACAATTAGGCAGTCTTATAATCTTGGATCTGATTGACTTTAAAATTCCGTTTCATTTTTTATCTATATTACTGCTATACCTCTACACTGTGTGCATGTTTCAGCTCTGTCAGGTAAAACGGGGCGCAACAGCCCCCCATTAAAAAACCATTACGCAGTCTTATAATGGTTTTTTAATGGGGGCTGTTGCGCCCCGTTTTACCTGACAGAGCTGAAACGTGCACACAGTGCAGAGGTATGGCAGTAATATACAGGGTGTTTTGAATCGCTCTGACTGGCCATTTTTTCAGAAACTCCAAGAGAAAGAGTTACGAAATATTCAGGGTATTATTTCTAGTGTGGGATCGGCTCGCTTTAAATCCTAAATTTCAGAAAAATCGGAAATAATTTCGGGTTTTAGTAAAAAAAGATTTTCACCGGTAGGTGCTAGAAAAAACCATTACGCAGTCTTATAATCTTGGATATGATTGGCTTTTAAATTTCGATTAGTATTTAATCTATATTACTGCTATACCTCTACACTGTGTGCACGTTTCAGCTCTGTCAGGTAAACAGGGGGCGCAACAGCAACCCATTTAAAAACCATTATGCAGTCTTATAATCTTGGATCCGATTGACTTTAAAATTCCGTTTCATTTTTAATCTATATTACTGCTATACCTCTACACTGTGTGCACGTTTCAGCTCTGTCAGGTAAAGATGGGCGCAACAGCCCCCATTTAAAAACAATTACGCAGTCTTATAATCTTGGATCTGATTGACTTTAAAATTCCGTTTCATTTTTTATCTATATTACTGCTATACCTCTACACTGTGTGCACGTTTCAGCTCTGTCAGGTAAAACGGGGCGCAACAGCCCCCCATTTAAAAACCATTATGCAGTCTTATAATCTTGGATATGATTGACTTTAAAATTCCGTTTCATTTTTAATCTATATTACTGCTATACCTCTACACTGTGTGCACGTTTCAGCTCTGTCAGGTAAAACGGGGCGCAACAGCCCCCCATTAAAAAACCATTACGCAGTCTTATAATCTTGGATATGTTTGGCTTTTAAATTTCGTTTAGATTTTAATCTATATTACTGCTATACCTCTACACTGTGTGCACGTTTCAGCTCTGTCAGGTAAAGATGGGCGCAACAGCCCCCATTTAAAAACAATTACGCAGTCTTATAATCTTGGATCCGATTGACTTTTAAATTTCGATTAGTATTTAATCTATATTACTGCTATACCTCTACACTGTGTGCACGTTTCAGCTCTGTCAGGTAAACAGGGGGCGCAACAGCAACCCATTTAAAAACAATTACGCAGTCTTATAATCTTGGATCCGATTGACTTTAAAATTCCGTTTCATTTTTAATCTATATTACTGCTATACCTCTACACTGTGTGCACGTTTCAGCTCTGTCAGGTAAAGATGGGCGCAACAGCCCCCATTTAAAAACAATTACGCAGTCTTATAATCTTGGATCTGATTGACTTTAAAATTCCGTTTCATTTTTTATCTATATTACTGCTATACCTCTACACTGTGTGCACGTTTCAGCTCTGTCAGGTAAAACGGGGCGCAACAGCCCCCCATTAAAAAACCATTACGCAGTCTTATAATCTTGGATCTGATTGACTTTAAAATTCCGTTTCATTTTTATCTATATTACTGCTATACCTCTACACTGTGTGCACGTTTCAGCTCTGTCAGGTAAACAGGGGGCGCAACAGCCACCCATTTAAAAACCATTATGCAGTCTTATAATCTTGGATCCGATTGACTTTAAAATTCCGTTTCATTTTTAATCTATATTACTGCTATACCTCTACACTGTGTGCACGTTTCAGCTCTGTCAGGTAAAGAGGGGGCGCAACAGCCACCCATTAAAAAACCATTATGCAGTCTTATAATCTTGGATCCGATTGACTTTAAAATTCCGTTTCATTTTTAATCTA
Organism: Leiobunum rupestre; assembly: GCF_980474605.1. Classification (NCBI taxonomy): domain Eukaryota; kingdom Metazoa; phylum Arthropoda; class Arachnida; order Opiliones; family Sclerosomatidae; genus Leiobunum; species Leiobunum rupestre. Next base: position 13,399,221 of record NC_143392.1, on the reverse strand, counting down.
TATTACTGCTATACCTCTACACTGTGTGCACGTTTCAGCTCTGTCAGGTAAAGAGGGGGCGCAACAGCCACCCATTTAAAAACCATTATGCAGTCTTATAATTTTGGATCTGATTGACTTTAAAATTCCGTTTCATTTTTATCTATATTACTGCTATACCTCTACACTGTGTGCACGTTTCAGCTCTGTCAGGTAAAGAGGGGGCGCAACAGCCACCCATTTAAAAACCATTATGCAGTCTTATAATCTTGGATCCGATTGACTTTAAAATTTCGTTTAGATTTTAATCTATATTACTGCTATACCTCTACACTGTGTGCACGTTTCAGCTCTGTCAGGTAAAACGGGGCGCAACAGCCCCCCATTAAAAAACCATTACGCAGTCTTATAATCTTGGATCTGATTGACTTTAAAATTCCGTTTCATTTTTATCTATATTACTGCTATACCTCTACACTGTGTGCACGTTTCAGCTCTGTCAGGTAAACAGGGGGCGCAACAGCCACCCATTTAAAAACCATTATGCAGTCTTATAATCTTGGATCCGATTGACTTTAAAATTCCGTTTCATTTTTAATCTATATTACTGCTATATCTCTACACTGTGTGCACGTTTCAGCTCTGTCAGGTAAAAGGGGGGCGCAACAGCCACCCATTTAAAAACCATTATGCAGTCTTATAATCTTGGATCCGATTGACTTTAAAATTCCGTTTCATTTTTAATCTATATTACTGCTATACCTCTACACTGTGTGCACGTTTCAGCTCTGTCAGGGAAACAGGGGGCGCAACAGCCCCCCATTTAAAAACCATTATGCAGTCTTATAATCTTGGATCTGATTGACTTTTAAATTCCGTTTCATTTTTTATCTATATTACTGCTATACCTCTACACTGTGTGCACGTTTCAGCTCTGTCAGGTAAAGAGGGGGCGCAACAGCCCCCCATTAAAAAACCATTACGCAGTCTTATAATCTTGGATCTGATTGACTTTAAAATTCCGTTTCATTTTTTATCTATATTACTGCTATACCTCTACACTGTGTGCACGTTTCAGCTCTGTCAGGTTAACAGGGGCGCAATCGTATTTTTAAGTGCCTAATCATTGATTTAAAATAACGGCTCCCGTAAAAATTGACAGTTCAGCGTATCGCCTAGAAGGGGAACGACAACGGAGGGAGAACCGTTCAGAGAGAGGAAGAGAAAGGCTTTGACTCCGAGAACAACGAAAATTTTAATTAATATAAATGCCTCTGTTTAACCTTTTGTGTTATAGAAAGTGCTTTAATATGATTGCATTTTGTTCGCAACTAAATTAAAAAATAATTTCGTTTAATTGAATGATTATATTGCCTTCTGGAAAAGGGACATTTATTATACAAAAACCAGTTCTGCGAACTGAAAAAACCGTATTTATTCTTTTTAATGTTACGGCTAAGAAGGGTCAGATACTAAAATAGACTTAGAATTCGTGTCTTTACGAAACACCATGAAACCTACTCTTTGGCAAATTACACCAAGAAAAAGCTCTAAAAGCGTTAAGCAATTGTGTGAAAACTGAAAAGGGAAACGTGAATTTCGACACGGGAACTCACCTTGTCTACGTCACTCTCAGCCGAAGTCGGACAAAATGAATGGGCCGAAATAATTTTATTTTTCACCCGAACAGCGTTTCCAACCTTTAAAGAAGTGTTTATCATACCAGGGGATCAAAATTATCGTATTTTCGCTAAAATTATCGTACGCTTTAAAAGGCTCGGCGAGGCGAACTTTTTCCAATTTCTTAGTCATTTCTAAGTGTTTTTACCTCTCCGAGGGGACAAAGTCCCCTAGGAGGGGTTATACAACGACCGTGTCTGTCTGTGGGTCTGTGGGTGGGTCTGTGGGTGGGTCTGTGGGTGTGTCTGTCTGTCAGGACTGCGAACGCGTTCGCATTTTCGGTGCAAAGTGTAATCACTGCGTACGCAGTTTCTCAAAGGGTTGGCAAAACCACCGTGCGACGGTGAGCGTTAACGGATGCATTTGCGGTTTGGTTTGGATGGTGTTTTTTCGCTCACCGTCGTGACGGTTTGGTGTATTACGGTTTTTGTAATGTTTATGCGTAGGTTGTGAGTGTTGAATTTGTTGTGTTTGTGTTCTGATGGATGTGCATGTTGAGTCTGTTGTGTTTATATGGGCGTTTTCTCTCCAACTTCTTCTTAATGACTTTGGGACGGACCGAGTGCTGAGTGTAATGCTACCTCTCAACGTCCAATGGCAGGGTTTCCACCAGTTGTACACGGTATTCGTCTTAGTATCAATTTGCGATCGCATCGGGCGGGATTTGAACCCGAGACCTCCTGATTGACAGGCGGACGTTCTACCACAGAACCACCGACACTTGTTACGCCTTATTGAAAATTAGACCTTCAGCTTTATCGGAAGCGTATTTAATAGAGTACGAAATTTTGGTTTAATTGAAATAGAATTGAAATTGAAATTATTGCATCGAAGAAATTCTAATTTAGCGTTTCTCTATTGATTAAAAACAAATGCGCCACCCAGGTTTCGAACCCAGACCATTCGGCTTGGCAGTCGAGCGCTCTACCACAGAACCACCGATAGCTGCTTAGATTCACTGAAATTAAGACAGGCATCGTAAGCATAATAGGTAATAAAGTCTTTTTTTATTAATGAATTTATGAAGGCCTAATCTGGTATTTTTTAAAGGTTAAATCTTGTTTTAGCGCAGTCAGCCGAGATTAGAGGGTTAAAGGGTAGACCCTGTGGGTGGTCCACTTTCTTAACGACCTATATATAGTTCTGTTAATTCAAAGGAGATAATTTAACGTTAATTGCTTTAAAAGCTGGCGGTTAGTCAAGTGGCTCTCTGTGCTTTGTTGATGGTAAGGTTTTTGCTTCTTGTAAATACATTTGGTGTGGATATTTGGATATCTACGATTTCTAACGCAGTCAATGATTTCTTGGGTGTGCGAGTCATTATATGATATTGGAAATGGGACGGCATTGGTCTTTTTCATGTGGTATGCGTCACAACGTCAACAGGAAGTGAACGAGTCGTCCACTACCAGATATCTACGGTATCTTCATCAAGGGCGAGTGTTGAAATAAAATGAGCGTTAAAGATGCGGCAAGTATTTCGTAAGCGAGTAATTCCAAAAAGCCTCTGTAGATATTTCATTAAAATTTGCTTCGTATTATATTTAACTGATAAACCTGTTCTGTAAAAGGGTTTAATTCAATTGTGCATTGTTATAGTACGTCTAACTTACTGTTGTAACTACTTAACTTATGATATTCTGAATAAATTAAAATTGGTCGTTTCGTCTCAATTATTTTAATTATAATTAAAATTTTATACCGGGCGGGATAGAAATGGGTTAATATTTTTAACAAATAACTCTAAATTGCGGAGATATATCTTTAAGGGTTATCTCGAGAAATTAATACCACTAGGGACAATTCTTCCGAGGAGAGGTATATTTTGGCTTGCCAACTTGTCTGAATATGCATCCACCCGAGCGGCGAGTGGGAATTTTAAAAGATCATAATAATGTAGTTAAAAAACCTCGCCCGGTTTTGGGTTTGACCTTGACTGCATATTTTAGGCCAAAAATATGTTTCGGATATGAAACAGTAGGGAGGATAGAGGAAAAGTAGGGGAGAATCTAGCGTATAATTTATATTAATAATTAGAAAGCTGATTTATATGGTATAAATCACCTTTCTAATTGGTTTTGGCGGAATCTAGATTTCAATAGTATCAGGTTTTTTAACGAATAAATTATTTTATTTGAAAATTTCAAACTATCGTACGTTTTGCGTACGATTATTTGAAAATTTCAAATTATCGTAGGTTTTGCGTACGATAGTCGACCACTATCGTACATCGTATTTGAGCCCTAAATATCGTACAAATACTATAGTTATCGTACGGTTGGCAACGCTGCACCCGAAATATCTAAAAAAAAATTATTTGCCATGTCTCAACATAGCCATTAATAAATAAATAAATTCTTTGTATAACTTTAAACTATTCTTTAACGTCTATTGAACAGTTTTGGGTGTTAGCGTTTGAAAGGTTTTCTATGAATTTATCCCGCAATGATTAGTCGCTTGCTTTGGGTAAATAGTGAAGCGTGTAACTTGAAACGATTCAGACCGGAAGGGAAATTAAATAGATCCTGAGTCACTCGTCAGCTTGCTGGATACGGCGTTGGACTTCTGGAAAATGGTCCACTCACGCTGTAATCGGCTTTCCACTTTTGGGTTTTCGTTTCGAGAAAACGAAAGCTCCTTCTTTATCAACATATATTGTAGTACTTTTTAGTTCCACATCGAGATATATATATCGAAGTGGGACTATTGCTATGGATGGATTTTCGTTAAGTGTTGTTTGTTTGGCGTCAGCGTCATCGTCTTGGAAAAGCGACGACACGGTAGATGGAGCTGCGAAAAATAATTTTTTATATAATTTATATATCGGCGACGCCGAAACTCGAACACAGATAGCTGCTGGCCGCGTAATGTCCAACAAGTCGGCCCAGGCCGTAATATTAGTTCCACATCAGTGTATTCGAGTGGGCAAACCCATACACCCTTAGTAGACACAGGTAGGCAAACTAATACAAAAGTAGTTGAGGCTACGTGATTACTTATCGTTTGATATATAAATTGCCAACCTAAGATAAAGAGTGGATGCCGCCCACCATCAGGAGACCCCGGTGGGAAAACTGATAGAAAAGCTGTTGAGCCCATGTGATTTCCTATTGTTTGATATATAATTTACCATCATATGTTAAAGAGTGGGCACCGCCCAAGCTCAGGATACGCGGGTGGACAAACCAAATTAACCAATACAAAAGCTTGGGCGCAACCCACCATCAGGATACGCGGGTGGGCAAACCAATACAAAATCTGTTGAGGCCATGTGATTTCCTATCGTTAGATATATAAAATTCTACCCTAAGTTGAAATATTAAAACTTGGGCGCCACCCATACTCAGGATACGTGGGTGGGCAAAGAAATACAAAAGCTGTTGAGGCCATGGGATTTCCTATCGTTTGATATATAATTTAACATCCTATGGTCACATACTTTGCAGCTTAAGGGCCTGTTGCAAAAGCCCTAGCCAAAGTGCTAGCCCATTGAATTTAACATGTGCGATTCTAGCAAAGCAGACTTTTGCTACAGGCCCTAAGTTCGACTGCTTTGGATTTTTTGGTCTCACTCTTTCACGTAGACGCGAACGTAGACGATTCCAATATTTTACTTTTATTGTTCTATCGAATGAGAACAGCTTGTTTTTTTCGGTCACTCTCCCTTTAAGGGGGTTGGTAGTAGGGGGCGGAAAATAACGGCACTGCGTGCGCGTCAAAGAGTTCTATCGAATGAGACCAACTTTTTTCGGTCACTCTCCCTTTAAGGGGGTTGGTAGGAGGGGGCGGAAAATAATGGCACTACGTGCGCGTCAAAGAGTTCTATCGAATGAGACCAACTTTTTTTCGGTCACTTTCCCTTTAAGGGGGTTGGTCGGAGGGGGCGGAAATTAATGGAACGCGTGAGGGGGCGGAAAAAAGAGTTCAATCGAATGAGACCAACCCGCCCACCCTCAGGAGACCCGGGTTTAATTCAAACTTCCCGTCAATATAACTGCTCGATGAAATATTCAAACAAAAAAACGCGCCGAAACTTTCAGGCAAGAGCGACATCTCTGGACCAAATATACAAACTATAAATGTGTTCAAGACTAAAAGTTCCAAACTTCCCACCAAACTAACCGCCAAACTAATCCTATTACATTTTTAATTATTTTTCAAACTAATTGCTCGATGAAATATTCAAACAAAAAAACGCGCCGAAACTTTCAGGCAAGAGCGACATCTCTGGACCAAATATACAAACTATAAATGTGTTCAAGACTAAAAGTTCCAAACTTCCCACCCAACCAATCCTTTTACATTTTTCCTATTACATTTTTAATTCTTTTCCAAACTAGTTGCTCGATGAAAAACAAATTAACGGCACTGCGCGTTCTATCGTTTGATATAAAAAGTACAATAATAATAATAATAATAATAATAATAATAATAATAATAATAATAATAATAATAATAAAAGGCTTTATTGGATGTCTCTTTCAGAAAAAAAAATCTGATTTACAAAGAGGTCCCGAGTATTAATTTAAAAAATAAAATAAAAATAAAATAAGGAATTTAAACTCTGAAATGTAGTCTCAATACAATTATATGTCCATGCTAATAATGTATTTTGTCACATCTTCCCTGAATTGTTTAAAATGGTCTATTTGTTTTAATTCGCTTTTCATATTGTTCCATAAACTTATTCCACGATGTTTGGAACTCTTATTACGTAAGGATGTTTTTAGATGGTCAGAATAAAAGTCTAGTTTAGAACCGCGGGTTTGGTGTTTATGAACTTCAGCAGGTTTTCTAAAAAAGTCAAAAAGATATTCTGGACAGCGATTTTTTGACACTTTATACATAAGTATCAAGGTATTTTTAACATAAAGCTGTTTCAGTGTGAGCCAGTTTAATTGGTCTCGTGTATATGTAGCTGAGGTTCCTTTCTTCTTTCTGGCCACAAAACGTGCACCGTTATTATGAGCAATTTGTATTTTCTTTAAATTGGATTGACTGGCCGAGTTATGAAAAATATCACCATAGGTGAAAATTTCCTGTATAAGGGCTTTGTATAATATATTTAGGGTGTCTGTGTCAAGAGATGCTTGTAGCGGTCTTAGTATATATATTAAATAATGTCGGTCCGAGAATGCTTCCCTGGGGAACACCTTGCTGGACATTCTGGTAATCTGAGATTTCCCCACTGACTACCACAGCCTGTTTTCTATTAGTAAAGTAGGACTTGACCATTTCAGTGCCTCCGTAGATAAATTCTTGTTCTTAAGTATAGTTAAAAGAATGTCGTGATCCACAGTATCAAAGGCCTTACTCAGGTCAGCAAACAGGACACTTACATAGTGACCATTACTCAATCTGTCCACTATGGATTCCAACAAGTAGAATATACTTGTCGTCGTGGAATAGCCTGGTCGAAAGCCGGATTGTAGTCGGTATAAGTAATTATTTTGTTCAAGAAAGTCGTGTAGTTGTTTGAGAGAAAAGTACTCAATAGACTTCGAAAAGCATGGTAAGATAGAAACACGTCTATAATTTTCCATTTTAGTCCGGTCTCCTTTTTTATATATGGGTGCTACTTTGTCTATTTTCCAGTCAGTAGGAAATTCTGAAGTCTCATAAGAGATATTTATAATTTTGGTAAGAAACGGGGTTACTATTCCTGCAAGGCATCGTAAAAACTTTGGTGGTATGTTATCCAAACCAGTAGCTTTCTTTATCGGCGTTTTCTTTAAGTAGCGAAAAACTGTATCCTCACTTACCAAGTGAAATTTAAATTTTTCTTTACTTTCCTGCTGAACCAATGGGGGAAAGGGATCTATTATCCCTGCTATATTCTGTTCCCCTGACGCAAAGTAGTTACTGAATTCCGTGGCAATATCTTTAGGTGTGGTAATTACCTTACCATTATGATCAATTATATCGATATTAGACTTTTTAGCTTTCAAAAATGGTTTTTAAGTTCTCCAAACATCACATCTGTTACTGCTCTCAGAATGAATGTTCTTTTTGAAATAGTTAAGTTTCTCACTTCGTATTTTCTCAGTTACCTGATTTCGATATTTTTTATATTGTTCTTCCAGAAATCGTGAGCCTGGTATCCTGCTCTTCTTGTAGTAAACGTCACGTAGATGCATTAAATGCTTAATTTCGTAACTTAACCATGGTGGATCTGATACACTAGTTCTCTTAGATATGAAAGGGGCATGTATAGTGCAGTTTAGAGTTTTTACTCCAGTATCAACATCAATGATGTTTGGCATTTCTACATTAAGTTCTTGAAGAATATCTTTTATAATAACATCTGCAGTGGATTTACGATAGTTTCGGACTTTTCTAATTTTCTTTATAGGTTTAGGGCAGCTTTTTTTGTTGATACACAAAATAAGGTCATGGTCTGAAATTCCCATTGGTATAACTGCTACCTGCTTAATTCTTATAGGCATGTTGGTATATATATGGTCAATAAGCGTTGTCGTTGTCAAAGTAGTTCTAGTCGGTTGCTTAATTAACTGTTGAAATCCATATGTGCTATGTTTCAGATGGCAAACATTTGTTGATACAGATCCCATTAGGTCTGTATTAAAATCCCCAAGAAAGATAATTTCGTCATTCTGTGGGTTATCAGTAATTAATACTTGCAGTTGAGCTTTTAGGTCCAAGTTACAGTTTTTATAATTGCCATTCGGGGGGAGGTAGCATATTCCGATAACAGTACGTTTACAGTTTTTCCTATGGATACAGAGCCACATAGTTTCTAATTCTGAGCTAACAATGTCAACCTCAACTGATAGTAAAGATATTTGCAGTGAACTTTTGTAGAAGACGCTTAAACCCCCGCCACGTTTCCTTACTCGATCTTTTCTAATAAGAGTATAGTTATTAATATCAATTGATATATCATGTATACTGTCTGACAGCCAGGTTTCGGATAGCCCCAGAAGGTCCACATTATACTTCTGTAATAAATGATTGATTTCGATTGTATGTCGTAGTAAACTTCTGACGTTCAGATGAGCTATTATTATCCCTTTTTGTAGTGGTATCAAGTGTGGGTCTTGATCAGTGAGTCAGACCGGGTCATCATTACGAACCAATTTTTTGGGTTGAAGTTTCCCACCATCTGTGTCATCCAGATTCCTTTGCAAACGTGAAATAAATCGGGTTACGCCAATAGGGCGAGGCCAGTTGGTTAAGTCCAGGATCAAATGATCATACTTTCTACTGCATTCAAAATGAAATGTTTTGTATTTAGAGTTGGTTGATTCATTCAGAATTCCTATATTTAGACCCTCGACTCCAAGGTCTAATAAATGATTAGCTAAATCAACTTCAGTTTGTGTCCTGTGACACCGTGATATTACACATTTTGAGTTCGGTGCAGATGACAGTTCCAAGGCTGTTACATGGTCGTTAAGACCCCAGGTTTTCTTTTGCCTTGTGTTCCCTAGTTTTACACAGGATACACCAGCTGGCCATAGCGTTGCCACACATATTTCAGAAGTGTTTTGCAAGTAACTGATTACAAATGAAGTTTTCTTCAAATTATAGCTTCGTGCTTGTCGAATATGAATTGGTTCTTTGAGCATCTCCTTAAGATAGATGCGGAGCTTATCATCTGTAGTCTTGGTAGAGCAATTTGCTATGAAATTCATCCATTTCCTCAGCTGCCTTCAGTTTACATTCATCAATGAGGTCATTTGGCATTTGGCCCAATGTAACTAATCTTCCTTTAGCATATGAATGGTATTGCTTACCGTGTTTTTATTTCTGTTTGACTGACCTAATTTTGTGGAGTTTTTTATATCATTATGGTTCAGGGTTGATTTTGTATTATTTGCAACTAATCTTCCTGCGAATGTACATGGTTTTGGCTGTTCTGCACCAGGCGCCTCATCTATATCAGAACTGTTTTGAATTCCTTCAGGCAGATAGATTCCCTCTGTTTTTTTCTTGTCGTTCTTGAATTTCACAAAAGCTGAGTCTATTGGAGATTTCTAGCAATTGTTGCGTGGTATTTTATTTCACTACACTTTTCTTTTAGCATACTAACATCTGTCCTTAAGGAATCAAGATCCTCTGCGTAATTTTCATCTACTGTGTTTATGTCCTTTTTTAAAGTATCAAGTTCTCTCTTTAGTGTCTCCGCTTCGGAGACTAGTACGCTGATGTGATCACCGCATGAACATTTCTGTTTAGATACCTGTATGGCTTTTAGTTTTTCAATATCCTGTTGCAAGGAAGTAATACGTTTTTTAGATTCTTCCAGGTCTTTAGTAGCTGTAATAGCCCTCTGTAATCCAGCTCTACAGAGTGGAGAGTTGACTTTAACGTATTGTTATTAAAGGGGGGGTCGTTATTGTGCCCCCTGTTTACCTGACAGACCTGAAACTGGCCATCGGTAAAAGTTGTGTAGCCCTACACTGTAATTCAAACTTACCGCCACACCCGTGTCTAGAGGTCGGCGGAACAAATAAATTAACCGCAAAAATTTCAATTAATCATTAAAATTAGTATTATTTGTTTTATACGAATAAATTATACGATTAAACAATGATTTAACATGCAAAATTAATAATTTTTTTCTGAATAATTCTCGGTTATGGATAAATATAAACAATCGTATAATTTCTTATTCAAACGCCGACCTCTACCCGTGTCACCCTTCGTGGAAATCGACTGGGGTTGGGGGGAGGCGAAGTTTGAGGTTCACTTGACCTTAAACGCCGTAAATATACGTAAAATAACGCGGAAAAAGGAACGGCAATTGCGACAACTTAACTAGCCAACCCCCCCCCCCGCGTCGCTAGAAACGACTAGAAGTTCCGAGTGTTATTCCAAGAGAACGGCGTGACTTGGTTGGTAAAGGCGTCGGTTTTTAAAGATTACGCGGCCAGCAGCTATCTGTGTGTTTATATAAATTATAAACAAGTCGTAATATTAGTTCCACATCGGCGTATTCGGGTGGGCAAACCCATACACCCTTAGTAGACACAGGTAGGCAAACTAATACAAAAGCTGTTGAGGCCATGTGATTTCCTATCCTTTGATATATAAAATACCATCCTAAGTTGAAGGATTAAAAATTGGGCGCAACCCACCCTTGGGATTCGCGGGTGGGCAAAGCAATACAAAATCTGTTGAGGCCATGTGATTTCCTATCGTTAGATAGACGGAAAGTATCAAAGGTGAAATAGGTAAGCAAAACACGACGAACATAATTCTTTTAATTTATGGAAATTAGTGTAAATATGATTTAAAGAAATTCTTAAACTGGGATTCAAATGTGTGTAATGTAGGATATTTATATCAAATATTTGGGTAGTTTAGGCACCAGAAGTCATGTAAATTCGCAAATTCATTAAAAAAATACCCATGAATGTAATTTGGCGGAAAATTGGAAATCAGTTGAAGACGCGTCAGTGGCTCAGTGCGATGATTTCATCTCAATTTTTAGGGCGTATTACAATTTTCGTGGCGTACGATATCGTACCATTCGGTGACTCTCCCTTTAAGGGGGTGGGTCGGAGGGGGCGGAAATTAACGGCACTGCGTGCGCGTCAAAGAGTTCTATCGAATGAGACCAAATCTCTGGACCAACTATACAAACTATACAAGTTCCCCAAGAAGGCGATAATTTTATTTCGTGCCACACATAAACGACTTCGATAAGAAAGTGCCACACTTATTTTCTACTTCTGACCACACACGGTGTCGAAACCGTGTGTGGTCAGAAGTAATAAATAAGTGTGGCACTTTCTTATCGAAACCGTGTGTGGTCAGAAGTAGAAATTAAGTGTGGCACTTGCTTATCGAAACCGTGTGTGGTCAGAAGAAATAAGTGTGGCACTTTCTTATCGAAGTCGTTTGTGTGGCACGAAATAATATTTTCGCCTTCTTGGCGAACTTGTATAATTTGTATAGTTGGTCCAGAGATTTTCCGCCCCCTCTGACCAACCCCCTTAAAGGGAGAGTGACCGAAAAAAACAAGTTGGTCTCATTCGATAAAACTCTTTGACGCGCACGCAGTGCCGTTAATTTCCACCCCCTCCAACCAACCCCCTTAAAGGGAGAGTGACCGGAAAAAAAGTTGGTCTCATTCGATAGAACTCTTTGACGCGTACGCAGTGCCGTTAATTTCCGCCCCCTCCGAACAACCCCCTTAAAGGGAGAGTCACTGAATGGTACGATATCGTATGCCACGAAAATTGTAATACGCCCTAAAAATTGCGATGGAATCATCGCATTGAGCCACTGACGCGTCTTCAACTGATTTCCTATATTCATGCATTTGCGAATTTACATGACTTTTGGTGCCTAAACTACCCAAATGTTTAATATAAATTTCCCAGTTTAAGAATTTCTTTAAATCATATTTCCACTAATTTCCATAATTTAAAAGAATTATGTTCGTCGTGTTTTGCTTACCTATTTCACCTTTGATACTTTTCGTCTATCTAACGATAGTAAATCACATGGCCTCAACAGCTTTTGTATTTCTTTGCCCACCCGCGTATCCTGAGGGTGGGTGGCGCCCAAGCGTTTGTATTGGTTAATTTGGTTTGTCCACCCGGGTATCCCGAGGGTGGGCGGTGGCCACTCTGTAACATAGGATGGTAAATTATATATCAAACGATAGGAAATCACATGGCCTCAACAGCTTTTATATTGGTATGCCCACCCGCGTATCCTGAGGGTGGATGGCATCCACTCTTTAACTTAGGATGGCAATTTTTATATCAAACGATTGGTAATCACATGGCCTCAGCAGCTTTTGTATTAGTCTACTAAGGGTGTATGGGTTTGCCCATCCGAATACGCCGATGTGGAACTAATATTACGGCCTGGGCCGACTTGTCTTCTTCGATTATACCAAAACATTTTACGTTACCGGTCTGTTTGAAAAGCATCCAATGGGGTTTCTTTGTTGCAGCCAGAGATGGGCAAAAAATCATTTGGCGAATAACGAATAAATTACTAAATAACAAAATATCTGATCATATTTATTCGTCGATTGACAGGGCTAAATATTTTAGGTATAGTTATTTGGCAATTAAACAAATATTTTGCCGTGGTCTTATTTGATAAATAATTTAAAACATAATATTTTCGATTATTATCTGGAAAATAATATTTTACGAATATTTCATGAACATTCATTTGTTAAATTGTTTTTTTACAAAATATTTTCAGTCATTTATTTCGCGAAATAAAAAATGGAAATATTTTCTTTAATTTAAATAACGAATAAGGATTTTAGTTAATCGAGTAAACGCAAGGTTAAAAAATGCTTATCGCACTATAAGGAGTAAACTGTTGCGGGATATTTGACTTCCTGATAATGGCAACTTTTAATGCTAATGCCACCGACAAAGCACCTCCAGTTAGAAGCTTTGGAGGCAGTGGCGTAATGAAAAATTTCGAGCCCCCCGCAGGATATCAAAAGGCCCCTTTATAAAAAAAATGTATTTGTTATAAAGTATTAGTAGTGTGGTAGTAGTAAATGGAATGCAATATATAATATATCTATTTAAATTAAAAACCGCGAATTTCATTTATTAAAATTTGAAAATTAAAATATTATATTCAAAAGCTACCTTTAGATATTTTTTTACGATTTCTACCGTAGGATATTGAGTGAGATTGAATTTCAGTATTAGTTAAAGCCTGTCTTTTGTTCGTCCCGTAACCCATTTTTCTCCATTTTTACAAGTTTTTCTTGTAAAAATACTTAAAACGAAAGGGCCCCCTAGTTTGTGAAAATGAAACCCGCCCCCCCCCGCGTTCGCGGGGTCTGCAGGTCCTTAGTTACGCCACTGTTTTAACGATGCTACGGAAATTATGGGGTCGGTGGTATTAGATTAATGTTTTTATTAATTTACTGCCCTTCCGTACTTTTTGCCTTGGGTAAATGATACCAATAGCTACCCTGGCACCCGGGGCGGTCAGTCCTCCCCCTTATTCCGCCACTGCTACAATCCTTTTCTCGTGATCTACGAATTTCAATCTTGGAATGTCATATTATCGCGTGAAAACCAAATTCACGTATCTTCGTAAGGTTTGTGTATATAGTAAAGGCAAATGATGCTTTCAAGTAAAAATTAGTAGCATTAATTAAATAATTAATTAATAGCTACAGTGGCGTAGCTATAGGGCCGGCGCTAGAACAGGCGAGCGAGGCGAGCGTTTAGGGCCTCGCACTTAGCGACACGTTTTGTGGTCCCCACACCTAAGGGAACTTTTAGAGGTCCCCTTACTTAGCGGCACTTATTGAGGTCCGGCACTTTTTGGGGTTCCCGTACTTTGCGGCACTTATTCGGGCCTCTCATTTATTCCTTCGCAAAACATGTGTGTTGTGAGAAGGGGCCTCGCTCACATGTCGCTGCCTCCCCTCCGACCGGTCTGCTGTACCTTCGCTGTGCCATTAAATAGTGACCACCATTGCTGGGTAATATTGATACTCTTTGTTAAAATAAAAATGGTGTCGACAATTGTATTTCGTCTCTGACACCAGAATTAACTTTAAGTCTTTGGAATTTGTATTGCATTTTCTTACAAATTGGCCATATATTCAGTTATTTTCCTTGAGTCTAGCCCTGTCAAATAAAAATAATTCGTTATCTACAAAATAAAAAATAAACGGAAGCTATTTTTGACGATCTATTTGTTAACTACGCCAACCCGAAATATCTGATGACAAAATATTTCAGTCTTCTTTATTTGCAAAATACATTTATTTCAAATGATTTAATAAAACAGATATTTTGACCTTTTTATTTATAAACTTATTTTATTAAAAAATATTTTCCAACATTTATTTAAAATATTTTTCTCTAAATAAATTAATTTTACCGTTATTTATAAATAACAACTGACAAGAAAAAATTTATTCGTTATTCGCCAAATGATTTTTTGCCCATCTCTGGTTGCAGCCAATTGCTTTAAAATTCGAAATGCATTAAAGATATCTATATGTCTTGTTAATTGTTATGAAACTGTTTTGTTTCTACTAGCTTGATTGACTTACGTCTTAAAGATAATGATAAAATTACCAGCTAGGCTAATACTCAAGGCACCACCTTAGGTCCAAGTCTTCTAGCGACTTTTAATGCCTTTAAACAGGTGTCCCGGTTACAATGCGTAGGAGGGTGGTGGCGAGCCCTTCATGCCATCTAGGAGCAACAAACACAAGGAGAACGCAGCTAGCCTTTAAACACGCTAACGGAGGGTTGTGTACGAATTTCATTGGACGAGCGTCACGAGCCTTTACGATTAACGTTTTACGGAAAGGGGGAAGACAATTTCCGAATTTTCCCCTTCCGACGGTAGCTGGCGCTAAAGCGTCTAGCCAATGAAAAATGTACACAAGAAAATCCACGACTTTTGAAGGGTTGCGTTCTCCTTGTGTGAGGTGTTGTGTTTGTTGCTCCTAGATGCCACGCTAGCCAACAGCTCCCTACACTCACTATTACAGTTAACCTCGACAAGTTTTATGGAAAGGGGATATCGAAGAACACACACACTGATCGAAAACCATCGAAGGACAGCTCCAAATACATGAAACTGAACCAAGGATATATTTATTTCTGCACAAGGACTTCATAGCCGATTATAGAGTTTGTGCTGCTGTGACTGGACATATATGGTTTCTCTTTATACTGCCAAAGCTGAGAATTTTCTATGCATAGATCCGGCAGCATTTTTCAACACGGGGGCAAGTCAGTCAGAGAGGAATTTAATTAACCGCCTATTCCCGAGAAAAGATTCATTACCGAAGTTCATTAACGTAAGCTAGTATTATCAAAAGTGTATGATACTAGAGAAGTATCCACCTAGGCGACTAAAATGAAACACGTCCCTTAATTCTCAGACTCAAGGCAGTTTTCAATGGCGGCGTCGGGGAAGACACAATGTACGTTATAGCTAGGAGCAACAAACACAGCACCCCACACAAGGATAACGCAACCCGTCAAAAGTCGTGAATTTTCTTGCGTACAGTTTTCATTCGTTATACGCTTTAGCGCCTGCTGCCGTCGGAAGGGGAAAAAACTTAAATTGTCTACCCCCCGCCCGTAAAACGTTCAGCGTAAACGTTCGTCCAATGAAATTTGTACACAACACTGCGTTGGCTTTTTTAATGCTAGCTGCGTTCTCCTTGTGTTTGTTGCTCCTAAGTTATAGCCTACCGCAATCCTAACAAGAGCTTACCAAAATTATGAAATTAGCAAAACCTTTGAGGGTTAACTTTTAATTTTCTTCAAATTATTTCCAGGAAACCGTAGAAATTGAAATTCTGATTATGAATCACCATATTTTTACTAGCATTGGGATACAAAAGTGACCCAAAATGTTTATAAAGGGCCCAAAGAATTAAAACAGGAACCCCTGTCATTTCGACTACCTGACTGAAAACTCGTGGCGCCGCCACTTGCGGTTTATAATGAGTGTGGATTTCCTGTTAAGCCACGGATGTATTCACCGCATTAAGGCTCTACATTAACCCAGTGATGCCAGCTCACGGCCCTTAATGGGTCAGAGTGTGCAATAACTGGTTGCTGTACCGGGGAGTCGGGGTCCAACTCTTGTAACCCATAAGGGCGGTGGCGCACTGGGAGATGTTAGCTCTGATCAAATGGTTCTATCTCCACCTCCAACTTTGGTCAGGTAGGGGCTGGAAACTGAGTTTCGGGTCAGGCTAACGGAGAGGGTCCGGGCAAACTGGCCGTCTCGGAGGATTGGGTAGCCTGCTGTGGGGCGGCGGGTCTCCGTATGAGGCGCAGTGGTCCTGTTTCCCGGCCTTTTGGGGCACACAGGGATTTTCGGTGCCAGCTGTGCCGGGTTACGTGGACCGCTGTGTGCCCGTCGTTCCCCTTTAGGAGCTCTTTCTGTAGGGTGTGGCTCTCTACCTACGTAGGTAGGGTGTCGGCTGAAGTTGCTATAGCATCCACTCTCTATCCCACAGCTGTGCGCGAAGTGGAAGCTGGTCGCCCCATTGCTGTGCCTTCTGCTAGGTTGAGTGGCTTGCGTCGAGAGTGAGACCATCAGTAGTAGGGTACTACTACCCGTGCTGGATTCGTCACCTGCCCGGGCATGTGAACGCTGGCGTAGGGCTTTCTGATGAGACCACCGGTGTAGTAGGCTGTTGATACGCTTGGAGCACCGGTATTTAAATTTCTGACCACATGATGCCAGTTCACAAAAATCGAATTTCCCTATCCGATCATTGAAATTTCCTATTTTGGACTAAAATTTCCCTAGTTTTCATCTCGCAATGAATAAAAACTAGGAACAATTTTACCAGTATAAAAATCACAGTTTGTAATAGGGATAGAGCGGGAAAAAGTCGTTCGAACTCGTTCCTGTGGGCCAGTTATTTGACAGACGACTTTCCACATTGCCAAAAACAAATTGCAGGAGTGCCAGCTAAAGCGACTCCGATAAAATACTTCTGATTGTATTAGTTGACTCTTTCATAATAAGTCAATTTAATGAAGGTTTGTCATTTTTTATGTTAGCTTTGAATAAAATAATTTTTCCCCTCGAATTTGCCTAGATTTAACTAATTTTTGTTCGGATTTCCCTTTTTCCCGTTTTTAAGGGGTCAAAATTTCCCTCAATCTGGCATCACTGCATTATACTCGTGTATTACTCCGCCTAATGATTTAAAATTGAAAAGGGTCGTTATTTATAACCGCTATTTTGCATCTTTCATAGTCTTAGAAAATCATTAGATTCTGCTTTGTTTTCCTAACGAAAAATGAAGTGAATAAGAACCACGGCTGCATTACAAAGAGTGGTAAAATACGCGAAAATGTAGAATAGTCCATAATGAAAAGGGACAATCTGCTTAATCCTAATCAAATTTGAAGAAATTAAAATACCTAACGAAACCCATGTTTAAAATCAGCGCCAGCTTGCAAAGGTAACATGAACAGTATAAGTATATGAATGCTTCCCTCGCATGATAGATATTATATACTTATGGTATTACCGAAAATGAACCGTGACCTTGAAAAAAGGTGAACCTTCTGGGAAAAATAGGCCTTTCCAAAAAGTAACATGGCTTTCTGGTTTTAATGTTGCTGCTACGTCACGGGTGACGTATTGATGACGTTACACTACGAAAAGCACCGGACATAAGAATAAATTCGGTAGAAATAACCGTTTTTTAATAAGAGAAAACCGCGGTACTTCGGCAATATATGCCTTCAAGGCGGGTACAAGAGTGTTAAATCTTGTACCCGCCTTGAAGGCATATATTGCCGAAGTACCGCGGTTTTCTCTTATTAAAAAACGGTTATTTCTACCAAGTTTATGTGTATTTTGTAAATGTTCGACCGTTGGTGGCTTCTCATGTTATAAGAATAAATTCGACGAGACACCCTGTTTTTAAGCGTAAACTGAACTGAACTTTTACGTATTTCGTAACGAATGAGTTACATAAAAACAAGTTCAGTAAACGTAGCTTATTTTATAAGCCGTGTTCACACATACCCTCTGCAACGTTGCGACGTTTGTATCCCGTCGTGTGAACAGTGACCGTTGCGCGTCCCAGCGTTTCAGATGGCTTCGGCCGAACCGCTTCGTTGACCATTTTGGCAGCGATTCGTGACGTCATGCCTTTTTTAGAAGAAAATGTCTCGCAACCTTTTGTCTATTTGTTTAAAAAATCCAACAAATTTCTTCTGGGTACATTCATTTTTAATTAGAATGTTTTGAAACGTTACTCAAATGCGTGAGCAGACGAACTTCTAATTATATGGCTATACTACGCGTGTCCAATTTTCTTCAAAACTCACTGGAAATCGAACGTGTGAACAAACAGATTTCCAAACGCTAAGAACCGCAGCGAGATCGAAACGAGGCAAAACGTTTCCGAGGGTACGTGTGAAGGAGGGTACGTGTGAACATTGACAAATAACTACAGCACTGGCAATGATATGCTAAGTCCCCATAGGAGATCTATCTTTTAACTGTCGCGCTATTCAATTGAAACGCCACCATGCGTCATTCACTGGAGTTCAAAATCTGGGTAAAATAAAATGGCGTTCGTGGGTTACTGGGTTTATAGTTGTTATCAACTGTTTTTTATCATGAGACCGAAAAGGTGCTATTACGGTGATTGTAAAAACAACAGTAGAAAACTCAACGGTAATAATTCTTTGGAAATTAAATTTTATCCATATCCAAACCCTCAAAAACAACCTATTAAATTGGGGCAACATTTGGTTAAAAGCTAGTGGGTGGGACTTGGCTTTGTCAAACTCCCCGCTACATTTTCTCAACACATTTTGTCGAGAATGGGCTGTCGAAATTAAATCCAAATCCGAAGCAACTTAATGAAACTTTTAGGCAAGTATGATATTCCGATTTTAAAATGTGCACTTACATTAAATTTTTATTTTGGCTTTCACTTCTAGACACCAATTTCGAATGACTGCGTGAAGCTTACTCTGACAATGTGAGTTCAAATGACAGCTCGAATGAAAAAGTAAGTACTGTATGTTATTCTTTTTTTTTCATTTTTCCATGTAAATTAATTGTTTCCTTCTAGATAGTTGATTCAAGTGATCGCGGACACCTTACGAAAGAGCTGCGTAATCCAGATTCAAATGTGAACAACGAAAATTATTTTAACTCGGAAAGCAATTCCGTAAATAACCTTTCGACACAAGATGTTTCCATTGATGATATATCAGTTTATGAAAGTTGCCAGGTAATCTTTTGAAAGTTTTTACACAACCGCGTAACCTTGTTAATGACATTTGATTTACTGTTCAGTCCACGAGTACTCCCAACATTTCTGTGTCTCGAAAAAGAAGTATTTCCTATGAAGAAGATTTAAATATAATTAAATGCACGAAACAAAATTCTTACGTAGCAGCTTTTGCCCTTCTAAATGAAAATGAGACAACTTCATTCGAAGATAAGCCTTTTTTCAATTGACATGCTTAGTCAGAAGCTAGGTTGTCCCAAAAATTGTACTACTTTCGACGGAGAGGACCACGCCAAGTATTCAATGGCTAAAGACGAGATACTGGAATTGTCATTTTACATTTTCAAAGACCAAACTACTCGTGTAACTGTTTTGAGGAAAGAGCTATCATCTTCACATTTCATCATGGAAAATGTTAAAAGAAAGATAGATGACATAACAGACGTTGTGAAGAACCTGGAAAACTTTGAAAAGTGTTGTTTGTCAGGGAAATGCGAAGAATGATTTTCCTAATATTGACTCGTACGGAAGTGGTGTTTATTGTAACCTTACGAACTCCTTTCACTCCAAAAACTGTTTACTGTTGTTTAAAAGAGATGGAAGAGTTAAACGTTGTAAAAATTTCAAACAGCATCGCAATGTTTTGCGAAAATTGGCCTCTAGGAATAAATCACAAACACCATAGAAGAGACTCAGTTTTATGTCTAAAAACAGTTAATTACTAGCGTAAAGAATGGGAAAAAAAGAGCGAAGTATTTATCAAAGCAAATTAAACTTGTTAGACAGAAATATGCTAAGTTGATTCGCGAAGAGGGACATTTTATATCAAAGCAAGAAAGCGATATTTTGAAAGACATTGTACGGACAAACATGGATTCTGAAAAAGACTTCTCAAAGACCTTTTTAAAGCAGCAGTTATCAACTCTAAAAGCATCGAATAATCGGGCACGTAGATGGCACCCGAGCATTATAAAGTGGTGTTTACTACTTCACAGTAAATCCCAGAGCGCATACGAATGCTTAAGGAAAACTAACGCGCTTAACCTACCATGCCGGAAAACTTTATACAACTATTCATTGCCTTTAACAACCAAGCCTGGCTTCCAAGCAGAATCTTTTTCATTTTTAAAAAAACAAATGGAAGAATGAAATTGCTTTGAAGAAGAGCACACTAACGTCGTAAGTAAGTCTCCATCTTGATCAACGAAATGAAAATTAAAGAAGAGTTGGTTTACAAGCGCTTGTCTGGAGATCTTTTCGGTTTCGTAGACATGGGAGAAAATTTAAACGAAATTAGGCGCTTAAGTAATGAAAATAGTGAGAATAAAAACAAACTCGAATAATGGTCAAAGGCATCACTACCAAATTGCAGTTTTCACTGGCTTTTTTTCCGTGTAGTTGTTTCCATGCAGAAGATTTGAACACGCTACTATGGGAAGCTATCGAGAGACTAGAAGCCATAGATTGCCGAGTCCTGACAATTATTGGAGATGGTGCTAATACAAACCCCCTCTTTTTTAAAAACAACATGATTTCCCTCGATGATGGTAGTTTATCCCATTACTCCCTTAATTACTTCTCTGCAGAAGAAAACCCAAGACCGTTGTTTATCTTATTTGACAATCCGCATCTTATGAAAACTAGTAGAAATAACGTGGAAATCGGCACTTTGAATAAAAAACCGAAAGTTAAAAGGAAAAGTAATAAAATAACAAAAAAGTAATCAAAGACACCTAAAGAAGAAATACCTACGAGACTTCTAATGAAAAACAAACAACATATTCTTTGGGACCATATCAAGACCGTGTACTACAAAGACGCGCAACGAATTCCAAGATTGTATCCAAAATTGAAACTGTCTGTAACCGATCTATGGCCAGCAGACCTAGGTTCGAGGTAGGAGAATGAAAGAGCTCGAAATACATCTTACGAGAGTTAATGTTTATTATCCTTCAACATCCACTTTTTAATACAAGTTACATCAAAAATAAGACATAGTTCGTAATTTTATAATACTTGGTTATTGAGTTAAAACAATATTATGGGTAGTTCCGATTGGTAAAAGGTAAATAAAATATATCTCACCAACGAATGAAGGGCCATAATTATTTACTCGATGTTTATTCAGGCGACTAACTCTGCTGACTAGGACGGATTCGTCAAAAACTGACTGAAGGGAGTGTTGCCTTGAAGTAAACACAACGTATTTACTGAGCGGGACCTAGCTACTTCCCAGCTGCTCTACCTAGATCGTCTACCCTCTTTTGTTCCCTCTCTATGATATATATACAAGACGGAGCGGCGCTAGCACCCCCTATCCATAAGCGGTGACGGAATAATGTCTACGGCCAATTATGCCTTGGTGAGATAAGATAAGAAAGTAGGAGTGTCAGGCTGTCAAGTGAGTAGTCTTAGGGCCTGTTGCAAAATCCCTAGCCTAAGTGCTAGCCCATAGAATTTAACATGTGCGGTTCTAGCAAAGCAGACTTTTGCAACGGGCCCTTATACTACACTTGCCTAGACCTAAATAAATAAGCTATGGAATCCCAACTGTTACATGTCTCACATCAATTTAAAATCACGAGCTAAAATGAGGGTTAAATATGCGGTTCAGGTATTGTCTG
Source organism: Leiobunum rupestre (assembly GCF_980474605.1). NCBI lineage: Eukaryota > Metazoa > Arthropoda > Arachnida > Opiliones > Sclerosomatidae > Leiobunum > Leiobunum rupestre. The sequence continues at coordinate 13,377,222 of NC_143392.1, read as the reverse complement.
CGAAAGTTGCCGTAGGAGTTAGAAAGGAGGCTGGAGAAGAGGGCAGGGAAACCGCAAAGTTTTGTTCCTTGATGAACCAATATTTTGACATAATGAATGCGTCGAGTTTCTCAAAATTAAGCTGTAAAAGAAATCAAAATTTGGAACCATTCCAGTCTCCCGATGACATCCGTTTAACGGTAAGATATACAGGGTGTCTGAAAATATTCGGCATGGACATTTTTCTCGAACATCACTCATACTTAAAATCTGAAATTTTCAGGATATGTTCCTTAGTAATGGACCTCTTTAATCTGTGAATTTCAGAAGAATCGGAAAATATTTCTCGGATTTGTAAACAAAAATGACAAAGTTGAAGATAATACTCTGAAACCTAAGAATACATTTTGTTCTTTGAATTTGGACCTAGATAATGGGGTCCGAAAAATAACAAGTTGGTACTACCCAAATTCTGCTTTTTGTTGAAAAGTACTTACTTGTATATTTTAACACATCAAAAATAATAAGAAAGGTTATCAAATGGTAAAATTTATTAATTTACAAAAATGGTCCGATTATTCCCCCTTCTGCTGCTATGCAATTCAATCAGAACGCATCAAGTAAGCCTCGTTATAATCATGAGCAGCACGCGTTAATTGTCGAGTGGTGTTTTGGTGAAGGTGATCGAAACGCTGCTTTATTAGACGTTTATTTTGAAGGCCCTATCCCAATAACACTCCAAATAAGCATACTGTTCAGCGTGCTGTTTGTGAAAGTGGTGAAGATGATGGTCCGCAGGGCCCGCAGAGTGAGGAGCGGGGCCCATTGAGCTTTTTACGGGGAAGCCTCTGAGTTTTCAGCTACGCTACTGGTTCGAGACTTCAATTTGCATGGAAGAGGTCAAGGAGAAGGTCCTAACAAAATCGTCGTGGAAATTAATGTTCTCGCTTATTTAATAGGATTACCAAGGTCGAGCATAAGAATGGCAAGTAGTGAAAATGGAATTTCCTAGGTCACGCCTGATATGGTCAGAAGAACTTTCCAAAATCTCGTTTATCGTTGCGAGACTTGCATAGCAGCAGAATAGAAGGGGGAATCATCGGACCATTTTTGTAACTTCTAAACAAAAAGCATAATTTGGGTAGTACCAACTTGTTATTTTTCGGACCCCATTATCTAGGTCCAAACACCCCTAAATTCACAGAACAAAATGTATTCTTAGGTTTCAGAGTATTCTCTTCAACTTTGTCATTGAACATTTTTGTCTACCACCTGCCGGTGAAAAAAATCACAGATTAAAGAGAACCATTACCAAGGAACATATCCTGAAAATTTAAGATTTTTAGTATGAGTGGTTTTTGAGAAAAATGTCCATGCCGAATATTTTCAGACACCCTGTATAACCCAATGCCCAATTGGTCCCAGAATACCCTAAAAAATATATAAATTTGTGAAATATTAAGTTAAAAGGAGCCACCTATGAACTGCATTGTAAAGGATTATATAATTAGCGAATAAGTAGATAAGTCCATTATGAAAAGATATTGTTAAATAATTCAATAACTTCCTGTATAACTTTTCTTACGTAACTATTATTATCACAATCCACGAAGCCCGAACTGTAAAAATATAATAATTTGTGAACTGTCCCTTTTTTAAATTGTATCCTTTCTATTGCTATTGTCGAAAAGCGTTGACGCTAGCCTCGCTAGTGGGATTCTCTAGCCTCGCTTTTGTTTCCATGGATACTTCGGGGAACTGGACAGTCAAAGCTAGGCGCCTCTGGCGTTCATTTTGGAATTTCGCCCTTTTATGACCCTTTCGAGGAAAAGATGGGTGTGCTACTTGGTCGTCTTGTCTTTTCCGAGAAAACCAAGCCATTCCCCCCCAACTCCAATTACCCGAGGACCCTAAACAATACCAATACTTTACGCGCCAAAAATCTTCTCTCACTAGAAGGACTCTAGTCCTCTGACGTACAGCATCTTTGCCAGCCATCTCCAAAAATTGCGCTGCCGCGACTGTACTATATTCAATTTTAATAATCTTTAAGTTCAATTAAAAGTTGTTTTGTTTTCAAATCCGTTTCCACTAATTTCGCGATATTAAAAGTCACCGTAGTCCCGCACCAGTTTAACCTTTAGGTATTTTTCAGTCGGTACCCAAACCTATAATAGCTCTCCCAAGTTCATCTTTAATTTCTTCAATTTATTCCGGCACAAGATAATATAGCTAAACCCTACAAATTTGAAGAAATTTAAAAACTTACTAATAACTCGTACCGATAGGTCTTCGAGCGAACAAAAAGACGCGAAACTCGGACCAAATAGATCTTCGAGTGAAAAACTAAATTAAATTAAATTAAATAGCCAGAAATTCCAACGGTAGACCGGTTTCGTCCTATTTGGTCCGAGTTTTCATAATGGACTTATCTACTTATTCGCTAATTATATAATCCTATAAATTTATGAAACGAGTTTTTTTAGTGGCTTGAGACAGACTTTCTGGGCTATTTTCAAGAATGGGAAAATGAAGTTGCAAGTGCCGAAGAATTTACCAATGCCCAGAAAAAAAGTATGTAAAGTAAGCACCGAAACATCAGAAGGGCTAAAAATAACGAGTGCGTAAAACTATAGTATTAGTAATAGGTCTTTAAACTGAATTTATTGAAATTTACTCTCTTTACAGCTATGTCGGTGATAAAAGTTATTCGCTACATGTTATCGAAAGGAGCGAAATATGTTTCGACAAGAAAATTAAACCAAGATCCTTTAGAACAGGAGTTTGGCAAACACAGGAGCTGTTAGTCAATATGAGAAAAATGTTGGAAAATTACGTTTATTAAAAGGAATTGTCTCAAACGCGGAGGGAGGAAACACATCTTCAGAGGTAAAACATCTTTATTTCCATCACAGAGCTTAAAACTCTTCGTAGGCTAGGAACTGACTTAATACTTTTAAAGCTATCGCGTTGGTATTTCTCTGTTAAAAAGTTGGTGAATGCTTTGCCGTGGGTATTTAAATATGTTGCAATAACAATGTTTAGTCATTTGACCTTGAAATTGTTACGAAGACTAATGCACATTATTTCCCAGCTTTCCTGTACTGTTTTAACTTTTCTTATCTCTTCTTCTTCCTTAATTTTCCTATTTAACACCAGCTCACAACTCGTTGAATCGTAGTGTTTTGATGATATTTTTGCTATTATTTTAAACATTTGAAATGCCTGCTCATTTAGGTTAAAATATCCTCCCCGGTTCAATGAGCAGCTCAAATCAGCGTAATCGTGACTTACTTTTTCAAAACTAGTGGTCATGTTGTTAATTAATTGTCGCACATCGCTTGTTGCGTAGCTTCGTATTTTCGTCATCTTTTTCTTCACAGACTGTAGTACGAATCCACCCACATAATATATGCCTTCTTCAACAAAGTATAATATTGTTTCAGATTTCTTTGAGTTTGTCCGATGGTACAATCAACGTTGTAGCTGCTTTTCTAAGAAGGTTGCTGATGAATTACTGGGTACCCGAATTACTACCTTGTATCTGAAAGAAACAAAGGTGTTGTAGCAGCTGAAAATTCAACGGGGTATAAAGAAAATCTATCCGAAGAAGGCATACATTATGTGGGTGGATTCGTACTACAGTCTGAAGAAAAAGATGACAAAAATACGAAGCTACGCAACAAGCGATGTGCAACAATTAATGAACAACATGACCACTAGTTTTGAAAAAGAAAGTCGCGATTACGCTGATTTGAGCTGCTCATTGAACCGCGGAGGATTGTTTAACCTAAACGAGCAGGCATTTCAAATGTTTAAAATAATAGCAAAAATATCATCAAAACACTACGATTCAACGAGTTCTGAGCTGGCGTTAAATAGGAAAATTAAGGCAGAAGAAGAGATAAGAAAAGATAAAACAGTGCAGGAAAGCTGGGAAATAATGTGCAATAGTCTTCGTAACAATTTCAAGGTCAAATGACTAAACATTGTTTGTTCGGTTGTACACATCGTAATTTTGTATAGTACATGTACCTATATTCGTTTTCAAATGTTTATATAGCGCACGCGCGCGTGAAAGTGAGTTTTTGGTTGCTGTTAAAAAAGGTGTTATTTTTTGCGCGTGTAAAAATAAATTAACGGCCAGTTCTGTTTTGAAATAAGAGGAATAAGGTTTACCGGTTTTTATGTCGGAAAAGTTCGCGTCTTTTATTTCGCTGTTCACGACATTTTTTGGTCCGTCGAGCCGGATACATTCGTCAACTTGATTATGTTCCTCAACTAATCATCGAATCGGCTATCTTTCCGTGAGAGACAGTGAAAATTAGCGTGGATTCTCCGTTGGAAACCGTTTAAACCATCGATCATATCCCGATCGTAAACGAATCAACATAAGTCATCATGGATGTTCTGGTGAGAAGAAGAGCAGCTATCAAGGGACAGATCACCAGGATTGAAAATGCGGTGGGTCAAACAGCAACGAATCTATCTGACGTCGCCTTGAAGCTGTATGTAGACAAGGTGGAAAAACTATCGAAAGACTTGGATGAGGTTCACGATGCCGTAGTTGCAAATATCGATCCCGACGACGACGATTTCGCGGATCACGAAGATGAATACAACCCCCTAATCGCTCGACTCGAAGATCTGACAATCCTACTCGTCACTGAATCGAATGAAAGAGCAGCAAACATTCCAGTGAGACAAGTCAGACCAGCTAGTGATGTACGTTTACCGAAGCTGGAACTTCCATCATTCAGCGGTGGTTACGTCGATTGGCTTCCATTTCACGATCTCTTCACGGGCACCGTACACAACAACGAATCGCTCACCGGAGCTCAGAAGTTTCAGTATTTGAAGTCATCATTACGAAACGAAGCAGCGCTCCTCGTTCAATCTATTCCGGTAACTGACGCTAACTATCTGGAGGCTTGGGATATCTTAAACAATCGGTTCAACAATACCCGGGAAATCATCGATGCACACGTAAAACGTCTCTTCAGTCAAACTAACGTCATCCAAGAATCTTCATCCGCTTTACGAACGCTCATCGATACCACCGCCGAATGCATAAGGGCGCTCAAGGTTCTCAAAGAACCAGTACAACATTGGGACTCCATACTACTTCATCTTGTAAAGGAAAAACTGGATTCAGAATCTCGCCGACAATGGGAACTTTCCCTGAGGGGGACCGAAAGACCAACTTTCGAGGATCTCGTTACATTTCTTGAACAACGGGCCAGAGCCTTAGCAGCAGCTCCGCCTACAACTACTGCAATCAAGTCGAAGCCTCCATTACATCAGAGACCGAGTACAAAAGCTCATCATGGTGCTCTGAGCGAGACGTGTCACTTTTGCAACGAAACACACTCTGTATACAAATGTACCAATTTTCTCAATGCATCTTCGGACGAGCGTTGGAACATGGTCAAGAGGAGTGCCATGTGTTTCAATTGCTTACGAACCGGTCATCAAAGCAATGACTGCAAATCTGGTCATTGTAGGAAATGCAACGCACGACATAACACACTTCTACATCAAGAGAAGGAATTAACGAAGACGAAGGCAACCTCCGGTGTAGTTTCATGCCCATCTCGTGAAATAATTGGATCAACCCAAGTTATCTTGGCAACCGCAATGGTCCAAGTCAAGGGACTTGACGAGCAACTTTATCCAGCCCGAGCGCTTCTGGACTCGGGTTCTCAAGCCAGTTTCATCACGGAACAATTCACGAGGAAACTAAGATTGAAGCGAACACGTTTCAACGTCTCAGTTGACGGAATTGGAGCAACCGGAATGAACACCTCTCAAGGCAGTGTCATGGTGAATATTCAGTCAAATATCATTAACACGTCGGAGGTCATCGTCGAGGCAATCGTCATGAAAAAGGTCACGGATTATTTACCTAACAGTCCGTTCGATCCTGGAAATTGTCTACACTTGAAAGGCTTAACACTTGCTGATCCAACTTTTCATAGCCCTGGACAAGTGGATATTTTACTAGGTGCTGACGTGTATCTAGAGCTCTTACAAGATGGCATTTGCAAGGGGAAAGAAGGTCTTCCAGGTGCCTTTAATACTCTTTTCGGATGGGCAGTTTCCGGTCCATTGCTGATGTCCGGAAGAAGTTCGAAAATAAAGGTCCACCATTGTACATTGGAAGCAGCTTTGAAACATCTTTGGGAGCTAGAAGACATCCAGCCTCGAAGAATACTATCTCCAACAGAAATTCAATGTGAAAAGAACTTTGAAGAATCACATACACGTGACTCTACAGGAAGATTCACTGTACGATTACCAAAGATAAACGATGCACCAAAACTTGGAGATTCTAAACAAATGGCAATCCGTCGATTCTCTCACTTAGAACGACGTCTACGTGTTAACCCGAATCTCTATGAGGAGTACCGCAAGTTCATGGGGGAATACATTGCCCTTGGACATATGGAACTCATTCCCTCGAATGAAATAAAAATCGAAACCAATCCATCTTACTACGTGCCTCATCATGCGGTATTCAAAGAAGACAGTACCACCACGAGAGTTCGTGTGGTGTTCGACGCCTCTGCCAAATCTACAACTGGAGTTTCCCTAAACGATCATCTGCTAGTGGGGCCAAAACTTCAAGATGATTTGGTCAACCTCCTTATTCGCTTTCGTCAACATCGCATTGTAATGAAAGCAGACCTTGCCAAAATGTTTCGTCAAATTAGAGTACATCCAGACGACTCCGATCTTCAAAGAATTGTTTGGCGAAACAACTCACACGAACCCTTGCTCGAATACCGTTTGCTAACGGTTACATATGGAACCGCATCAGCGCCATACCTAGCAACTAAAGTCTTGAAGCAACTCGGCCATGACGTGAAAGAGACACTTCCGTTGGCATCTTCGGCTTTACAAAATGACTTCTACATGGACGATCTAATGACAGGCGACGAAACGATTGAGAACGTTTTAAGACTTCAGTCAGAAATCATTCAAGCTACATCTCAAGCAGGATTTGAAATAAGGAAATGGGCGTCGAATGAAGCTGCATTATTGGATACACTACCAGCCAACATGAAGGATTTACAAAAGCCACTATGCATCGAGAACGACGAATCAGTCAAGACTCTCGGCCTATATTGGACTCCTTCGGCTGATAATTTCTCGTTTATGGTTACTTCTCCAGCGTCAAGAAGTTCAATCACTAAACGTACGATTCTTTCGGATACAGCAAGGATATTCGATCCTCTGGGACTGTTGGCACCAGTAACCGTTCGAGCGAAACTGATGTTACAGGAAATGTGGCAGCTAAAATTGAATTGGGATGAGCAACTTCCCCAACCACTTCAAGCTAAATGGAGGTCGTTTCGAACCGATTTACCAGAAATTGAAAACATTACGGTTCAACGGCACATTTCGCAAGCTAATGCTACAGACATTAGCCTGCATGGATTTTGTGACGCATCGGAGAAAGCGTACACAGCTGCCGTATACCTGAAGACGGTGAATAACAACGGACAAATCAAAATACAACTGATCGCTGCGAAAACAAGAGTCGCTCCGCTCAAACAAATCACACTTCCGAGACTGGAATTATCTGGTGCATTACTTTTGGCTTCTCTGATTCAACTGATCAGGGAGTCATTGAGATTGGATATAGCTGATGTTCATTGCTGGTCGGACTCAACAATCGTCCTAGCTTGGTTGAAAGCTCCACCGCAACGTTGGAAAACGTTCGTAGCCAATCGAGTGTCAGAAATCCACGAGAAACTACCGAGAGCGCAATGGCATCACATTTCAGGAGATAGCAACCCTGCAGATTGCGCTTCTCGAGGAATATCCGCTAGCGAACTGGGAAATCATGGTCTCTGGTGGCATGGACCGCAGTGCCTTATTTTCGCCGCAACAACGCAAGAACTACATGAACTCTCAGAGCCAAATGAATGTTTATCCGAGGAAAGACGAATTATTTCGTTAGTAACACATCATCAAATGGATTTCACGCTCCTTTCCAAATTTTCAGCGCTTAAAAAACTCATTCATATCACCGCCTACATTCTACGTTTTGTCTTCAATTCGCGAAATGCGACAGAATTGAGGATTACTGGACCTTTATCGAAGGAAGAGAACGATAAGGCGCTATCCCATTGGATTCGGGTCGTCCAAAGCAACAGTTTTAACGAAGAGATAGCTTGCCTTAAACAAAACAAGGAATTACCACGGAAAAGTAAAATCCTTTCGATGCGTCCGTACATCGATCAAGATGGGATTCTTAGAGTTGGTGGCAGACTTTGCCACTCCAACTTACCATACGAACAAAGGCATCCGGCACTGTTACCGAGACAGAGCAAATTAACAGAACTTCTAATACAACACGAGCACGAAAAACATTTTCACGGAGGTGCTCAACTACTAACTTCTGTCTTACAGAAACGTTATTGGATCGTCGGTCTTCGTGATGCCATACGTTTCCATATCGGAAGCCGGGGTGAAGTCCGTCAAGTATCATCTGAAACGAGTTCTTGGCACCATGGTTCTAAACTTTGAAGAAATGCAAACGCTTCTTTGCCAAATCGAAGCTTGCTTAAATTCACGTCCTTTAACGGCGTTAAGCTCGGATCCAAACGACTTCAATGCGTTGACACCTGGACATTTCCTAATCGGAGATGCGCTCACCGCAATACCCGAACCAGATCTCACTTCTGAAAACGTCAACCGCCTGTCACGTTGGCAATTGGGCCAACAAGTACTGCAGCACTTTTGGAACCGTTGGCGAAATGAATTCCTCTCTCGCCTTCAACAACGTCCAAAGTGGACTACACCAAAACCGAATCTACGAGTCGGCGACTTGGTCTTGCTCAAAGATGAAGATTTACCTCCAACCAAGTGGAGAATGGCAAGAATCACTGAACTTCATCCAGGACAAGACAATCAAGTTCGCGTCGTAACTGTCAGAACCTCTGACAAATCACTGAAAAGACCCGTAGTTAAATTATGCCAGTTACCACTAGATTGATTTTAATTGTATTCAAACTGTTTACTAAGGGTTATTTATGTATGCAAATGTAACTTTTCGGACTTTTACTATCTCATTTGAAATTCGTTATTTCAAGGCGGGCGGAATGTTCGGTTGTACACATCGTAATTTTGTATAGTACATGTACCAGTTTGTACCTATATTCGTTTTCAAATGTTTATATAGCGCACGCGCGCGTGAAAGTGAGTTTTTGGTTGCTGTTAAAAAAGGTGTTATTTTTTGCGCGTGTAAAAATAAATTAACGGCCAGTTCTGTTTTGAAATAAGAGGAATAAGGTTTACCGGTTTTTATGTCGGAAAAGTTCGCGTCTTTTATTTCGCTGTTCACGACATTGTTATTGCAACATATTTAAATACCCACGGCAAAGCATTTTTCCCATTCGTGAAAATAACCCAGAAAGTCTGTCTCAAGCCACTAAAGTCAATCTGTCGTGGAATTACCCATAATATAGAGCTGATCAATACCTATCTAACGAAGTATCAATTGACATTTCTTTATACACCGGTGATGACATAGCTCCCTTTCGCGGCACGTTTTAAAACCGTCAGTAGCTGCGTGAAGTGATCACCACCACCGCGAACATCATCTTAGAAAATAACAGCCTCTAAAAAAGCCGAGAAAGGAGAGGAAGAAATATTTCATGTTACACTGAAGAAATCAGCGAGTGAAATTAGGGGTACGATTCGACCACCTTGTTTATATGGAGAACGACGCCTTCAAAATTCAGTAAGTGGTGACTTCTAGCAACGCTAAAAGGAATCTTTTCCACCCTATTCAGGTTTTACTAACTTTTCCACGTAAATCAAGATGCACGTTATTCAGTTTCCACGTTATTCAGTGGGTCCGACGGAAAATGCCTAAGAACAACTGGTCTTGGAGCGGCAACATAACTTGAAAATTGAGAGAAGCGCTACGGCGGACGGAGAAATTACCTTCGGCGATGTCAAGTTAGCCCGCCGGGAAAAATCCCCGACGAAAGGTTTTAAGAGTTTTATTATATAGATAATAAACAGGAACTTTTGAGATGTCACCGCGAACATTGCATGGAAATAGTAGGGAATAGTTTAATACCAAAGTGTCGGTTCCAGCGTACGCTATTTCCACCTTGAGATGTTTCCATCCTACGCCGTCTCCCTCCTAAGCTGCCTCCAACTTATGATGCTTCCATCCAACGCCGTTTCCATCCAACGCCGTTTCCATCCAACACCGTTTCCATCCAACGCCCTTTCCATCCCACGCCGTATCCACCCAACGCCCTTTCCATCCTACGCCGTATCCCTTTCCCAGCGTATCCCTCCAATGCAGTTTCCATCCAACGTCGTTTCCATCCAACGCCCTCTTTCCATCCTAAGCCGTATCCATCCTACGCCGCTTCCAACCTAGGACGTCTCCAGCAAACGTCGTTTCCATCCAATGCAGCTTCCATCCTAAGACATTTCCATCCTATGAGTACTCCAGCGTACGACATTTCCAACCTACGACTGGTCCAGCCAAAATACATTTTCCACCCAATGCAATGTCCATCCTAAAGATCGTCCAGCCTGTGCAACGTCCCCTTATTTTTTTAATCAAAAACATTACATTGAAACTTACTCTGGATTTCTTACTAATTATTCTTATAATGTCTTCGGTTTTTTTTAAGAGAGTGGTTTTGTAAGATTAAGTCTCTTTTAAGGAAAAATTTATTTTTTCCCACAATTATCACAGTCAATATCACTTCTTTTACAGTATCTTTTAGTTCCAAGTACTCTAATGTACTACTCGCCAATGTAGGGAGCCATCAGATGGGCAGATTACGTGGCGCCATCGATGCGCGGTGAAATGAAATACATTATGCCTTTTTGAAAATCAACTGTCATTTGATGTAAACAAAGGAAGGATAGATGGCGTTGCAAATTCTACCCATCTCCGCTTTCATACATGCGCGAGGGGCGGATGAATTTTCCCGGTCAAAAACAGGGGTGCCTTAACGCGGTAATCTTCCCTCTATTTCTTTTCTATCTCTATGGTGTGAACGTGGCTATAGAAAGGCATATTCGAGGTAGCTGTTTACGATAATGAGCGCTCATTACTGGAAGGAGAGGCTTTAATTAGCGTGTTCGGATTGCCGCTAAAATTAAACCTGGAGAAGGTCACGGGGTCGAAGGATACCATCGGAAGACGAAAACTCTATTTTAGTCCACGTACCAGTCTAACTTTTTACGGACCCGATGCAGAGAGTTCATTTTGTCCCTCTTTTACGAGGATTATACGCGAAGAGGATTATCTGGGAAGAGAATGACAAAAAAGACGATTTAATTATTGTTTTATATATTACGGAGTAATCTCATTCGATCGAAATTCCGGGACCCTTTTCCAAAATCCTGCACAATGGAATTGAATGTTTTTAGTTTTTTTCCATCAACTAAAATAATTTTACAATACGAGGGATACTTCATGGTACTAATAAATTTTATTTAAAAACATTTAAAGCGCATGTCGGCTCTAGTTTAGTACCTGGGTGATACGTTAGATGTCACGTTCGGTAGTTCCTCCAGCCTAGTGTATTTGATCATGGACCAAAAATCTAAGGGGACTCACTGTTCAGGCTTTAAAAAGCACACGTTAATACTGGGAATAGGAAAATCACGGTTAATTTATTTAAATATAGACAAACTTGGCGTCGTTCAATTTTGACCAAATGGTGCCGTTGTTGTCGGTTAAATGATTAGGATTACTAACGAGGAGACTACCCGAGGTGATAATCACCGATTTTGTTGAAACTAAGTGGGTATGTAGGCCTTATGGTAACATGAAATTTCACCAAGGGAAAAGTTGCAATGGGCATTAGTTTTGCCATGGCCACCGAAAATGTTTTTGACAACACAGTATGTATATTTTCCCATTGAAAATAACATGGGAATCTGAGCACTTCTAAAGGCCTTTTCACACGAGCCAACTTTTTGACCCAACTAGATGAGTCAACTTGAGTTGAGTCAACTAGTTGGTTCGTGTGAATAAAAGTTCGATGAGTTGATCCACCAAAAAAGTACGCGAGTAAAAAATGGATCACTGATCCATTTTTGCTGACTCAGCATTTTGATTTGAAAAGTTGGCTCGTGTGAAAAGGCCTTTAGGGTTCTGTGAAAAAATTTCAAAAAAATTGAAAATTTCAAAACCAAAAAAATATATCGAAATTGACAAATGAAATTAATTTAATGATATTTTGATGAATTTTGGTCAATTTGGTTAAAATATGTAAAAATTGATCAGAATCGGTAAAAATGGAGAAAAACGAAGTATAAAGATAAAAAAGTTGTATTTGCCAACTAATCGCCAAATCGACGATAATAAATGAATTTTATCAAAATTAATAAAATGGAATTAAGTTGTTTGAATTTGATCAAAATTAATAATTTTAATTAAAATTGATCAACATTGGTAAAATTTGATTAAACTTGATTAATTGCCTAAAATCGGGTATAACTTTATAAAGCCGATATATTTTATCAAATTTTGTTTTTGGCCGTCAGGTTTTAAAGGTGTCTTGAGTTTGCTAACCTTCGAAGTTTTTGACCACGGGACCAATAACTCGTGAGCGCAAGACCGAAACACGGGATTTTACCTATATCTCGCTCTGCGCCAAATCAGGATAGAGGTGTTTTGATTGTTACTGGGTTTTTTATAGTGGTACATGGTTTATTTTTATAGAGATACAACGGGGTTTTATGAGGCAGCTGAGGGCTGTGTTCGAATAGTGACGCAAACGTAACCCTGCAAAGGAGGGAGACAAAATACGGTAAACACGGGGCCCAGAAGTTAATTATGGGCCTTGATTGATTGATTGGGGCCCGTAGATCATTTTAATAAAATTTGGTAAATTCGATCAAAACTTGTGCAATATATTTAGATTAAACTGGGTAAATGTAATAATATTTAGATTAAATTGGGTAACTGTGTTTAAATTGAACTGTAATTGGTTAATCTTGATTAAATTCAACGAAAATTGGGTACATTTGTTAATAGTACTTACAATGTTTGCGAAATGTAATTAAATTGGATGAAAAGAGAAAACGTGATTAAATCTAACGACGTTTAATAAAAGTGATAAATATTTTTAAATATTTTATTAAAAATATTTTACATGACTAGTTTCGCTGTCTATATATATAAAATCTGATGTTTGTATATATATATATATATATATATATTGGTTTGTTACTTTCTATGCACGCCCAAGATAATTGTCCTATTCGCACGAAATTTGGCCTGTGGCATTGTGGCCCCTGCCGTCAGGTTATAGGGGCGTCTTGAGATTGCTAACCTTCGTAGTTTTTGACCACGGGACCAATAACCGGTGACCGCAAGACCGAAACCTGTACGTACTTACTCCAAACGGAGAAACTAAAAATATTGTGTACAAAAAAGATTTATCATAATTACATCTTAAACTAATCAAAGAAATCAAATATATGTTAATATTACAAGATATGATATTTTGCACTATTAAACGCTTGCAATTTAAAAAATTCCTATTTACTATTTAAAAATAATTTAATTTGTATATTTAATGTAAAGTGCATTTTGTTTCCGTTTTCTAAACCCAAATTTACTCAACTAGCCGGGCTTCTCAGCTAGTCAGGTATATATTACCCAGTGTCGGTTTGTTTTTAATATATAGTTTTAATGAATAGGGTTAGTTCCACCGTACTAATTATCATGATTACAGAATATCATTAAAAATTTTCACCTTTACTTAAAGGATTAAAATGACGGCGGGCTACTATGTACCAACGTCAATTTGCCAGAACGAAAATTCTAAAAAGTACATTTTTGGATAACGTGGGAATGCGACGCGGGAAAGGAAGTTTGGTCTGAACTACAGAAAAACGAACTGGGGAGTAAGTGCTAGGGTTCATATTTCTTAAAAATGACGTGAGAGAGAATAATTAAATTAACGGTAGTTATACGCCTTTATATGCTCTTTCGTTTAAAATTAATTTTATTCTGGGAGCGCCATAATTGAGCGAAATATCAATGACGTAAGATTACCCAAAAACTGGCATAGGGTTGTATTCTATTTGAATTTCATAATAATTGACGCGGGAGAGGTTAATGAAATTAACGTTATTAGTACACCTTTAAATGCTCTATCGTTTAAAATAAATTTTATTCTGGGAGCGCCATAATTGAGCGAAATATCAATGACGTAAGCTTACCCAAAAACGCGCCGTTTTCGGGACCAAGACCGCCATAGGGTAGTATTCTATTTGAATTTTATAATAATTGACGCGGGAGAGGTTAATGAAATTAACGTTATTAGTACACCTTTAAATGCTCTATCGTTTAAAATAAATTTTATTCTGGGAGCGCCATAATTGAGCGAAATATCAATGACGTAAGCTTACCCAAAAACTGGCATAGGGCTGTATTCTATTTGAATTTTATAATAATTGACGCGGGGGAGGTTAATGAAATTAACGTTAATAGTACACCTTTAAATGCTCTATCGTTTAAAATAAATTTTATTCTGGGAGCGCCATAATTGATCGAAATATCAATGACGTAAGCTTACCCAAAAACGCGCCGTTTTCGGGACCATGCACGGCATAGGGTAGTATTCTATTTGAATTTTATAAAAATTGACGCGGGGGAGGTTAATGAAATTAACGTTATTAGTACACCTTTAAATGCTCTATCGTTTAAAATTAATTGTATTCTGGGAGCGCCATAATTGAGCGAAATATCAATGACGTAAGCTTACCCAAAAACTGGCATAGGGCTGTATTCTATTTGAATTTTATAATAATTGACGCGGGGGAGGTCAATCAAACTAACGTTAATTTTACACCCTTAAATGCTTTATCGATCAAAATTAAAATTATTCTGGGAGCGACATTAATAGTCGAAATATCAAGGGCGTAAACTCACTAAAAAACGTGTCAAATCTTAAATTCCGAAAACATGCCCGCCATGTTCTATTTGAATTTGCCAACAAATGACGCGGGACAGGTCAATCAAACTAACGTTAATTTTACACTCTTAAATGCTTTATCGATCAAAATTAAAATTATTCTGGGAGCGACATTAATAGTCGAAATATCAAGGGCGTAAACGCACTAAAAAAGCGCGCCAAATCCTAAATTCCGAAAACATACCCACCATTTTCTATTTGAATTTCCCAAATAATGACGCGGGACAGGTCAATATAATTAACGATGATTATGCATCCTTAAACGCTTTATCAATCAAAATTAAAATTATTCTGAGAGCGACATTATTAGTCGAAATATCAATGAAGAAACTCACTAAAAAAGCGCGCCAAATCCTAAATTCCGAAAACATACCCGCCATGTTCTATTTGAATTTGCCAAAATTTGACGCGGGCCAGGTCAGTCAAACTGACGTTAATTATACATCATTTTTTTGTTAAACAGCAACTTTTAAAATTTCGTTATATTTTTTACACTACTTTGTTAGTGAATTATCACTAAAAATGTTCCATAAAGAAAACATTGAAGTTAAATTCCATTTAAGAAAATGTTTGTTAAAGAGCATCGAATCTGAATTTTACCAGTTTCTTGCGTAAGACGAGTAAACTGAAATTATATTAAATTTTTCAAATGGTTCTGAAGCCCTTCAAATGATCGATTTTTTTTTTTAAATACTAATGGGCTAGCGCCTCGTAGGAAGGGCCCTTTTCTAAACTAGCGCTTACTCGGAATATTCTTTTGGCGTCGACACTGATTTAGCTTGGGAGAGGTTGTAGGATGATAAAATACGCGAAAAGGTAGATAAGTCCATAATTAAAAGGGATAATATAGCTAAATCCTAAACAAATTTGAAGAAAATTAAAAACCTACTAATAACTCGTACCGATAGGTCTTCGAGTAGGAAACGAATGGGAAAAGATTAAAGAACAAGTTTTTTCGTGAAAGCAGTTATTCTATTTATTTTAATTTTCTAAAAATTTTCTCTTAACTAAAATTTAAATAAATGAGTTTTGTAAACCAATTTATTAGGCAATTTTTTTTGGGATAAATTATTTCTTAGGGTTTATGTTACATACTTTTTTGTCACAGATGTAATTTATTTATTTTTTATTTGTTTATGATATGTCTGAATGTCATGTTAATTCTTGGGCTTACAGCAGCTGGGCAACGTGGCACCGAATGGAACCAAAAATCATTGTGTAAAGATCCGTCCTCCAGTTTCAGTATTTTCGTGTTGTGGATGGATGCCTTCGTTTGGTTTAATCTTTGTCGTACCAAATCTTTATGCCGTAGTATAAAATCTCTTTTCTGCCCCAATGATATGGACGCAATGGGAACGTTTTTGTCAAGGTCAGGCTCGTTATCCTGATGTTCCCCTATGTAATCCTTCCCATCTTTGTAACGGTTTACTAAAACAAAGTTGAAGTCAGCTCCGGCTATTTTGGACACTAGTTTGCATAGTTCTTTCAGCACTGGTGGCCACGGTTTGGCAGGAAACGTGTTACCAGAATAACTATACTTCAACCCATCGTTTCCGAACGCCACCTGTTGACGTGGAATCTCGCGCCATTGTCCATTGATTTTAACCTGAGACATTCGACCACTGAAATAAATAATTTGTTTTTCTAAAAAAACAAATAGTTCTTTTGAAAATTCTTTGTCCAAGAGATTGTAGTATGATAATCTAACACTTTCGCCAACAATTGAATTGAATTGAGTTTTCAAAATTTGATTTGTACGCATATGCAACGATGATAAAAATTTTCTTTCTTCCGAAAAATTGCTGGAATATTTCCTATGAAATATGTTAATATTAATATTGGTACAAGTTCAATGACGAAGAAATTGAACTTAAAGGCCGAGATCCTAAATTTGATTTTAAAGTACACTAATTTAACCACTAAGATTTATTTTGACGAGTGCCAGTTTGAATTGTATGACTGTCAGCTCTGACTTCTGTGACCATTGTAGATCTCAACATAACATATAAATTAACCACCAAAATTGCGATTAATCGCAAATATTGCGGTTAACCGTTTATTTACGGATATTATCCGTGAATAAACAACGATTTCACATGCAAAAAATAATTTATATTTGCGGTTAAGTGTAGGTTATGGATAAAAATAAAATAAACGGTAAATTTTTATCGAAACGCCGAGCTCTAGACCATTGTACTTAACTCATAGTTGGTGCCATAAGTCTATAATATGTTTCAATAAGTGTGTCACTTTAAGAAATATTTTTAACTGAGTTACGTCATCACGGTAAGAAAACTTTCCCCTAGCGAGGCGCTGATAAAGGCCACACACTACACGATAACGAGCGGACGCAAACAGGAAATGTTTTGCGTATAAAAATAAGAAGTGACAGACTTATGAATCAGAAACTCGTCAAAGAGGGGGTCTAAGTATGTTAATGTTAAGAGGGGGGTTGAGAAGGCGGTTAAAATTTAGTACAGTCAAAGGTAGGCCCAAGGTTGGACACGGAACCCCCCCCCCTTGTCTACGCCACTGTTATGAATCAATATCATAAACTTATGTTGGTACGTATAACCTATTCAAGATTTTTAAGAATTTCCTTTCAATCATTCAAACACGTCTAAATAAATTGAGTGGAGCTTTAAATTTGAACACGATAAATTGGAAGGTGATCTCGGGATTTAAGAAATCCTTTGTTTAAATACGGTAAAATATCCTTACATTGTTTTCTTTGTCGAGCTTGACACCATGTCATCACAGACCGCCTCATTGCTTCTCTTTTTTGAGTCATTCAGTCGATGAACACCGAAAAGTTTTTCATACAAGATTCGACCTAAAAATCGTAAATTTTAAATAGTTTTTTATGAGATTGCTTATTAATATCTTAATTCAATTGGTATTACTTATGAAGTTTGGCCCCAATTCTTTGGACTCCCAGGTGACCGAAAACGGCGCGGATACTTTCGGTCCATTTTCTATACACACTTCAAATTGCGCCCATCCAAGATGTTTTGGGTCCACAGTTTTAGGCGACAGTTTTGCATCCCTCGTTGCCTTCCAAAGCACCAAAGTAGTTTCATTTCCATTAACATCTTCAACTACTTTGGCTGTTGTCCAAACGGACCCTATCTTTAGAACTATCTCCCTAAAATATGGAAAGAATTATAATCGGTTTTAATAACTAAAACCTTTAAAAATAAGAAAAAGGAAATAGGGATTTGGCACTCTATATCAATATTAGATATTGGATTAGATCACCTATAACTAGACTATCCACTTAAAAATAATATGGGTGGTAATTAAACAACAATTATTATATTCGAATAACTGAATTTTGTACACTATATCCAATAAATAATTAGGTTTTTCAAAGAAATAAATGTGTTCAACTCCATCCCAGTAACTTACTCAGAAAAGTGATTTTAAAATTATAGGCATGCGGTAAACTCAACTACGTTATACTTTATTAGTAAAATACGCCTAATATATTAAAATGTTATTTTCAGGACGCGCCAATTTTTAAATAATTAAAATATTTAAGGAATGCAGTTCTACTTACATTGATCAAACAAACTCCAAGGTTGATAACTATGATAACCACTTAACTAGGTTTTAAGATGTAGCTTTGTATAAAAAATACGCTTTAAATAACCCAGAAGATCAAATCAGAACTTCACAAGTAAACAAAATACAATTCGGTGGACGGTATTTATGCGAGTGGTTTCCGGTCAATTTTCCCCCGCGCGTCACTATTTTCTTGGTAGTTTAGCAACTCTTTCATTGGATGATCCCCGTAACCAATGATAGAGAGAAATAAAATAAGCGTGCCCACTCCCGCTTTAGCCTTTAACCTTGAACTAATATCCGTTATTCGTTCAAGCTTTAAGTGCGCGAGGGGGGAGGTCTCCGAAAAATGTTTTTGGGGACACAATTTCTACGACGAAACTCTGTGCCGATCCGTTCACTGTAATAAAAATATTGTCTGTGCCCAGTAAAAGTTAAAATTGCAATATATTTTCTACTTAAAAACTAAACTACCTATTGTTTTAGTATTGGACTTGGTAGTAAACTGGATCGTTTGGGCTTACGCACAATTTTTAAGGCAGGAAACTACTAGCTAAACATTGCATTTTTGCAAATACACGATTTCCACATGAATTAAGAACTACAAACATTTCTAAACGAACTAACAGTCAAATTCCTATACACAGAAAAAACTGCGTTTAGCCTTTGACGACAATTTTAGTACCACATATTTAAATGGTTTAAAACCTAAATTCATAGATTTTTTTACAAAAACGCCAAAATTGTAAACACTTAATTAGTGTTTATGATGCGTCGTTAAACGTTTATTTTGGCAACGAATAAGACAATTAAACGTTTTTCTAAACATGCCGTTAAATTGTGATCTTATATGTTTTGGGGGATATGTATACAGAAAAAAAACCACGTTTAGCTTTTAAATACATTTTTCGCATAAACGCGTTGACAATCTATACACTTAAGTCACTAAACATGTTTCTTTATTTATCAGTGTTGCATAAACATGTTTAAGTTTCAGATGTGTTTAAAAAAGTGTTGCATTTTGTCATTTAGAAAAAAATTTATATCCTAAACATTGTTTTTTTTTTTCAAATAAAGTTTAATTTATTTTTTGTTTAGAAAAGAAGGGAAAAACGCGTGGCAATATTTCAACTTTTTATTCTAATGAAGACTCGCGGGTCGAAAGGTCTCTAGTTACCATTAAGCTCTAGACACCCAGTAAAATAAAGATTTGGCATTTTCCCTTCTATTCTAAACAAAAAATAGTATTATTGTACCACAGCTACAAAGCATTTTTCAATTTATAAAGTTTAATTTGGTTTTCTCGTAAAGTACTCGTTGTTGAGCCATTTCAGTTTGAAATTTGAACCAGATTATTATTATTTAGGTTTTATATATATATAAATACAATTTTTAATAATAGCTACTTCAATTTAAGTAGAGGGGATTATACTTTTGATGCATTTTCTGCCACTTTTACTTCAAGGGGGAAACCCTCTTTCAAAGAAACATAAGGTCGAGAAAGATGCTTTACCAATTTCCGGCTCTCGATTTGACCAATTTCCGGCTCGCGATTTGACCAATTGCCGGCTCGCGATTTGACCAATTGCCGGCTCGCGATTTAACCAATTTCCGGCGCTTGATTCATGAGGTCTTAGACCCAGCTCGTGGTTTTTGTTCATTCTTCTAAGAGTTGCTAATACTTTGGTATAAGCAAATTTACCGTGAAGTCGCTTTCGATATTTTTGGATTGAGCTTTGCTAGATTGCTATTCGTCTAAAAGTAAGGTTTCCGACTGAATTCTCTGTTATTATTATCGGATAATATCAATTGGAAAAAAGTATATAGGTGGGTGTTGGTACACCTGAAGGTCAAATTTTCAAAGTAAGATTTTTTAATTATTATAATTTATCAATGTTTGTGCTCAATTTCTCTAGTTAGTTTCCTTTATAGCCTAAAATTTCCCGAATTTTTTAAATACAAATTAACGTGTCGGTTTCTACTAAAGACAGTAGAAGGAAAGTGAGGGCGAGGCTCCGATCCCGGGGACGGGGTCAGGTTCGGGATCGGGGTCCGGTATTTAAGGGGTGAAATGGCGGTAAAATCGTCGAAAAGTCAATGTATTTAGGGTATTTCTCGCGACGATTTGTTTTCCCGTATATCAACATATTGTGTCCAGGCCAACTTGTTCATTTATCTACGCTTATCTCGAAAGATACTTGAACGTATATCTTATCAAGTTTTATCGTACGGAATAAGTTGAAATTATGTAAAAATTGATAACCTAGGCGACGCGTGCGCAGATTACCCCGGGGGACGCGGTTAATTTGAATTGAAGTGTTTTGACGTCATGGAATATTCGTTGTTAAAGTAGAATGGAAATATTTTTAAACTTCATTTTAATATCATTGTAGTATGCTTGACACTTGAACCAATCTCACGAGTATTTCTTAAAACGAATATCTCGATCGCGTTTTATCGTACGAAATAAGTAGAAATTATGTAAGTTGTATGATTAATAACCTAGGCAGGAAGATAGCGCGCGCGTGCGTGGATTACCTGGGAGGCGTGGATTACCTGGGAGGCGCGGATTGCCCGGGCGCGCGGTTAATTTGAATTTAAAACATGGATTCCCTCTCCGAAATAATTCATGTACCCAAAATTGGACCGCAAGTTTTTTTTCTTTTAGGGGAATCTCTATGGGAGTTTAACATTACAATAAAGCTAATAGGTCCAGTTTGGGGTACTTTTGGTCCGAAATGGGGTACATAGGGCCGAAAATGGTGACTTTGGTCGTTTTAAGGGTACTTTTGTTCTATTTTGGTCCATTTTTGGGTACATCAGAAAAGCAGTTGGAAAAACGAAGAGCCTTATTTTCCACCCATCTCCAAACTCCAAAATTTATTGCTTTAATTTATTTATCGCTATCGTAGGTATAAAATAAGATAAAAACCACTTACCTATATTTTAATTACGGTAAATTAAAAATACTTAATTAGTGTACTAAGTTACGTTTAAAAGAACCTTTTGTAACAATTCCAATATGTAAATATAGGTAAAAGGATTGAAAAAATACTTAAAGTGGTTTTACTGATAAACTCTAAAGGAATTTAACTTTAAAGGGTATCTTAGATTATTGTTTTTAATTTTATTCAAGTTGAAAACGTATTAAGAGTCCTTCAAAGTAATTTAAAAGAATTTTATTTACGAACTAAATCCATATTTTAGAAGTTAGTTTGTATGAAATACTTACTAATACCTGAAAAATGGACTTTAGAGTTGATAAGATTTGTAAATATCATTTTGAAACTAATAACTTTCACGCTTTATTTAAGTCAAGCCAATAAAAACAATTACCTATATTTTAAATACGGTAAAATATAAATACATTTCCGATATGTAAATAGGTAGAATAACACTATGAAAAGTTCCTTTTTCTTCTTTTAATACGACAACACACAACTCTGATACGCAAATATATAAAGAAAATATAAAAAAAATTTACTCTACGTTCGATACGTTAAAATACATTTCCGATACACAAATATAGATAAAGAAATACTATAAAATGTAAAAAGGTAGAAAAATACTACACATTAACCATTATGAATTTAAGCTTACAACATCCTTCACGTATAGAGCATAACATATATGTTCAGAGTTAACTTGTTTCCTCGTTATCTTTATCGCATGTGTTTTAAATAGCGTATGGAATAAGTTAAGAATGTACTGAAATGGTGTATGTTTAAACCTCGTAGAATAAAGAGTAAAACATATGTTCAGAGTCGGCTTGATTACTAAAGCGAATAACACAGAGACGTTTCCGGTGTAGTCACGTAGGAAGAAAAATACTACAACACTCTCTATACTCTACATTCAACACGTTAAAATATACTTCCGAAATACCAATATAGGTAGTAAAATACTACAAAATCTCTATACTTTACCTTCAATACGTTAAATTACATTCCAATATGTAAATATAGGAGGAAAAATACTACAAAAGCCTCTTTTCTTGGCGTTCAATATGTTAAAATAGATTTCTGAAATGCAAATGTAGGTAGTAAATACTACAAAATCTCTATACTCTACCTTCAATACGTTAAATTACATTCCAATATGTAAATATAGGTAGTAAATACTACAAAAGCCTCTTTTCTTGGCGTTCAATATGTTAAAATAGATTTCTGAAATGCAAATATAGGTAGTAAATACTACAAAAGCCTCTTTTCTTGGCGTTCAATATGTTAAAATAGATTTCTGAAATGCAAATATAGGTAGTAATTACTACAATTTAAAAAACGTTGGTAAAAAGAATATCATTTTAACTTATGTAATTGTGTTTTTTACCCAACCAAGCATTTATTTGAATAAAAGTGGTATTTATTTAAATAACCAATAGTTAAATAAAAATTGTTAAATGTTTAAATAATCGAAAGTGAACAAGCCTATTTTTTAAATAAAACAAACAGACTTTAGAGTTGATAAGATTTGTAAATATCATTTGAAACTAATAATTTTCACGCTTTATTTAAGTCAAGCAATTACATTTTTAAAAATGAAAGAAGTTAAACAATATAAAAATTTGTAAATATTGTAAATATTTTTAGGTAATAAAGAAATTAAGAAATGTTTTAATTAAAATATCTTTCATTTTCTACTACATTTTTAAAAATGAAAGAAGTTTAACAATATAATTATTCTAATATAATTTCAAAATCAGGTATTATTTAAAGTACAAATGCATAATTTAGTGAAGCAATTCTTATTTAAATACTTTTATTTAATTAATTTGTGTATCTGAAATGTATTTATTGAAAAATAAGTGGGTTTTACTATTTATCACGGTTTTATATATATACATATATATATATATATATATATATATATATTGGAATTGTTACAAAAGGTTCTTTTAAACGTAACTTAGTACATTAATTTATTTTGGAAGTTCAAAACGTATTAAGAGCCCTTCAGAGTACTATAAAAGGATTTCATTTACAAACTAAATTAATATTTTCTTCAAACTTTCAATTCGTTATAATTCGAATTTAAATGAAAACATCATGGATTATAGGTGCGTAATCTACTATTAGACCGAACGGATTAAAAAATACTTAAAGTAAGTGGTTTTACTGATAAACTAAAGGAATTTAACTTTAAAGGGTATCTTAGATTATTGTTTTTAATATTATTCAAATTCAAAAAGTATAAAGAGTCCTTCAAAGTAATTTAAAAGAATTTTATTTACGAACTAAATCCATATTTTAGAAGTTAGTTTGTATGAAATACTTACTAATACCTGAAAAATGGACTTTAGAGTTGATAAGATTTGTAAATATCATTTGAAACTAATAATTTTCACGCTTTATTTAAGTCAAGCAATTACATTTTTAAAAATGAAAGAAGTTAAACAATATAAAAATTTGTAAATATTGTAAATATTTTTAGGTAATAAAGAAATTAAGAAATGTTTTAATTAAAATATCTTTCATTTTCTACTACATTTTTAAAAATGAAAGAAGTTTAACAATATAATTATTCTAATATAATTTCAAAATCAGGTATTATTTAAAGTACAAATGCATAATTTAGTGAAGCAATTCTTATTTAAATACTTTTATTTAATTAATTTGTGTATCTGAAATGTATTAATTGAAAAATAAGTGGGTTTTACTATTTATCACGGTTTTTTATATATATACATATATATTGGAATTGTTACAAAAGGTTCTTTTAAACGTAACTTAGTACATTAATTTATTTTGGAAGTTCAAAACGTATTAAGAGCCCTTCAGAGTACTATAAAAGGATTTCATTTACAAACTAAATTAATATTTTCTTCAAACTTTCAATTCGTTATAATTTGAATTTAAATGAAAACATCATGGATTATAGGTGCGTAATCTACTATTAGACCGAACTAATTAAAAAAATACTTAAAGTAAGTGGTTTTACTGATAAACTCTAAAGGAATTTTAGAATTTTCTAGAAGTAAAACTAAAACGTAAACCAAGTTTAAAACGAAACTAATAACTGGGAGAAAGGTTGAAGTAAGTAATTTTTTTTTTGATTTTTCGTTTTTTAATTTTTGAGTTCCCTATATTATTATAAACTAAATTAAATATAATTTATGAAAATTTGTGATAAAAGATCTGCTCCTTCGTGTTTTACATATATTTAAAAACTCGAGATTTTAATTAATTGTTTTCAAAGCATGAAAAATATAGCAGATCCTTTGATTTTAATTGTAGTTAGTAGTTACTTAAAAAAAAGTCGCTAGCTGACTTGGAGCTGGTGTAGTTAAATTTTAAAAATGTGTATTTTAAATTTTGTTTGTAAAAGTTTTTTTTTGAAAAAGTTTAGTATTATAGTTTAAATTTATTAAATAAAATAAAATATAAATTATACATTTGGTTTAGTATTTTACTATTGCAAGTAAAATTAATAGTAATTTCAATTACTTTTTTAGTTTTTTTTTGACAAATATGCAAACTATTTAGTTATTTCAAAAACAAATACGTCGAATTATTTGGTATTCGAAATACTATTGGTTAGTTTTTATATCTTTAATTTTATTTTTCAGAACAATTTATCTTTGTCTAGCTTCTTCTAACTTTAATTTAGATGGCCTTAAAGCCAAGTATTTAACAAATTTTGTAACCAAGTAGATGGAGCTTTAAACAATTTTTCTGTCATGTAGTCAAGGAAATGTTCAAATATACGTGTATTTGGTCATTTTGATGGTCAAATAGCCCAGTATGGAACTGCGAGATGATAGTCAGACATTGAGACGCGGGTGGCGCCCGTGCCCCAGCGTCCGCGCCAGCCCCGTCGGTGCCCCATTTCACATTTCAAACGTCGACCAAATACACGTATATTTGAACATTTTCTTGACTACATGACAGAAAAATTGTTTAAAGCTCCATCTACTTGGTTACAAAATTTGTTAAATACTTGGCTTTAAGGCCATCTAAATTAAAGTTAGAAGAAGCTAGACAAAGAGAAATTGTTCTGAAAAATAAAATTAAAGATATAAAAACTAACCAATAGTATTTCGAATACCAAATAATTCGACGTATTTGTTTTTGAAATAACTAAATAGTTTGCATATTTGTCAAAAAAAAAACTAAAAAAGTAATTGAAATTACTATTAATTTTACTTGCAATAGTAAAATACTAAACCAAATGTATAATTTATATTTTATTTTATTTAATAAATTTAAACTATAATACTAAACTTTTCCAAAAAAAACTTTTACAAACAAAATTTAAAATACACATTTTTAAAATTTAACTACACCAGCTCCAAGTCAGCTAGCGACTTTTTTTTTAAGTAACTACTAACTACAATTAAAATCAAAGGATCTGCTATATTTTTCATGCTTTGAAAACAATTAATTAAAATCTCGAGTTTTTAAATATATGTAAAACACGAAGGAGCAGATCTTTTATCACAAATTTTCATAAATTATATTTAATTTAGTTTATAATAATATAGGGAACTCAAAAATTAAAAAACGAAAAATCAAAAAAAATTACTTACTTCAACCTTTCTCCCAGTTATTAGTTTCGTTTTAAACTTGGTTTACGTTTTAGTTTTACTTCTAGAAAATTCTAAAATTCCTTTAGAGTTTATCAGTAAAACCACTTACTTTAAGTATTTTTTTAATTAGTTCGGTCTAATAGTAGATTACGCACCTATAATCCATGATGTTTTCATTTAAATTCAAATTATAACGAATTGAAAGTTTGAAGAAAATATTAATTTAGTTTGTAAATGAAATCCTTTTATAGTACTCTGAAGGGCTCTTAATACGTTTTGAACTTCCAAAATAAATTAATGTACTAAGTTACGTTTAAAAGAACCTTTTGTAACAATTCCAATATATATGTATATATATAAAAAACCGTGATAAATAGTAAAACCCACTTATTTTTCAATTAATACATTTCAGATACACAAATTAATTAAATAAAAGTATTTAAATAAGAATTGCTTCACTAAATTATGCATTTGTACTTTAAATAATACCTGATTTTGAAATTATATTAGAATAATTATATTGTTAAACTTCTTTCATTTTTAAAAATGTAGTAGAAAATGAAAGATATTTTAATTAAAACATTTCTTAATTTCTTTATTACCTAAAAATATTTACAATATTTACAAATTTTTATATTGTTTAACTTCTTTCATTTTTAAAAATGTAATTGCTTGACTTAAATAAAGCGTGAAAATTATTAGTTTCAAATGATATTTACAAATCTTATCAACTCTAAAGTCCATTTTTCAGGTATTAGTAAGTATTTCATACAAACTAACTTCTAAAATATGGATTTAGTTCGTAAATAAAATTCTTTTAAATTACTTTGAAGGACTCTTTATACTTTTTGAATTTGAATAATATTAAAAACAATAATCTAAGATACCCTTTAAAGTTAAATTCCTTTAGTTTATCAGTAAAACCACTTACTTTAAGTATTTTTTAATCCGTTCGGTCTAATAGTAGATTACGCACCTATAATCCATGATGTTTTCATTTAAATTCGAATTATAACGAATTGAAAGTTTGAAGAAAATATTAATTTAGTTTGTAAATGAAATCCTTTTATAGTACTCTGAAGGGCTCTTAATACGTTTTGAACTTCCAAAATAAATTAATGTACTAAGTTACGTTTAAAAGAACCTTTTGTAACAATTCCAATATATATATATATATATATATATATAAAACCGTGATAAATAGTAAAACCCACTTATTTTTCAATAAATACATTTCAGATACACAAATTAATTAAATAAAAGTATTTAAATAAGAATTGCTTCACTAAATTATGCATTTGTACTTTAAATAATACCTGATTTTGAAATTATATTAGAATAATTATATTGTTAAACTTCTTTCATTTTTAAAAATGTAGTAGAAAATGAAAGATATTTTAATTAAAACATTTCTTAATTTCTTTATTACCTAAAAATATTTACAATATTTACAAATTTTTATATTGTTTAACTTCTTTCATTTTTAAAAATGTAATTGCTTGACTTAAATAAAGCGTGAAAATTATTAGTTTCAAATGATATTTACAAATCTTATCAACTCTAAAGTCTGTTTGTTTTATTTAAAAAATAGGCTTGTTCACTTTCGATTATTTAAACATTGAACAATTTTTATTTAACTATTGGTTATTTAAATAAATACCACTTTTATTCAAATAAATGCTTGGTTGGGTAAAAAACACAATTACATAAGTTAAAATGATATTCTTTTTACCAACGTTTTTTAAATTGTAGTAATTACTACCTATATTTGCATTTCAGAAATCTATTTTAACATATTGAACGCCAAGAAAAGAGGCTTTTGTAGTATTTACTACCTATATTTACATATTGGAATGTAATTTAACGTATTGAAGGTAGAGTATAGAGATTTTGTAGTATTTACTACCTACATTTGCATTTCAGAAATCTATTTTAACATATTGAACGCCAAGAAAAGAGGCTTTTGTAGTATTTTTCCTCCTATATTTACATATTGGAATGTAATTTAACGTATTGAAGGTAAAGTATAGAGATTTTGTAGTATTTTACTACCTATATTGGTATTTCGGAAGTATATTTTAACGTGTTGAATGTAGAGTATAGAGAGTGTTGTAGTATTTTTCTTCCTACGTGACTACACCGGAAACGTCTCTGTGTTATTCGCTTTAGTAATCAAGCCGACTCTGAACATATGTTTTACTCTTTATTCTACGAGGTTTAAACATACACCATTTCAGTACATTCTTAACTTATTCCATACGCTATTTAAAACACATGCGATAAAGATAACGAGGAAACAAGTTAACTCTGAACATATATGTTATGCTCTATACGTGAAGGATGTTGTAAGCTTAAATTCATAATGGTTAATGTGTAGTATTTTTCTACCTTTTTACATTTTATAGTATTTCTTTATCTATATTTGTGTATCGGAAATGTATTTTAACGTATCGAACGTAGAGTAAATTTTTTTTTTATTTTCTTTATATATTTGCGTATCAGAGTTGTGTGTTGTCGTATTAAAAGAAGAAAAAGGAACTTTTCATAGTGTTATTCTACCTATTTACATATCGGAAATGTATTTATATTTTACCGTATTTAAAATATAGGTAATTGTTTTTATTGGCTTGACTTAAATAAAGCGTGAAAGTTATTAGTTTCAAAATGATATTTACAAATCTTATCCACACAAATTTAATTTAATTTTAATTTTAGTGTTTTATAGTATCTTTCTGACTATATTTGTGTATAAGAATTATATTTTACCGTATTTAAATAGTAATAAAAGCGAATTGAAAGTTTGAAGAAAATATGAATTAAGTTCGTAAATAAAATCCTTTTATTGAAGGACTCTTAATACGTTTTCAACTTGAATAAAATTAAAAACAATAATCTAAGATACCCTTTAAAGTTAAATTCCTTTAGAGTTTATCAGTAAAACCACTTTAAGTATTTTTTCAATCCTTTTACCTATATTTACATATTGGAATTGTTACAAAAGGTTCTTTTAAACGTAACTTAGTACACTAATTAAGTATTTTTAATTTACCGTAATTAAAATATAGGTAAGTGGTTTTTATCTTATTTTATACCTACGATAGCGATAAATAAATTAAAGCAATAAATTTTGGAGTTTGGAGATGGGTGGAAAATAAGGCTCTTCGTTTTTCCAACTGCTTTTCTGATGTACCCAAAAATGGACCAAAATAGAACAAAAGTACCCTTAAAACGACCAAAGTCACCATTTTCGGCCCTATGTACCCCATTTCGGACCAAAAGTACCCCAAACTGGACCTATTAGCTTTATTGTAATGTTAAACTCCCATAGAGATTCCCCTAAAAGAAAAAAAACTTGCGGTCCAATTTTGGGTACATGAATTATTTCGGAGAGGGAATCCATGTTTTAAATTCAAATTAACCGCGCGCCCGGGCAATCCGCGCCTCCCAGGTAATCCACGCCTCCCAGGTAATCCACGCACGCGCGCGCTATCTTCCTGCCTAGGTTATTAATCATACAACTTACATAATTTCTACTTATTTCGTACGATAAAACGCGATCGAGATATTCGTTTTAAGAAATACTCGTGAGATTGGTTCAAGTGTCAAGCATACTACAATGATATTAAAATGAAGTTTAAAAATATTTCCATTCTACTTTAACAACGAATATTCCATGACGTCAAAACACTTCAATTCAAATTAACCGCGTCCCCCGGGGTAATCTGCGCACGCGTCGCCTAGGTTATCAATTTTTACATCATTTCAACTTATTCCGTACGATAAAACTTGATAAGATATACGTTCAAGTATCTTTCGAGATAAGCGTAGATAAATGAACAAGTTGGCCTGGACACAATATGTTGATATACGGGAAAACAAATCGTCGCGAGAAATACCCTAAATACATTGACTTTTCGACGATTTTACCCCCATTTCACCCCTTAAATCCCGGACCCCGATCCCGAACCTGACCCCGTCCCCGGGATCGGAGCCTCGCCCTCACTTTCCTTCTACTAAAGACTTAGGTATATTAAGTTATATCAGAAGAAAATAGGTAGAAGGACGAATCTGTTCTACTTTGGCGAGGCGTCACTTTTCTCGAATTTTGGCGCCAAAACGGTTTGGAGAAATTGGAGTGAATACATTGATTATTATTATTATTATTATTAGCCTTGTGGTAGGGTGGCGGAGTGGTTAGCACTTTCGCCTCGCAACAAGAGGAGCCGGGTACGATCCCAGCTTGTGGCACTGGGTGAAAATCCGGAACCAGTCCTTCCGCGTAGAGTTGGAAGTTCTCTTCCCTCTTCCTACTGGCTAAAGGTATTTCCCTCGAGATCTTCAGTTTCCCCTTCGCGTAAAAAATTGATGAGGTTAACGGTAATAGTAGGTGTAGGGAGCTGTCGGTGAGCTCGCGTGGCATGAAGGGCTGGCCACGACCGTCCTTCGCTGTATAACCCGGCAACTGGTTAAAAGGCCTTATAAGTCGCAAGTTGACTTAGGCCTGTAGTGGTGACTTGGTATTAGTTTCGCTTCGCTAATTATAATTATTAAAAGAACTATTTTTTCCGAAAAAGAACAATTGGCACATATTGACCTTTTATCACTGTACTAAATTAGGTTGAGGAATTTTTAGTCTCAAAGTTTATTGACATGTGTAAACAAAACAAAAACTGAACTATTTTTTCGGTTTGGATTTTTCCTTCATGTGGATATATGACGACTTGCATGGCTAAAAGCTACAGAAGCGTACTTCCCCATATTTTCTTCTGGTTATATGTAATGTTTAAGGAGCTGTATATATGACGTCACCATTCTTATGTTATCGTAGAGAAATGCCTTTTAAGTTCCGTTTATTTCACTTCCGGCGTTATGTTAAAATAAGTCATTTCAATTTTCTAGTTTGGTTTTTGGAAATGGCAGGGAAATTTGTTTTCAAGCACGGTCGAGTTAAAAATGAAGAACTAGCAGAAGCTATGTTGAAAGCTATCAACTTCGACTTCTCTAGATTGGAAGAATTTAACACCTGTCGAACTCTCTGGTTAAGTGTTTGTTCTGATTTACGGTTAAATAAGAAAAATATTAGAAATGCACGTCGCACTTTATTTTTAAGATATAAGGATAATTCTATGGGTATGCGGTCGTACCTTTACACGCACATTCAGAACCATGAAAAACAAAAAGAGAGATCCCCATTAAGCCTATCTATAAAACCGTCCTCACCAATTAACCTTTGTACCGATGATGTTAATTATGTTTCTCCCTCAGATCCAAATATTCCTACAACCGTTTCTAATAGCTTATTTCTCGATCAGGGGTATTCTAAACCTACAGAGATCGAGGTTACACCCGATTTAATAAACCAGGTCAATAATTCCATTTCATGCCCATCTAAAATTCACTTTTCTCAGCCCTTAGTAGAGAGTTACGACACCACTGATAATATTAATTTAGTTGTGAGTTCCATTACTGAGACTACAGTACAAAATAGAGTAGAAGAGAACGAGACGGCTAATATTGAAAACCGTGTTATTGACAACGAATTAGTTACTAGGAAAACTGGACGCGTGAGAAAACCCAAAATTGATGCTAATTATAATTACTCTCCCTTAGTTAAATCAAAGCAGTTGTACTGCATTTGTAAGCAACCAAACGATGGAACGCGGTATTTTCAATGTTGTCAATGTAAAGCCTGGTTTCATTTTAGATGCGTATATCTCAGCGAAAGTCCAACTACCCTCTCGCGTGTTAAAAGTGATACAAATTTTAAGTGCCCCTTATGCTTTAAAAACTTCACGCGACGAGGTATAGAAAACAAATATTTAAATTGTTGGTTTTCGTCCGTCTTCCAATGCCTAATAGAAACTATAGCTTTTTCCAATAGTTCGAGCATTTCGGATGAATTAAATCAATGCGTTGACGCGATTAAATGTAGTTCCCAAAGTCCCGTTTCGTCCTCTAAAGTTAAGTTTTTTTTAGATTATATTGAAGATGTTTCAGAAAACCATTTAATGTCAGGTAGAAGTGAAGACCCCGTTGAATTCTTTGACTTGGTTATTTCCAAATTTTGGCCTTTGTTTAGTATTGATAATCTCGAAGCGATCCACTGTTGTCAGATTTGTGACAATAAACAATTTTTACCTTTTGAGGCCATTTACAAAATTAATCCTAATTTAAGATCAATTAACGATTACTCGGATCGGTTAGAAATAGGAGAAAATCGTTCTTGTCCCAATTGCAGACGGGTAACGACACACCATGTGTCTACCCCGCCCAAAAACCCAGTTTTGATATTTAGTTTACAGAGTAGAAACGGCACGAAAGAGGAGTGCGAAGTACCGGGAATTTGAAAATTTTATGGTTTAAAATACAATTTAAAAAGTTGCGTATTTCACGCCGGAGATGAGTCTATGAGTAGCCATTATAAAGCGTACGTAAAACTAGATTCTTCAAATTGGGGTTGCTACGATGACACCGTAGTCTCCACTGCTATTAACCCTCCTATTTCGCGAAATTGGGTTATGGCATTTTTTGAAAGAGAAGACATTTCGGAAACAAACCCCAAAATCCATGCTCTTCGCGTGTCTAACAGCGATAATTCTACTAGGCCGCCTCGAGAAGGGACAGATAAATTGGGTGGTTTAGCTTCAGATTCAGAAGGGGTAGATAATTTGGGCAGTTTAACTTCAGATAAAGAAGGAGTAGTTTATTTGGGAGGTTTAGCTTCAGATAAAGAAGGAGTCGTTAGTTTGGGTGGTTTAACTTCGATTCAAGAAGGGAGAAATAGTTTGCATGATGCAACTTTGGATAGAGAGAACGGAGGTAGCTCGCGTGATATAGTTTTTGATATAGAAATGGGAGACAGTTCGCGTGTATTATCTTCTACGCCAATTCCAGATTCTTACTACTCTTTTACTTCTCCACTATCACCTGAAACTTATAGTGACATCATGGGGCTCAACGAATATAGCGAAAGCGAGTTAAACGCTGTGCGACCGGAAGTTGTGAATTTCGAAATATCCGAGGGGGCGTGGGATATATTGTCCAATTCGGAGGTGTACAAAAGAGAGTTAGATATTATTCTCGAGAACTACAGTCCTATCTGTCATTGGTGCGTATTAAATAAACACTACCACAAAAATTCACCCACAAATTTAGTTTTTTCTTGCAACATGTATTGTAGAGTTAAAACTTGTAGCATGAAATGTAGAATTGAGATTTTTAATGATTTACGGGGTAAAATTTTGCATGAAGGGAAACCGCATCACGAAGCCGGATCAATAGGGTCTCCTCAACTACGCGGCGAAAGAAGACGATTAGTTATGAAAGAGTTTTCAAAGAATTTAGCGTTAAAACCTAAACAAAAATTAAATGATTTAAATAGGAGCTGTACACCTGCAGATTATGCAATGGGTAATTTACGGAAAAGCGTAGTTAATCCAAACGTGTTAAAACAGGCAAGGTACGAAGCTTTGTGCGAATTGCGATTGGACAAAGATGTCATTCCAAGCCTAAGTAAAATGACCGAAGATTCAAATCTTAAGCGATACGTTCAGCACATTGCAGTCAAACCTTCTTGCGTAATTTATTTATGGAAAGAAGCTTCAGTTAGAACGTTTAGAAAACACAGTAAAAGGGATATTTTTTTCATCGACGCGACCGGGTCTGTAGCTCATAAATTGGACGGCAAGGCTTTTATGTATTACGCCATTGTAATGCGACACCCCATTTTAGGAAAAACAACTTCCACTCCACTTCCGCTCGCTGAACTCGTGACTAACGATCAACACGAAATCACAATAACCAACTTTCTCGCGACATTTATGAAGGCTCAAAAATGCGCGCCTAAGGACGTTAAAACCCCAGCGGTAATTTCGTGCGATAGAAGTTCAGTTCTAATTAATTCGGTACTGAAGGAATTTAACAGAGAAGACCTTAGTGAGTATTTGCTTAGGGCTAATAGGATATTAACTGGGGTGGCCACGGGGGAGGATTTAAACAAAACACTAATTCATTGCGGTACCTGTCACATGATGAAGGACGTCAGCGTGAAGGCGACAAAATTTTACAAGGACAAACGTTCCTTCGGACTATTCGTATTTAGTGTACTTCTTAATAGCGCAACTTTGGCTGAATTTAAAGATAGATTGTATAGTTTAGCTGTTTTATTTCTTTCGCAAAAACGAAACGCGTTTTACGAAAAGCATCTTGATAAAATGTCGATTTTAGTTAACATATTAGGTGACGAAATTGGATCCCAAGTTCCGCAAAATGATCTTTTAATAGCCGATTACGTAAGCAGCGTTTTAATTGTTGAATCTGAAGAGATAGTAGCTGAAGCCGGTGACACCGCTAAACCACGTTATTCGAAAAATGAAGAGGAATTTTGGTTGGGGGGAGGAAGCACTAATATTTTTAAAGTTATGTGCGACCAAATTGTAGAAAGAGTATTCGCTGACGTCCAGAAACACGTGACAGCTAATGATACTGTCGATAACCCTAGCTACGGTATTAGATTTTTCGAATATATGCAAAAAAATTATTTTCCTACTTTTGTTTTATGGACCAGGGTTTTAACGGGGGATTTAAGTAGACACTTTCAGGGAGAGGTTCCGTCGTTATACAATCCTCGAAGTCATTTCCAAAATGGGTTAGTTAATTACATAGACCAGGAAGCCACCACCCAGGGGCACATTGAGGGCTACAACAAAGTTTTAAAAAGTCAGGCACTGTGTTACAATCGGTTACGCGTAGATGCGCTTGTTTCAAAATTAAACGAATATAACGATAATTTATATTTAGAATATGTTAAAATCTCTAGGAAAATAATTCCAAATCAAAACAGAAAGAAATCGTACGAACAATTAGAAGAGACATTTAAGCATACGCCGCAACACGAAAGGGGGGAATCGGACATCAGCAGAGAAGAAATTAAGGGGATATCAAAGTAAGCCGCGAAAACCATTGGGCGAAAATTTTAGAATCTACCTCTAAATCGGGTACGAAAAAAGCTTCTAAAAGGATAAGTGATACTAGTTTAACAACTCCTTCAAAAAAATTGGCTAAAACAGTTATAAAGACCACTTTATTTACAGAGCAGGAAATTTCCGAATCCGAAACGGGAATTTTCACAGATAAAATTTTTGAATCTGGAAACGAATTACCCGAAAGGGTAAATTTCTTTTCTGATTCCGATATAACTGAAAAGAAAATTTGCGAATCGGTAGAGGAGATTTGCGACTCCAGAAATCCTTCGTCTTCGATAGTGGTGCGTAAAAATACGGTACATTGGGATATAGATCTGGACCCTGACGAAATAGAAATTGAATCTAGTGCGAAAAAACAATTCCGTTTAGGCAAAAAACAATTAGAAAAAATCGCGTCTAAGAAGTGTTTTACCGGATTTATGGTAGACGGTTATTTTAAATCTCTTTTTGAAAAATCAATATTTAGACACTTCTTTTTACACTTCCATTGCGAAATTTATAAATAATTTAAACAAACTTACAGAATACCAATTAAACTTTTATTTCGAGTATTTTTTAAATGAATTTAACAGATTTAAGACTAAAGAACTAACGCTTATTCCAGTTATGGTAAAAAAAAATCATTTCTTTCTGGTAACCGTGAAATTGATCAAAAAAGACGTATTTAAAATTACAGTTTACGACTCTAATTGCCGAAATAACTCCTTATAAAGGAAAACATCAAAATGAGGTAGATCATTTGGTTAAATATTTAACTTCCCTTCAAAATCATTTCAAGCTCACGCCAACCACGTGGATAACGTCGGCAAAATCTAACTTGTACTTTCAACCATATTATTACAACTGCGGACCAGCTATTTGTCTATACGCTAAATGTTTATCAGAAAAATTATCAGATGAAATTAATAAAAATAGTAATGATATTAACGAATTCCGTGATAATTTTCAATCAGAAATAGAACATATACAAACTAAATAATTTTGATCAATTTCACAGATTTGCAATGCTTTTGCGTGGAGACCTTTATCTTCTAGAGAAAGTTCTATTTCTTGAAAATTACCTTCATCTAGGCTGTCCGCGATGAAAGTCGTTTTCGAGTGGTCCAAAAATGGAAAGGAAAGTTCGTTGTCGAACTTTATATGACGGTTTCTACGCGAAAGCAGAGCTTCAAAACGTGATATAAAGTATGACGGCGGAATCTCTGAAATAGATAGTACTTAAAATTCCGAATTGTATTATAGTGGGGAATAACGTTCTTGGCTAAACGATCAACTTATAATTCTTCACGATCTATAGAGGCGACATGCTTCTCATACACCATTATCTGAAACGACTTGCTTATCATAACCTAATTCCCAGAGGCGACATGCTTCTCCTACACCATTCTCAGAGGCGACATGCTTCTCCTACACCATTCTCAGAGGCGACATGCTTCTCGTTCACCATTCCCAGAGGCGACATGCTTCTCGTTCACCATTCCCAGAGGCGACATGCTTCTCGTTCACCATTCCCAGAGGCGACATGCTTCTCGTTCACCATTCCCAGAGGCGACATGCTTCTCCTACACCATTCTCAGAGGCGACATGCTTCTCGTACACCATTCTCAGAGGCCACATGCTTCTCCTACACCATTCCCAGAGGCTACATGCTTCTCCTACACCATTCTCAGAGGCGACATGCTTCTTTGGAAACATCTTAAAACATAATGGGTTGGGAGGGGATATGTTATATTTTGTTGGAAAAAGCGAAATATAATATATCTGTAGAAATATTGAGAAAAAATTAAATAGCAATTAAGTTCGCCATTTTATTTTAATCAGCATTTCTACAGGCCACAATAAACCAAGCCTTTACGCGGCGTGTGCCATAAGTAACTTTTATGATCAAAGAAAATTATAATATTACTAAAACTATATTTATAATTTAAACTGATATAACAGCGAAACTAATTGGTTTAAAGTACGAAAAAAAATCACGTTAACCGCTTTCCGAGCGCCCATTTCAAAATAGATTTTTTCATATATTAATAGTATTCATTAACAGAAATCAGAG
This sequence comes from Leiobunum rupestre, assembly GCF_980474605.1. Taxonomy (NCBI): domain Eukaryota; kingdom Metazoa; phylum Arthropoda; class Arachnida; order Opiliones; family Sclerosomatidae; genus Leiobunum; species Leiobunum rupestre. The sequence continues at coordinate 13,340,139 of NC_143392.1, read as the reverse complement.
ATAGAGACTACATTACAGTGTAATTCTAAAACTACACATGCAGCAAATTAAAGACACGTCAAGGAAATTTAAGGTAAATAAATCTAAGACGTTCAAAACAAAAAAGAACATATAAAATAAAATGTACAAAATTTAAAATAAAAACTAGTACAAAGCTATCTATTTAATGAATAGAGGCGCTTTTTAGTGAGTTTCTCCATTGATATTTCGACTAATAATGTCGCTCCCAGAATAATTTTAATTTTGATCGATAAAGCATTTAAGAGTGTAAAATTAACGTTAGTTTGATTGACCTGTCCCGCGTCATTTGTTGGGAAATTCAAATAGAACATGGCGGGCATGATTGCGGAAATTAAGATTTGGCGCGCTTTTTTAGTGAGTTTACGCCCTTGATATTTCGACTAATAATGTCGCTCCCAGAATAATTTTAATTTTGATCGATAAAGCATTTAAGAGTGTAAAATTAACGTTAGTTTGATTGACCTGTCCCGCGTCATTTGTTGGGAAATTCAAATAGAACATGGCGGGCATGTTTTCGGAATTTAAGATTTGACACGTTTTTTAGTGCGTTTACGCCCTTATATTTCGACTATTAATGTCGCTCCCAGAATAATTTTAATTTTGATCGATAAAGCATTTAAGGGTGTAAAATTAACGTTAGTTTGATTGACCTCCCCCGCGTCATTTGTTGGGAAATTCAAATAGAACATGGCGGGCATGTTTTCGGAATTTAAGATTTGACACGTTTTTTAGTGAGTTTACGCCCTTGATATTTCGACTATTAATGTCGCTCCCAGAATAATTTTAATTTTGATCGATAAAGCATTTAAGAGTGTAAAATTAACGTTAGTTTGATTGACCTGTCCCGCGTCATTTGTTGGGAAATTCAAATAGAACATGGCGGGCATGATTGCGGAAATTAAGATTTGGCGCGCTTTTTTAGTGAGTTTACGCCCTTGATATTTCGACTAATAATGTCGCTCCCAGAATAATTTTAATTTTGATCGATAAAGCATTTAAGAGTGTAAAATTAACGTTAGTTTGATTGACCTGTCCCGCGTCATTTGTTGGGAAATTCAAATAGAACATGGCGGGCATGTTTTCGGAATTTAAGATTTGACACGTTTTTTAGTGCGTTTACGCCCTTATATTTCGACTATTAATGTCGCTCCCAGAATAATTTTAATTTTGATCGATAAAGCATTTAAGGGTGTAAAATTAACGTTAGTTTGATTGACCTGTCCCGCGTCATTTGTTGGGAAATTCAAATAGAACATGGCGGGCATGTTTTCGGAATTTAAGATTTGACACGTTTTTTAGTGAGTTTACGCCCTTGATATTTCGACTATTAATGTCGCTCCCAGAATAATTTTAATTTTGATCGATAAAGCATTTAAGAGTGTAAAATTAACGTTAGTTTGATTGACCTGTCCCGCGTCAATTATTATAAAATTCAAATAGAATACTACCCTATGGCGGTCTTGGTCCCGAAAACGGCGCGTTTTTGGGTAAGCTTACGTCATTGATATTTCGCTCAATTATGGCGCTCCCAGAATAAAATTAATTTTAAACGATAGAGCATTTAAAGGTGTACTATTAACGTTAATTTCATTAACCTCCCCCGCGTCAATTATTATGAAATTCAAATAGAATACTACCCTATGGCGGTCTTGGTCCCGAAAACGGCGCGTTTTTGGGTAAGCTTACGTCATTGATATTTCGCTCAATTATGGCGCTCCCAGAATACAATTAATTTTAAACGATAGAGCATTTAAAGGTGTACTAATAACGTTAATTTCATTAACCTCCCCCGCGTCAATTTTTATAAAATTCAAATAGAATATTACCCTATGCCGTGCATGGTCCCGAAAACGGCGCGTTTTTGGGTAAGCTTACGTCATTGATATTTCGCTCAATTATGGCGCTCCCAGAATAAAATTTATTTTAAACGATAGAGCATTTAAAGGTGTACTAATAACGTTAATTTCATTAACCTCTCCCGCGTCAATTATTATAAAATTCAAATAGAATACTACCCTATGGCGGTCTTGGTCCCGAAAACGGCGCGTTTTTGGGTAAGCTTACGTCATTGATATTTCGCTCAATTATGGCGCTCCCAGAATAAAATTAATTTTAAACGATAGAGCATTTAAAGGTGTACTATTAACGTTAATTTCATTAACCTCTCCCGCGTCAATTATTATGAAATTCAAATAGAATACTACCCTATGGCGGTCTTGGTCCCGAAAACGGCGCGTTTTTGGGTAAGCTTACGTCATTGATATTTCGCTCAATTATGGCGCTCCCAGAATACAATTAATTTTAAACGATAGAGCATTTAAAGGTGTACTAATAACGTTAATTTCATTAACCTCCCCCGCGTCAATTTTTATAAAATTCAAATAGAATACTACCCTATGCCGTGCATGGTCCCGAAAACGGCGCGTTTTTGGGTAAGCTTACGTCATTGATATTTCGCTCAATTATGACGCTCCCAGAATAAAATTTATTTTAAACGATAGAGCATTTAAAGGTGTACTATTAACGTTAATTTCATTAACCTCTCCCGCGTCAATTATTATGAAATTCAAATAGAATACAACCCTATGCCAGTTTTTGGGTAAGCTTACGTCATTGATATTTCGCTCAATTATGGCGCTCCCAGAATAAAATTAATTTTAAACGAAAGAGCATATAAAGGCGTATAACTACCGTTAATTTCATTATTATCTCTCGCGTCATTTTTAGAAATATGAACCCTAGCACTTACTCCCCAGTTCGTTTTTCTGTAGTTCAGACCAAACTTCCTTTCCCGCGTCGCGTTCCCACGTTATCCAAAAATGTACTTTTTCGAATTTTCGTTCTGGCAAATTGACGTTGGTCTACTATGTAGGTAGGAAAGAAACATTTCCCAAACCGTATTCAACGATTCTTTAAATTCCTAGATTTTAATGCGTTTTGGATAACGTGGGGCTGATGACGAAAAAGAAAAATGTAGACATGCAAAACATTACTAACTTACTATTTTCGGTATTTTCGCGGTATTTAAACGAATTTTAGGGGTTTTGGTGGGGAAAATAGTATAGGTTATTTATATTATTAGGTTAGTTGTATTAATATCGGGTTGACGATACTTGATGCGTCAGGCTTGGTGCTGTCCTCTAGGTTGCGTTATAGATGGCCCATAGCTTTTTTTAGTATGGGGTTGGGGAAGCGCCGCGCGCCCCCAGCGCTCGAGCGAAGCAAGTGCGCGGCGCCGTCAGGCGCCATTACTTAGAATACATTCGACGTTGTGAAAGTCAACATCACACAGAATACATATAATATGACATAGTATGATTAAAAAAGCCTTAAATGCGTTGAAATACGGGGGAAAATCCCAACCCTTAAAAGTTAGTACTGTTTTGCATTTCAGCCTTCTTCTTTTAGGTCATCAGTCCTACGTTATCCAAAAAGTATTAAAATCTAGGAATTTAAAGAATCGTCCACGTCATCAGTCCTACCTCATCCAACATGAGTGCGCCGCGCCGTCAGCCGCCCAGGTATAGTCTTTGGGCATTTTTTAATTAACTTTTTAAATAATGCTTTGCGGGGAATAATTTTCGCACCATTGGAATCTCCTTAAAAAGTACTTTAAGGAGGGTCGAGAAAGGGGGGCAAATGGGGTGGCGGGGCTATTGTTCCATTTTACCACAATTTTGATCAAATTATTTCCATTTTATCAATTTTGATCAAATTATTTCCATTTTATCAATTTTGATCAAATTATTTCCATTTTATCAATTTTGATCAAATTATTTCCATTTTAACAATTTTGATCAAATTATTTCCATTTTATCAATTTTGATCAAATTATTTCCATTTTATCAATTTTGATCAAATTATTTCCATTTTATCAATTTTGATCAAATTATTTCCATTTTATCAATTTTGATCAAATTATTTCCATTTTATCAATTTTGATCAAATTATTTCCATTTTATCAATTTTGATCAAATTATTTCCATTTTATCAATTTTGATCAAATTATTTCCATTTTATCAATTTTGATCAAATTATTGCCATTTTATCAATTTTGATCAAATTATTTCCATTTTATCAATTTTGATCAAATTATTTCCATTTTATCAATTTTGATCAAATTATTTCCATTTTATCAATTTTGATCAAATTATTTCCATTTTATCAATTTTGATCAAATTATTTCCATTTTATCAATTTTGATCAAATTATTTCTATTTTATCAATTTTGATCAAATTATTTCCATTTTATCAATTTTGATCAAATTATTTCCATTTTATCAATTTTGATCAAATTATTTCCATTTTATCAATTTTGATCAAATTATTTCCATTTTATCAATTTTGATCAAATTATTTCCATTTTATCAATTTTGATCCAATTATTTCCATTTTATCAATTTTGATCCAATTATTTCCATTTTATCAATTTTGATCAAATTATTTCCATTTTATCAATTTTGATCAAATTATTTCCATTTTATCAATTTTGATCCAATTATTTCCATTTTATCAATTTTGATCAAATTATTTCCATTTTATCAATTTTCATCAAATTATTTCCATTTTATCAAATTTTATAAAACTAATTTACTAAAATCCATTTGGTGATAAAATGGTCAATATTAAAAATTTTTAAACGTTATCTTTCGCCTTTCTCCATTTTATCGATTCTGATCAATTTTTAATCACATTGATCAAATTGATAAAATTTTATCCAAAATTTGATAAAATATATCGGTTTTATCAAGTTATACCCGATTTTAGGCAATTAATCATAAAAACTTGCTGAGGTTAACGGTAATAGTAAGTGTAGGGAGCTGACGGTTGGCTCGCGTGGCATGAAGGGCTTGTCACCACCCTCCTACGCATTGTAACCCGGCCACCTGTTACTTGATCACGCACAAGCAACATTGCTTATGTGGTCGAAGGTGGTGCCTTGGGCATTAGCCTATCTGATTATTATTAAAATATATTATTATTAATCAAATTTTACCAGTTTTGATCAATTTTAATTAAAATTATTAATTTTGATCAAATTCAAACAACTTAATTCCATTTTATTAATTTTGATAAACTTCATTTATTATCGTCGATTTGGCGATTAGTTGGCAAATACAACTTTTTTTTATCTTTATATTTCGCTTTTCTCCATTTTTACCGATTCTGATCAATTTTTACATATTTTGACCAAATTGACCAAAATTCATCAAAATATCATAAAATTAATTTCATTTGTTAACTTTGATATATTTTAGAAGTGCTCAGATTCCCATGTTATTTTCAATGGGAAAATCTACATACTGTGTTGTCAAAAACATTTTCGGTTACCATGGCAAAACTAATACCCATTGCAACTTTTCCCTTGGTGAAATTTCATGTTACCATAAGGTCTACATACCCACCTAGTTTCGACAAAATCGGTGATTATCACCTCGGGTAGTCTCCTCGTAAGTTGTTGACCTTTTATTTTTGAAATTGGTTTTTAAAAGTTTAAGTAATGGTAATTAACCATTGTGTAAAGTAAAAATAACCAGTAAGCCGCGTATGGCTGTAGTTTTTTTTAAATCAAATTCATTGCAATCCATTTCATTTCTAAACTTAAAAATTTAATGAACTAAGTCTAAACTAACTTTCTCGCACGTACTGTCGCCTAAGCCCCGACTAAGCTTCTCGTAGTTAAAGTTGAATAAAATTCTTGAGGCGATTCAAAGCGGCTGGTGTATCTTAGTAAGCCTTCCGACTTGGGCCACTCTTACCGTGTCAAAGTATCGTGAACTATTCGACTCCATAAGTTATTAGCAGCTGATTTGTGTGCGTACGATTTTGTTCCTCAAGTCATTTAAATTTTAGATTCCCCAGTTTTGTTCACATTCTTTGCCCTTATCTAGATTACATTTCGCTGCATTTTATTAAACCTTAGCAGGGAAAGCCTCCGTCAATACAGTTTAGAAAGCGGTAGAAAGTTTCAATTAACTTTATAGCCCCGGGCATTTTGCTCAAAAACTATATTACCTAAAAATGTGAAATTTTCTATATGTAGGAAGTGGAATTTTATTTGGAGCAGACTAGTGTTCGGAATTGTTTATTCATTATCCACAAATTTTCCGATTTATTTAAAAAACGTTGGTAAAAAGAATATCATTTAGCTTATTTAATTATGTTTTTTACGCAACCAAGCATTTATTTGAATAAAAGTGGTATTTATTTATATAATTGTTTGTTTTATTTAAATAATAGGCTTATTCACTTTCGATTATTTATACATTTTACAAGTTTTATTCAACGATTAATTATTTAAATAAATAATATTTAAATATCGCCGAGCTTATTTTATTCATGGATAAAAATTAATCGAATGCCGAGCACAAGATCAGACCTTGTCTAGTGCTGCCATCACTTAGAGCAATTTGAAACTAGCAATGTTATTTTAAATATTATTTAACCTTGACCGTTAGATGTATTTAAATTCGTACGTCCGACTAAAAAGATTTCCACCCCTCTCCAGGAACCTTGCGCTGCCCCTGTCTTGGGCTAGGGGCAGTGGCGTAGCTAAGACACCCTAGCCACCTCCACCCGCGTGAAACTCATTTCGGGGTTTTAGTAGATATCTAGCATATAATTTGATAGGAATTTAGGGGCCCCCTGAAGTCCTGAGGCCCTCCTGAATTGCGGGGTCTGCGGGGGCCTTATTTACGCTACTGGCTAGAGGTGTCTCTTAAAAAGGTTGGGTTGTTTACAACCCAAAATGGGTTAAAATTCAGCCCAAACCTGGGTCCGTATTTACCCAGCCCAAAATTTGGGTTGCTTAGACTCAACCCATTAAAGGTTAAAAATTCAACTTAATCTTGGGTTGAAAACTATCCCACCTTGGGTTGAAAACTATCCCACCTTGGGTTGAAAAACTATCCCGCCTTGGGTTGAAAAACTATCCCGCCGTGGGTTGAAAAACTATCCCGCCTTGGGTTGAAAAACTATCCCGCCTTGGGTTGAAAAACTACCCCGCCTTGGGTTGGAAAACTATCCCGCCTTGGGTTGAAAAACTATCCCGCCTTGGGTTGAAAAACTACCCCGCCTTGGGTTGAAAAACTACCCCGCCTTGGGTTGAAAAACTATCCCGCCTTGGGTTGAAAAACTACCCCGCCTTGGGTTGAAAAACTACCCCGCCTTGGGTTGAAAAACTACCCCGCCTTGGGTTGAAAAACTACCCCGCCTTGGGTTGAAAAACTACCCCGCCTTGGGTTGAAAAACTACCCCGCCTTGGGTTGAAAAACTACCCCGCCTTGGGTTGAAAAACTACCCCGCCTTGGGTTGAAAAACTACCCCGCCTTGGGTTGAAAAACTACCCCGCCTTGGGTTGAAAAACTACCCCGCCTTGGGTTGAAAAACTACCCCGCCTTGGGTTGAAAAACTATCCCGCCTTGGGTTGAAAAACTATCCCGCCTTGGGTTGAAAAACTACCCCGCCTTGGGTTGAAAAACTACCCCGCCTTGGGTTGAAAAACTACCCCGCCTTGGGTTGAAAAACTACCCCGCCTTGGGTTGAAAAACTACCCCGCCTTGGGTTGAAAAACTACCCCGCCTTGGGTTGAAAAACTACCCCGCCTTGGGTTGAAAAACTACCCCGCCTTGGGTTGAAAAACTACCCCGCCTTGGGTTGAAAACTACCCCGCCTTGGGTTGAAAACTACCCCGCCTTGGGTTGAAAACTACCCCGCCTTGGGTTGAAAACTACCCCGCCTTGGGTTGAAAACTACCCCGCCTTGGGTTGAAAACTACCCCGCCTTGGGTTGAAAAACTACCCCGCCTTGGGTTGAAAAACTACCCCGCCTTGGGTTGAATTTTAATCGCGTGATTGGCCGTGCAGCTAGGTAGGTAAATTTTAGACCTGAAAAATTTCGTCTGCCTATATAAGACCAAATTAATGTCCCTCTTAGATATGAATCATTTAAAGGATCCATGGAGATATTACAGTTCAAAAACTAACATTTCTAAAACCATGAAAAATTTCACGATTTTTCTGAAATTTACAAATAATAAAGATCTCCCCCGAGAGAGTACATACTGAAAATTTCCAGAACCACCTTCTCTCCTCCAAGATCAAACGATAGCAGATATCGGACCCTCGCTGCCTCTGGATCAATTTCGGCACTTGGGCCCCACAATTTGGGCATTGGCTGTCCTTCGTAGCGTTGGAGATAGAAAGTAAAATAATCATAATTAATTAATTAATATTATCATCAGCTAGGCTAATACTCAAGGCACCACTTTAGACCCAAGTCATCGAGCCACTTTTAATTCCATTAATTTGGGTGGCTGAGCTATACCGCGTCTAGGAGGGTGGTGGCTTTATTATAATCGAGCCAATAGCTCCACCTTAACAAGTTATTATGGAAAGGGGAAACCGAAGAACTCGGGAGATAACCCTCGCACCGTTTAGTCTTTTATTCTCACTCTTTTATAGGAACCTGGAGAGGCTTATCATAGCTTCTCCGTTAGCAAGCTTAGCCCGTAAAAAACTAACCAATGTCCCCCTGACAACTCCTAGGAATCAACTGCCCCTTAAGCCTCTTTTTCGTTCAAGCTGAACGTTTCTGTTTTAACAATTACATCATTGAATTATATTTTTCTTATTAGTGCTTAAAATAATTTTGATAATTCTAATATTCATAGTTAACGAGATATAAGTTCCTAACTAAAGGGTAGTTTGGGCGCTTGCCCAACTTGTTTAGCTCCGGGGGTTCGAATTAAAACGTAATAACTTAATTCTTTTAAAAATTAAAATTGGCAAAATTGTTTTAAGCACTAAACAAGAGGCTGTTCTACACTTCAATATTAATTATATAAGTAAAAATACAAAATTAAAAGAGTTTAGCTTGAAATAGCGCGAAATTAGACAATGGCCACTGTAGTCTTCCCCCTTAACAACAAGCTTACTTTTGGCGGAAATACACCTTTACAATTGTACCCAAATGTCTCTGACATCTCGTTTCTGCCAGACATGGTTTGCGATGCCATTGTACCATTTGTATGGAAGACTAATGCCACGGTCACACCTTCGCTTAAAAGCACTTTTCATAGCAAGTACCAAAGGTTCTCTGAATTAAATTTCTCAAACCGACTTAAATTGGTTTTTAAGGTCTGGTGTGAACGTAGCTTGAGGAACATAAATTAGATTTTGATTAAGGAGATACAATAACTAGAGCATTATTGAAATATATTTCCAAGAAGCAGTAGCCAGAAAAAGGTTTAATAACACGGGAAGGTCCTTAATTTAATCTACTTAAAATGTAGAGAAATATGAAAAGGGGTTCCGGCTAAATAGCTCACTTTTCAAAGGATTTTAAATCAAATATTAGGACCGTGAAGTATCCGTCGTATTGTAAATATGCAGGGTGTTTCAAAAGGTTATGCAAATATTTGAAGGAGTTGTAGTGTGTGAGTTGAGAAGCATACCTGTTTTTCCCCATTTTCCTACGATGAGTTAAAAGAGCGCCAGAGAGCTTCAAAGTGTGGCCTACTAGCTCCTGGAAGTAGGCTGCAACAAGCGCAAAACCAAGCAGCGGGGAAAGTTTTGGGTTCGTGTGATAGGTGAAAAAGGACTTTGTAAACCAATCGAGGTAACCAGCGTAAAAAAGTAAACTTAAACCGTATTTAAAGTCGTGATGGACCGTGATTTCTCATCACTTTCAAACTGCAACAATGGAGTTCACTTCGGAAGAACTGGCGGATATTCATTTCGTGTATGGACTATCGGATGGCAATGCTTTGCTTTGGCTGCTCAACGTCTCAACCAGGAAAGGTACTCGAACCGGTGCATCTCCGTGCTTTTTGCAGCCTACTTGCAGGGGCTAGTCAGCCACACTTTGAAGCTCTCTGGCGCTCTTTTCACTCATGTTAGGAAAATGGGGAAAAAACAGGCATACTTCTCAACTCACCCCCTACAACTCCAAAAATTATTTGCATAACCTTCTGAAACACCCTGTATTTCCTCTTTACCTAAATCTTACGGAATAAGAACCTTTACGTAAATATTCAGTAGCTTGCGCTAGAAAGGTTTTGTTTGCTAAATGTAAACACTGTAACCCGAACGAAATTTAAATAAATTATCTTTAATTTTTAACCTGAACGGTTGACATTTAAATTAGTACATCCAATACCGGTATTACCGACATTTTCTTCAGAACCCAAGTGTTGATATTGGACTTGGTTCAATCCCGGTTTTCAATACCAAAAATTCCGTTTTAATTTTATAAAGCCTATATGCGACGTTGTAACCCGGGTTGGACATACATAAGGATATTTTTTTTAGTAGTCAGCCTGACTAGTGAGCCTCCTATTTTAATTTATTTTATTAGTCACTGACTAGTGGAGTTAAAAATGGAGGCTTAAAAACAAAAAGGACATGGATTAACGGATTTATATACCCCCGTACCGTAAAAATACCTACAAAAAGGACAGCTAACATTTATCTTTACCCGTCAGAATTGAAATAGGAGTTACATGACTTTGATCTTTATAAATTCTCTTTGACTTACCAAAGTCGCCTTCATGATTTTGACATTTCGCGGGTCCAGCTTTAACCCAAAAATTCCGCTGGTCGTTAGATATTGTCTCCCAAAGTGCTGGATCAGCTGGAAGGTCAGAGGAAATATTCGAAATAATTGGTAATTCTATTTTTTCAGATTGTAAATCCTCTGTGTTAAAGTTATTTGTTGAGGTCTTTTACATCTCAATCTCTAATTCAGCTGATTGGGTTTGAAAGAATGAGATTAATTTCGGTAACTTAGCAATTTTTACTTTTTCTTCTAAGGCACTTTTTCTCGAGGGGCTAACCACTCTTAGAAAATCTGTACACCGGATTACGCTTAGATTACCACTGCCAAAGGCAGGGACTTCAAAGATTACGCGTAATCCCATTAGTACAGTCAAAGGTAATGCTCTGTATAGTGTACACCGATTACGCGGAGTGATCAGCCCCTCGCTTTTTCTCTTCGTTGCTCCACTTTGATATTTTCAATTCATTGTCGTTTGTTACCAATAATGTACACTTTAAAACAACTGTTTAATATATGAAGAAATTTTGAAAATATTACTACAGGTCAGGATATGAACTCTTCTTGGTGTGATCAAGATATTTTTAATTAGGAGTTGGAGAAACTAACTTCGGTAGGATTTTACTTAATGGTATCCGCTAAACTACTGGTGCTATTCTAATTATTTAGGCATCGAAAGATAGATAACTTAATTTTAAATAAGCCGGCAAAATTTTACTCCGGAAATGAGTATTTACGAAGATATGAATTTTTAAAAATGTTGGTTTTCCAGTGCGTTTTCCCTAGGACGATTCTTTAAATTCCTAGATTTTAATACTTTTTGGATAACGTAGGACCTATGACGAAAAAGTAAAAGGTTGAAGCAAATTCTTAGCAGCATGAATTTATTCATTTACCCATGAATATGGATCAGCTATAGCGCTGTAGGCATCCTCCACAAAAGGAGGTTGGTCTATAAACTTCGTTACGCGTCGTCTGCTATCGCGTCTGAACGAAAATTCCTAGCCTCGGCGATTGAGTCGGAACTTGGATGGGTTCGAGCTTGTTCGAGAACCAATGCCTAAGAAAAATGCCAAAGTAGCGCGTGATATTGGAAATAGTTTAACTAAAATAACAACAAGTGAGGAATCATTATCTCAAAAAGTTATGGCCAGGTTAACCTTTGATAAGGAAGAAGGACTTTTTTAAAAATCCTCGACTTCAACTGGTAGAATATTTTGGTTCAAGTTCCTTGACAGAAAATGAATGTTTGACCACCTGCACCACCCATTCATCTTCAAAATGTGATATTAATCATTATACAAATATTTTGAATGAACTTAAAATAATATTTGAAACTGAGTTCCTAGCTGTTGGTAATGATAGCAAAATTATACAACCTGGTAAATACATGCAATTTGAAACAAATGTCTAGGAAGATTTCCTTCTGTGTTTTTGAAATGTGATTCAATCTGTGCCCTTACCAAAAAATAAGTGGTCTAGGAAATACTTTATGTTGGTATTTGGAACAAATACCAACTAAATACCAACTTAAAACCAACTTACAAATAATATGTAATTTTCTGACCACTAACAAGGAGACATCCCGAGGTGTAACCCACCGATTTTGTTCAAACTCGGGGGATTGGTAGACCTTCATGTATCATGAAAAATCCTAAAGGGAATTTATTCAATGGGCAACCGTTTTGCCATGGCAACGAAAAATGTTTTTGATAACAAAAAATTAAAATTTTCCCATTGAAAATAACATGGGATTCTGATCGATTCCTAGGGCCCCCTGTGAAAAATTTTAACAAATTTCAAAAATTCTAAAATGCCAAAAATAGAAAAAATAGATACAAATTGACAAAAAAAAATCAAAACTGATCAACTTTTGATCAATTTGAGGTCAAAATGCCATGTTATTTTCAATGGGAAAATTTAATATTTTGTGTTGTCAAAAACATTTTTCGTTGCCATGGCCTTACGGTTGCCCATTGAATAAATTCCCTTTAGGATTTTTCATGATACACGAAGGTCTACCAATCCCCCGAGTTTGAACAAAATCGGTGGGTTACACTTCGGGATGTCTCCTTGTAAAAACCAACTAATTACCAACTTAAAGAAAAAAGTATTTTCCCATCAACTTAATAACAACTTATTACCCCTTTAACTAGTTTATTGAAATATTCTGACCACTTGAGCCTACTTAAAACCAACTTAACGTCAACTAAAATGTGTTTACCAACTAAAATCCAACTAATTTTTTGTAAGGGTGATCTTAATAATCAGTGTAAAAATATCCAGCTAGTTCCTGATTGCCATATGAGTAAGATTATAGAATATTCTTCTTTGCGAATTTGTCCCGATAGAGCAGGGAAAAATACTGTAGAATCTTTTCTCTTTATTTCAAATGATGATAAGCCTAGGCCAGAATGGTTACTTAACCGAATTAGTTTTAGGTTGTTGTGAGTATCACAAGCGGTGGAAAGAATAAGTTTCAAAGGATCCACCTTTGAACATTACATATTAGAAGAGAAAACATTGAAACTAACTTTCAAACTTATTTAAATAACAAATTAAACCGCCCTGACTATAAACAAACCCGCAAAGAAAGGACGATGGTGAAAGCATTGAAGCAGACGATTTTTTAAGGTCGCGCTCTTCGAATTCCGAAAATAAAATAGTAACCTCCGATTGGTTTATTTAAAACGTTGAATGACGTAAATCGAAAGTTAGTCCAACTTCCTTTTGACGATGAAGGTACCATAGCTATAGCCTATGGGTAAATGAATAAATTCATGTTACCAGGTATATCCGCACTCATAACGGAATCCAAGGAAATAACGCATCTTGTAGCTCAAGCGCTGGGGCGCGCGGTGCCCCCCAGCCACATTACTAAAAAAAGCTATGGGCCATCTATAACGCAACCTAGAGCAGCGGTTCCCAAAAGGTGTTCCGCGGAACCCTAGGGTTCCGTGGAAGGATCACAGGGGTTCCGAGAATTCGCAGCGCGGCCATCTTTGTTTGTGTCAAGAGTCTTTTAAGATAAGTAAAAAAATTAGTTGGGGTTCCACCAGAATTAGGTGGATAATTTAGGGTTCCATAGAAAAATAAAATTGGGAACCGCTGACCTAGAGGACAGCACCAAGCCTTACGCATCAAGTATCGTCAACCCGATATTAATCCTGCCTCCAGCTCTTCAATTTCGGTTCCCAAAGATCCTATTTTGTAATTTAACTCAACAAAATCTGTGCATTGTGACTGACTACCACCTTCCATAAACGGAACAAATGATTTAATTTTTAATAATAATATTAATCATTTCCGCCGTGTTTTTACGCCCCTATTCGAATTCTAAGCAGCGCAGTTCAAATATTTTATTCCGTTCGTCGTTGGTGCATCTACACCAATCTTTCAAAATATTGCCAAATTCGACGCATCGGTTTTCGCTGCGTTAGAAAACCAAATAAATGGAACAAATTTCTCAAATATTCTCAAAAGCGGTGGCTTATTTAAAAGATAACTAAGTTTTCTATCTTTTAATACCTAAATAATACTTTTATTAGTTAAATAACTAGAATAACATCAGTAGTTTAGCGGATACCATTAAGTAAAATTGTACCCACAACAAGGGCAACTGTTTCCGTTTACTGACAGCTAGGAGCAATAAACACAAGGAGAACGCAGCTAGCCTTAAAACACGCCACAGTGTTAAAATTCATTTATGAAACATTTGTCTGCAGCTGTACAGGGAATGCACATGGTCGGACCATTTCAATGCGGGGTCAAAATAGAGACCGAAATATTTAAAGTTACAGACCTCTTCCACCTATTTCGAAAGGATTTTGGTATATACGATTTTTATTAATGTTACAGGAAATCATGTGAACGGTTTTATTTAAATTTTATTCTAGATAGTTCTAGTATTTTTTTAACCATATATAAATTATATAGAGTAACGTATTAGAGTTTGCAATGATACACTCCGGGAGATCATTAATGCGCACTGTTGAGCAACAGTGTAGGGGAATAAAATTAAGCCCTGTGGAATCATTTATTGACCGTTTGTTGGTAGGTTAAAATTACATTTGTTCTTGTTTGCGCAGTTCCGTCTGTTAAGTAAGAATTGACCTATTTCAGACTCGAACCTCTAATACCCATTTTTTTATAGTTTAGGCAATAAGTTTCCAATAAACGATTATTGTTTACGAAAACAAACTCCTTTTTTTAGGTCCCAAAAAAAATTTCCTCATCCATCCAGTCAATAATCTTTAGATGAACTTTTCTTGAGCGGGTTCCACAACATTCCCCGGTCTAAGGCCGGATTAATTTGAGGATTTTGCTGTGCGCATGCTCTCGCAGAAATTGATTTAGATTGTCTCACATGTCTTGTTCCTATGTAATTTCATACAATTTAAAATTTTAGATACAGTCGTTTCATGAAGGCAAAAAATAAATTAAATTAAACAAAACTAAATCATTTTAATTTTTGCTTTTCCTTTGTTTAGCAACTTTAGAACAGGAACCTACAATAAATTGAAAGTACCATTTGCCGATTATTATATAAAGAATCAATATAAATGAACAAACACACATTTATTATCTTGTATTGTGCATTTTGAACAAATTACGTTGAAATAAGTAATGAAATGAATACTTCATTTTTGAAAACAAAAAATACTCGTGTAACAACAAGTAAAATTAATAATAAATAAAAATACACTTTCATTATTTGCACGAGTTAAGTTTTTAAGTGATATAAGTAAAATTAAGTAAATATTATTTAAAAATGTTCCTCATTTTCCAAAATAAGACCAAGACCTTGCATATCCGCATGTAAATCAAATGAATCTTCCAAATCGATGTCGAACTCTTCACCAGCATTAGCGCATGGCGGTTGCAAAAATTCTACTTGATCACTTTCTTTCAACAAAAGAATAACAGCGAAAAATCTGAGATTACCGGGTCAGATGAATCTAGAGATCGGTTGAAGATGTCAAGTAGGTTTTCTCTTCCGCTAGTTTTTCTAGCATGGAACTCTCTATACTGGTGATACATCTTGTTTTTTGATTCTGCAGCCTGTTCGCTGAGCAATCCCAATGGTAGAGTAGAAGACTTTATTATGTCTTTTCCATGAACCAGAAGCTTATGCACGCTTACAGGCATGTAGTACCAGCCGTAACTTTCAAGGTATGTGTGAAGTAAACCTCTACAATACTCTCCAAATTTATCTTCGTCTACTGGTAATTCGCATGATATTGCAACGAGAATTACGTGCAGCTGTTCTATTAGCCAGTGCTCCAATCCTAAAATGTCGGCAAATATTCGACGGTTCCTTTCGTTGAACGCTCTTCGTGCTGTGTTGCCATCATTGGAAGACCCACTTCCAACCGGTTTCGGAAAGTCAACCCTAAGTGCCAATTGGGACAACAGTTTCTCTTGAATTTCTCTTTTACGCTTCTGAAAGATTTGCCTTTTCTCGTCCCCGTCTACGCGCCAACATCTTAAACCGTCGCAGTTTCGATAGCCAAGGTGAAGGCAGAATTCTAGACATCGTATCCACGCGTGAAGTGGACTTATTCCGTATTTGAGGTTTTCAGGTTTAGGGGTGAACGTGTAGTTAGAAATGTTGTTGAATTGAGATGGGGTAGCTCCACAAATGGGACACGATTGTTGAGATTTCGTTCCGGTGACGATGCTCAATACCTTTCCATCAATGATAGTAAAGGCTAAATCATATTCGACCGATAACTTTTTATCTGTTTTAAAAAAAAAATTCTAGTGGTGAAAGAGCCTTTATTTCTTCCGTGTATTTGTAGAGAGATAAAATAAATATAATTTAATTGCTGGAATTCAGACACATTTAAATTAAATCTTAGACAATCAACTGTTGTTCATCATGGTGAGAAATAAGAACTGTGTATATCCAACGTGTAAAAGTGATTCCAGGCAATCTGACAAACCTCATATGTTTGGGGTTTCCTTTATACCATTTCCAAAGCCAATTACCAAACCAGTGATGTGTTTTCAATGGTTAAAATGGCTTAAGGAAGTTAGGAAAGAGTTCACTAAAAATAAGATAACCAAAAGCACATATTTGTGCACAAAACACTTTGTCGGAGCGAAGGGCCCAACTAAGGAATATCCGAACCCTGTTCATTCAGGAGTAAGTAACAACATGTTTATAATTTCGTTTTGGTATTCACTCATGATATAAATCTACATAATTTTTTGTAGAGCTTAGTATCTGTTTTGAAACCTAGTTTCTCTAGCACTCCTAAAACTCTTCCTCAGTTACCGATGTCAGTGACTAATGAATACATCGGAGGTACAAAGTTATCTAATTTTAACTCAAGGGTACGCCAAATTTTATAGTTGAATTTCACTTTGGACTACTAATGTTTATTTCTATATCCATATTTGCAGATTGAACTAGAAACAAACCAATCCAATGAACTATTTGACGTTGAGTTTAAAGACGACAACGAGTCAATGGATTGGGGAGATAAAAGCTCAATTAATATTGGAGACGAACAATTTTTGTCACAGATAAACGCTGAAACTGCCATGGAAGATAATTTACAGGCCATTGCCCTGAATGAAACTGATAATTTGCAGGCCATTGCCCTAAATGAAACTGATAATTCGCATATGATTTCGCAACCTGAATCCGGTCACCGAGATGAACCCAGTCACCGAGATGAACCCGGTCACCGAGATGAACCTGAAGACCAAATTTTGAAAAATAATCCTGAAATCAATTATGAAAACCACTTTTATAGAGAATTTTTGGCCTCCACAGAATGGTTTAAATTGGTTAATGATAATTGGCTGTCCAATTTATCTAATGTAAACAATGCCACAGTACAATTTCTGAAGGTAGAGAAAGAAACTAACCAGCCTTTAATATCAATAACTATTAATGAGGATTTCAATGTAGAGGGAAACGTTTTGGAAAATAATTTAGCAAACCATAACCTTGTTGAGTTACCAAAAACTATATCCACTCTAAATTGTTTTACTGGATTATTAACAACCATTAACCAATTGAAGGTCTGTCAAGGTATTAAAGAGCCAAGATTAATGGACCTCTTAAAGGATAGATCTCGGGGTATTTACAGCAACAACGTTATCAGAGATGATAACTGCATTTTACTTTCAAACAATAAGACATGTTTGCTCTGCACCAGGCTGAAAAGTTACGCTTTAAAAACCATAGCTGAAAGCAAGAAGAAAAGCCAGAGGAAATACAAGAGTCTTTCCAAAGAAGAGCTTATAATTTTACTGAAGAAATCAAAGGCTGGTGAAAGAAAAGCAAGAAGACAAGTGAAGCAGGAACAGAAGAAAGCGAAGAAGCATATAGCTGTTGCAGGTCAGCCGTTAGATGCAGTAGAAGATAATGCTTCAATAGAAACGATTTTACAGCATACAATACCCAAAGATCAATCATTTGTTGCCTTGTTTTTAAGGGAACAGCTGAAAGCTGTCAAACAAAAAGATCCTCATGGTTGAAGGTGGCATCCATATGTTATTCAATGGTGTCTTTATCAGTTTCATAAAGCCCCAAATGCCTACAAAAGCTTAGCCGATTCCAAAATATTGCAGTTGCCTTCTTATAGCAATTTAGCACTCTATTTAGACATTCTAACCATAATGGGAAGCTGCCTGGATTTTCAGATGCTGTTTTTAACCAGCTGAAAGAAGATATAAAACCGTGGGAGCTTAAGCCTTTTCAACAATATTTCACAATTCTTTTAGATGAGATGAAAGTAAAAGAAGAATTGATATATAAGAAAAACACTGGTGACATAATTGGGTATAGCCAACTGAACAATGCAAGAGACCAGATTAACGGCCTTCAAACCGAAAACTTTGATGATAAAACAGTGGCAAGCCATGTTTTAATGTTGATGTTGAGAGGCACGACAACTCATGAAAAATATCCGTTTGCGCACTTTGCAACCAATGGGCTGACCGCTGATGATCTAAATTCCATCATATGGGAAGTGGTGGAAAAACTTAAAGCAATCGGAGTTAAAGTGTTAGGTGTGATTGGAGATGGGGCAGCCACAAACAGAAAGTTATTTTCAATGAATACGAAAATGGATTCCCCACACTGCTGCATCAATCCATTCAGCGAGGACGAAGAAAGACCATTCTTCTTCGTGTTTGATCCTCCCCATCTATTAAAAACAACAAGAAATTGTTTGTGGTCCAGCGAAGAAACATGCAAAGTACGTTTGATGCATAAAAATGGTCAGGATATTACTTGGAAGCCAATTAAAGAATTATTTGAAAGAGAAAGATCTCAGCCTGGCAATCTTAGGAAAGCCCACAAATTAACTGGAGATCATATATATCTCAATTCGTACAGTAAGATGAAGGTTCGATATGCAGCGCAAGTGCTCAGTAAAACTGTTTCCAATGCCATTAAGGAAGACTTTGGTGCAGAGTACTCGGAAACTGTTCAGTTTATCAATATTTTTGACAAATGGTTTGATATATTCAATACCACAAATTTCAACGAAGCTTTCCATAAAAGAAAGCCAAATAAGAGGCCTTTCAAAACAGTCAATGACCAACGACTAGAAGTAAATATTTAATTTATAGTGCTACTAGCATAAAATAGTGTCTGATTCCTTTCACTGTTTTTAGTGGTTAGAAAAAGATTTTCTGGGGTACCTGGATGATTGGGAAAAAGACACAAAAAATAGACCTGGTGAATTCAAAGCTGATCAAAGGAAAAAAATGATCCTTTCCCAAGAAACGCTGTCAGGCTTGAGACAAACTAGTAAGAAAAAAACATTTTATGTGTATTTTAAATAAAATAACTCACTTTTTTCGAATTTAGCAAAAGCAATGATTGCAATTATTCAGTTCCTCCTGGGAAAAGGTGCGATGTTTGTTTTGACTGGCAACTTCAATCAGGACCCACTAGAATTGGAATTTTCGAAGCATCGAGGAGCCAATGGAAGGAATGACAATCCAACAATTGAAAATGTGGGGAATAACCGGGAAGCTTTACTTACATTGAGACGTTACAAAATCCCTACACATAATGTTTTAGGTAACACCACAGTATGACTTCAATAAATAAAAGCTTAAATTTCTTTTAAAATATCACTATTTGATGAGTTGTTTATTAAGCATGTAAAAAAATTAAGAAAAATTTCACTAATTTGCAATTAGACTTTTCACATAAATTCATTATTTTGGAAATTGGCCTGTGGACATTTGCTCCAGTTGTTTCCGAAATCTCGCTTTCGAATGAGCTAACGATTTAATGGCTTTTAATCTATTTTTAGTTTTAAATACCTCTTTGCACTTTTTAAGGTGGCCATTCCCAATTGTGTTAATGTAATAATTAAGGCAGTGTTCTAAAAGTTTCGGCCTTTCTACTTCTGGAATGCCATCAATGCAAAGGTTATTCCAAATTTCCATAATTTTTTCATCCTCTTTGATTGACTGTTTGGCCTTAGGAACTCTATTTATGACATACGTCTGGTTGTAAAAAGGAACGATTACTTTATAAATTTTTACAAATAATTCGTACACTCTTCTATATTACCCGAAGTATATTAACTCTTCTGATGTAGAGTAAAATAATTGAAGTGGGTTTTCTTACAGTAGTATGCTTCAGTGAATTTAATATTTTTTCTTTCTGTCGTTCATCATTATTAATTAAATTTACCATTGTCGAAGTAACTTTGCTTTCTGCGGTATTAACTAAAATTGGTTTTATAATACCTTTCATCTCACTGAGATCTCTAGAGTTTAATTTTGTTATCCACAAATAATTTTTTTTGTGACAGTCATTCATATTTAAATCTGATGATTGAAATTCATTTTGAGCTTCCTGAAGTAACGCTGGGAAAGTTTCATCATAATTTTCATCTAAACAATTTATTTTTTTGGGTTATGTCAAAATTATATTATAAGCTGAGTGACTAAAAACTGAAATGCAACGTACGTGCTATAATGAATTTTCTTTCTGAATTAACTTTCCTTTTTTTCTTTATTGGTGACTTGTTTGTAACGAGTGGTATGCTGAAAATAGAATTTTATGATATGAGAACAATGTACGGTGATAGGTATTATCAGAAATATTACTTGGTTATTGTCCCAAGTGGTTTTGTAATAGGTGCGTCTTCATCTACTTCAGCAAGGTTCATTAAAGCAATGTCAATATCATAATTATCAAGAATTTCTTCAAATTCAGCAACTTCATCGGCAACTGTAGTATAATAACTATCGTTACTTGACTCATCTGTTAAATTGAAATTTCAAATTAGTATAGTTTCAACACTTTCCATGTCATAACAACATACAATTAACAATATCTGAGCTCTCAGAACACGATGTGCTAGAGTTGTCCTCTTCGGAGCTGCAGGGTTCGGAGTCCAAGCTCGAATTTGAACTAACACTACTATTTTACTCTGGTTGTTTTATACCAAGAGTCTCATATGTATTGATTCCCCAGAAACTCATTCTAAAAATATTCTAATTAAAAATATATGTGTATCACAATACATTATCAAACGAAAAACATACTTAATTTTTTAGCTCATTTGCATCTTTGGACCAGTCTCCTTTGGTGTAGAATATTGAAATTTGAAAATTACCGTTGCCAAAAATTCAAATTTCCCAAAATTCCCATTGGGACCGCACGCGTGATACGCATGCGCGAAAACCGAAAGCGGAATTTCCTTCCAAAAAGGAAATGACGTCTGCCTCACTTCGGGTGTAATATCAAAAAGTGCTAATAGAGGGCGCTAAAGGGGCATCGCGAATTATGATTACACGTTTTTATAGAAGTGATATATCCAGGAACGCAGTTCATTAATACATCCATGGTTAAATGTTCTGGATCCTTGATAAGTTCTAAACAAAGGCGTAATTCTTCTGCGAAATCATTTCCCTTCAGGAAAATCTCGACTAGATCTCTATTCTTAATCACTTGTGATTCGCAAGTAGAAACACAAACCTCATTATTTCTTAATTCTGACATTCCAGCGTTGAATTTAATTTTAAAAATAATTTTTCAGAGCTTAGGAGGTGTTTAAAAACAAAGAAAGTGGCGATTTCGAAAAAGTTAAATTGAATGGGTACATGACGAACACAAAATTAAGAGTTGAAACAAAACTAGTAACCACTGCACACATCACTTACTTGGTTTGCAATATATACACTCTTTAAAAGCACGATTTGCTTTAAGTATAGTTTCTACTAACTGTGAAACGCAAAGACTCGATTGTGTCAATAAGTTAAAAATAACAGACAGAAATAAACTAAAAACAATTCCATTGTAATAATATTTTGTTGACATTAGATTTGTTAGTTTAATTTTTGCCTTCATGAAACTACTGTATCTCAAATTTTAAATTGTTGGAAATTACATGCGCAAGCGCACAGCAAAATCTTACTAACAGGAGGATGAAATAGAAGTTGATCAGGCGTAGAATATTTTGTAGTGGAAAGAAGGAAAACAAGATGAACAGAGACCTTGCGAAATTGCGTTTTCAAAAAATGTTTTTCGGAGTTATAAAAATGTATATATCTTGACAGCTTCGCGCAACTTCGCACTCGGACTTTTTGCAAGTTATAATGCGGAACTTATTCTACCAAATTATGATGATTTTTTCTGCAACTACTTGCAACATTTTGGAAAAAGGCCGTTTGAATATGCCATATTTTGATCAAATTTGAACCTTTGAGCGCATTTTACAGAACTTCTGTACAACCGATTTTCACCGAATTTTAAATTTACGTTTAGCAGAAGCCTATACACACATTGACTAAAGAAATTCCACAAAATTCCCAAAGGGGAACGTTTGGCCCCCTGGTGGCAGTTACCAGAATATAAGTTATATTTTCGGACTGAGCTAAAAACAGTGATCAATAATATATACACATTCATTATATTTTGTTGAAATTTAATTTTGGCACAAAAAAGTCGATTTTGAAACACTGTGCACGCTAACGCAGTGTTGTGTACAAAATTCATTGGACGAACCTTTTCGCTGAACGTTTTACGGAAAGGGGGAAGACAATTTCCGAATTTTCTCCTTCCGGCGGCAGCAGGCGTCTAACCAATGAAAACTGTACGCAAGAAAATGCACGACTTTTGCCGGGTTGCGTTCTCCTTGTGTGGGGTGCTGTATTTGTTGCTCCTAGCTGACAGTGACTCGCTGTTAGTTTTTAGAAATTGTAGGTACTGTATGATACGCGATGTGGCTATGACTCCAAATACTTTAGACATAACTAAAACTAAAAGATACATAATTTTAAATGAGCGGAAAAAAAACATTTTTTAATCAACTAAACGCTTATCTCCACAACAGGTGCTGTATGTCTGGCCCAGGGCCCCAGCCAGTTTTGGGGCCCTGGGCGGTAATCCATTTACCCCATGCCTTAAGACGGCCCTGACTAACGCGGTAGCTTTGAAACATTTGACCCGTCGTCCGTTTACTATCTAATATTGCTATTATCGAACAAGCAGACGTAAATAATTTTGACGGGCTAAACCTGTTTTCTAAATTTCATATAGGAAACAAGATAGCAGACGAAAATAATAACCCCATTGGAGGAACTGAAATCGTTAGCCCTCGTGTGAACAATACGCCTATATTAAAAGGTGGGGAAAATGTCGACCCACCCCGCGAAATTACTTACTTACGACGTTAGTTTCGTGTTTTCGGTTTAAAATGGTCTATGTTTCAGACGACTTGTAACGAAACACCAGTTTCTTATTGGTCACTCATATAAATTTAAATTTTTCTGGGTGGGTCGGCATTTTTACCCACAAAAATTTTATATTCATTGTTTGGTGGAAAAGTGTGAACAACAGAGGGTGACTAATTAATTGGTACCAAAGTCGACGATTGAAAATAAGTAAGCCATCAAACACAATTAAGGTCAGAATCTCTTTCTATAAAAAAGCGCTAAATCAGTGGCAGAGTGACGCAAAACAAACCTGGACATAAGCTTTTAGGTAGGAAAATGAAAATCTACACTGAAATCAACGCTACTCTTGACCAATTTATCAATCTCTTTAACTCTGAAGATATAAAAACCCCTGAAGGCTTAGATCTTAAATGAAATTCTGTATTAACAAAAATCATTAACACTGCAGGAAAATATATTACGAAGGTCTTAACGCATCTTATTAATCTGTCTTTCGTGCTATTAATATCGATTAATATACCCAGACCTCCTCGAAAAGGTAATCATAGTACCAAAAGTGACCTAGTTATAAAAGTGTGCCAGTTCCTATACTTTCCAATGCTGAAGATTTACCGAATGATTCTATCTAGATAGACCGCATAGGCTAGGATGGACGATGCACCATTTTTTGTTTGGTTTTTTCGTGATTTGTATTAAAACGTAGATAGATGGCGGTAGCTTTTCCGTCGAGTGGCAAAAAATCAATAAGCTTTCTAGCCTTCCTCAGTGCTTCCTTAGTTCTCGAAGCTCTCACCTGGCGACACAGTTTCTACTTTTGGACTGCATTCCCTCCTCAATGTATACCCCTCCCAACTTTAACTTGGCGTGTAAGATTCTTTTCAAAAACGATTACTTTCACAAACGTTTGGTAATTATGTCCCTTTTGATAGTACCCATATTTAAGAAGAGGGGACCTTAAACCAATTTCACTTATATCTATATTACCAAGATTTTTAATAGATTCTTTTACGTCCGCCTCAAATTAATCCGGCCTTAGACCGGGGAATGTTGTGGAACCCGCTCAAGAAAAGTTCATCTAAAGATTATTGACTGGATGGATGAGGAAATTTTTTTTGGGACCTAAAAAAAGGAGTTTGTTTTCGTAAACAATAATCGTTTATTGGAAACTTATTGCCTAAACTATAAAAAAATGGGTATTAGAGGTTCGAGTCTGAAATAGGTCAATTCTTACTTAACAGACGGAACTGCGCAAACAAGAACAAATGTAATTTTAACCTACCAACAAACGGTCAATAAATGATTCCACAGGGCTTAATTTTATTCCCCTACACTGTTGCTCAACCTGCGCATTAATGATCTCCCGGAGTGTATCATTGCAAACTCTAATACGTTACTCTATATAATTTATATATGGTTAAAAAAAACTACTATCAAGAATAAAATTTAAATAAAACCGTTCACATGATTTCCTGTAACATTAATAAAAATCGTATATACCAAAATCCTTTCGAAATAGGTGGAAGAGGTCTGTAACTTTAAATATTTCGGTCTATATTTTGACCCCGCATTGAAATGGTCCGACCATGTGCATTCCCTGTACAGCTGCAGACAAATGTTTCATAAATGAATTTTAAGACAACTCTATTGACTCAAGCCTATAACCCGGCCAACTGAAATAAAGGCATTAAAAGTATGTAGCTGAATGCGCTGGTGCCTAGACGATTAAGGGGTTTCCCCCGAGCTCTTCGGTTTCCCCTTCCATAAAACCTTGTTGAGCTTAATGGCAGTAGGAAGCTGTTGGCTCGCGTGGCTTGCCACCACCCTCCTACGCATTGTAACCCGGCCACCTGAATTAAAGGCTTTAAAAGTCGCTAGATGACTTAGGCCTAAGGTGGTGCTTTGGGTATTAGCCTAGCTGGTTATTATTATTATTTATTTAGAGCTCGTACAAATATTTGATTGCAGACTGGTATACGCAATTTTTTTTCCATCATTTGACTTGACGTAAGTACGTATGTAACCACTAATAAAGCAATTTTCCTCAATGGAGCTTAGTTCGAGGGGTGTGACGTAACTTCCAACGCGTGACGGAATACGCGTCATCAACGTTTTAGATGGGAAACAGAAGTACCACGTCTCAACCCAATCTGAGAGCGAAATGTATCATGCCAGCTAGGAGCAACAAACACATAAGGAGAACGCAACCCATCAAAAGTCGTTAGACGCTTTAGCGCCTGCTGCCGTCGGAAGGGGAAAATTCGGAAATTGTCTTTCCCCTTTCCGTAAAACGTTCAGCGTAAACGTTCGTCCAATGAAATTTGTAGACAACACTGCGTTAGCAATAAGACTTTCTATAAAGTCATTACGCTTGCCGAACTTGTTTTAATGTATCGCTTTCGTCACGAGATACTTAGGAGTTCAGCGAGGGGCTAACCACTCTTATAAAGTCTGTACACCGGATTACGCTTAGATTAGCACTGCCAAAGGCAGGGACTTCAAAGATTACGCGTAATCCCATTAGTACAGTCAAAGGTACGGCTCTGTACACCGATTACGTGGAGTGATCAGCCCCTCGGAGTTCAGTTCAGTTTTGAAGGTTAGATCTTTATAAAAAGGGCGACTTCTCGAATTTTAATTCGTGTCTTGTTCAACTTGTTAAAATGTTCCACGCGCTCTTTAATATTTTAGCGTAAAAGGCTCGTGCATTTTTTATTTTTGGGGAGCCCGCGCGAAATCGCTCGAGCCCGTTTACGCTAAAATATCAAGACGCACGTGGAACTTTTTAACAAGTTGAATAAGACATAAATAGAAGTTTATGCTAGCGTCGTTAAGTTAATTAAGCGTCTAAGTTAATTTAGTTTTTCACTCGAAGATCTATTTGGTCCGAGTTTCGCGTCTTTTTGTTCGCTCGAAGACCTACCGGTACGAGCTATTAGTAAGTTTTTAAATTTCTTCAAATTTGTTTAGGGTTTAGCTTTTTTATACCTTTTCATAATGGACTAATCTACTTATTCGCTAATTATATAATCCTTTATGCTAGCTAGGAGCAACAAACACAAGGAGAACGCAGCTAGCCTTTAATCACGCTAACGAAGGGTTGTGTACGAATTTCATTGGACGAGCGTCACGAGCCTTTACGCTGAACGTTTTACGGGCGGGGGGGAAGACAATTTCCGAATTTTCCCCTTTCCGACGGCAGCAGGCGCTAAAGCGTCTAGCCAATGAAAACGTACACAAGAAAATCCACGACTTTTGACGGGTTGCGTTCTCCTTGTGTGTGGTGTTGTGTTTGTTGCTCCTAGATGCTAGCGTCTATTGGCTATCATAGTGAAACGTCACTTCTACGTCACGAATGACGCGCCCGATACATCTAAACAAGAAGGCCAATGTTACTGTATAGAAAGGCTTATTAAGTTTAGTTCATCTGGCAAACCGCAATCATGAGATTCTGTTCACGTTTAACCCATTTTATTCGCCTATTGTCTAGTCAAGTAGACGATTAACGTTTGAAGCTAATTTATAAGCTACTGATCAAACGAATTGCGATTGCGTCATTATTATAAAAGCTAGCAAATTATCAGCTTCTCACGTTGGCCAATGAGTGGATCCTTGGAGGAACTATGTACACTGGAAGGCGAATATAAGCGAGTTAACCCCTTTTTCTATGTTTGCCGTGGAACAAGGTTCCATGGAAGTTTACCTACGAAGTAGTTATACAGGGACATATTTCTCAGTGATCATGTTACTTATGGTGTAATTAAACGGGGAAATTTGATAGGGAATTTTTCCATGGTTTGGGACCACTATTTTTAACAATTTGAAAAGAAATATGTTTAGGTCAAATAAATGAAAATGGAAATTTCCAGCCATTATTAAGATGGTAAGACAATAATCCATTTATAACCTTTGACCTTCTTAAAGTAAGAGATTTAAGATCAGAACGACTCCTGATTTTTATTTCGTTGCCTTCCCCTAGAGGGGGTGGGGTAACCGAAATTTCAATTAGGACCCTAAAGGGGTGTTAAGAATAGGGTTACCTCCTAGTGCCCACAAAGGCGCTGAATCGAAAATTGCGTTGGGCAGGGCGCTGTATGGTAACCGGTCGGAATGAAACGGCGAGGGAAAAAAACGATAACTAAGGAGACAGTTACCTCGTAGTGGTTGCAAAGTCGTAGTTTCGGTTCGGGAGTCAGCAAAACGGCTGTGGGGTAACCTTTGGTAACAAGGAGAACGTCATACTGCGGGAAGCATCTCGTAGTTGTCGCAAAGGCTTACTCTAGGCTGAAAGTTGGTTTAGAGTGCTGTATGGTTACTGCTCGCATGGATTAAACCCAACAAGCCTCAGCGTTTTTGAGGCCGGGAGGAAGCACACCGCTAAATTGCGAGATGATGGGTAAAACCCAACAAGCGTCAGCATTTTCTGGAGGCCGAAAGGAAGGTCATTGATGTTTCTAGAAAGGTGACGAAACACTGACCAGCGCTTATAAATAGACGGATACTTGTCTTCTTTCTCTCTCACCCTCCTTGTAAGCAGAGATGCCGTGCGGATTCCTCTCCAAGAAAGTTCTCGACAATCGCTCGTATCTTCTTCATTCGGAGAGTGACCTGTGCCCACAGTTGCCGGATGGGTGGCTTCCCGCCCAAATTGGGCTCCTGTTCGAACGTAGTTCCGGGAAAAATTTCTTTGGATGGAAGGCGGCTTTTTGGGCGGGTTCCCCTGGATTATTTCTTTGATTGATAACTAAGCGATTTCTTTCTCTAAGTTGAGAGTTGACGATGGCTTTTTATCCAAATTAGTCTCATGGGGGAGAAATGCGCGCAATTATAAAACAAGGAAAAATTAACCGACCTATATCGCGCAGCTTTCTAGCATTGTTTAGTGCGGTCTGAATTGTAAAGGTCACAAGCCCTTGAGAACTAGAATATTTATAACGTAAATTGGCTGACGGACCCTGATTTTAAAGGTAAAAATAAAGTATTATTTTTAATTGAGATATTTTGAATGCCATTATAGGCTTCGAGCTTAGGATATATAGCGCCATCTGCCTTAATATCCGTCAACTAAAAATGTGAAAAAATAGCAGACGACTTTTGAATTTCTTTGTTTTTCGGTTGATTTTTTCAGTTGTTGCGCAGATTAAATTTTGAACGAGCAGCTTTCATAACTTCAATTTAAATCTCGGTCGATAGGCGGCGAAACTATTGACCAAAATTTAAACTACGCACGAAGCCTATACGCGTTGTAACTTTAAGCTTATTTCAATTAGATTTGATATCTGGGAAGGAAGGTGACGAAAGCGCAAAATGCTTTTGCTGCAACTGTTCTATCTAGTACAGTCGATCTACGAAAAAATACATTGGTACCTAGAACAAATTGCAAGATAATTTTTTATTTTTGTTTCTAGCTGAAACAAATGCGCTGATTTCAATAAAGAAATGTTTGCCACTCTACCTAGTTTCCTTTCCCCCTTTTTTGCCCCCCTTTTGGGGCGAAAAGTACTTATTCGCCTGTGTACCCAAATACATTTTTAGAACGCTCACGTCATTATCTATAATTAAGTGTAAATATCTCTGCGCTCAGCCGTTAACAAGTTGGGCGAGCCTAAAGGTTCCCCCACACTCGTGTTTTTAAAAAAATACAATTTATCTGTGTTTAATGAGTAAAAAAATCGATTTCTTAGGAAAACGTTTATTGATTAAGGCGAAAAATATTTATTAAGCAAACATGCCGATAATTAGGGAGTGTTGCGCCGTTTTATTGTACGAATAATAAAATTGCCTAAATGCGCAACATTTTTTTAAAGCCAGCCAAAATTTAATGCACCATTCAAAAGAGAAATAGAGAATGCGATATAAAATTTAAAATGCAGTTCGTACCTTCCCGCGAGTTCTTCCGCTAGACCTCCTATTCTATTATTTGACCGCCTGAGAGGGCAAAGTACAAATGGACTCGGTGATACGCGTGTTTTCGTCCATAAGGACAAAGTGCCAATTGAGTCGTTGTCACGTGCATTTAAGTCGGAGCGTCAGTCGAAAACAAAAGAGACCATAGTATTGGATATTTTGAGCATTTAGAGTTAGGATGGATTCTGAAAACTGTGTTTTTTGCAACAAAAAAATACTGCTAATGCCAAAGCTTTCGGATTAACTGAAAAAGGTATTGCGAGTATACATACAGCGTGTAAAAAATTAAATATTCCATATTTTACGTTAAAAAAAGGCCAAAAAGTTCATAGCAAATGTCGTTCCGATTTCATCAATGCAAAGTTGATAGAACAAACCAAGAGAGCCTCGCAAGCTATGACTACTAAAGAAACTCTACGATCGAAAGTAAGCAAATTTGCATTTGAGAAAAACTGTTTATTTTGTGGGCATGAAGTATCGGAAAATGCTAAAGCGAAAAAAGAAGAGTACCCTGTCAGAACCAAAAATTACGACCATACAATACAAAGCATTTGCTTAGAGCGAAATGATTCTTGGGCACTTGAAGTTAAAGGAAGACTAGAAATGCCCAATGATTTACACGCGAGCGACGCGGTTTATCATAAATTGTGTGATACAAATTTTAGAACTTTGCGCAACGTTCCATCGCGGTATTCTTCTGAAGAAAACGACCCACTAAAACATTCCGGAAGACCAATTGACGAAGTAAGGCTACGTGCCTTTAATCAAGTCGCTAATTACCTAGAGGATAATGACGAGGAACAAACTTCCCTTCACGACCTAAGGGATCTCGTGGAAACCTATTTAGAAGGGACAGGCTACGAGCCATATTCCGCGAAATACTTGAAGAAAAAATTAATGGATCGTTATGAAGACCAAATCGTAATAACTGCTATCAATGGAAAGGATGACATTGTAACGTTTCGTAAAACAGCTGCCTTTATATGGAACAAACTCCGTGAAACATCTGATACTAACATCGAAAAAGAGAAGGAACGACTTTATAAAGCAGTAGCAGAAATGATAAGAAGCGATATAAAATGCGCTCAAATAAATACCGGAAAGAATATCTACGCTTCATCACTCGAAATTGCGGACATTTCTGATAATGTTAAATATTTACCAGAACATTGTCTTATGTTTTTGCGATTTTTATTCACTGGCAAAAACGTTGGCGTTAAAATCGCGTCCGTAGGTCAATTTATAATGCAAGCTGTCCGACCACGCATTTTAATCGCGCCTTTACAGCTTGGGCTTGGAGTTTTAATGCACCACAAATTAGCTTCAAAATTTGTGATAGACGTTTTACACGTTATGGGATTCTCCTGTTCCTACGAAGAAGTACAACGCTTTGAAAAATGCACCGCTAAAAAATCTCAAACCAATGTGTTGGTGAATTTTCGTCGGAACATTTTGTACAGTATATGGCGGATAATGTTGATCATAATATATGCACGATAGATGGTTACGGAACGTTTCGCGAAATAGGAATAATATCAGCAATAACACCAGCAATCAAAGATAAAAGCGTCATCCAGCGGGCAAAAATATCGGAAGATGAGATTCTTCAGGCGGGAAAGATTGAAATTATATTCCCCGGAAAAAGTAGCGCAAACGGAATGTCTTTAATGAAATATACAACTTTACCAGAAGAAAGTTTCGAAAAGCTTCCGACAAGTAATCTAGAATCGGTTTGGAGAATTTCCCGTTTACTTAAAACCCCGAGACCAAATTGGAATGGCTATATGGAAACTGCCAACTTCGATATACACCCTGGCGTGGCATCTTTTTGTTACTTACCTATGATTGACATGGATCCATCGAATGAAATCTGCATATATTCTACTCTTTCATTTGTGGCCGATAATGCGGCGAAATATAACTCGATACCCATATTAACATTTGATCAGCCACTTTATTTAAAAGCATTTAGTCTTCTTGAAAATGAAGCGCCCAATAGTGAACTTAAAAATATTGTCCTACGACTTGGTGGACTCCATACAGAAATGAGATTTCTAGGAACAATCGGATATATTATGGCGGGGTCTGGAATAAAAGAACTTTTTGAACTAATATACGCTTTTCATCACTCATCTAACTAAATACCTTCGCGAAGCTGGATGTACCGTACACAATGCAGTTTCTGACGCCGACTACGACATAGTCATGGCCGCTGTTCAGCAATCGCAGCAACAGGTTACGGAACTAATTGGTGAAGATAACGACCTTCTGATTCTACTTCTTGAGCGTACAAATGAAGAAAGCAAAGATATACATTTTAGAAGTGAACCAAAAAGTCAAGCTAAGAAAAACAAAGTTTTCAGTATCAAAAGTTTACAGGAAAAGTTAGGTAAAGAATTTTGCCATAATATACTTTTCGTACACGCTTTTCTCGGATGTGATACAACTTCTAGATTTTATGGCGTCGGAAAAGCACTTGGTTTAAAGTTACTAACAACAAGTTGGCAAGCCAAAATATACCTCTCCTCGGAAGAATTGTCCCTAATGGTATTAATTTCTCGAGATAACTCTTAAAGATATATCTCCGCAATGGGTGTTTCAATAAAAAAAATGACTGCTTTTCTGACATGGAGGTGTTATACGTTAGGCAACGGGACATACCACTATAAACTCCTATTTAGTCTTTGGATTTTTATTCTTTCGTATTTTTGCCAGGGCTACCAGGCGATAATATCGTGACTCTGTCGTTGTTTACTTACTCTACAAAGCAGTCGAAGTGCCTAGGCCTAGCGTTTTTATTTTTGTTAGGCGATTAAGTTTGTTTTTAAGATGTATAAAAAAATATAGACCGAGAGGTATTACTTGTTGTATTCCAAATGGTTTTAGCAATACAATAACTTCAAACAATATAAGCTTTCACCAGTTTCCTAAAGAAAATATGATAAGAGACGAGTGGGTTAGGAGAATACGTTTCGTATCTCAAAAGATGTCGAAATGACGAAAGTTATTAGCATTATATAGCAAGTCATTAAATAAAAAATATTTTTACCTTTTGGACTCTAAAACAGGTAAATAGTAAACACAGGAAAAGACCTGTTAAGCCGAGGCGGCGAGGCCTGGCTTCTATTATTAATTCAAGCTCCGACGCCGCGTGGCCTGTGAACAAAATCCACGTATCTTTTTAAGATTTGTGTATATAGTTACGTGGATTTTGTTCTCAGGCGTCGGTACCCCATCATCCCCTGAAACGTCAAAGACGCATGCGCAGTTCAGTCGCCTTTTGTCTGTATTTTCCCACCACGCTTTAGTAGGGGGGCAAAGCAGAGAGAGAATTTTTCATTGAAACACCTATTCAGAGTTATTTACTAAAACCGTAATCCCGGTTCTATCCCACCCGGTATAAAATTTGAATTATAATTAAAATAATTGAGACGAAACAACCGATTATAATTTATTCAGAATATTATAAATTAAGTAGTTACAACAGTGCGTTAGACGTACTAAAACAATGCACAATTGAGTTTAACCCTTTTTACAGTACAAGTTTATCAGTTTATCAGAATTTATAGCCCGGCGTACCTAGTAACAGAGACCATACCACCGGAGGCCTATCATCATAGTGCCCTACTCCAGTGTCCCCAAGCCCGGACAGGTGACAAATCCAGCATGGGTAGCAGAACCCTACTACTGATGGTCGCACCTTTGACGCAAGCCACTCAACCCAGCAGAAGGTGCAGCAACGGGATTAAGAGTGGATGCTATAGCAACTCCAGCCGACACCCTACCTATGAAGGTAAAGAGTCAAACCCTTTGGAGAGAGCTCCTAAAGGGGAACGACGAGCACACAGCAGCCCGCATATCCCGGCACAGCTGGCACCGGAGATCCCGGTGGGAGTCCAAAAGGCCGGGAGATGGGTCCGCCGTGCCCTCATACGGAGGCTCGCTGCCCCACAGCAGGCTACCCAATCCGCCGAGGCGACCAGTTTATCAGTTGAATATAATACGAAGCAAATTTTAATGAAATAAATATCTACAGAGGGTATTTGTATTTTTCTCGCTTACGAAAAACTTGCCGCATCTATAACGCTCATTTTATTTCAACACTCACCCTTGATAAAGATACCGTAGAATAGCTATATTTGACATCTGGTAGTGGACGACTCATAGACTTCCAGTTGACGTTGTGACACATACCGCATGAAAAAGACCAATGCCGTCCAATTTCCAATATCATATAATGACTCGCACACCCAGGAAATCAATGGCTGCATTAGGAATCGTAGATGTCCAAATATCCACACCAATAAAAAAATTCTTAACAAGAAGCAAAAAACTTACCATTCACAAAGCACAGAAAGCCACTTGACTAAACGACAGCTCGTAAATCAATAAATGACCGTAGACGGAATAGTTATTGCACTTTAGAAAAAAAAACAAACGAACCCAATTGATGAACTGCATTAAACATCTTAATCAGTTGAGAAAACGTTTCAAATAAATTACGATGTATACAACTCGATAAAAATATACGACTGAAAAAACGAAATAGATTACAAAAAACTAACGGGTTCTACCCTTTAACTATCTTATCTGCTGACTGCGCTAAAACAAGATTTGACCTTTAAATTTTCATACGTAAAATATTTAGACTTTAACAAGTTCACAAAAATTAAAAAACAAAGTTCAATAAACAATATATACAGATATTTTATTCATCCGTTTAGTAAAAAAACCGCCTTATCATAATGGTTCTTTTACTTTCATATTTTCCCTATGGAAGTCAATGGCTCGGCGGTGAACTATCCGCAATGCGACCCGAGTTCAAATCCTAATCACGTTCAAGTTTTACATTAAAATACTTAAATATTTAAATAAATATAAGATTAATATAATTTACAAATATTTAATTAAATATAAGATTAATATAATTTACAAATATTTAATTAAATATAAGATTAATATAATTTACAAATATTTAATTAAATATAAGATTAATATAATTTACAAATATTTAATTAACTATCAGATTAATATAATTTATAAATATTTAATTAAATATAAGATTAATATAATTTATAAATATTTAATTAAATATAAGATTAATATAATTTATAAATATTTAATTAAATATAAGATTAATATAATTTATAAATATTTAATTAAATATAAGATTAATATAATTTATAAATATTTAAAATGATGTAGATTAAGTTATAGTACCTAACGTTATAACTTCGTAAAGGACATTCGGCAAAGCGGTTTTCGAAAAACACCGTAGCTTAACAAGCGTCGGTGGCTTAGTGGTTAGAGTAAATCTCTTACACGCAGCAGCCCCGGTTCGATTCCCGGCCGGCGCCAATAAATCGCAAATTGATACTAAGACGAATACCGTGAACAATTGGTGGAAACCCTGCCATTGGACGTTGAGAGGTTGCATAACACTCAGCACTCGGTCCATCCCAAAAGTCAATAAGAAGAAGTTGAAGAGGAAACGCCCGCACAAACACAACAGACTCAACACCCACAACCGTCATAACACAAACACAACATTCACACCCTACATATAAACATTACAATAACGAAATATCTAATCAAACTGAATTAAAACTGTCACGACGGTGAACGTTACCGAAAAAAACACCATCCCATCCCAACCTAACCACAAATTAATCCGTTAACACTCACCGTCGCACGGTGGTTTTGCCAACCCTTCGACAGTCCTAGCAACTGCGTACGCAATGATTAACCTTTGCACGGAAAAAGCGAACGCGTTCGCAGGACAGACAGACACACAGACAGACACGGTGATTGTATAACCTCTCCTATGGGACTTTATCCCCTCGGAGAGGTAAAAAGTAAGATATTCCGAGAACACGCTTCAATTTTCCGTGCACCAAAACGAAAACAAGACGGTGAAAAATGTATGTTAGAGGTCTATTGTGAGCGAATGAACGAAGAAATTCATGAATTTTCACAGAAAAGGTTGGAAAAAAGAAATAAGCCCTGAATCCTTGCCTCCTACATTAAATGCGCTAAAGTATCAAAGCTTCCGAGTTTACTTACAAGTTCAGTATTGGCTGGGAAATACGTTAAACCCTTTAGAATGGGGCTGGAAACTTGTAAATGATGTATTAACGAAAATAACATCGAACGAATCCATGGCTCCAAGCTACCTCTTAAATGTCATTCGATGCGGCTGTAAAACTGACTGTTCGAATAACAAATGTTCATGTAGAAAAAACAATTTGGAGTGTAATATGGCATGCACCAATTGTAACAATATGTGTAAAAACTCCCCAATGGTCGACATGTTTGCTGAATAAAATTTTTTTGACTTAATCAATAAACGTTTTACTAAGAAATCGATTTTTTCTTCTCATTAAACACAGATAAAATTGTATTTCGAAAAAAAAAAAAGTGTGGGGGAACCTTTAGGCTCGCCCAAATTGTTAACGGCTAAGCGCAGCGATATTTACTATAGACACTTAATTATAGATAATGACGTGAGCGTTCTAAAAATGTATTTGGGTACCAAATAAGTTACACAGAACGTGAGCTACAGGCGAATAAGTACTTTTCGCCTAGAGGATAGCGCCGCCGATCAAACGCCGCCGCCGCCGCCGCCGCCGAAACATTTTCATTTCTCCGCCGAATTAATTTCCATTATTAAAGTATAATAATTACGTTTTGAGATCTAAACTACATAGATTTTTCTTTTGGTAGTGCTACGATTCCTAGGCTGTTGGGTGCACCGTACCAGCGTTATAAAATTAAAAATAATTAATAATTTCGAAAAGATCTGGCACCACTGCACCGCGCGCACCAAGATTTTCTGCATCAGATAGCTGGGATAGGAGAGAGATAAATGAAAACGGCTTTGGAGTTGCCTCGCCTCGTATTTTGTAATAAGTACAGAAACGTATCAGCTGCATTGGCTGCATTCAGCAATAACTATTCTATTACATTTTAAAAATTCCTTTGATACAAAGGTAAAATAATTTGTGATAATAGACTTAAATGCGCGGGGAAAACCCGGATTTGGGGGGATGAAATTTATGCGGTAGAGGGCTGGCTCGTTGGTTGCCTGTACGTTAATGGCGGCGCCCAGCAAAAGTTTCTAAAAAGAGTGTATAGATAATAATACTAGTGAAATGGTAGTAAATTAGTACAGTATTGTTATTACTAGCGTAAATGTTTTAGTTTAATAGTATCATATGTGACATAGTTACTCATAAGTGTGCCTCTGTTTAACATATCTGTATTAAAAATTTAAATGAGACCTTGTTTCACAGCCACCAAAGACTATATAAAGCTACGCGTAACTTTATATAGTCTTTGACAGCCACCAAAGAAAATACAGCACTAACGTCGCGTAAAACTGGTTTTAACTTCCTTCCCCCCTACGCGAGAACTAGTTTTGATGACGATAAAACCGTCATCGACTGGGAAGTGACGTCAATAACGTCATATCCTTGCAACAAGGTATCATTATGAAAAAATTCTTTCAGGCACACTTATGATTAAATAAGTTACATCTGATAGTATGTAACCAAAGTTACCTCTTCTTTGTTTTGGAAACAAGTGGTTCCTATTTTAATAAAATACGTTCTATTAAACATGTATTTTTTAAATGTGTTTAACAATTTAAGTTCTAGCGGTCTATTAAAAGGCTGGCCCTATTTCTGAGGGGGGGGGGCAGTTTTCCCCCTTAGGCGCCGCCACCGCTGATTTTTTTCAACGCCGCCGATTATTTTCTGAAAATCGGCGCGCCCCGCCGCCGCCGAACTAAATTATCGTTCCCGCCGCCGCCGTTGAAAATTGGTTCGGCGCTATGCTCTATTTTCGCCCCAAAAGGGGGGCAAAAAGGGGGAAGGAAACGAGGTAGAGTGGCAAACTTTTTTTATTGAAATAAGCGCATTTGTTTCAGCTAGAAACAAAATTAATAAATTATCTTGCAATTTGTTCTAGGTCAAACCTTATATCGACTGTACTAATCCGTGTCCAATATAATTAGTTTACATAGAATGGGTGTATCTTCGTCAAAATTTATTACTCCCAAGGAATTATTATTATCTTTTAACTCCATTATGTATGATGATCTTAAATAAAATAAAAGTTTTTATTTGATAGTCCAAAATTAACTTTATTAGTGTAAAATAGCACGAGTTTAAAGGACTGCAGCGACATTTTGCCTTGGGCGGGAATAGGGCTGGTTTTCATATAATATGGGCGAGATTCTTAAAAGTTTTCTCGCAACTCTTTAGTTCTTTATTTGCTTAACAAAAGGGCTGAGACCCATCACGTTAAGACATCGAGAAATGAAATATGTACAAACAATAGATAGAATTATATACATACATCGAAAATAGAGAAGTAATAACGATAAATTTGTTAAGATAAATTTTTTGACACTTATTCGTAGAGTTCCAGAAAGTTCGCAAGCTCCTTTCGGAACTGAGTTTGCTTGGAAATGCCCTTGAGATGATCGGGCAGAGAGTTCCAGTCCCGGATGGATGAGGGTAGGAACGAGTGTCTGCGGCACGTAATGCGGAGACCTGGGAGAACCAAAGACGCCGTACGTTGACCGCGGGGATTTCGTAACCACTTAGAGGCAACAGCGGAAAGAGGCGCTAGGGCGCCCCCTTGGCGGTGAATGATCGAGTTAACTATGACCAGGCTTTTAAAACGGCGACGAGAGGCAAGCGTGTTCCACTTGAAGTTAGTGAGAACATTTGTCATACAGGTGCTCCACGAAAAGCCGATGCTAGCCACGAACCGAAGAGCCCGTATTTGGACAGCCTCAATTGAATGGATACCTCTAGCCGTGGCGGGTGCCCAAACGGTCGAGCAGTACTCTAAGATAGGGAGAACGTAGGTTTTGATACCCAGAGACTTAGTGCTGAAAGAGCAGTGGGCCAGATGTCGTTTGACAAAACCCAGTGCACGCGCAGCCTGTGAGGTCACCCGGGCAATGTGGGTAGACCACTCCAGCGTGTCCGTGATGGTGACTTCGAGATATTTCTGGGAAGTGACGCCCTTCAGAGCGACACCGTCAACGCGATAGTCTGGCACAACTGGTGGTTGACCAGAGCGTCGAAGTGAAATTGTGGCACATTTGGCAGTGTTTAAGGGAACTTTCCACTGCACACTCCAGGCATTGATGATATTGAGATCCCCTTGCAGCAGCTCACAGTTGAGA
The DNA here is from genome assembly GCF_980474605.1 of Leiobunum rupestre. Classification (NCBI taxonomy): domain Eukaryota; kingdom Metazoa; phylum Arthropoda; class Arachnida; order Opiliones; family Sclerosomatidae; genus Leiobunum; species Leiobunum rupestre. The sequence continues at coordinate 13,301,795 of NC_143392.1, read as the reverse complement.
TCCGACAGGATCGCCCGGGAAAGAGCCACGTCGTCGGCAAAGATGTAATGAATGGAGACTACATTGTCGCCAATGTCATTGATGTATATAATGAAGAGGAGTGGCCCAAGAACTGAACCCTGGGGGACCCCAGATAATGAAGGCAGCCAAGTAGAAGTAGCGCCAGGGAGGACAATGCGGAATTTCTTGTCTTGTAGGTAAGCCGACAGCCAGTTAAGGGTTTTTCCAAGGACCTCGTAGGAGTGAAGCTTGGACTTTAGAAGTTAGTGTGGAACCGAGTCGAAGGCCTTTCGGAAGTCAAGGAAGATTATGTCCACACGGCCCCCTAACTCCAGCCCGGCAGACCAGTCCTCAATACAGCAGAGGAGTTGAGTTTCAGTGCTGAACCCGCTACAGAAGCCGTGCTGGTACGGCATAAGCACATCATTAGTAGAGAGGTGCGTGGTGATCTGGGAAGCATTGACATGCTCATCTAGCTTGAGGACTTGAGAGAGGAGTGCGATCGGGCGGTACTCAAACTGGTCAGAGGTATCACCTCCCTTTGGAACCGGAATGACGTTTGCGTTACTCCAGTCAGAGGGGATGGCGCTGGCGTCGTACGATAATTGGAAGAGGGCAGTCAAGGGAGCAGCAAGAGCATCTGCACACTTCCAAAGAAGGGCAGAAGGATGCCGTCGGGGCCAGGGGCCTTGAAGGGCTTGACCATCTTGAGCAGTTTCCGAATACCAGGTTCAGAGAATTGGACGGGGTCCATAGTTGGGGCCCTCCGGGGCAGGAGAGGAACCGAGTCGAAGTTATAATCAGGAAACGTTTTTGGGAAGGAAGCAGCAAGCAGGTTAGCCTTATCGGCGGCAGACGTGTAAAGAGTCGAGCCCACCTTGAGGTCTGGGACAGAAGACGTCTTGTTTTTCCGAGAGACGAGCTGGAAAAAGCGCTTCCGGTTAGAATCTAGGTCCGAGCCAACCAGATCCAAATGGCGAGTGCGCGCAGCCCGGAGCGCAAACTTTACGATTGTACGGGGCCAGTGATTTTTAATCTCGCAATATTTATTGACAAAACACGGTTTCCAATAATCAATAATACAATATTAAATTTTTACAGTAAATGAAAATTAGAAAGATTTTCATGTTTTTAAAGTGATCTGACAAATTTTGACAGATAAATTTTCAGAAAAATGCAGCTAGTCGAAATAAACAAGTTTATACTCATATATCGAATCAGATTAAAAATCAACAACTTGAATCGAAAAATGCACTCCGTGCCATAATAATATTTAAAATACCTAAATACACAAGGACGGGCAATTAGAGGCGCTGATGATGACCAAAATGGAGAATATTTTTTTGGCCTGTATGACATGCGTCAGATTTATAGCCCGGTGTACCGGTAAGATTCAAACCACACCACCGGAGGTCTATCATCATAATGCCCTACGCCAGCGTCCACAAGCCCGGACAGGTGTCAAAACCAGCATGGGTAGCAGAACCCCACTACTGATGGCCGCACCCTCGACGTAAGCCGCTCAACCCAGCAGAAGGTGCACTAAAATAACATCAGGCGAAGCTCTAACTAAAATAATTCTGGATGTTCTTTTAAGATTCAACATACCTTTGTCCAATCTCCGTGGCCAATGCTACGATGGTGCATCAAAAAACATGTCCGGCAAAGGAAAAGTTGTACAAGCTCGTATAAGTGAGCTACAACCACTCGTTCTTTATGTGCATTGTTGCAATCACAGCCTAAATTTAGCGCTGCAAGATGCTTCGAAAGAAATTCCTTTAATACGGAATGGTACGCAATGGATACATGACCCCAAAATTATAATAAAAACTCCAAAAAGAAAACACAAATTCATTGAAATTCTGGCGGATAACGAAACTTTGCCTAAAAATAAATGCCCAAAAACTCTATGCCCATCAAGATGGACTGTAAGAACTGCGTCCATAAAGAGCATATTAAAAACATATCCTGCAGTTCTACAAACAGTAAAAGTAAATTGGCTACCTCATAGGTAAATATTTATCCTGCCGCCAAAGGTTAGCGTGACCAGCTGGAGAAAAGTGAAAACGTTTTAGGAATTCTCATTAGTCATAGTGTTTTTTTTTTGCCAACGGAACGGTTAAGTTTAGTTTTGGAAGGACCAACTCAGACAGTAGCGGGAGTTATGGAAGCTGCGAAGGATACTCTTGATTTCTTACGTAACGCGAGATGCGATAAAAAATTTAACGAACTTCGGGAAAAACTAATGGAAGCGAGAACGGCTTTAATTTGATTCCAATTAGTTTACCTAAAGTTAGGCGCCTATCCAAGCGTTTAGAGCACACCTCAAATCCCTCTGATCCACATTTCCTGAATTCAGCAAAGGATCAAGTACCTAAAATTTACTTTGAAGTTCTGGATTTATTAATACACGAAATAAGTAGAAGATATCCGCAGCCGGGTTTTGAAAAGTGTTGCATTTCTGAGAAAACTTTGTTATCCCAGACACGAGATCCCTTTAAAAACGATGAAGATACTCAACAACTTTTAAAAGCTAATGGATTTGTTTTAGAAAATGAACTAAAAAATATGCCGAGTCTTTTCTTGGAAAATAAAATGCCCGAAACAATTAAAGAAATTGTGGCTAAATTAAAATCTTTACATAATGAAACGGGTGCGCTCTTTCCTGAAGTTAGTAAATTAATAAAGCTTCTTCTAGTCATTCTTGCGACTTCTGCAACCGCCGAAGGGTCATTTTCAGTGTTGAAGAGAGTTTTCACTCATTTGCGTAGTACTATGTGTCAAGCTCGATTTAATCAACTATGCCTCCATATGGTCTATAAGGAGTACGTAGAAAACATGCACATTTAAAAAGTCTTGAAAATTTTCATACCAAAGAAAGATAATCGAATTTCAATATTCGGAACTGAAATATGTATATGTTCATATACAAATGTCATAAGTTTCCACATTCAGGGGCGTAGTAACATTTTTTAGTTTGGGGGGTACATTGCGAAGCGAGAGAGCCGCTCCACAATATATTATATTATAAAAGTGGACAAATATTTGGAAATTTTACTTCAATTTGACCAAAAATCGAAAGCAGACCCGAACCGACCCGACCTAACCTGATCCAAATTGGGCAGACATAAATCCTGCATTTTTACCTCTCCGAGGGGACTACAATCACCGTGTCTGTCTGTCTGTGGGTCTGTCCACGCCGCGAACGCGTACGCATTTTCGAGGCAAAGTGTAATCACCGCGTTCGCAGTTTCTTGGAATTTGGGAAAAGCTTTTTCCAAAAGAGCTTGTAAAATATTCATAATATTTTTGTATATAATTAAGTTCTTATTGCATTTTATATTATTGTATTGTATTTCATTTGGTTGTTATTTAATTTTTGTAATGTTTTGAGTGTACTTAAGTTTCATTTACTTTTGATATCTTGTATTGAGTATTTTTCCATTTTTTGTATCATTAGAAATTGTATTTGTGGAGAAGCGCCTGTTTCAGTAGCCCCTTCACACCCTTTGTCCAGCAACGGACGGTTAAGATTTCTGGTGCCGATTCCCGCGCCCCTTTAGTTTTCCAAACGTACGTGTGAAGGCGGACCAATATCCTGAACACAGGTTGCAAGATTCCAAGCAACTCGAAATTTCCATGACGTATTCGGTTTTGGCCGATTTCGTCCCTTCGTGTAACGCGCGGGTTTTCTCCGAGGAGTGGGGTAGCTGGCTCGTTTTTAAAAAGGAGTTGTGGTATTTTTCCCGGACCAGATGGTCAAGTCATGGACTAATTAATGTATACACAGGGACGGTCCGCATAGGAAATTTAGCGGCTAGCGATTGCTAAATGTGCCCTCGAGCGGCGATTGTGCGAAATAACGACAAACTGAGTCAAGGGGGATGGAAACGGGAGGAAAGGTTTAAGGGAACAAAAAAAAAAGCAGTCGCCTTGCCGGCGATGTTGTAAGCTCCACGTGCGTTTGGTAAATGAATTCATTTATATTAACAATTAAATTGATTGATATTAATTTTTCGGCCCATACATTCGAGACGTTATTCTCAATTTCTCCAGACAAAAAGAAGATTAAAAAAGTGGATTTAAGTGATTCCGATAATGGTAAATAAAGGATTTTTTTTGGACAAGGCTTAGAAAAAGATGAACAGGAAAGGTATAAAGAAATCTTTCGTGTGTTCTTTATGACAATACTTCGAATCACTTTTACACGAAGGGTAAACACACAGCTTTTTCCTCATAATTAATTTGTAAAACTACTTAAATAAATTAAAGCTCCTAAATCATACACCTTATTCAAATGAACGAAAAAAAACGTTTGTTTTTCAAATCATAAGCAGACGCCAACATCGATAGACTCCAAGACTTGCAGATAGAGGGCAGCATCGTTTTTCCGTTTGATGACGTTTTGACTCGGCTAACTTTGCTTAAGGGGGGAGGAAAAGAGGGAACAGCATTAACAAGACTTAGTCGCCGATTTTATGAGAGAGTAGCGTTGTGCGGACCGTCCCTGTGTATACATTAATTAGTCCATGGTCAAGTTTGATTGCGCGTATTAGCGAAATAAAGTTTAAACTACTGCCCTTTAACGAGAAATATTGTAGTAGTTCCTCCCTAATAAATCCAGTGTTATTGTTTAAATTTACCGTTGTCATGTTTTTTAATCTAGATTGTAGTAGTCGCTCACAACCCTGTTTAATCTTAAATTACTTTAGTTAAGTTTTTCTCTCCCCAAACCCCCGGTTATTTTTCGGTAACCGGTCGGGTTCGTATTGCTCTCCCACAGAGCTCTCTTTTTGTCATTGGGTGTAGTATCAATTTGTTTCAATTGGCGTTAACATCGGGCGCGATGCGAACCGAGCCCTCCTGCACGACAGGAAATTAGAACAAGTCGGCCCAGGCCGTAATATTAGTTCCACATCAGTGTATTCGAATGGGCAAAGCCATACACCCTTAGTAGACACAGGTAGGCAAACTAATGCAAAGCTTTTGAGGCTTTGTGATTTCTTATCGTTGGATATATAAATTGCCAGCCTAAGTGAAAGGGTGGATGCCGCCCACCATCAGGAGACCCGGGTGGGCAAACTAATCTAAAAACTGTTGAGCCCATGTGATTTCCTATAGTTAGATATACTCTTTACCATCCTATGTTAAAGAGAGGCCACCGCCCACCCTCAGGATACATGGGTGGGCAAACCAATTCATAAGCTGTTGAGGTCATTTATTGACTTAACTTGCAAGGTAATTTGACAAAAAGCTATATTTTAAATTTCGATCTATTTGTGGTAGAGCTATAAACGGGTAGTCTTTACGTGAACTTGTAAGTTAATATACCTAAGTTTTGCGAATGGTATACGGCAAAGATTATCGTAATAAAAATTTACCTTCATAGATATAGAACTACATATGCCCGAATGCCCCTAGTTTTTGGCGGTACGTAAGTGTGTGAAGGGAAATAGAGTCTTCAATGCTTTAACTTTTTAAGCGTACGCGTGTTCTTAATAATATAATACCTTCTCCCGATAGTGACTTCAATTTATAATTGTTTCTCTATGGTTCTATTGCTTTTATTACCCAAAAGGAAGTTCGCCAGTGTGGATTGAACTCGTAGTTTGTCTTGAACCTTTTGTTTGGTGTAACGAGTGATGAAGTTTTTTAATGTCTCTTGTTGATTTATTTAAATAAGAAAATAAGTATCTCATTGTGGGGCTTTTAGAGCATTTATAAGTACATATGGGGAAGAGGGCATTTAAAATTTTCGAGCTCGTTTATTCGAGTACTCACTTTCGAGCGAGGCATCTTAAGCGAGTATGCCCACCTACCACTGCTCACCACCCGAACATTTAAAATTTTCGAGTTCGTTTATTCGAGTACTCACTTTCGAGCGAGGCATCTTAAGCGAGTGTGCCCACCACCCACCACCCACCACCCACCACCCACCACTCACCACCCACCACCCGACGCGAAGTTTGAGGTTCACTTGACCTTAAATTCCGAAAACATACGTAAAATAAGGCGTAAAAACGGACGAGAATTTCGACAACTTAACTAGCCAACTCCCCCCGCGCCGCTAAAACTGACGAGAATACAGTAGAAGTCCCGAACAAATTTTGAGAAGCTTCCAGTGGCCGAGAGCGTAAAGGCGTCATTATTCGGAGTTTTTGACTGTGAGTTCGAATCCCGGTTTCGCCGAAACTGCAAATTATTTTCGCAGCGCCATCTGCCGTGTCGTTGCTTTCCACACCAAACAAACAAACAAACACACAACACTTAACGACAATCCGTCCATAGCAAAAGTCCCACTTCGATATATATATATCTCGATGTGGAACTAAAAACTTCCGAGGAGAGGTATATTTTGGCTTGCCAAATTGTTAAGCTTAAAAATATGAAGAGAAAATTCGAGAAAAGGTCTTAAACTTTGTTTAAACATAATGGCGTCCGAAGAAAATTGAAATTGTCTAATATTGAATTTCAAATAGCCTCCTTAAACGTACCCTACTATACATCAAAATCTACAAATCAAAAAACGAACCAAATTTAAATTTCCCATTCAACCGAATCCCGCCATATTGGTCTAGAAACGAAAATACTCTTCGGTTCAATGAGATTCGGTCCAATTGGAAACAACCGTTAATCTTCATAAGAACCATTAATTAAATGAATAAACGTGTTTTTGGGATCGGTTCTTTCTCTAACTCCTGGGGTTTTCACCGGATTTATGATTCTTGGAACGACCCGACTCAACTCGTAAGCGACCACGTTCTGCGAGGGGGCAAAACAAACGCGAGAGCCAGGTTTTAAAAATAGTTGCCCCGTTACGTCGGTTGGTTTTCCAAGAAAAGCTGGTTAAAGGTTATTTCGATATTTTCCTAATTAGTGTCCGGAGCGAAGGGTTACACTGTCTTAATAAATATTAATAATCAGCTAGGCTAATACCCTAGTCATCTAGCGACATATAATACCTTAGCTCCGGACAGTAATTAACCTCGAATATTGATTCCTGATTTGGAAATTGATTGTCTCCCGTGTTTCAAATGCTAAGTTGATCCTTCAAAGCGCTTCGATTGAAATAATCTGCACATTTCACGGTATTTCTTATAATAATAATTAACAACCCAATACAAATTAACTATTTAAATCATTATACTAAGTTGATTTTCAAATAGGGTCAAACTTTATATATTTCGTTCGCGTTAGAAATATTTTATTGGGTTTAAATTAATTTAAAAACGTAGGTATGGAGACGAAAAATAATTGATTAATTAGAAGATGTAAATTTTTCATTAATAAGATTTTGTTAAAATGAAAAACTAAAGTTCGAGTTGTGTTTTTGAAATCACAATTAAGTTTCCTAGGATTTCCGTTTGGATGGTTAAAAATTGGCTATGATCGCCAAAAAGTGAAATAAATACGAAAGAAACCATAATTCATCTTCCAAAATGGCTGTATGTGGACTTCGTATGGTTTTATGGATTCTTTGTCATAAACTGTATTCAGGACGCGGTAACTTGAATTGTTTTCTTAAGATTATTTATTCCCGAAATTAACGGTCCCCGAGATAATTTATTCCCGAAAAAAGCTATCCCCAGGATTATATATTCCCGAAATTCAATTTCCCCAAGTTTATTTCACAATCACCAAGGTTATTTATACCCGGACAGAACTATCTACAAGGTTATTTATTCTCGGAAATAGCGATCTTCAAGGTCATTTATTCTGCAATTATTTAATTTTTTTTAACCTATATGATTATCCCCAAGATAATTTATACCCGCAATCCACTAACTATCTCAAAGGTAATTTATTCCAGGAATTATTTATCTCCAAGATAATTTATACCCGCAATTCACTATCCCCAAGGTTATTTAATTGCGAAACATATACTATCCCCAAGGTTATTTAATTCCGAAACATACTATCCCCAAGGTTATTTAATTCCGAAACATACTATCCCCAAGGTTATTTAATTCCGAAACATACTATCCCCAAGGTTATTTAATTCCGAAACATACTATCCCCAAGGTTATTTAAACCCGAAACATATACTATCCCCAAGGTTATTTAATTCCGAAACATATACTATCCCCAAGGTTATTTAATTCCGAAACATACTATCCCCAAGGTTATTTAATTCCGAAACATACTATCCCCAAGGTTATTTAAACCCGAAACATATACTATCCCCAAGGTTATTTAATTCCGAAACATATACTATCCCCAAGGTTATTTAATTCCGAAACATACTATCCCCAAGGTTATTTAATTCCGAAACATACTATCCCCAAGGTTATTTAAATCCGAAACATATACTATCCCCAAGGTTATTTAATTCCGAAACATACTATCCCCAAGGTTATTTAATTCCGAAACATACTATCCCCAAGGTTATTTAATTCCGAAACATACTATCCCCAAGGTTATTTAATTCCGAAACATACTATCCCCAAGGTTATTTAAATCCGAAACATACCATCCCCAAGGTTATTTAAATCCGAAACATACCATCCCCAAGGTTATTTAATTCCGAAACATACCATCCCCAAGGTTATTTAATTCCGAAACATACTGTCCCCAAGGTTATTTAATTCCGAAACTTACTATCATTGACATAAACTATCCCCAAGGTTAATTATTCCCCAAATTAACTTTCTTAAGATTATTTATTCCTGAAATTAACTTTCTTAAGATTATTTATTTATGAAATAAACGGTCTCCAAGATGATTTATTCCTGAAATTAACTGTCCCCGAGATTATTTATTCCAAAAAAGAACTATCCCCAAGTTTATTTCACTATCAACAAGGTTATTTATACCCACAATTAACCAACCCCAAGGTTATATAATTCCGAGATTCACTATCCCTCAGATAATGTTTCTCGAAATTCACTTACCCCAAAAGATATTTATTCCTGGAATTAACTACCTCTATAGATCTAACCCCAAGATAATTTATTCCTGAAATTATATAACCCCAAGATAATTTATACCCGCAATTCATTATCCCCGAGGTTATTTATTCCTGAAATTATCTATCCCCAAGATATTTTATACCCCCAATTCACTATTCCCGAGGTTAGTGAATTTATTCCAAGAAATAGCTATCATCGAGGTTATTTACTCCCGAAAATAACTATATTCAAGGTTATTTATAAACGGAATTAGCTATCTTCAAGGTTATTTATTCCCGGAAATAGCTATCTTCAAGGTTATTGATTCCCGGAAATAGCTATATCTTCCAGGTTATTGATTCCCGGAATTATTTATTTCCATGATAATTTATACCTATAATTCACTATCTCAAAGGTTATTTATTCCCAGACATAACTATCTTCGTGGTTATTTATTCCCGGAATTATTTATGCCAAAGATAATTTATACCCGCAATCCACTATCCCAAAGATAATTTATTCCAGGAATTATTTATTTCTTAGATAATTTATACCCGCAATCCACTATCCCAAAGATAATTTATTCCAGGAATTATTTATTTCTTAGATAATTTATACCCGCAATCCACTATCCCAAAGATAATTTATTCCAAGAATTATTTATTTCTTAGATAATTTATACCCGCAATTCACTATCCCCGAGGTTATTTATTCCCGGAAATAGCAATCTTCAAGGTTATTTATCCCTGGAAATAGCTATCTTCAAGGTTATTTATCCCCAGAAATAGCGATCTTCAGGGTTATTTATTCCCGGAAATAGCTATCTTCAAGGTTATTTATTCCCGGAAATAGCTATCTTCAAGGTTATTTATCCCTGGTAATAGCTATCTCTAAGGTTATTTATTTCCGGAAATAACTACCTTCAAAGTTATTTATCCCCGGAAATAGCTATCTTCAAGGTGATTTATTAACGGAAATAGCTATCTTTAAGGTTAATTATTCCCGGAATTATTTATGCCAAAAATAATTCATACCCGCAATTCATTATTCCAAAAGTTATTTATTCCCAGAAATAACTATCTTCAAAGTTATTTATTCTCGGAATTAACTATCCCTGAGGCAAAAATTTTCCGATAAATATCTATGAAACTATTAAACTCGGAGACTGTTTGTCCTGAAATAAAGCCCGTCGCAGAGGAAAGGTAATCCGAGACAAACCATGGATCTCATTCTACCTGGAATCAAGTAAACACTTTTGAATACACGCCCGCCATTGTTTACGAATCTTGGGTACGAGCTACCCTACGTTTGATTATGTGCTATTCAACTTTACTGACAACCATTTTTCTAAAAAATGTTACATTAATTAATAGTAATGTTAAGCAATTTTGCTGTCTAAAATTTGGTAACCTACCTTCACGACGGAGATCATGGGGTACTTTTTAGTTGATTTCCACGTTAAACAATATTCCATTCATTTGATGCGCTCGAATAGAATCAAGTTGATTAAAACAATACACTTTCCCGATAAAATTCATCCTAATGGAATTCGATTCAACGCTATACATTTCGAGTAGTTTTTGTTGCTATGGATTTTTATTTATTGGGTTTTACCCGTTCTAACATTTTGGTTAATTTCCAGGAAACGAAAAGGTCCTTAAAGTTATTTAAGTTTATTTACATTTGTTTCAGCACAAAAATGAAAAGAATGGAAATATACATTAGTTGAAACACAAAATTAAAATGCTTACAAATAACTCGTACCAATAGGTCTTCGAGAAAACATAAAGACGCGAATCTCGGACCAAATAGATCTTCGAGTCTAGAACTAACCTAAACTATACTGGCTTTTTACGAGTTTTCCCATGACGTCATTATAGTGGAAGGTTAGGGTCACGACTCCGACTCACGACCGGCCTTAAAGCTATGGCGGCTATGTTATCTAAACTTATCATTAAACCAAATGGTGTTGGTCCATTTGATCGAAAAATATGTGATCGACAGTCGATCATTATACGTTGCAATTCATCGAAATTCCATTTGATCGAATCCCATTTGTCATTTGTTTCATAAGATCGAACCTTCAAATGATCGAATACTATTTGATCGAATTCAAAAGTATTTATAGCACCAGTTGGTATGTTTTTATTTTACCGAATGTCAATATGAAGTGCGGAGGGAATAATTATGGAATAATTCATTGCTTAAGTGCAGAAGGAATAATGATGGAATAATTCATTGCTTTAACTGTATTAAGCCACAAAGATGAAGAGATTTTTACTTTATACACTATATGATGGAATTGTTTATGACATCGACGATAACGGCCCGTTGTTTTTGATATATAAAAATAGGGTCAGGTTAGGTTAGGTTAGGTTGATGTACGCGCGCCGTAGGCGCGTATGCACCGTTGCCTTTTCGATTTACTCCCAAAAACTAGTAGTTTTACCCTACAGTAGCTTTCGATCAAATTTCGTTCGATCAAATGCCATTCGATCAAATGCAATTCGATCAAATGGAAATTCGATCAAATGGGACCCGTTCGATCATTTGGGAATCGATCAAATAGACTCAAACCAACCAAATTGGTTTTGATGAACCTGTGTTACGTAGAAATTGAAAAACTCTTGAAAAAGCAACCAATGAACTACAGAATTTAGAAGAAAACTGCCGCTCAGCGCTGTCAGATTTTAAAACGGAAATTATGGTATCGACGATAAAAAATTATTGAATTCTTCGCAAAATTATTGAACCTCCCATTTATCACGTATTTAGCTAGTTTGGCGGGAATTTCAAATCTAAAAGTAATGCTGTAGTCGTTTTAAGTGTTTTCCTCAAAGATTTACATGTTCTTGAAATACTTGACCTGTCATTCGACCATAGTAAATAACTTTTATAAATAACTGCCGGCAACAGTGACAGACCACGCGACGCTACGGACGCTTGAACGCAAGGTTCATATTGGCTTGAACGCTCCTCTGTGCTGGCTGCCAGATCAGTGTTTTATTCTACGACCAAGTCTGAGACTGCTGTAGGTTGAAAGAGAAGACTCAAGAGAGGAGCAATATGTTAGAAGGATAGGTAGCCCTCCGGCCAGCCCGTGTTTTCAAAACGCCGGCAGCGCCGTCGATATTAAGAGAGCCTCTAAACGTGGGACGTCTTGTTTCTATTCCCTCAAGGACAAATTTTGGCGGCGCTTCCTCCATGTTTTGTCCTTGACGGAATCTAAAGACGGATTCTCTATCGCGCATGACCCACCGACGGCGCTGCTATTTTTCGTCCCTCGCCTCATATCCTTCTAACATATAGGATCCTTGAGAGGAGTAAGTTGCAAACCTGCCTGGCGCAGTGCTACCGCAGCCGTTACGAACACCAGAAAGTGAAAGCGTGCAATGACTTTGTTATTGATATCGAAATTTTTTGAGAATATGATACTATTTAAAAAAAATATTGAAATTATAGTACAGCGTTTCAAAATTATTGTAAATCGCATCGCTAAAATTATGGTACAACCTAAATTTCTACCTAAAATTATTGATTTGTACCATAATTATGGTACGTCTAACAACGCTGCTGCCGCTTTACTTTTGAGAGGATAAACGAAATGATCGATACGTTTTAGTTTTTAGAAATTGTTGAGATATTACGGTACTATGTATCAATTTTAAAAGAGTAGGATTAAATAAAATTTACAAATATTAAATTGTTTTATGAAACCTAGGGTTAGCTAGGGGTTCAATATGTTTCGACCCATTTTACGGGTCATCATCAGGGAACAAGAAATACACAGCTACACAAATCACCATCAACGTTCGGTTGCACAGTGTTTTGAAGACTTCATAAAAGCGAACATTTATTATCTTTCCGGCAAAAGGCGCCACCTAGAATAAATAAGATCATTAAAATCACACCCTGTACGCATTTGTGAATTGGTCTTTTGATGTACTAAATTAAATGGCGAAGCGCAGTAGTTTGGAATTGACTTTTTGGGTACAAAATTAAAGGGTAATGGCCAAGCTTTAACCAGTTAGATAGCCCTATAGCCCATTAAAAACTAAAATTTATGGCGAAAACCGCAACAAAAAATATTGAGTGGTTAATTTTTAATAAAATAAAGAAATTTCGGGAAATCGAAAAGCACGCGTCCACCGCGACACCTGGTGAGTGGTCGGTTGTGCACGCGCGGCGCGTTCCAGTTATAAGAGACTTAAGCCTAAAAAGCGCGATTTTAAAAGTTAGGATAGTTCGCAAATCGCTTATACGGGGTAAGGGGCGCTGGCGGCAGCCCCTAAGATGGCGGCGAAAATTCAAACCCAAACACCTGGCGTTATTTTTCGTTTCAACTTTTTGGGCCAAAAGCTATTTATTCAAGACAAAATAAGGTACGTTTTAGTATATTGAACGTCTGGTTAATCTTTTGATCTGAAAATATTTTTCTCTAAGTGACACCAGGGGGGCAGACGTTTTCTTTATAGAATTTTTAAGAAATTCTTTTTTAAATATATGTGTAAGATTGTCTCTAATAAATACAATTGCTGAAAATTTAATATAAAGTTTCAAATTTAAAAGAGGGCAGGTGGCTGCAAGACATTTTAGAATTTTTTTAATTCCATGAAGTATCAGTCTTTTATAAAACTTTTAATTATTACATTCTAGAATATTCTAGTAAAAACCATGTAAATTTTCCGAGAGATGGATGTCGTTAAGTTTTGTATAGCATCCAAAAATCATATTTTTAATACTATTTTATCATCTTGTTTTCTCTTAAAATATTTTGTACCCTAGGAGGGGTTATACAACCACCGTGTCTGTCTGTGGGTCTGTCAGGCCTGCGAACGCGTTCGCATTTTCGGGGCAAAGGGTAATCACTGCGTACGCAGTTTCTTGGCTCACTGCGTACGCAGTCGAATTACCGTTTTATTAGTTTAAAGGTTGGCAAAAACACTGTGTGACGGTAAGCGTTAACGGATAAATTTGTGATTGCGTTGAGTTCGGTTGATTGTTTTTTTTTTCGTTAACGCTTACCGTCGCGCCGGTTGTCATGGGTGTGTTTTTCCAACTCCTTCTTATTGACTTTTAGGACGGACTGAGTGTTGAGTGTTATGGCAACCTCTCAACTTCCAATGGCAGGGTTTCCACCAATTGTTTACAGTATTCGTCTTAGTATCAATTTGCGATCGCATCGGGCGGGATTTGAACCCGAGACCGCCTGTTTGAGAGGTGGACGTTCTACCACAGAACCATCGACACTCATTACGCGTCATCAAAAATTAGACCTTCAGCTTTATCGGAAGCGTATTTAATAGAGTACGAAATTTTTGTTTAATTGATATAGAACAAGATTCCGTGTAAGATTTAAATTATTGCATCGAAGAAATTCTAATTTAGCGATTTCTCTATTGATTAAAAACAAATGCGCCACCCTGGTTTTGAACCCGGGCCGTTCAGTTAGGCAGTTGAGCGCTCTACCACAGAACCAACGATAACTCCTTAGCTAAAGTGCAAATAAGACACTCATCGTAAGCATAATAGTTAATAAATACAGTTATAGTGGTGTGTGACGACACCTGGATATATCCTCCGAGGAGAGGTAATATTACGGGCTTGACCGACTTGTTTTCCAATGTTATTTGTTTTTAGTCTGGCTTTCTAAAAACCTTTCTATACAAAGATACTAAAACTTCGGCGGGTATTTCGAATTTGACCGGTTTACGGTAAAATTTTTAATATATATTTAATTTTGTCCCCAAAAGTCGATTTCAAAACACTGTGGGTTGACTCTAGTTAAAAAATACATAACTACAAAACACGAAATAATCTCCTTTTCATAAAAAATGTTTGATCTGCCATTTCAAGGGATTTTTTTAATAGAAAGAAAACCCGAAAAAAGGAATTTTGTAAGTTTCTAAAAGAACACTTTTGTTTGTATAGGGATGTGGCGCCATCTGGTTGTGAAGTTTTATTTAAAATTATATAATTTAAACTATGTAAATAATTAAAACCTAAGTGATGTCTTTGAAACAAATATCCCAGATGGCGCGAAAGCCCGCTTTCTCGTTGAGCGCGGTTTAAAAAAAAATGTCTTTACTAATTTACATTAATTCCCTAACGTGCAATTTAATTTCGTTCGATGGTTGAGCTATATAATTAAATTAACCTTTTTTAGTATCTTTAGTTAGTTTACTTTTAATGGCCATACGGTTTTTTTGCTTTGTTAACAATATAAAGGTTGTAACCTCTTTCTAATGCTATAGCTTTAATATAGGCCTAGTGTATAGTAATTTTCAACTTATAAAGCTTTGAATATAAGGATTTGAAAAACATATTTTTAGGGCTCAAAATGATCAGTAAGCCTAGGTTTAAAAAAATTAATTAATACTTACAACTGTGTAAATATAACAAAATTTTAATCCTACTCTTTTAATACGTTTGAATGCTTTGAAATCGTTGCCAGGGTAGTTTGATCACCAGTATATAAAATGCTCTCAGAAAGTAGAATGTATTTCCTAACACGGCTGATCTTATTTGCTTGAAACATGTACCTCAGCCATTTCCCCTTGGTTTCCCACCTTACCTTGAGCATACACAAATATAAGATTATCCAAGACAGATATCCCGTACCTGTCTAAAATTGTCGTCTTGAAGGGGATGAACCGGAATGAGGTACAATTTCCGGCTGAGTTCTACGGTCGCTATTGGTCGGTCTGAAACGTTCTCAAAAAGTCTGTGACGTAATCCTGCGTGTGCAGCATTTTTTTCAAAAGGTGGTGCTAGAAGTCGAGGGTTACGTTGAGAAGACGCGTTTTGAAGATAATATTTTATGTACCTATACTTTGAGCTTACTTTATTTCCTAGAAGGCCACTCGTCGCTTAAAAGAGAAACTATATACTTATGGTTTGACACAGGTTATTAGAAGCACTGATCAAGCTAAAAGATTCCCAATGGACGCTTCAATAAAAGATACTCGGTTTTTACTCCCCTCTCCAAATTCATCTGGGAAGGAACTATTTCCGGTCGGTCGGTTAAACGGTTAGGATGGCTAGCCAAAAGTCACATTTAAGCCAATTGGAGACGCGTTTTTGCCCTCATGAGAATTTTGCGTCAGATAAAAAAAAGCGTCGGCTCACGTGTATAAGGAACATACTAATGTTAATTTTCGATCATATATTTTAAGGTAAAATATATATTGTTACTAAAACTAAGTATAAGAAGATAATATTATTAATATTATCATCCTCTTATGGTATAAATAATTAAAATTATACGGAATATTTTTATATTACCGGGCAATTTTAAGGCTTCTCATGGAGGCAGAGTTAATTCATTTCGTATAAAATTATCTTTCGGAAAAAGATGAAAACTAATTCCTTTAGAACTAAACGTATTACTTTTGCAGTACGGTATGCAACAAGTGTTTCCTTTTAACCAGGTAACTTTTTTGGCATGTTAAGGCTTAGCAAAAAAGCGATGTTATGTTCGAGAAACGTTTCCAGTTTTCTAACATTTCAACAAGCACTATATAAATAGTACTTATGAGTCCTGGTGTCGGAAATATTACTTCTTGGCAATTTCTGGGAAGATGTTTTATTTAAGCGCTTATTAACGAACACGAAAACACTTTTTAACATAAATCTAGCTCAATACTAATTGAATAAAAATAAAACGACATCCCAGGTAGTGTAATTAAAAAGGTGGTACATCTCTGAGGGCTAATACATCCCCTATTTTTCGCGTAAACATTTTCACGGTTATTTATGTAACAGATATTGACGTACGTTAAGAGGAAAAATCCGCTCTTGGCGTAAGTGCAGTGGCCGACGAAATTCAATTTTGTGAGGAAAATATGCCTATGAAAAATAATATTAAAAGTGCACCGAATTTTCGAATCACACGATACGCCGACAAGTTGGGACCCTCCAATATATCGACGTTTCGGGAATCGCAACGACTATATTAAAAAAAAAAGTTATTTATCAAAATATTTTTTTAAAAAAAGGTCAAAATACGAAAAGCCATTGACGTTGACGTTAAAATATTTTCGAAAGTTTAATATATGAATGGTGGTATTTATTGAACGGAAGAAGAGGTCAGAGTTCGATGAACTTTTATCCACGATTAAGGTAAGGTTTTTACCTCTCCGAGGGGACAAAGTCCCCTAGGAGGGGTTATACAACGACCGTGTCTGTCTGTGGGTCTGTGGGTGGGTCTGTCTGTCTGTCAGGACTGCGAACGCGTTCGCATTTTCGGTGCAAAGTGTAATCACTGCGTACGCAGTTTCTCAAAGGGTTGGCAAAACCACCGTGTGACGGTGAGCGTTAACGGATGCATTTGCGGTTTGGTTTGGATGGTGTTTTTCGCTCACCGTCGTGACGGTTTGGTGTATTACGTTTTTGTAATGTTTATGCGTAGGTTGTGAGTGTTGAATTTGTTGTGTTTGTGGTCTGATGGTTGTGGATGTTGAGTCTGTTGTGTTTGTATGGGTGTTTTCTCTCCAACTTCTTCTTAATGACTTTGGGACGAACCGAGTGCTGAGTGTAACGCTACCTCTCAACGTCCAATGGCAGGGTTTCCACCAGTTGTACACGGTATTCGTCTTAGAACCACCGATAGATGCTTAGATTCACTGAAATTAAGACAGGCATCGTAAGCATAATAGGTAATAAAGTCTTTTTTTATTAATGAATTTATGAAGGCCTAACCTGGTATTTTTTAAAGGTTAAATCTTGTTTTAGCGCAGTCAGCCGAGATTAGAGGGTTAAAGGGTAGACCCTGTGGGTGGTCCACTTTCTTAACGACCTATATATAGTTCTGTTAATTCAAAGGAGATAATTTAACGTTAATTGCTTTAAGAGCTGGCGGTTAGTCAAGTGGCTCTCTGTGCTTTGTTGATGGTAAGGTTTTTGCTTCTTGTAAATACATTTGGTGTGGATATTTGGATATCTACGATTTCTAACGCAGTCAATGATTTCTTGGGTGTGCGAGTCATTATATGATATTGGAAATTGGACGGCATTGGTCTTTTTCATGTGGTATGCGTCACAACGTCAACAGGAAGTGAACGAGTCGTCCACTACCAGATATCTACGGTATCTTCATCAAGGGCGAGTGTTGAAATAAAATGAGCGTTAAAGATGCGGCAAGTATTTCGTAAGCGAGTAATTCCAAAAAGCCTCTGTAGATATTTCTTTCATTAAAATTTGCTTCGTATTATATTCAACTGATAAACTTGTACTGTAAAAGGGTTTAATTCAATTGTGCATTGTTATAGTACGTCTAACTTACTGTTGTAACTACTTAACTTATGATATTCTGAATAAATTAAAATTGGTCGTTTCGTCTCAATTATTTTAATTATAATAAAAATTTTATACCGGGCGGGATAGAAATGGGTTAATATTTTTAACAAATAACTCTAAATTGCGGAGATATATCTTTAAGGGTTATCTCGAGAAATTAATACCACTAGGGACAATTCTTCCGAGGAGAGGTATATTTTGGCTTGCCAACTTGTTACCTCTCCGAGGGGACAAAGTCCCCTAGGAGGGGTTATACAACGACCGTGTCTGTCTGTGGGTCTGTGGGTGGGGCTGTCTGTCTGTCAGGCCTGCGAACGCGTTCGCATTTTCGGTGCAAAGTGTAATCACTGCGTACGCAGTTTCTCGAGATCTCTGCGTTCGCAGTTGCTAGTAATTAGGGAACAAAGTCGAAAAACCGTGTTTGCAAAACCACCGTGGGACGGTGAGCGTTAACGGATTAATTTGCAGTCGGGGTTGGTTTGGTGGTTTTTTTTCGTCCACGCTCGCCGTCACGACAGGTTTAATTCAGTGGTTTGGATATTTCGCTATTGTAATGTTTATGTGTAGGGGGGTAATGTTGTGTTATTGTTATGACGTTTGTGGTGTGTATGTACGGGTGGTATCTCTTCAACTCTTTCTTATTGACTCTTGGGACGGACCGAGTGCTGAGTGTAATGCTACCTCTCAACATCCAATGGCAGGGTTTCCACCAATTGTTCACGGTATTCGTCTTAGTATCAATTTGCGATCGCATCGGGCGGGTTTCGAACCCGAGACCGCCTGTTTGACAGGCGGACGTTCTACCACAGAACCACCGACACTTATTACGTTTCATTGAAAATTAGACCTTCAGCTTTATTGAAAGCGTATTTAATAGAGTACGAAATTTTGGTTTAATTGAAATAGAATTGAAATTGAAATTATTGCATCGAAGAAATTCTAATTTAGCGATTTCTCATTTGATTAAAAACAAATGCGTCACCCAGGTTTCGAACCCGGGCCGTTCAGTTAGGCAGTCGAGCGCTCTACCACAGAACCAACGATAACTTCAAGCTATACTGCAAATAAGACACTCATTGTAAGCATAATAGTTAACAAAGTCTTGAATTTTTTTACGAATGAAATTGTGAAGGCCTAATGTGGTTTTTTTACGAAAAAATTATAAAGACTTAATCTTGTTTAATATAATAAGTTGCTTTATTTCAATTTGGTACTTTTGTTTAGGGTTTTTTTAATGAATGGAGTTAAAGATTTTTTTCTTCTATTATTTGACGTTTTATTTTTGCGGTTGTATATTTGTTTTATCTTTTATTCTCTTCTTCCGCAAAATGGTTCATTTTTTGGAGGAACCTTTTTACTTATTTTTTGTGTATTAATGTTTTGAGAACCTTTACGTTTGGGAAAGGATAATTTTTGACGGAACCTTCAAAGTGTATACGTCGCATTTTCAAAAAGTTTAATGGTCAAATCTTGTTTTAGCGCAGTCAGCAGATAAGATAAAGGGTAGAACCCGTTAGTTTTTTGTAATTTATTTAGTTTTTTCAGTCGTATATTCTTATCTATTAGGTTTAGCGTATTGGTTTTCAAGCTTAATAATTCATTTATTAACAACATATCGAGTTGGTCTGGTTTTCAACTCGGTCGTAATTTATTTTAAACGTTTTCTCGGCTGATTAAGATGTTTAATGCAGTTCATCAATTGGGTTCGTTTGTGTTTATTTATAAAGAACCCTAACTATTCCCTCTACGGTCATTTATTGATATACGTTTAGTCAAGTGGCTTTCTGTGCTTTGTGAATGGTAAGTTTTTCGCTTCTTGTTAATAAGTTTTTTGGTGGTGTGGATATTTGGATATCTACGATTCCTAATGCAGTCATTGATATCCTGGGTGTCATTATATGATATTGGAAATTGGACGGTTTTGGTCTTTTTCATGCGGTATGTGTCACAACGTCAACAGGATGGTTCCGACAGTCTACGAGTCGTCCACTACCAGATATCTACGGTATCTTGATCGGGCGAACGTTGAAATAAAATGAGCGTTAACTATGCGGCAAGTATTTCGTAAGCGACAAAAATACAAATACCCTCTGTAGATATTTCTTTCATTAAAATTGGCTTCGTATTATATTTAACTGCTAAACTTGTACCGTAAATAGGGTTAAAGTCAATTGTGCATTGTTTTAGTACGTCTAACTCACTGTTGTAACTACTTAATTTATAATATTCTGAATAAATTAATCTCGGTTGTTTCGTCTCAATTATTTTAATTCAATTAAAATTTTATACCGGGCGGGATTGAACCGGGATTACGTTATTAGTAAATAACTCTGAATTGGGGAGATATAACTTTGAGGGTCATCTCGAGAAATTAATACCGCCAGTTGTATTTTAATTTTGATTGTGTTGAGCTTTTGGGCGGTATTGTTGGCTTTAATTATCATTTTTCGTGTGAAGTGGTTTAAAGAAGGTTTTCTGTGTTGTTATATCGTAAGCGATAAAAATACAAATACCCTCTGTAGATATTTCTTTTATTAAAGTTTGCTTCGTATTACATTTAACTGATAAAATTATTCTGTAAATAGGGTTAAATTCAATTGTGCGTTGTTCTAGTTCGTCTAACTCACTGTTTCACTGTTGTAACTACTTAATTTATAATATTCTGAACAAATTAATCTCGGTTGTTTCGTTTCAATTATTTTAATTCAAATTAAAATTTTATACCGGGCGGGATTGAACCGGGATTACGTTATTAGTGAATAACTCTGAATTGGGGTGATATAACTTAGAGGGTCATCTCGAGAAATTAATACCACTAGGGACAATGCTTCCGAGGAGAGGTATATTTTGGCCTGCCAACTTGTTTCCTACACAATTAATTACTATTAAACAAGTCAAGCGTTATTCAGAGAGAAATATTGGTCTGTATTGAAATATTATTCGAATAATCTCACAAATTTTTAAGTTTAAAAAATTAGTATTATCACGAACCGGTAGAGTTTAATTAACTTTTATTTTCAGTTAAGTTTTCTTAGAGAAAGACGAGTTTAGATTGTGTGGCTATTATTTCGGAATAAAAATATTTGAATCGACGAATCACTTGACCCAGTTTGCGTTTACTTTGTTACATCCAAAATTAGATAATTATTCGTTACTTAAAACTTACTTTTATTGATGTCGCGAAAAATTGCTGAGTAGCTGAGCAAAATATGAAAGCGGTAATACCCTCGAGATCACGAGGACCTTAGCAAGACCGGAGCTAGCCAAATAGGCGCCCCTAGACCCTAGCTCACCATAGTTACGGCCTTGGGCCCTAGACAACGAGGAGCCCGGTACACTGATACACATTTGACAAGGAAGAAGATTCTTTTACGGGAGTGACACCATTAAAAGTAGATTTTTAAGTACCCGAGGTCTTACTAGATGGCGCCATGAAATTTAAATTGAACTTTTGATTATAGTTTTTATTTAAATGATGTTTTTTTTTTGACCAAGAATCTAAGGGACTGATTTCTCCCGATATTTTGACACGGTAGGCGTGACCTAAATCGGAAAGCTTACATCAGCCGCTTTGAAGCGCCTCAAGGATTCTGTTCAACCATCACTAAGAGAGGCTTATTCGGGGCTTAGGCGACAGTACGTGCGAGAAGGTTAGGCTTTGTTCATTATTTTTTTAAGTTTAGAAATGAAATGGATTCCAGTGAATTTGATTAAAAACCCACACGATGCTATAACAAATTGATAATAAGACGTATACCATGAACATTTGCTGGACACCCTTCCAAAGTCTAAAAATTGAAGTTGGAGAGAAGGAAACCCCACACCAAACACAAACAAACACCCACATACGCCACAACACACAGTACGCATAAACATTACATAAAATCAGTTTATAAATCTCCAAATAATCCTAAAAAACCAGAAATCAACAAGAAAATTATGCTCGATTCGATTTCTGAAATCACTTTGAAATTCAATATTTGAAAATGTTGAAACTGTGTTTTTTTTTTAACTATTCTCATAACTCCCTTTTTTGTAGTGTTTTAATAAAACAATTTTCCCTGGAACATGTTAAACGGCTTTATTTGATTGAAAAACATATTTGGTAATTTCTTCCATGGACTAATTAATGTATACACAGGGACGGTCCGCACAACGCTACTCTCTCATAAAATCGGCGACTAAGTCTTGTTAATGCTGTTCCCTCTTTTCCTCCCCCTTAAGCAAAGTTAGCCGAGTCAAAACGTCATCTGCAAGTCTTGGAGTCTATCGATGTTGGCGTCTGCTTATGATTTGAAAAACAAACGTTTTTTTTCGTTCATTTGAATAAGGTGTATGATTTAGGAGCTTTAATTTATTTAAGTAGTTTTACAAATTAATTATGAGGAAAAAGCTGTGTGTTTACCCTTCGTGTAAAAGTGATTCGAAGTATTGTCATAAAGAACACACGAAAGATTTCTTTATACCTTTCCTGTTCATCTTTTTCTAAGCCTTGTCCAAAAAAAATCCTTTATTTACCATTATCGGAATCACTTAAATCCACTTTTTTAATCTTCTTTTTGTCTGGAGAAATTGAGAATAACGTCTCGAATGTATGGGCCGAAAAATTAATATCAATCAATTTAATTGTTAATATAAATGAATTCATTTACCAAACGCACGTGGAGCTTACAACATCGCCGGCAAGGCGACTGCTTTTTTTTTGTTCCCTTAAACCTTTCCTCCCGTTTCCATCCCCCTTGACTCAGTTTGTCGTTATTTCGCACAATCGCCGCTCGAGGGCACATTTAGCAATCGCTAGCCGCTAAATTTCCTATGCGGACCGTCCCTGTGTATACATTAATTAGTCCATGTTTCTTCCATGGATATTTTTCAATTAAAATTGTTAAGACAATTATTTGGTTTGTTTAATTCTGCTCCGTTATCTAAACGGATAAAATTAACTGATTTTAACGATTATCCCAAAATAGTCTCAATGCGGACCTCTAAAAGGAAGTTCACGCGGAAGCTTTATACATTAGCATAAGTAACATTGTTAAAATAAGTATGTCACTTCCTAATGTTAATTTTCTTACCGAACCTTTTTTCAACACTGACACTCTCACCCAGCTCTGACTTGGACTGGCAACTGAAATGAGTAGCGTGTTATCGTCCTTGGTAATAATTGATTGCGCAATAGCTCTGAAAATCATTTCGGTGATGATTTTTCATACTTATTGCTAAGTTACTAAGAACCACGGCTATGGACTGAATTGCAAAGAGTGATAAAATACGCGAATAGGTAGAACAGTCCATAATGAAAAAGGACAAAAATTAAAATTAAAAAAACTTACAAATAACTCGTACCAATAGATCTTCGAGCAAACATAAAGACGCGAATCAAGGACCAAATAGATCTTCCAGAAAAAAAACTAAATTTAACTAAATAACATAGCAAGAAATTCCAACAATAGACCAGTTTCGTCCTATTTAGGACTCATCAGTACCGTGCGGAAAATAAGCCTAAGCAAGAAAAATTTCTAAACGCGTAGCAACGGAAAGCCCTTTTTATTATGTTCTCCTTATTTGCGTGTTTTATCCATACTTATTGTTGTTACATACGGCTTCTAATCAAAGCCATATATGTCTGCTTCCTTTCAATACGTACCATAATTCATACTAACGACAAAGCTTTTAAGCCTACTCTCAGTTGTAAGAAACCTTTTAACTTTCATACAGTTGACAAATAATACATTAAAGACAAAGGGATTCAACCCGTATGTACATGATTCAAAAACCAGTTCTTTGAACTGAAAAAACGGCGTTTATTCTTTAATTATATTACGGCTAAGAAGGGACAGATATTAACAATTCATATTATTATTATTAATATAATATGATTTTTTCAATTCCTTCTGTGAGTATTTATGTGAAAATTAATTTATCAAGCTAGCTGATAAATAAATATTTATTTCGAACTGAAATAATCCTTTCTTTGTATACGTTTTAGGCAGTTGATTTTAATCCGTTCCTGTGTCAGCTTGGATTAATAATAAAAGCTAACGCTTACTGGATATTTCACTCTCGGTTTTCCGAGTCCACCAAACTTTGGGATTGCTTTCAGCGCCATCTGTCGATTTTTCGCGTTTTGGTGGGACAAGCTTTTTAAGGAGGGCGCACGTGGTGGATTATTACCCTATGTTATTCTCTCTTGTATAAAAATTATTATTGTTTGGAGTTTTTAACATATTATGGTTATTATTTTAAAATCTTTTCTTACTTCCCTTATCCAATTAAGCTTCCTTTTCACTTTAGGAAAAGGTACAAAAGATCAGGGTGACCAAGGAAAAGCTTTGAAAATTGTATAGGAAAAATAGGAATTTTAGGGGCGAATTATAGGAAAATACAGGAAATTAAATAGGCGAATTATAGGAAAATACAGGAAATTAAATAGGCGAATTATAGGAAAATACATTAAATTAAATAGGCGAATTATAGGAAAATATAGGAAACTAAATAGGATAAATATAAAATAGGTTAATTATAGGAAATTAAATAGGCTAAGAAAAATATGGTAAAAATAATAAGGTAATTATTGCATATCGGTATACTTTGACTCGAATCACCTAGCCTATTGATAATGTTTTGTACACTGCTTTTTTGCATTATTGGATCACTTAGCGGATTTACAAAGCTCGTATATTTCAAGATTTTGTTCGAAAATGGCAGTATTTACACTAGATGACACGTACAAAAAAGTTCTTTCATTTTCAAAAGACCGTGAAATTATAGGAAAATATAGGCAAATAGGTAAGAAACTAAGAATAAAGGAAATTATAGGAAGGCATTAAAAATATAGGAAAATATAGGAAATATAGGAAGTCTGGTCACCCTGAAAGATAGTCCTAACATATGGAGTTTATATCCGTATCTGTAATCGCTATTGCATTTTGGGTATAAACAATGTTTGACTCTTCCCATTTTATAACATTATTGTACCGTATTATACCGTTTAATTAATAAGTCATAACGACTTAACTATTAATAGCTTACAATGATTCCACACGAAGCCAAAAACAGGACTCAAATTTCAAACTGCCGTTATTTAACTTATTTTTAAAATATCGCGCACGCCGATATTTTTATCTCTTAAGCCCCGTTTTCAATTACGATAAATTTCAGGCTTTTCGCTTTTGCTTTTTGGGCGCGCTTTTATTTAAAAAGAAGCCTAGGGTGAGTGAGGGTAAGAATGGACACTTTTTGTAAAATTCCATTTAAAAACACAAATTTAGAGTAGACCATTTTAAAACGATTTGAAATACAAATAATGAATATTCATTTTTAATTTACTGTGGTTTTTTGGCATTTAATTTTGTGAATTTTTAAAACAATAATTATTTTAAGATATGAAGTGAGTAAGTCAAACATTGGACAAAATAGTTTTGAATTGGACTGGGGGGGGGGGTGCTAACTAAAGACAATAAGGCTTAAAATTAGACACCAATTAGCTAACTTTGGACACTATTAGGAAAACTATGGACAAGAAGGTATATTTTTGGACAATTTCGTCTATCATTGGGCATTTAAAAAAAACATATAACTTACAGTTAGTGAAAAAAATTTAAAAAAGATTTTATTAAGATAAAGCCTAATTATACGGTAAATTTGTTTTAAGAAGTAATTTAAGGCAAATAAATAATATGGAAACAAGTATTTTACTAGGGTAGATATTGTAATATTACAATATTAATATATAAAGATATTAATATATTACATATTATACTTCTGGTGAGCAGTTATCACAGAAATAGTTTACAGTATCTTTGGAAATTTCTCCTTCGGGGTTTTTTGTAAATTTGTAAATTTTTAAGATTTCTTAGAAATTTATTAATTTTCTCAAGATTTGCTAAAATTTCAATTCAAATTTACAAATTTTTGCAAGATTTCACAAAAAAATTGTGAACACCATCAAATTTCATAAGATTTATTAAATTTGAGAAAGTTGCCAAAATATTTGAGAAATTTGAAAAGATTTTCTAAAATTTAATAAGTAATTTGAAATTTGGAAAATTTCAAATTACTGGCGTGTACGAAATTTGAAAAAGTGTCGGACCTCTCGACTCTCCTTCACTAACAATGTAAGCGAGGCAGCCTCATAGAGGGAACTAGCTACGTGTTTCGTTGAGCTCCAACCTCACAGCCGTACGCTTTCCTGGGAAATTTGAATATGAAAACTTGTTTTTAAAGTTTCCTTTCAAGCAAAGACCTTAAACTAAATCCTACCTCGTTTAAAATTGAATACAATCGACATGTGATTGATCACAAAGTAGGCTGTCCAATCGTAAACTTTGCACTAGTTAATTTAAATGCTTATAAAAAAGCCAAAACCTTCATTAAATTATAAATTTCGTGTACTAGAAAAAACGCGAAATTGCTTAAAATAATACTTAAACAATTTATTTTTATATCACCATTTCATGTTTGCATGTTATATCTTATTTCCTAAGCCACAAATCGAAATTTCCAATGAAATTTCAAGACATTTTTTTCGATAATTTTAGTTGTTTTATTTCAAGACTTGCTATATAATTTGTCGCGGTGTAAATATTTAGTAATAAATTGCATGTTTTAGGGTATGTTTAAGGCTTCAAAATGAGACCAATTTTGCGCTTTGGCATCAAAGAATATATTTTCAAATAAATATTTTTCAAAAGTGTCCAAACTTCGCCATGTCCATTCTTACCCTCACTCACCATATATCAAATCCATTTAGATATCTACTTCTCGCGACAAAAAAGCCTCTCGCGGTTGCTTTTGACGCAAAAGCGTGATTTTTGTTCGGAAAAATCGTCATTGAAAATGGGGCTTTTAGACAAGTATTCTACCCCCGCGTCCCGTCCCGTAACTCTCCAGCCGGTTGTTTTTAGAGCTAAAAAATATTAACTGAATTTGTAATCGATGATTTACTAATTAAAATTAACTGGAATTGATTTGAAATATAGAAAAGGGCGAGGATTGAAATGTCAGGAATCGAATGGTGTTTTCCGATTTCACCTACGATGAGTAGTTTTTCCTCTAGACCCAATTGCTTAAAAAAGTGTCGAAATGCGATCTTTTCCCAAGTTCGAAGCGAAAATCGGGTCTTAAAAATCCATTTAGTTCTTCTATGTAATTCTGTCGCAAATTTAGTACATTCTTGTCGTATTTGAAGGAAAATGATTCCATGCGAGCTTGGAAGAAAAACCTTATTAGGGAATGAGTATTGGTTTTGCGCTTGTTGCAGCCTACTTCCAGGTGCTAGTAGGCCACACTTTGAAGCTCTCCGGCGCTCTTTTCACTCATCGTAGGAAAATGGAGAAAAACAAGTGGGTCACGTGACCCAAATAATAGTCTTACACGAGCTTACTGTATCGAGTTTGTGAGTTAAACTGAGCCAAAAATAAATAAGCACGACGATTTATTTGAGTGTACAGATATTTATTAAACTACTATTCCCCAGCGCCAGTCTAGACGTAGTGACGATTCCCGCGTCCTCTCCCCAGCCATTTCGCGGTACAGCTCTACCTAGAGCATAGCGCCGAACCAATTTTCAACGGCGGCGGCGGGAACGATAATTAGTTCGGCGGCGGCGTGGCGCGCCGATTTTCCGAAAATAATCGGCGGCGTTGAAAAAAATCGGCGGCGGCGGCGCCTAAGGGGAAAAAACTGCCCCCCCCCCTCAGAAATAGCGCCAGCCTTTTAATAGACCGCTAGAACTTAAATTGTTAAACACATTTAAAAAATACATGTTTAATAGAATGTATTTTATTAAAATAGGAACCACTTGTTTCCAAAACAAAGAAGAGGTAACTTTGGTTACATACTATCAGATGTAACTTATTTAATCATAAGTGTGCCTGAAAGAATTTTTTCATAATGATACCTTGTTGCAAGGATATGACGTTATTGACGTCACTTCCCAGTCGATGACCGTTTTATCGTCATCAAAACTAGTTGTATCAAAGGAATTTTTAAAATGTAATAGAATAGTTATTGCTGAATGCAGCCAATGCAGCTGATACGTTTCTGTACTTATTACAAAATACGAGGCGAGGCAACTCCAAAGCCATTTTCATTTCTATCTCTCCTATCCCAGCTATCTGCTGCAGAAAATCTTGGTGCGCGCGGTGCAGTGGTGCCAGATCTTTTGGAAATTATTAATTATTTTTAATTTTATAACGCTAGTACGGTGCATCCAACAGCCTAGGAATCGTAGCACTACTAAAAGAAAAATCTATGTAGTTTAGATCTCAAAACGTAATTATTATACTTTAATAATGGAAATTAATTCGGCGGCGAAATGAAAATGTTTCGGCGGCGTTTGATCGGCGGCGCTATCCTCTAGCTCTACCCCAGCGCCAGTCTAGACGTAGTGACGATTCCCGCGTCAGTGTTTCCACTCTGCGGTAGAGATTTTCGCCTATTTTAGGGGCAATTTTACCAGTTTTCGCCGGTTCTATAGTCGATTTTCGCCGCCGTTTTCGCCGCAATTTCCCCCCATAGATTTACCTTAATTTTTTTTAGTGAGTGTCACTGCATATTTTACTTTTCTTTATTTCCAATTTTAGATTTAGGCAAAATTTTTTAAATAAAAAAATACATTTTATTTCTTTAAATGTTACACATTTTTTATTGGTATATATAAAAATTTAATGGGCGGTCATAGGGGTCAGAGTAGAGGGACTACAGAGACGACGATTTTTTAGTTTTTCTGACTGAAAATATCGAAAAATATTTTCGCCGTAATTTGCGCCGTTTTCAATGGTTTTCGCCGCTTATTCGCCTTTTCGCCGGTTTTAAAATTTATTGTGCCCACCGAGACAGTTTTCGCCGAAAACGCCCTTTTTCGCCGCAAAGTGGAAACACTGTCCCGCGTCCTCTCCCCAGCCATTTCGCGGTACAGCTCTACCACAGCGCCAGTCTAGACGTAGTGACGATTCCCGCGTCCTCTCTTGTGTGTCACGTGACTCTCCCGTGTCTCTTTCTCTAAGAGTTGTAGGATGATGCTTCTAGCTTCTGATTGTTACTTCTAGAGGCTGATTTCCTCGCGTGGCTGTTATTCGCAATCGCGTGCGAGGATTCTTCTAAGTTTAGTATGATTTCTACCGTGCCGTGTCATGCCTACGGCGGCGGCGGCGGACGCCGGACAACGGAGCGAGACCAGGAGTCTTACTAAGAGCCTATACGGCTCGTGTAAGACTAAATACGGCTCGTGTAAGACTAAAAACAGGCATACTTCTCAACTCACCCCCTACAACTCCTTCAAATTTTGCATAACCTTGTGAAACACCCTGTATATGCATAGGAATGGTCAGATTCTGATTAACATAATAATAGTCTGTTAATTTTTTGGAATAATTAATTCTAACATTGAAAGTTCAATGTAAACTGAGACATTTTTTACAGTAAACTTTTTAAAAATTTTATTCCAATTACTTACATTTTACCGCTTAATTTCGCTCAAAATAACAAAAATCGCTGAAAATCAGTGCTAGCGAGTTTCCAAACTAGGCTCATCTTTACCGTATTAAAACCTAATTTTAAGAATTTACCACTAAACCTAAATATATGCTTGTAGCTACAAAGATAAAAAATGAGGAGCATTTCCTGTGTCTTGCAGACTATTTGCAGTTAGCCCTAGTGGATTTTCTACGAAACATTGTAACAAACCTTCATTATCTTCAAACTTACTCTGCAAGAGAGACCCATGATTCTACCGTATTTTGCCCTGGGGTGGCGATAATGGCGCCAACGCGGGGAAGGTGAGAAACTAAAGGAATTTTGAGAAAATAATAATAATAATAATAATAATAATAATATTTTATTGTGTGTTTATTATATTATAAATACAGCCGAGGCTTATAAAACTTTTCATATTTTTTCCGTTAATTTGAGTGGCTATTGGTTGTTACGTTTCCCCAATCATAATATCTTATTTTCCAAACTTTTTTGAAATCGTAAGGCTATTAATTTAAATTTATTAATTATATTTAATTGCTTAAAATTCCATTTTGAATAAAAAACTAACAGTCAGTGTTACAATCATCTTCTCGCGAAACTTCCAAGTTGGCCACTAGAGGTCTCTATTAAGCCAGATTTTTAATCTTTTTGTCACTTATAGATGGTGCTTTGATCACCACCCCAGGGCCAAATACTGTATTCTGCTAGCTGTCTCCACCGTGTTTTAATAGCTCGCCCAAGCCTGCGTCATGGGTCTATACTATTTTATATGTCTATGGCTACAACGAAATCGAACGAATATTTTGACCTACTTTCGTGTCTTTCTAAAGCCGGGCGTGAGAGTTTCACGATTGAGAAGGGAGGCAATTTTGGGTCCTCTTAACAACGACGAAATATTTAATACAAAATCAGACGTACATCTATGATTTTAGCGAAGAAAATTGGCTGTCCCGAAACTCCCGAAAAGTATAGAAGTTGAATCATTTCCGAGTCATATTCTTCGTACGCGAGGTCGTTTCACGGAACGTCAAACTTTGTCGGAGCTCGAAAGAGATTAAACTTTGAAAACGTCGACAAAGTCGATGAATAACAAATTTTCTAATCGTTCGTAAGAGGTACCCGGGGGGAGAAAAAAAGTACGCGAAACATTTTCTTCTCCCGGCGTCCAATTTTAGCCAGATTGAAATTTTTGGCCGTAAAATTGGAAACCCGAAAGTTTGACGAATAGAATTAGCCTTGGCTGGTGTGAACGAAAAATAGTTTGACGCGAAAAATCACGCTACGACGTCGATATACTCCGGTTCGTGGTGCACGAAATTTTGTAGCTGAATTCGCAGTTCTTGAGCGGTTAAACGTTCAAGTGGTCGCGTCTTCCAACTGCACACCATCATGCGGTACACGTCATCCGGACAACAGGCCGGCTGCGGCAACAACTTCCCCGTCGTCACTTCCTGGACAACCTAACCGGAAAGAAAATTTCTTTTAAAAAATCTGCTAATATCAAAAATAACGTGCAATAATATTGGATTAGTAGGTTTCTCTGAAATAAAAATCTGTGTGTGCTCTGTTGAACCATGTCTCTTAAAGCAAGTGTCGGCTCCTATTTTAAGGTTAGTATCATTGGTGAGCGAGAGATGTCACTAACGTAGAGCTTAGTCGAAATTGAAACAAGTTGAGCAAGCAAATTATTCCCTCAAAAGTAGGTGCCTCGACGTACCCCTTCCTTTGATTGGCTTTGCATAATCACGTGCGCCGTCAACTTAGCTTGGATTGGCTTTTCTGCAATCACGTGTTTCAATCACGTAATCGTCGACTTTCAAATAAATGACAATACGTTTTTGAAAGTCGATAATAGATGGAAGCACCTTCCCGGCGATCTAAGCAAACCGTAGCCATCTTCGTTGCATAGACCCAATCAAAAATACAGAGGGCAACGATAGAGTCGACACTTGCTTTAAAGCCGATGACACTACCCGACAGTTTTGAAAAGATATTTCTTGCGTTAACCAAAGATAAACTTTTTTCGATTTTCTTAAAAAAACCTCTTCTACTACAAAATATGTAAATTTACGTTAATAAAAGTATTCAAAATTAATATTATAATTTAGTTTTCTGTAATTGAAAGGATATGTACGAAAATTACTTGATTTAAATATTTAGAGCTAAGCAATGTTTTGCAAAAATTTTAGTTCTTGTTAATATTATTCATCTGCCTAAAGTGCTACTGAGCACACGAATCAGCATTTTAGAAAAATATTGTCACAAATCGAGTTGCTTAGATAGAATGTAAGAAAACATTCGCATAACTAAACCGTAGCTCCAATATTTTAGTCTATAATATTGTTCCATAAGTTTGTCACTTTGGGGAATATTTTACTGAGAGCTAGTAACGGAGTGACGTCATCACAAGTAGAAAATCTCCCTCTAGCGAGGCGCTGTGAAAGGCTACGTGTGACGCGTTAGCAAGCGGACGCAAAACTGTAACGAAGCTCGTAATGCAGTCTGTCTGGTGAATAGCTCTCAATAAAACCTTTGCATGTGAAGAATATAAAGTTTCACACTTATGCAACAATATTATACTTATAAAGGTATATTTTAAAGATTTACGAATTATTTTATTCACCGGTTCAGCCGCCATATCTCAGTAACATTTGGCAGAACGTGTGAACAAAAATGCAACACGTTTGGCGAACTCAAGTCGATCACCAACAAAGTTAGGTAAAATGTTTGCTCGTGTTAAAAGCGGGTCATGAAATATCTTGTCTCTTTTAGTATACAATTCAAAAAGTCTCATTTAGGGTTTCACGAGACGATCCAAATTAGATTAATTTAACCATCCAAAAAATGTATTTAACGATTTTAAAAATATATTATGTAAAGAAATTTAACTGGGTGTTCTTCATTGACCAGATACTGAAGCGAAGCAAGTATATACTTAGTTTAATTTTCCCCACAAAATTAATTGTCACACAGGCCTAAAGCCCCATTTTCATGCTCGCTGGTAGCGGTTAAAAATCGACAAAATCCGCTTCCGCTACACACTTGTTCACTTTCCGCGTCGATCTATTTCAAACAGATATTTTAGCTTTATTTTCACGCTTGCGAGTGGCGGAAGCGAATTTTGATGATTTTTATCCGCTGCCAGCGAGCATGAAAATGGGCCTTAAGTCAAGTAGTGACTAGAGAAGTCAAAATTTTACCGTTGGCAGGGTTAAATTGCTTAAGAGTATGGTGAAAAGCCCTTCATGCCATGAAAGGCAACAGCTCCCGGTTATGGAAAGGGGGATAACCACTCTAACCCGCAGGGAGAGAGCTTAAAAACTCAACGCGGAAGGAATGGTAAATAAAGTCATTTCTATCAAATAGGACGGGAAAGTTTGTTAAAATTGTATCCTAGAATATTTTCCTTACGTTTGGGTAGGAGTCTCAATAGACAGTTCATACCAATGAAGGCACTTCGACTACGGAGAGTCGGCTGTTTTGGTATTTCGAGCCCCTTCAGAAAGATAGCTTTAACGGTAAACCCTCAATACGTTCTTTATTTCTATGGATGAGTGCTCTAATTATATTAGTGTTAGCCCGATTTGTAAACACTTACGACGTTAGTATACAACTTGATCCATTACCATTACATAAGGCTAGAAGACCCTATAATGACGGCTAGATTTGATTTTAATAGCCAAAAACCTATGCAGTGTAATACAGGGTGTTAACTGAAAATAAACCAGGGCGAATATCTCAAAAAGTGTTTTAGCTACGATTTTGAAATTTTAGGTTGTTATAGAGTGCTCAGAGGGTCAACCAACTATGAAAAGGTCAATGACCTTGAACCATGTCTTCAAGGTCATTCGAAAATTAACTTGAGAACTGTAAGAGCTACGAAGTTGGTACCAATTAGAAAGTTGTTTCCCGTCACATTTTATGGTTAACTAGCTTTGACTCGATCTGATTTGCGAAATAGGAAGTTGAGCAATGTTAGGCCAAAATCAAGAAGGTCGTTAAGTTGATAACGTCTTAAAGACGATGTTCAACTGATAACTTTAAAAGTACTCTTGTTAGAGTACTGAAATTTGTTGAGGGTCTTTAGTTTGAAAATTTCAGCTCCCAAAACTCGTCCTCTACAAGTTATCAACTTAACGACCGTCTTGTTTTTGGCCCAACATTTCTCGACTTCCTATTTCGCAAATCAGATCGAGTCAAAGCTAGTTAACCATAAAATGTGACGGGAAACAACTTTCTAATTGGTACCAACTTCGTAGCTCTTACGGTTCTCAAGTTAATTTTCGAATGACCTTGAAGACATGGTTCAAGGTCATTGACATTTTCATAGTTGGGTGACCCCCTGAGCGCTCTATAACAACCTAAAATTTCAAAATCGTAGCTAAAACACATTTTGAGATATTCGCCCTGGTCCATTTTTTAGTTAACACCCTGTATATAAACCTCGTGGGCAGTTTAAATTTTGGACGGAACTTTAAAATGAATGTATGAACGCTGTTTGCTCATTCAGGCACCTGATTCCGGCAGTTGAAACATGGACCAAGAATCTAAGAGGATTCACATTAGAGAAGCCGGAACGTTCACGTAAAATTTTGACAAAATGGCGCCGTTGTTGTCGGTTAAATGCGAGGGGCTAACCACTCTTAGAAAGTCTGTACACCGGACTACGCTTAGATTAGCACTGCCAAAGGCAGGGACTTCAAAGATTACGCGTAGTCCCATTATTACAGTCAAAGGTACGGCTCTGTACACCGATTACGCGGAGTGATCAGCCCCTCGGTTAAATGATGAGGCTTAGTAAGTTTTAGAGCTTTTATTTTTTAAATTAGTTCTTTAAAAGTGTAAGTAATTTAAATTAACTATCGTGTTAAGTAAAATTAACCAGTAAGCTGCATATGACTGAGGTTTTTTTTAATAAAATTCGCTGGAATTAATTTGATTTCTAAACTTAAAAACGTTTATGAACTAAGCCTAGCCTAACTTTCTCACACGTACTGTCGACTAAGCCTCTCGTAATGTTTGTTGAACAGAATTCTTGACTCTTGAGGCGTTTCAAAGCGGCTGATGTACCCCGGTGATCCTGCCGATTTAGGCCACACCTACCGTGTCCAAAAATCGGGAACAGCTAGGAGCAACAAACACAGCACCCCACACAAGGAGAACGCAAATCGTCAAAAGTCGTGCATTTATTTGTGTACAATTTTCATTGGTTAGACGCTTTAGCGCCTGCTGCCGTCGGAAGGGGAAAATTCGGAAATTGTCTCCCCCCCCCCCCGCGCTGGGATTGGACCCTAATTAACCCTTGTGTTTGGCGAATTAATGAAACAATACGTGTTCTATTACAATGGGCGAGTCGAAAGCAATGAACGGTGTAAACGTTGTTATCAACTATTCTCGCTACTGAAATCGGTTATTTTTAACGCAATTTTAACTTTAAAGTAACTAATTGAATGTTATACTTATATGCTCATTTGAATTTTATTTTGTGAATTTGTGCTCGCGAATCATTTTGTATGGTTCCTCCCTGTTATAAAAGGGAATTATTAGGGCGAATAAATATTATTATTATTATTCAGCGTAAAGGTTCGTCCAATGAAATTTGTACACAACACTGCGTTAGCGTGTTTAAAGGCTAGCTGCGTTCTCCTTGTGTTTGTTTCTCTTAGGGAACAGCCAGTTCCCTTATATTCTTGAACCTTGGCCCATGGTTGAAAGAACATTTAAATTAAAGCGGTTGTTGCTTTAAGCTCAGACCCAATATTGAACTTTAAAATTCGACTAATAGTTTGATAATGATTGTAATCAAAATCTCACTGAATTAGATTAACGTTTACTATGTCTAAAGCGGTGGCAAACATTTACAATTTTCTGACTTAAAACGTGGTATCAGTGCGACGTCGCACTACGTCCCCCATAGATATTACTCTAACGAAAATAAAAAGGGTCCAAGCTACGGAGTAATATTACCCTATTTTTATAATACAAAATGGAGAGCGTCTTACATTGTAGTGTTTGTATATAA
Organism: Leiobunum rupestre; assembly: GCF_980474605.1. Classification (NCBI taxonomy): domain Eukaryota; kingdom Metazoa; phylum Arthropoda; class Arachnida; order Opiliones; family Sclerosomatidae; genus Leiobunum; species Leiobunum rupestre. The sequence continues at coordinate 13,266,110 of NC_143392.1, read as the reverse complement.
TTCTTGAACCTAATGACAGATTTCGCTAGCATCTGCTTATTAGTATCTACTCTTAATTTAAAATAGGAAATATAATGTGCACGAGTTGGCAGCACTAAAAAAGAGAGAGAGTTACTCCACCGAATATAAAGTTAAATGTACGGGTTTGGTGTGTTAATTAAAATAATGTTTTGTTGTTTACAAGAGAGTTATTCTTTAGTTAAACAGTAATTTCAAATTATAACATACACTGAAACATAAGTAACATAATAACAATAAGTATGACATTTTCTATTGTTTAAATTCAATTTTCCTCACTGAACCTTTTGATACTGATATGCTCGGCAAGCTCCGACTCGCACTCGAACTGAGTAGTGGATTATCGTTCTTGTTAGTAGAATATTTCATCTTGGGCATATTTAGACACTAGGGGGCTCTGTGCTGAGAACTAATCCTAAATCGCGTAATAGTTCTAAATATCAGTTCGGTGATTGACATACTTAATAACTTATGGTTATTATTTTACTTATGGCTAGAATTAATGAGAATTGACTAATTTCTGCACATTTAAGTCAGTAGCGTGGCCAGGAATTTGATTCTGGGGCGCCTGTGCCCCTCTGCTGGATAAGCTTATTTCAAGGGCATTATTTAATACGTGGGTTAACCAAGTTTCCGATCCAAAAGATCGCCTTTTTCAAGGTCAAGATGACCATTCTCAAGGTCGAGATCGCCATGTTTATAGCAGTTATTTTTTATTATAATATTTTAGTATCTTTTCAAGATAAACATGTTGAAGGTGGTGATAGCCATTAAGTAAAGGTCGCCTCTTTGGACACCACTGATTTAGTAAGTATAATATGTTTAACGCCACTTTGGGCACCCCTAATTTAGTAAATCCGATATTTAAATTTTGTTTAGCAAATAATCAAAATCCAGTTTACCATTTCGACACGCGATAACTCAGAAAATGAAAATTTGTAAAAATGAGCGTAAATCTGTACGAATTGAAAAATGTCGAACCTGCATGTTGATACCCCGTTAATAGATGTTAACTAACACCTTTAAAAAAAATTGACATTTGGCTCAATTTTTCAAGCATGTTAATTATTTCGCAGATGGCACCGGAAATAATTACAGAATTAATAATTGGAGCGTCTACCACCCAAACCGGAAGCCATCTGGCGGCAGACGCCGACAAAGATGGACGAAATAGGGTTAAAAATAAATGTCACTTTGTTCAAGCAACATGTCAAATGCCTTAAATGAAAGCTGCTCACTCATAGATGACGAATTTATAATATATTAATAAAAAGAGATGTAATTTTTCGAAACTGGATTAGTTGATATTTGTGCGTGCCAGACGTACCATAATTTAACCAGTATGCCATACGATACATCTTTTTGCAATAATTTTAACAGACCGTACCATATTTTCAATAATTCTGATAGGACTTACCATATTGTCAATAATTTCGAACCCTTTAACATATTGCACTCATGTTCAGCCCAAAAAGGTTATTGGTCGCCTTTTGTTTAAATTGAATCTTGAGGTCGATAACGGCAATTTGTGGTGGTTTGGTCTTTTAAATAAACTTTTTAATAAATAAAATGTTTAAAAACTGACTAAATTTTTTAAACAAGCCTACATAATTGCTAGTGAAATAATTTAGCCAATAATTTTTGAGTTCGTATATCATAATATCATTTTTTACATCTGGCAACGCTGGTAGAGACAGTTTTGTATATTTAACATTGACCATTAGATGTCTTTAAATGCGTACGTCGGACTAAAAAGACTACTCCCCCACTTCCAGCAACCTTGCACTCCCCCTGTGCCGGCCTTAGGTAAGTACCGCCTGGACTAGAGATATCCTACGTTCCCCTCCAGAACCACCTTCTCTTCTCCAAAAAACTTTCCGAAGCCGGGAAGCCATTGGAAATAATTTAACCGTCTCTTTGGAAATAAGATCAAATACGCTTTTCAGACCAGGCTTAAAAACCTGGGTTATGTAAACCGAAGTATAACTTTTATAAAACATTTCAGCACAAAAAATAAACCTTGGTTCCATAAACGGATGTTAAACCCGGCCTTATGAGGCTCGTCTGCAAAGGGTACGCATTTCTAAACATTTTCAAATTGTTTGGTTCTTTAGTCTTAAAGGGAATAAAACCTCTGGTATTTCTGTCACCCTCCGAAGGTTCAAATATTGTCCGCTGCCTCCCACGGCTTTTCACACCTGCGGCGCTGATAATCGCTGATTGTGAAGGGAATAAAGGAAATTGATGGGGTCTTCCATAAAGAACGCGTTGGAGGTTCTATTCCCTTTAGGTTTTCAATTCGCCTACGTCGAAATACTACGTTTGTTACCTAATTAAATTCAGTTTTCCTAAAATCTCTGGTCTTTTAAGCGAACTAAGGCAAAACAAAATGATTGGCTGAACTGACACTAGCATTTGCTGCGCGTGTGCTGCACATTTAAGCAGACAATTGAGACGTTGGTTGAAAATAGCGTCATTTGTAAAGCATTCTTTATGGAAGGGACCTAATAATTTGAGCAAGAATTCACTAACTAGCGCCAGAAATATCTAAAGCCATATATATAATGGAGTGTTGGTGTTCCACACCAAATGCCTGTGTCAGAATAGAATGACAGTCATTAGGACCAGACTTGCAATTAGGGGCAGTCCGGGAGTCATTGGCTCCCAAAATAAACCCTCGAAATAAGCTTTAGTCCCATTCGACCGAAAGTAGCCAAAATGTGCGATTTTCAATTAAGTATATTTTTCGTCCCATTCGACCGAAAATAAATTTAATTATACTATCGTCTACGAAACCCCTAAACCTAACCTAATCCTAAAACTATCCTAACCTTACCTAACCTAACATAACAAAACATAACATAATCTTCACCTTACCTAAACCTAACCTAACCTATCCTAACCTTACCTAACCTAACATAACAAAACATAACATAATCTTCACCTTACCTAAACCTAACCTAACCTATCCTAACCTTACCTAACCTAACATAACAAAACATAACATAATCTTCACCTTACCTAAACCTAACCTAACCTATCCTAACCTTACCTAACCTAACATAACAAAACATAACATAATCTTCACCTTACCTAAACCTAACCTAACCTAACCTTACCTAACCTAACATAACAAAACATAACATAATCTTCACCTTACCTAAACCTAACCTAACCTAACATAACAAAACATAACATAATCTTCACCTTACCTAAAACTAACCTAACCTAACCTAACCTAACCTAAACCTAAATCTAACCTAACCTAACCAAATCTTACCTAACCTAAACCTAACCTAACCCTAAACCTAACCTAAACCTAAATCTAACCTAACCTAACCAAATCTTACCTAACCTAAACCTAACCTAGCCCTAAACCTAACCTAAACCTAAACCTGAGCCTAACCTAACCTATCTTAATCTTAACCTAATATTAAATATTAAATTATTCGGTCGAATGGGATTTCGGTCGAAAGGAAGTTCAGTCAAAACGGATGATACCCGAACTAAATCCTTCAAAGAGGGGTCGCGGATCACCTGCGAGTCTCGGTTTATACATTATAGTGCTTGTTGAAATAATGCTAACTTTTAACCTGTAGATAGAACGCCGTGTTTTTGCTAAGCCTTAATAAGTAAAAAAAAGATACCTGGTACGCGTACAAATGAAAAGTTTTCATTACTTCAACAAGCGCTATATAAACAGTAACTCGCGGGTCCTGGATCTCGGAAATAGTACTTATCAATCAATTTCCTTGGAGATGTTTCATTGTAGCGTCTAATGGCACGATGATTCCGGGGGCGTCGGTAGAACCACATAACAGCGGGACCACGCTCTTCCTCGCGTAAATCGGAATTTGCTTAAACCTAAAAGCTAATATATAGAACGGTGGAATCGCTTTTAACGCAAACGCTTCCAATTACGGAGCAAGGCGTAATGGTGTACTTTTGAGGGTCAAATTGCCAAACACGAACAAACAACCACTGTAAAAGTTTCCCTCCGGCCTCGCGAACAATGGAGGGAAGGAAAGATAAACTTACCTCGTGATTGGAGAGTTCGCACCACGGTTGTCGACCGTGCGTAAAGACCTCCCAGAGGACTACTCCGAGGCTCCAGACATCCGACTCGAGAGTGAACTTCCGATAGAGGACGCTTTCGGGAGACATCCAGCGGATGGGGAGCATCGTATGACGGCCCACCTGCGCCCAGTCAAAAGAGAAAGAGAAGTTTCGGTTTCGCCACTCCAGGGAACGGGAGGTTCTATTAAAAGCTTCTTCAATTTTGTTTCGTCCATTTTATCCCACGACGAGTCGTTACGGAAATAAAGGACTCAAAAAGTTTCGCAGATTGCCCAGGGACTAAATACCGTTTAGCCCAATAAGCCTTTAAGAGTATTTTAGAGATTAAACTACCTGTCTTAATGGTTGATGATACAGTGTCTTAGGTTCAATTAAGAATGTCCTTTTATTTGTACCTTAAGTAACATAATATACCTATTCGCGACCGAAACGAGTCTAGGTATCGTAACGGCGCCTATGATCTAGCGTCTACTACGGACAAATTAAAAGTCATAAGAACGTTTATTCTTAAATAAACTTATTAAAGCAAACGATGCAAAAATAATATTAAAATGTAAATATCATTATTTATAAAGTCAAATTAACGAATAGAGTAATGGCAGTGCTACGTCACACGACGTCACCCATGAATTTTCCTATTTATAAAAAATTCGCGCCCACATTCGCGCCATGATTTCCGCGAATTGTCTTCAGAATCAATAAACACATACGAGCCATTCTCGGTCAGCTCTCAATGTTTTTCACAACTCAAGTTTAAACTTTCTTTTTGGGAAAATCACGGATGTCATTTTCAAAAAATTAAAAAATTTAAATTTTGGCAAAACAATTGAATAAAATTCGGTAAAAATAGGTTGAATCGATAAAATCGTTAGGGTTTACAATCCGTGATTTACCAATGCTATTTTACGTAGAGAAAGTTTGAACTTGAGTTGTGAAAAACATTTTTGGTTGCCATGGCAAAACGAATGTCCATTGAAACTTTTCCATTTCGGAGCTTTCAAGGTACATGAAGGTCTACTCAGTTCCCGAGTTTCAAAAAAATCGGGGAGAAACACCTCGGGATGTCTCCTTGTGAGTAGTATCTTATCGTCCTTGGGCATAGTTTAAAAACTAAGGCGCCCTGTGCTAAACTAAATCTTGATTGCGCAGTAGCTCGGAAAATCAGTTCAGTGATAATATTTGTTAATCGTCGTACTAATATATAGTGGCGTAGCTGAGAACTCAGAGCCCCCCCCCGCAAAAATCTCAACGGGACCCCCCTTTTAAATTTTTTTATGGTGATCAGGGCCCCAGACGCTTGGGCCCCCTGTGGACCATCAGCTACGCCACTGCTTATGTTATTTATGGTGATCAGGGCCCCCAGACGCTTGGGTCCCCTGTGGACCATCAGCTACGCCACTGCTTATATGTTATTTATGGTGATCAGGGCCCGCAGACGCTTGGGTCCCCTGTGGACCATCAGCTACGCCACTGCTTATATGTTATTTATGGTGATCAGGGCCCCCAGACGCTTGGGTCCCCTGTGGACCATCAGCTACGCCACTGCTTATATGTTATTTATGGTGATCAGGGCCCCCAGACGCTTGGGTCCCCTGTGGACCATCAGCTACGCCACTGCTTATGTGTTATTTATGGTGGTAGCAATATTAATTTAGGTAATGCGAATTAAATATATTAAATATTTCTGATTAGTTAATTCCTCCCTGATCAGAGTAAAACGAGTTGAAGTTTTGACCTTCTAGCGCCTGTAGAAGTGTTCTTACCCTCGTACACCGGTGTGGAGGGTGAAGCTCCCCACCAGGCGACTAGGTTTATTTTTATCGATTACCAAAATTTTCAAGCGAATAAAAAAGGACAACTCACTCTATAATAATCGGTACTATAAACATCTCTGGACATTCCGAAGTCTCCGATTTTGACCACCAGGGGGTCGCTACCAACCAGGCAATTTCTGGTGGCTAAATCTCGGTGAATAAAATGCTGGGAAGCCAAATATTCGACCCCCAGCGATATTTGGAGGGAGATGGCCAGCAACGCCTCTAGAGGCAAATGGTCGCGGTGTCCTTGGTGCTGTGGCCGGCAGCTGGTCGCACTCGCCGCCAACTCTGGACTTCTTTCCCTGAGGAGATAAAGACGCCAAAACTAACTTAATGAAATAGGCATTAAAGGGATAATGGGTAGAGCTCGGCGTTTGGATAAGAATTAATCACTTTATTTATATTTATCCAAAACACACTTTTATCCACAAATTATCCGAAAAAATCTATTATTTTTACATGTTAAATTGCTTTTTAGTCAGGAAAATATCCACGAATAAACAGTTAATCGTAATTTTTATGGTTAATTGAAATTTTAGCGGTTAATTTATCTGTTTCGCCGAGCTCTAATAATGGGAAGGTAAAATAGCCTACTTCCTATCAGTGGTGGGCACCGCTCCTCTCATTGTGAGCGCTTTGTTATTATAAGCAAAATTGAGCGGAAAAATATTTTTTAAAAGAGCGTGAAAATGAGAGGAGCGCCAATTTAGCGCTCAAAAAAGAGCGAACAGAGAAGGGCGCCGATTTTACCGCTCAAAAAAGAGCGAATAGAGAGGAGTGCTTATTTTCCCGCTCAAAACAGAGTGAAAAAGAGAACGGCGCTTTTTTTCCCGCTCAAAAAGAGCGTAAAGAGAGGAGCGCTTATTTTCCCGCTCAAAACAGAGTGAAAAAGAGAACGGCGCTTATTTTCCCGCTCAAAAAGAGCGAAAAGAGAGGAACGCCGATTTTACCGCTCAAGAAAGAGTGGTTTTGGAAATAAGGTAGCGAAACGTGAAAACGTTCATTGATATTAATTTTTAGACAAACCGAATTTTTGGGGAAACCTGGTTTTGGAAATAAGGTAGCTAGTTTTTTTGGAGTGAGATGGCGCCTGTATCAATTGGTACGAAATTCAAATATCCCAATAGCGCGTACGCGGGTTATGAAGTCCGGCGAATTGGCCAGAAAGTACCTCATTTAAAATTAACTAACTAAAAATATAATTTTCAACCAAGTCGGTCTTAATTTAAAAAAAAGTATGTATATTTAAAGTCGAAAATCGCGAAAAAGCACTTGAATGGAAAAATGATTAACTTCTTGGGCTCCGATTTAAAAAAATATAGATTGGGATACCGAGGCCGGAAAATGTAGCGTCGAACTAGATATCGTTGAAATTTATAACCCTAACTGGTAAGGAGTTATGTACGACACGGTGGTATCGGCTACACTGTACTACAATAGTAACAAGACGTACGACAGTCAGAATACACACAATCCTTCTAATGTGTTAAGTTTGTTTGAGCTATTCGCAGCAACCTGCAACGCCGGTATCACAACCAATATATATCCACGGTCACACATATATACAAATTTACACTTATTTGTTACTTCTAGTCATACTTTGAAAGCATCGAAGATACCTTCGATCAGTGTCACTCTTATTTTTTACTTCTGATAACACTTATTTGCTACTACTAGTCAGCCGTTGAGTGTCACACTTATTTCTTCTGGTTATACGACAAAGACTAGTTCGATCAGTTTCATACTTATTTGTTACTTCTGATCACACTTATTTGTTTTTCTGATCACACTTATTTGTTACTTCTGATCATACTTATTTGTTACTTCTGATCACACTTATTTGTTACTTCTGATCACACTTATTTGTCACTTCTAATCACACTTATTTGTTACTTCTGATCACACTTATTTGTCACTTCTGATCATATTTATTTGTTACTTCTGATCATATTTATTTGTTACTTCTGATCACACTTATTTGTTACGTTGAGTGTCACACTTATTACTTCTGGTTATACGCTGAAGACTAGGTAGATCAGTGTCATACTTAATTGTTACTTCTGGCCCACTCTGAACGGCCTTGAAAAACGCCCGAGGGAAACGATTTGAAAACTTTATGAAAGGCTATTAATGGCAATGTATGTACATTCAAACGAGATATCATTGACTCTTCTAGCCTTAACCGTTGAAGAGGTATGCGCGACACGGCGCCATCGGCGGCAGCGCCAACGGCTACACTGTACGTGAGACTAATACACACAAATCCTTAGGATTGTGTGTAAAAAGCGTTTCGATTTCCGAGAGCTATCAAGAACGTATATAAGTAACTGAGAACTACGATAACATTGTCTCTTGCTGCTCAGAATGGAAACACGGTCAAACACTATCAGAATTAGCCTGTATCTGGATAATGCAAAAGTAGGAAATTTTCCTCCGCTCTGATTGAAGACTCAAAAAGATATTTTTTAATTTGCATTCGCTGACTAAATTATTATAATTTATAATATTAATAATAATAATAAATTACAATTTGTTTTTAACGAAATGTAGTCAGTGAATGGTCTGATTTATAGAAGTATAACTTCATAGTGGCAGCATGAAGGAATAGTAGGGAGGGGAATTCCGAGGCGGCGTTCAATCCAACACCGTAGTGACATGGATTCAATAAGGTTATTTAATCCATGGTAGTGACAACTCGCCGCTGCCGGGAGGGGGGGCCATTGAAAAAAAGGGGGATGGTCGTGGTAGACTTTTTAGTTCCACATCGAGATATATATATATATATATCGAAGTCGGACTATTGCATTGGATGGATTGTCGTTAAGTGTTTGTTATGGGGCGCCAAACCGGCCAAAATTGTATGAAATTTCTATAAAAATAAGATAATTAAAACGTCTATAAAAGTATGAAAGAACGTCTATAAAAGTATGAAAGAACGTCTATATAAGTATGAAACACGTCTATAAAAGTATGAAAGAACGTCTATAAAAGTATGAAACACGTCTATATAATTATGAAAGAACGTCTATAAAAGTATGAAAGAACGTCTATAAAAGTATGAAACACGTCTATAAAAGTATGAAAGAACGTCTATAAAAGTATGAAAGAACGTCTATAAAAGTATGAAACACGTCTATATAATTATGAAAGAACGTCTATAAAAGTATGAAAGAACGTCTATAAAAGTATGAAACACGTCTATATAATTATGAAAGAACGTCTATAAAAGTATGAAAGAACGTCTATACCTATTTCACCTTTGATTCTTTCCGTCTATCTAACGATAGGAATCTAACGATAGGAAATCAAATGGCCTCAACAGCTTTTGTATTGGTTTGCCCACCCGCGTATCTTGAGGGTGGGCGGTGCCCACTCTCTAACATAGGATGGCAATTTATATATCAAACAATAGGAAATCACATGGGCTCAACAGCTTTTATATTAGTTTGCGCACCCGGGTCTCCTGATGGTGGGCGGCATCCACTCTTTAACTTAGGATGGCAATTTATATATCAAACGATAAGAAATCACGTAGCCTCAACAGGTTTTGTATTGGTTTGCCTACCTGTGTCTTCTAAGGGTGTATAGGTTTGTCCACTCTTATACACTGATGTGGAACTAATATTACGGACTAAATAATTACTGTAACTTTGTAAAATGTATAAAATAAATTAATTATTTAAACAGAAATACAATAGCGAGTTTAATTTCTTTTTAGGTTAAATTTATATGAATATTATTTTTTAACTTTGTATTGTATTTTTATTAGTATGCCTTTTCTAATTGTTCAAATTTCGCCATATTTTTAAGCGCCTTTCATAAAACCATAAATAGTCTAAAAAAACGAAAGTAAGATAAGGGGATTATATTAACGAAAATCCCTCAGTAGCTAGTGAGACAAAGTTTCCTCTTGTGGGAAATTTCAAAGGGCCCGTACACGCCAGAAGACGATAGGTCATGGGGTATGGAGAAATCCCCAAGAAAGATTAAGCGTAGAGCTAAGCACACAGAAAATTACGGCTAAGCCGTACAATTGTTTCCACATTTACAAAGAAATTATTAAATTACCAAATACTTGGCTCCTATTAGCCTAAATTAAGCTCGCGGAAGATCATTTTTTTTATTTATTTTCATTTTACATATTTATATTTCTCGCTTCAAAGGACCTAATAGTAAAAGTAGTAGTAGTAGTAGCAGTAGTAGTAAACTGTTGTCATATAAACGTGTTGAGGTTAACGGTAATAGTTAGTGTAGGGAGCTGTGGCCTCACGTGGCATGGAAGGCTTTCCACCACCCTCCTACCCATTAGGCCTAAGGTGATGCCTTGGGTATTAGCTAAGCTGATTATCATGATTAAAATTAACCTTTTAACCTTTAAAAATAAATAGCTGTACTTATTTCCGGCAGAGGCGTAGTGCGGGGGGGGGGGGGGCAGGGGGTCATACGCCCCGGGTGCCGACGGTCAGGGCGGCGCCAAACAAAGAGGCACCTAAAGTATTAAAGTGGATATTGGAAACTGGAAATTTTTTTAATATACCAATTAAATTGTAATAGATTAATATTTATTTTGTTATTGATAATGATTAGGTTTCGTTTAAAAACAAGGAATTTCATGGTGGAAATTGGGGCCGGCATAGGTGGGGGGGGGGACGGCGCAAATTTTGGAGTTTGGTCCTGGGCGCCAAATAACCTCACTACGCCACTGATTTCCGGGTACGGGTGTACTGACGGTGGATACCTCATTTCTGGTATTTCAAACAATTTGGTTTGAGTAATAATAAATAAATTGAAATAAACGGGTTCGCGGTTCACTATCTTGTTTCCGAAACTAGGGTCCTCGGAAATATATGGCTTGGGTAAAAATAATATAAATGCAAAAATAGGTTCATGTTCTCGTTTCGCTACCTTATTTCCCAAACCTGGTATATCCAAATATTCGGTTTGAACATTATCTCCTGTAGGCGGTGTTGTCCGTTATGTCTCAAAGCGAAATACGTAAATTATACATCAATGATCAATATATAATAAACTAAAATCTGGGATCCATTTTTTTGGGCTCGTGATTTCATAGCAACCGCTCGCGCTCCGCCGACAAATCTAAACAGTACTTCGATTAATAGCCCCGGGGTAAATTTGGAATCGTATTTCCTTAGCAACCGCTGCGGGGACAAATATAACTGCTACGTCAATAAATAGCCTTGGCGTATGATATTAGGTATTTAAATATATTTCTATGTCGATGTAGAACTAATATTACGGCTTGACCGACATGTTAAAAAATAAAATTAATTGTAATTTTAATCATGTTTTTATCAGAAAGTTTTAAAGAAATTCTAGAATAAACAAATTAATGAATATTCAATCTTGTCAGTGTTAAAATTTGAACGCTCGGAAAAATAAATAAATGGACCATCACGGAAGATGAAAGCCAGTGGCGCACCCAGGATTGTTTTCTGGTGGGGGGTAGGGGGGTGATGAGTCCCAAAACATGTTCAGGTAGAGTTTGTAATGATAAACAAAAAACGATTTATGAAGGATTCTGTCATTATTATTTTCTTCTTCTTCCTGGGGGGCATCCTGGGGGGGGGCGGGCTTACTGCCCCCCTAGATGCACCACTAATGAAAGCAATCAGTATATGTCCGCCACAGTTATATTGTACCACGGTAGAGCTTTACTCGAATTGGCTAAACTTTCATACTTTTAGCCGAAAAAATTAATAATTAATATAAAAAAGATACTTTTTATTATGTAAATAGAAATATGTACAAGAAAAATACTTTTAACAATGCAAATAGTCCTCTAGGGAAACCCCCGGAGGAAAAGTGTTCATCACGGAGGCCGCGTTGCCTCGTTGTACGGCGATCGCTATTCTTTGTAGGAGGAAAGCAACTGAACGCGGCTCGCCTGTAGCCTCACGAAGACGCCGACCTATGGCATGGGTCAGGGCTAAGCCTTCTCCCCCGAAAGATCCATGAGTTTCAATGGCAACGGCCCGAAACATGTATCGGTTCTCCAAGCCGGAGTATTTGGCCTTCTTCCGGAATTCAGCCTGGGTAGCGGCCCAGAGAGGGGCTGAGGAGGAGGAGGCCAGATACGATGGAGCCAGGGGATCCGTACACGTGAAATCCCATACAAGAGATTTCCCGCCAGACCAGGGAACCAAAGTCAACCCATCCGGGAGTTTTCCGTCATCCCGCGATAGACCCGGATGCTCAAGGACGGAAGGAACGCCGGTTGTGACGAAAGCTCGCCTGAAAATGACGTTGACAGCGGCATGGCGAGAGAGACGACCCGAACAATTACAAATGTGTGGGGCGCAAATGCGGGCGCCTAAACGAAGGCCGACGGCGATACGAAACGAATCGTCGTCCAAGAAAGTACCCAAGGCCGGCGATGGTAGAGCGTTGAGCCAACAGCCAGATTCCTTGGAGGATACGGAGAGGAGCCGGGCTTTATCTCTATCACTGTGAGCCGTACCAGCCAAGAAACACGATGATTTGGCAAAAAGAGGGCCTTTCCACTCACGTTGATGGGACCACTGATCGGGAGAAGGTAATGGCGCTTCGGACAGGCGTTCCCATCGCTGAACACCGTCATGAAGTACCGAGTCACGCGTGGCGGATACGCAGTCCGGTAGGATAGCTTGAATGAGATCCGCGACACTGGTGGCGGAAGAAAGAAAGGCGGGGAGAGCGAGTTTGGAAGCGTGACGGACACCGAGGCCACCCTTAGACACGGGAAGAGATGATTGCTCCCAAGGAGCCTCGTCCAACAAAGTATTGGTAACGGCCTGAAGCGCGAGCCGTAGGGTCTCATCGAATGCTTTTAGGCCGTCTACGCATCTCCACACCTCGGCACTACGGAGCAGGTACGAGAGTTTGGGAATGGCCAAGGAGTTTTTCAAAAGGAAAAAGCCGTGATGGGCCGGAATTTCCTGAAGGTTCTCCGACATGATTTTCAAAGCGTCAGTTTTAGACGTGAGACAAGCGGAAATGGCTTCGTCGGAGAGTGGCGCACCGAGAAGGACATAATTGGAACGAGCTATAATTTTTATGCCAGGGGCGGCCGAGTCGAAAAGGGACGTAAAATAGTCATCATCGAAAACGCCCGGATTTAAAATAAGGAGCTCGCACTTCAATGGGTTTAGCTCGAGGCCAATGTCCGCCGAAAGCTCCTGAAAAAGTAGTAGGTCTGCCTTGACTACATCCGGGGCATCGCCCAAGGATGAATCATCGAAATACCAAATATTTAGGGTAGACTTCATCCGGGAAGCCACTTTTTGCACGAAAAGGCAGAAAAGAGCCGGGCCCAACGGGTCCCCTTGCTGAACACCGCGTTCCGAAGAAATTAAAGATTCTCCATACGTAAGAAGTGACGGATCCTTATAGCACTGGCGCAAGAACGAATAGAGATCGGGAATATCCTGCAGGACGCACGCGAGAAGACGATCACGACGAATCATGTTGAAAGCGTTGAGGAAATCAATTTTCAGTAAAACCGTAGGACTGAGATGCGGGTGGTTAACGTATCGGCGGGCGGAGTGAGAAGGAGCGTCAGCTCCCCCACGGCTCCCAAACCCCAACTGTGTTGGACGGAAAGAAGGGCCAAGGGTTAATATTATCCTAGGTATTTTTTTAAATCGATAGTAAAATATATTATTTTACCTTTGCGTCTATGTTGTTCAAAATAGCTTGAATGCGAAAGAGCGCAATATAATTATTTAAACATACATCGCGATTCTAGGAGTATCTTGAAGAAACAGAAGTAGATAGTAGCATAAGTTAATGATACCTCTAACGACAACAAAATCGGTGATTATCACCCTGGGTAGTCTCCTCGTAAGTAGACAAATAAGCCCTTTCAAGGTGGAATCTTTGTCCAGAAAATGTGATGTCAAATCTTGTCTCTCCGACTCCCGCGAAAATGAAAGATTTGAAAAATATCTCGGACCCAGCGCCGCTGTGCGGTCGAGAATGAAACTATATTGGGCTGAGAGAAATAAACCAATACAGGCCCGTACACGGGGGGGCGCCAGGGGATGCTCAGCGCCCCCAAATGAGTACTTGAGCATCCCCAATCCGACTGACCCAAAAAAAATCGATTGCTCAATTACCGAATGATATGATCTAAAATATTTGTATATTAATTATTTTTACTAGAGAGCTAGTATCAGTAAATATTTGAAACCATTTTACTAAAGTTTTTGAAAATTGCTTTCGCGCGTCTCACTGCACCAGAAAAACTTTTCAATTGTAGAAATATTGAACCAGCTTATCAAAAATGTTTGACGGATATTTTAGGGCTACAACCAGATTAGTATATTTACTAATTACATAGGTGGGTGGTATTGGCACCCCCAAAAAGAATTTGAGCGCCCCCGAGTTTTGGCGGCTGTGTACGGGCCTGAACCAATAGCAAACAAGATGTCACGGACATTTAAGTACACACAATCCCACTGATGTATTAACTTAATAAACCCAAGAGGAATGTTATCGGAAAAGAATTATTTGAGTTACCTGGTTTTGAAAATAAGGTGGCGAAACGCGAACACTTTAATGTAAATTAATTTTAAAAAAAACCAAGTTTTTCGAGTAACCTGGTTTTGGAAATAAGGTAGCGAAACGCAAACACGTTCATTTAATTTATTTTTATAAAAACCAAGTTTTTCGAGTTACCTGGTTTTGGAAATAAGCTAGCGAAACGCAAACACGTTCATTTAAATTATTTTTTTTATAAAAACCAAGTTTTTCGAGTAACCTGGTTTTGGAAATAAGGTAGCGAAACGCAAACACGTTCATTTAATTTATTTTTATAAAAACCAAGTTTTTCGAGTTACCTGGTTTTGGAAATAAGGCGGCGAAACGCGAACGAGTTAGATGGCACCTGTATCAATTGGCACGAAATTCAAATATGACAATAGTGCCTACGCTGGTGGTGGGGTACATTTAATTGAAAATCGACCAAAAACACTAAAGTCGGCAAATTCCCCACATCTCGGGCTCCGATCCCAAAAATTACGAAAATCCCTTCGAGGCTATAATAGTGCCTACCGATTGAGATATCAATCGCCTTTGTACCACTAACGTACCGCTAGCAATCGTGTGTACGGCAGCTGGTCAAAAAATATTTAGTGGCACACTTATGCTTAACTTCTGGGCATAACAAATATTTAGGGTCACACTTATTTTTTACGTGCCTGTTCATACGTTATTCTTATTGCAAGCAGGCTTTCAGTGGAATGCGAATATAGCTTCAGCGCGTAAAGAATTCAGGTATGACGCGAAATGGCTAATTAACTCACTTAAAATTAACTTTTTCCAACGCGGCTGCAACCTAAGCTGGAATAGGCCTAGAAGTAACAAAACTGGTGATTTTTGATCAAATCTTACTTACCTACTTCCTGTCGTACGACGTGCGTAAAAAGGGCGTTAAACGTGCGTAAAACGTTGGGGGTCACACTTATTGTTACTTCTGGGAACACGTTGCAAGCTCGGCGCGAACGGCCTTGAAAAATGCGAGAGGGAAACTGGCGTTTAGAACTCTATAGACACGCGGATTTACCATGTCGGAAGTTGCGGGGGTCCGTATACGCTGTCCAAAAAACCTCACTTAGAATTAAAATTAAGCAACGCAAATCTAGGTTTAAGGGAAACCACAGCTATTCAAAAATATAACTCTCATGAAAATCGGACTTAAATTAAAGAACGTTATGTAGACTTTTAGGCGAAAATATAAAACCGCGAAAATTGGGGTCCCGTAAATTAACCAGGAAACTATACTTAAATTTCATATTTACTGATATAACTGAAGTTGTATATCCGCTGAATCCTAACCTAACCAAAATATTTTTTTAACGTTATCGGACTTAATTTTAAATAAAATATCAACCACACAAAGCGAAACCACAAAAAATAGTAAATTGGGCATTTGCCCAACTTCTCGGGCTCCGATCCCAAAATTACGAAAATCCCGTCGAGGCTATAATAGTGCCTATCGATTGAGATATCAATCGCCTTTGTACCACTAACGTACCGCGAGCAATCGTGTGTACGGCAGCGGCGGCGGCGGCTACACAGTAGGTGATCATAATACACACAAATCCCTAAGGATTGTGTGTAAAAAACGTTCTTTTGCCTCTGCGGGGGGAACGAATTTTCTAAGGGAATACCGAAATTTATCTCTTTTGGGGAAGTTCAAGCTAGCCTTGCACCAAACGGGATTAAAGAGACGTCAGCTTCGGCAGTTCCAAGTGTATGTTAAAGCTACTTTGATACGAGGTACGGAGAGACATAGGTCGATTTGGACAAGCATATCCGCCATAGGCAGCATAGCCATTTGTCTACTTAGAGGTATCATTAACTTATGATAGTAGACAAAGTAAATCGTCGTCCAACAGAGTAAGCTTGGAGCGAGAAATGTGTATAGAGACCACGCCAACGGGTGATACAAGGGGACAGGGATTGCCCATCCGTGGCGGAAGTGTGGGGGGTTAGGTGGTCGTCCTCACACGGCCTTTCACTTCAACTGCCTCCCGGACCCGAGGGGCGAATAAGAAATTTAAAAACATGATTATTTTTATCATCCCGGCAAAGAAAGGAAAGTCAATTATCAAATTGCCAGCGGGTGAATGGGCCTTGCTAAAACGGGGCAAAGCAAATAGAGAGAGAGAAGAATATCAATTTCACCTCGGAATACGTTAGGCTTAACCACTTTCGATAATGCTACGACATTCTATTCAAATATTTGTATTTGGAAGCTCATCAGTGTCATCAGAAGTAAATGAACACAAGTTATCAGAATGCTATACTCCCCATGTTGGTGCCGTTTTCCTTAAGAAGTTACATTTCGACCTCGAATTTCAAATTTTGCGCGCTCCTAGGCCGAAAAAAAAACGTTTTTGTTTTTATTAAACCATTATTTATACATATAAATAGCTTTACCCACAATTCCCAAGTGCAATTTATGCGCGTCAAAAGACGGGGACGGAAATTAGCTTTTATTTGACTCGATTTTCTCATCATTTTCATAAGGAAAATCCCCTCCGATTCTGAGCGCTATTTCAATAACTTCGGTTCATTTACATTTTCTGACGTAGTATTTTGATGAACCGTACGCTTTCAGTCATAGGTGTTTTTGAAAATGGCGTTAATTTTTTTGTCTGGGGCAGAAAACCGAAAAAAAGCTAAAACGTATACCACTTATGTTAATAGTAAATGAAATTGATAAGGATGAAGTTGTTGAAGAAAATGAATGATGTATCAGCGCTGAGCTATACTGAACGTACCCAATGTGTGCAATTTTTGACTTTTCTTTTTTCTTTGTGAGACAACGGGAATATTTTATGAACATTATGGTTTTTGGTGAGATATTCTACTAAAACTTACTTAATAATTTAAAGGTCTCAATTTTTATATATTTTCTGGATAGTTATGAAATTAGATCGTAAAAAAAAAGAAAAGGTGGCGTAAAAATCGCTTAAAATGAAGTTTACAAACTTTCTGGCAGTCTGTGTATGTTACTTTGTCTACATTTCCTCTGGTCACCCTGGCCTTGAAGCATATGCAGTTCACGATATGCAGTTCACGATATGCAGACGATTTTACAAAAACGATAAAAATATAACAAGTTTCAGGTTGTGGGAATTCGTGGGAAGTTTATTATTCAATTATGGGAATTTGGTACCATAAATATTGGCAACACTTACAAGGAGAGTACCCGAGTTGTTTATCGCCGGTTTTGTTCAAAGTCAGGCGTTATTTAGAACTATATGAGATATGAAATTTCCCAAGAGGAGACGTTGCACTTCCCATTCGATTTGCCATAGCAACCGAAAATGGTTTTGACCTCGGTTTTGACCACTTCAAACAAAAATAAGATTTTTTCCTTATTTTACCCAAAAATTGTTACAATTTTAGACCAAAAATGTTCCAATTTACCCAAACTTGATGACATTCACCTAAATGTGGTCCAATTATCCATTTCGTGATTTTAATTTTAATTTTAAATTTTCGTAGGTGAAACCGATAAAATCCCATGGAGATTTTTTTGTTTTAAGTGGTCAAAAATATGTTCGTTTGCCATGGGAAAGCGAATGGGTAGTGCAACGTCTCCTTTTGGGAAACTTCATATCTCATATAGGCAGAAATACATGAACCGAAATTATCAACGTCCTATTCCTCTAACACGGGAGGCAAGTTTCCATTCCCCCCTCTATTTGGTAAGGAGGAGAAAACCCCCCTCGAAATTCAGCCTCTCCCGATTTCACCAAGGCTACTTGAGTACGCCACCTGGCTATTGATCTTTCCTCTCACTAGATGTCGAAGTAATCTACCCATGATGCACTAGAATTTTTCCTCTCCCGCGGGCGGGCTGAAATGCGTTCGGTTTTTATTTCCTCCCTCTCCTTGTACTATGGGAAAATGCCTCCCAATAAAAAGGAGGTCGTTGATAATTTCGGTTCATGTATTTCTGATATAGGTCTACATTACGGCCGACTTTGAACACAAAATCGGCTACAAACATCTCGGGTTAGTGTCTTCCCCTTTCTAAGAAAAAACTGAAAGAATTTTTCTGGGAATCGCGATAGAGGTACGCAAATTTTTTGTTAAAACCAATAGATTATTGCCTTGAAACTTCTAGATGGTTTAAAAGCTTCTTAGAAACTACGGCGTTACCCTAATTCCTCTTTTATTCTTGGGTCTTTCCCGGGCTGCTTTCTTTGACGTTCTCTTAAGCCGCTGTTTGTCCCCTTTTTGTTCAACCCAATTTTTATCTCATTGTCAACACGTTGGCTCGTCAAAATTGCTTAACATCAGATTTTGATATACAAGAATAATAATAAATAATAATCAGCTAAGTCTACAAGTGACTTTTAAAGCTATTTATTCAGGTGACCGGGTTACAATGCGTAGGAGGGCGATGGAAAGCCCTTAATGCCAAGCGAGCCAACAGCTAACTATTACCGTTAACCTCAACAAGGTTTTTGGAAGAGGAATCCCCTTAACCAGTAGGTGGTTTTTTTTCGCTTGTCCGGGGACAAAAAGTGTAAACTTTTTACCCTAAGACGTTTTATTCGCCTGTTCTCGGGGTAAGATTTACCCTGTCCCGAATTTTGTTCGCTTGTTCCAGAGCTCTAAGGTTACACTTTTTACTCCTCCTCGAAAGGAGGTGTAGAGGGAGTTATCTGGCTTCTATAGAAAATTCGTCTGCTTAAATTTCGTTTCACGAAAACATGACGGGCAAGCTTTTTATATGTAACCTTTAACTACTCCCTTCTTACTCCAAATGGTTTTTTTCGTAAAGACAGAATTGAAGTAAAATGACGTCTTATGGCTACACTTGAAACCTGCTCAAAAAAACAAAAAACAGGCGAAAAAAAAACCACCTAATGAGAAGAGAACTTGCTAACTCAATGCGGAATTAGATGTTCCAAGTTTTCACCCAGTTGGGATCGAACCCGGATCCTCTGGCTGTGAGACGGAAGTGCTAACCACTCCGCCACCCCACTTTGATTTACCAACTAGGGGTGTTTTTCCAAACTAGTTGGGTTAATTGACCGTTCTATAAATTTCTAGCTAAACATGCAAAACACTTTCACAAAGACAACTTAGCGCTACTTCAGTAGGACTTGCAAACTTATTTACTCTTTGGTTTAAAAATTCTGCTTATGCTCATTCCTATTTGATTGGTATTTTTTGAAACGTCACCCATAAACTGTATTTTCAAAATATAGCTAAGGTAGCCTACGTGAAGATAGTATATTTCAAAATATAGTACGTCCATAACTGAGCTATTTACAAAATCAATGAGATATAGTTAATTAACTGTTTATAATGGTTTCTGTAAAACTATAACCGTTAAATGAGTAGGATTTTGATCAACAATCCACTATTTATCCAGACAACTAGGTTGGCAGTTTTGCCAGATAATCCATTATTGAGCCTCCCTGGTTCATGAAAATTCGGGCCAAACCTTCTGCCTCTCTATACACAAGAAATAAACACATGTTGTATTTTATGCAGGGTGGAAGCCTCAGCCGTGGTCCAGCCTCAGTACTTCTCTTAGTACACCAGAGTACTGCGGGTGGAACACTTCTACAGGCGCTGGTAGGCCAAAAATAGACCAATGGGAGAATTGGATGCCTCAGTCGTGGTCCAGCCTCGGTACTTTTCCTAGTCTAAAAAAAGACCAATGGGAGAATTAGAAACGCATCCTCCAAATGCTTTTTCGGGCGATTGGACAAAGATGCGCTTCTAATTATGCCATTGGTCTATTTGTGGAATACCAGCGCCTGTAGAAGTGTTCAACCCGCAGCACTCTGATGTACTAGGAGAAGTACCGAGGCTGGACCACGGCTGAGGCTTCCACCCTGTAGAATGGTCTATTGGTTAAAATTATTTAATTTTTATTTGGCAGTGCTTTTACAAGGACCCCGCATCCAACTTTTACTCCAGTCTTACCCACAAAAGCTTGTTGCCATGTTTAAAGGGAATAGGAACGCGGCTATTTGGTGTGGAACACCAACACTTCCATTATGGGCCTCTCCATTATATGGCATAAGATATTTCGGGCGTTAGTTAATGAATTCTTGCTCAAATTGTTGGGGGTCTTCCATAAAGAATACGTTGATCAAGACAACCAATGGAATAAATACTCCTTATCAAGACAACCAATGGAATAAATACTCCTTATCAAGACAACCAATGGAATAAATACTCATTATCAAGACAACCAAATCCATAAATACTCGATATCAAGACAACAAATGGAATAAATACTCCTTATCGAGAAAACCAATGGAATGAATATTCCTTTCAAGACAATTAAAGCCAAAAATACTCGTTAATCAAGGCCACCAATGGAATAAATACACGTTATCAAGACAACCAATGGAATAAATACACGTTATCAAGACAACCAATGGAATAAATACACGTTATCCAGACAACCAATGGAATAAATACTCGTTATCAAGACAACCAATTCAATTATCAGGCACGTCTGTTTAGAGGGCCTCTAGTTTGGTCACGCCACTAGCGGCTAAAGCTACAACCCCTTTAAAAGTGAGAAACACAGTGGTCTTACGTCGTAAGTATAATACCTGAGAAAGCCATTGAGGTCTCCGTTCTCCATGTACTCGAAGACCATCATGGGAGGCTCGGCGTCCACGGAAATGCCGAAGAAGCGGACGATGTTGCCGTGCTTCAAGTTAGAGAGCAGTTCGGCTTCCCGGTAGAAATCGGCCCTCAGCGATTCGTCCGGCTGCCCTTCGCCGACGACGGCCGATTCTTTGAGCGTTTTGACGGCGACCATTGTGGTGGGCTCATCGGGGCTCAAGTAATCCACCGTGCCCAGAAAGACGCGGCCGAACGCCCCTTCCCCCAACGCCTGGATGAAGCTGATCTTCTCCCGGGCGATCTGAGGAATTCCTGCCGGAACCAATAAACTCAAACTCTATTACAAGAAACCAGGAATCCATACCTCTACTTAGAATGCTTATCCTGCCGTATCGCGTACGGTAAGATTACTCTGACGGCTTTGGCCCCGCCTACGAGAGACAAAATCCCTTCTGCGCGCGCTCCCCTATCACGTAGTTGTTTGTTAAGTTAACATGGTGACGTCAAAAAAAACGTCAGACACATCGAGACGAAAAACTGCCGCGATAAGCATTCCAAGTAGAGGTATGGATTCCTGAATACACTCTATTCACTATAATAACGAAGTGTTGATTTTACTAAAAGCGGTACGCCACCGAAAATCCCAATGGTTTATGATAAGTCTACGATTTGTTTTTGTATAGACTCTCAATTTCAATTCTGACAAAAAAATTAACCACCAAATCAAACAATTTAATATAATAGTAAATACCAAAATCCACTATTGAGCCCATCCAGTTCAAGTAATCGGTGAACAAGCCCATAACTTTAAATGCGAGGGGCTAACCACTTCCTCAAATTCTCTACTTAATCACTTTAGTACAGTCAAAGCTACAGGCTTGTACACCGATTACGGATAGTGATCAGCCCCTCGTTTGAATGTACTAAAGTGATTAGTAATCGATTACAGATTTAGCATTACCAAAGGCTGTACTCGCTGTAATCGGTGTACATAATAAAGGGACTGGTAAGCCCTTCGACCCAAGTTCGGATTCTGTTTTTCTTATTTTAATCTATAACTATAAACCTTAAAGTTTGTCCTTTTATTTATTTATTTATTTATTTATTTATTTATTTGTCATGTTCCTAAAAACTCGAGAACGGTTAGCTTTAGAGCTTTAAAATTTTAACTCAATGTTCAGGGCCTGATTTCCAACTAAACGCGCCTAATTCCAAATACCTGACATGGTTATTAATCTAATTTTATTTTACTCATAATTCAATTTTATTATACTCGACTTTGGACTTCCACCCCTTTGCTTCCCTTATCTGGCCATTGCTGCGTTTTTTTAACAAGTTGGCAAGCCAAAATAAACCTCTCCTCGGAAGAGTTTTTAATTTTCAGTGAAGCGTAACTTTATCCGTGGTTCTGCGGTAGAACGCTCACCTGTCGTTCAAGAGGGCTCGGGTTCGAATCCCGACCGATTAAAAAATTATGCTACACCCAATGACAAAAAGAGGGCGCTTTTGCAAAACCTTTTCCCTGATTCTAAGAAACTGCTTACGAAAATGCGTTCGCAGGCCTGACAGACAGACAGACCCACCCACCCACACACAGACAGACAGACAGACACGGTGGTTGTATAACCCCTTCTAGGGTACAAAGTCCCCTCGGAGAGGTAAAAACCAGCCGTAAAATTAAAACAAAAAGCGTTGTTCCATAAATCTGTTTAACCCATGAATATTGTGCTCTATAATTAGCCACAGAATACTCCGAGACAACGTGGGGCGAAGCCTATTTTTTAAGCCAATAAGAACGAATTCGGAAATGATGTCACTTTAGCGCAAGACAGTTTATTACCACGAATTCGGGAAATGACCTCTCACGAACGGTTCGCGTTATTTTGTTAGAAATAAGGTTTAAAGTTATAAATATTTCTAGATTAAAAATACAAAATGACGGAATGTAACTCCAATCTTTTGAAAGCAATTCTATCGAGTGTATGTGAAGTTTTTAACAATTTAAACATAAAAGCCATCGCTGAAAGGCTAAGCCTCGGTGATACTTTGGAAGAAAATCTAAGTCAGTGTTTGCCATATTATTATTATTAAATAATAAATACTCGGTTATAATTTTATTATAATAATAACTATCTTAATAATAATATAAAAATAATAACTATTCTAATAATCATATAATAATAGCTATCTTAATAAAAATAATAACTATTCTAATAATCATATAATAATAATAACTATCCTAATAATATAATAAAAATATTAACTATCCTAATAATATAATAAAAATAATAACTATCCTAATAATGGCTTCCGGTGAATAATTTAATATATAATAATATAATATAATAATATAATATAATAATACAATAAAAATAATAACTATCCTAATAATATAATAAAAATAATAACTATCCTAATAATAATATAATAAAAATAACTATCATAATAATATAATAAAAATAACTATCCTAATAATATAATAATAATAACTATCCTAATAATATAATAATAATAACTATCCTAATAATAATATTAAATAAATACATTTAATTAAATAGATTCGTGATAAATAATGCGAAAAGGAAACCTAACCATAACGTGCCATTTTAGGAACTAAAGCTTCGACCACTTATAAATAGCACGCTTCCACTACTTCACTATAAATTGGATCCGCCCCACGCGTCGCCGGAGGTGACTGACCTAGGGTATTCCAATTGAATATTCATGGCTTAAATAGATTCAGGGTTGTCCTTACCGGCGGAGCACACGAGAGCGCTCTGATCCTGATAATAGCTGGGATTGTCGACCACTTTTCCCGCGTGCAGAGGGATTTTCTCCCGACTAATTAAGAGATCGTTTTTCCGGTTCCGTCCGTCGTGTTCATCCGATCCGTTCCACTCGGCAGCTCCGCAACAGGGGCTGAACAGGGCGCGGGGGGAGCGGCGCCGATCGCCTTCGCCCCCCTTGCCGCTCGAAGAGGGACGCCGGTTTCGGGCTCGTTTCAGCCTTTGGCAACGGCGGCCGCGTTGCAAGTAGAAGGCCACGGCGAGGCTGCCAAGGACGCCTACCACGCACGACACCACGATCAGAGTCCATTTAGAAACCTAAATAAATAGAAAAATAAATAGAGCGCGGACTTAATTGGCAGCGAGATAATGGATTAGACCCTAGTTTTCGTTGGACAAAAATTGTTCGATTTGCTGCCGCTTACATCCTACTTTTCTCTGCTCATAAACCACCAGTGGAAACTAAACTTAATCATATATTTTTATATTTTATATTTCATATTTTATATTTCATATTTTATATTTCATATTTCATGTTTTATATTTTACATTTTACATTTTACATTTTATATTGTATATTGTATATTGTATATTGTATATTGTATATTGTATATTGTATATTGTATATTGTATATTGTATATTGTATATTGTATATTTTATATTTTATATTTTATGAGCATTAAAACTTTGAACGTTCCAAAGTAGGGTAATTCTTAGTTCCCACTAGCGTGCGTAGTAATGCATTTTACTTTACGAGCGTTAACACTTGGTACGTTCCAAAGTTGAGGTAAGCTTAGTTCCCACTAGTTAGCGTGCGTAGTAATGTATTTTACTTTACGAGCGTTAACACTTGGTACGTTCCAAAGTTGAGTTAAGCTTAGTTTCCACTAGCTCGCGGATTTATGTATTTTACTTTACTAGCGTTAACACTTTGTACGTTCCAAAGTTGAGGTAAGCTTAGTTTCCACTAGCTCGCGGATTTATGTATTTTACTTTACTAGCGTTAACACTTTGTACGTTCCAAAGTTGAGGTAAGCTTAGTTTCCACTAGCTCGCGGATTTATGTATTTTACTTTACGAGCGTTAACACTTTGTATATTCCAAAGTTGAGGTAAGCTTAGTTTCCACTAGCTCGCGGATTTATGTATTTTACTTTACTAGCGTTAACACTTTGTACGTTCCAAAGTTGAGGTAAGCTTAGTTTCCACTAGCTCGCGGATTTATGTATTTTACTTTACGAGCGTTAACACTTTGTACGTTCCAAAGTAGGGTAATTCTTAGTTCCCACTAGCGTGCGTAGTAATGCATTTTACTTTACGAGCGTTAACACTTGGTACGTTCCAAAGTTGAGGTAAGCTTAGTTCCCACTAGTTAGCGTGCGTAGTAATGTATTTTACTTTACGAGCGTTAACACTTGGTACGTTCCAAAGTTGAGTTAAGCTTAGTTTCCACTAGCTCGCGGATTTATGTATTTTACTTTACTAGCGTTAACACTTTGTACGTTCCAAAGTTGAGGTAAGCTTAGTTTCCACTAGCTCGCGGATTTATGTATTTTACTTTACTAGCGTTAACACTTTGTACGTTCCAAAGTTGAGGTAAGCTTAGTTTCCACTAGCTCGCGGATTTATGTATTTTACTTTACGAGCGTTAACACTTTGTATATTCCAAAGTTGAGGTAAGCTTAGTTTCCACTAGCTCGCGGATTTATGTATTTTACTTTACTAGCGTTAACACTTTGTACGTTCCAAAGTTGAGGTAAGCTTAGTTTCCACTAGCTCGCGGATTTATGTATTTTACTTTACTAGCGTTAACACTTTGTACGTTCCAAAGTTGAGGTAAGCTTAGTTTCCACTAGCTCGCGGATTTATGTATTTTACTTTACTAGCGTTAACACTTTGTACGTTCCAAAGTTGAGGTAAGCTTAGTTTCCACTAGCTCGCGGATTTATGTATTTTACTTTACGAGCGTTAACACTTTGTACGTTCCAAAGTTGAGGTAAGCTTAGTTTCCACTAGCTCGCGGATTTATGTATTTTACTTTACTAGCGTTAACACTTTGTACGTTCCAAAGTTGAGGTAAGCTTAGTTTCCACTAGCTCGCGGATTTATGTATTTTACTTTACTAGCGTTAACACTTTGTACGTTCCAAAGTTGAGGTAAGCTTAGTTTCCACTAGCTCGCGGATTTATGTATTTTACTTTACGAGCGTTAACACTTTGTATATTCCAAAGTTGAGGTAAGCTTAGTTTCCACTAGCTCGCGGATTTATGTATTTTACTTTACTAGCGTTAACACTTTGTACGTTCCAAAGTTGAGGTAAGCTTAGTTTCCACTAGCTCGCGGATTTATGTATTTTACTTTACGAGCGTTAACACTTTGTACGTTCCAAAGTTGAGGTAAGCTTAGTTTCCACTAGCTCGCGGATTTATGTATTTTACTTTACTAGCGTTAACACTTTGTACGTTCCAAAGTTGAGGTAAGCTTAGTTTCCACTAGCTCGCGGATTTATGTATTTTACTTTACGAGCGTTAACACTTTGTACGTTCCAAAGTTGAGGTAAGCTTAGTTTCCACTAGCTCGCGGATTTATGTATTTTACTTTACTAGCGTTAACACTTTGTACGTTCCAAAGTTGAGGTAAGCTTAGTTTCCACTAGCTCGCGGATTTATGTATTTTACTTTACGAGCGTTAACACTTTGTACGTTCCAAAGTTGAGGTAAGCTTAGTTTCCACTAGCTCGCGGATTTATGTATTTTACTTTACTAGCGTTAACACTTTGTACGTTCCAAAGTTGAGGTAAGCTTAGTTTCCACTAGCTCGCGGATTTATGTATTTTACTTTACGAGCGTTAACACTTTGTACGTTCCAAAGTTGAGGTAAGCTTAGTTTCCACTAGCTCGCGGATTTATGTATTTTACTTTACTAGCGTTAACACTTTGTACGTTCCAAAGTTGAGGTAAGCTTAGTTTCCACTAGCTCGCGGTTTTATGTATTTTACTTTACGAGCGTTAACACTTTGTACGTTCCAAAGTTGAGGTAAGCTTAGTTTCCACTAGCTCGCGGATTTATGTATTTTACTTTACTAGCGTTAACACTTTGTACGTTCCAAAGTTGAGGTAAGCTTAGTTTCCACTAGCTCGCGGATTTATGTATTTTACTTTACGAGCGTTAACACTTTGTACGTTCCAAAGTTGAGGTAAGCTTAGTTTCCACTAGCTCGCGGATTTATGTATTTTACTTTACGAGCGTTAACACTTTGTACGTTCCAAAGTTGAGGTAAGCTTAGTTTCCACTAGCTCGCGGATTTATGTATTTTACTTTACGAGCGTTAACACTTGGTACGTTCCAAAGTTGAGTTAAGCTTAGTTTCCACTAGCTCGCGGATTTATGTATTTTACTTTACGAGCGTTAACACTTTGTACGTTCCAAAGTTGAGGTAAGCTTTAGTTTCCACTAGTGTTCATAGTAATGTATTTTATTTTACGAGCGTTTACACTTTGTGCGTTCCAAAGTAGGGTAATGCTTAGTTCGCACTAGCGTGCGTAGTAATGTATTTTATTTTACGAGTATTAACACTTGGCACGTTCCAAAGTTGAGGTAAGCTTAGTTTTCAATAGCACGCGAATTTAAATCTCGGCACTTACAAAATACATTATGACGTCCGTGGAAAATAAGCTTAATAATGTCATAAATCTATTTAAGCCATGTATATTCAACTCTATCTCTAATCACGGTACACTCCGAGACAACGTGGCGTGGAAACTATTTTCGCGCCACACGAGTGATTTACGTTTGTAAGCCAATAAGAACGAATTCGGAAATGATGTCACTTTAGCGCCAGATAGTTTACGGAAGCAAAATAACCGCGAAATTACTTTTCGCGGACGGTTCGCTCTATTTTGTTAAAATATTCTTGGGTTAAATAGATTCATGATAATGTGAAATGCTTGGTTTCCATTAGCGTGCATAACCCGGCCAGGGCCGTGCTTAGGGGGAGGCGAGCTGGGCGGTCGCCCAGGGTCGCTAAAATTTTCCAATAGGGGCGTATATACCGGAGGGCCGCTACACTCACAAGGAGACGACCCGAGGTGTTACACACTCGAGGGATTGGTAGACCTTCATGTAACTTGAAAAATCCTAAAGGGAATTTATTCAATGGGCAACGGGTTTGTCATGGCAACGAAAAATCGTTTTGACAACATAAAATGGACATTTTCCCATTGAAAATAGCATGGGATTTTGACCGATTCCATGGGTCCCCCCCCCCCCCAGTGAAACATTTAAAAAAAAAATTAAAATACCAAAATTATAAAAAAATTGTTCAAAATTGACGAAAAAAAATCAAAATTGATCACATTTCGATCAATTTGGACCAAATGGGTGAAAATGAACAGATATGGCTTAAATAGGAAAAATTTCCATTTTATGTTGTCAAAAACATTTTTCGTTGCCATGGCAAAACCGTTGCCCATTGAATAAATTCCCTTTAGGATTTTTCAAGTTACATGAAGGTCTACCAATCCCCCGAGTTTGAACGAAATCGGTGTGTAACACCTCGGGTCGTCTCCTTGTCAGTTTCGCCCATGCATTTCGCCCGGGGCCGCGAGACCTCTAAACACGGCCCTGAACCCGGCCACCTGATTTAACCACATTAGAAGTCACTAGATGATTTGGGCCTGTTTGGAAATGTTTGAGAAGTATTGGATATGTTGGAAAATATTGAGAAAGGTTTGAGAAGTATTGAAAAATGTTTGAGAAGTATTGGATATGTTCGAAAATATTGAGAAAGGTTTGAGAAGTATTGAGAAATGTTTGAGAATATTGAGAGATGTTTGAGGATATTGAGAAATGTTTGAGAAGTACTGGAAATGTTTGAGAAGCATTGGAAATGTCTGAGAAGTATTGGAAATGTCTGAAAAGAATTGGATATGTTTGAGAAGTATTGGAAATGTTTGAGCAGTATTGAGAAATGTTTGAAAATATTGAAAAATGTTTGAGAATATTGAGAGAGGTTAGAGAATATTGAGAAAGGTTTGAGAATATTGAGAAAGGTTTGAGAATATTGAGAAAGGTTTGAGAATATTGAGAAAGGTTTAAGAATATTGAGAGGGTTTGAGAATATTGAGAAATGTTTGAGAATATTGAGAAAGGTTTTAGAATATTGAGAAAGGTTTGAGAAAATTGAGAAATGTTTGAGAATATTGAGAAAGGTTTGAGAAAATTGAGAAATGTTTGAGAATATTGAGAAAGGTTTGAGAATATTGAGAATATGGAGAAATGTTTGAGAATATTGAGAAATGTTTGAGCAGTATTGAGAAATGTTTGAAAATATTGAGAAAGGTTTCAGAATATTGAGAAAGGTTTGAGAAAATTGAGAAATGTTTGAGAATATTGAGAAAGGTTTGAGAATATTGAGAAATGTTTGAGAATATTGAGAAATGTTTGAGAATATGGAGAATATGGAGAAAAGTTTGAGAAGCATTGGAAATGTCTGAGAAGTATTGGAAATGTCTGAAAATAATTGGATATGTTTGAGAAGTATTGGAAATGTTTGAGCAGTATTGAGAAATGATTGAAAATATTGAAAAATGTTTGAGAATATTGAGAGAGGTTAGAGAATATTGAGAAAGGTTTGAGAATATTGAGAAAGGTTTGAAAATATTGAGAATATGGAGAAATGTTTGAGAATATTGAGAAATGTTTGAGAATATGGAGAAATGCTTGAGAATATTGAGAAATGTATGAGAATATTGAGAAATGTTTGAGAATATGGAGAAATGTTTGAGAATATTGAGAAATGTTTGAGAATATTGAGAAATGTTTGAGAATATTGAGAAATGTTTGAGAATATTGAGAAATGTTTGAGAATATTGAAAAATGTTTGAGAATATTGAAAAATGTTTGAGGATATTGAAAAATGTTTTAGGATAATGAAAAATGTTTGAGAATATTGAGAAGTATCGGAAATTTTAGAAACATTTTGAAATATCGGAAAATTGAGAATTATTGGATACATCAAAAAACGCAATAAATCCATTAATGAAATGGAAATATGAGAAATATTTGTGCATCGGAGATCTCGTGTGAAGTTGTTATTCGAAGTGGCTCTGGCTCTTCGGGGATTTCAAGGACCTCTTCAAAGTAATTCCTTGAAAACGGAACTGGTCTATACAAATATATTTTACCCCGGTTAACTTACACCGCGTTATTTTTCAAGAAATGAAAGTTTTACGCTGAGGCCTACTTATGTTTTCTCCGTTTGCAATATATTATTTCCGAAAGATTGTTCGGATTTCGAAGACGGTGGTCGAGCAATTAGCAGCTGAAAGCCCTTATGTCGCTATTACAAGCAAACGTCCATTCTTCCGTTAATTACCGCTGCTTTTAACTAGAAATGGGTTTAGGAGACGCTTCAAAGTTGTAACTTCGGAACACACAAAGCCGTGTACTAGTTATGTTTCAATCGATTTGTCAAAATTATCCCGAATTACAAGCCACCACCTGATATTTTTGAAATAGACTCCAATAATACTAGGTTAGGTAGGTATACGGTTTTATAAATGAATATCTAAAAGCCATTAAATTTGCATTAAAAGTTAAGTTACGAATTTAAAATGGTTTCATTACTGTTGAAATAAAACTAAAAGGATTTTTAAAGGACTATGTCCTTTTAAAATCGGGATCTGAGTAAAGCTTTGATAAATAAAATACCTTTGATATACATATTTTTAACATAAATGTTAAAACCTGGTTTTAGTGAAACTAGAAATCAAGTAAACGCTTAAACCGTTTTATAGAACGACTAGATTTCTAAATTAATCATCAAATACGGACATTTTTCTGATATTTGTTTATCCCTGCTGGTTTAAGGGGTTCCCCCCGAGATCTTGATCTTCGGTTTCCCCTTCCATAAAAACTTGTTGAGGTTAACGGTAATAGTTAGTGTAGGGAGCTGTTGGCTCGCGTGGCATGCGGGTCTTGCCACCACCCTCCTACGCATCGTAACCCGGCCACCTGAATTAATGGCTTCAAAAGTCGCTTGATGACTTAGGCCTAAGGTGGTGCCTTGGGTATTAGCCTAGCTGATTATTATTTTTATTAATTCGAGGACTTGGGTATTAACCTAGCTGATTCTTAAATATTTGACCAAATTAGGACCCCCAAAATTTTAAATCCGAGCGACGTTACTGAAAAATACCACTCATGTTAGGGTCAAAAATAAAGATAAATGACCCTGCAAATCCAAAACCGGTAGAGTCAGTGTCACCCGTGAAAAAACAATTTATTATTATAAATATAGCTGGGAAAAATGAGACAACCGGTTACGGCTTAGCCTTGCAAAACGAAATTTAACACTCCAAACTATCCCAAAATGCTATTTCCGGTGGTTTAATGGGGGTGGGAGTACTCCGGGGGAAGAAGAGAGAAGGCAATTTTACCGGATGCAGGAGTATGTTGTCCTCGTTCGAGATGCGATTCTCCGCCACTCTCTTGATGGTCACCGGACGAGGGAACTTCGGAGCTGCATAATTAGGAATACTTTTCGAGTTGATGTTATGTGGGTGATTTTCCGCTGAAATTAATCAGTTCGTACATTAATTAGTATACAGCGATTGACGTAAACAAATCAAACCAGAAGTAGAATATTTTTTACGATATTATGAAAAAAATGTATTCAGGTACCTAAGAATCATACCTGTGAGACAGTGTGAGGTTATGTTTCTTTGAAGCCCTAGGCGCAATTTAATTAAAAAGCCCTTAAATATAATGTTTTAGTAATTTTTAATTATTTTCTACGTAATCTTTGAGCCCATTTGGTAAACCGACATTGCACTGAGGACCTCCCAACTATCAAAAGCGAGCAACATGAGATGAGTTTCGGCAAAGTGACCATTATAATGAAAGGAGAGTATTTTATTACTCTCGTAAACCGAGATCGGATGAGAAAAGAATTTTCAAAGAAAGTAATTCGAGTCCGAGATTAGATTATTTGGCAAAATGCGAGGACAGGAGCTGAGTTTAGAGATTAAATTGAAGAAAACCAAAATTTCCATACGGTAGCCTGCACCAAGAACTAATTTAGGTAAGTAAGAACTTGGGGCTGCAACTTATAGGCCCCATCTGGATTTTCAGGTCTAGAGCGCCATCTCTCGAAAGGAATACGAGATATTATTATATTATAATAATTATTATTATTATTCAATCAAATTAATCAGTTAAAACAACTTTATTTACGAAATGAAGTTAGTTAAAACAAGGTTTTACTGAAGATGACTAGTTTCGCGTCTAAACAGGCGCATCTTCAGATCTAAACTCTAGAGTCGGCAACTTTAATCTATTTTCTGCTCCAGATTGTTGCCGACTCTAGAATTTAGACCTGAAGATGCGCCTGTTTAGACGCGAAACTAGTCATCGAAGTATACTAACTGCTGCTTATTTCCTTTATTTCCTCCGTGTCGTGACGTTCTATGGTTCACAACAATAGAACGTTCTCAATTTGTTCTCAGCTTACACCATTTTAGATTCGCTATCGACTCGCGTGAGATTAATCAAGTCATTGTAAGTCCAAGTATGGATACATGTGTGGTAAAAACACAATAAAATTAAGACCAAACTAATCTGATTGGAAATTCAACTTCGATTTACCTTTTATATAGATTTAATTTATATCTATTGAAACCACGTGTTCCCATGCAAAACGCCAGTGTGGCCCGTGCGGACCTATAAGCTCATTTGGAAGTAGTCTTAGCCTCATAGGTCTTAGGAAAGAAATGGATTTTTAAGGGTGCCCCCTTAAGAATTTGCCGGACCCCCTCAACTGAAAAATCCTGGCTACGGGCCTGAGTGCAAAGACGTCTTTATTTTCGTGGTTCACAGAGCTCAGGGAAACGGATAAATTATCCACCAAAATTTCAATTTATCATAAAAATTCGATTAACTGTTTATTTATGGATATTATTTGCGACTATTATACGATTTAATACGCAACAAATAAGTTTTTATTCGGATAATTTTCGGATATGGATATAAAAGAAATGAACAGAAAATTTCTTATCCGAACGCTGACCCCTAGTGGTTCAACAACGCGATATTGTTGATACGGCCAAAAACAGAAATATCATCTATCATTTGTAAAGGCCGTTCGATACACGAGATTGATGTTTTTGCCATTAGGGGCGCTGTTGGTTGACTTCTAGGGCTGAAAGTGTATAAGAGTCTCGGGTTCTACCATAAATAACATAATACGAGTAAGCATGACACTGACAGATTTCCGTTAATGCTACCCTAGTTACGCAAAATTATTTACGTTGATGGCGATAAATACGAGCGAAAAATTGTTTCAGTAACGAAGCGAATAGACAATTTTACGTTTCATTTCAATATTTCATCACAATTTTTCCAAAGTAACCATTATTTTTACTTGTAAAAGCGTTTTGATTTTCTGTAAGCCTTAGTTGATCCGGGAAAAAAAGGCTGGCGGTGGCGAATTTCGCCCGTCGTTATCTGACTGTTCCAAAGACTAGTAACGAAAGCTTAGTTTCCACTGGGCATATTTTTCGTCGGGAATTTTTCGTTTTTCGTAACAAAAATATTTCGTTTTCGGTTTCGTGACGATTTGGCATTTTCACGGAAATATTTTACGGCTGATATTTTTGGATGTAGTACGGCCGATATTTTGTATGTAGAAAGGAAAATGGTTCCCAGAAGAAATGACTCGATTCGAGCTAATCTCATAATTGTAATCTACCTACTATTTTTTTAGCGACCCATATTTTGAAGAAGAAACTAAAATATAAGAAAAGATGTTGGATTCGAGAAATTCTTCGAAAACGCGAAGTACAGGGATATTTTAATAATTTAATCCTCGAAAAGTGGTTTGGTGACAGAGAAAGCTATTTTAGCTAAGCCTTGTTGAAAAATATCAATTTAATAAAAAATTTACGTGATAATATTTCCATGTATGTTCTTTCGAATGTCACCTTGACTGTTCGATAAATTGTAGGCCTGATCAGATTTTTGTAGTCAAAATGACTTGTGTCATATAATATCGGTCTTTTTCTAACAATTTCTAATAGTTTTTCATTATTTACATTTTTCCATCTGTTCGACTTTGCCGGCTTGGCTACCTTGGCCGCGATGCTGCAGGTAGAGGAAATGGTCTAGAAGTCACGTGAATTTTTTGAGAGCCGTTATTGGCTACGTAAAACTTTACGGGCGAAAAAAATTGAAATTGGCTTTCGTCCGCCGAAAATCCGTTTTCGTTGACGGCCGCCGTAAAAATTTTCAGGTTTTCGTCCGTTTTTCGGTGGATTTATGCCCAGTGGAAACTAAGCTTTACCGAAGAGTTGTCAGTCTTTAACCATAAAATGATTTACGCGGTCATTGGCGAAACAGAATATCATTTAAAAATAAGCGTTTTGAGAATAGGAACTGTCATACTTATGTTTCTTACGTTACTTATGGCTGTACTATTGCAATATATTGGGACACGTGAGCTTTTCCCGCGCTTAGTGGCCAAGAGGATTCGTTCATAGAAGATTCCGTTAAACAAATCTTATCATAGTATAACCAAAATGTATTTATTTATACCTAGGGAGAATGTCTATGTCAAGACGGTTTTTAGCCTTTCTCTCAATCCACCCGTTGGTCCCCCCAGTACGCTCCTCCGCTTAAAATAAAACGAATAGTCCCGGTATTTCATTGGCTGCTTAAAATTTACGTCACCTAACGCGATGGTAATCAAACGCCAGTGACGTTTTGTCTTCCCCCCCCGCGCGAGACGGGGGAAAGGCGTTCAACGTGCCCGGCGATTGTCGCAACATAATCATTCTTCCTAAATATAAATAAATACATTCTTGGTATAACGAAGTGCAGATTTGACAGAGCCTAAAATGGAAATTTTAAATTAAAGCAAATGGCGGCTCTAGTTTAGTAGCTCGATCGCTCAATAGGGGTCGTTGTAAAATCACCTATCGTATTAAGTCCGATTGGTGGGGATTTCCAAAGCGTAACTACAGGGAATAAAATATTTTCGACTGAACAAAATAAAGGTAAATATTACCATAACATACATTAAGTATTTTTAAAGAATTTCGAGTAATTTCTTTCTGGGTACTCCGAAATTCCAGAAAGGTTTTCTTTGGAGCCACCACCAGTGGCGGCGCCAGGAATTTTCACCAGGGTAGGCAAACCAAATAAATGCCCCCCCCCCCCCCCCCATTTTCAACGAAATGCTTGAATCAAAAATTACGATTAAAACCTTTTAATATACTTGGTTCCTGGAATAAATTTTACAATGAAAGACTCAAATATCACTTTTTCGTTATACATTTTATATCAGGAATTAATGACATTCGCCTATTGCCTCTTTTAGCGAATTTTATATCTTTGGAGTATTTTGAGGCCCTTTCTAGATCAATTTATAGGATGATTTTGGGGCCCCCTTGAAATTTGAAGGTAGGCAGTGGCCTACTTGGCCTACCCCCTAGCACCGCCACTGGCCACCACTCGCTTTAAATAACTTCCCCTACCACCCGTACTAGCCCTAATTTTAAAAACATTTTAAAATCTCTTGAAATTGTATACAGAAATAAATCTGCTCAATGCCATTGAATCGGTAAATGAAACACCTCAAATGCCAAAACCGTAAATGAAAAACGGCCGAGTAATTTCGACGGCTCTAGCGTAGAGACCCTATTTGATCGATCAACAAAGAATCGTATTTGAATTTCAATAAACGATTTCCCGCCAAAGGAAGGTAACGGAAGAATAATGAATGGGTGTAAAATGGCCAGAATATGAAAATCTGTCCTCGGCAGCTGAGATGGCATCGCGAAGAACGTTTAATTGGACGATTAGCATTTCCATTCGACTCGGATGAACGAATTAAATTCGAGAGAAGGTGAAAGAGGAAAGAGGATGAGATGAGAGAAAACGATCTTACGGTCGTGGAAACGGGCTTCCATGGAATCGTTGTGCTCGCCGTATTTGTTCCTCGCCACCAGAGTGTACAGGCCTTCGTTGGCGTGCGTCGCTCGAAGAAACTCCAGGAACCCTATCGAGAACGTGAAGTAACGTAAATCATTAGGTTGGCGGAGAGGTTAGCACTTTCGCCGGGTTCGATCATTGAGTTGGGAATAAATAGAGGTACAACTAAATCTGGCTGGCGCGGGACCAATTTCGTTCAATAAGGATACTTTATCAACTTTATCGGTCTACCGTGGCGGCATCTTTCTCTGGTGGTGGCCACTATATGGCAATTGAATTTTTGCGCGAATCTGACGCGAAATTGAAATGTATGATTTCTCGTAACAAAGAAACCTTTGAAGTTGTTTAAAACAATTTTATTCTGTCCACACGATCCTTTTTAACACAAGTTACAGTGAGTTAGCTGTTAATTATTTATTTTATAATATAATATATAACTTTACAAAATATAGATGGCGCTACCTCCTAATTATAAAGATAAATTTCGTACAGTCTTCACAGAACAGGTCCCGCTTAACCATGGCAACCGAAATCGTAATTGTAATTCTAGCAGTATTATTCCCAATTCAATGGGTTCGATCCCAGCTTGTGGCACTGGGTGAAAACTCCGAACAACTAATAGGCGATAGCATAAATTGTTTTGATGTTAGCTAACTTGTTAAAATGTTCCCGGAAATTCGTCATAGCATTGCCAACTTCTATAAGGCGCTTCCGCGATCGGGGTTGGCCGTGGTCAAAACATAGGGGCTGCGTCACTAAGCTTAGGTTAAAAACGTGTTTTTACATCACTATCACAATAATATTACTAATGTCCGAGTCGTCGTTAAATTAAGTTTAACAAATTAATCTTTTTTTTCAACTAAAACTAAATATTTAAATACATAGTATGACTTAAACTTTTGAAGATTTATTTATTGTAGCTGGAAGTCGTGGTTTAACGGTAAACTTTAAAGCAATTTTATAACCACGTGACTATTTTTAAAAGTTTCTACCGTTTGATGGCGCTCAAATGTTTCCCGGAAGAAATTTTACCCAGTATACCTTGCAATTTATGCTATCGGCTATTGAGTTTGCAAGTTCTCTCCCCACTGGTTTAAGGGGTTTTCCCCGGAACTCTTCAGTTTCACCGTACAGAAAAACTTGTTCAGGTTAACGGTAATATAGTGAGTGTAGGGAGCTTTAGGTTCGCGAGGCGTAAAAGGCTTGTCACTACCCTCCAACGCATTGCTACCCGAACCCGAACGTCTACGCCGGATCCGATAAATTTATCTGACGTTGGGAACGTTGGGACACAGGAACCCGGCATTTGAAAAAGCAGAAGACAAGTGAAACTAAAAACAAAGGCCCTTTTTTAGACCACTTTTTCTAAATGCATTGCCTTCACACCAGGGCCGTCTTAAGGCATGGGCTAAATGGGCTACAACCCAGGGCCCCCAGCGAGTTTTGGGGCCCCGGAAAAACCAGCCATACAGCCTCTACTCTAGGGATAAGGGTTTAGTTGGTTAAATATTATTTATGCTCATTTAATATTATCTATCTAAAAAAATAAAATAAAAAATAATAATCAGCTAGGCTAATACCCAAGGCACCACCTTAGGCCTAAGTCATCATGCGACTTTTGAAGCCCTTAATTCAGGTGGCCGGGTTACAATGCGTAGGAGGGTGGTAATTTGACTTATCGCCACATCGC
Source organism: Leiobunum rupestre (assembly GCF_980474605.1). NCBI lineage: Eukaryota > Metazoa > Arthropoda > Arachnida > Opiliones > Sclerosomatidae > Leiobunum > Leiobunum rupestre. The sequence continues at coordinate 13,228,617 of NC_143392.1, read as the reverse complement.
GCATCATACGGTACCAACAATTTCTAATCCTAACAGCGAGTCACTGTCAGTAAAAATCTTATTTTCAGTAGGTCTATGTTACACTTTTGAAATTAAACGTTTTGGTTTGATTATTGTGTAGTTGAATTTAGACAACGGACATACAAAGACTGACCGTTGGGGATCGCAAAGGTCTTGATAAATAATTTAGCCCAGGGCCCCAAAAGGTCTAAAGACGGGGCTGCTTCACACCATATTTTTTTCAAAGTTAGAAAGCTGTTGTTGGTGCATTTGGCAACGTTAATTTATCAGTATCCTATTTGAAACATACTTCGCTGGAAATAGATTGCTGAAACTCTCTAATATCGTTTTCGGACGTCAAAAGACCAATACGCAATTTGCTTAAACGGGAACACGCATTTTGAGTGAAACCACGAGATGGCGCCAATTAAAACCTTTTGGGCGGGAAATGAATAAACATTATATTTAATATGCAGAAAAACCACTTTTAACTCTATGTTAAGTGATTTTTGTTAAAGTGTTGGTTGCACGAAAAATCGATAGTAATAAAAACGAATGAATGCGGGCTTGTTTTGAAGCCCAGGACGTTCTCTTTCCAAAAATGTCATTGTCGAAACAAATTGCCAAGCCTAAGTGTATTAACTTTGAGTCCGAAACTGACCTTTTTCGCTCCCCAAAATCCTGAAATCTTCGGCGAATTTCTCTCCTCCGTAACACCACGGCCAACTTTGATCACGCGCTGTTCGCGCTACTACGGCAAACACATTCGTCGAAATTCCACGAGCAAGGATTTTCCCCCTATAAACTGTACTATAATGTGTAGGAGGTCAGCGCCACGCTCGGTGGTTATATTGTCTTCAATGTAAAAACTATTCTAAAAATAATAATCCGCTAGGGGCACTGACGTCATACACATCTTTTGCTCATAGGTTAACACAGAAACGTCAACGAATGAGATGGCCGCTGTAGCGCGAGAGATGCGCGAGAAATCAAAGTTGGCCGTGGTAGCACGAGCAATTTGGGGCAAATCAATGTTGTTTTATTCCTAAAATAGAAGGAACTGAAGTGGAGGGATTCTGTTTACTTGTAGAAGTTTTCAAACCAGAGGTTTTCAATCATAATATTAGGCTTATTATCGAAATAAAAATAAAAAAAATTACGGACGCGCTGCGCGGAGCGCGACCCCACGTTTCAAAAAGAATTTACAAGGAGCCTTCGGTTTCATATCGTTTTTCTACTACGTAGGCTTGTGTATGCCTATTTCAGTAGCTGAAAACTATTCGTGAGTTCTGAACCGTTCAACCAGTCCCCATGCGCACTATTCGGCAAAAAAAATTCTAGAACTACCCAAATGCAAACTATTCGCAGACAAGAACCTCTTGTTGAACCGTTCGGAACCGTTCTAAATGGTACCTGCTCAAGAGCAAGTACTGGTCGGAACTCAAGGTTGAAATCTCTAAAATTCGTCTGCACATCGGGATGCGTACGTCAAATCGTACGAATCACAACTATTCGTACAAAAGTTCTGAACTATCCAGAACTTTTGCGTGACGTTACAGCTCAGTCCTAGGCCGTTCTCTTAACGGTTCAGAACTCACGAATAGTTTTCAGCTAATAACTACCGCGTAGGACTTTTTCCTGCGTGTTAAATCAACCCGCTTTTAATCCCAGATGTAAAGAAATGTATTACAGACAATTAGCCAATGATACGCTTCGCATAAGAATTTTAAAAGTCTGGAAATTCGCCGAAAAACTCGATTTCCACCATTTCGACTTCTTTTTATAATAATTCAAAGACCACTTAACCGATTTTGATGACATTTTCTGTACTTGCTATAAAATGTTTGCTCTTTCTAATGAGTCATTAATTAGCCATAGCTAAAATTTCGTGCAACCAACACTTTAAGCTTATAAGTCAATTCGCGAAAAATTAGTTATAAAAATAAACAAAAAAAAATTATATTTATCACAATTTTTAGAGTGTTTAAAACATAGAGATAGAAAATAAGTAGAGGCCCAATGAAATCTGAGGGTTTGTTCCGCGTTGCTATCCCCCTTCACGAGCTATGCGTTATAGGGAAGAAAATACGTGGCGCCACATTCGGCCATCTAAGAAACTAAACTCCCTTTGTGGCAACCAGCTGGGCTCTACGATCAAAGAGTATGGAGGTAATAGAGATAAAACAACCGGGAGAGGTCCGCAAGGAAACGTTCACCACCGAGGGGGCTGGCAATGGGGAAAAACCTCTGGAAACCGAGCTTCAAAATAGTTACCGCAGCGCCATTTCGGGATTCTTCGCAATCGAAAATGCACAAATTTAATTGCAACAATAGCGCCAAAGAGAATTCTTTGATAGCGCTTGATCTTTTCTTAGAGTACCTTTTTAATTTGAAAATGAATTTAGATCTCAAATATGGCAAAGTGAAATCTACCAAAAGTTTCAAAACGAAAAGTAGGACAAGAATCCCGAAATGGCGCTGCGGTAGCTATTTTGAAGCTCGGTTTCCAGAGGTTTTTCCCCATTGTCAACCCCCTCGGTGGTGAACGTCAAGGTTAGTAGAAATTCGGGTGAACGATTCGTTGCGGATCTCTCCCGGTTGTTTTATCTCTATTACCTCCATACTCTTTGCTACGATGTCATTGCAAAATCCACGTAACTTCTTAAGACTTGTGTATATAGTTACGTGGATTTTGCTTTCAGGCGACGATTTCTAGTTCCTCCAGAACGGTGTGGTGGCGCTACGTGCTTCTTCCCTATAACGCATGCCACGGGGGGGGGGGATGAAATTTCCATAACAGAAAGCGGCTCTTTTTTTCCGCTGTCTGGGCCTCTACTTATTTTCTATCTCTATGGTTTAAAATTAGTACGTTTCAGACTGTTGGCGCCATCTGGTAATATTTCTAGTATTTAAAATCGTCCTCTTATGGGGTTACAGCCGTCAAAGGATCCTTTGTCTTGCCGTCCCTTTTGTTCGGAATTACCCAGATTCCGATTCTAAAACTCTGCTCAAAAATAAGGATTCCTTAAATAATGATAAATTCTTACTTCGCTCCTAAGGATAAGCGAAGGACAATTCAATTTTGAAGCTAATATTCTTATTCTAACCTCATTCTCCTTATGAGGAATCTTTAATAAAATATATAATTAAAATAATAACAGAGGTATATTCTTAAAATTGGATATTACCACAAATTAAATTATTATTAATTAAATTTTATTATTTATAGAAACAGCTGCCTATAAAAAAGAAGTCGGTTTTTAATGAAGATATTAATTACTTATTACCGTTTTTCAGTGAAACATTCGCCACTTTAAAAATTTATCAAAGCGACCATCTTAGCCTTAGACTAAGGACAATTTTTCGTAATATAAGGAACGGAATAGTAAAATAAATATAAGGATAACTTCAATTTTGGATCCTTACGAATAATAATCAGCTAGGCTAATCCCCAAGGCACCACCTTAGGCCTAAGTCATCGAGCGACTTTTAAAGCCATTAATTCAGGTGGCCGGGTTATTATGCGTAGGAGGGTAGTGGCAAGCCCTTCGTGCCACGCGAGCCAACAGCTCCCTACACTCACTATTACCGGTAACCTCAATCATAGGGTGAGTTGTAGGATCGAATTACGTTTATCTAAGAGAAGCGGTTCGCAAAAGGTGTACCGCGGAACCCTGGGGTTGCGTGGAAGGGTCACAGGGGTTCCGAGAAATCGCAGCGCGGCCATCTTTGTTTGTGTCAAGAGTCTTTTAAGATAAGTAAATAAAATGAGTTGGGGTTCCGCCAGAATTAGGTGGATAATTTAGGATTCCATAGCAAAAACAAATTGGGAACCGCTGTTCATAAACTGTTGATCCGTGTCCAAGTGAATAAGACCAAATTTCATTGAAATAAATCTTAAAATAAGTGAAACTCACCCTCAGTGACGTACGGAGGCTGATTACTATACGGCGGAGAGTGATCCTTGGTGATGTTGGTAATCTGCAGCAGTTTGTTGTTCATGAACCAAGTGCGAACGGGTAAAGGATAGCCCAGAATCTTGTAGGCCATCGACCAATAGAAGCCTTTCTGTAACTCGAGCAGCTTCACCCTCGGAGGAACTAGAAAAGAAAACATAATTGATTGTCTGATGCCGCGCAAATCGATCATCAAAAAATGGAACTTTCCGATATCCTGTCCCAAGTTGTTAGAGAGTGTACTCAATATTGGACGAACCGCGAAGTATCTGGGAGAGAGGCTAAGTACACCGCAACGCCCCCACCCCCTAAGTATTAATACTGTCTTTCTTTCAGCCTATTGTTTATAGAAGAGAATTACGTTTTTATCCGCCAATGAGCCGCTGAATCTTTACTAATGAGTTTTCGATAAGTGGGAGCTTTTGTTTAGCCGCCGAGCTTCCGCCAGAAATGTATTTCTTTAACCTCAGAATTCTTAATAGTATTGGGTCTTTCCTAGAACTATGTAGCGTTAATTATGTTGTATAGTTAAAGCGAGTGGCGGCTCCGTATTACACGAAAAAGACCCCGTAATTATCGCCCTCTATTATTGCAGCGCGAAATATTTAAGAGATGTTTCGGCGATTTTTCAGTTTATTTCGTGAAGATAATTAATCGTAACTCCAGGGGTGAAACTTGAATAATTGGACCCGCAAACTCGGGAAAAAAATGCATTTTCTGGTCTTTCGAATTCGCTGCAAATTCCCGCTAGGTGCGCATGTACGTCGAATCTACTGTTCAGGCCTTGTCTATAGCCTGGTTTTAGGCCACGGTGATTAAATCACGTAGGCTACGGCCGGTAGTGGCTGCATCGCAGCTTCGTAGGACAGCGTTTAAAGAATAAAACTAATGTTTAAGTATTTTTTTTTATAAATCTCAATATTTGTATTACTTTATTTTACAGTTGAAATACTAGTTAACCTATATCTATTTGGAAATTTATTTTCACAACTTTAAACAATAGATATAGGTTAACTAATATTTTGATTTTAAAATATAGTAATATGAATATTGAGATTTATAAAAAAAATACTTAAACATTAGTTTTATTCTTTAAATGCTATCCTACGAAGCTTCAACGCATCCAATACCAACCATAGCCTACTTGATTTATCACCATGACCTATGCTATACACAAGTCCTGAGCAGTAGATTCGACGTACATGCGCACCAAGCGGGAATTTGCGGCTAATTTGAAAGACCAAAAAATTCATTTTTCCCGAGAATGCACGGGCCTTGATTAATTACGTAGGTAGTGGTCAGTGGTCCTACAAATAACGTAAGATCCAATGCACCGCATTGGGTTAACTGGTCTAGTTACGCCACTGCGTAACTCTTTAAAAATAGTTAATCCACTACAATCTATGTGGATAAACGCAATAAATACGTAAATTTTCATATTTTACATTTATTTCGTTCAATTGGACAAATGTTTATTATGCTTTACTAAATATAATTTGAAATTAAGCCTTGGTTCGACCTAATACATTATATGGGACCATGGACTAATTAATGTATACACAGGGACAGTCCGCACAACGCCACTCTCTCATAAAATCGGCGACTAAGTCTTGTTAATGCTGTTCCCTCTTTTCCTCCCCCCTTAAGCAAAGTTAGCCGAGTCAAAACGTCATCAAACGGAAAAACGATGCTTCCCTCTATCTGCAAGTCTTGGAGTCTATCGGTGTTGGCGTCTGCTTATGATTTGAAAAACAAACGTTTTTTTTCGTTCATTTGAATAAGGTGTATGATTTAGGAGCTTTAATTTATTTAAGTAGTTTTACAAATTAATTATGAGGCAAAAGCTGTGTGTTTACCCTTCGTGTAAAAGTGATTCGAAGTATTGTCATAAAGAACACACGAAAGATTTCTTTATACCTTTCCTGTTCATCTTTTTCTAAGCCTTGTCCAAAAATATCTTTGATTTACCATTATCGGAATCACTTAAATCCACTTTTTTAATCTTCTTTTTGTCTGGAGAAATTGAGAATAACGTCTCGAATGTATGTAAAAATTAATATCAATCAATTTAATTGTTAATATAAATGAATTCATTTACCAAACGCACGTGGAGCTTACAACATCGCCGGCAAGGCGACTGCTTTTTTTTTGTTCGCTTAAACCTTTCCTCCCGTTTCCATCCCCCTTGACTCAGTTTGTCGTTAGTTCGCACAATCGCCGCTCGAGGGCACATTTAGCAATCGCTAGCCGCTAAATTTCCTATGCGGACCGTCCCTGTGTATACATTAATTAGTCCATGGTGGGACTAACTTGCCAACAAGGACATCTATCGAGACGTCGAGGTACTACACTAGAGCTGCCCCACTTACTTTAAAAGAAGTATTACAATATGTTCGGTGGCTCGTGTACGGAGCATGCGTCATGCTCCTTTATTATATATATATTAAAATCCCTTAGTGTTGCTTGGCGCCATCTACAGCATAGGCTGAGTAAAAATCTTCCTCAATTCAACACCCGAAGTTACATGTACTTTTTTAAAGCAAGTGGCGGCTCCTATCTAGTTGCATTCGCTCGCACTAGATGTCGTTAACGTATAAATCAAAACAAATTGAGTAAGCATCAAAATCTAGCCTAAAAGCTGTGGCAAATTTAGGAGGTGCTGCCACCTAGAAGCGCTTTTAGAAGCATTTTCGTAAGCTTTTTTACTTTTTTTGATAGAGCCGCACTTGCTTTAAATATATTTATAAGTGGTTTTAAAATTAATTCCATTTAATTATAGAAAGTCATCATTGCCAAGTTCGTTAATTAATTAATTTCGTTATTTTTTTCTGTATTATTTGGTCCCAGAATGTATAACAGACGACATTACGCTATGAAACCGAACTTTATATTATAGTAACTTCAAACGTCACGAAACTTATAGTTTTTTTCCTTAGAAACTGGAACTAACCGATGACTCTTACCATAAGTCTATAATATTGTTCCATAAGTTGGTCACTTTGGGGAATATTTTAATTTTTTAATACATTTTTAATAAATGTACAGTTGGCTAATGAGTAAATCAGATATTTAAAATATTTTTCGATATTAATTTATAACGTGATACCATAAGTATATAATATTATTCCAAAAGTTTGTAACTTTGGGGAATATTTTACTGAGAGCTAGTAACGAAGTGACGCCATCATAAGAAGAAAATTTCCCCCTAGCGAGGCACTGTCAAAGGCTACGTGTGACGCGTTAGCAAGCGGACGCAAAACGGCGACGAAGCCTTGAATGCAGTCTGTCTTGTGAATAGCTCTCAGTAAAACTTTTGCGTGTGAAGAATAAGAAGTGTCACACTTATGCAATAATATTATACAATTACGCTCTTACTGAATGGAGCCGGCATACGCTCATATAAGTTTCAAAGAAAATTTCTAAATTCTACTTAGGTAGCCATTGAACCTCCTTTTCAAACAGGGTTCGAAAACCGAAAACCCGACCCAAAAAACCCAGTGGGTTTTTTTGGACCCACCCACCCCAAAAAACCCACTTTAAAAACCCACCTGAGAAAATATATATATATTTAGTAATTTACAAAGTTAACCGGCTTGTTAACTTAGTTGAAACTTGAGATTTATGACTTCAGCTTTTTCTGACACAAACAAAAATGAAGCAGTCTACCTAGCAGACGATATCTAGTCCCTACAATCTTTTTTAGCAGGGCTCGACATAAGACATTTCTAATTTCTCTTGATTTGGGTTTTTTTTGACATATCATGTAATACAAATATGGAAATAGTATACTAAAATAAAAAACCCACCCGAATAAAAAAGCCCACGAAAAACCCACTAAAAAACCCACTGGGTTGGGATTTTTGGAAAAAACCCGGGTTTTTTCGAACCTCCTTTTCAAATCCCCAACGTTGAAGACATTTTTTAAATCGAGCGTTAGTGATCGCTTTTATATACTTTCCATTGTGTCGGCGAAATAAAAGGGTTATTATTAAAATTATTTAAGATCAACTATAGAGCCTCTAACAGACCTCAATAAATATAAACTACAAGCTGAAGGCGTTCAGATAATAGTTCTTTTTATAAAATAACCGTGGCCATCTTGTTGAAATGTTGCCTCCGGGCTTCAGCTGTGGATCCGTTTTCTCTCCCACTAAAGAGTTTATGAACTCATTCTTAGGCATTGGCTGAACTATTGCAGGGCAACATTTCAACCAGTTGGGCAAGCGTAAAGACATTTTATAAAATCAACTATTGTTTTAGAGTTGTTTCGAGTCGAGTCCTCGAAAATTGGACTCGTTCGAGTCTTGAGTCCTCTAAAAATCGTTACGAGTCCTACTCAAGTACACAAATTTCTAATCGAGTCTAATTCGAGTCCTATAGAAAGTTAGTAAAAATCATGCTAATTTATTTTAATTTACTAATTTAGGAGGTTCTTTACTTCTGCCCCAAGATATTATTGAGTGTAATAGGTGACATTAAAATTTAAGTGAATAGAGTAACTTTGAATGTCATTTAGAATATTTTTTGGTAAATTTGCTATTATTGGGAGTAATAGGCGACACGACTTTGCAAATGTTGTCTGGACAATACCACATTAAAATGTAAGTGAATAAAGTAACTTTGAATGTCATTTATAAACCAAGCAGCAGGGACTTTAAATACGGTTTAAGTTTACTTTCTTACGCTGAATACCTCGATTTGTTTACAAAGTCCTCTTTTACCTATCACACGAACCCAAATTTTGATGTGTGCATTTCCCTTGGTTTTGCGCTTGTTGCAGCCTACTTCCAGGGGCTAGTAGGCCAAAATTTGAAGCTCTCTGGCGCACTTTTAACTCATCGTAGGAAAATGGGGGAAAAACAGGCATACTTCTAAACTTAACCCCTACAACTCCTTCAAATTTTTGCATAACCGTCTGAAACACCCTGTATACTAATACACTGAACATACAGAGATACGGCTAACTGGAACACTGTTCAGTATAGCTTCCACTCAAAATATTGATCGTGAATTTCCAAAAAAAAATGCCCATTACTGAGACCAACAAACGCGATAAAGTTAAAAGACTAACGATCGATTCTGGGACGAGAGTAAACATTATTAACTAAAAAAAAAAACTTTTTTCTTAACAAAGATTATAGTTTGGTCCCTCATTTTGAGCTCTTTGTTTTGAAAGCACTAGGAACTAAAGCGAAAAATCGCCCGCAAACACTACTTGATTTGAACGCCAACCACCCTTAGCCTCTTTTAAATCTAGTGGCCGCAATACCAAATAATAATAATAATACCCTAACTAGTGACTTGTGAGGCCAATTACCGGTGGCCGGGTTAAAGCTCTTCAGTTCCCTACAATTACTGTTACCGTTGTGAAAACTCGGAACAACTCCTTCCGCGTTGAGTTTGTAAGTTCTCTCCCCACTGCACTGGTTTAAGGGGTTTTCCCCAGATATCTTTGGTTTCCCCTTCCATAAAAACTTATTGAGGTTAACGGTAATGGTTAGTGTAGGGAGCTGTTGGCTCGCGTGGCTTGAAGAGCTTGCCACCACCCTCCTACGCATTGTAACCCGGCCACCTGAATTAAACGCATTAAAAGTCACATGATGACTTAGGCCTAGGGTAGTGCCTTGGGTATTAGCCTAGCTGATTAATATTTTTATTACCTCAGCAAGGTTTTACGGAAAGTAGAAAAACCCCTCTAACCAGCAGGGAGATAACTTACAAACTCAACGCGGAATCAGTGCCACAAGTTGTGTCGACCCCGGCTCCTCTTGCTGCGAGGCGAGAGTGCTAACCACTTCTCCACCCCAAATTTATTGATCCACGTTAAATATAGAACTTTATTCCTTTTAACTGGAACATCGTCAAACATTCTCTAAGCAAATAACTGAAAGTCGACAGGTATTCAAATTAAATAAGGCTTCTCAGAGAAGACCGTCGTCTACGAGTCTATGTATATCAGATTAAACGTATATATAGGCTCTGTTTTTATATATTTCGTATTATCATAACTAAAATAAGCAGAGTGATTGCGTAAAAATTAATTTTAATAATGTACCCTTACTTTGGCCACACAGTAAACGTTATTTTTACTGAAAACGTTTTAATTTTCAATAACCCTCGGCTGATACTTAAAGGAAAAGTCCAGGTTGCGTAAAACTTGGGTCTATTTGAAAGATTTTTAAATATACTCAAAAATATCAGTCGTAAAATTGTATCTCTTTTTAATGACGAGAAATTAATTTTTAAACGAGCGAAATTTACCCGCCAAGAGAGCTGCCATTTTCTTTCGCCTTCTCTCCGCGAACAGCGCGTGATTAAAGCTTGGACGAAGAAACACAAGGACGTCTCACGGCGAATATTTCGCGGCGAAGCTTTGTTGCGGGTTGCCTATTTCCTAATTATCTCGCCCGGTGTCGCTAGCGACCAGAGTGAGTCAGTGGGGTGGTGGAGTGGTCAGCACTTTCGCCTCGCAGCAAGAGGAGCCGGGTTCGATCCCAGCTTGTGGCACTGGGTGAAAACTCGGAACAACTCCTTCTGCGTTGAGTTTGCAAGTTCTCTCCCCACTGGTTTAAGGGGTTTTCCCCCGAGTTCTTCGGTTTCCCCTTCCATAAAAACTTGTCTAGGTTAACGGTAATAGTTAGTGTAGGGAGCTGTTGGCTCGATCTCGCGGCATGCAGGGCTTGCCACCACCCTCCTAAGCATTGTAACCCGGCCACCTGAATTAAAGGCTTCAAAAGTCGCTTGATGACTTAGGCCTAAGGTGGTGCCTTGGGTATTAGCCTCGCTGATTATTATTATTATTATTATTATTGGCTATTTACGGTCACATGATTAGACCAATCCGAGCCGGTCTGCTGTAGGTTTGTGAAGGTTTAATTAACGTGAGAAAAACGCATGGCTCCAATAAAGAAAGTTCTCGTAAGTTTTAATTTGCTTTATGGCTTAAAATATGTAATTATTATCAGAAATTCAAGCCTGCGTGTGTTTTTGGATACGCGTACAATATTAAAATCAGCTTGGTTCAGCCATTTTAACCAAGTTTAACATTATTTCAGAGATCTCTTAGGCATTGGCCAAGGCCTAAAATTAATTTCTTACATGTAAATAACGAACGTTAATTTAAAAGAAAAACTAAGTCACTGCAGCTGAATAACTTCCTAAACTTTGACCCTTTAGCTTAAACTAGAAGATGGTGTTTGGTCACGTGCTTTAAAAAAGAGCGTATTTTATCTCTCTCCCACTGATGGCGCCTAATTGCTATCTGTATCACTTTTCCCTCTTTTTCTTCCCCTTTTTTCACGGCAGCCGTAAAAAAGTTCCGCCGCTAAAAAAAGCGCTGTAGATGCTACGCGCGAGACGTCCCTGTGTTTCTTCGTCCAAGATTAAAGTCCTAAAACGTCACCGCGAAACAAAATGGCAGATCGCTTGGCGGGTAAATTTCGCTCGTTTAAAAATTAATTTCTCGTCATTAAAAAAAGATACAATTTTACGACTGATATTTTTGAGTATATTTAAACATGATCTTTCAAATAAATCCAAATCTTACCCAACCTGAACTTTTCCTTTAAAAACGTCTTTCGCAGGCGATTCTCGGGCACCGTTACCTGATACTTCCAAAGACTAGTAACAGCTCGCCGAGAGTCCTTAGACTCACATTTGTATGGTCATTCGACGAAACAGACTATCATCAAGAAAATGAACGCGTTAGTTAAATGGGTTTTCCCGCTGAGCAGTTTGGTTTCCCATTTCTATAAAACCTTTCTGAGGTTAACGGTAATAGTTAGTATGGGAAGCTGTTGGCTCGCGTGGAATGAAAGGCTTGCCACCACCTTCCAACGCGCTGTAACTCGGCTACCTGAATTAATTTCTTTAAAAGGCGGTGTCAAAAGGAAGTGTCATACTTATGAAACGATGTTACTTATGATATTATCAAATAGATCCATCAACAAAGAGGATGAACGAGATAAGTGAATTCTTTTTGGAAAGGAGTATTGTAATACGAGCGGGGATTCGGAAACGTTACCGAAATACTAACTACAGCCGCGTTCACAGTGGACACTTTGGAAAAGTTTTAAAACGGTTTCGAAAGATAAAATTAAACATTTTCGATATCAACTGTATTAATAGGCATACGCTAAATACATTTGACACCAAGATTTTACAATTTCATCTATCGAAACCGTTTTTAAACGTGTCCAAAGTGTATAGTGTGAACGCGGCTCTAAGGATTCTGTTGTGTGGCGCTTTCAATAAGCCTGCCGTCCTTCACTTCGTAATTGAAGAAATGTTCGACCGAAGACCGTATTGGTACTCTTAATATGGTAACTGGAACTTCATTGGACGGACAATGTTTTGTAGGTAGCCTCGCAACGAGTGGTTATCTTGTAACACAATGCGCGACAAACAAGTAGCACGCGATGAACGCTTACTTAAAAAGATTGGAGACAACGCTGAACAGGTGGAAGTGGATCTAAATCTCTCTTGGTAATCAAATTCTAGCGGCAGGAATCCATACCTCTACTTAGAATGCTTATCCTGCCGTATCGCGTATGGTAAGATAACTCTGACTGCTTTGGCCCCGCCTACGAGATAAAAAATCTCCTCTGCACGCGCTCCCCTCTCACGTTGTTGTCTGTTAAGTGAACATAGTGACGTCAAAAAAACCGTCAGCCACATCGAGACGAAAATATGCCGCGATAAGCATTCCTAGTAGAGGTATGGATTCCTGCTAGCGGTATTTTCACGTTGAGGTACATCCTTTAGCGAAACTAGTTAATTAATCCTTGGATTAATTAAAAACCGGGATGTACCGCTACAGTGATACATTATATTTTTATCGTGAACGACAGATCAAAACAAAACCTTGTCCATTTTCACGCAGGCGTTTTTCCTTCTGTGGAGTTCCCTGACTAAAATCTTGAACAAATAAACTACAGGATTCGAATCTAGATTGCGAACTTTTTTTTTTTTTTAGAAGCTCGTTATGAGCGATTGTAACGGGTGGGACAATTCAGTCCGCTCGTCCATTTGATTAATCAGGTGCAAGATATGTGTTACAGCCACGCCAACGGGGGGATACTTGGGGATAGGGTTGGCACACCCGTGGCGGAAGTATGACAACCACCCGTTGGGGGATTAGTGGTCGTCCTCACACGGCCTTCCACAAACTCGGCCTCCCGGACGCCTGGGATTACAGGAGTGAGCCACTACTCCCGGCAGATTGCGAACTTGATTCTCTTATAAAATAAATTATAGGAAAATGGCAGAACAAAAAACAATTTTTTTGGGAACAAGCTGTAAATATAGTGGTTAAAAATTAGCTAAAATTTTCTTGCGCGTATAATACAATAAAAATTAAAGACAACGAATTGGTTTGTGCACAAGCGGTTTAACTTTTTTTTAATAATAAACTCGAACCAGGTTTCGATAAACTTCGTGGTACCATTATCAAAAACAAAATTTAAACGATTTTGCACGAGACCAATTAGTTGTCTTTAATTTTTATTATAGTAAATATTGTGGTTATTGAATATGAGGTTTGTACAAAATATTTATTTCAAACCTATCCAAAAAGCGTACCTTCTTTTAAAAAATACAATGTAGACGATGCAATGAGGATAATCTAACGTTTTTACCTCTCCGAGGGGACAAAGTCACCTAGGAGGGGTTATACAATCACCGTGTCTGTCTGTGGGTCTGTCTGTCAGGCCTGCGAACGCGTTCGCATTTTCGGGGCAAAGGGTAATCACTGCGTACGCAGTTTCTCGAAATTTCTGCGTTCGCAGTTCCTCGAAAGGTTGGCAAAACCACCGTGTGACGGTGAGCGTTAACGGATTGATTTGCGGTTGGGTTTGGTTTGGTTGGTCTTTTTACCTCTCCGAGGGGACTTTGTACCCTAGGAGGGGTTATACAACCACCGTGTCTGTCTGTCTGTGGGTCTGTCTGTCAGGCCTGCGAACGTGTTCGCATTTTCGGGGCAAAGGGTAATCACTGCGTACGCAGTTTCGCGAAATTTCTGCATTCGCAGTTCCTCGAAAGGTTGGCAAAACCACCGTGTGACGGTGAGCGTTAACGGATTGATTTGCGGTTGGGTTTGGTTTGGTTGGTCTTTTTACCTCTCCGAGGGGACTTTGTACCCTAGGAGGGGTTATACAACCACCGTGTCTGTCTGTCTGTGGGTCTGTCTGTCAGGCCTGCGAACGCGTTCGCATTTTCGGGGCAAAGGGTAATCGCTGCGTACGCAGTTTCTTAGAATTAGGGAAAAGGTTTTTCCAAAAGGGCCCGTTTTTTGTGGTTATTGGGTGTAGTATAAATATTTTTCAATTTGCGTTAGTACCGGGCGGGATTCGAACCCGAGCCCTCCTGCACGTCCGGTGAGCATTCTACCACAGAGCCACGGATACATTGTACACGTCACTGAAAATTAGAAACTCTTCCGAGGAAAGGTATATTTTGGCTTGCCAACTTGTTTCGTCAACGGTCACCGGATATTTCGTTATTGTTATGTTGTAGGTCGTGAATGTTGAGTTCGTGTTGTGACTGTTGTGGATGTTGAGTTCGTGTCATGACGGTTGTTAGTGTTGAGTTTGTGTTATGATGGTTGTGGATGTTGAGTCTGTTGTGTTTGTATGGGCGTTTTCTCTCCAACTTCTTCTTAATGACTTTGGGACGGACCGAGTGCTGAGTGTAACGCTACCTCTCAACGTCCAATGGCATTGTTTCCATCAGTTGTACACGGTGTTCGTCTTAGTATCAATTTGCGATTTTTGGCGCCGGCCGGGAATCGAACCCGGGTCTGCCTCGTGCAAGAGATGTACTCTAACCACTCAGCCACCAACGCCTGTTAATTCACGTTGTTTTTCTAAAAAACAGCTTTGGCGAATGTCCTTTACAAAGTTATAACGTTAGGTACTATAATTTATTCTACATCATTTTAAATATTTATAAATTAAATTAATCTTATATTTAATTAAATATTTATAAATTATATTAATCTTAAATTTAATTAAATATTTATAAATTATATTAATCTTATATTTAATTAAATATCTATAAATGATATTAATCTTATATTTAATTAAATATTTATAAATGATATTAATCTTATATTTAATTAAATATTTATAGATTACACTAATCTTATATTTAATTAAATATTTACAGATTACATTAATCTTATATTTAATTAAATATTTTAGTATTTTCATGTAAAATTTTATCGCGATCAGGAATTGAACTCGGGTTGCATTGTTACAATGCAGATAGTTTACCGCCGAGCCATTGACTTTCTTTAGGAAAATAAAAAGTAAAGAAACCATTATGATAAGGCGGGTTTTTTACCTTTTAATAACGCTTAGAAAAAGGATAATTATTCAAAACTCCCGCGGAAACTATATAAAAGTAATAATATAGCGCCACCGTATGGAGAACTATCAATCAAACCGGGTAAAAAATATAATCTCTTCAATTTTTCGAACTTTAGTCAAATCTCGAGGGGTAAAAAAAAACACGAAATAAAGGTATATAAGGCCGTTGCCGTCAATTTAGAAGATTTAGTCTTTCTTAGTTCTTGACTGTCAGACGAACTACTACAGGACGGGGTCCTGGTGTCGGTCAAAAGTTATGAGGTAACTTTGCGGTTTAAATAGTATGTTCGGTCTTCGGTCAAGAAAAGAGTTAAATTGTGTTTCGCGTTTGGAACGTGAGTGAATGGACTTAAGTGTATGAACAGTGCGTGTTTAAGACTGAAAGTGTTAAAGTAATTGTGAACTAACTCAAGTCAGCTGTAAGATAAAATTGATTGTTTTTATTTTTTGAATTGGAATAACCTAATTATACCCTTGAAATTATCAACTCAACCTGTGAGGCTAATTAAGTAGATTGGAAGTAATTAGTAGCGAACAGCTCTCAGCTGTTAATTAAGACAAGAGTTTATAGTAAGGTAGTTTGAATTTAGTTAAAATTACTCAGTATAATTTATGATATTTACTTAAGTGTAAGTATGTTTTGGTTTATTTTTCAATCACGATGAACTAAGACAAATCTAGTCTTAGACACTTGAGTACCAGTTCTGTACAATTACAAAGGAGGGATATATATTGTTGGGTTATTGATGAAAGTTAAATCTAGAACGTTCCATAGACTGTTCTGAATAAAAATAAACATTTATAATTTTGCATAATTCTGGTTGCCATTTTATTTTCTAATCACTCACCCACAACATTAAAGTTCTGGCAATCCCGAATCAACTAAATTTTCGATATAACGGCGACGGGAAATTATTATCGTAAATTTATCGCGCGGCCTTAGGGAATATTCTTTTAACAAAATTTCGATAAACTATCGTTTAATTAAAATCGGCCCGATTCCGTTAAAATTATAAACCAAAAAGCGAACGGTCGTTATAATACCCTCTGTAGATATTTCTTTCATTAAAATTTGCTTTGTATTATATTCAACTGACAAACTTGTACTGTAAAAAGGGTTTAATTCAATTATGCATTGTTATAGTACGTCTAACTCACTGTTGTAACTACTTAACTTATGATATTCTGAATAAATTAAAATTGGTCGTTTCGTCTCAATTATTTTAATTATAATTAAAATTTTATACCGGGCGGGATAGAACTGGGATAACATTTTTAACAAATAACTCTAAATTGCGGAGATATATCTTTAAGGGTTATCTCGAGAAATTAAAACCACTAGGGACAATTCTTCCGAGGAGAGGTATATTTTGGCTTGCCAACTTGTTAAGAGCACGTTGGTTAGAGAGGGTTCGCCTTTCTCTCGGTAGGGACGCTGTCATTTGGGGTAGAGAGTGCAGGGAGCTGTTGGTCGACGTGACATCTAGGAGCAACAAACACAGCATTTTTCATTGGTTAGACGCTTTAGCGCCTGCTGCCGTCGGAAGGGGAAAATTCGGAAATTGTCTTCCCCTTTTCCGTAAAACGTTCAGCGTAATGGCTTGTCCAATGAAATTTGTACACAACACTACGTAAGCGTGTTTAAAGGCTAGCTGCGTTCTCCTTGTATTTGTTGCTCCTAGGTGGCATAACGGACTTGTCATCCCCCTCCTACGCGTTGTAAACCGGCCACCTGAATTAGAGGAATTAAACGTCGCTAGCTGACCTGGGCCTTGTTCTTCCAATCAATTAGTCAAATACGGAAATTTTATTTCACATTGTATCTGGTTATTTATTTCAATTAACCGATCTGAATTGATCTGCTATAATTAATCGAACCAGATTCAGTAAGTTAAACTTATACGTTGAGTATAGCTTGTGAAAAGCAGATCAAAATAGTCAGTTGTTAAAATTTCGGAACATATGTATAATCGATAACCGAAATCTGGTAATCGTCTATCAATGAAAGGAATTTAATCGGGCCATATGTATAATCGATAACCGAAATCTGGTAATCGGCTAACAATGAAAGGAATTTCATCGGGCCATATGTATAATCGATAACCGAAATCTGGTAATCGTCTATCAATGAAAGGAATTTAATCGGGCCATATGTATAATCGATAACCGAAATCTGGTAATCGTCTATCAATGAAAGGAATTTAATCGGGCCATATGTATAATCGATAACCGAAATCTGGTAATCGGCTAACAATGAAAGGAATTTAATCGGGCCATATGTATAATCGATAACCGAAATCTGGTAATCGTCTATCAATGAAAGGAATTTAATCGGGCCATATGTATAATCGATAACCGAAATCTGGTAATCGTCTATCAATGAAAGGAATTTAATCGGGCCATATGTATAATCGATAACCGAAATCTGGTAATCGTCTATCAATGAAAGGAATTTAATCGGGCCATATGTATAATCGATAACCGAAATCTGGTAATCGTCTATCAATGAAAGGAATTTAATCGGGCCATATGTATAATCGATAACGGAAATCTGGTAATCGGCTAACAATGAATTCATTTAAGTTTCAGGTTTAAAGTGTCTTTTTTTCATATCAGCAGATCTGATAATATCCGAACGTAAAAATAATTACAGGTAACTAACAATTATTTGGAAGCACTACTTGGGCCTAGTGCCTTGGGTATTAGCAAAAGTAGTATAAGACCCAAAAGTGTGTCAGAACGGTATAGTAGCTAATGAGAGTTTGTCGCAAAGTTAAACAGGGAAACGAAGGGGGTCGGAAAATACGTCATCAAAATCCAGTTACTCCAGCGCCGCCGAGTGAGGCGTTTTAGAACGTATGTCTACGGGCGAGAAAATCACGCCAGACTATAGACTAAATATAGCGTTGCTAGTACTATCAAAAGTAAAGTCTTATTTGAGGGGTAAAATTTTTGGGCTTCGGAAATGACTTCCCCCTCGCCTCTTTACAGGGACACAAAGATATCGGTTGTACTCCGGCACGATGAAAAATAGTTCTCTATAAAATACGTGAATATTAAACTTTTGCTTTCGATAATTTGGTTAATTTAGTTCCTAAATAAAGTAGATATATGATAGAAACTAAAATGCGACATTTTAAAAATAATAACACGACTTTTGAAAAGAAATAAACCGTAACTAGAATAACACTCACTTAATCGTGGAGAGCGTGGCGCCATCTAAGAGCAGAGATCGAGACTAATATTTAAATCTACGATGTTAAGACCTAACAATTTGCAAGTTTAACTGAAATAACAGCTATAGCTACGAGCTTTTTTTGTTTATTTTACAATTGATATAGTAATTATTAATTAAAATCAACCGTTATCGAAGGAAATAATGGTCAGCATTTGACAGAGAGACTATTTGAAATCGCGAGGCGGTGACATGGTTGCCAGGGAATAAAATTCCAAATTTTCATCTTGAGCGCGGACCGGAATACCACAAATGCACTACTTCGCGCGTAATGCGCTATCCTTATTGGTTAGAAATATCACGTGATCACTAGATCTTTAAAAAGGTTGTCAAGCATGGTGGAAGGTAAACTCTGAAGGCAGTTATAAACTTTCTCCCCCTATTTACTTTTGGTACTATCCCAACTAGTAGTCTGTAGTGTGACTAGGTCTCACTAGAAAATTTAATAGGCGCGAAGGTACAGCTGACACACTTTTGGGTCTTATGCTACTTTTGGTATTAGCCTAAGGCAGCGGTTCCTAAAAGGTGTTCCGCGGAAGGATCCCAGGGGTTCCGAGAATTCGCAGCGTGGCCATCTTTGATTGTATCAAGAGTCTTTTAGGATAAGTAAAAAAAAATGAGTTGGGGTTCAGTCAGAATTAGGTGGACAATTTAGGATTCCATAGCAAAAACAACTTGGGAACCGCTGGCCTATGCAGGGTTGCCAGTTGGGCGAAAAGTCGCCCAATTTGGGCTACTTTCAAACCGATTGGAGACAAAAAATGCTTGGGTGATTTGGGCGATTTTTGGGCTCCTTTCAGTAAATCTATTTTTTAGGCTCGCCCGTGCTATTTTCAAAATTGGTCGAACACATGTTTGTTTTTCTGGTTTTTTTGATATAAGATAACAAAGATAAGAAAGTGACAAAGTCAAAAGTGTAAATGTGTAATGTTTAAATCGACAATTACGGTCAACAAGCCATTTAAATGTTGTTAGGAAGTTAGATAAAATTTATCCCGAACATGTACTAATAAATGGCCCCGAGTGTTGAACGATTTGCCATTAGATTTTTTTAACTGCACGAAAGTCAACTTCGATTGCTCAATAGTTCTTTTTATAAAATAACCTTGGCCATCTTGTTGAAATGTTGCCTCCCCGCTTCAGCTGTGGATCCGTTTTCTATCCCACTAAAGAGCTTATGAACTCATTCTTAGGCATTGGCTGAACTATTCCAGGGCAACATTTCAACAAGTTGGGCAAGCGTAAAGACCTTTTTTAAAATCAACTATTCTCTAGTCTGGGAAAATAAAACAAATGCAAGTGAATTTTGGATAGACCAAGGAGGATAGGAAGGGAGGCAAAGTAGGAATTATAAACGCGCCAGCATCCTTGTAAGAAGCTTAGCGCGCAATCGGCGGAAAAATTTCGGAAAAATGGCGGAAACACGTAGCGTAGCGGCCGCAATCTTGTCACCATTTTTCCGAAATTTTCCCTCCGAGCTCGCGCTAAGCTTCTTACATGGATGCTGGCTGTTCATCCCTCCCACTTCGCCTCCCTTCCTATACTCCTTGGATAGACGTATACCGTTTTCAAGATGCCTCTGGAGAGCACATAATGAGGGAATTAGCTGAAGGTGCAATTAAGCTTTTAAGTTTACCAATTTCTAACGCACAAGTAGAACGAGTTTTCTCCCAAGTGAACTTGACGAAAACTGATCTTAGAAACCGAATGAATCTCGATTTATTGTCTAGTATATTATATTTTAGGTTCGGACTAGCGCGAATAAACATATAATGTTCGGAATTTGTGCCTCCAACTGCACTTTTAAACACATTCAACCAATCAATGTATAACCAATTAGTATAATGTAACTTATACATTTTTGAATAAAATGGTTGGTTTGATTTAAAAATTTAGTTTAAGTGAGCTTGTACCATTTGGTTATTAATGTTTTAATTTGGCTGACAAATTGGGCTATTTAAGAAAGACAGAATTTATTTTGGGCGACAAATTGGGCTACTTTGAAATAATGTTTGGGCGAATTTCTCAAAAACGACCTGGCAACGCTGGGCCTATGCCATAATTATATACTCGTGCACAGTTATCCGTGATTGATTGGAAAATGTACTTACAGTAAATGATCAAATTGACAGAATCTTCGGCAGTACCGACGATATTATCCGCGTAGCATTTGACGTATCCGTTGTCCGTGCCGTTGGCCTTCTCGATGACCAGCAGCTTGGTCTGCGTGATGCGTCGCTCGTCGTCAGCCTCGTCCGACTCGGCGCGGACATTCTCGGCCGAGGACGAAGAGGTCGCGTTTCTCAAAGCGCTCTCGTCGTATTCCCGGTACAAGAAGTCCGAATCGTTGTCCTCCTCGATAATGGTGAAGTTGGAATTCAAGTAACTCGTGTCCCAGTACAGGAGAGGCTTGGGTTTGCCCCATCCGCTGCACAGCAAGGTCACCTTGTGGCCCTCGTGGATCTCAACCGTCGTCGGGGTTACGTTGACTTGAGGAGGTTCTGTCACGAATAAATATCGAGTTAGAAAAACGGCATCGGCGGCCGAAGGAGCTTGTTAGCACGGAGAACAGAGGGTAGGGAGATGAAATAAAAGGGGTGCTTCGCTCCCCTTCCGTGCCGTTTATTCCCATTCGACCGAAATCCCATTCGACCGAAAGAATTTTAAAATGTAGCCCAATTGGCGGGGTAATTTGGTATTTTATTTATAAGGTATGTACTATCGAAGATCCATGTTTAGGTTAGGTTAGGTTAGGTTAGGTTAGGTTAGGTTAGGTTAGGTTAGAGTGGGTAAGTTTACTATTTCAGTTTTGGTTCAGTTACTTTTTATTAAGACGGAATAAATAATTATTATTGATGTATAAATACCCTCCTTTATTAGCTATCCGCTCCATTGCAAACGACTTCAGTAACTAAATTGAAAACATAGCAAAAGCCAATTTATATAGCAGCGTTCGGTCGAATGGGACACATAAAAGCGTTCGGTCGAATGGGACACATAAAAACCGCACGTTTCGGCGGAATTCGGTCGAATGGGACACCTCAAAAACCGCCTTCGGTCGAATGGGATTTCGGTCGAATGGGACCAAAGCCTTCCGTGCCGCTTTCCACCCAAAGTTGGGAGAATTGGGGGACGACAAAAGGGGTATCCAGGTAAAATATTTGTCACGTGAACATGCTGTAGCAGTTACATCGCGCCCTCTTTCCATATAACAATATACATCTACAAGGCCATGCGTTCGGATTATTTTTCTATTTTAGTATGTTTTTATTTCCTCTCAATTGAAGTTATTATTATTAATTTCAATATAATTATGGATCATACTAATCATAAATCACGTAATTTTAAAAACTAAATAACATCGAAAAAGGTTAAAAAAAAACTAAAAATAAATGGTAAGCCCTTGGTGTAAATACGTTCACTAACTCCAAATAACTTTTCGTTTTAGGTATTGGTTTTAACAAAAAATTTCTAATTGTGAAATCTCAGCGTTTTCCAAAACCCAAACCGTTCGAGCATAGCCATGGCAATATCACGTGACAAAAGTTTTACCTGGATGCACTCCTTCTTTTTTTCAAGCCCCACCCACCCGTTTGGGGGAGTTCGGCATCAAAAGCCGGGTAGAGTTTCGAAAATCAATTCATCTCCCTACCCTCTTTTCTCCATGTTGTTAGATACCAAGGGCGTTACTGTTGACAGATCTTGGACTATTCCCAGCATTGGAAACAATTATCAAAATCCCCCTTTTCGACAACAACTCGTTAAAATTAAATTTCAATCCCAACAAAAAACAAAGGATCTGCTCCTAAGAAACGAAATAAAGCTCTTTAGAAGTTTGAATGAAGGAAATTTCGTAAAAATCGGTTAAGCATTTAATAGAATTTTAACCCAATTGAAATAATTTCTAGGCCAGGATACATTACGAAAAGAAAAATGTATTTGAACCATACTAAAACGAACCTTATGTAGGGCGGTGAGCATTGTCTAAACGTTTCAATTTTCGTGTACCCTGGTTTATAGAAAATATCTCTGTTTACTCGTAACGATTTCGCCTTAGTTGTTCAAGCTTGAGAACTATATTTATTCTTTTCAAGACTGTATTTGCGATTGAAACGGGTCTAGATGGCGTAACAGTGCTAGCTTCTCCGAGGTTTCGCCTATGATCTAACGTTTGCTACGGACAAATTAAAAAGTTATAAGATTGTTTTTCTGAAATAATCTTATCACAATAGAGAGGTTAAGCCAGCACCAGAAAATGTCCAGAAAACGTGTAGAGGGAACCTGTAGAACGTGCAGGCTGTACACACAAAGGTACGTCTACAAACCTACAAGTTCTCCCTACACGTTTTAAACACGTGGCTTAAACTGTCTAATGTAAGCCAAAATTATATAAAAATGCCAGTATCAGTATTTATAAAGTCAAGTTTGCGAATAACGATGAGGAAAAACTAATAGCGTCGGCTTTAGCCACTACCTATCTAGGTTTCAATGGCGAACTAAAGGGGGCGATGCGATAGTTTTCGGAAAAAATATGGCGTCGTCTTCAAATTCGAAATGTAAAAATAAAACCATAGAAAATGATAATGTGACTCTCGACGTTGGCGTTCAAACTTGTAAAGCTCTTTGCTTCATCTCTCTATTGAAAGGGAAATAGCCAACATTAACGTTCTTAACTTTTAAGGCTCCGCAGCGCGCTATTCTGAAACCTAGGAGCAACAAACACAGCACCCCACACAAGGTGAAACCTAGGAGCAACAAACACAGCACCCCACACAAGGTGAAACCTAGGAGCAACAAACACAGCACCCCACACAAGGTGAAACCTAGGAGCAACAAACACAGCACCCCACACAAGGTGAAACCTAGGAGCAACAAACACAGCACCCCACACAAGGTGAAACCTAGGAGCAACAAACACAGCACCCCACACAAGGTGAAACCTAGGAGCAACAAACACAGCACCCCACACAAGGTGAAACCTAGGAGCAACAAACACAGCACCCCACACAAGGTGAAACCTAGGAGCAACAAACACAGCACCCCACACAAGGTGAAACCTAGGAGCAACAAACACAGCACCCCACACAAGGTGAAACCTAGGAGCAACAAACACAGCACCCCACACAAGGTGAAACCTAGGAGCAACAAACACAGCACCCCACACAAGGTGAAACCTAGGAGCAACAAACACAGCACCCCACACAGGGAGAACGCAACCGGTCAAAGGTCGTGCATTTTCTTGCGTACATTTTTCATTGGTTAGACGCTTTAGAGCCTGCTGCCGTCGGAAGGGTAAAATTCGGAAATTGTCTTCCCCCTTTCCGTAAAACGTTCAGCGTAAAGTCTCGTCCAATGAAATTTGTACACAACACTGCGTTAGCATGTTTAAAGGCTAGCTGCGTTCTCCTTGTGTGAATCTCTTCCGTAATCATGGCGACTCGGCCACGTCGCGTGAAACAGCTCTTGCCAGCAGCGCGCGCTATGCAAGTTTGATTTTACTTTTTCCGCCGAGTGTGTAGGGTGCGTAGAAATGTTTAATGTTCATTTTTTTAAATAAATTCATGAAAGTTAACTTTTACGTAAAATTAAAAGTGTAGAAATTATATACACTATATTCTAGAAATCATCAGTAAGAAAAATATTTAAAAATCTATTGTAAACTTAAATACCGTCGTATTTTCACTAATTTAAAAACTTAAGGCCTGAAACGCGCGCTTTTCGAGGGGTCGGACACTTACCATTATTTTGTACGGGATTTCGGGATTTCGTAGAGATTTTGGCGATTTTATCATTATTTTGGAAGTGATTTTGGGATTACAATGTTAATTTACCATAGAGAGAGTTAAAAGATTTTGCGATTTTAGACAAAGTGTACGGGATTTTGGTAAATGGCCAACCCCTCGGCGCTTTTGGTGTATTATTAAATCTGAATTACATAAAACAAATCCCTAATATCATTTCTCCCTGAACCAGCAACCCTAGAAAATCAACAAACCCGATTTTCTATAGGGTGCCTAGGGTATTTGTATTAAAATAAAATAGCCCTGATTTATAACTATTAAAATTAAGTGTTTTTTGCTACTGAAAATAGGCCATCGCATTCAAATTTAACAAAAACAAATTCCATTTAAAAAGTTCGGAATAAATAAAATTAAATACGCGAACTGGGAATAGCCCGCGGTATATCGAGAAGGTGAAATTTGCTCAACGAATTACCTAAAACATATTTAATAAAGCCAAATTAAATTCGAAAGGGAGAGCGACGTTGCGTCGTCTCTTTCAACAGCCGAATCGAAAGTTGCGCCGGGAAAGACATTCGCTCGAGGCGAAAATGGGGCTCTCATTAATTGAATAAATTAAGGTTGCCGGCCATCACTTCGAAAAACTATTTCGTCCACACGCCGCCTAATTGACTTTGATTGGCGTCGAAATGTGGTTTCTAGGAAGGTAGTATCAGAGATCCTGGCAGTTATAGAGATGCGAAACTCCGTCGAAAACCTGACAAAAAATGCAAGCATCAGCGCCGCCCTTCGGCCGGAAGGAAGCGCCCGTTTCAAGCCGAGAGACGCAAAAATTGTAAACAACGCTAACAATCCTAGGATCTCTGCGATTACTCCCCACGTACAGGCGTCGCTGCGATCGGCAAAAATTTGAAAAAAACTGGTTTGCTTAGGGTATAGGGAGTTTCGCATCTCTATAACTGCCAGGATCTCTGGTAGTATACTCGAACTCACTGTTACCTTCGACCACTACCAAAGGCGGGGATTGCTTGGCCTCCGCCGTAAATATAGTTCTCTAAATAAAGTGGTCTGTGATTAATATTATTAGATATGAGCTAAGTGAAATTTATTGTCAGCCACTAATGCGAAGTAAGAGCTTGAAAGGACTTTAATTAATATTTTCTTACAAATATTTTCCCACTTAAATATTTAATTTAAAGGGGAACGGTCAAGCTTTAACCAGTTAGATAGCCCTATTAAAAACTAAAATTTATGGTGAAAACCGCATCAAAAAATATTGAGTGGTTAATTTTTAATAAAATAAAGAAATTTCGGGAAATCGAAAAGCACGCGTCCGCCGCGACACCTGGTGAGTGGTCGGTGAGACAGAAAAACAACGTAAAAGCGCGCGCTGCTGAAGACGCAAAAAATTTGTTTTGCACGCGCGGCGCGTTCCAGTTATAAGAAACCTAAGCCTAAATTGAGCGATTTTAAAAGTTAGGATAGTTCGCAAATCTCTCATACGGGGTTAGGGGCGCTGGCGGCAGCCCCTAAGATTGCGGCGAAAATTCAAACCCAAACACCTGGCGTTATTTTTCGTTTCAATTTTTTGGGCCAATAGCTATTTTTTCAAGACAAAAAAGTACGTGTTAGTATATTGAACGTCTTGTTAATCTTTTGATACGGAAATAAGGCCATATTTGGAAAAGTTTGGCCGTTCCCCTTTAAAGTATATCAATCACCGTAATTCTTAAAAACATCCACTTCTATTTTAAAAAGACTAAGGACTAACGTTTGGACAGAAAACGAATAATTTTTCTACCTAAATTAACACGATGATTTTCCCGCATGAGCTTGAGTGCAAAGTCCGTAAGTGGCGAGATAATGTTTTATCCGTGGGGGCTCTTATTTGAAGATTGTGCTTTTAAAAAACGGAAGAGGACTGAGCAGATAATTAATGTTAAATGTTGACCTCTTTAGTTGTCTCAGGTAAAATTTTTTCGAGAAAAATTCCATTTATTTGGGCTTTTTTTATGGCCAGCTGGAAGGTCATTTTTATGTTACTGTCAATGGAGGCTACTGGCAGCTAGGAGCAACAAACACAAGGAGAACGCAGCTAGCCTTTAAACACGCTAACGAAGGGTTGTGTACGAATTTCATTGGAAGAGCGTCACGAGCCTTTACGCTGAACGTTTTACGGGCGGGAGGGAAGACAATTTCCGAATTTTCCCCTTCCGACGGCAGCAGGCGCTAAAGCGTCTAGCCAATGAAAAACGTACGCAAGAAAATCAAAATTATTTAATATCGTTTGGACGCCATCTGTCGAGTTACTAAGCAACTATATAGTAATATCATCTCCTTATATTTTGAAAATTAAGGTAAAACCTTCGAGTCATTTATTTAATCAATCCGACCGATTAACAAGAAATTTTCATTATACAATATTTATTAAACAAATAAAGCATTATATTCTAAACAATATTTATGTATGTAGATTCTTACTAGTGCCACGAAACCTTTTTGTTTCTTCCATTATTTACGCAACTCTCAACAAAACATTTTATACCCATTTCAAAAATGAATTTTTCTCAAAAATCACAAATTATAATCATATGAACAACTAAATTGTTTATTGGAGTATAAATTCATTTTCAAAACCTGCTGAGCAAAAGATTTTTAAATTTCCCACTAAAACCAAAACATTATCGACTGGGTACAGATGGCGCCAACACGGAATGTTAGAGTTGTTTGTCCAGATTCCCGATTGAAATTATTTTGTCCCACGAGACGCAGATTTTGGATTAGGGCGGTAATTGTATGGTTTAGCTCATTGGCCACGGGTGACAGCGGCGGGAAATGTAGCTTACCGCATCTTGGTATCTTGACTCTGGCCAAAGGCACTGCTTTCCTCCTCTCTTCAGCGTGTCCTTTGGGGGTATTGTCTTCGAGCAGGCAAGTTACTTGCTCCCAAATTGGCCCCAAGAATCCTCCGGTCTTTTTGGCTATCTCTAATTGTAGCCATTTGTTGGTACAATTGCACGCCAACGGGTTCCCGTCAACGGTTCTGCCAAGATTTAAAATATTACGAAACATTACCCAGAAACGAAATAAGCACTCACATAAAGCTTAGCCTACATATCATATGGGTTATTGGCTAGTAGAGTTAGAATACATATCATACGAATTAATGGCTTGTAGAGTTAGCCTACATATCATATGTGTTATTGGGTAGTAGAGTTAGCCTACATATCATATGAATTATTGGCTGGTAGAGTTAGCCTACATATCATATGGGTTATTGGCTAGTAGAGTTAGCCTACATATCATACGAATTATTGGCTTGTAGAGTTAGCCTACATATCATATGGGTTATTGGCTAGTAGAGTTTGCCTACATATCATATGGGTTATTGGCTAGTAGAGTTAGTTTACATATCATTTGGGTTATTGGCTAGTAGAGAGCCTACATATCATTTGGGTTATTGGCTAGTAGAGTTAGCCTACATATCATTTGGGTTATTGGTTGGTAGAGTTAGTCTACATATCATTTGGGTTATTGGCTGGTAGAGTTAGCCTACATATCATATGGGCTATTGGCTAGTAGAGTTAGCCTACATATCAAACGGGTTTTTGGCTAGTAGAGTTAGCCTACATATCATTTGGGTTATTGGTTAGTAGAGTTACCCTTACGAAAATGACTTGATCAAATTTTGGACATTGGATCCAATTTGTATCAAGCTATATCCTGAAGAGATCAAATAAGGATCAACTGTTTCTTGATCAAATAAAATTGTATCAAATTTGGATCCAAAATATCTTTTAAGTAAGAATTGGATACAAGTTTTATCCAAATAGGTTTGATCAAATAAAATTGTATCAAATTTAGATCCAAAAAATCTTTTAACTAAGAATTGGATACCAATTTCATCCAAATATATTTGATCAAATAAAACTATATCAAATTTGGATCAAAAAATCTTTTAACTAAGAATTGGATCCAAATTTCATCCAAATATATTTGATCAAATAAAACTATATCAAATTTGGATCAAAAAATCTTTTAACTAAGAATTGGATCCAAGTTTGATCTATATTGTTTTGATCAAATAGCATTGGATACAATTTTTATACAAATTAATTTGATAAAATTAATTTATTCAAATAAAATTGTATCAATTTTAGATCCAAAAAATTTGAACTAAGAATTGGATCCAAGTAAGATCCAAATTAATTTGATCAAATAAAATTGTATCAAATTTGGATCCAAAAAATCTTTTAACTAAGAATTGAATCCAAGTTTGATCCAAATTAATTTATTCAAATAAAATTGTATCAAATTTGGATCCAATTGATATTTCGCCGGGACACTTTCTTGGAATCGTGTATGGAATATTGTACGGTGTCGTCATGTACCGCCAGCGGTTAGAAACACTGAGAATAACTTAAGCCGGTGGCTTAAATATATTTTTTCTAAAATAGATGACGGCACCGTATAATGATAAATGACAGCCGCCGTAAGTGTTTCTAGAAATTGGTCTCAACCGAGACACCATAGCGGATATCAATTGAGTGTTCAAGAATCTAGAGTAAATATTCCTAACTCAATGGTATAAACATGATTATAGAAGGCGATAGGAGATTAGATGACTACTTTTTATGTCTGGCGAGACCGCCAGAACAATATCGATCTCAGTAAATATATATATTTTTTTCAATAGTTAAATTTATCGAAAAACTGGCAACATTTCGATAAAACTCTGCAGCATAGAAATCAGAATGTAACTAGAACGATTTTTGCAATGGACCACGCGCCGATTTGAAACTGGCGGATTAGTCAGTAACGCCCAAGGTTAGTAAAAAATGCTATAAAAGGTAGCCTCGTTTGGGTGGTTTGGTTTACGCGTCGTCTTATTTTAAGTCTGTTCCCTGCTTTCTACACTCTAGTCGGTTCTCTAATAGTTAGCCTTCCCAAAGTTACAGTGACGTCACTCGGTTCTGGCCAATTACATTTGTTTGTTTTATTTACTCTACCATCTAAGCGCAACCAGGTGTAAAAACAAGGGATTTGGGTGGGGATATAATTCATTGATTTGGTTAATTATTGTTATATTTACCTCAATTATTTTCGTTTACCGCGTTTTGAGCACTTAGAGCACGTGATGCACATGCCATTTTTTGGTCAGTTTCTTCATTTTAGGCCAAAGTAGACGTCTTTTGGCAGGGTTTTGTAGGTTTCCTAGCTTTTTGGCCTAAAGATTAGCTTTTCTTTATAGTTTCTTATCGTTTCTTGGCATGATTTGTTATCGAGAGGTCTTAAAGTAAAATCAAAATTGGATCCAACTGTAATTGGATCCTCGTTTGATCTGTCCAATTTTTGATCACTTTTGGATCCAATAAATTAAATCAAATTTGGATCAAATTGTGATATATATTGGATCCAAATTTACGAAATTGGATCCAATTGGCATTCAAATTTCATAAAATCTATCCTTACTTGATCCAATTTGGATCCTAATTTGATATAAATTGGATCCTAAATTTTATCGAGAGGTCTTAAAGTAAAAACAAAATTGGATCCAACTGTAATTGAATCCCCGTTTGATCTGTCCAATTTTTGATCACATTTGGACCCAATAAATTAAATCAAATTTGGATCAAATTATGATCCTCCATTTTCGTAAGGGTAGCCTACATATCATTTGGGTTATTGGTTAGTACAGAAACATATCTCGATACGTCTACCATTAAAATTAGATATTTATACAAGCTAGCACCGCCCAATAGCTGTATCTTAGATTCAACTAAATTGTGGGCAATATATTTTATTCCAAAAGCGATTTTATTTCTTACGTTTCAGAAATAGAAGTGTTTTTCCAATTTCATAACGGTAAAGTCGCTAAAAGGAATTTGATGTTATTCTCGGGATGTTTTGAAAAGGTGCATATCAGTCGGGCGTGGAAAAAATAAACTTTGAATGGCGTCACACTTACAATTCCAATATCGTCAGATCTTTGAAAACGTCTCTCTTCAAAACTGTCAAAGAGTTGTTACGAACGTTTCTGGAAAGAGACGGCAAAATTTAACGCACTGAAAGACATCAAACATTTCTTCCCGAAATGGTCTTATATTAAAGACTTCTAATTCAGCGGTTTTTAAGTTATTTAAATGCACTTAACAGACAGAAAGCGCCAAAATTGGACACTTAAGGTCGAACTAAATCAACTTAGATTTAGACTACGTGCTCGTTATACTCGCAGTGGCGGCTTTAGGTTCTTTGCTAGGATGGGCCTGGATGGGCTAAGTACATGTACGTAGGGCCCCCTATTTTTATTTAAATCGAAACTGAAATGTTTAAATCGAGATTTAAATATTTAAATCGAGACTGAAATGTATAAATCAAGATTTAAATTTCTAAATCGAGACTAAAATGTATAAATCAAGATTTAAATATTTAAATCGAGACTGAAATGTATAAATCGAGATTTAAATGTTTAATTAATCGAGGTTGAAATTTTTAAATCGAGACTGAAATGATTAAATCGAGACTGAAATGATTAAGGATTTAAATGTTTAAATCGAGACTGAAATGCTTATATCGAGATTTAAACTTTTAAATCGAGACTAAAATGATTAAATCGAGATTGTAATGCTTAAATCGAAACTGAAATGATTAAATCGAGACTGAAATGATTAAATCGAGACTGAAATGATTAAATCGATGTTAAAATGATTAAATCGATGTTAATATGATTAAATCGATGTTAATATGATTAAATCGATGTTAAAATGATGAAATCGACATTAAAATGATTAAATCGATGTTAATATGATTAAATCGATGTTAAAATGATTAAATCGATGTTAAAATTATTAAATCGATGTTAATATGATTAAATCGATGTTAAAATGATTAAATCGTGATTAAATTTTGAATCATTTAACCATGATTATTAGGGCACCCTAAAGAATAGTGACCTGTCACTCAAGAAACTGTTAAAAAGAGAGTTAGAGCTACGACTTTTTAAATATCGGGTAATAGTGTGCCAAAAATGTTATTAAGGTCAAAAATCCTTATTTGGGTCTTGAACCCAAAATACGAAAAGGAATAGTTAACACGTAAATTCTTTGGAGATTGTTTGATGAAAAGATCTTATATGGAAAGTGAGTGTATAAATAAATAAATAGCCAACATTGACTTTCTTCACTTTTAAGGCACCGCAGCGCGCTATTCTGAAACCTAGGAGCAACAAACACAGCACCTCACACAAGGTGAAACCTAGGAGCAACAAACACAGCACCCCACACAAGGTGAAACCTAGGAGCAACAAACAAAGCCCCCCACACAAGGTGAAACCTAGGAGCAACAAACACAGCACCCCACACAAGGTGAAACCTAGGAGCAAAAAACACAGCACCCCACACAAGGTGAAACCTAGGAACAACAAACACAGCACCCCACACAAGGTGAAACCTAGGAGCAACAAACACAGCACCCCACACAAGGTGAAACCTAGGAGCAACAAACACAGCACCCCTCACAAGGATAATGCAACCCGTCAAAAGTCGTGAATTTTCTGGTGTACAGTTTTCATTGGTTAGACGCTCTAGCGCCTGCGGCCGTCGGAAGGGGAAAATTCAAAAATTGTCTTCCCCCCGCCCGTAAAACGTTCAGCGTAGAGGCTCGTCCACTTAAATTTGTACACAACACTGCGTTCGCATGTTTAAAGGCTAGCTGCGTTCTCATCGTATTTGTTGCTCCTAGGTAAAACTAAATTCCGAAACAAAGCAGACTAAAAACTGCTAAAAAAATGATTTATTTCTAACTTTTAAAAGTGTATTTCTAGCCAACTCCGCTGAGAAACACCATTCTAAGAATTGAAAATGGAACGCGTTTTACAATGAAGTACTTAAAACATAGAGCAAGTTAATGGAGTGTTATAACAAATTTAGAGGATTTCGAGACAAATTATGAAGTCCAAGTTTTAAATCTGAGGATCTACTTAAATTTAATGATCAAACGAAACCTAAACTCACGAGAAAAATATTTCAACTCTTTTATCATAATAAAGACATCTTATTCTACCAATATTAATTTTATACTACAAAATCAGTAAAGCTAATTTGGTTTCGTTATCCTCTCCATAACAAAAATATTTGGTGTGTGCGTGTAGCTGTAAATGTTCAGACTGCGGTTTTTAACAAAGTTGTGCGTAGAATATATGTGTATGAATGTTATATTAAACGCTGCAAATATAAATGTTTGACTTAACTTTTACGAAAATAATTAAAAATTCAAAAATACGAAAAATGTATTCAGGTATCTAAGAATATGCCTCTCGTACACTTCTTAAGGAAATAACGTATTTAAAGAAGACACGAACTTTCGTTAAGGTGCAATCCGGTAATGGGCATTTATGTTAAACAGCCGCTCGCGCTCGTTAATTTTTTGAGCGGCAAAATATTCGCTAATTTTTGAGCTGTGAACTTTCCCTTGTCTCATTTCGCTCTTTTTGAACAGTGAAATTTCCCTCCACTCTTATCTCGCTCTGTTTTGAGCGGTGAAATTTTCCTCCTCTCTTATCTCGCTCGTTTTTTGAGCGGTTAAATTTGCATCCTCTTTTTTTTGCTCTTTTTCTAGCGGTGAAATTTCCCTCCTCTCTTTGCTCGCTCTGAGCGGTGAAATTTTCCTCTTCTCTTTTCTCGCTCTGAGCGGTGAAATTTTCCTCCTCTCTTTCTCGCTCTTTTTCGAGCGTTGAAATTTCGCTCCTCTCTTTCTCGCTCTTTTTCGAGCGTTGAAATTTCGCTCCTCTCTTTCTCGCTCTTTTTCGAGCGTTGAAATTTCGCTCCTCTCTTTCTCGCTCTTTTTCGATCGTTGAAATTTCGCTCCTCTCTTTCTCGCTCTTTTTCGAGCGTTGAAATTTCGCTCCTCTCTTTCTCGCTCTTTTTCTAGCGGTGAAATTTCCCTCCTCTCTTTGCTCGCTCTGAGCGGTGAAATTTTCCTCTTCTCTTTTCTCGCTCTGAGCGGTGAAATTTTCCTCCTCTCTTTCTCGCTCTCTTTCGAGCGTTGAAATTTCGCTCCTCTCTTTCTCGCTCTTTTTCGAGCGTTGAAATTTCGCTCCTCTCTTTCTCGCTCTTTTTCGAGCGTTGAAATTTCGCTCCTCTCTTTCTCGCTCTTTTTTAGCGGTGAAATTTCCCTCCTATCTTTTCTCGCTCTTTTTTGAGTGGTGAAATTTCCTTCCTCCTTTTATCGCTCTTTTTTGAGCGGTGAAAATTGCGCTCGGTTCATTTGGGTTCTTGTGTTCGTGCGGTAGCCTACTTTTTAGGCGTATTAGGCCATTTTTGGTCAAACTTTAAAACATTCTAGCGCTTCTCCAATTCGTCACAGAGAATTGCGACCAAGACAGTCATACATGATTACTCAACCCTTATAACACCTCAAATTTACTGTACTGATTTCTGAAACACCGTGTTTATGTTAATCTAGTAACACTGCCTGCCGTAAGATGGCGCAACAGGTGTAGGTTAAAATATTAGGGGAGTCCGTGTTGGGGGAATACGGTTTTCCATTCCAGGATACGGGTCTGTCATATTCCTAGCTTAGAGGTTCGATATTTACGTTTAAAGAGAAAATTCCAATTATTAAAATTAAACCTTTTGAGATAAAGTAGGACTGGAGATTAACAACGTAAAATTGTAGAATACACTCTAATGACTATAAAATAGAAATAACTGTAAATTGTCGGTCGCCGAACGACGGTTCAACAGAACTAGCGTGCCCAATAAAATTACCCGCAAATGACCCGTTGCTCGTATTCCTCCATTTCCATATCTTTTGAACTCTTTTAAAATATTAAGCTCGAGAGATAATATTTGATGAATCCAAAGAAGTATATTTATGAAATATTTTAAAATAAATGTCGAAGATTTGATAAAAAAATATTAAGGTACAAATTTGAAGTTAATTAATTACGATTGAGATAAAACATTTGATTATGGATGCCATTTATCGCAAAAGACATTTAAATGGATGATCTGAATAAAACTTGGTAATTAAACAACCTTCAGTGTAAACGTTTTTATCCAAAACGAGAAAACTGTATTGTTTTTAGTGTTATTTAGCCTGTTAGGAAATTAAAAATCAAGTAAAAGCTTATACCATTAGAACGCCAAGATTTCTAAGTACAACAAGGCTGTTTTTTTACTGTACGACTTTTGGCATTTCGGGTTTCGACGGCACATTGCTCAACGAAGTCAGCCGCTATACTCAACTGTATAGTGACGTCGTCAAACATAATGAATAGATTCATAATTCTATTGTTTTAGGTATAAAAATGCAAAATAATTACTAAAAAAACTAAATAATTAAATAATTGCAATATTTTGGCGGAATTATTTGTAATTGGGGAATTTTAGTTAAGCCTTTGCACACATGACGTAGCCTCAGATAGGCACCATTTAAAAAAATTGGCAATAGCCAAAAAAGCGTTCAGCAAGATTCTGCGTCACGTTGAGTATTGTTCTCATAGATAATATTTTCTTCACTGTGGAACGTATAGATCTGTGTTATCATCTACGGCCATAATCCTTTTGAAAAACATAATGGTTTAGCCCTTTGCTGACTCGTCAGTACGTCTGTGGCTGACGTTGAAAAACTAACGCGAAGATTCCAGCAAAAACTATTATTCTTTTAGTCATCCTGATGTATGTTTTTCGAGTATTCTGCATTTCAAACTTGACCGTTTGAAGGGTTTCAAGATAAGACAACATAAAATGGATTCTGTAAAAGTATGCAAAGTTGGATCTATTTTAAATGAAACACGCGATAAACTTGAATTAATCTTACAAACTGGAAATGTATTGTTTGAAATCTTGTCAAATGCGGATAAAGAACTTTTGGTTAAGCACTAAATGACAACGAAGTTCTCAATTTGCGCTATCACTATGAAAAGAAGTACAGTCCCGATCAAAGGTTTCTGGCCGTTTTCTCTTGGCAGCCATTTTGTTTCTATTTTAGGTAGAGAGCCGAATGAGGACTTCTATGAAAGAAAACCCTAATGCCCTACCACCATTAGGGCGCGGCCCTCAAGGGGTCGGAGTGTGCAATAACTGGTGGCTTTACCGGGGAGTCGGGGTCCGGCTCTTGTAACCCGTAAGGGCGGTGGCGCGCTGGGAGATGTTAGCTCCGTCCAAAGGGTCCTATCTCCGACCTCCGACTTTGGTCAGGTGTGGGCTGGATACTGGGCTTCGGCCCAGGCTAATGGAGAGGGGCCGGGCAAACTGGCCGCCTCGGCGGATTGAGTAGCCTGCTGTGGGGCTGCGGGCCTCCGTATGAGGGCACGGCGGACCCATCTCCCGGCCTTTTGGGCTCCCACCGGGATCTCCGGTGCCAGCTGTGCCGGGTTATGCGGGCTGCTGTGTGCCTGCCGTTCCCCTTTAGGAGCTCTCTCCAAAGGGCTTGGCTCCCTGCCTTTGTAGGTGGGGTGTCGGCCGGCGTTGCTAGAGCATCCGTTCTCTATCCCACTGCTGTGTGCGAAGTGGCGGGCTGGTCGTCCCATTGTTGCACCTTCTGCTGGGTTGAGCGGCTTGCGTCGAGGGTGCGACCATCAGTAGTGGGGTTCTGCTACCCATGCTGGTTTTGTCACCTGTCCGGGCTTGTGGACGCTGGCGTAGGGCATTCTGATGATAGGCCTCCGGTGGTGTGGTTCTTTTCTTACCGGTACACCGGGCTATAAATTCTGACAACACCATTAGGGCGCGAGCAAATCCGGAAATAGCCAAACCCCTACAAAATGACACTATAATAATAATAATAATAATAATAATCCCATTCAAGTTTGCTATATGGTATGATCTTGAAGGCGCCTTAAATGCAGACGAACTTTCTCCGCAAAAGCTGTGAGGATGGTACCAGGGGTTAATGCTATGCTCAAATATTCTTAGTCACTTCAATACATATCTATGGAGTAAATATATTATTAGAGTAGGCTAGATCGGCTAATGTTAACAGAAAAGATAAAAATTATTTTCTTCACATGTAAAGAACACTTTTCCCGTTTTCCCTCTATGTCTTCAATAACTTTACAACCACAAATCCAATTTGAAAAATGAAACCAGATTATGATTCCGAAGATTGTGACACGACATATTTTATTCATTTTTTCATGATGTCATTTTGTAGGGGTTTGGCTATTTCCAGCTTCGCTCGCGCCCTAATGGTGGTAGGGCATTAATTTTCACCGAATATTATTTTCGCGAGCTCTCTACCTAAAATAGAAACAAAATGGCTGCCGAGAGAAAACGGCCAGAAACCTTTGATCCGTACTGAACATTTCAAAATATGAAAGTGTTCAAAAACGGTACTTAAAGGGAGTAGATCCCTCCGTTTTTGGTAGGGTGCGCCGTAGCTTCTCTCTTTTCTCGCTCATGACGCTAGTCTAGAACGAGAGTTGAAACACCCAATTCTTCTATTAGAGGAAGCGTGCCCGCCCTGAAGAGGTTTTCTCACTTGAAACCTTTCTTGTTTCATATTTAGTATTTAGTTTTTAAATGCACCCTTAATTAACATATAAACAACAATATCCGATCTATAAATTAATTATTTTCATTATAGTTTGGATATTTATTCAAATATATTTTCTTAATAATGAGGTACGTGGTTTTAGATTCACGAAAGGCGTTCTAGTAGATATGAGAAATTAAAGCACTACCAAAGTGGGGATACTTTTAGTGGGATAATTCCTCCAAAATCACTGTATTTCACGCTACGTATAACACGTGGTTAGAATGATGATGGGAGGGAATTATGTCATAGAATATAAAGCTTTATATTCTTTGATAATGTATTGCCCCAAATTCCTGAAAAGGTTATTTATACTCCCTTTAGACGCTCTCTTATTCCGGACCACTACCCGAGAAACTAGCAGAAAACTAAAATCTTAGAAAGGCATATTTCTAGGGCGCCAGGCTTTTTGGGGAGGTAGGCCAACCATTTGGAGGCCTCTCCTTCCCCCAAAAATTCGTCCACGTGGATTATTTAATTTTTTTTATTAAGTGGTGCAATTTTTGGACATCCCTTACATCAGAACTTACAACTTTACGAAAATGAATGAACATAGGTACACTAACAATTTTAAGTAAAGTAAGTTTAAGAACCATTTATTTGTAAAGATAAAATTAAAGATACAATTTGGATATAGTAGCGCTCGCCAAAAATTAAAACTAAAAAATAAACTACTGTCAAAGAAAAGTTACTCGTACCTTTGGAAGATATAAAAACAGCGGTGTCGTTAAGCGAATCACTCGCGTTGAATATTGAAAAATTAATAAATAAATAAATTATTTCGCAAACAAATTACAGAATTTTCTGATATTAAATAATTTGGAGGCCCCTTAAGACGACTTTTGGAGGCCCCTACCAAAATTTCAAGTAGGCACTGGCCTACCCCGGCCTGTTGCTGGCGCCGCTACTGCTTAAACCTCGATCAAGAAAGTTTACAAAACTCAAAATAGGAGAGTTCGATCTAGGTCGTGAATTGACGATCCAAACACATGTCACATTGGCTATTCCCTTCGGCAACCCTGACAATATACCCACCAACTAATGCAACGGCAGTGTTACGGAGCGAAAGCACGCTTGAATCCTGAATCGTCAAAACATTTATACGCTGAAGTATTTCCTTGACAAAATTCGGTATGGCTTTTATCTTTATTTCAAATTTAGTTAAAGGTGTATAAGCATTACCAAATTTTGATGGTTTGATCAACCCAATGAGAGTGTTTTCTATAGAGGTGGTACATGCCCTCGCGTCCATCGTGTCATTCTATATAGCCACCTTTTGGGCTTAGATGGCTAAAAAAGATTTCTATTGAGTCACTAGAGAGCTTGCTCGTCAAAACAAAATGAAAATCAATTTCTAGAAGGTACTTGATTTTGTTGTTAAAATTACTGCTCTGTACGTCTCATCACTCAACTTTTCTTCTTTGAGAATTGCATTTTCTTGAATCATTTCTATTATGAATTCAGTTTCTAGCCAGTCCAATCTTTCATCGGTTACTTCGAAAAATGGTAATTTGTTTTCGTTTCGGGAAAAAGCACCTTGCTGCAAACTACGGACGTTGTGAATATCAAACCATTTCGAAATTAACTCCATGTAATAAATGGTAGCTTCTAAATCATCATTACAGTTTTAAGAGCTGTCGTTGTTTCTGTGGAAAATACTGTGTGGTCCTAAGTACACTCATTTTCTCCATGTTGGTTGGGAAAACACGCTTACTTGTTTCATTTCTTAGAGCTTTAACAACATTGTGTTTTTGGAGATATAATCTTTCAACAAATGTTGAGGAAATGGTCAGGCCAATTAAAACCAAATATCTTGCAAGAAACAGGCTTCTTAAATTCTTAATTATGTGGCTTTGGTCAAAAGCTACAAAGAGCTTGTGCTCTTTATCGTGTGGATGGTAAACAATTGGTTCGAATTTGTTATTTTTACTTAACCTTTAAAAAGTTGAAACATTTATTTTCGCATCGTCGCTGACTAGTCGAATAATTTTAAAACCTTCACTTTCAACTTCTTTTATCAAATTGCACACCCTTCCATGTTTTTTCTCTTGTAACAAAAAAATATGCAACTGGCAATCCGCCGAAAGACTTTGATAATAAAAACAAAGTAAATGGGTGCCAGAGATTCGCTTACGTCTAATTCTTCTCTGGTTATATCATTCTCACTAGCGAAACAGATAAATTAACCGCTAAAGTTTTGATTAACCATAAAAATTACGATTAACTGTTTATCCATGGATATTATATATATATATATATATATATATATATATATATATATATATATATATATATATATATATATATTATTATATAGCAATTTAACATGTAAAATAATCGTTTTTTCTCGGATAATTTTCGTTTGTGGATAAAAATAAATAAATTGATTATTTCTTATCCAAACGCCGAACTCTAATTCTCACCAAAAAACATGTCCAATTTACAATCATACAGGTATTAAAGACCCTAGGCGTTGGTGCTCTTTTTGTAATCGTTTGAATTCCTCCCTTAAACGGAATTTCACTAGTGAAGTGACCCCATCACCTGTGGTGCTACCCAGGTATTGTTTGATTGTTCTAGGTTGAGGCAAGTGAAGCACTCCGAGTTCCCTAACGTATCTATAAGCAGCGGGAGACTTCTGGTTCCACAACACTTAGACTCGATTCATTATACTTAATTGGACTTTTTTGCCAAAACAAAACAGTTGCTCAACTACGAACTTCTTACTAAGATTAGTAATGATTCTTCCTTGTTTGCGTTAAGATGTTGATTTTTTTGGAATTTTTTGAGATCATGGCTGAGAAATTCATTAAAATGTTCTTTATCAAAATTAGTGGTTGCTTGAGTATCACGAATATCTTTCATCTTTTCTCTTTTGATTTTGTAGAGATATTTAATTCAGCGGTTTCAGTTAAATTATCAAGAAATAGTCTCTTTTTTGATATATTTAAATTTTTGAACTGCTGGCTTTTCACGCTTGAAGCTTGCATTTGAACTAAAGGTGACCCCTTCTGAGGACTCGGAGTTTGGGTACGATAATTGTTTTCAACAGACAGAATTGATTCCTAACTTTTTTGGTTTTGATTGACTGAATAAAAACAAGGAACTTGAGTTGACTGGGTAGCGCGAGGCATAGGAACTATAGGTGTATTTTCTATAACCAGCTTTAATTTCCTAACTATTGGTTTTCCATCAAATACAGAAGGAATAGCATTCGGTAGTAATCCCCCTTTTCTTCTCGTGGAAATATTAAAGTCTGTGTCTTTAAAGTGCTTGCTGCAAATTCTTGCATTTTCAGTAACTTTACAATTCAGAACTTGTTGCCATTTATCCCACACTGCCCGCAGTAACATATTCTTGGGAATAGAATGACATGTATTTGAACTTTCATCATTTAATTTAGATTTGTTATGCAAGAATTCACCATTATTAATCTTTATTTATAATTTCTTTATGACTAGAAAGTTTGTTATGGCCAAGGTTTATGTATATAATTTTCTTTAAATGATTATTGGTAATTAATAATTCGGAGGAAAATTTTATTGACGTGTCATAATAATAAATAATAATCACCTAGGCTAATACCCTTGGCACCACCTTAGGCCTAAGTCATCAAGCGACTTTTAAAGCCATTAATTCAGGTGGCCGGGTTACAATGCGTAGGAGGGTGGTGGCAAGCCCTTCAGGCCACGCCCAAAGGGGCGGGAGTGCAATTTGGTGTTTAGGAATAGCGCGACCGAAGGTTGACCTAAGCGCAAGTCCCCCTGACTGGGGCTCTCGCCCATAGAGGGTGCAAGGCCCATAGTCGCTTGGTGTCTCCGGCGGATGCAAAATTCCTTGGAGTGGGGTTACTTGAGAATGTAGCCCAAAGTGGGTGGTAAACTCCATCTAAGGCTAAATACGACCACGAAACCGATAGCGAACAAGTTTTATGGAAGGGGGAAACCGAAGAGCTCGGGGGGGAAACCCCTTTAGCCAGTGGGGAGAGAACTTGCAAACTCAACGCGGAAGGAGTGGTTCCGAGTTTTCACCCAATGCCACAAGTTGGGATCGAAACTGGCTCCTCTTGCTGCGAGGTGAAAGTGCTAACCACTCCGCCGCCCCACTGCTCAAAAACCCCTTTGAGTCCTTTGAATTTATTTGCGTAACTTTTAAACAAATTTGTTGATATTTGATTTTGTACGCGTCACATAAATGTCTAAATAGAGCGTTTCAATTTCGTAAATAAATATCTCACAAGCCACAAGCTCAATTGGCATAACAAAATAGTCTTTTTCGATCCAGTCTGTGTTACATATTTACTGTAGAGAAACAGAATTCTTAAATTCTACAAAACTAATAGAACGACTCTAAATTGGACATACACTGCGAGACATTGTTATACAAATTGTATACATAGTTTGTACCGAAGGGAGGGGCCTATGGTCTCCATGGAAACCGAAAGGGGGTCAAAAACTCAAAATATTTCGCTGATAGCTACTAAATAGGTATACATTTTGTTGGTTATCTCATTGAAGCGACAAAACTGACGAAAATTAGATTTATTTGCTTTGAAGTTTTTAAAATAATATCGTTATGGGCTTTAAGCTAAACCAGATAAGATTTTAAGCCCGGGTTATTTAAATAAATAGCAAATGACGACAGGAATATCTACGAAAAGAGGTTGGCAAAATTAATCAAATTAGGCCTTTGTGGTGATCCCTTTTACAATTACCGAAAATAAAATGACAATATTCGGTCTCTCTTTCTAATTGAACTAATTATGAGGAATAAAATCGACTTCGTTATATTTGCATATTTAATAAAACAATTGATGATATTTATAATGGGTCCTACTAGTTTCGTTTCGCTTAGCAAAACATCCTCAACAGTCCCTGAAACGAAACGAAACTAGTAGGACCCATTGTAAATATCATCAATTTTTTTATTAAATATGCAAATATAACGAAGTCGTTTTTATTCCTCATAATCATCAACGCATATTCCACTTGCAACATCTTAAGCCTTAATTAAACTAATCGAACAATTTTTAACAAGGCAGGTAACCATTTTTAACGTTAAACTAAATTCTTAATCATTTAAAAAAATTAAAATCCGCAAACAGACGATTGAAACTGTTAATTCTCGCGTATTAGTAAGAAATCTACACCAGCAAAATGGCGGCATTGTATGGTTCATTCTTGCTCAAATTACAAATATTACATATTTATTCTTGGTGCATATATCTATACTTGGAACTGCGTTATTGATGACGTTGGGATGCAAACTATGTATTGTCGGAAATTAATGTCGACCTTTTTTAAAAACTAAACGGTAGTTGCCTGCTTTTATAAGACCGTAAAAGAATTAATGATTTATAACCCAATTTAAGATTTTGCCAACAGCACTGCTGATGTACTTCTGTTCATACTTATCACGTTACTTATGGTAATATAATAATAAAAATCAAGTCTGTAAGGATACAATTAACGCGGAAGTATTAAAAGAAGCCCCCAATGAAACAATTAATACTTACAATTCGTGAAGTTTCAAAGTATTTGAGAAGGCTCCTTCCGCGATCTGAACTAGACCACAGCTCGATATGGTTCTGCAAATAGGATACATGGTTTCAAGATTAGTGTTCTCCATAAGTTAGGGGTCCTAAAGAACTATTCACGCGAGCATAAAATTATTTTTGCAAAAGATTTTCATACACATGCTTCTTACTGAACGAACTAACCAGGAGAGTACCCGAGGTGTTTATTGCTGATTTTGTTCAAAGTCGGCCGTAATGTAGACCTATATGAGAGATGAAATTTCCCAAAAGGAGACGTTGCACTACCCATTCGATTTGCTATGGCAACCGAAAATGTTTTTGATCACTTAAAACAAAAAATCTCCATTTAAAAAAGCATGCGATTTTCTCGGTTTCACAGCTACGAAAATTGTTAAAAAAAAATAAAATCACGAAATTGGTAATTTGTACCACATCTAGGTAAATTTCATCATCTTTGGGTAAATTGGAACAATTTTGGGGTAATATTGTAACAATTTTTGGGTAAAATAAGGAAAAAATCTTATTTGACCAAATTTTAATAAACATATTTGACCAAATTTTAATAAAAATATTTGACCAAATTTTAATAAAAATATTTTAACAAACATATTTGACCAAATTTTAATAAAAATATTTTACCAAATTTTAATAAACATATTTGACCAAATTTTAATAAAAATATTTGACCAAATTTAAATAAAAAATTTTGACCAAATTTTAATACAAATATTTGACCAAATTTTAATAAACATATTTGACCAAATTTTAATAAAATTTCAAATGAACAATTTTTTATAAAAAGATTTGACCAAATTTTGATAATATTACCTATGAACAAATTTTTATAAAAATATTTGACCAAATTTTTATAAAATAATATTTGAACAAATTTTTATGAAAATATTTGAACAAATTTTAATAAAAATATTTGATAAAATTTTTTATAAAATCATTTGATAAAATTTTATCAACCATTTTCTAAAAGGGAATATAACCTGCAAAGCAATCTTTATGGAAGACCCCTTCAATTTTTCCAATTTCCCTGTACTGTGGCGCCAAACATTTTTAAAGTCAAAGGCAAGAGCGACCAGAGCCGCAAACGTTGGTGTTCCACATCAAATACCTGAGGTTATATTTCCTTTAATGAAAAATATCAAAAAAGAGCCGACACCGATACGCTCGTAATTGCAAGTAGGAAAAGGTCGCGGCACGTTAAGCGCGAATGAAATGAAATATAGCTTAATAATTAGATCTCCGGGCAACCAAAGCGAGTGATTACAATTTGAACGCGTACTAAAGCCGCCAATTAAAGGCGAGAGACACTTACAATTTCTCCAAATTGGGATAAGGCGAAATCTGGTCGGCGGTCAACACCTTCAAGTCCGGCTGATGTTCGATTATTCTAGAAACAGAAATGAGAACAAAGTCCCGAATTACAAATCATTAAAACCAGTTGTCAAGGACCTAAAGTCTTCTATAGACAAGTCCTTCTTCGAGATATATTATCAACCGGCAGTCTATTCCAGGACCAGGGTTCGGAGCGATGCAAAACGTTTCCTAGGCTACGCGTGTGAACGCCGCTGAAGCGAGTTCCTAAAACAATTATATTCTCGCATTAATGATCTGGTCTCCGTGTTCGATTTGTACTCGCGTTCCCTGGAATCGCCGAGTTATGATCCTTTTCGTGAAATATTCGTATATTCCAATATCCATACTTGCTAAATTAGTTAAACCTCTATTTAAAAGCACGGTTCGCCAATTTCATTTAGTATGTAGAGTGACTAACGAGTGGAATGCTATATCGCCTTTTAAAACGGCCATAAGAAAAGCTATTACCAAAGATTTGTAGGGACTACAGCGCTTTCCTAAACAGCATTTGTTTAATCAGCATTTTCCAAAATTGCGCTTTGCCATAACAGCGTTTCTTTATACAGCGTTTCCCAAAACAACAAATTGTTCAAACGGCGCTTTGTCATAACAGCGTTTCTTTATGCAGCGTTTCCCAAAACAACAAATTGTTCAAACGGCGCTTTGTCATAGTGGCGGTTCTCAAAACCGTATTTTGTCGAAACAGCGTTTCCCAAAACGGCGCTGCTTTCTATACCACTAATAATATAGGCCTATTGTAATACATATTTTTCTGTAATTTTGGCAAATTTCATTACCTAATGGTTTCTGCCGATAGGTAGTATTGCAAACTTACCTAACCTAACCTAACCTAACCCCTGAAGTTCATATGTATGTTATACATTTTCCATCGTCA
This sequence comes from Leiobunum rupestre, assembly GCF_980474605.1. NCBI lineage: Eukaryota > Metazoa > Arthropoda > Arachnida > Opiliones > Sclerosomatidae > Leiobunum > Leiobunum rupestre. Next base: position 13,183,983 of record NC_143392.1, on the reverse strand, counting down.
ATTCATATAAATTTTAAGAAACCGCTGTCTTGACCAAAACCACTGTTTCAAAATCGCTAATTTGAGAAACGCTATATTCAGAAACGCTGTTTATTGAAAAAGCTGTTTTGACAAACCGCTCTACTGAGAAACGCTCAACCAAAAAACGCTGACTAAACAAAACGCTCTTTCGACAAACCGCGGTATTGAGAAACGCTATTTGAACAACCGCTGTTTTAACAAAGTGCCGTTGCAACAAAATGCTGTTTTGAAAAACGCGCTTTTGAAACCGCTATTTTAACAAATGCTATTTTAGTCAAGCGCTCTATTCCTTACATACCATTACAAAATGGATTTGCAAAAACTGATCATAATAATTCAGTTCCTCTTCATTACTCACAAAATTAATTGTTGTTCATCTGCTTAGATGTGTGTTCTATATTATGTTTTAGTTTGTGTTTTATATACAGGGTGTCCATTTTTAATCGAAAAAGTGATTTTTCTGAATAACCGTTGTAGTTAGAATTTGGAAATTTTTTGTGTGAATTTTCAGTACCGGGGGCCATTGTTGTACATAGTGTTTATCGATTTTAAAATAATATTTTAAAATTTTGAAAAAATAAATTTTGATGTATTGGAGCTCGTCAAATTTTGTCAATTAGAAAAATGTAGAGCGGCGTCGAAAACATAAGAATAACGTTTGGTCGTTGAAACCACAATCATTTTTCACGAAATTACACGCGTTTGAAAATTGACTACAACGGTTATTGAGAAAAATCACTTTTTCGATTAAAAATGGACACCCTGTATATTTATCCGTTCGTTATTTGTCCCCCGTCTTAGGTCCACACATAAGCCGATTGTGGCTTAGTGGTCTTTGTTTGTGTATAAATAAATTAAATAAATAAGTACAGAAATAAATAAATAAACTATATCTTGGGAAAATGTTTTGTTCGGTCTATTATCCTGAATTATGCAATAACTATATCAGTGTTAGAAATAAGCTTATTAAAAAATAAATTAACTGGTCATGACCACCCTTTTCTGCCCCACCTCTCTCCCACAAACAAAAGAGCTTTGATATTTATCACATTTCTTAACGAACCAGCGTTGCCAGAAGCCTCAAAATGAATTATCGTACGAACTTTGTAAAAATATCGTACATAATGAAAAATTATCGTACACTAGGTATATGGCGTAGCTCGCAACCGAAACGGTTCTAGGTGGCGCTGAAGGTTTCATATCACTTCTTGGGTGTGTAGCGTCTGCTAGAATGGAAAATGCGTAAATCGGGTAGTGAATGCTTTTCTTTATTGTATTGTAATAATAAAGTAAGTTATTTCAACGGATAAAAATATATTTTCATATATTTCCGCGAAAGTTTTAAAACTTTGATTGTCAGTAACGTCTGCTTATACGCTAGCTCTTACTGTAGCTAAAAGAGGGCGTATGCGTAGTAAAATCGTGCAGTCCAGGGTGAGAAATATCGATTTTTTTAAAACTGGACCTGTGGCCAGTTACCACTTTTAACCTTGCAAAATCAGGCTTTCATAATTTATGGTCAAATTACCTATTCTTGACAATATGTGCTATAGACCCGACCCGAACAAGCCTACTGAGAGAGAGACTGTTTATATTTCTTTTTGCTTACTGCTACATTCGCTTCTTCTATAATGTAGAGTAGACAGACTCCCCTAGTCAACCATGCATACACACAATTGACATAAGGCCAAGCACACAGCATAGAAGCAAAGACCAAACAATTTTAGGGATTAATATAGAATTTTTATAATGAACTAAAATCTTGAAGGGAAAAAACTTTGAATTAATAAAGTGGTCACCAGGGCGATTGGCCTGTGATAGTGCCTTATTTCTCACACTGGTGCAGGCACCCACTGACCGGTGTTTGAAAAATTCACCCAGAAAATCAGGTAGCAGACGACGTGTCGAAGCTTTCCCTATGTCCGTAATTCGCGGGAAACTGACGAAATACAAACGCCGGTGGAGCCCTTTAAGCTTGGCCTATTCGAAAGTGTCCAAATTAAGTTTATAGTGTGAACTCGGCTGTAAATTAACCTATAATATGTGGTCCACGTTCAACATTGTTAAAAGGAAAGGCACTACCAGGAGTTTCGATTGGTGCTCTAAGTGTTCAAAGAGGCTGGCCACGTTGACGCCACTCCATAGGTTTGCCCATACAGGACCATCATGACTGTATTTTTTTTTCATTAAGAAAAAGTAATCGCTACGTTCTCTGACGACCTCATGCCAAGTAAAAATTACGGAAAATATTTAGAAGAGGTTCCCTCTCGAATATTAGATAATAGAACTGGAGTTTCGATTCCATCTAGACCAGATTTGTATGAAAGTTTCAAACTCACGACCAGTGGAATTATTCGAAAAAAAATTGAAAATTAGTAGGTGCGAAATTTTTGGGGTGACATTTTTAAATTTTTCAAAAAATAAAACTTTCTACCTCTATAGGGTAACTTGCACGTGGCCTAGCGAACACTAAAGCCGGCCTAACGTTCTAGGCGTAGGCTCGTCGAGATTTGCATTGTAAATGTATATTTTAATGTTATTGTTAAAATAACTAATAATATACCGTTTATCTTATTGGTTTAATTATCTAAATAAATGTTTTACTTCTTAAACGGCTTCTATGACGTTATATATGATTAACTTACCGTTGCTCAAATAAAATAGTCCGGATAAAGATCCAAGCATGGAAGTTGGGGAATTTGGTGGGGCGATGTGTAAGCCAAAACATTACCCATAAGCCTTTGGTATCCGGTAGGCGCGTGTAAGTGGCGCCACGTTTCGGAAATATCCGTACATTACCGTTTCATAGGGGTCAGCTAAAGCGCTAGGTATTCTGGGAGTTCTTCGGCATTCGGCTTCTAGTTGGGGAAAGAGTTCGCGATAGACATATGGAATTTTCCCCTGCAGGCTCCATCCTTCACTGCGCGCGTAGAAAATAACGGCAACGGCAGAAGAAACACGATTATATGCCCAAGCCTTTTCTACTCCTAATTTTATCATATGTGGTGTTGTAACAGCGTAAAAATAATTTGGAAAATATAGACAAAATTATCGTACTTTCGCGTACGATAATACATTTTACATCGTACATCGTACCTGAAACGGAATTCGCGTACGTGTACGATAATTATCGTACGTCTGGCATCGCTGTAACGAACTTTAAAAAATATTTCACCATCTTCTTGTTCTTCGAATAAAAACAGTTTTACTCCATTTTGACCTTCTTTTTGTTTCTAAAAGTCATAAAGAAATTACAATGTCTTCTATGCTTATGTTTCATAAATGATTGATCTAGATGTTTCGCATTTAGCTCGACGAATCTGACTGATTGTAGCGGAAGAACGTCAAATTGCATTACTGCCAGATGCCACGAAATACGCTCAATTTTGGAGTCAAAATCCGCAATTTCATTGGCTGTGAGAAACTGAGAGCGCAACGCTTTTATCATTTTCTCTTTTCTATTTAATTAAAAATAAACTGGCCAGTGAACCCCCCCAGATTCTATTTAATTTACTGGTCATAGCCCAAAACAAACTGGTCTTTGACCGACGCCACCGCCTTATTTCCTAAACTGAACTATATCGACTTAAAATCCTGAAGTTCAAATCCCAACGCGGTGCTATTTTCGCTTTTCGCGTACTAAAATTTTAATTCCTATTACGAGTTATTTATACGCGAATTGTCGAGATATTCACGCTCATTATAATCTGTTCCATTTTAATGACTTAGATATGGATACCACCATAGGCTCAAGCAAGGGCGTATTTAAGGTTGGGGGGTTTGCTGCGGACGGAGGGGAGGGGTACCTAATAAAAAACAGTAAAACTTCCGTCAGCACCCCCCCCCCCCCCCTTGAATTTTCCCTCAAAACCCCCCCTGAAATAAAATCCTGGATACGCCCTTGGGCTCAAGTCATCTAGAAAATTTTAATGCCTTTAATTCAGGTACCAGATTAAACTGTGTAGGAGGGTGGTGGCAAGCCCTTCACGACACGCGAGCCAACAGCTCCCTGCACTCTCTATTACCTTTAATCTCGATAAGTTTATATGGAAGAGGAAACCGAAGCAACTAAGGGCAAATCGCCTTTAACGAGTGGGAAGAGAACTGGGAATCTCCACGTGGAAGGAGTTGTTCCGAGTTTTCACTCAGATCCATCTAGGAGCAACAAACACAGCACCCCACACAAGGAGAACGCAACCCGTCCAAAGTCGTGCATTTTCTTGCGTAAATTTTTCATTGGTTAGACGCTTTAGCGCCTGCTGCCGTCGGATGGGGAAAATTCGGAAATTGTATTCTCCCCCCGCCAGTAAAACGTTCATCGTAAAGGCTCGTCCAATGAAATTTGTACACAAAACTGCGTTACCGTGTTTTAATTCTAGCTTGTGTTTGTTGCTCCTAGGTGCCACAAGTTGGTTTTGAGCCCGGCTCCTCTCGCTGCGAGGCGAAAGTACTAACTACTCCGCCACCTCACGTCACTCCGCGAAGAGTTATCAGTTAAATCATAAGTGTATAATATTTTACATAAGTGTGACACTTCCTATTCTTCACATGCAAAAGTTTTACTGAGAGCTTTTCTCAAGACAGACTGAATTACGGGCTTCGTCGTCGTTTTGCATCCGCTTGCTAACGCGTCCCACGTAGCCTTTGACAGCGCCTCGCTAGAGAGAGATTTTCTTCTTGTGATGACGTCACTCCGTTACTACCTCTCAGTAAAATATTCCCCAAAGTGACAAACTTATGGAATCATATTATACACTTATGGTAAAATAGAGCAATTAATTCTCCGAAAACGAGACGCTTTCGAAATTTGAAACTTAGAAGAACACTTTGAAATTTCAGCTCATTAATTGGTTATTCTAATTTCCTAAAGAGGCATCTGCCAAATCTGTCAAGACGCCGAGGGAGAGACACTGTCCTCTTTCGAAAGAACAATACAAACGATCAATGTCAACAGTCTCAACGTTATAATATTCACGGATATATATTTATAGCATTTAAATTTCTAAAATCGCCGACGAGATAGATTGCGATAGAAGTCAATGATTTTGTTGGGTGTATTAATTTGATGAGGACGATTAAAAATTTAAATTACCAAGGCAAAGGCTTAAATTACCAAGGCGGCAAAGGCTTATCGCGTTCGATGAGGAGACGCGTCGAGGCTTGAATTACGGGCGTTCCGGCCCCGAAAAGATAGCTATCAAACAACTCCTAAATCTTATTCCAAGTTTGCCGGAACCGGGGGAACATAGACCCAAGGACGGGGGATTTTTCAATTACCGAGGACCTAATTAGTGGATGGGGCGTTGAACAATCAAAATTGATCTCACCTCTTCGACCGCGGGCCCGCGCCGCGATTGTGATTCAAATAGAGAGGAGAGAGCGCTCCCTCGCGGATCATTAGTTCCGGAGGATCATCGTTAGTGAGAAAAGCAGAAAAAACACACTATTCATTTTAGTTCTAGCAAAGGCTTAGTAAGGCGATGACACGGAGGACGACGCTTATAACGTTGTTTTTAACCCGCCCTTCATTTATATTACTGTTTATTCTTTCAGACCATTTTTGTAAATCGCTTAAAATGTTTCAATTAACAATGATGAAGCATCGGGCTTATCTCTACAAAAATTTACTTATTTTGGACCTACCATAGAAGAGTTTCTCACGGATATTAATCTCAAATTTTAAAACTTTAATTAAAAGTTGTTAAAATTATACAGAAGCTTTCGAGCTCGAGGCCTCTTTTTCAACTGCCAATAGCTGTTTGCAACTTTGCATCTAGGAGCAACAAACGCAAGGAGAACGCAGCTAGCCTTTAAACACGCTTAGGCAGTGTTGTGTACACGGAACATGTTACGGAAAGGGGGAGGACAATTTCCGAATTTTTCCCTTCGGACGACAGCAGGCGATAATGCGTCTAACCAATGAAAAATGTACGACTTTTGACGGGTTGCGTTCTCCTTGTGTGGGGTGCTGTGTTTGTTGCTCCTAGCCGCCATAGACGCCAGCATTCTAGTTGCATCTGATATTTCTATGGTATAACCCATTGAATTGGGAATAGTTTCAATCTGCCTTCCGCGAAACAAATTTTTCAAAATTGAGAACTCTATCATTTGTCGGCGGGAACTATATCTTATACAATTTTTAGTATTGTACTAAAGTACTTTGAAACTGATAGATGGCGCCGACTCGAAATTTCATAATTTGTTTCGCGAAACCACAACTCCCGAACACGCCTATGAAATTCTAGCAGTACTATTCCCAATTCAATTGGTATAACCATAGATATATGAAATAATATAGATCCCCAATCCTAGGAGGGTCTGATAAGGAACTGACAACTAGCAGACAACGTGTATTTTCTGGATGTGCTACACTAGCGCCATCTTTCCACCAAAAGCAAAACAAATGACACGTGACTACAACTCAACGTTACTCTGGGGCTATCATAGATATAAGAAATGTATATAAAGGTCTAGATAAATTTCGGGGCGTCTAAGCCTAACATAAAATACGGAATTGACACCTAGCAGACACCAAGGAAGGCACGTGACCAAGAGCGCGAGCTCTCTTAGCATTTTAGTACTAAGTGCTTGACCTTTCCGCAGGCTGTAGTCTTTAGACACCATCTGTTGGTGACTTTTAGTATAATTTTAAGCAGGAGACAATGGCTCTCGCGATGATAGCACGAGCTTTCTTACCGATAGATAGCGCCTTATAAGGATAGCCTGCAGAAATTACGCGTTTCTGCTAGCTGTCACCTCCGCATTCACTCCCTTTGAAATATTTTATCTAGACCTTTATATACGTTTCCTATATCTATGGGGGCTATCAACATTATTAGGCCTAAGCTACCGCGTTCTTTTTTCCAAATAATAATTTTTGTCACCGATAGATGGCACTATTACGTAGCACATCCAGAAAATAAGGTTCTTCCTCTAGCTGTCTCTTCCGTGTTTTCCCACGAGCCCGTGTGCAGCGTAAGGTATCTATTTTATTTCATATATCTATGAGTATAACCGGGCCACCTGAATTAATGTCATTAAAAGTCGCGGGATGACTCGGGCCTAAGGTGGTACCATGGGTATTAGACTAGCTGATTTTATGATCGAATTTCGTGGACTCGTAAATTGGGGCCTACCCCCAAAATATCCTAGCTCCCATCGTAATCCGCGTCCCACTTGCAAATGTATATTTTATAAATATTCAGCAAAAGTGACATAATTACCAAAAATGTGACAATCCCTCGTGACAATCCCTGTATACTTTCGTATGCTAAAGGTTTATTGAATGCTCGACTCGAGATCGACCACATAAAAGACTATTTATTATCGACTTTCTGGATCTTTTTTAAGTCTATGGTATTATATCGTAGGTAGATGGCGATAGCATCTCCACAGAACGACGAAAAATAACAAAATACACTAACTTTGACCAGTGCTATTTAGTTCCTTCGTTCCTCATTTCCTTCCCTCCCCAAGGCATACTCCCCCTTCTTTTTTTTTTTAATAATAATCAGCTAGGCTAATACCCAAGGCACCACCTTAGGCCTAAGTCATCATGCGACTTTTGAAGCCCTTAATTCAGGTGGCCGGGTTACAATGCGTAGGAGGGTGGTGGCAAGCCCTGCATGCCACGAGATCGAGCCAACAGCTCCCTACACTAACTATTACCGTTAACCTAGACAAGTTTTTATGGAAGGGGAAACCGAAGAACTCGAGGGAGAACCCCTTAAACCAGTGGGGAGAGAACTTGCAAACTCAACGCAGAAGGAGTAGTTCCGAGTTTTCACCCAGTGCCACAAGCTGGGATCGAACCCGGCTCCTCTTGCTGCGAGGCGAAAGTGCTAACCACTCCGCCACCCCCTTCTCCCCTCCGAACTTGTATTTCGCTCGTAACATTCATTAAGAAATAGGTCCGATTGACACACTTTTGGTAATTATGTCACTTTTGGATTCAGTAATAAATGAGAAACTCGTGATGAAAGAGAAAGAATTGCGGAGGATGCGCGAAATAAATCACGAGAGGCGGCGAAAAGTTATGAAATCGGATCAACAGCGGCAGCGATGTCTTTTGGGGTAATAATTCAATATGACAAAATATGGAATCGCGCGGGAACCTTACTATTCCGTCACTGGATTTAGCTTTTCTCTTTGTACCCTGAATGACGGATAGTCGTCATTTCCGAACAGGACGAGAAAACGGAGATGGAGCGGAGAGGATGACTTAAGCCAGGCGCTCACTGCTCTTCGTAACGTCTCCGTCCTAGCTTCCACAAGGCATTGTCTCCGTTGAGAAGCAAAGGCTTGTGGAAGCAAAAGCTTGTGGAAGCTAGGACGAAGACGTTACGAAGAGCAGTGAGCGCTTGGCCTATTATTCGATACACCCTCGTACTTTCCTCCCAAACAAAAACATTCAGCGGATAAGTTAGGTAAGTTATTCGCGGCCCACGGTGATTCCAGAACTCTTCTATTCAGGGTGTTTCAAAAGGTTATGCAAAAATGTTAAGGAGTTGTAGGGGGTGAGTTGAGAAGTATGCCTGTTTTTTTTCCATTTTCCTACGATGAGTGAAAAGAGCGCCAGAGAGCTTCAAAGTGTCGCCTACTAGCCCCTGGAAGTAGGCTGCGACAAGCGCAAAACCAAGCAGCGGGGAAACGCGAACATTAAGGTTTGGGTTCGTGTTATAGGTAAAAAAGGAATTTGTAAACAAATCGAGGTCACCAGTGTAAAAAAGTAAACTTCAACAGTATTTAAAGTGCCTGCTGCTTGGTTTCGCGCTTGTTGCAGCTTACTTCCAGGGGCTAGTAGGCCACACTTTGAAGCTCTCTGGTGCTCTTTTAACTCATCGTAGGAAAAAAAAAACAGGCATTCTTCTTAACTCACCCCCTACAACTCCTTCAAAATTTTTGCATAACCTTTTGAAACACCCTGTATACACAGATGGGATATTATTTGCTTATTTTTAGCCTAGAGAAGGCACCGCCTCCCGCAACTTCTATACAGACATTAGATCCGAACGAAGTGGGTGATTCGATGGTACGGCGTTGCGATGGACGGCAGTGCGAAATGCGCAACATCCGCGTAAATGGAAAACCGTCGACGAAACAAAAGGCTTAAGAGAAACAACGTTTTCGCTTAAGTTAAGCCTCGGTTATAAATCTGGGCTTTAACCGATAGAAATACCTTCTACGAAATAACATGACCTTTGAGACTTACGTATCAGGTAAACGAAGGTGATAAATAAGAATACCTCTCAGCTTTGTGCTAAGCGATATTTATTTTGTTCCAGCGAGACGCGAGGTTTCTCGTGTCGGATTACGTCACCTTGTTTCTTTTTCCGGGTTCTATCAAAATAGCGAATTTATGACTAGGCCTAGTTTTTCGTCCTGATTTTATTAATATAAGTTAAGTTTATTTTCGTTAAGGTCAAGGTCCGTTTTAGGTTACTGTTAGGTTAGACTTAGGTTAAGGTCAAGGTCAGGTTTAGGTTACTGTTAGGTTAGACTTAGGTTAAGGTCAAGGTCAGGTTTAGGTTACTGTTAGGCTAGACTTAGGTTAAGGTCAAGGTCAGGTTTATGTTACTGTCAGGTTTAGGCTTAGGTTAAGGTTAGGATAGGTTTAGGCTTAGGTTAAGGTTAGGATAGGTTTAGGCTTAGGTTAAGGTTAGGACAGGTTTAGGCTTAGGATAAGGGGGTCAGATTTAGGCTTACCCTAAGCCTAAATCTGACCCCCTCATCCTAAGCCTAAACCTGTCCTAACCTTATCCTAAGCCTAAACCTGACCTAACCTCACCCTAAACCGCTTAGGGTGAGGTTAGGTCAGGTTTAGGCTTAGGATAAGGTTGTCAGGTTTAGGCTAAGGATAAGGTTAAGATCAGGTTTATGTTACGATTATTTTTATGTTTATGTTACGATTAGATTTAGGCTTAGGGTGAGGCTAGGTCAGGTTTAGGCTTAGGATAAGATGGTCAGGTTTAGGCTAAGGATAAGGTTAAGATCAGGTTTATGTTACGATTATTTTTATGTTTATGTTACGATTAGGTTTTGGTTTAATGTTATGTCAGGTTGCGGTTAGATTAGACTTAGGATAAGGTTAAGGTTAAACTCAGGTTTAGGTTTAATGTTATGTCACGTTAGGTTCGGGCATGGGTTAAGGTTAAGGTCAGGTTTAGGTTTCGGTTAAGGGTAAGGTTAAGGTCAGGTTTAGGTTTCGATTAAGGTTAAGGTCAGGTGGGACTTAGGTTAATAATAAATTCTAGGCTAATACCTAAGGCACCACCTTAGACCCAGGTTAAGGTTATGTCAGGCTTTAAGGCTTAGGTTACTCTTAGCACTGGCGTTCCCAGGATTTTGCTTCGGGGGGGGGGCACACCATCGAAATAAAAGTAAGAAAATAAAAAGCTTTGTACGTACGACGATACGATTTAGGGTAACGTGCCCTGTGCCCCCCTGGCTACGCCACTGACTCTTAGGTTATGGTTAAGGTCGGTTTTAATTAGGGTAAGGTTACGCTACGGTTATGTCAGGTTTAGGATTATGTTAAGGTTCGGTTAAACTATGTGGCGATAGGCGAAACCTATTCGCATAAGTGTAAACTTTTGCAAATTATTCGCATCCCAGTTTTAAACTAACTACGATACACCGTAAACTATTAGAAGAATTTATATATATTTGGAACGTTTGGCAGTACACTATTTACTCCTCGGAATTTAGATTACACCCTGCCGACACATTGGAAAATATCTTTTTTACACTATCTGCACTAAATGCCCCGGATTAGCGAATACGTTTCGACTTAAAGTAAAACGATTGTACTTTTGGCGTAAACAAAGGAACGTTTTTCTGGTTTCAACGGTCCAAGCATCGTATATTTGACTGTATTAATTTTTCACCCTCTGTAATATTCTTACAAGGAGACATCCCGAAGTGTAACCCACCGATTTTGTTCAATCTCGGGGGTAGTGCTCGGATTTCGATTAATTTTTATCCATGAATAAAATAAGCCCGGCGTTATTTAAATAATATTTATTTAAATAACGAAAAGTTGAATAAAAATGATAAAAAGTTTGAATAATCGCGAGTGAATAAGCCTATTATTTAAATAAAACAAACAATTATTTAAATAAATGCCACTTTTTTCCAAATAAATGCTTGGTTGCCTAAAAAACATAATTAAATAAGTCAAAATGATATCCTTTTTACCGACGTTTGTTAAATAAATCGGAAAATTTGTGAATAATGAATAAACAATTCCGAGCACTACTCGGGGGTTTGGTAGACCTTCGTGTAACTTGAAAAACCCTAAAGGGAATTTATTCAATGGGCAACCGTTTTGCCATGGCAACGAAAAATGTTTTTGACAACAACAAATGGAAATTTTCCCATTGAAAATAACATGGGATTCTGACCGATTCCTAGGACCCCCCCTGTGAAAAATTTTAACAAATTTCGAAATTTCGAAAATGCCAAAAATAGAAAAAATAGATAAAATTGACAAAAAACAACATCAAAATTGATCAACTTTTGATCAATTTAAGGTCAAAATGCCATGTTATTTTCAATGGGAAAATTTAATATTTTGTATTTTGGCAACATTTTTCGTTGCCATGGCAAAACGGTTGCCCATTGAATAAATTCCCTTTAGGATTTTTCATGATACACGAAGGTCTACCATTCCCAAGAGTTTGAACCAAATCGGTGGGTTACACTTCGGGATGTCTCCTTGTTAGTTAGACCATTTGGCATTTTTCACGGTTCATTTGAACGTCTAACTAATCAATTTCAGAGAACTCAATTCGAGTTAGATTAGTCGTGCCGCGAAACAATATTTCAACAAAGTCCACTATAGATCCAATAAGACAATAACAGAAACAAACGCGTATTACGCAACAACGAAAAATCGATCGTTAGAGTCACTAAGTAGGCGTTTGACGCGCCGGGGTTTCCACTTAACTTCAATAAGGTCGCTAGAGATAGTTTTGAGTTGCGATTATGGATTTATTTAAACCAACGCGGTATTCCGCCATAGTTCTTTTTATAAAGTATCGTGGCCTTATTGTTTTAATGTGGCTCTTACAAGTGTGAGAGCGCGAGCTACAGTCGCCAGAGGGATATAAGTTTTTCTGGAGCGCGTGCAAAGAATATACTAGGTGGTTTATTTCGCCTGTCCGAGGACCAAAAGTGTAAACTTTTTACCCTAAAACATTTTATTCGCCTGTTCTCGGGGTAAGATTTACCCTGTCCCGAATTTTGTTCGCTCGTTCCAGAGCTCGAAGGTTACACTTTTTACTCCTCCTCGAAAGGAGGTGTAGAGGTAATAATCTAGCTTATATAGAAAATTCATCTGCTTAAATTTCGTTTCACGAAAACATGACGGGTCTTGAAATCTTCACACGTGGCAAGCTTTTAATAACGAAAAGTTAAGTTAAGATAAATGCTATTTAAGGACTTTAAAAGTCGCTTGTTGACTTAGGCATTAGCCTAGCTGATTATTATTATTATTAAATAAATGAGAAAAATGAGATGACCTCACCACCGGTCGCCATCTTAAAACAAAACTACGGCTGCTACGGCAAATAAATAACCTTTAACCTTTAACTACTCCCTTCTTACTGCAACTCGTTTTTTTCGTTAAGACAGAATTGGAGTAAAATGACGTCATAGGGCTACAATTTTTAACTTGCTCAAAAAACTCAGATCAGGCGGGAAACAAAACACCTATTAATAAAGCTGTGTCTTGTGACGTAAAAGCAACATTTTATCTCTACACTGTTAAAAATTAAGGTTTTATTTTAGACCTCTAAAGTGGTTAAAACCTTTTCCAGTAATTAAGACTATTCAAGGTATTGCCATATTTAAACCTTCTGCTCTCCAAATTCAGTCCTTTTGTAGAGTGTTAAAGCACTTAATTTACACTTTTTATCCATTTTACTTCATAAACAGTAAGAAGTTAGACCTCCTCAAATCGATTTTCAGACCTTTACGGGTCTTTATTTATTTCCAATTTTATTTAAATTATTCAATACGACTCGATATATTAACCATTAGCATGGCCAGATTAAACGGGTTTCCGCCCGAGGGCAATAACCAAATGAGCGTCTTTGGAGTTACGGAACAAAGGCCGGTTGCATAACACTGGCTCAAGGGTTTTGCCCCCGAGTTCTTCGGTTTCCCCTTCCCATAATAGGTTAACGGTAATAGTAAGTTTAGGGAGATTTTGGCTCGCTTGGCAAGAAGGGCTTGCCACCACCCGGCCACCTGTTTAAAAGGCATTAAAAGTCGCTAGATGACTTCGGCGTAAGGTGATGCCACGGGTATTAGCCTAGCTGATTATTACATCAAACAGGGTTCGTACATGACCTGTAAAACCTGGAAAAGTCAGGAAATTTGAAAATGTTTCCAAAATATCAGGGAAAAGTCAAGGAATTTGAAAATGATCCCAAAAAGTAAGGGAATTTGTTAATAGTTCCAAAAAAATCAGGCAAATAAATTTTTGAAAGAAAATATTTTTCAAGACTTTTACCTCAAACCATTAATTTATTTTACAAAAATGGTCATGGAAAATTTGTCAATTTGGTCAGGGAAAACCTAGAAATGTCAGGGGATTTAACTTTGGAACCCTACGCGTATTTTGACGCCTTAATCAATATCGCCTATATTTAAAATCTGTAGCGTAGTAATCATATACTAGTCTCGAAATTGGTCAACATAATTTTTTTCTTCGTTTAAAGGGGTTAAATGGTATTCAAAAGGACTAAAAGTAAAAACATAACTTTTTTACACCTTTACCACTAACACTGGAAAAGGTTTAGTCTTAGGGCTCATTCCCTTTTAATTCCCCAAAAGGTATTGTATTAAACGTGAAACAGTAAAATGGGTCTAGAATAAATTATTCGAACTTTTTTAGAACCTAAATGGTTCGAAATTAATTAAAAGTTCAATTTTAATGAGGAATTCTCTTTCAAAGTTTGTAAAATTTAATTGGGAAAAGTCGCTGTTTGTCGTAACTAACACGGACCGAAATCAACAAGAATTTCCTAGAACCACGCCTTCTTTCAATTAATTTACGTGCTAATGCGGTATTTGAAAATCGAAATTAAAATTTTCGGGGTTGCTTAGAAGGGAATAACGGAAGATCCCCCTAAATGCTAGCTTCTCCCTGCTCACCGATGCAACGCGTGTGGAACACTTTTACAGGCGCTAGTAGATCAAAAATAAGTAAAATTTGATCGAAATCCAGGCGTATATATTCCTGGTATATATATATTATACCGTGGTATAAATAGGTCACTCAATGAGCCAACGAAATAGGAGCGAAAGCGGAATAATTTATCAGAGGTTGATGGGGTGAGATAGCTTTTCACGGCTGTCTGAGCGCGGGTAATAGGCAGGCCGTTATAGGAACAGGCCGCGAAAATGGTCAAAACGTCGAACAACTCACATTTCGGACACTTGCAACCGGACGCGGTCCGATAATTTCGGGATAGCGCTCAGCGTGGCCGGCTTCCGACAATTGAAGGCGGTGGCGTGACATTTACAAGTCGTGGCGCAGATGTCCACTTTGGATCCCCCGGAATCCTCGGAGTAGCCGATCACGCGGCCTCGACCGCCGGACGGTATCGAAATTTCCTCGTCCCCGTAGGCCACCGAACTCAAAGTTTGCAACGCGAGAATTAGCCGAAACATCTTCATCACCAATCAGTTACGGTTTCCAAAAACACGTTCCGTTTATTTCCGACGCCTTATCTGGCGAAACGAACCTAATTCAAATCTTAATAAAACGCGTCCTTTTCGACTACCCGTTTTGACACGAACATTTTTTTTTACCTTGGAGGTGAAAACGTACGTTGTATCTCCGTTACATTAGCTAGCGGAGAGTTAAAAAGCGCGGCAAAACGTAACCACCCGATCGCCGCGTTACGGGGCAGAGTGGATAGATCATCGACTCCGTAGCGAGAGCGTCAGCACGCGCTCTGAGAAGGGACGTTACCGATTCCCTAACGACCCAATCTGCCACCGAGAGCTACGCCAAAAGTCAGGGGCAGGCGACGCGCATGCGCACCGTCCTACGAAAAAGACTCGATTATTTTGCGGAACTTTAAGTTAGGGCTACACCGCCGTGCAAAGCACAAAAGCATTAACGACCAAACCAAAATATGGAGAAAACCCGCGAAATTCAAACTTTCTTTGCCTTAGGATACCCCAACTTACTTCTTTCAAGTTTATATAGTAGACTGGGATTTTTCAACTCAAATTATATTCTGGTACTAAACAATTTACAGGCTAAACTATATTTTAGAAATATCATTAAAAAAATGCTTTTTACCACGGATATGTTGGACTATTTATGTCTTAAAACGCGAAAAAAATGCGTCTTGATTTGACTTTTAAAGAAAATAAACACATTAATGCGTTTTTGGTTTGAAAATAATGCAAAAACCTAAAATAATGCGTTTTGCAAAAAGTCATTTCTCTACGAACAAAAATTAGTTCAAAATTGAATTTAACGTATAAAATAAGGTGAAATAAAACCAAAATCTGTAAATCGAAAATTTGGTCGTTAACGCTTTTGTGCTTTGAACGGCAGTACGGCCCGTAGAGGAAATAGACAATTAAGTAGAATTGCAAATTTTAACGATATTAGTTACAGAATATGATTAAAAATGTTATAGATATAATTTGCATACGTTTTCGTATAATCACAATGTAATATGTATCTTATGAGATAAGTATATATCATACGTAACGTAATAAACATAAGTATGACACTTCCTATTAACCCAAAGAGTATTTTTTAATAATAGTAAGCCATTACGTACCGACAAATCTCCGCGAACTGCTCCTAGTATTTGGAGGAAGCCCGGAAAATCGCCGCCGGAAGCCTTTTCGACGGACAAGCCAAGGCCTATTGAAAATTGAAATGCTTTCAAAAGTGTTAATAACGCTTAATTTTTGAAAATAATGATTAATTATTGAATCGGAAGATAAAGATAACTATCATAAATACTGGCTTCATTTCAGAAGTGTACGCTCGTTTTTCTCGCCATCAAACTAGCCAACTATTTTGCCAACGGAAAGAGTAGGAAGGGAGATTTTCCTGTTCGGAAACTTCCTGTTTCGCAATCACTCCACGACATACTATCAAAAACATAATTCGTTCTATGCCATACTTATGTTACTTATGATATTAGTAAATATATAGAACTTAAACAATAGAGGTTGGTAACGGTTAATCATTATCCATGTTGAAATTGATTTTTTTCGGGAAAAAATGTAAACAAAGAAATTTACCGGTTAATATTTCGGAAAATGATTAAAAAACATGTATTATTCGTAAAATTGGAGCTTTTTATCGAAAAAAACGTCGTTTTTCCGATTAATTTTACAAATTGCTCAAAAAATTAATCGGATAATACAGAAATATAAATTACTTGATTAAAACGTTTTACGAATAATTTTGAGAGCTTTATCTATTGAATAAAAGTTCACCATCCCCGACCTCTATTAAACAGGCTCGAGGTTTACATAAAACCAAAACTAAATAGGGGGAGAAAGTCTATAACTGCCTTCAGATTTTACCTTCCACCATGCTTGACACCCTTTTTAAAGAGCTAGTGATCACGTGATATTTCTAACCAATAAGGATAGCGCATTACGCGCGAAGTAGTGCATTTGTGGTATTCCGGTCCGCGCTCAAGATGAAAATTTGGAATTTTATTCCTTGGCAACCATGTCACCGCCTCGCGATTTCAAATAGTCTCTCTGTCAAATGCTGACCATTATTTCCTTAGATAACGGTTGATTTTAATTAATAATTACTATATCAATTGTAAAATAAACAAAAAAAGCTCGTAGCTATAGCTGTTATTTCAGTTAAACTTGCAAATTGTTAGGTCTTAACATCGTAGATTTAAATATTAGTCTCGATCTCACGCTCTCCACGATTTAAGTGAGTGTTATTCTAGTTACGGTTTATTTCTTTTCAAAAGTCGTGTTATTATTTTTAAAATGTCGCATTTTAGTTTCTATCATATATCTACTTTATTTAGGAACTAAATTAACCAAATTATCGAAAGCAAAAGTAGTGGCAGTTCTAAAGGTACCAAGACGAACACGTAAAATAAAGGATTTTCACGCGCTATTTTCTGTTTGTTGACACACCTCTTTTCGAGGTTGAGTCCTTCTTGGGGTAGATGGTCTGTAGTTTATAAACTTTTCGCGTTAGCCGCTAGGTGGCTCTATATTAAAGGCTAATTGACGTGATTTAATCGCTAATGCCAATTACACCAAGGATACTGTTTAAGAGGATAGATAGCCCGCCGTACCTCCTGTATTATAAAAACGCCGGCAGCATTGGTGCGTTTAAAATAAATCGAAAGACGCGCCGGCTTGTTTCTTTTCCGTCAAGGACAGAATTCTAATGGCGCCGTATACACTATTTTACCTAGGAGCAACCATGGACGAATCAACTAACGGGGACGCCCTGGTCTAAGAAAAACGTGAAAAGAACTCGTATCGTCACCCCCCCCCCCCTTCCCCGAACTCAAGCGGAAATACGTATTCGTACCGATTCAAGGGGGAATGGGGAGGGCTGTAGAATTCCTATGGCGTTCGTGAGATGAACACGTGTCGAAATTTCATTTTTTAGGTTGTTTTTAAATAATATAGGAATGTCAAGTGTATCTAAAGGTCGTAGACGATTAGATCACACGTATGCTGTAATTTTTAAGGAACCTTGCGGGAGTAATAAGAGTATGTATTATACAAATGTTATTTAAAATCCCTTGTTCATAGGCTTAACTGTTTTGTTTCTTTTTTAGCCAGTAATTCTACTAATTCTCCGCGCATAGAGTGTTGTCGTCTGAAACCCTGCGACGTCACCATTGTAATTTGCCTATTGATAAAAAACGGTAACTGTCATGGCGGCCACTATTATCACTACAGCTGTGACGTCACAAGTTTTCAAAATCGTATCAAACGACAACACTCTATATGTTCTTTATCTAAATACCGAGAATCACTTTTGCATTTTTTAAACACGCAAATTTTAATTCTCATTTTATACTTTTTAATCTACAACCAGGTAATTCGATCAATAAATAAAACTTATCATAATTTCACTTACTTTACTCAATTATATTTAAGGCTCAGTGGTTCTCTAACCCTCTAAACAACAAAAAATTTCAAATCCGCCCCTAAAAACGGTCAAAACTATTTTTGGGTAGATGGCGACATTCTAGAATTCGGTTTCCTGTTGATGACGTTTGAATCGGTAGCAAAAAACGTATTTGCCTGGCAAACCTGAAAAAAGCGTTGCCTCTTTTTTACTGGTCGTGCCATTGTTGCACCTTCTGCTGGGTTGAGCGGCTTGCGTCGAGGGTGCGACCTTCAGTAGTGGGGTTCTGCTACCCATGCTGGTTTTGTCACCTGTCCGGGCTTGTGGACGCTGGCGTAGGGCATTCTGATGATAGGCCTCCGCTGGTGTGGTTTCTTGATTTTACCGGTACAGCGGGCTATAAATTCTGACAACATGCCTCTTTTTTAAGAACCGATTCAAGGGAAATGAGATAGACCAGGGCGTCCCCGTAGTTGATTCGTCCATGGAGCAACAAACACAAGGAGAACGCAGCTAGCCTTTAAACACGCTAACGAAGGGTTGTGTACAAATTTCATTGGACGAGCGTCACGAGCCTTTACGCTGAACGTTTTACGGAAAGGGGGAAGACAATTTCCGAATTTTCCCCTTCTGATGGCAGCAGGCGCTAAAGCGTCTAGCCAATGAAAAACGTACGTAAGAAAATACACGATTTTGGACGGGTTGCGTTCTCCTTGGGTGGGGTGTTGTGTTTGTTGCTCTTAGCTTTTAAGAAGTCGACCATTTCATTACCGGCCTAATTTAAAATAGTACAGGCAAGGGCGCCTGCACGTGCTCATCAGCTCGAGACGTCGCGTCACTCGCGTGCACTTGACCGCGTGAAGCGGCCTTGCATGCACTATTTGAAATCAGACCTGTAATAAAATGGCAGCTCTCACAAATAAGGATATAAAAGAGGATTATGGAACAAAATCCCCCCGGGACGAAATCCCCCAGGACAAAATCCCCCTGTCAAAATCCCCCTGTCAAAATCCCTCCGCTGCCGGACAAAATCAGCCCAAAACTAAGATAACACGAAAGTGTAGTATCTGCTTTGTAATACTACATAAGCTTTTAAGCTGAAAACAGATACTAGACTTTGATCTTGATGGGGGATTTTGTCTCATTACCATTTTCTTCGGATAACCCATGAAACCGGTGCCTACGCGCCAGGCTAACCTAACCGTTGCGCGCTCCACGCGCTAGACTTGATATAACTACCTTTATATAAAATCGTTTTCCCTATGAGAATTCGAGTATTTTGTCCGGGGGGATTTTGTCTCATTACCATAAAAGAGTGTATAGATAACAGTTATAAAATTTGGCCTTGACGGAATAGAAAATTTGAAGCCGAGCTAGGATGTAATGCGCATGGCCGGAATCAAGTTTTGCCAGTTTTTATCTCTCCGAGGGGACTATGTCCCTTAGGAGGGTTTTTACAATCATCGTGTCTGTGTGTGTGTGTGTCTGTCTGTCTGTGTGTCTGTGTCTGTGTGTGTGTGTGTGTGTCTATATTCTGCGAACGCGTTACCGGGGCAAAGTACAAAACGCGTTACCGGAGCAAATTCGAAAAACCGTTTTTGCAGAACTTTAAAGGTTGGCAAAACCACCGTCTGACGGTAAGCGTTAACGGTTGATGCGGTATGGTGCGGTTGTTTTTTTTTTCGTTAACGCTCACCGCCGTGACGGTTTCAACTTAGTTTCATTGGAAATGTTATTATTGTAATGTTTATGTATAGTGTGGGTATGTTGAGTTTGCGTTATGGTGGTTGTGGGTGATAATTTTGTTGTGTATGCGTTTTGTATGTATGGTTGTTTGCTCTCCAACTTCTTCATACTGACTTTTGGGGCGGATCGAGTGCTGAGGATTACGATAAACGTCTCAACGTCCAAATGGCCGGGTTTCCACCAATTGTTTACGGTATTCGTCTTAGCATCAATTTTGCGATCGAATCGGGCTGGATTCAAACCCGAGCCCTCCTGCATGACAGCCGAGTGTTCTACCACAGAACCACCGATACATGTTACGGTTCAAAGAAAATTATAAGTTCAGCTTAAGCGGAATCGTTTATAACAAATTAACAGAGCATTAAATTTCAGTTTTTAAAATAGAACGAAATTTCGTGTTCCATTTAAATTATTGCATCGAATGTAACGTCTTCTCTGTTGATTAAAAAGGATGCGCCGGCCAGGACTCGAACCCGAGCCCTTCTATATGACAGGCGAATGTTCTACCACTGAACCACTGATGCATATAACGTATCATAGAAAATTATAAACTCAGCTTAGCAGAAGAGTATATTAATGGTTTTTAAAGTCTACATTTTTTACGTATGAAATTTTAAAGGTCAAATCTTGTTTGTTGTGTTTTTTAACTGATCGAGATTACGTTATTTTTTGTCTAATCTTTGGCATTGTTGGCTTTTTCTGTCTTATATTTGTATCTACATTTTTTTAAGTTTATTTCCTTTTTCCCGCAAAATTGTCCAGTCTTAGAACCTTTATGAGCGTAAGTCATATCAAAAGCTTATCCGGTTTCATTATAATAACGTGAAAAATCGTATTTGTGAATGATAAGGTGTTGCGCTTCTTGATATTATATTTTCTATTGCTTGATTTCTAAGTATTTGAACTAATTTATTGCTTGACTGCGTTATAATATTTTTCTATGAATTATTTTGATTCTGAAGTCTGATTGCTTGACTGCGTTATAATATTTGTCTATGAGTTTTGTTTCTGAAGTCTGATTGATTGGGTTGTTATTGTGTATTTTTCTATTCGTTATTTTTATTTTTTGATACTATAATATTTTAAACTAGATATAGTATAACGTTACTTCTGCGTATTTCGAATGTGCGTGACGTGAAGGGTATTTTCACGTTTTATTAGGATCAGTTTTTTTAATTTTAAATATCTTTCGTCAGTCGTATATTTTTATCGAGTTGTATACATCGAGCGCTTACACTTATGTTGGTCTGGTTTTTAACTGGGTCGTCATTACTTCGTAATTTATTTTAAACGTTTTCTCGACCGATTAAGCTGTTTAATTTGAAATAAAATGAGCGTTAAAGATGCGGCAAGTATTTCGTAAGCGAGAAAAATACAAATACCCTCTGTAGACATTTCTTTCATTAAAATTGGCTTCGTATTATATTTAACTGATAAACTTGTACCATAAATAGGGTTAAATTCAATTGTGCATTGTTTTAGTAAGTCTAACTCGCTGTTGTAACTACTTAATTTATAATATTCTGAATAAATTAAACTCGGTTGTTTCGTCTCAATTATTTTAATTATAATTAAAATTTTATACCGGGCGGGATAGAACCGGGATTATGTTTTTAGTAAATAACTCGGAATTGCGGAGATATATCTTTAAAAATCATCTCGAAAAATTAATACCGCTAGGGACAATTCTTCCGAGGAGAGGTATATTTTGGCTTGCCAACTTGTTCTCTTTGCCTCTTATTCTCTTAATACAGTATCCTACACGGCTAAAAATTTACCGCGTGGAAACAGGCAAAATTTAATATACTTTTAGATATTTTATTTTTATATTCCTTTGAAATAGTTTGAAAAAATCATGGTAATAATTAATTGCGCTCCGCACTATATATTATTCCGAAACAACATTTCGAAAAATTATCAAAAGCCTGAAAAAGGGACACGTTATATTATTGGTATACATTATTCACGAAAAAACTACCTCAGAATGTAAACAGAATAGAAAACGGTATCCAAAGTAAAAAATATAATATGTCGCTCTTACATTACTAGACACGGCCTTAGACGCACGCTAGAAAATCATATATTCCTCGCGACTGTAGCTTGTAAAAGAAAGAGCCACTTATTCGATTGTTTACTTTTTATTCATTTTATTTTATAGAAACATCTATTAACTTACCTCAATCTCTTGTGATTTACTATTCGCGGCCGAAACGAGTCTAGATGGCGTAACGGCGCTAGCTTCTCCGAGGTTGGGCCTATGATCTAGCGTCTGCTTCAGACAAATTAAAAAGTTATAAGAACGTTTTTCCTTAAAGGGAATATAACCCACATAGCAATCTTTATGGGAGACCCCTTAATTTTTTTAAATTTCCCTGTACAGTGGCGCCAAACTTTTCTAAAGTCAAAGGCAAGAGCGACCAGAGCCGCAAACGTTGGTGTTCCACACCAAATACCTGAGGTTATATTCCCTTTAAATAAACTTATAAAAATATAAGTAAACGATGCAAAAATTATATTAAAATTCAAGTATCATTATTTTTTTAAGTCAAATTTACGAATAACGACGAGGAAAAACTTATAGCGTCTGCTTTGGACGCTACCTATCTAGGTTTCAATGACTAACCAAAGGGGGCGGAGCGATAGTTTTCGGTGGCGAATAAGGAGTAGGTTCGAATCTGTTCCATTGCGCCGAATCCCATTCGACCGAAAAAGCCGCACTTTGGCGGATTTAGAATTCGGTCTAATGGGATTGTCCCATTCGACCGAAAAACCCGCACTTCTCCGGGTTTAGGATTCGGTTTTATCCGTTTCAGCATCTGTCAGAACAGCATGCAGTGTTACCTAACCTAACCTCACCTCACCTAACCTAACCTAACCTAACCTAACAGACTTAAAAATATATTAAAACACTCAGGGGCGACTGAAGGGCCGGGCAAACCGGGCAACTGCCTGGGGTGTCGGTTTCGGAGGGGCGCCGAAATTGAGTTGTGCGCCTTTTTGGTTTACCAAGAATTGGATTTGTTTTTAAAAAATTTTAATGAAAGCATAACATAATTTGAAAAATCTTTAGCTAATTAGAAATAAAAATCGTCCAACATCGTCGATAAACGTTTTTTCGCTACTATTTACTTTAAAATAGTAAATAAACCATAAAATTACAGTGGATAATTCTGACGGATAAAGCATTTTCTTGGTATTTATCTTATAAACCAGGGTATATAATATGAAGAAGAAAAATTGGTGGGGCGATACTACAAGAAGAGAAGGAAGCCCAAAGTAATACAGTACTTCAATGTACTTGCTTGCTATTTCATTGTCGTTTATCCAGCTTTATGATAAATAAACTAGCATGCCATCTTCAAGAATGCTATTGGTTTTTTAGGCTCTTATGAACCTGCATTCAATATACTAAAATGAATTTAAACCGTTTTCGATGGTACGATTTCATCTGTCGTGTGTCCGTGGTTGCAGTAAAGGCTGATTCACACGGGCAGTGTTTTCCTGATTTTCTCGTTTTACCCCCTTTTCCCGTTGTTCTGGCGCACGGGAAAACGACTGTACACACGGACAAAATTAAACGGATTTTTCCGCCGTCAGCGCTGCCGGTAAATGAGAAAACGGAGAAAAAGATGTTGAAATATCTCTACTTTTTTTCCCGGTTTTCTGAAGCACTTTGAGCTCGACTAATCAGCGAGCGTTTCGCTGTCACGGGATTTTGAAATTCTTTAAAAGTAGGCTTAAGAATTTTTGCGTCTACCACGTGACGGCATAACGCTCGCTGACTGGTCGAGCCCAACGCCCCTCAAAAAAAGGTTATCCGATTTCTCATTCCCCGGCAGCGCTCGCTGTGATAAAATCCGTCAAATTTTGTCAGTGTGTACAGTCGTGTTCCCGTGCGCCAGAACAACGGGAAAAGGTGGTAAAACGAGAAAATAGAGAAAATCAGGAAAACACTGCCCGTGTGAACCAGCCTTTAGTCTCTTCTATTTTACGCGAACGCGCGGAAAGCCACTTATTAGTTTTAGTTCGATAGATATTAATTAGAGTCACGTTGAATTGAATTAAGATGTCCGAGAAATAGAAGCATTCTGGTTCTTTTTATAAAAAAGGAAATGAAGAGAAGTCGTTGAAGCAGAAAAGCAAGCGACAGCTTTAAAAAAGTTCATAAATGTAGGCCATAAAAAATCCCGCAAAATAGTGTTTAAAACTAAGTTGTTATAGCAATTAATGTAAGGAATAAATTAATTAAGGTACAATCCGCTAAACTACTGGTGCTATTCTAATTATTTAGGCTTCAAAAGATACTTTTTGGATAACGTAGGACTTATGACGAAAAAGACAAGTTGGCAAGCCAAAATATACCTCTCCTCGGAAGAGTTTCTAATTTTCAGTGACGTGTACAATGTATCCGTGGTTCTGTCGTAGAATGCTCACCTGACGTGCAGGAGGGCTCAGGTTCGAATCCCGCCCGGTACTAACGCAAATTGAAAAATATTTATACTACACCCAATGACAACAAAAAACGGGCCCTTTTGGAAAAACCTTTTCCCTAATTCTAAGAAACTGCGTACGCAGCGATTACCCTTTGCCCCGAAAATGCGAACGCGTTCGCAGGGATGACAGACAGACCCACAGACAGACAGACAGACATGGTGGTTGTATAACCCCTCCTAGGGTACAAAGTCCCCTCGGAGAGGTAAAAAAGGTTGAAGCGAATTCTTAGCAGGTATATCCGCACTCATAAGAATCCAAGGAAATAACACATTATGTAGTAAACATAAGCAAGGTTCACACTTACCCCTAAAATCGACTCTTTTTTTTATAACTAGTTTTCAAAACCAGCGTGAGAAATCACTTCGTGTTGGTTCGGGAAGCGGGAAGCAACTCGTCCAAATCGGTTAGCTTAGAATCGCTTTCAAAACGACAAGGCGGGGAAGTAA
Organism: Leiobunum rupestre; assembly: GCF_980474605.1. NCBI lineage: Eukaryota > Metazoa > Arthropoda > Arachnida > Opiliones > Sclerosomatidae > Leiobunum > Leiobunum rupestre. The sequence continues at coordinate 13,159,167 of NC_143392.1, read as the reverse complement.
AATTGCTCTTATTTTTCAAAATTATAGAAATAAAATTCTAAATAATGTCACACAATATTACTGTATGTATAGTATACATGATTAACTAATTGTTTTGGGATACATTTTTGCTCATAATTTGAAACGACGTTAAGCCTTCTCTATGAGCGAACCGGGGTGAAGCGATTTCGCAACGTGTGAACCAAAAAAGCCACGTTCACACTAGACACTTTGGAAACGTTTTAAAACGGTTTCGAAAGATCAAATTGTAAAATTTTCCCGTCAAATGTATTTGTCGTATGCCAATTCATACAGTTGACACCGATAATTTTAAATTTTATCTTTCGAAACCATTTTAAAACGTTTCCAAAGTGTCTAGTGTGAACGCGGCTTAATTATCTTCGGCATTCAAACCGACCTAAACTCTGTTTTAGGCTCTAGTGTGAACGTGGCTTAGTTTTGTTAAAGTACAAATATCGGGTTGACGATACTTGATGTGTAAGGCTTGGTGTTGTCCTCTAGGTTGCGTTATAGGTGGCCCATACCGTTTTTAGTATGGGGCTGGGGGGCGCTCGAGCGAAGTGAGTGCGCGGCGCCGTCAGGCGCCAAAACTTACAATTGTTAGTTTACTACATGATGTGTTTTTTCCTTGGATTCCGTTATGAGTGCGGATATACCTGCTAAGAATTTACTTTAACCTTTTTCTTTTTCGTCATAAGTCCTACGTTATCCAAAAAGTATCTTTTGATGCATGAATAATTAGAATAGCACCAGTAGTTTAGCGGATCCATTAAGTAAAATCCTACCAGAATTAATTTATCTAAGGACAACACTCGAGTTAAAAATAAAAATTTCATTATTTTTATCTTTAACTCACGGGTTCTTTGTGAACTTAATTCTTTTATTTCACATATATTTACCGTGATACTATTAATTATAATCAATGTACTTAAGGTATACTAGTCTTGACACCTTACCTAGTGTTTCAAGCTCAATGTAAAATGACCATGTACCATTAGGGCTGGATTAACCATTAAACGAGATAAGGAATTGCTTGGGGCAACATGAGAATTGGGGGCATCAAAAATGTTTCTATTAAACACAATTCCTAAACTTACATAGTAAAACGTTAAGAAAATAGAGGGAATATCCGACGGAATTTCTACTCTCAAACATTGGCAATGCTGCCTTCGAGGTTGTAGTTCAATTAGTGTAAAGTAATCACTGTGTTTTCTATCGTTGTATCCCGTCATTCGTTTTCATTGGGTGCCCCGGGCTCACGATGGAAACCATTGTCTCCATAAAGCCGGCGCAAGCGTGTATCGCGCACCGCAACGGTAGCGTTTCTCATTTTTCTTCTATTTATGGAAGCTCAAATGGCTGCATTATAATAATGAGTGCGTATAACCCTGTTTCGTTTAGTCGTTTTTTGTGGCTAAAAATACTTTGCTAATTTGTAAGTACTTTTTCTTTCTTTTGTTTAAATATTTCATGATTTAGTTATCAACTTTTGTGAGTAATATTATATTATCAGAGTAATATTGGCGTGACGTATGTCGACGTCATACACACTTTTTCCTATCTATCTATATAGATAAAAAAACTGCCCTAAAAATAGTGGCCATAGCTCAAAGCTACACAGCGATACTACTCTATAGCAGAAGTCATATATGTTTTTTTTATTTAGACAATATTGAAGTAATGGATTTTTTATAAAAATAAATTTTGATAATGAAACAGGAACGAGGTTCATCAAATGCCTGATAATTATTCCAAATATGAAACGTGTGCAGCAAAGTGGTGCACTAAATAGAAAACTATCAAAAAGATACACGAACAGGATTTGGATTTCCTTGAACAAGTAGTTTGTTATGACGAATTTCTGCGGGTATATATATATATATATATATATAATTTTACGGATAGTATTGTTTTCATTGTTTCATAGGGGCCAAGGGGCATCGAAATGTTTACAGTGCGTAGTGCAGCAAAAGGGGTTAATCCGCCCCTGTGTACAATAATGTTTTTCCCGGGGGGAGGTAGTTTAATTTACTTTCAAAATAAGAGGGGCGTCAAAAATCCCCCTTGCCCGGGTGGAAAAAGTTTCTTGAGCCGGCCCTGAAAACGCTTCCATAAAAAAACCAAAGGAGTAGAAAGAAAAACTATTTTTTTGCGGTCGCTCAATTGTGAATATTGCGTCGGTCGATTAGAAAATACAAAACCCGCCTTTGGGTTAATTTCATCAAAAACATTGGCGGAATTCGGTCTAATGGGAATTCGGTCGAATGGGATTCGGCGCAATGGGAAGATACCCTAGGTTCCAAACGACGAATGACAAAAAATCTTAAATTATGTAGTCCATCGCAAAAGCCCTCCGCAAAAGCGCGGGCAAACGCTTAAGGGGAATATGGAGTTTAACGTTCCCATTTAAAAGCAAAACAAACGTAAAATCACGAATATTTTCCTTCCCTGAAATGTAACCTTTGGCCCGATGCCATTGAAATGAGGCGGTTTATAGCGGAAACATTTGGTCAGGTTTTGTTGGAGTTCGTTTATTTTTGGATTCTTCCTAAAAGCCACCAGGGAATGATTAGTAAAGAGTCACGGAAACAAAAGATAATGGTGACATTAGGGCCTTCCCCGAAAATAAATACCAACCTTTCTTCCTTATATAGAAGGGTAGAATAGGATTCGACGAAACTTATCACCATCAGAGTAGGCTGCTGTTGCCAAAAAAGGGTCCTATTTGAAAGGCCGGTGGGAGGGGGTCAAAGACATTAACGCCCGGTAAAAAAGGAATGGAGATCCTCTGTCCGTGACAGATGCTCTTCCTTTCAATTTTCGGGGCTAAAAAGCCCAAAGATGGATGATCCGCCCGTTTTATTCATTTTGCCCATCGCCATTCACCACAATGGTATCAAACTAAATTCTACGCCTATCCACGCTTATAAAAAAAAATCCGGTTTCTACAGCCTATCGCGATTCAATGCAAACACACGAGTGACTTGGAAAAGCAGTGTTGCCAGGTATAAATTACGGTTCGCGGCCCATTCGAAAACTAAACTAGCCCAAAAAAGCGCCCACCGTCAAAAATGTTGTTGCGAAAAATAGTCCAAATAGACAATTCAATAAATCATCCTCCCAGGAAATCGACAAGAAGTAATATTTCCGACAGCCAGGACCTGCAAGATACTGTTTATATAGTTCTTGTAAAAATAATCGAAATTTTTCACCTTTACGGCAGCAATAAGCGTTCTCAATGGCGTTCCCTTTTAACCAGGTAGCTTTTTAGACTTTAAGGCTTGGCTAAAACACGACGTTCTGTTTACAGGTGAAAAGTTTCCATTATTTCCACAAGCACTATATAAACAACACCTTGCGGGTTCTGTCTCTCGGAAATATTACTTCTTGGCGATCTCCCGGGATAATGATTTATTTAAGCGCCTATTTTTGGCAATTTTATAGCAAAACTGTCACAAAATATCTAGAGTAGAAATTTTTATAGAATTTTTGTTTTTAGCAGAATTGCGGTCAAATATTAGTTTAGCCACGCGTAATCTTAACCCCCGGGACTCATTTTCTTTCACGTTTCCCTCCGTTTTACACATTTTACGGTATAATTATTACCAAAAGTGTGCTAGTTCCTATACTTTCCAATGCTAAAGATTTAATGAATTTAATAGAAGGCTGTAGGGTGGACGACGCGCATCTCTTCTGGTTTGTTCTTTCGTGTTTTGTTTTAAAACGTAAATAGATGGCGGTAGTGTTTCCGTCGAGTGGGAAATATTGATCAAACCTGATAGCATTCCCCAGTGCTTCCTTAGTTTTCCAAGCTCCCGCCAGGCGACACTATTTCTACTTTTGAACTTCATTCCCTCCCTCCTCCTCCCCTCCGAACTTTTACTTCTCGAGTAACATTCATTCAAAAAGATTACATTGACACACTTTTGGTAATTATGTCACTTTTGTTATTACCTAAGAACAGTAGCGGCGCTAAGGGTTTTTCACAGGTGGGCTAATTATTTTGTGGCCCTTAGCGGGAACCTTGGATTGACCATATTTCGCAAAAGTGGTAAAATCGAAAAAACCCAAAATTTTCCAGGAAGCGAGAAGAGCAAGTTCGTTTTATTGTTGCGGCTCTCGTCGCGTTTTCTGGACCCCCTACTGACCTTTGTATCTGACCTGGAGGGGACACGTGCATGCCTGGGAAATTTCCCTAAATTCCCATAAGCCCCTTTCTATTCAACTTTCTCTCAATTTCCGCTACCTTCCTCCCGAATCTATATGTTTATGGTCTACTACCTTTTTTAGTAAACAAATTGATTTTGAAAGATTTGGTAATAAAACAAATTTAGAGATAATGAAAATTCATAAATTAAAATATGTGGCCTCTTAATTATGAATATGTGGCCCTTTTAATATAAATATGTGGCCCCTCTCAGAAATGCCGGGGGGCTAAAGCCCACTTCAGCCCACCCTTAGCGCCGCTACTGCCTAAGAAATGTGATAGAAACACAAATCAAGCCCAAAAATCCGCCTCCCACCCGTAAAGCGCTTTGAAAAGGAGCCCAATCGGGCGGGAAAACCGCCCATCTGACAACTCTGTTAGAAAAGGGATTTTTCGAAGTAATTTGGGTATAGGGCGATTTCCAAAATACCTATTGAGGGGGAAGTCTTTTACTTTGGCAGACCAACTGAAAAATCTCCGAATGCCATTTTAATTTCATTTAGTTTAGATTTGATGGAATTGGGGAGCTGAATTTATTGATCGCGCACTGTAGAAAGATGGTTTTAGTTTAAAGAAAAGTCGAGTTTTGTTAATAAATGGTCTTAGGTCAAATTAAAATAGCCAGAAATTTAATAAAATTGAAAAATTTGAAAAGCGTAACAGACTGTTATCACTATCTAATGACGATGGAAGGTGGCTTTCCCGACTTAGTTCAGTACTATAAAGTTGCTCTGTGTATTCCCGTGGCCAATACTATTTCTGAAAGGAGTTTCAGTTCCTTGAATAGAATTGAAACGCGTCTACGGACAACAACGCGAGAGGAGAGACTTTCCAACCTGGCCACATTATCCATTAATCGAGATTTATCGAATCATTTAAAAGAACATCCGATGCTAGTGGTTGATGAGTTTGGGAAGAGCTCTAATCGCAGAGTGTCATTCATTGACAAGGAGACATCCCGAAGTGTAACCCACCGATTTTGTTCAAACTCGGGGGATTGTTAGACCTTCATGTATGATGAAAAATCCTAAAGGGAATTTATTCAATAAAATTTTCCCATTGAAAATAACATGGGATTTTGAACTCAAATTGATCAAAAGTTGATAAATTTTGATGTTTTTATTGTCAATTTTTATTGATTTTTTCTTTTTTTTTGGCATTTTCGAAATTTTGAAATTTGTTGAAATTTTCACAGGGGGGGGGGGTGCTAGGAATCGGTCAGAATCCCATGTTATTTTCAATGGGAAAATTTCCATTTGATGTCGTCAAAAACATTTTTCGTTGCCATGGCAAAACGGTTGCCCATTGAATAAATTCCCTTTAGGATTTTTCATGATACACGAAGGTCTAACAATCCCCCGAGTTTGAACAAAATCGGTGGGTTACACTTCGGGATGTCTCCTTGTCAATGAATGACACTCTGCGATTAGAGCTCTTCCCAAACTCATCAACCACTAGCATCGGATGTTCTTTTAAATGATTCGATAAATCTCGATTAATGGATAATGTGGCCAGGTTGGAAAGTCTCTCCTCTCGCGTTGTTGTCCGTAGACGCGTTTCAATTCTATTCAAGGAACTGAAACTCCTTTCAGAAATAGTATTGGCCACGGGAATACACAGAGCAACTTTATAGTACTGAACTAAGTCGGGAAAGCCACCTTCCATCGTCATTAGATAGTGATAACAGTCTGTTACGCTTTTCAAATTTTTCAATTTTATTAAATTTCTGGCTATTTTAATTTGACCTAAGACCATTTACACCTGGACTACAATGCCAACGTTATAACTCCGATTTCAGAGTGTCCGCTACAAAACACCACCAAGTGGAGAAAATCCGCGATAGAAATCCACATGCAGCAACTCCCCCTTTTTTGATCCCCCTTCTTTGGGAGGCGAACGGTTCGCGCTCTCTTCCGCTGTTTTTCTCTTGACGCCGTCATCCCGTAAATAACGGGCGAAAATAGGCAATATAATAAAGTAACGTGGCGTTCTTGTTTTGATGGGAAAGGCCACCTTCCACTATGCTTCCATTAGCTTTCCCACCAAAGAGCCTATGAATTCATCCGTAGGTTTTAACTGTACTATTTCGTTATCCCATTTTAACAAGTTGAGCAAGCATATCTGACTTTATAATATCGCCTATTGGTCACGACTCGCGGAGCGACCGAGTAAAATGTCGGGAGAGGAGCGCGAAGTGAACGCGTTTTTTCAGCCCGAATTCTCTCCAAATAACGATGGTGGCGTTGGGGTAGCGGTGACACTAGCCTAACAACAACGCCCATCTTCATTGCAGTCCAGGTGTAAATGGTCTTAGATTTGACCTTTCAATGAATCTAGGTCGAAATTGGCAGTGGGCTAGGACGTAATTTTCTACGAGAAAGTTTTCCGAGTCGGGATCAGACGCAGTTATTCCTTTAATTAGGCTATTATTTTCTAAAAATCGGTTTTCATTTCTGATATAAATTTATCGATTATTTGGTAGTAAGTTGATCTCAACTGTTCATTTCAGGTCTTTGCTTCAGTGTCTCGGTTTCCTGTTGTACACGTTACCACACTATGCTTTAGTCTTTGATTAGGGATTATTTTTCGTTTTCTTAAAGCTAAAGGTGCAGTGTTGCGATCGGGAACCGTGATAAAAACGGATTCTTCTAACTTAGAAGCTTCGTCCCAAATTAAGTCGAATTTTTCGGGGTTCCTTACTTCCTCTAAGATAGTTATGGTAGCTTTGCAAATAGCGATAGCTTCAGTTAGAACGACTCTCGAACTTTGTAAATATTCCGACAAGAAGTTGGTAATACCTAATATTTCATCTAAAGCCGTAATCAAAATCAAGTTATTGAAGTTTTGTAATTGCAATATGTACCCTCGACACTCGGCAGCTTCTTCGGTCTTACCATTTTCTACCAAGTTCTCCAATGCTAATAGAACAGAATCAAATCTACTACTGAAGTAATGAAGACCTTTTTTTTGCTCCACCACCTAGTGTCGCAGCTTTGCGGCATTTTAAGAACTATTTCGTAGCCCAGCTCTTTTTGAGAATTATCAAAACTTTCACTCCTAATAACTGAATTGCTTTGGAAATTATAGATCGTTTGAACTAGTCCGAGTAATTCCCTAACCGCTAGTCTTGAAACTATACTTAATGAGATTAAAAAATAAATGCAAATCAAGCGCTTGTATCAGACGCTACCAAAATATCCCTAGATCGAATCTAAAAACAGAATAGAGAAGGTTTAGAGAGAATTAGGAATATGCAAGATGTAGTAGACGAAATTCCGGTAATAAAGACTAGATTGGTGGAGCTAGAAGGGGAAGTTCGGGAAGGGAAGCATGCTACGGATAAAAAAATTGAACAAAACAGACTGAGACTCGAAAATTTAGATGTAAGCGCTAGACGTAACAATTTGCTAATTAAAGGTATTGTTGTCAAAGAGACAGAAAGCAGGCAAAGTCTATGTGAAAAAATTAGTGACCTATGGAAGAATAGATTGGAAATTGAAATGTTAATTAAGCCAAATCAGGTATATAGAAAAGGTCAATATAGTCAAGGAAAAATAGACACGTAATTTTTAAAGCTGAAACGTACGATGATAAAATGAAAATTTAAAAAAATAGCGCTAATCTAAAAGGTACGAATATTTATATGGAGCACGATTTAACCCCATTGCAATCAGAAGCTAGGTATAATTTGCGTTTGTTTTCGAAAAATAAAGCAAACTGGAATCTGCCATCTTTAATCTCACATATATCGGCTAAACTTCGGAATACTATAAATATATTGGCCCTAGTTGAAACGTGGTACTATGATAATCAAAGTGTCTATGTTGATGGGTACAATTTTTATGGACAAGGTCGTACGGGTCGCGGTGGTGGTGGAACGGGTTTCTATGTTGATAATAATTATGAAGTTGAAATTATAGATAAATTAACCTGTGCTGAAGACAAATTTAGCTCGTATGGTATAAAAATAAATTACTTTTATCTTTGTGTTATATATCGCCCTCCCGGTCCGTTGGGAGATTTTCTTGACCGCTTGGAAAACTGTATCACTAATATGGGAGCATTAAGAAAATTTTATTGGGTGATATAAATATAGACTGCATGCAGAAACAATCAGATACTGATAACCTTGGTGATATACTAAGTGTTTATAATCTAACAAATTCTGTCCAACTCGCATTTCAAATAAATTATTAGATGTATGTTTTACAAATTTTGTAACAAATACAGAAGTATACTCTGACTGGGATATTACTGACCACTATCCTATTAGTATTAGTTTTGAAAACACTAAGCCAATTTCTGTAAAAACCAAAATAAGAAATATGTCTAAAGGGAACGTCATACGGTTTAAAACAATGTTATCTGCTATTAATTGGGATCAGTTGTATAGTCCTACATGAATGGAGATATTAATAGAGCGTTTGATTTATTTATCGATAAAACTGCCAATCGTTACAATATTTGTTTCCCCTTTATTAATGTGTTTAACAAAAATTCCCATTATTGGATCACTCCAGACATAAAAAAAAAGCATCAAAGAAAAACAAAAACTCCAAAAATACGCAAAAAAAACCCATCGATAGAAAATCTCCATAATTATAAAAAATACCGTAACAGTCTTAATAATAAAATCAGAAGCGCTAGAAATATATACTTTAAAAACTTACTTAATGGTAGTATAAACCCTAAACAAAAATGGAACATAATTAACAATATTTTAGGTAGTGCTCGGAATTGTTTATTCATTATCCACAAATTTTCCGATTTATTTAAAAAACGTTGGTAAAAAGAATATTATTTTAACTTATTTAATTATGTTTTTTACGCAACCAAGCATTTATTTGAATAAAAGTGGTATTTATTTAAATAATTGTTTGTTTTATTTAAATAATAGGCTTATTCACTTTCGATTATTTAAACATTTTACAATTTTTATTCAACTATTGGTTATTTAAATAAATATTATTTAAATATCGCCGAGCTTATTTTATTCATGGATAAAAATTAATCGACTGCCGAGCACTAATTTTAGGTAGGAAAAAAACAAATGTAACTTGTACAACCACAGACCCAGATGTTTTTAATAAGTTTTTTAGCTCGATTACTAATCAGGAGAATAGTTCAAATAGTGGCGACTCATATAAAACCGTTAAACGAATCCCGAACAATATGGGACTAGTAGACACAGATGAAAACGAAGTTCTCCGAATTAAAAAAGTCTTATCAAATGACTCAGCCCCTGGAATTGATGGAATCTCTCCCCGCATACTTAAACAAAGTGCTGCCTATGTCTTAACCCCTCTAACGTTTTTTGATTAATCTCTCTTTTATTACGGGAACGTATACTGAAGCTTTTAAAACCGCGATAATAATTCCGATTTTGAAAAAGGGTAACGTGGATGACCCTAACTATAGGCCGATATCGCTCCTGTCCATTCTCGCGAAAAATGTTGATAAATGTTACCAGAAGAAAATAGGGGGAAGTACGCTTCTAGTCAGCTTTGGAAAGGCGTCACTTTTCACGAATTTTCGCGCCAAAACGGTTTGGCGGGAAATCGCGGATGAATACATCGTTTAAAAAGTCATTTTTCTTAAATTGAACAATTGTAACATATTGCCCTTCTCATTCTCTGCTATTTGAGCTAAGGCGTATTTGCTTTCGTCGATTATAGCCGTGTTGAATCAAAACAAAAGTAGGACTACTTTTTCAGTTTGGTTTATTACGCGTAAAAAGGCGTTTTCGTGGGTCACACGACGACTTCTACGGCTCAAAGCTACAGATACGTACTTCCCCTATTTTCTTCTGATGTTACTATATTCGCTTAAATAGTTTCTGTGGAAAATATAATATTATAACAGATAAACAATACGGTTTTAGAGAGAACACAGGGGTGGAATTTGCGGTTGCCAGGGTCCAAAATAGAATTCTTGAGTTATTAGAACGTGGCTGCTTCGGTTTTTTTTTTACCTTAAAAAAGCCTTTGATTACGTATCACATGACAGGCTCTTGTATAAATTATCGTTAATGGGTATTAGAGGAAATAGTTTAACATGGATTAGATCGTATCTTATGGGTAGGGAAACTAAAACTAAAATTGGCACAAAAATATCGGGTACTGCAAAAGTACAGGAAAATTGCGTATTATATACATTTAATCTCTCGAAATAAGGTATGTTTAAACACGAAAGTAATGCTTAATTTATATTGCAGTTTTATCTATTCATCTCTTTCATATTGTATAATTATTTGGGGAAACACCTCCCAACGAAATATTCAAAGATTACTAAAATTACAAAAACGAATTATTAGAATAATAGACCACAAACCATATTACGCACCTACACAATCAATATTTAAATCATTTGATATCCTTACTATTACTCAATTATTTAACTATTGCTGTATAAATTTTATTTTTAAATCTATGAACAGTTTTTTAGCACATAATGAATTTAAGATTAAGAAAGCTACTCAATACGAAATGAGACGTAAAAAACACTAGATGTTCCAAAATCGCGACTTAATACCAGATTAAATTTACTTTTTTATAAAGGAGTGAACCTTTACAACGAGTTAATTACCGATGACGTCACAAGCTATGCTTCATTTAAAAAGCAAAGTAAACAATATGTAAAAACCATCGATTTTAAGCTCTAAATATACTAATTCCCGTTTTTTTTTCACCATCCTGTTTGTTTTATATTTAAATTAAGAATATTTTAATATTTTTTGTTCTCTTTTACAGTATAATTACATAAAAAAAAACCTTAATTAGTGGAAGTAAATAATGCGTGGGCTTAAAAGCCAGAAAATGACTTCGCCCTATTGGGTCATTCCATACGAAATCGACCAATGTTGTTGCTCGATAGTGGCGGATTTCTACCAAACTTTTTTTCGTGGTTTATCTACCTAAATTATAAAGATTACTGGAGTTTGGCGGCATAATTTCAAAAATTTGAAAAGTTATGAATTTTTGAAATTTACCGCTTTTAGGCTTAATTTTGCGGACTTATTTTAATTTTGTTTTAATATCGCAACCGGAAATAACTGTTTACATATGAAAAATCGCAATCCTAGCTAAAAACGTCTGCTGGTTCCGAATTTGGTATCTATTTTGCTGTATCTGCTCAAGTTTTCAATGTAGACGCTCGATTGGGGGGTTGCACTCAACGTTATATTTACCAGGAGTTCCACCTTGAAATTTAATGAAACTTAAAACTTAACATCTCCTTATAGATAGAACAATTTGCATTAAATTTGGTTTTGGAGAAACATTTATTTCTATCAAAACTATTTTTTTGAAATGTTCGATTTTTCAACATTTGCATTGAACTCTTTTCCAGTAGCTCCTTAGGGGGTAGACCTAATCGTTCTATTTATAAAAAGCGTAAACCCGAAATTTAATAATATTTTAAGCTATGCATCGACTGGGAGATAGAAAAGCCTCCCTTAAATTTCATTTTAGATAAATTATTATTTATATAATTATAGTGTATTGTCCAAAGTGGCGGCGACATACTGCCCAGGCGTAAAATAGAATTGTATGCCCGATGCTAGGTTATCATCAGAGACCTTAACTATAAAAAAAAGATTCGTCACCTGAGATCGAGATATTTTTAATTTGGTTTTGCAAATTGGAATAATAGAGTGATGACAGTTAAACAAATCCAAAGGTGTGAGAATCTGGTTATCGACAATTTTCTGTAGACTGGCACAATTTTACGCCTGGGCAGTATGTCGCCGCCACTTTGGACAATAAACTATATTTTGGTGTTATTGTGGAATGAGATGAAGAATGTAGGGAATGGCTTATCAGTGTCGTTCATCCCCACGGAATTTCAAGTTCTTATAACTGGCCAAATAGAAAAGATGAACATTGGATTCCGGAAAGTGAAAAACTCTGCGAGGGTACACGTCCAACAACACATAGGGGAGGCATTATTACTTTTCTGACGAATGTATAAAAAAGTCAAAGCACTGTTCCTAAATTAGGATTAAACGTATTACATAAAATACATTAACGTTTTTAATATTATTTTTTGCCAAATTTTTTACAATTCAAACTAAAAATATTTTGTAACCAACCTTTTTTGTAAATTAAATTTTTATTTCCATTTCAATAATGAACTCTTAATATTAAGTCTTATGAAAAAGTGAAAAAAATGGAAAATTTTAAAAATTCCGTTACGATAGAAATAATAATTTCTCTAACATGAAATTTAAGGGAGGCTTTTCTATCTCTCAGTCGATGCATAGCTTATAATATTATTAAACTCCGAGTTTACGCTTTTTTTAAATAGAACGATAACGTCTACCCCTAAGGAGCTACTGGAAAGAGTTCAATGCAAATGTTGAAAAATCTAAAATTTTAAAAAAATAGTTTTGATAGAAATAAATGTTTCTCCAAAACCAAATTTAATGCAAATTGTTCTATCTATAAGGAGATGTTAAGGTTTAAGTTTCATTAAATTTCAAGGTGGACCTCCTGGTAAATATAACGTTGAGTGCAACCCCCCAATCGAGCGTCTACATTGAAAACGTGAGCAGATACAGCAAAATAGATACCAAATTCGGAACCAGCAGACGTTTTTAGCTAGGATTGCTATTTTTCATATGTAAATAGTCATTTTTGGTTGCGATATTAAAACAAAATTAAAATAAGTCCGCAAAATTAAGCCTAAAAGCGGTAAATTTCAAAAATTCATAACTTTTCAAATTTTTGAAATTACGCCGCCAAACTCCAGTAATCTTTATAATTTAGGTAGATAAACCACGAAAAAAAGTTTGGTAGAAATCCGCCACTATCGAGCAACAACGTTGGTCGATTTCGTATGGAATGACCCTATTACTAATTTGTGTGTTATTGATTAAGATCGTTTAATAAAAGATTTATTTATTATTTTATTTATTATTATATTGGAGCAGCATTAAACTAAATTTAAACGATGGGCATAGCAATGGACGTACGGACAATTTCTACCTACTGCCTTCTCTATTTGAACGCTCACCCCTTTTACGTGCCCACTCATTACCAGAGGTGGGCAAAAATTGTGAGCGATTTCTGAAATGAACGCTCAGACCTTTTTAATTTGAGTGATCAAGTAAGCTAGTGCTCAATACTGGCGATGCTATTTTTTCTCTCTTAAACTGAACCAGCTCAGGCCGAGCGCCGTGAAATTCTCTCAGTCACTGATCGTTCACGGTGCGTTGAGCGAAATCGGCTGATCGACACGCTAGTCTGCTCAATTTGAAGCGCCACGTCCTCCAGCGGCGGGATAATTCGTTCACTAGAAAGCGCTGACGGCGGACTGAGTAAGATCGCGCCGAGAAAAGCGGTAGTTTTTTAACATAGGAATTTCTCAACCCACTGAGCGGCTGGATAGTCTTTTTTCCGGAATTCGCTCACAGCGCGGTGAGAAAAAAATATACAAATAATATTTTATTGTCGATTTTTTTATTCAATGCACTTTTTTATGAAATAATTTATATGAAATGAAACTTTTTTCTCACAGCGCTTTGAGCGAATTCCGGAATAAAGACTATCCCGTCGCTCAGTGCGTTGAGAAATTCCAATGTTAAAAAACTACCGCGATCTCACTCAGCGCGCCGTCAGCGCTTTCTAGTGAACGAATTATCCCGCCGCTGGAGGACGTGGCGCTCCAAATTGAGCAGGCTAGCGTGTCGATCGGCCGATCTCGCTCACCGCGCCGTGAAAAATCACTGACTGAGCGAACTAATCGGCGATCACCCTGAGCTGGCTCAATTTCTCTTTCTCGCTTAACAAGACCAACCGACCTTCGTATTTGAAGTGCTCACTCGTTTCGAGAAGATTTTCAAAAATGAACGCTCACAATGTTTGCCCACCTCTGCTCATTACACTGGCCCCATCATAAGTCTGAGCAACGCAATTTTCAATTTTCAGTCCATTCTCCGTCAAAAGGGTAATTATAGCCAAGCTGATGCTTTCAGAGTCGAACTTATACAAATCTGTGTATGCTAAAAATCGCTCTACTACGCCAATTTCCTTTCTAGCATACCTAATGCAAACACTCAGCTGTTCTACTCCCGCATTATCTCTAGTCTCATCGGCAATTACGGCAAAGAAACCACCTGATTCATTAACCTCCTTTACCATCATTCGCCTAACAAAATTTCCACTATGGTTAATCAGCTCATTTTGGACAGTGCTATGTATGTATTTAGCATTATTTGGCATACTTTCGCACTTGCCTTTTAAGTCGGGACAATTTCTCTTTAATAAATCTAAAATTTCTACGAAATTGCCCCTGTTCCCATTTTCATCGTTCGACCTATGCCCCCGAAAAGCGAGATTTTGTTGGGCGCACAGTACTATTATCTGCACGTGAGCAGCTAAGACATCTCTATTTCTAGCAACGTCTGTTTTATGATGCTGATCAACCTGACATACTATTAAGCCTCGAGATTTCTAGTCTTAATATTTTTTATAAGACTGTTGGTGTAAAGATTTAGTCGAAGTAAAGTGTTCTTCGAACTTTTTGGCCATATTTTTCCAGTCCGAAAACCCCTCAATAAATCCCGTATTTCTGCCACCTAAAAAATGCCCACAACAAAAACAATAAATTTTATCGTTGGCTACAGAATATTCGAGCATTAGGTATTTGGTGTATTAAGAAGAATTGAAGCCTCGGTTTTTACCACCCATTAGGGTTTTGGGAAAAAACGCGAGGTTAGGGTGAACGGGCAGACAATCCTTATCTAAACTAATATCTAAAGCAATTAATCGTCTTACGTTTGAATTGTCTATCTTTGCACTCGAGGCTCTATAAGAGGATTCAACCAAAATTTCCGATAACTCAGAATTTAGAACTACCTCCTTAGCCGGACTGACATCGACATTGGGTAAAACGCGGACAACTTTTTTTACTGTTTTCAGTCTCTGTAAAACCTAGTCTCCCCTGAATTCAGTTTATTTATTTTAGCTGACGGTTGAAGAAATCGTTCCATTGCGTCTTTCTGACTATGCTCTTACATTTTTGGCGTTTTTTTGGCCCCCGACATAAACTTTCGGGAACTCAGTCTGGTTTTAATTTTAACGTAAAAACTCCAGATATTACACCTTTTAAAAATGGTACCACTATAGTCTTAAAAAAAGTAGTTTTAAGAATGGTACCCCCCTCGGCACCACCAATAGTTTGGTTCAAAATATCTAGCTACTAAAAGCTTGAAAAAAGCCAACTAACTATATAAACTAGCCCGAAATGTTTTTATTTAGAACAAGCGCAGTACGGCTTCTTTAAACCTCTAGGAGGTAGAAGTCGGCTCTTGCCTAAAATATTCAAACAAAACAGACACCACCAATATAGTTTTGTTAAAAAATTACTAGGTACTAAATAAAAAGCTTGAAAAAAGCCAAATAACTATATAAACTAGCCCGAAATGTTTTTATTTAGAACAAGCGCAGTACGGCTTCTTTAAACCTCTAGGAGGTAGAAGTCGGCTCTTGCCTAAAATATTCAAACAAAACAGACACCACTAATATAGTTTTGTTAAAAAATTACTAGGTACTAAATAAAAAGCTTGAAAAAAGCCAAATAACTATATAAACTAGCCCGAAATGTTTTTATTTAGAACAAGCGCAGTACGGCTTCTTTAAACCTCTAGGAGGTAGAAGTCGGCTCTTGCCTAAAATATTCAAACAAAACAGACACCACTAATATAGTTTTGTTAAAAAATTACTAGGTACTAAATAAAGGTCGAAAAAAGCCAAATAACTATATAAACTAGCCCGAAATGTTTTTATTTAGAACAAGCGCAGTACGGCTTCTTTAAACCTCTAGGAGGTAGAAGTCGGCTCTTGCCTAAAATATTCAAACAAAACAGACACCACCAATATAGTTTTGTTAAAAAATTACTAGGTACTAAATAAAAAGCTTGAAAAAAGCCAAATAACTATATAAACTAGCCCGAAATGTTTTTATTTAGAACAAGCGCAGTACGGCTTCTTTAAACCTCTAGGAGGTAGAAGTCGGCTCTTGCCTAAAATATTCAAACAAAACAGACACCACCAATATAGTTTTGTTAAAAAATTACTAGGTACTAAATAAAAAGCTTGAAAAAAGCCAAATAACTATATAAACTAGCCCGAAATGTTTTTATTTAAAACAAGCGCAGTACGGCTTCTTTAAACACACTAAATTAACTGACTGAGAAAGACTCGAAAATCGAAATGTAGAGAACTGCTTTGAAGAAGCGCACAAAATGAAATGAAACTCTGGTAAAAATAATGCCTTAACTTCGTTAAGATAAGAGTGACCACCGGCCTTTCGAACACGTGACCCAGTGGGCGAATCACAAACCACCAAATAAGCTGTAGCTTTCCAGTTTTACCCCCATGGTGGAGGCCCACACCTTCTAGGACGATATTGCGCTTATCAACAAACGACATTCTTGACAACAGAATACTTTAGTCTCAAATTCCAGTATATTTATTGAATAACACAAACCATTTCCAATTATAACTGAAATCTAAACAAAATTATATTTCATAAATATTTTTTAAGCCAATATAAACGTCTTTTTTGAGTGGAATTGACACAAACAGGCTACAATTTTTACGCCTTATTCGAAAATACACCAGTATAGCGGCGCCAGGATTTTTGGGGAGGTAAGCCAACCATTTGGAGGCCTCCCTTCCCCCAAAAATTATGGAGCCCCCCCCCCCCTACCAAATTTTTTTCAAATTCGTCCACGTGGATTATTTAATTTTTTTTAACTAGTGGTGCAATTTTTGGACATCCCTTACATCAGAACTTACAACTTTACGAAAATGAATGAAGATAGGTACACTAACAATTTTAAGTAAAGTAAGTTTAAGAACCATTTATTTGTAAAGATTAAATTAAAGATACAATTTGTATATAGTAGCGCTCGCGAAAAATTAAAACTGGCAAATAAAAGTTACTCGTACCTTTGGAGGATATAAAAACAGCGGTGTCGTTAAGCGAATTACTCGCATTGAATATTGAAAAATTAAAATGAAAATCCATTTAATAAACAAAAGAAATATACATAACTAGATTTTCGTACCTAAAATTCAAATTTAAAGAACGCGGACCGATAGGTTTTCGAGGAGGAGTTTAAACATAATTTAGTCCAATTGTTGTTTAATGAATAATGAGTAGACAGTCCACTAGCGAGGCCCCCGGAGGAAATGTGTTCAATACCGAGACCGCGTTGGACAGCGACCTTTGCATGAGATATTCGACGGAACGCGACTCGCCGGTTAGCTCCCGAATTTTCCGACCGATGGAGTGAACCAATGCCAAGCCGTCGCACCCGAAGGAGCCCAGAGTTTCAATGGCAACGGCTCTGAATAGGTATCGATTTTCTAGGCCCTCGTAGTTGAATTTCTTCTTGTTTTCAGCCTGGGTGGCAGCCCAGAGAGGGGCTGACGAAGAAGATGCCAAATACGATGGCGCTAGAGGGTCAGTGCGGGTGAAATCCCACACCAGGGATTTTCCACCGGCCCAAGGGACCAGAGACATGCCATCGGGTCTTTTGCCATCATCCCGCGATAGGCCCGGAGGCTCGAGGATGGATGGCACGCCAGCAGATACTAGGGCGCGTTTAAGAATTTCGAAGGGCGACGGCTATCCTAAAAGAGTCGTCATCTAAGAGGGTACCTAAGCACGGCGATGGGAGAGCCTTTAACCAACAACCGGACTCTTTAGCGCTTACCGAGAGCAGCTTTGCCTTATCGCGGTCATCGGAGGCGGCATCGGTCAAGAAGGCGATTGATTTGTCCACGAGCGGACCCTCCCACGCTGGTTGATGATTCCAATGGTCGGCGGATGGAACGCTCACCTCCGAAAGAAACTCCCATCGATTTAAGGCGTCAGGCAAAACGGGGTCAGGAGAATCGGTTATAAAGTCAGGAAGGATCACGCGCACCAAGTCAGAGACACTAGATACGGAGGAGAGAAAAGCCGGAAGGGATAGTTTTGAGGCATGGCGAATTCCAAGGCCACCCTTAGAAACGGGAAGGGAAGACTGTACCCAAGGGGCCTCTTCCATTAAAGTATTGGTAACCTCTTGGAGTGCCAGACGGAGGGTATTATCGAAGACGTTAAGGCCATCTTCGTCCCGCCAGATTGGGGCACTACGGAGGATATACGAAAGCTTTGGGATGGCCAAACAGTTTTTCAGGAGGAAAAATCCCTGATGGGCCCTTATTTGGTGTAGGTTCCCAGCCATTGTTTTTAATTTATCGGTCTTGCTAGAGAGGCAGGCGGAGACAGCTTCGACCGAAAGGGGAGCACCCAGAAGGAAGTAGTGGCTGCGATCGATAATTTGTATACCGGGAGCAGCCGTGGAGAAAAGAGCCTGGAAGTATGCTTCGTCGAATTCGCCGGGGTTAAGGACTAACAGTTCGCATTTAGAGGTGTTCAGTTGGAGACCAATTCCTTCGGAAATTTCTTTGAGAAGAAGCAAGTCACTAAGAACTGTGTCTGGACCGTCGCCGAGCGAAGAATCATCCAGGTACCAAACGTTAAACTCGGATTTCAAAATTAATAAATAAATAAATTATTTCGCAAACAAATTACAGAATTTTCTGATATTAAATAATTTGGAGGCCCATATATTAAATTTTGGAGGCCCCTTAAGACGACTTTTGGAGGCCCCTACCAAAATTTCAAGTAGGCACTGGCCCAGGCCTACCCCGTCCTGTTGCTGGCGCCGCCACTGTAGGTCACGTGAAGGAAAGGGAGGAGCTATATGAATTTTTCTAACGATTCTTTAAACCTCTAAGAATTTTTTTCTGTATTTTATTTTGCCAAAGCCGTGTTGAAAGCCTCCTATTAATTTGCGTAAAAGTATATATTAAAAATCTTACGAGAAAAGTATCTATACACTGTCCAGGACATAAAAATGAAACATGTTCCTTCAAAAGCTGTAGGTAGTTTTCATATCACTGTTAAAGGGAATATAACCTCAGGTTTTAGGTGTGGAACACCAAGTTTTCATATCACTGTTAAAGGGAATATAACCTCAGGTTTTAGGTGTGGAACACCAAACTTCGACCATTTCCCGCTCCCTCCTATGACTTTAGATATTTTTGGCGCTGTTTAGTGACTTCCCGCTAAAATTGCTTACATAAAAAACGACTTGAGGTTATATTCCCTTTAAGCATTCACTGAATCACTGTGGGATGTAAAATGAAGATAGTAAACTGTGTAGTCATATTTGGTCATTTATGAATCATATTTCTCCGATTTAATTGTTTTACATCACTATATAACATATTTCACCCCATATTATTTTTCTTTCAAAACGAATTTGGAAAAATCAGCGAAGGTACATGTTTTAAGCGAATAACTCACTTAAGATAACTACGCAGCTTTTGTAAATACTAAATATAAATGAATTCAATAAATTACGAGTAAATATTTGTAACTTTCATAATCAAGTTGTTTATTTCAACAGTGATACCAGTTTCAAAGTATATATAATTAACAAAATTATGCAATCATGCGCCGCCACTGAAATTCTTTATGTATAACTACAATTTTAAAAAAAGAGACATTGTTTGAAATGTCCTGCCAGCAGGAAGCGAAAACTAAGAAAAAAAATTAACAGGAAATTGAATTTAAGGGCAAATATGGAATGCCAATAGTTATAAGTACATAAACCATAATATTCCACTCAAGAGATAATTAAGCATTGAAGCTACAATACCTCGAGTCTTGTTTTGTTATTGAATATTTTATGAGAAAAAATTTAAATATTGGTGAATTACTTTCAGACAGTAAGTAGTTGGATTATATATTTATAATATATGTAAAAAAACGCCATTTAAATTAATCTAAAATATTTAAAGACATTAAACTATGTATGTTAATAAGGAACTTAAAATTCATAGCTTTATTTCCAAGATGACTTATTTATATAGCGAACAAACAGTCCGTAGCTTTGTCTGTGGGCGCCATGTGAGAAGAATTTTTTTCATTAGGAAAAAGCGTGTGACATAGAACTGTTAGCTCCCTATACCGATAATTTAAAAGCAAGGCGCACTCAATCTATCCCAAATTAAAATTCCCTTGGAAATATGCCAGTGAATTTAAAAAAATATAATTTTTCAACAACTGTAAGCTGAATATAAATTCGAAATAAACTATCCTCACTTTAAACTAGTAACTGGCTGCAATAGCCAATTGAGCTACCTTAAATATACAGTTAAATAAGGATATACTCCTATCTTTTAAACACAACCTTAAGAAACTGTAATTAAGTCTATAATTAGCTGCAATTTATTATCAAGAAGTAGAATTTCTTTAGAATCTAATGCATAAACAGAGGTATCAGAATCATTGATACAAAAGTTATCCCAAAATTGCAAACTCATAGATAAAAAATGTGCATTATTAACCCTGGTTAAAAAAAAAAAGCACCTACAACAATCCGAATAGATGAGATCAAAATTCTGGTTATCATTGCTCAAATTTCAACGCAGCGTGAAGAATTATAATTTTTTTAAAGAGATATGTACAGATTTTTGTTTTCTGTAACCAATTTCTGCACCTGGAATATTGTATAATGATGCAGTTATGCAAAAAGTTTTTTTTTTTAAATAGGACCAAATGGTTTTCACTTCTTTTTTAAAGAATTTACATCAATTAATGAATATATCATCAATTTGTTTTTACAAAAACCACCATTTTTGTATTAATTATAGAAAAAATGCATCACAGCTTTAGTATTGAGGGTAATAAAAGTTATCAAACACTCCTTTTTTTCTTTAAGAAATGTAAAATCTGATCCAACCTGTTAATTTTAGACTGAATATTCTTAAATTACAACTTATATATATTCGAAAATCTTCCTCAATTTCAATGTCAAAGTTTGACGCTGAATTACTTAATAACACACAATTCCTGATTATTTCCTCAAAAAGCAAACCTACAAGTCAAAATTTTCTCTAGATTAATTATAAATTTTGATACTACCGAAATCCGAGCAAATCAACTGAAAAGATATTGACTGCGCGTATTTTCTCGGTGTAAAATTATTATCACGTTATTTTAATATTTTTGATCTCTAAAACTCTCAACACGATTATAGAGGCTTCAAAGCCTAATTAAACTATGCGCCAAAAGGCCTTTTTCAAAGACAAAAACTCTTCAAATAAAAACTATAATCTCAATTAGTATTGTGTGTAAAATTTATCTGCCACTAAATGTTTTAGAATTCAAGATAATAAAAATTAAAGTGCTAACTAACATGTACCATTACATATAAAAACTAAATATTTTTAAAGACAGTTATATCTACCCAAGCAAAAACTATATAATATTAAACTATATATAAAAAATAAAAACGCTATAACTATACAGATAGACGTATATATTAATATTATAAATAGCAAGACCATCTTTCAATCCCCTCTTTTCGTTTCCTTTTAAAAATACCCAACAAGAATTTAAATATATATATGTACAATATCATTAACCACGGGTTAGCATTGGGAATAAAGCTCAGCTCCTTAATGGGTGAACTTTTAATATCTTAAACTTCAAGGATTCGAAGAATTTCTGATAAAAATTTTTTCATCTAATTTCAAAATCCACCATTACTCAAATCTCAATCTAAAGCTCCGCAGCAAATTGATTGAAGCCGAAAGATGATTGATAATTACATATGAAATGAGGATATTTGTCTCGTATTTCATGGTCCTCGTATACATGGGAGACAATCTAAGATTATTACTATCAATTGTAACGCGATAAAGAGTCTAGCAAAAATTTACCAGAATCAAATTTTTGGCCAACATTTCTTTTTTTAAATCAATTGGGCATCGTTTGGATTTGATAAAATTATTGCGAGCCCATTTTAAATTGATTAATTGAACAAATTCAGCAATTTGTCCTTGGTAGGTTCGTAATATTCCCGCCTGAGCAGAATCATTTCCGGTATTTTTCTGAAATCGCTAAAAAGAGGAGAATCCGATTCTAAAACAAAGATCAGAAGGCACGAAAGAATGAACAAGAGGCTTAAGCTGGAAACAAGCAAAATACGAATGCCCCCGACTTTCTTCATCTGAGAATTGCTAATGCCAGATGTTTTTGGCGTAGCGAGACTGCCTTTAGAGTCATAGTCTTGAGTTAAGGGTGCCGCAGCGGGGGCCGAAGCGGGTCTGGTTAAAAGATTGTTAGTGCTAGAGCGCTTTTCCTTAATGACAGATTTCTCTTCAACGTGTTTTGTTGATTTAGAAATCTGCTCCTCAGTGATTTCTACAAAGCGAGAAATATTTTCCTCTACTGAGGTAATCTGGTTTGAGGGGTTAGCATTCACAGTTGCGCTTGGGATGGGAGTAGGAGATTTATTTTCTTGATGATTAGCTTTAATCTCGGGGTGAGATTCTTTCAACTCCTCAAGGACAGTTTCGCGAGTTTCAGTCGTAACAATTAATGACTCATCCAACTCAGCCGCCGGTTCTTCTATTATGGACGAGTTCTGATTTGGATAATGAAGTGATGTGAATCCTACAATAGAAAAAAAATTGGCCAACTTCATTTCGGAAAAATTAAACATTCACACATGCTGTTAAAGGGCGCATACTATTGCTATTATTTGGTATTTCATCATCAGATTCTCGGTTGACATTTTTGAGGCTGTTGGGAGATTCGGGACACACCATACTGTCCTCGTTTGAAGGTTTGTTACGGAATGAAGTCATTGTTAGTGATCTTTGGAATGGAGGAGGATCTCTCTTGTATTGTTTCATATCCTCAACAATCTCTTTCTCAACCCGGCCACTAGGAAAAATGCATGCCACGGCAGTGAGCGCAAAACATTCCAACATTTGGGAGGGAAAACTGTCAGCTCCAATCACAAACCAATATTCACCTAAATCTAAACCTGGATGCTCTTGAGAAAATACCCCCTCCAGTCGTAACTGATGGAACTTCATCTGATGTTGCCATACTAAACATTCATATAAAGTTAAAGTGGTATTTGGCAAAAGTACTCCATCTCAATAATGCTTACTTGAAGAAATAGCGTTGTTCAACAGCGCATCTCCACAAATGCTGACACGCAGCTTGAGTTGGGCACTTGAAACCAATCAAATGTTTCTTCTGTACATAATACATATCATCAGTTTAACACTCATAAAACCTAATTATTATTAAAATTACCCTATTGACATTAAAATAAAATTTAAACAAATTCACTACACCATTAAACTTTACCTTTGTCCTTGGATCCTGACAGTTTTTAAATGTTTAATATTAGAATTAAGTGAAATGGAAAAACGTAGAGTTAGATCAATAGAAAGATCATCTTACCTCACTAAACAATAAATGAACTATGAACATTTTTCCCTCGTAATTAATTTTTTGGATATCAGTCCTTTCATTAATAAAACATGAAGGATGTTAAAACCGTATCTACAAACACAGAACCAAGCTGGTAATGTTACCATTTGAAATGATGCGTTTTTCGACTTCCTTGGAATGTAAGGATTCCAGCGTGATTTATACCAAGATACAACTGGTTTCCTTTATGATCCTAATGCGTATTTATGGTAACATTTAATAAAAATTAATTACGCAATGAGTTACAAATAACCTTTGAAATTCTCACACACCTTAACAGGGTGTGGATCAACTCCGTATGTATCTAAGAGACAAGCTTTTCTGAGAAAATTCATTTCCGCAATAGCCGGAACCTGCCCTCTAAGTTGTCCCTGGTGAATCTCTGCTATTTTTTCCTCCAGTCTCGGAGTTTGTTTCAGCAATAATTTGAACTCTGCTACATAATTGCCATCGTGTTCTTCCGGGTCATAATCACCAAGCTCAGCTATAATGCAAGCCACAAAATCTTTAGAACAACATGGTTGTATAACAACTGCTAGCTAATCGATTTACATTGTATAATGTAAGCAGCCAATAAAGCTGAATCACTCTGAGAACAGTACAGTCGTCCATGTAAAAGGTCTCGTCGTAGTTGAAGAAACATTTGATATCTTAGCGATTTAATAAAAAAAAATAAAAACCTTTCTAGTTAAAATTTGGGATTGAAACTAAACCTTGTGATTTCCTCCTTCAATCTATAAGCATCGGGTGGGTAGAATTTCACCCGAAAACAGAAGATTATCGGATCCAAACCTAAAATTGATCAGCCCAAAATTAATGTTTTATAACATAAAAGTTTTCAAACAGTATATGTACCTTTGATTTGCTTCCATATTGATTTTGTACAGTCTAACCAATGCTTTAATAGTCAACACATTTAGATTATTTAATATATTTTGGAAATAAGTACAAATTTAATAGTTTACCCTTTGTTTAGAGGCATCAACATAGCGTAGGCCAAAGTAGTCCTTCTCAATCAAGTTTAATGCTTTGCAAACATATTCTAATAAATGGTAGCCTTTGTGGTGGCGCTAAAGGTACATAAAAAACTTCAAATACTGACAGCTCTGTGCAAAAATGCATGATATAGTGAAATAAAAGCGCTGAACAAGCAGATGTACATATATGATGTATATATGCAGTAAATATATATAGTGATATAATAAAAACACCACCAGTCAGAAAGAGTTAAAACTAGTCTCCCAGAATATTATACAGTCTAATTTCTTGACCAGAAACCACAAAGATCAAGGTGATCGTGATTCTAAAAGGAACTCCTAAATTGCATTTTGACACCTGCAACAGGTGTTTCTTAAAGTTTGTAATGGAAAGATTATTCATTGTAGTAAAAATAAATTTTGCATGCTATTTGCCAAATCAAATGATTATTTTCAACTACTTGTAACACGTATGGTATGAATATAAAGCCAATGCAATTTTACCTTCATTTAAAAAATAGTTTTCTCTATTTTCAAAATGGCAATATTTTTTCTGGCTTTTAAACTAATGAAGGTCTAAATTTATATCTAGCTATTCTTTAAAAGCCCATAGTAAGATTTTCAAGTTTGCAAATGGGAAATCATTTCCTGATTTCAATATCCTTCAATCACATTGAAAGGATGCAGAGTTTAAAAACAGCATTGACAAAATTCTAATACCATAAATGTACAATAAAAAGTGGGATGGGGCTCTATGCAGCCATGACAGACTTAAAATTCAATTGTTAATTTATCGTATTGTTACTATGACATTTAACTAAAAGGAAGTATTTATTGAAGTGCAAACAATCAATGTATCACCACCAAAATTGTACTACAATTTTGAAATACTAAATTTATGCATAATTAATGTTTTGTATGGTGTTCCTATGGGGAAAATGACAGTGACCCTTTAACAACTAGGATTATTAACCACCGAAGATGGAAAACCAAGTCAGGGTATGGGTACTGACATAGTTTTCCATCTTAATTTTCTATTAGTTTTGAGCAAAACTATTGTAAAACTAGTTTGATTTCAAACTTTGACAACATTCAAGAATTATTTTCAATAAAATTAGTTTTAGTATCTACTTACAACAGTAATATTCGTTTATATAGGAGCCTTCAAGATTTATCAAAATATTTTTTGCCTAAAATCAGATATTCTCTAACACCATACCTGACAATACAATAAAGTCGGGGTCAGACTGACCCCAACTTCATTTTTCCAGGGATAATACTACCATGACCCCAACCCTGATATATGGCCCTTGTACGAATATTACTTTTGAAAGTGTCAACATAGTGCCCTGACTATAATCATTTCAGTGCAAGCTGGAACCCCAAATAAGTACGTCAAACACCATTGCTTCGTCAGAATGCAGCTTCTTTACTTGAGACAAAAGTTACACCAAAGCCAAGGCTTACTTGAAAATCAAATTGTAGAACTTCGTTATCATCCAATAATCGTATTGTACATCGATAATCAACGTTAACATCTTTCTTACTTCCGAATCTCGAAAACATTTCTTAACTTCTCTAAAAACACTCAATTAAACCAAAACCGATACAAAACATCGACGCGGCTTCTTTACTTCGTGAATTTCCTATGGCTTCGCCGATGTGATCCTTCCTCATCATGGGCGACGACGCTTCCAAGCAAAAAACGGTAAGGTGACGTATGACACCACGCCCCCACTCATCGACTGAAAGCAAAAATTCCGTAAAAGCATTTTTCTCTAAAGAGTTATTTAAATCCTAAGACATTGAGCTGTGAATAGCTAGTTAAATCTTGGAGGAATAAAACAAGTATACAGGAGTTGCGGAGAGCTGCGAATTCGATTTCGTCAGTGACCGTGAACTCGCGCGAGACGGAGGGGTTCAAACGCGACTAGCGCCAACTGCATACGGAATTTTGCTATGCATATTATATTATATCATTGTTTTCGGGTCGTCTGGTTTGTTTTGAAACATTTCTAAATTCTTTGTGCCTTTTTCCAAAATCACTCATACTTGTTTGGAGGAATAAAACCAACCAGACGACGTGAAAACAATGCTATAAAATGAGAATAGTTGCAAAATTCCGTATGCAGTTGGCGCTAGTCGCGTTTGAACCCCTCCGTCTCACGCGAGTTCACGGTCACTGACGAAACCGATTTCGCAGCTCTCCGCAACTATTGTATACTTGTTTTATTCCTCCAAGGTTAAATATCGGGGTTCGGAAATAATGGGGTTTCGAGGGTCAAATTCCTGACCGTCATTTTTAATCATTAGAAGGTAACGCCATCTATTTACATTATTAAAGCATCTCCCGCTCTGATAAATGTGTATATGATTCCAAAGCCGTGACGCCACAGCTATTCGCGACCGAAAACTATCGCTACGCCCCCTTTGGTTCGCCATTGAAACCTAGATAGGTAGCGGCTAAAGTAGACGCTATTAGTTTATCATCATCGTTATTCGTAAATTTGACTTAATAAATAATGTATTTGCATTTAAATATAATTTTTGCAACATTTGATAAGTTTATTTAAGAAAAACGTTCTTAAGACTTTTTAATTTGTCCGTAGCAGACGCTAGATCTTAGGCGCTACCTCAAAGAAGCTAGCGCCGTTACGCCACCTAGATTCGTTTCGGCCGTGAATACCATTTACCATTCGCGACCGAAACGAGTCTAGTTAAAACAATCGTCCGCGAATAGAGTAGAATTCAGTAATATCGGCGTGACGTATGTCGACGTCACCCATGCTTTTGCTGTAGATATCGGTCTGCAGCTTTGGGCTATGGCCTCCATTTTTAGGGAAATTTTGTATCTATAGGAAAAGCATGGGTGACGTCGACATACGTCACGCTGATATTACACTATGGCACTTCGCTTACCGTACTACCTCCCTATAGGCTTCGAGCTCAGGAAATATAGCGCCATCTACCTTAATATCCGTGAACTAAATATGTGAAGAAATAGCAGACGACTTTTGAATTTCAAGGTTTTTCGGTTGAAACTTTCAGCTGTTGTGCAGAGAGAATTTTGAAGGAGCAGACAGCTTTCATATATTCAATTTAAAACTCCATCGGTAGGCGGCGATACTTCTGAGCAAAATTTAAACTACGCACGAAGCTTAATATTAAACTCCTTACCTAAAGAAGCGTTCGATTGTAAAACTCGGTGGGCTAGACATTAACTGAGATATATTTAATTTTATTATATTTTGCCATTGCAGTTCCAGGGGGCCCCTTTTTAGTTCGTTTTATAACCTTGCTTTTGTTCTATTCTATCACGGTACGAGCTTTTCAGTCTTTAGGAAAAGATTTTGGGGATAATTATAAGTGAAGAAACTTCATTGACAGAGTTTCCATGGAGTTTCTTAAAAATTTGTGATGGGGCGGCGAAATAGGGTAAGCAACTGCATACGGGCGCAATGATTTTTGGGGGCGCAAATTTTCTAGTTCTAATAGGTGAGCATTTTTTTTATTTGGCGCAGTGGCGGTGTTAGGAAGTAGTCTTATTTTTAATAAAAATATAAATATTTACCCTGCAAAAAGCATCTCATACACGTTAAAAAAAATAAGTTATAGAGTAAATTAAAGAAGAACATTCAAATAATAAATCATAAATATAAATGCATCTGTATTAATATTATCATATGTAACATTACTAACATAATTACTCATAAGTGTGCGGCTGTGCCTCTGTTTAACATCTCTGTATTAAAAATTTAAATGAGACCTTGTTTCACAGCCACCAAAGAAAAATACGGACTAACGTCGCGTAAAACTGGTTTTAGCTTCCTTCCCTCCCCGCCAGAACTAGTTTTAATGACGAATAAAACCGTCATCGACTGGGAAGTGACGTCAATTACGTCATATCCTTGCAACAAGGTCTCATTGAGATAAAGTTCTTGTTACATATGGTATTATCCCAGTCCGGCGGCTACTAAGGTAGTAGCGTTAAAAGGAACCACCTATGGACTGCAATGCAAAGGATGATAAAACCGAGGGGATGATCACTCCGCGTAATCGGTGTACAGAGCCGTACCTTTGACTGTACTAATGGGACTACGCGTAATCTTTGAAGTCCCTGCCTTTGGCAGTGGTAATCTAAGTGTAATCCGGTGTACAGACTTTCTAAGAGTGGTTAGCCCCTCGGATAAAACGTTACGTAGTAGGCCTAGTAACCGTAGATTCCGTCGAAGTTTTAGCCGATCGTGTTCAGTTTTTAGATTAACGGAAACGGATTATACGGATAGTTATTATCTGTACTATGTATTGTAGTTCATGGGTTCACTCATTTGACACTGACTTTTAAGTTTGTAGGTTCTTTTTCTTTTCTGTATTTTATATTACTTCATTAATTTTACATGATAATACATATAGTAAATTGTTAACCCAGTTTATTAATCTTGAATTAAAATCAAAAATCTTACATAACCTAAAGTGAAACTAAAACTATTGTTCCCTCAAACGTTCTATATTTTTGATGATGTAGTAGTGTGCCAGACCACACAAGTCGACATAATATCAAAAGGGAGACGTCGCACTACCCATTCGATTTGCCCATGGACACTGTATCTCTAACCGGACGGGAAAAGCAGCGTCCTACTTCGTATAAGCTGAAATAGTCGGCCGTACTCGATTCGCAGGGCCGTCAAGGTCATTCGAAAAAATGTAAACCCACATTTCAAACGTAACGTTTTGTCGACCACGTGACGAATTATATGGCCTTGACAGCCCGAAACTATTAAAATTCTTGAACCTCTCTCCCTTTACAGAGAGACGGTGGCCGCGGGCGCGGCAGGTGATTTTGTATGGTGGAAGCTACAGATTTTCCCGTCCAGTTAGAGATACAGTGTCCATGATTTGCCATTGCAACCGAAAATGTTTTTGACCACTTAAAACCACAAAAAATCTCCATTTAAAAAAGTATGGGATTTTCTCAGTTTTTAAAAAATTTAAAATTTTAATTTTTGTTTTAAATCACGAAACGGGTAATTTCGATCACAGTCATTTAGGTCACTTTCATCAAGTTTGGGTAAATTGGGGCAATTGTTCGGTAAGATAAGGAAAAAATCTCATTTTGATAAAAGTGGTAATTCTGGGAAAGTTTAATTAAAATTGGATAAATTAATGTTTGAAATTTGAGTAAAAGATCAAAATTGGATAAATTGACTAAAATTGGATAAATTGACTAATATTGGATAAATGGGCTAAAATCGCCTAAAATTCGGCACACTTGTTTAAATTGGATAAACTCGAATAAAATTCGGTAAAACCATGGACACTGTATCTCTAACCGGACGGGAAAAGCTGTAGCTTCCACCATACAAAATCACCTGCCGCCGCCAGCGTCTCTCTGTAAAGGGAGAGAGGTTCAAGAATTTTGAAAGTTTCGGGTTGTCAAGGCCATATAATTCGTCACGTGATCAACAAAACGGTCCGTTTGAAATGGGGGTTTACATTCTTCGGAATGACCTTGACGGCCCTCCGAATCGAGTACGGCTGACTATTTCAGCTAATACGAAGTAGGACGCAAACGGACGGCGAGGGGGTACCTCTTTTAAGCTGCTTTTCACGTCTGGTTAGACGTATAGTGTCCATGGTAAACCTGTTTAAATTGGGTAAACTTGTTTAAATTGGATAAACTCGAATAAAATTGGGTAAAATCAACGAAAAGTAAAACTAAATATAAAATATAATATAACTATGAAATTTGTTTTATTACGTAAATTATACAATAATTCTTATGTAAAAGTTCAACCTCCTCAGTCAAGGCACTGCCGACAACCATGGACACTGTAGCGTCAATTCGCCGAAAAAAGTTTTACAAAAGATATTTTTAGGATACAGTGGAACTCACGAAACTCAAAAAAGACTTATCGAAATGTTAGACCATACTGAGGCTTGTATAACTTTCATAGATGGCGCCAGTTTCAACATTTAAAATTGTTTTATAACTAAACTAGCTTAAAAAAAAACATAGAAAATGATAAAATCAAAGCTTGAATAACGAAAAAAATATTTAAGTATTACTAAACCTGACGAAAACTGATCAAATTAAAACTTGAATAATGCAAAAATTGTGAAAATAACTATTTAATTATTAATAAATTAATTAATAATTAGGTAATTATTATTTGTTAATTATTCATAGGGGAAAACCGTTAAAACCTACATGTTGGTTACGTAATTTGGCGTCATATCTCCATAACGACCAAGTAGAGCTCTTTCATATTAATATATGCTACTCTACGCTATTAAACCTTTTGATTAAAAGAAAAACTGGACTGGCAACTCCTATAGTTTTCATTAAATATCGTCTTGAATCTACGTTTTTCATACAAGCTGGTTACGTAATTTCGCGTCATGTCTCTTAATGAAATTTACCTAAATGTGGACAAATTACCCATTTCGTGATTTAAAAAAAAATTAAAATTAAATTATTTAATAGGTTTTCGTAGGAGCAAAGATAATTTAAACTCGTACCCTAGATTCGAAATCACTCTCTCGCGCGTTGCCGATAGCGTTTACCCACTTCCCGCCGGAACTCAGAAAAAATTCGCTCCATGGTTTGCGCCTTACCGCAACCACGGCCAACTTCGATCACGCGCTATATCGCGGCAGCCCGTGATCGAAGTTGGCCGTGCCACAACCGATGGAGCCCGATTTTTCTGAGGTCACGTGCCGGAAAAGGGTAAACGCTTCGTAACAAAACCGTCAATAGGAAAGCTCTCAGTATTCGAATCTAGGGTACGAGTTTAAATTATCTTTGGTAGGACTACCCTGTGAAACCGAGAAAAGCCCATGCTTTTTTAAATGGACATTGTTTTTTGTTTTAAGTTGTCAAAAACAATTTCGGTGGCCATGGCAAATCGAATGGGTAGTGCAACGTCTCCTTTTGGGAAATTTCATATCTCATATAGGTCTACATTACGCCCGACTTTGAACAAAATCGGCGATAAACACCTCGGGTACTCTCCTTGTTAGCTTAGCAAACTATTTTTAATTAATACTAAATATCTTCATCACAAAATAATATTAGACAGATTAAGCCACCCTCGAAAACGTGTAGGATAAACTTGTAAGAGTGTAGACGTAACTTTATAGGCTTTGTAGTTAAAGTTTTGGTCACAAATATCGCCGCCTACCGATGCTCTGCTCATTCAAAATTCACTCTGCAGAACGCCTGAGAGTTTCAACCATTGAGTTTCCTGGACATTTATGACTGACTCCTCCTCAGCCATTTTTTTCTACTCGCCTAGTGTTATATTTTATTTTATCTTCTCGGTTTCTTTTTTTTTACTTCTCTCCACTTTTGCCATGTATTTTTTGTATTCTTGCCTTTTGGTACATTGTGTTTGCAGCCCCATTTTCCTTGAATGCTCCCCCTTGACTTGACGTGATGGGTCATTGACCTTTTGTTAAGCTAATAATGAACTAAAGAACTAAAGAACTGGGAATAAAGTAATACGCCTATAAATTAATGTGAAATTTTGTTTACTGTTTTTTTCTCTTCTACAATGCTTCCCCAGCACTCCCTATAAAGAATTCGTACATAGGTTTGACTGCACAATTTCAAGAACAAGTTGGACAGTCGTAGCTAATTTAGTCAATTGTATTGCGCCAGTGCGACGATGCATTAGCGGCTCCGCTTACGACCATCTTCCAGCTGTCTTATGACGCCGGTGCTATTCCATGTGATTGAAGACGGGCTAACGTCACGCCGATACCCAAGGGTGGAGATACCTCCGATCCTACTGAGTACCGCCCAATTGCTCTCCTGGAGCCTTCAGGCTCGGCTTCAGCACCGAAACCCAGCTCCAGGGCCGGCTTGGTGTTTTGCGGGGCCGGGTTCGAAATATACTTGCGGGGCTCTCGACTTTCGGATTTCATAACCCCTATAGCTTTACCTTCCAGTTTACACACCCCCGTTTTACCCCCCGTCGTTTTATTGATCAAATATTGCACTATTTTAAGTTTCTAACATTGGGAGACATTAATTTTATTTTTCATAGTTCATTTACAGTTGTAACAGTTACTTGTTAAAATTGACATCTAGATCTTTTGGCAGAAAAATCTTTTATTACGCCATCAAACTCTAAGGGTTTCGCCACTTTATTTTCGATTGACAATAAGGCTAGTGATAACAGTCTCTCTTGGCTTATAGTTGATCTTAGATAGTTTTTAATTAATCATTAAAGATCTTTCTGTTGAGGCTACTGAAACTGGAGTGGTCAACAAAATTTTCAAAGATATTGCAATATTGGGGTACAACCATGTTATTTTTAGTTATATAATTTGAAGTATCAATAGCTGTCAAGACTGTTACAGGAATAACATCTTTAAACAACTGAAACTATTCAAATAATTCTTCTCCGTCTACATCGTCAATTAACGTCGTTTCAAGATTTTTACAAGAATTTTGTAGATCTTCTTCCGAAATGTTTTTTATTGCACTCCCCCCCCCCCCATATAAGAAGCCAAATACATCTTTGTGCTCTCTGTACAGTTTAAATCTATTTTAAATGGCGGATAACGCGTTATCAACTAATTTTAAAAAATAATTCGTTTTAAATTGAACCTCACCATTGTAAACTGTTTCATAACTAAACATTTTCTTTTTTTTTTCGTGTCCTAACTTCCCTGAAAATGGTTGTATATCCAATTCAACGATAATTTAAAAAAAAATTACAATTTCTGCTAAAATGTTTAGTCGCTACGTCGCTTTTTGGTTTTGCTGACTATATTACCTTTGGTCAACATTTCGTACCAAATAATCAAACTAACGATGAAATCAAAAGAAATAAACCCTGAGCCTCGATCCAAATTTTCACATCTGAAGCTCTTTTTGAAATCTCGCTTAGGGCTTTTAAAAAAGCCGGAATTTGAAATCTAACAGCTCTAACCTGGCCACCACCCTCCTACGCATTGTAACCCGGCCACCTGGATAGATGGCTTTAAAAGTCACTTGTTGACTTAGGCCTAAGGTGGTGCCTTGGGTATTAGCCTAGCTGATTATTATTATTATTATAGTCTCCCGACAGCCTACGTCACTAACTGTAGTCACGTGACTACAATTTTCTAGCAGACGCTTCTGGGGGTCTAACTGGTTAGTTGTTATACTGAAAAGCACCATCATTCTACATTTAATATTTCAGCCAGTATGGTTCATTTTTGTGCGGTGTACGGCTGTACAAATAAAAGAAAAGATTCGGAATTATCTTTCTTTAGATTCCCAGCCATACATTCTAGATATAGTGAGGAAGTACAAGACTTACAAAGAAAAAGAAGATTAGCATGGGTAAATGCCATAAAAAGGGGTGACCTCACAGAAGAAAAATTATATCATGCAAGAGTTTGCTCCAGACATTTTGTGAAAGGTAAATATTATTATGCCTAGATGCTCTTGTATAAGGAAAATCCAAATTAGGCATATTTATAATTAAACACTCATTTAGGTCAGCCAGCTCTTTTAGAAGATGTAAATAATGTGGATTGGAAGCCATGCCAAAACCTTGGGTATGGAATTGAGGTCTCCGCTCAAAGCAACAATCGCCATGAAAGATTAAAGAAAAGGGCAAAATTACCTTATAATGAAAATTTAAAGAAAAGAATTCTTGAACTTGAGAAACCACAATGTCAAGCTGAACCTGCAGCAACCTTTCTTGGAGAAACATTAATTTCAAAGGAAACTGGTGTATCTTCCCAAACAGAAACCCTTCCTTGCCGTGCTACAGAAGTACAGACTAATTTAACTGTAGATGTGTTAAAGGCTATGGAAGCGGAAATAATTTTTCTTAGAGAGGATAGAGAAAAACTCAGGAAAAAAGTACATAATTTGGAATTAAGCGAAGAAACTTTCATCAATGAGGATGTGAAAGTTAAATTTTACACCGGACTTCCAAGTTGGTCTGTTCTCGCTATTTTGATGGATGATATTTTTCCATTTTTGAATTTTACTGCAACTTCATCATTGACCAAATTTCAACAATTGTTACTGGCTTTAATGAAGTTAAGACTTAATCTTTCGTACGCAGATTTGGGCTACCGATTTGACGTCTCTGATCGGACAGCATCGAGAACATTCCATAATGTTATTTCAGTTTTATTTGTAAGACTAAAAAGATTTATTAAGTGGCCTGAAAGGGAAGAATTGTGGAAAACGATGCCTTTGTCTTTTCAAGAAGCATTTGGGAAAAAGGTTGCCGTGATAATTGATTGCTTTGAAGTTTTTATTGAAAAATCGTCGAACCTTGAAGCTAAGAGTCAAACTTGGTCCAGTTACAAACATAACAACACATTGAAATTTTTAATTGGTATATGTCCTCAAGGAGTCATATCATTTGTATCAGATAGTTTTGGTGGTAGGGTATCTGACAAATATGCTGCAGAAAATTGTGGTATTTTGGAAAAGTTACTACCAGGAGATGTGGTTTTAGCTGACAGAGGTTTTGATATTGCTGAATCTGTAGGATTTCACTATGCGTCCATAAACATTCCGGCTTTCACTAAAGGGAAACTTCAATTAGAACCAGAAGAAGTGGAAAGCACAAGAAATATTGCATCTGTTCGAATTCATGTTGAAAGAGTAATTGGAACACTAAGACAAAAATACCAAATTTTGTATGCCAAACAGCCGATTGAAATAATTTCAGAATTTGACAAAATAGTTAAAATTTGTTGTGCTTTAACAAATATGTGTCCTTCGGTGGTGCCCTTAGATTGAAGAGCTTCTTCAATATTCTTTGACTTTAGAATAATAATCATAATCATAATTACACTACATTAAAATCATTAAATATAAGAGACGCAAGACTTCATTATTATTTTTTTTTTATTTTAAACATTTAAAAATTTTGACTAGCTTTCGAACCATAGTTCATCAGGTCACCAACAATAATAATAAATAATAATTACACTGAAAGTCTTTAAAATTAATAGCTGGATGTAAAATAATATGTATAATTATTTGTAGTATTTTGGTCTGCTTTTCATAACCCTTTGTTATTGTACACTTTATAAAATAATTTATATTTGGCAGAAAATTATCTTTTCTTTTTAGTTTCATTTTTCTTACAAATGTCACATATGTACTTTCCAGATGGAACTTTTTTCAAATTGATACACTTGGTGTGATACCATAAAATTGCACAATTTCCTTTTTCACACATTATCATTTTGCCCCCCGTATTTTTTTTGCAAATGCACCACTCGCTACTTTCTTCATTATTAGAATTAATGTTATCTATAGTTTCAAGATCGCGTAGAGTTTCTTTTGGCCGGGTAAAATACTTGCCTAAGAGTTCTGGTAATATACTGTCTTTGAAAAAAGTTGTTGCTTTCTGGGAAATTTCATTCCAAAAAATGTCATTACGTTCAACTCTTTCAATGTGCATTTTCCCAACATTAGACCATATGATGAAATCGCAATACTGCGAGTTGCTTAGTACAATTTGAGTTTGGACTTGGTAATAGTATGAATGCAACTGTTTGAGTTCATTTTTTCCATTTTTACTAGACAGGCATTCTATTTTATTAACATTTTCTTCCACACTTGTATCCTTGACACAATATGGGCATTTAATTTCGACACACGAACGGCCGTGGCAATCGCAAGTGACAAGACCATCCGGCGTCGCACCAAAATGTGGAAATCTAGGGTCTATAAATAAACCGCACTCTCTAAAGCTAAAATTTGTGTGTTTAGGTGTGACATTTTTTAAATATGCCTCTCTGGCAACCTTTTCATGCCGACAGCCCCATTCCGTAGACTTACTTTTAAATCTAGATAATTCTGGGTAACATATTGATCTAATTAAGCTTGGGGCAGACGTTGCAGATTTAGTGTTACAAGCAGCTTTAAATTTGGAGGCTGTGATACGGCCTGCTCTGTACTTAAACCAATTTTTATTTTCACTCTGTTTCCTCGTCTTTTCTTCAATAGTAACAGTCAATTTTTCATCAATGGAAATGTTTATCGAGGAACTCAATTTTTGCAGCTCTAAAAGCGAAAGTTTTAAATAGTCTTCTTTAAAAAGTAACCGCAGATATGCAGTGGCATGAATAACTGATGATGTATTTGGCACAAACTGATCCGAAAATGGAGATACGATTGATAAAATACCACACTTTTGCTTTGAGTCATTCAACTTTTTAAGCATTGCTTGAAATTCATCAAGGGACTGTTCTGGAATGTTCTTAACCACTTTTAAAGGTTTCTCCACTGGCACACCATCAATAGTTTTGTTCAATTCCTCGCATTTCCTTTTTGGTGTTGAAAAATTGATTTTTGAGCCTTTAGTATACTTAACTTCTTTTGCTGATGGCACTGGCCAATATGCTTTTACAGCTGTGACAGTCTTTGCTTCTCTCTGCCTAATGGCATATTCAATAAAAAATAAAGCTGCTGCAACATGTGTGCAGGATTCCCCTAATCCTGCCACACACGTACAATGTGCTGATTCTACAGCTCCGTCTTTGCAAATTATAAGCCATGGTTTTAGAGGGTCCACATTTAAACGTTGCGAATGGAAAACCTAAAGAAAATTGTTCATTTAAAATATAATTTTTTAAACTTTATTTAAAATTTGATACTCAAGTTACGTGAAACGCATACAGGGGTAATGTAATAAATAATATTATCTTGTTTGTAAGTAAATCATCATAACTGCCAAATGGTTATCTCAATGAACATGTATACGTCTAAACGTTTAGTCAAGAAGGCTTAAGCTCAGTTCGAAAATTGTTTTAAAAAAGTACGTATATTCTGCCTTTGAAAGGTGATAATCTTACTTTTGCAATGACTAAGTGATGATCTTCAAATCGCTTATGTTTAATTTCATGAACCCATCCATTTACGAATTGATTATAAGCCTCTAAGCTTTTGTATGATTTAAATTCCTTATTTGTGTAGGCACTTTTTTGAAACACAAGGTAATTTACAATGTCTGGATAAGTAACCCCAGGAAAGGTCTCAATGTTTTCTTCTAATTGGGCACTTTTTAGTGTATAGGGATCAACTCCTTTTAGTACAGATATCTTATCACTATACCTTTTGGCAGTTTTTTCGTCTAAACTCCTATAATAATCACTTTTTGATGTCATTTTTATAATAAAAATGGTTAATTTCGCGTTAGAAAGGCTATGCACACGCTAAGATTATATTCTCCAGCAAAAGGTATACCCCCAGGAGCGTCTGCTACAAATTTTTGGGTGGTCTGGCAGCACTGAAAATCACGTGGTTGTCGGGAGACTATTGATTGGTGACAAAGTTACGCGTTCGAACGATGATTCAATCGCGCACACAATTTTATCGTTTTCGACACCCGATGACTGAACGAAGTTCTCTCTTAATTCTTCGTTAACCTTACAGATTTCGTTGCTTATAAGTGTGCCAGTACATTTGCTTTTTTCGAAAAATTTTGAAGGCGCATCCTTCTCTTTATCGGCAATTTCTTCATGCTTTCTTTTCTGCGCCGCTCGTATACTTTCTTCCCATATATTGGTTATTGGAAATAGACATTGGACACCTGCATTTTTGTTACCTTATCTATAACTGGGTTTTCCAGGAATTTCCCGTTAAATGCTTGAAAGTGTGAAAAACCGAGCGGGGGGCCCGCTGGCCCACTACGCTGCGGGGGCCGGTTTATTACAAAAATAGTCACCCGCTTCGTTTAATGGTTTCTTAGAAATTTTAGATGCATAATAAAATAGGTGAAAGGTCCCACAATTTATTTGAAAATGAAAAAAAAAATGGTTGTCAAAATCTTTAATTTTTTAATATAAAAGTAAATTTGCGGGGCCCCTTAAATTCTAGCTAGCGCGGGGCCGGGTGCGACCGCACCCTTTGCACCCGCATCACGCCGGCCCTGCTTTAAACTGATCGTTTTACGGGCGGAAGGGTAGACAATTTTCCCCTTCGGACGGCAGCAGGCGCTAAAGCGTCTAACCAATGAAAATGTACACAAGAAAATGCACGACTTTTGACGGGTTGCGTTCACCTTGTGTGGAGTGCTGTGTTTTTTGCTCCTAGACGCCACCAACTAATGACAGCTGTCTTGCTACTTACATGATTTCAAGAAAGTGCCCCATCCATCAAATACGAATTCTGTCTATAGTACTATATTGCCATCATTGAAATAGTCTGCTATTTCTTCACATAGTTGACGGATATTAAGGCAGATGCCACCCCGTTTCACACAACGGACAGATCTTGATAGATGTTGGTCGATAGCTGAACTGTCCGAAAACAGTCAACTTTTTCTTTTGGCTTGGTGGCTTTGGAAAATAACTCCCCTCCCATTCCATTCCCACCGACCAAGTTTCGTCCCTACCTGTACTCAGCCACTTGCTTGGCCCTTCAACCTTGGAGTAGAGAAGCTTAATACAGGTTCCCTCCTCCAAGCTTCGACCACCGTGCTTTAACTATCCACTACTCTATCCATAAATATACGTGGTTTTTGCTTTCACAGGACGCTGTATTAAACTTTTCCAAGATTGTTGTTAGTACATTTTTGTAAAGCACGAGATAGATCTCTAGTTAATATTCTACCACCTTGGATCTGTTAGGTTATCCCTTGACATTATTACTATAAATTGTTGGGTTCTGCAGGCTAATATACCAGCTTTTTGATCCCAGAGATATTTTCACATGTAAAATTAATGTTAGAAATTGGCAATTTCTAAATTTTTACTTACAAACATAGCCATGGTTGTATTCAATTAATTATAAATTTATGACACTAGAAAACCAAATATAGGGTATTAAAACATTGAATAATAAGTGCGTAACCAAAATACTTACACAAGGTATTAATTGCCAGTTTAAAATGCATAGAAATATTTACAAAACGTTTAACGTAGGTAATTTATCAGTAATTATTGACACAAAATTTTGAAGGAATCTGCAAATAGATTTTCATCATATGTTGAGAAAATAATCACCCTTTAATGCAATACCCATTGGATAACAACCCAGTTCTAAAATGGTTATTCATACTGGAGAGTATCTTAGTAAATTTTCCCAGTCAGATGAGAATTTAATCAATTTGTACACAATTATTATAATTTTTTTCATGGAAACCTAGTCACTATACTCATAAATTAATTTCATTCACACTTCATCCTTATTTTTAATTACATTCAATTTCAAGGTGGTTTGTACCACTTATTATTTTATACAAAATGTTTCATGTATAAATGAAAAATGAAATTTCAACAGTGATTACGGGAAATACTATATTACACTTTTAAAGATGATCCTTGATCTTTTCTTTTCATAAAAATAAAACGCAGGCGTAATATAATATCTTCCTACTCGATCACTTTCTTTATATAAACATCCCAACAAAACTACACCGGAAAATCATCTCACTTATTAAAAACACATCAGGGTAAAAAGTAGTTTTCTCCAACGTCTTCTCTCACATTTTTAACACACTTAATTTAGTCTTTGATTAATTCTTTTTATCGGAGCGACTATTTCTAGGCCCCCTATTATAGCCTTCCATATTCTGTTTCCTTCTCCAGCTATCACTGTGACCTTGGTATGGGCTGTAAGGTCCGATTGGGCTATGACTCCCCACATTTGTGGGCATTTGTTGTTGTTGAGGGCCTAACATGCCCGGATGTCCGTAACCAGCGTAAGAAGAATGCATCGCCGAGCCACTATAACCACCACTACTACTACTACTATACATCGATGACCCGCTGTGCAATCCCTGGTGATGGTGATATCTCGGGTCCAAGTGCTCTCTGTCTGGTGGGTATGTCCTAGGATCTTTTTCACGATTATAGCCTCGATTGTAATATTCGTTATTGTACCTAAAAAATTGTGAAATTGAAGTTTTTTAAAACTTAAGAACTTCAATCACAACTGCTAACCTTTCTTTTGCGTAACCATCCCAAGATGATGGCACAGGTTGGTTGTGACCTCCACTCCCAGTCCATCGGCTACCAGAGGACCCAGGTGGATAGCCCCGGTTGTAACCACCAGATTGAAAGTTATTAGGTGGTTGACCCTTTTTATAGCCTCTATCGTGATGGTAATCTTTGTCCTTTGAAGAATAGGAGCTACCACTGCTATGACTAAAACAAATGAAAACAGAAAGTTAAACACAAGTAAAACGAGAAATACAAAAAATTTATTACCCTTCTTTTCTTTTTCTCTCTCCATCAGCGTGCGATCTTTTGGAAGGTTTATCTTGTCCATCTTCAAGGCGCCTTTTGGAGCTACCAGAGCTCTTGTGACTTGACGAGCTATTCTGTTTGTCCATTTTAGATGAATAAGACCCTTGACTTTGCTGACTTGTCTATTAATTAAAAAACAATTACATCAGCAGAATATTCTCAAAGTAATTATCAAAATAAGCAACATACATCATCAATTCCTTTGGAAGAGTCTAATTTTGGTTTTTGGGCCTTCCCAGAAACTGCCGCTTCATTGGCTTTATCTTCTTTGGAAGTTTTAACCGCGTGCCTGTAAAGCTTGTACAGTTTTTTGGCATCAAATTCAGTAAATTTTGCAACGAATATCCACAGGTAACTCCTCCATTCTTTAACTTTTTCAGGATCGCTGTATTCTTGAAGGCACTCGTTTATCCTGTCTCCAATTTTAAGTAAACATTGTCGGGTATGCCTCAATTGGTCTTCTTTTGGCAAAGTATTGTCAGGATTATCTAGTTGTTTCAAAGCTCTTTTAACGAGTCTCATTTTTTCTTTACACTAAAAATACAAAAACAATTATCAATAAAAACAACTTATAAAAAAATGTTGGATTGATAAAATTGAGGGCATACACTACTCAAGGAAACTTCACTACATAAACATTATTAATCAAGAGCTTATCATTGCTACAATAGCTAACAACAAACACTAATTAAAATATGTAATTATTTTACTTCATTAAATATAGGAGCTTCAAGTTCCCCAGATGTATCAATAACCTGGGGCTCTGCGTTTGCGGTGTAATGCATTGCTGGTGGTGGAGCATTCTTCTTTTTAGTGTCTCCACTCTTAACAATAAAAAAAAAAACATCACAAACCTTTAAAACCATGTTATAATCATTGAATTGGGAATAGTACAGCTAGAATTAGTCTCAACCTGCCTTCCGCGAAACAAATTTTTCAAAATTGAACTCTATCATTTGTTGATGGCGCTATCCGCTGTTAGCGGTGGGAACTATATCCTATACAATTTTTTTGCATCAGCGGGAATTTTAAACTGATATAAGTTAAGACTTTGAAAGTTATAGATGGCGCCAACGTATAATGATGGAGTTGATGGCTGGGTGCGCAGACTCGAAATTTCAGAATTTGTTTCGGGAAACTACGACTCCCGAACGCGCCTATGTAATTCTAGCGGTACTATTCCCAATTCAATGGTTATAATTAACAAAATTACCTTTTTCTTTTTGGCTTTTTTGGTTTTGTCACCCTTTTTGTTTTTCTTAATATCATCTTCATCACCTACAGAAACTTTCTCATCTTTAATGCCTTTCTTGTCATCCCCACTTTTCTTGCCTACTTTAGGAGGCTTAGCAGAACTCTGATATGAAACAAAGGATTAGACCATGTCATATATGTTAATATTTCCAGAAATGTCTCACTGAAGCGACACTGTCATTGCTATCATCATTCTCAATAAATGCTTTACTAAGAGCTTTGTCATTTCTAGGCTTCCTAGCTCTTTTAGCTGCGGGCTAAAGGAAATTAGAGTACAATTTAAATAACAAATCACGCTACAGCATCAAAATTATATAAATTATTACTTTAGTAATTGCTCCTTTCTTTTGGTCTACATTACGCCTTAATATTTTCAGCAAATAATCAGCCCTTGATTGTAAATGCTTTCCTTGAGGTTTTTGATCATTATCCGGCAGAATCTGAAACAAATCATTCAATTACGTAATTGCAAATGAGAAAAAAGCAACAGCAATCATTTTACCTTTTCTTG
Organism: Leiobunum rupestre; assembly: GCF_980474605.1. NCBI lineage: Eukaryota > Metazoa > Arthropoda > Arachnida > Opiliones > Sclerosomatidae > Leiobunum > Leiobunum rupestre. Next base: position 13,116,638 of record NC_143392.1, on the reverse strand, counting down.
TAATCCTAAATTGGCATCCATCTTCATGGCCTCCCAATTACCAAGCCCATGCTCGTAAATCCCATTCAATAACTTTGAATCATCTTCCGCTTCCCATGGAACATCCCAATGGGTTGGTTTGCAATGAAATGGAATAACCCATCTTTAAGCAAAGAATTTTTCAATAAAAATTAATTTTTATTTTTATATAAGTATTCAAATTAAGTGATTTTACTTTCTCCTTTCTTCGGCATCTGTGGGTAAAATTATGTCGAGTGGTTCCATTTCAGCTTCACAGTTCAAAAGTGATTTAGCATTGACTGCAACCCCAGAAAACTTAAACGAAGGTCCGCGATCCCTTCTTTTCGTTGTCCCTATAGTATCAGCTTTATTAGAAAACTTACTAATGCTTAACTATCGAGAATATCTGTACCTTCTTCTCCTGGAGTAGTTTTATTATTTTCTTGTTTCATTAAGTATTCTTTCATACAATTTTCACAACCAGAGTGCAACATTTCTGCTAATTTCTTAAGGTCGGCTAATGGCTTTTCTTGCAACTCAGCATCCATGGCTATAGCTTCGAGCCTCTTCAGAGGAACTGAGAATTTTTTATAACTTCTAATAAACCTCCTAATTTCGGCGTCAGAAAACCCCTTAATATGGTCCCTCTGAACTGTGCGAGGTCTGCCTCTCTTTCTGGGTCTATCATCATCAGAATCATCTTTTTCAGAGCCACTATCTTCTGCTTCCGCTTCGGCTTCCGCAGCTCTCCTTCTCCGCCTTCCATACCTCTCATCCTCACTTTCAGATTTTAACGAATTCTAATAAAAACGTTAATTTTAAAGTTAAAAATTCCATGTTTCATAAATGATATAAATTATTACTTTCTGAACTGTTTTTCTACTCCTGGGAGGAAGGTACAGCTCCATCTCTTCTTTAACTCTTTCCTCATCTTCAACTTTCTTCCTATCAAGTTCAGGAATGATCTCATCCCAATCCTTTTCTTGAGCACCATTCTCCTCCTCCTTTGGAACCGCACTAGCACTTGCACTTTGCACACTGACTTCTTCGTCTTCGTTGAAGTTGAAACTGGCAACTTTAAAAGCCGATAAAAGTTCTTCACCAGCTGAAACTGGGCCTTCTTCTCGTGTCTCAGCTCTTTTGAGTATTTCATCAATATCCATCTGGGCATCCTCTTCGCCTTCGTCAGTTTCTTTAAAAAGTTCTTCAGCACCAAACTTTAAAATGGTAGCCAACTCTTCTTTATTAAAGGGGGTACTGGAAGGAGCGGATTTAGAAAGTACAGTCCGACCAGTAGTGTCCATTCTTTGAATGACAAGATGATCAAGCACCATTTTCTTCTTAGCCCTTTCTATGATCTCTTCTTCCACACTACCTTTCATTACTAGCCGGTAAATGTTGACCTTTTAACATATAATGAATAATTAGACACAGCAAAATAAAAGGTTTGTTTTAAAAAATTTCCAGAATAGTTACTTGATTTTTCTGTCCAATACGATGTGCTCTTGCCTGCGCTTGCAAATCATTTTGAGGGTTCCAATCACTATCAAAAATTATAACAGTGTCTGCAGTAGCCAAGTTAATACCCAATCCTCCTGCCCTTGTAGAGAGCAAAAAACAGAAGTCATTTGACCCTTCCGCATTGAAATGATCTAAGGCTTGACGACGAAGCTCTCCTTTAATGGACCCATCGAGTCTCTGATAATAATACATTACAATAAATATAAGCGTCATCCTAATAGGGCATACGTAAAGAGTACTCACTTGGAATGAAAAATGTCTGTACTGCAAATAATCACTTAAAATATCCAACATCCGAACCATTTGAGAGAAAATGAGAACTCTATGGCCAGTTTCTTTTAGCCTACAGAGTAACTTATCCAAAAGAACTAGCTTTCCGCTACCTTTTATTAAGAACTATAAAAGATAAGGGTAACCAATGAGACGTTAAACAAGGCAATTTGATACAAGAAGAAAATAAATTACAGTGAAAGGATCCATTCCTCCAGTATTATCGGGAGTTCGAACCAAGGCAGAGTGATTACAGCATTTCTTGAGTTCCATCATTATATTTACAAATCCAGTAATGCTTCCCTTGACTCCTTTGCTCAAAGCTTTGTAATTTTTTGTCAAAATCCACCTGTTTAAGGCAACAAGTCTCTTAGAAATTTTATTCAACAATAAAATTAACTGGTAAACATACTTATAATACTGCTTTTGAATAGATGTCATTTCAACTCTTAAGAGCTGTTCCACTTTAGCTGGCAACGATTTCTCAACATCTTTTTTGACTCTCCGAAGTAAGAAAGGTTCCAATTCCGTGTGCAATTTAGCATAACCCTTGTCAGCCACATTGTTATCAGAGCTTAGATCGTGAACTCTTTCAAAGTCTTCCCAAGAGTTAAACTTTATGGGCATAATGAAATGTAGCAAAGCCCACAATTCTTTCAGAGAGTTTTGCAATGGTGTTCCCGTAATTAAGAGTCGATGATTTGTGTCAAAATCAAAGAGGGATTTGTACAGGAGAGAATCATCATTCTTTAATCTATGAGCTTCATCTACTCCTAAGACAGCCCAGCTCACAGCGCTGAGAAATGACTAGAAAGATTCATAATTCAGAATACAGCTCTCTTGCAATAGCTAACCCACAAGTAAAGCATACTTTGTCTTTTAATAAGATCTCGTAAGTGGTCAATAATACGTTAAATTTAAGCCTTTTGTTTCCAGGGTGACACCACTCGTGTATTCTTATCTATAAAATGAAAGGGAGTATTAATAATAAGAACAATTTTAAAAAATGTGCTTTGTTAACAAAATGTACCATATTTCTACTTTGGATATCTCCTAAATACACAACCACATTCACCTCAGGAGACCACATTTCAAATTCTCTCTGCCATGCTGCTAAGGTTGAAAGAGGAACTACCAGAAGAAACGGACCAAAGAGACTGTGTTGATGAAATAAATACGAGAGAAAACCTATTGTTTGAATAGTCTTTCCGAGACCCATTTCATCAGCTAATATTGCACCATTTTCTCTAAAATACAAAACAATATAAAAAACATTCTTAAAAAAATTCCAATCGAATCTTACTTGCACCAAGAATGGGCTAACCAGTTCAGTCCTTCTAATTGATAGTCTCGCAACACCAAGGTGTCTTTACCACCAATATACTTAGGCTGCGATTTCAATGGAATAAATTTTGGCCGGCTTTTCAGTACCTATGAAAGAACTGAGTAAAATAAAATGGAAATTTAATATAAATCAAGGTGCCAAAAAATTTACCTTGCAAACTTTGCTAGGAGTTTTTTGCGACTTTAATCTTGAGAAATAAGAGTCGATTTCATGTTGAAATTTCTTCTTGATAAGATTGCCATCCTCCCAAGTACACTCCGAATATGGAAGGCCTTCCCATTTGCAAAGGTAGTCGTTGGACTCACCAGATTTGGAATCAGCATGAGCTGGAAAGATTTGTAATTGTGAAATAACTCTTTATTCTTTGTACATACTCGTTACTCAAAAATTTAAGATTTCATACATATGATTCTTTCAACTTTCATCTGATTAGAACTAAGTTCGTAAGTCATTTCTTGTTGGCAATCAAAATACTCAATGTCTTCAGGGGTTGCCCGTCTTTTCCTAATATAGAAATTTATCTTATGGTAAATAAAACCCATTCAAAACAAGACATCACCAAGATGCTTACCAATCATTAATTTCTTGCTCTCTCTTACAATAATTCTCAATTTTTTTAAGGCCCTTCACTTTTTGGTCAGTAAGTGTAGTTTCCGTTTCCCACGTATTGTGCAAATGAGACCAACCCTTCCACTTAATTAAATACTGAGCTTCTGTCTCTTCGGGATTAGGAGTATTAGGATCGCCAAAGTCTTCTATGGCATAAACAGTGGTTGAAGCTCCTGTCGCGCCTTTCTTCCCCATCCTTTGGTCTAATACTTTTTCAATAGTTTCTGCAGTATCAGGGGCTTGAACCTCAGTTTCATTAGTTTCAATTTCAATTAAATCTTCAGAGTCAGTTTCATCAGCACTTTGCTCTTTGTAACTAAATTGCAAGATTTACCGTTAGACCATGTAATATTCAATACAACTATTGCAATTCTACCTGACTTTCTGACCAGACTTTCTAAGAGAGCCTCTCCTATCCATATCACTGTCCGATTCATATTCGGAGGAGGAAGAACTATCTGACAATCTTCTTTTCTTCTTGATGGGTGGAGGAGGTCTGCGCTTGCTAGACGCTTTCGTAATTGGCTTGCTAATCTGTCTAGTTTGAGGTCGTAACTTGGATGGAGATGTGGCATTACTTTCGCTTGTACTTTCAGAGCTGAGTGAAACTTGGCATTAAATTAACAAACTTATTTTAAAGAGATGTTAACACTGTAAATTACAGTTTTGGTCGCCTTCTCCTTTCTCCTTCAGTTTTACTGTCACTTTCTTCCGAATCCTTTATCAAAAATATAAGAATTCTTTACTAAACGACACTTCTTATTGAATAAAATAATAAAGAAAATAATGGTAACGATATCTAAAAATAAATTATTCCAAAGACTAATTTTTGGAATATCACGACGTACAAAGAACTAAAAAATGGGTTGTGCAAAGTTAAAAAAATATTTTCTTAATATTTAATTTTACAACGAGCACTAACCCCAATATTATATCTTTCTGGTTCCTTCTTAGATCTGGAAGACCTTCTTATTCCATACATATCTGGATTATCTTCCCATATTTTGTTGCCGCGGTCTTTGTTACTACCACTCACCGATGATTTCTTTCGTTTTTCGTCAGATGATGCGCCACTTTTAGATTCAGACTGGTTTGAAGAGTCATAATCATTCCTTTTCCTCGCAGACCCAATTGAGCCACTTCTAGCAGACCTGAAAATTTTGGGTTACAACAACCGTATTAACCTAATGCTCAAACAAAAGTACTATAGAGTGATGGTGAACAGATTGGCACCTTCTGTACAAACTGGGTATAAAGAATTCTTAGTAATTTAAAACAAACCTGCTAGAATTTGACTTGGAACCTGCACTGTGGCTAGAAGAACTGGAAGAATGAGAGCTGGAACTATTGTCAGAATCACTACCAGAGCCACTTCCAGATACAGATCCTCCTTTAGGATTATTAGAAGCATTGCTATTTCCTGTTTCATCATCGCTGGAAGCTTTATTATCATCATCCCCAGACTGCGGGTCTTTTTCAGACTAGTCCAAAATTAATTTTATTTAACTACGTATAACTCATTACCTCGTTCAATAGATGCTAGCATAAACTCTTGTCTTATTGAGCTTGTTAAAATATTCCACACGCGTTGTGATATTTTACCATAAATAAGCTCGATTAATTTCGAGCAAGCTCCAAAAAATAAAAAAAAGCAAGACCCTTTTTCGGTAAATTATTAACAAGAGATTGGAACTTTTTGGCAAGTTGAACAAGACAAAAATTGAAATGGTAATTCCCATAGTGTTTGAGAAAAGATATTAAATCAATTCAAGGTTTGTCAAGAAGTTTGTGAATTCTAAGCATCACCCTCCAACAAATTGTTAAATATAAAAAAAGGGTCCCCAAAAAATCTTAAGGACTAACGCTTCATTTGAAAGTGCATCATATGGGGAATATTTATAAGTAACTCTTATGATGAAACAACTAATAGAAAGGTTCGAAATCATCATGCAAAATTACTAGTAGGCAGAAAATTTCAGCTCAACGTTGTTAAAAATAGCTTTATACCAACACTCTCGACCACCTAATTACAAAGAAAGAGGACAATGTCTATAACAAAAAACTGCTAAAAATAATTTGAACAGTTTAATTAATTAACTATTTAAAAGAAACTTTCAATTAAGTACCTAAACTTCGCTTTCAAAAACATGTAAAAACCCGTAAATAGACAAAGGACTAATAAAATAAAATTTTTAAAATTAACATTTTAATAATACTAACAGTTAAGCTAACTTACAATGTAGATTAAGAAGAAATATTAATAACAATACAACAATGAAGTTCAATTCCATAAATTGACCTCAACTAAAGGACAAATTAAAATAAACTGGCTCGATGTTAAAGTAGTTTCACGACTAGGTCTAACCGGTAACTCAGGCTTTTTATTAAATAACTAAGTAATTTAATTCAGTTAACTATTAAAGGGATAGTAGTTTAGATATTAGAAATAGTAGAGCAGCCCCCGAAATCGAACAAAAGTCTGGCCCCCCGCCCTACATGCTGTAAGTTAGGCTTAGCGAAAACGATGGAAAAACTCAGAATAATGTTAAAAAACAACTAACCTCGCTCATTTTTTGGTAATTCCGGTAATTACAGTAGTTGATTTAAGTTAAACTGTTCTTTAAAACTAATAATTCCTCCTAGAAACAGAGTTTAACGTGAATCTTTGAAATTGCATCCAAGATGGCAGCCATCGTACGTTATCCGTACTTCACGCGCTACGTCGTCAAAATTTACACCGTTTTAGCGAGGGGAAAGGGAGCTCCCGGCAAAAACTACGAAGACGAAACAAAGTCGTCTTATTTTAAACAGCTTAGAATTTAATCCCGATACTAAATACTCGTTTAATTAATCTCGATAGCACAGGGATTGAAATGGTGACATTGGGTTCCGATTCACCCCTTCTATCCTCATGAAATTGGTCCTCAAAGACTCAGCTATTCTGCGACAACCAATCCAAAAACGATATCCGCGGCCATATTACCTTCTTCCCCAGTTCTCGGCAATGACGTTTTTGCCTTTTTAGAGGTTTACCAACCAACAACAGTATTAAAACTTAAGTTTTCTTACTAAAAATACCTATTGCATCATGTAGAAACCCAAAAATATTAATTCGCCTAAATAACTAAGGGCCGACAAAGATTGCATTCCAAAAATTATACAATTAAGTCGTAAAAAATAAGCTTACATTAATCATTAAAAAATCGTGTTTACGTTTATACATAATTTATTAATATACACAAAAAAATACAAGACAATGATCAAATTCTTCTGGCTTTTCTTGGTCTTAATGATGATACTCTGGTATGATCGGTAATTGAAACGATGTTCATTCCACTCATCTGCAGACCTGTTATGGATGCCTAATGCAAACCCAAAAGTCAATTAGAAAGGGGTGCTGAAACTGCCCATGACCATTACAGTCCTCAGGGCATTGATTTACAACTAGGGTGTTCATAAATCAGCGTTAAGACATGAGATTTAACCAAAACCTAAGCGTCTGCACAAGCCTTTTTATAGCCAAACTGATTCTCAACAACAATGTAGTTGGCAGTAGGGTGGTTCCTAAATTCTTATTAAATACAATGGTTTCTTAATGAAGTTCCCCATCATAAATGGTTGTTTGCTAGTTTTACTAGGGGCAAGGTTTTGGGACCACGGGGCGCTGTAAGGAACTGTACAGTCGAATGGTTGGACCTGCCACCACCCTCCAACTGCTAACCAAGCAACCTGGTATAATAGTTAGGCTAAATCGAATAAAAGGCAACACTACGAAGTAGCACCTCGGGCAATTGTTTGCTTTGTTATTTAAGTGCGGTTAGGGGTTTTAGTTGCTGGTCTAATCCCTCCTAGGGTTAGGTTTCTCAATATTATCGGAGGCTAAATAAGTTCGCGTAGTGTGCGAATAAGGAAGTTATGGTTTTTGAGTGCAAAACAGTTCTTAGACCACAAGGGTGGTTCTCCTTTGGGAAATTAATTGGCACATGGCTAAGGCAGATCAAAATGGACCATATATATATTAGTGTCAATTAGGGCTATCAACCAAACGATTAAGAAGTAAAACATGGTACACTATTTGGTCAAGATGGCGGCCATGAGTCAATAGTGATGATGTCACGTGAAAGATAGGTTTTGCACTCAGACGTAGTGGGTCCAAAAAATTAGTTTGTTGTTTAACGACTTGTTATTGATGTACAAGCAAATCTTTTACTATAAAAGCTCACTCTTATTAAGGCTAATTTGGATAATCTATTTTTACGCAATTATTTTATGCAACTAATGTTATATTATTCCAAACCAAATTTGACATACTTTACATCAAACTTTTTTTTAAAACCATTATAGCTAATCCTAGTTATTAAACGTTATTTTGTATTATATTTTAAGATTTGTGGCATTTTCAATTATAACCTTGAAAGCTTAAATTAATTAGTTGTTGACACCAAAATGTTAACAAAATTAACCTTGATAATAATTTGCAAGGTAAAAAGCATTATATAATCAAGTTGGCCATTTTGTAATAGCAATACTTTTTTGATCCCATTAATTAAGGATTGTAATTTCCTTTGGTCATTTCAATAATAAGGTGAAATGTTACACCCTGGACTTGTATTATATATGAAAGTTATTTTGACCATTTATTATCTAATGCATAAAATGTATTGATCATTTCAACAACCAGGTAAATATGAAGTTTTTGAAGAAAACGGATTTAACCTTAATTTAAACCAAACATTTGAAATAGTCCAATACAGTTGCCAAATCATTTTTTAATCCATTTTATAATGTATTGCATACCATGTTAAAAATTTCAGCCATAAATTCTAACAGTAGGTAATTTTTCGCTAATTGGGGCTCATCTGTACTGTGTAGGAATAATACTCCTCTGAAAACTGCCTATATCTATAGAACTATTTTTTATAATTTTTTAGGTGCCTGGTTTTTGAAAGTTTTAATTTAAAATTTCTATGGTATTTTAATTCTATACAAGGTTGATAAAATATCAAACTGCAATTGATTATGCAATTATAAATATTATATATAATGATTTGATAAAAAGTATAATGGTTATAGAAGATCATGCATGGTTTAGCATTTGTAAAAGATCATGCATGGTGAACCATTTATAAAAATGGTTATAAAAAGTAATTAATTACATTTCTGTAAGTTGCAAGTCCAGTTTTAAATTCTCATAAAATATCAGGGTATAATATTTATATAACATTTATTTTAGCTTAAGGTATATTTATATAACATTTGTTAAAGGTCAAGGTATAATATTTATATTAGATTTATTTATTAGTATAATAGACAGGTCAGGCCTTCATTCAAATCGAAAACGTGTACACAATAAAGCAACGTCAACACTCCTTAAACTTTCACCTACACGTTTTCTAAAGCGGCTGTAATCTGTCTAATATTTACATGAAATTTATAAAGGGTCACGGTATATTTACAATAAATTTATAAAGGGTCACAGTATATTTACAATAAATTTATGAAAGGTCACAGTATATTTATTTTAGATTTATAAAAGGTCACTAAATTTATTTTAGATTTATAAAAGGTCACTAAGTTTATTTTAGATTTATAAAAGGTCGCTAAGTTTATTCTAGATTTATAAAAGGTCACTAAAATTATTTTAGATTTATAAAAGGTCACTAAAATTATTTTAGATTTATAAAAGGTCGCTAAGTTTATTTTAGATTTATAAAAGGTCACTAAAATTATTTTAGATTTATAAAAGGTCACTAAGTTTATTTTAGATTTATAAAAGGTCGCTAAGTTTATTTTAGATTTATAAAAGGTCGCTAAATTTATTTTAGATTTAAAGGTCACTAAATTTATTTTAGATTTATAAAAGGTCGCTAAATTTATTTTAGATTTATAAAAGGTCGTTACATTTATTTTAGATTTATAAAAGATTACAGTATCTTTTTTAGATTTATAAAAGATTACGGTATCTTTTTTAGATTTATAAAAGGTCATGGTATCTTTATATCTATATTTTAGGCGTTCACAGTATAATAAATATACTGTGACCTTTTATAGATATTTTACACTTATAAAATATCATATCTAAAAGGTCACATTTACATTAGAATTATAAAAGGTCATGGTATAATATAAAGGTGAAAACTAAAAGGTTAGGCTATAAATTTATACATTAGAAAAGTCAAGGGTATAATTTATAAAAAAAAACCCCCAGGGGATAAAAATAACTTCTAAAACATTTATATACTTGGTTTCTCGAAAAGGCCAGAGTAAACTATTTTAATTAGATTTATAAAAGGCAACAGTATAATTTTTAATTTATTTAATTTATAAAAATCAAGAGTATAACTTTCATATGATAACTCAATACATTAAATTCTAGCTGATAAGAATAGCCTATAAAAGATTAGAGTATAACTGTTATTTCTATAAAAGAGACTATGGTATAATGTTTATGAATTTCTATAAAAGTTGAGTGTTATTGTAAAAAGTTAGTTGAAACTTAACAGCTTATAACTAATGCGCTATTCGATTGCTTTGCTTCTAACTGGTTACAGAGCTACCACCAAAATTGAAAAATAATGAAAATTGCCTTTATGGTCAAGTAAGGAATTCTCTGAAACTAGTGATCAACAAGAAAACCAAACTATGTCTTAATTTGAGCTACATTATCCTAAAAATGAATCTTGTAAAACAAGTTATAACTATTGCATTTCTATCAGCCTTGACTATTTTGTTAAGTACCCTTGAAAAGTATGAAAGTTTGAAGTAAATATTATCTCTCCTATTTTCATCACCCTCCCATGACTTTTAACATTTTTGGCGCTGCTTAGTGGTTTTTTGAGAAGGTAGTCACTAAAATTGTTGGGATCTTCCACAAACAGCCAGATTTATCACAAAATTAAATATATAATAAAACAGGGTACATTGGTGAGAGCCCTGGGGGTGTGGATAATTGATACCTTCAGATTGAATATAATATCAAAAGTATTATATTATTCAACCAACAATCTAACAATATAATAATCTTTATCATTATTTGGTTAAGTTTTCAATAATCCCGATGGATGGATAAGGTCTATTTTAGGTACTTGTGCAGAGCAAGATATTCAGTACATCTCAACTTAATCTCCCTCAGACTGTTAAGCCTAACAATTGGCCTTGTCAGAAAAAAAAATGGTCAAATAAGTGTACTGAAGATGTTTACAGTGGGGTAGGCATAGTACCCACTCAAGCTAAGGGGGAGCAGTACTTCCTCCTGTGAGATTTTGCCCACCTGCCCAGTCCCCCTCCAATTGCACTAGTAATAAAAACTGCTTAGAAACGCACAAAAAAATTCAAAATCAATACTAGTTTGACCATAATTTTTTTCCACAACACTATATTCTTGGAAAAGGACATACATCAAAACATTGTATTGCATTTTATGGTTAGAATTAGGGTAGACCGATATCTAACAATTATTTACCACCGATATCTAACAGATTATTTACCACCGATAGCCAAGATTATTTACCACCGATAGCCAAGATTATTTACCACCGATATCTAACAGATTATTTACCACCGATAGCTAACAGATTAATTACCACCAATATCTAACAGATTTACCACCGATAGCTAAGATTATTTACCACCCATATCTAACAGATTATTTGCCACCCATATCTAAGAGATTATTTGCCACCCATATCTAAGAGATTATTTGCCACCCATATCTAACAGATTATTTACCACCCATATCTAACAGATTATTTACCACCCATATCTAACAGATTATTTACCACCCATATCTAAGAGATTATTTGCCACCCATATCTAAGAGATTATTTGCCACCCATATCTAAGAGATTATTTACCACCCATATCTAACAGATTATTTACCACCCATATCTAACAGATTATTTACCACCCATATCTAACAGATTATTTACCACCCATATCTAACAGATTATTTACCACCCATATCTAACAGATTATTTACCACCCATATCTAACAGATTATTTACCACCCATATCTAACAGATTATTTACCACCCATATCTAACAGATTATTTACCACCCATATCTAACAGATTATTTACCACCCATATCTAACAGATTATTTACCACCCATATCTAACAGATTATTTACCACCCATATCTAACAGATTATTACCACCCATTTCTAACAGATTATTACCACCCATTTCTAACAGATTATTACCACCCATATCTAAGATTACCAATACCGATATTTTTCAATAAATTAGCAATGCCAAAGGCCAAGGTTAGTGGCGCCATCTGCCTTGTTTTTGAGAATATAGGTTTCAAATATTGTGAAAAATCTGAAGATATCTGTATGGGGTAAAATCTGTAATTTAGACGTGAACAGCTTATTTGGCAAAAAAGCGATATCGGTAACCAATACCATAACGGATTCGGCCCATCACTGGTTAGAATCATCCAAATAGACATTGGCTCAAACTATTAGTTTAAGGTTCTCTAAGCTATATTTAAATTGATGGCTTTAGAAGCAGCTTCGGTTAATTATTTCTCTGAAGATACCTATGATGTCGTTTTTGAACACCTGCAGTACATAAAACAATAACCCTAATTTATTCTAATTTAGGTTTTGCTAGCACGCTAAATGTGATACTTGAAGAATTATTTAATGAGGCAACTGACAATTGTGAATGGCAAATTCTTATTAAGTTAACCTTCTATTCCACTCCAGTGTCATTTTAAGGCCATACGAGTTAATATTTGCATTAGCTAATCAAAATTACTCATCTTAAAATCTAGTTGCAATGCTTAATTGTATTTTGCGCTTTTTTGAAAGATCATACGATAAAAAAAAATCAAAAAAGTAATTAGTGAATAGTAATAAATCATTGCTAATTAAGTTAACTATAATAATGATTAACTCTATTTATAATGTCCAATTACATACATTTATAAATTTATCATATAACTTTTCTAACCTAACCTATTAACCAAATATCTAAAGACAATACAATGTTTTGGAATTACACCTTTCCTACGACTGGAACGTAACCATCATTCCAAGTTCGCAAACTTAATGGTTTTTAAGACGCACATAGAAAAATTTTACTTTAAAGCAGAAATGATAATCTTCCAGTACTGGGAGTAGTTTAGTGTGTAATCAAGAATTGGGAAAGGATCATTACATACTAAATCATCAAACTTACAGCTCTCCCAGCTCCCAGTCCTCTTATAACAACTCGAACCTGCTGCACTCCTTTCTCTCTGGCATTCTACAAAATAAATATTTTCTTTAAATAATGCTCAAAACTTTTACATGAATAGAAAAATGATAATTACCAAGCCAATGTTAATTGCCGTTGCTTGAGCAGCTACATTTGTTCCCTTTTTGGCATTTTTATATCCTTCAATACCCTGTATCAAAATGGAAGAATATTTTAAGTTTCAATTTTAATTCCAAAAATTATATTAAACTTCAAGTGCGATACTTACACATGATCTGATTGCCACAGAATGACCTGTAAAAGGTCAAAAGCATTAAAATAACAAACAAGAGCAAAACATGGCTTAACATAGAAGCTAATTCTTCAAGGTCAATTAAATAGTTTCTGAATTTCATCTCTACTTCTACAGTAAACTAACAATTTAAAGTCCCTTATGCTAACCTTTAGAATCGGTGACTGTCATGATTGTATTGTTTTTCGTAACTCTGATATAACATATTGGTATATCCGCAAAGCGAACACCATTAATAATCAAATCTGGGGTGTTCTCATCGGGAAACTTCACTTTCCTATTAGAAAATGTCTTTGTATAAAAACTAAACAATATAAAGTTTGTTTTTAATTTTTAATTAAATTAAGAAGATCCTATCTAAATAAAGTTTTTGTCATGGTCCCATCGGGTCACAGTTCAATCTCGCTTTATTCATACCAAACCAAAAAGGGAAGTGATGTGTGTGTGTGTGTGTGTGTATATATATATATATATATATATATATACACACTGCATCATGCAAAAAGATATGGTGTACCTTTGATAAAGGCAACTATAACCTTAGTTTTTATTTAATTTAACTAATAAACTTCATTTAAAAATAGATTGCATTTAATTTAAACTACACACCATTGCATTTAACTATAAAGCTGCAAACATTTTTTACTCGTCAAATGTAATTAATACCAAAGCGAGATCAAAGCCTTTTATTTGCAGAATTAGCAATGAAATCAACTATTTTAAACGTTAAATTAAGAACAAATGTTTTTAATTTGTGCTTCACATTTGGTTAATTACCATATTAAAGGAAATATTGGACTAAGTTACATTACTCTACCTACAATTTCTTAAGGTTACAGTAAAGTTTTTAAGTCAATAAAACAATTTAAATCTGCACTAAATTTTATTTCAAAATGGCCTTTAAATGCTAAAAAATACTACTTCCCAAGCATTTAAGTTTGGTACTAAGCTAGAGTTAATTTGCCCAGAAAGTCAGAGTGAATCAATTTTGCATGGTGCACTTTGTACTTCAGTTAGTGGGGATTTCGGTAGGGCAAGCTTTAGCATGGCATAGAGCAACGTCCGACATATTGGCTTCCCCGAATGGAGCCTTCCCTCCCAAGTCGCCGACGTTCAAACTCAAAGCCCAAAACAACAACTCGGCAGCCATCTTTAACCATTTCGGGGACTTCGAATTTTCCAACTTCCCCGACCTCAGAGTAGGCTTATATATATACAAAAACGATCATATTACGACGGTACATATAAATATTTTTGTTAATTCTGGTTTATTTTAAGTAATTCTTACTCAATTTTGTGGATATCTATACCCAAGCCCTTCTCCAGTTCCACGTTGCCCAATCCTTCATCTTTCGCAGGCATCGATTTGAGCCAAGTTTTACGATCGTCGTGCGCTAACATTTTGCGACTAGTTTGATAATTTCGCGTTAAAATACAATTACTTATCTTAAAATAATTAGATATTATTGGTTCTAAAACAGAAAACTTCGTCATTATTTTCCCTATCATGGCGATGAAAACGAACGACGTCCTTACTGTACGAAAGCTTTACCAAATCTGACTGACGTAACAAGTTCTCTCGTCGCATCACGTGTCACGGATCTGATCGATTTTTAGCATACTTCAGTAGAAAATCTACCATCATCTAAATCTGTAAAATACGCTTTTATTAAAATTTGAAATTTTATTTTAACTTCAAGTAATGAAATTTTAAAAATTTTATATTTAGAGTAATACTATAATATTATTTTCAATATTTTAAGTTTACATACAGTTTTCACTGAATGTTTTTTCTGGTTGGATAGTATTAATTCTCCTAAACATTCTAATAGGGAATCAAAATGTGCCTTACGTTCTACGACTACACGTTTACACGCAATGAAGTTTACTATTTATATTTTAAAAGTGCTCCTTTACAGAAAATTTACCTTATTTTCTGTTTAGTTCCACACCTAACAGATCTAAGATTACAAATCATATTTCCTAATAAAACTATTCATTTCCAAAATAAATAAAATATAAATAATAGCTTCTGTATTTTCATTTCTAGTTGTACCTCTGGAATAAATTTCAGTATTTCACAGAATGTCCATGATAAAATAATTATAATCATTATTTCCCTTTGAACTTTATTGTGGAAAATATAGAAGAGGAATAGCAACACTAACTCTGACAAAGTTTTAAAATATTTCTCCACGTTCGGAGGCGAAATGTTTGATATATTAATTTCAATAAACGAGGATTAAATCAAAACAATGCCGAAGGTTAATAGGCCTAAGCACCACGAGAAGAGAGATTTTACTAGTTATTCCTCTTTTATATTATTATGGCCTTACATCTCCTTCGAATCTTGGAGGTCTCAGCAGGTCTGGCTTGTACCTGAAGTTTAACACCGAAGCGCGTCTGTTGGAACAGTACTTAATCGTGATCAAGGCACCACCTTAGGCCCAAGCTTAGTCATCCAGCGACTTTTAATGCTTTTAAACAGGTGGCCGGGTTACAATGCGTAGAAGCATGAATATGAATAAATTCATGGTAGGAGGGTGGTGGCAGGCCCTTAATGCCACGTGAGTCAAAGGCTATCTACACTTACTATTACCGTTAACCTCTATACGGTTGTTTTGTAATTTTTAGTACAAGCTTTTTCAAACCTAAAATGATCGTTGTATAGAATGATTATATTTATATACTTAATAACTGACCAGTTGGCTTAAAAGTACAATTCTTTTTCAGAACCGATTTAAAATTTAAACCCTATTATTAAATTACCGATAAATAATAAATGAAATTTTCTTTGCGGTTTCTACAACCTACATTAGGGCTGTGCGAGTACTCGATCAGCATCGAGTATCCAACGATTTTTTAGATCAGATACTCGAACTCGAATAAGAAAATTTTAAATACTCGTCGATTATCGAGTATCAGAAATTTGCCTTAATCGGGTACTCGAATAACCCACCTGTAAAACTCACCAACTTGTTTTTTCCCGCCGAAATTATAAAATATTCAGGTAATCGACCATTAGTCGGGTACTCAACAATAATCTCTTTATCTTCTCTGGCGGACTGGGTCTAACATTTTGGGCTGCCTGCGGACCATCAGCTACGCCATTGACCGTGTCTGTCTGTCTGTCTGGGCTGCGAACGCATACGCATTTTCGGACCAAAGTGCAATCACTGCGTTCGCAGTTTCTTGGAATTAGGGAAAAGCTTTTCTCAACAGTGCCCCCTTTTTTTCTTTGGGTGTAGTATAATTTATTTTCAATTAGTGTTAGTATCGAGCGGGATTCGAACCCGAGCCCTCCTGCACGACAAGTGAGTGTTCTACCACAGAACTACGGATACTCGAGTACCAGAGCGGGTTTTTCTGACTACTTGACTACTCGAACAAGGAAAATTTCTAAATAATCTAATTCTCGACAACCCGACTCGATAAAAATATTACCCGACTCGACCACCAGATGAAAAATGTATTAATACTCGAAACCCGACTCGATTGCGTAAAACCACTACTCGCACAGTCCTAACCTACCTGTTTTCAAGAACAATGAATACGTTGTTATTATTGCAATAAACTGACATATATGATTTGCACCAACACAGGTGCGCGACATTATTCACTCTACTCTACTAACCTCCTTAATTATTACTAAGATTTACTGGTGTAATAGACTACTTACAAAAGTATGGCATTGAATAGACTCTACAACGCTATATCCTCTTTTATTGAAATGACGTAACAAACAGGCAAACACTTGTGATTCACATAACGTAACAGTGGGAAGTATCTTCATTACGCTTCCAATCCCCGAGCGCCATGAACATTTTCCCGGCTCTCGTACAAATGTACGCGTTTCTGTTAATATCGAATATATTTGGTAAGTATTTGAAGTTCGTAATTTGTGAAATTCTCTAATTTCATCTAAACTTTTATATTTCAAAGTATTCGTAAGTACTTGTAATCGCAAGGAAACGGAAAACGGATTTGTTTGCGTTTGCAATGAAGGAAGCTGCGACAGCTTGCCCAAAATCTCGAAACAGGCCATTGGCGAGGTTGTCCTGTTTCAAACTAGTAAACAGGGAGACGCGTTCAGACAAATGGATTCCTTAAAATTTCGAAATAAAATCCAGGCCATAGGTGACCCTTTATCTCCGCTGCTGTTTGGGAAAACAGAAAAGGCCAAGTTTGTTAACGGTATTTTGAATATGGGCAATTGAATTAATTTGAATTTGTTAAGAGTAACCTAAGCATCTTGCAGAAATTAGACTGAAAGCGTCAACCCATTACCAAAAGATTATAGGTTTCGGTGGTGGCTTCACGGATTCGACTGGTATCAACATCAATTCCTTACCTCAATCACTTCGGGAGACACTGATGAAATCGTACTTTTCGGACGAAGGAAGTGAATACAACTTCGGTCGAGTTCCCATCTCCAGCACCGATTTCTCTACTCATCAATACTCTTACGACGATGTCGTAGATGACTTCGAACTGACACATTTCTCTTTAGCCAAAGAAGATTACGAATACAAAGTAATTGCTTGAACTTGGGTTCTACGAGCTTATAGTTATAAAAATAATAATAATAAGCAGCCCGACAGGCCCGGTTTTGAACCCTTCTCCCATGTTTCTCTCAATAAGCTTATAGTTATAATAATAATTATAATAACTTATTGGGGCCCGGAAATGTTGTTTTTGCTGGAGCCCTGCTTCAACTTTGATTTAATAATGTAGCTATAACGACTATTTCTGAATAGATTCCTATCATAAAAGAAGCTTTAAAACTGCGCCCTGAACTGAAACTATTGGCCTCATCTTGGAGCTCTCCGTTTTGGATGAAGACCAACAATAACATGAGTGGGAAAGGAACTTTGAAAGAAGGACCGGAGTACACTACATCCTACACCAATTACTTGGTCAAGTGCGTTGCTAGTTCCTACAAGGGTAGTTCCTTACAAAAACCTAATTAGGCTCCAAAGATTTTCCCTCTCAACATAAGCTGATTGACAGAGGGGTCCAAGGCAATTCTGAGAAGTTCTGGGAATTCTGCTCTTATACGTTTCGTTATGGTTACATCCCAAATTCCACGTATATCACCATCTGGACGTTATAGATAATCGATTTTACTAAATGACCGAGGTTCAAATCCCGGAATTGAAGTTAACACTTTTAAAATATATTTTATGTATAAAAATGTAATAATATAATAATTGTAATACGTTTACTCGTGAATTCATAGTTTAATTTAGTACAAAAAATATTCTAGTTTTGGTACCTCAGGATGATGTTATTCTGAAAAGTATAACAGTATTAAATAAAGAGCTAACGTTACCATTGAAGATCCTAAATATGTTCATGATTTTGCAGATTTTTTCAGCAATATCAAGCGGAAAATGTAGACTTCTGGGGAATGACTGTTCAAAATGAACCCAGCGCTGGGCTTACTGAGAACTTTCCATTTCAAGCTTTGGGTTTCACTAGCCAAAGTGAAAACGACTTTTTAGGAAATTATCTAGGACCAGCTTTGAAACAGTCTAGTTTGGACCATCTGAAATTATTGATTTTGGACGATCAAAGGACGTTTCTTCCAGAATGGGTTAATAAAGTAAGTTTCTTTACGTCGATGTAAAATAAGTACGTTCTCCAAACGTATTTTCCTTCCAGGCAATGAACAGCGCAGTGGCCAGGCCTTTCGTCGACGGCGTGGCCTTTCACTGGTACTTGAACTTTAAAGCCCCGGCAACCATTTTGGACCAAGTTTACCACGATTACCCCCAACTGATCATCCTGCCAACCGAAGCTTGCGCCGGGGGTTTGAGTAGCAACGAACATGGCGTCCTATTGGGATCTTGGGAAAGAGGAGAGCGTTACGCTGCGGATATCATTGAAGTAGACAATAAATACTCTATAATTATCATCGATAGGTGTGTCAGTTAATAGAAATAATTACTGATCTGTGGAGTGACGTATAATTAACGTCATACTCAAAAAAAGATAAGAGACACGGTACAGCACACTGCTCGCGCTCACTATGACAGGTATTAGTCTGAAATCCACCAAAATGTGTGGTCAATCTAGAATTATATAAATATTATTATATGATGGAATATAGGGAACGTAGTGTGTTTCAAAATTTAGGAATTATATTAAAGGGAGTACGAACTAAATAGAAAAATCGTCTGCTATCACGAGCTTCAACTTGTTTTTAACGTAACCAGTGCCAGTTACCCCTAGCTTCTGTTAAGACTGTCAACCTTCTGGAGGAGTTGGTTTCCAGCTGTGAGGAGGAGGGTCTCCGTATGAGGCGCTGTGGCTCGCAAAGTGCCCATTGTCCGCTTTTTAGTGCCTTCGCTTCCGGGCGTCGCCGTTGGTTCCCGTTCTATGTGAGCTGGGTGTCTGTGGATGGTGTTATAGCATCTACCCTTATTCCCACAGCTGCGCGTGAGGTGGGTAGTGGTCGTCCCATTGCCACGCTTTTTGGAGGGTTGGGTGGCTCGCGTCGGGTTTGTGACTGTCAGCAGCGCATGGCTGTTTCGTCACCCATCCGGGCTGTGACCCGTGGGACATTTCTAATGACACCACCGGTGATATTGGATGATGCAATATCCCAGGTGTATCGGTATATCCAGTAGCGTAGCAATAGTGGTGTACAGTGGTGTACAGTAATGTATTAATCATATCTCTGGTATTCTTAACCGTATATTTGGTAGTATTAGTCTTATTATTCCGTAGTATTAGAAATTCTACGGCTAGTATTCTATAACCTCTCAAATTAAAAACTAATTATTTACAGTTTTCATTTTACAACAGAATTTTTAAAGTAATACTGCACTAAGTATCTTTCACGATAGGCAGATATTTTCCTCTGTAGTAAACGGTTTTTCTTCTAATGCCATTTTGTTAATAGATGTTTAATACATTGAGAGGGGGGTGCAAAACGGGCCCAAAGGCGTCAAGTAGTAGTTTTAGCACACCTTGAAATTTCATTAGAGGCTTTTCAGAACTTTAAGTAGCGGCTTCATAAATGTTTTAGGGCGCTAGAAGCCCCTCCTAAAACACCCTAGCGACGCCACTGAACCTTCCCAAACGACTACATAAATTGATCTTTATTAAATAGGATCTCCAGCATTACTCGAATGGTTGGGTAGACTGGAATTTGGTTCTAGACGAAGAAGGAGGACCTAACTGGTCCGGTAACTTCGCCGATAGTCCCGTCGTAGTCAACGCGAACAAGAAAGAGTTTTACAAACAACCCATGTATTACGCTTTGGCGCATTTCAGGTTAGACGCGGTCCTTTTTAGGGTACACGCATTCGAATAAACGTGGATCTTTATTTCATTAGCAAACTGTTACCTCGCGATTCTGTCAGGATTGAGGTTGACTTGGCAGGCCAAGACACTCACTTGCAAATGGTGGCATTTCGAAGACCGGACTTGGGATACGTACTCCACGTACTTAATAGGTCAATATTAAATCAGGTGTTTTTGGAGGTCAGATAGTCAATTAATATGTGGTTTTTTTACAGAAACGCCACCGCGGTTAAACTAAGGATAGTGAACGATTACGACAAATATGTGGAAAACGAAATTCCTCCATTCACACTGCAATCTTACCTGTGGTACTAATTTAAAACATCCATATATTGCACGCATTTCGTGTAAATGTATTTTTAATTCGTTTATTAAATACATATGTACATGGTACAATTAAGTATTGCAAAGTTGTGCCAGATAGAATTTCGACATTGAGCTGGAGCTTTGACAAAATGTAGATGTAGAAGATTAAGTATAAAAGCTAATTACCGCTCGTAAAAACATATCCTAGCTAAGCTTTGACGTTTTCATCATGGATAGAAAATCTTGCGTTGACGGCCCATGGCCATTCTTGGATTTTCTCTCAGTGTCGCCAACATCGAGGGCCAAACGGTTAGAAGCGCATATTTGCAAAAGTTGCTGCAGTAAGAACATTAAGTTATAGCATGAGTGTATAATTTTGTTACATAAGTTTGACATTTCTTATTCTTCACACGCAAAAATTTTACTGAGAGCTATTCATATGACAGATTGCATTACTGGCTTCGTCACCGTTTTCCGTCAGCTAGCTAACGCGTCACACGTAGCCTTTGCCAGCACCTCGCTAGGGGGAGATTTTCTTCTTATGATGACGTCACTCCGTTACTAGCTCTCAGTAAAATATTCCCCAAAGGGACAAACTTATAGAAGATATATAATAGACTTATGGTTATAGTTAATATCAGAAGTGCTTCAAGCTAGATGTATAGACGGTAAAATAAATGGGGTGGAATTTTTAACCGTCACTGCTACCTAGGAGCAACAAACACAAGGAGAACGCAGCTACCCTTTAAACACGCTAACGCAGTTTTGTGTAAAAATTTCATTGGACGGGCCTTTACGCTGAACGTTTTACGGAAAGGGGGAAGATAATTTTGGAATTTTCCCCTTCCGACGGCAGCAGGCACTAACCAATGAAAACGGTACACAAGAAAATGCACGACTTTCGACACGTAGAACTCGGCTATTATTTATTAGCAGTCGAAGCTTTAGTTATTATGGCAAAGGTATTATAAACCTCGTACCCTAGATTCGAAATAACTGCCTCGCGCGTAGTCAATAGTTTTTACCCTCTTCCTGCTGGCACTCCAAAAACATTAGCTCCATAGGTACCATGGTAACCAACTTTTATGACGCCATTACCGTGCTACACGCGATATAACGGGCTTTGGGGGAAAGAACTTTCCACGGAAGAGCTACGTGCAGTACGTCTATGGCAGCTGCCTGTGGAGAAAATCGTGGGAGGGTCCTTGATGGGGGGAAAGACGCGCGTAAAAGAGTGTATAACACACAGCAAGCGATAGAGGCTGATTTTTCGAGTAACACGTGCCGTCAATCAGAAAGCTCTCAGAATTCGAATCTAGGGTACCGTGTTCTATGTTATCTTTGGTTATGGTTATTTTTCCTTTTAGCAGTATTTATCATTAATATCATTATTATTAGAATAGTTATTAATATAATAAATTTTAACAGAGTCTTTATTATTTAATAATAATATACCAAATTATCACCGAGGCTTAGATTTTCAGAGATAGTTTGTATGTAAATTGTTAAAAACCTCACATACACTCGATAGAATCACTTTCAAAAGATTGGAATTAACTTCAAACCTTTTTTAAAACAAAATAACGCGAACCGTCCGTAAGAAGTCCTACGTATTGTAACCCGGCCACCTGTTTAAGGCATTAGAAGTCGCTAGATGACTTGGGCCTACGGTGGTGCCTTGGGTATTAGCCTAGTTTAAAAAAAAGTCATTTCGCGAACTCGTGGTAATAAACTATCTTGCCCTAAAATGACATCATTTCCGACTTCGTTCATACTAAGAGCAACAAACACAAGGAGAACGCAGCTAGCCTTTAAACACGCTAACGCAGGGTTGTGTACAAATTTCATTGGACGAGCCTTTACACTGAACGTTTTACGGAAAGGGGGAAGATAATTTCCGAATTTCCCCCTTCCGACGGCAGCAGGCGCTAAAGCGTCTAACCATTGAAAAATGTACGCAAGAAAATGCCCGACCTTTGACGGGTTACGTTCTCCTTGTGTGGGGTGCTGTGTTTGTTGCTACTAGGTTCTTATTGGTTTAAAAAAGTAAATCACTCGTGTGGCGTGAAAATAGGCTCTGCCCCACGTTTTCTCAGTGTATACCGTGGCTAATGATAGAGTTAAGCAGCACGTCCAGCCGCTGACCACTCTTCCCACCCGCTACAACCTTAGAGCCCGAACCATGCAACCAAATTATCCCGAAGTTTGACTTGTACAAAAACCAAATAAAGACATAAACACCTTGTTTCAATATAGTTCACATCTGTAATCTTATATCATACGTCTGTTGCGCTTTCTACTGTCCTGTAATTTCCTGTTCGACGGACGTTCGAGATAGATCATAGACGGCTTAGACCAAGCTGAAATTACAATAATTCCGGAGCGCTAGCTGCTTGTTTTTGTCAGCTTTGTCTTAGCCATCTATCTATAGCCTCGAATGTGAGTCTATCAGGCACTCGTCTTTGAGGAATCTGCTCCTGGTACCAGTGGCGTAACGACCACGTTTGCCCCCCCCCCCCCCGCAGGATATCAAAAGGGTCCTTTATAAAAAATAACTTTTTTATTGGTTATCAAGCGTTAGTACAATTTTCGTAGCAAAAAATTAATTCTTAAGACGAAAGGGCCCCCTATTTTGTGAAAATGTCATGGGCCCCCCCGCGGTCGCGGGCTCTGCGGGTCCCTAGTTACGCCACTGCCTGGTACCATCTTTGAGCTTCTAGACTATTTCCTTGAACCCATATACGTACAATAAGCGCATATCCACGTATTGGTTTTTGAGAAAATGTTCCATATTAGCTACAGACCGGATTCGAAAATTTTGAATCAATTCCTGGGATTGTCGGAATTTATATCTTTAATTTCAATAATTAAAAGCATTCGTGACGACAAAGTTTTTTTTCTCACTTTATTTGGAACAGTATCAGACCTTATTTATTCGTCCAAGATCAGACTATTTTTATAGTTTCCCTTACAGTACAGTTTACCGATGTTATGTGTGATGACGGCGTAATAACTCGGCCGAAACTAGTCGGGCTTAACTTTTAATAATAAAATTTTCTTGTGCACTTTTAACTATCGTTGTTTTCATTTTATTCAACATCTAAAACTGTTTGTCATTACTTTATTATGGCCAATGGTACCTGTTTGCACATGGATTAGAAAGTTGGTCTTATTCCATTTAATAATGAATGCCTCTAAGACAACTAGCTGAACATCCGCGCGCCTCAGCTAGTCTTTTAAAAAAACCTTTATCGGAGTACGGACCACTTAGAAACGGCCGTAACAAGATAAATAGACGGAGCCACCATCTAATGATAAAGTTTACCCGGAGTTCTGAAATCCGATATATAACCTTGGAGAAAGGAAGTATTCTGGAGTGGAAAATCCCATAGCGGTAATAAGAACGTCCTTTCCCGCCTATTGCTGTTAGAATTACCCAGACTACCCCGGTTAAACCGGTTTTTGGTCGGACGTCAGATTTATCTGCCATCATTCTGGCTTGATGACGTCCGACCAAAAAGAGCATGATGGGAATTTTACAAAGCCGCAGGTGGCGCTCGACTTTTCCACTCCAGAATACTTCTCTCCTCCAAGATATAACTCTGGTTTTAATATTCCCAACTCATACAATCGCTTGAAACCAGTTTCTATAAATTTGATCTGTTGAAACTGTCATTGAAATCTACTTACTCAGAGTTTTAAGTTCTAGTGGGAGCCTGGCTAACGGTATTCAACGAGGCTTACCTTTGTTCGCAGGGGGGCTCCCCACGGCGTCAAGGCGCACTGCCAATGGGAGATACCGAAATGTAGAACGGCTAATCTCAGGTACGAAGAGAAATCGGGAGCCATATAATGCCAGTCCAATGAGCGATCCTGGAACCACACGCTGCCATTGTTTTGGCTCTTCTCTATAAATTTCGAGTCTTAGCGCCGGTTCACGTTGTGGCTCAAGTAAATTTAGTAACCCACCTATTAATCCGGCAGTCGTAGCTGCCGGAAACACGACGCACACCTTCCCGTTGCCCTGGCAAGGATCCAGGAGGAAAGCTCGACATCTGTCCCTGAAGCGAGGTTTCCGAGGTCTGCCATTCACGGCTTCATCATCGACGGAATCGCTCTCAATGTCCAAAACCGTCGGTAGTTGAGAGTGAATTCCTTGTCTCTTCGGCGTCACTCGAACCAACTTCTTCAGCGAATTTATTTCGATAACTCCTATCAAGGACGCCTCACCTACAATTGGTGTGTTTCTTTATCGAGTACTAGCAAAAGTGACATAATTACCTAAAGTGTGACAATCGGACCTATTTCCTAATTAATGTTACGAGCGAAATACAAGTTGGGAGGGGAGAAGGGGAAGTATGCCTTGGGGAGGGAAGGAAGTTAAAACCAACAAATAACGCCTCATAGTGAGGAACGGAGGAACTAAGTAGCACTGGTCAAAGTTGGTGTGACTTTTCGTCATTCTGTGGAGATGCTATCGCCATCTACCTACGATATAATACCATAGACTAAAAAAGATCCAGAAAGACGACAGTAAATGGTCTTTTATGCGGTCGATCTCGAGTCGAGCATTCATTAAACCTTTAGCATACGAAAGTGTAGGGATTGTCACACTTTTGGTAATTATGTCACTTTTGGTACTAGTCTAAGAACCTTAAAGTCCCATTATTGACCAAAGTCAACAAGCCAATGAAAATTACTACCGTTTGTTTTTTAATTCCTACATAAAAATAACGTATATAGCGCCCAAGTATAAATACAATCAAGCTTGTACTAATTAACGGCAGGGACGTTTCGGCTCCCCTCTAACGTAAAACCCATTTCTTCCGATCCCTCTTTCGACTAAACAATACGTAACTGTAACTTGCTCTGCGCAAACGCGAAGGTATCAAGTGCGGCCATGTTTAAAAACAGCTTGTTCCGGGATTTCGTAGTAGGGTAAGAAGAGTAACACTATGACGTCATTTTACTCCGATTTCGTGCTGGCGAATCGTTCGAGTCTGAATAAAAATGTTTTTCCAAAACGGCTGCCTGTGGCCTTTTTAGCAGATAAATTTGCTCTGCGCAAACGCGAAGGTATCAAGTGCGGCCATGTTCAAAAACAGCTTGAACCGGGATTTCGTAGTAGGGTAAGAACAGAAAACATTTCTGGTAAGAAGAGAAACACTATGACGTTATTTTACTCCGATTCCGTGCTGGCGAATAGTTCGAGTCTGAGTAAAAACGTTTTTCCAAAATGGCTGCCTGTGGCCTTTTTAGCAGATAAATTCCGACAAAATCCGATTTACTCTCTTAACACCTCCTTTTCAGAAGGAGTAAAAAGAGTAACCCCAATACTCCGGAACAAGCGAATAGTTTCTGGGCCGGAATAAAATGTTTTAAGTTAAAAAGAGTACACTTTTAGTTCGAGAACAGGCGAAAATAAACCACATTCTATTTGCGTGTATGGTTTTTAAATATGCCCGCTCGTTGTGAAATCTTCGCGTTTGCGCAGTCACTGTTACACCTATTTTCCCGATAGAGGGATACGAAGGAGAGTTTTTTCGCGCTGTATTAATTAGTCTAAGTCCCTGTAGTAATTAGTTCAAGAATCAAGTAACGGTATACAAAACTGTCTATATCAGTAAATATTAATGTTAGTCTACCGATCACGTTTTACCTCTGTTGAAATTCAAAACGTGAACCTTCGAAGCTAATCAACCGGTACTTTATATTAATAATTTTCAGAAGCACCTGCGATTTTCATGGTCCACTGAATATGAATGCCGTCTG